>NC_088108.1:7705991-8940535 GCF_036370855.1 Dromaius novaehollandiae
ATCAGGACTTAATTCTTACTATTCCCAGCAGTCGATGGTTATGTTTTAGTACTGCTTTAGTAATTCTTTTAACGAAACAGGGACTTCTATTTTTTGGTCCAACGTATGTGAAGGAACTTTTTGAATATAGACAGTTAAGCTGCCCAAGTAGATACAGTCAATATATATTTGATATTTCCTTTGGCAGTTCTGTAGTTTTGACTTATGGTTAGAAACTCTGCTTTTAATATTAAACTGATACACATAGAATAAGCCATTGCTTTCATTCTCATTTCATTGATTTACTAAGAATGTTTTGTTTTGGTCCTCTCAGTTCATAATTTCTCTATCTATGTTTGGTAATTATATTGTCCGCTAAATTTTCCCTTCTCTGGCTTGAGACTCAACATTTTCTCCATATTTTCATCCTGTTAGAATCCATTGTAGACTCTGTTTTTCCTTATCAATGTAATCCGATTATAGCTAGTACTTAAATTTTAGAGGAGCAGTCCTAAAGGATATTTTTCAGTGCATTAATAACTTGGAATCATCTGAAATTTAAAAAGCTTTATTAATTTCTATATGATATTTTTAATCATGGTTATTAATTGCAGAAGTGATTCATTTCTAAGCATGCTTTGTTTCCCTCAGCGGGAAATAAACACAAACAAATGACAAACAGTATTTTAAAAAAGGTGATCTAGAGGCTATGGGTTCAATGGTTATGTCTGCCCTGTACATCAGAGTGAGTATCTGTTGGATATTCTGTAATCACAGAACACGAAAACACAAAGTACATATTCACTTACTGTATTTCAGAATAACACTGAATCTTATTGTCCATTGCATTTTGTTTGCCAAAATTTTTGGTCTAGTATTTACCTTGTTTCTTCCTACTGCAGGCTTCTCACTTGAGGAATGTCTGCAAGTCGTGGTGCTGCTGTGCCTGTAGAGCTTCTCTGCGCTTGACTTCCAGTGGATTTTCTGTATATTTCATAAAACCAGTGTTAGCTTATTTATTTATGAAACAAGGTTGCAGAGTTGTTTCAATATATTTTAACTTTTTTCTACTCAAAATAATAATAGTTGCCTGGAGTCCAGATTCTTTAGCTCTCTTTAGTGTTCATACTGTAAGGAGCTTGAAAACGTTCGTATGTGATGGATCACTCCCTTCATCTTCAATATATGGACAACGTATAATTAGCATTGTTTTGCAAGAGCATTTTCTCAGGAACATAACATGCTGGAAAAATAGGTAGTTTCAGGAATAAATTAAATGAATAGCATCTAAAAGCTAAAATGTGACCTAATACTCATATTTTAGGAAAGTCAGGGAAAAAAATCTTTATTTTGTTATCTTTCTGTAATGAAGAGCAACTTTTTATTTCCCTTCCTGACAAAGTGGAGAGTGCCTGCAGAAAAGCTTGGGGAGACAGTCGGAGCTTGCTTGAAGAGCAGCTGCGACGGTAGCCTCGAGGAAGTCTTTTGTGGCTGGGTGGACTAACTTTGATTTTGCACCCACCTGAAGCTGACTTCAAGTCTCTGCGCTGTCCTGTAGCCTGTGGAGCAGAAGCCAGTATCTTTCTGTACCTCTGTCTTAGAGTCTGTTTTTCTTAAGGCTTAAAAATTCTCTCAACTGTCAGGATATTTTTATTCTGTGGAAGTACTTCATTTGTTTTATTAGACCCACTGTGGACAAACCCCCCTTAATCTCTTGTGCTGGCTTGGGAAAGGTGTTCTTAGCAGAACGAAAGTGAAGACTTCATAAAAAATACTGTTTGATGGAAAGAAATATGCTCTGGGACATAACTGCTGCAAACAGCAGCAGCGAAGGACCTGGCTACCTTCTCCAGCTGCGAGCAAGCAGCCAGCTGAAGCAGCTGCTGGGGCAGACGGCAGCCTGGGCAGGGCCCGAGCAGGGCTGGGCACGCGGGTTACTGCAGGCAGTGGAGAGACAGCCCCGCTGGGCCGTGGCAAGAGGAAGGAAGGGTTTCAGCCACAGAAAAAGCAGCAGTCTTGGAGGAAAGAGGACTGAAGATTGGGGAGCCCCGGGTGGAGAGGAACTTTAGTGTTTACCATGCAATACTCTGAATAAATCTGAGGTTCTGTTAATGAGGAAAGCATTAACCCCTGGTCTGTGCAGCCGCCAAGGCTCATGGAGGGGGAAAAAGCTGTGAGCTAGACCTGGCCTGGCAAGGAGCACAGGCAACCCTGGCAGATCCCTACAGCTGCCAGGGGGAAGCTTGAAACTACAATAGCAGTCATAAATTAATATCACATGTAGACCTCAGAATTTATGTTAAAAAAACCCAAATGCTGTTTTGATAGCCTCTTGAGACTGTCTGCTTTGAGACTGTCTCGTCTTTAATATAGCATGCTTTGGTACAGTACAAAAAAAGCGAGGAAAGATTGGCGCTGAAGGAAAGATGATCCTTTTTCCTAAGGAAGAGAATTCAACTGCTGTCAGAAGGAAACCACATCTTATCCTCACTAATACATCAGAAGACTCATTTTTTGCAGTAGTTTTCTGGCAAGTATATTTTATTTTAACATGGCTATTAAACTCTTAAATGCTTTCCACAATCAACTGATCGTTGAATATTCGGAAAACTTTGCAGTAAATCCAAATTAAATGTTTACTTGGGCATGGCAGGACTTGTTTCCTAGATACATGTACATTTTTGTTGTTTTAAAAGAGCTCTGGAAGTGCCTAGAGCACCTGTCTTGCCAGCGAGGAATTACGTAAAGGTGGCATTAGACTGGATCCTTCTGCATAGATTTTATTAGAAAAGCGTTATGCAAAGGCAGGAGGTCTCACCGATTTGCCTTGTCCTATAGCGCCGATGCGCGCCGTACCGGGAGGCCCCCGGACTGCAGCGCGTTAGACGCGGCGTTGTGGTGGCTGCCGCGCGGGGAGGCTGCGAAGCCCCGGGAGCGGGGTGTCACCTTCTCACACGCACGTGAGCCTCTCGGCTGCAGGCGGGCGACGGGCTGCTCTTTCCTGCAGTCCTTCTGCGCTGTGGTGCTGCACTGCGTGAGGATCTAGCACCCGTCCCGCTACACGTGCTGCGTTTCACTCGCAGTCGTTCGGGGGGTTTATCCCTCTCTACAAAGCTCCGAGGATGGAGGGACCGTAGCACGTTCAAACACAGCACTAACGTACTTTCTAAGACTCTAAGCTGCCATCCTATGTATTAGCTGCACGGGCCACATAGAAAACGTTTTCTCTGCTTCGTTGGAGTTACGAGGTAAATGGCTTGTTTAGCCAGAGCCCAGTCGTTCTTTCAACCACGCTGTCAGGCCGGCCGGCCTTTAGAAAAACGGGGAGAGGACAGAAACGGAACATAAATAACAAGCTCTTTCAGGCTAAACTCCTTACTTCAGATACCTGATTATTAGCAGGCTTTTAAAGGAATTGTAACTTGCTACAGATTTACTGCTTGCTTCTCTTGCGTTTGTCTGCAAGTGTCTAGCTATCCTATTGATGTGCTATCAGCGAACGTGGTGAAACTCCGTGTATCAGAAATGTATGCTGCTTTAATATTTGGAGCGTGTGTGCCTCAGAATACCAAAATTATAATTTGTCTGGGTTATCACAGGCTTCAAATAACTGCAGTAAAATACATTAGCAGTAACAAACAGAACATGGCAGTTTATTCTTTTAGTCAATGTTTTCCTTTGCTTTTCTATCTTCTACAATAGCAAATCTATTGGGTATTTTCTGTCATTGAAAAATATGTGCAGCTTTTGTCATTTTGTTAATGCATGCATAATGTTCTCATATGTTTCCCTTTTACTTTCCAAAAACATGACACTTACCACGTGATATTCCCAGGCTGTTCCATATAGTGTATTCATCCATGCACAAAACTGCTCTACATGGCTTTTGCTGAGGCAAGTCACAGTAAGTATGGGTAGCCACGTGCAAAAATCACTTGGTGGTACTCCAGATGCTCTGTGGTCCCCAGCTGAGTGGGACTGGCTGAGCAAGTTGCGCAATTTGGTTGGCTAAGTGTGTGGATCAGATCTGCAAAATGGCTATTCAAGAAGTGGTGTAGGAGGCTTAGAGGTTTCTTGTGCCCCTGTTTCAGATTGAAGGGAAAGCCCTATGCTGTTTTCATCCCCCGTTGTGTGTGACAGGAGAACTTCAAAGTTATGGATTCAAAAAAGAAAATACACCTAACTAGGCCAATTAAAAATACTACATACAGCTTTTCTGAGTAATTTCTGTGTTGTTGTATTCCAGCAAAAGAGCTCTTTACACATGTGTGTAACCTCATCTCTTCTCTGCTTGACTTTAAGTTGTGGAAGCTGTTAGAAAACTCTCTTACCTCTTCTACTGCTGTGCTTAAACATTGCCTTGTCTTTCATTGCAGCCAAGACTGGACAATGACTGAATGTCATCTGGCACTTATTAATATGAACGTTGTCATTTGTCATCTCGGTCATCACTGTCACTTTGTCAGTACAGCTTGTGTTATATTGGCTCACAATGTTGCTAGCTTTCTATTCTTCATCTCATGTGTATTCATCAATTTTATAAGTTTATATATAGTGCCAAGAGAAAGGATGTGTGTGTCTAATAATTATGTTCACTGTGCACCATATTGCAAATGGTGCATGTTTTTCAGGGAAGCGGAGTAATTGTGCCTTGGATCATGAAGGAGTAGGCTGAATTTCTATTTCCCTTTGTTACACAGAATAAAAGCTCCGCAATGCCGGTGCGTGAACAACAGTAAGCCTTTGCTCTCTCTATCTGATTGGGTTATTTTGGTATAATCAGGAGAATATGGTCTTTCTGAAACACATTTGATTTATAGTCCTATCTTCAGAAAGTTAAAAAGAGCTGCCAGTAACCAAAATAATCTCATTCTCCCATTATCCCAAATTAGGGGATTTTATTCTGTGGGCTTTTATTTTGCGGCTGAAATAAAAGGAAATGACTGTTTGAATAATAGAGAGGGCTGGAGGGAGAAAGAAGAGTCACTGAGAAACGGAAAAATCTTAAAAATAGCTACCAAACATTGCTGGGTTTTGCATAGAAGTTGCCATGCTATCAGCAGACATTGTTTTTAGAGTGGAGACACCCAACGTCAGCTAAAATAATTTAAATTTTTTAAATAGGAATTTAGTGCCTATCTGTCAAAAGCTTAATTGTTTTGAGCAAATGCCGGATGCATCCCAGGAATATATATTTATCAAGGAACAGCAGCGATGTGTTGTAAACACTTGTGGACGGCTTGCGTGGTGGCCGTGGGCTCCGCACGGAGCGTGTGCACGCCCTTGGTGGCCGGGGTCCCCTCCTGGCGGCGGCGGCACCCGCGCCGGCCCGTCGCCTTGGCCTGTCCTCGAGCTTGCGCCCGGCGCTCCCGAGTGCCGCACCAGCACCGTATGTTGCAGGGGACTCAAACTGCTGAGGTCTTAATTAAAGAGAAGAAAGTAGTTAATTAAGTGGGTAGAATGCAAAAACAAGTCAGTTTTCCTGTGCTTCGGAGAGCTCCCGCTGACCTCGCCGGCAGTTCCAGAAAGCCCGTTTCTGTCCCGCACGTGACGCCCGTTCTCCAAGGGGCAGGATCAGGCTCTAATGCAAAAGGAGCAAACAGTGTCCAGTGGAAGATAAAACAGGCCAGTGAAATGGAGGTAGAGCAAGTGTGAAGCACCTGAGCTTGGGAAAAAGCCTCATGTCTGAGAGCCATGTGGGAATGTAGCTTTCCCAGGGAATGGGAAAAGCGAAGTATTAATGTTACAGATCTGAAGCATCTTATAAAGTGGAATGGGAAGCTGAAAAATCCTATCACCTGTACATAAATAGAAAGCTGTATAAATATTTATTATGCATACATTAATATTTTTAGGCCATATGTGTTTGTGTTTGAGGGTTTTTCCCATTATCATTTTGGGGTTTTGTGAATGTCTCTCTTGGGGAATAGAGGCTTGAAGAAATGCTGAAAGAGAATCTGTGGGAATGTTCATTTTCCTCCCCGAACTGCCTTACAGTATCCAGTGATCTGTGTTTATTTTGCTGAGGAAAAAATACTATCTGCTTTTTTTCAATTTCCTGCATCTTTTTACTACAGATGAAGAAATTACTAGACTGTTTTCCTCATTTCTGTCATGCAGGAAGGAACTGTCTTTTCTGCCTTTCTAGACTAAACCATCTTGCTCTAGCATCTGCAAAAACATCTTCCCATAACTTAATTAAAATCCAGGTTACTGCCTTATTGCTAAGTCACCTTAATTTTATTGCTCTTCTTGTGTAGTTTGCTCCATTGTTTACTGTGTAATGCAATAAAGCAGTAGAAGTTCATTATAGTATCCAATAAATAATAAGATAAAATGTGAAATGTAGCAATAAAAATAATCAGTAGAAAAATAATTAAATTATCATGACCAGCATATGATTTTAACTATCTACACTGCTTTTTCTTTGGAGTTAAACACCTGGATATCTGGACAAAGCTTTTTGG
The DNA here is from genome assembly GCF_036370855.1 of Dromaius novaehollandiae. Lineage (NCBI taxonomy): Eukaryota > Metazoa > Chordata > Aves > Casuariiformes > Dromaiidae > Dromaius > Dromaius novaehollandiae. The sequence goes on from NC_088108.1 coordinate 7,712,438, forward strand.
GCAGCAGAAATACTTTTTTTTGAATGTAGGTATGGATGTAAATCTGAGGAGAAAGGGAAAATAAGAGGTTTCAGAAAGTAATCTAATCTGATTTAATGCCTGCTGGGAATATTTTTTTAATCTAACGCGGTAGTCAGGGAAATATGCAGTGTGAAGTATGTCTTACTAAAAATATTGCTAAAAATCACATAGAAGAGAAGCAGTGCCTATGTCCTCGCTACAGGGAAGCTTTGATCAGAGTTTTTCCCTTAATGGACAACAGAAAATCCGTTAGAGAGAAATGGACCGAATTCTCCAGGGTCCAGTAAGGCAGGAACCTGGAAGAGGTCCCTCTCTTTGAGGCGTTCTTTCTCTGAGACCTGCTGAAGGATACACTCATGCTGCAGCCCTATTACAATTTGTTGTAAAAAAAAATATATATAATATATATATTGCTAGATACAAATTTATGTAGAAATGCGGGCTTTTTACCTGAAGTGTTCCTGCAATGACTTGTAGAATAATAGTATGTCTTCAGTGGAGATGTGATTGCTGGTAGCTCCTGCATTTATCTATCATCAGTCTGACTGTCTTGCAGAGGATGGTGTTGTAGGTCCAGAGTCCATCTACGTTTGCTTGGGAAGGCCAAGCTGGTTGCGATGAAGCTAACGTTAGTAACTCTGCATGTGGTGCGATCACGCCTGTAGTTTTTGACACACATGGTAGCGTTCCTTACAGGTGGCAGACAGCTCCTAGCGAGGAGTGAGATGGTTGCAGATCACATGCAAGGCAACTACAGCAAAGAATAAATCTCTGGATCTGTATTGGGTGCATGCAGGGCCAGTCTGGGATTTTCGCACCCCATTTCCAGAAATGGGGTTCCTGAGAAGCCGAGTGTAGACGCCTTCCAGTTGTTCTGTGTCAAGTTGGTGAGATCTAGCAGGGTTTATTAGCTCAGTCTTTAGGACCAAGAGTTTAAGTGGAGAAGGAAGGTAGAAGTGGCAGCAGCTCAGCTACAGCTTCTGGAAAAGTCACCCTGAGAGCAGGAAAGAGGGCAAAGAGCTCAAACCAAAGTAAAAATTTTTCCAATTTTCCCCAGTGAGATCTCACTACAAATGAGTGGGAATAAATAATCCAAAACAATTGAGTTGAAACACACTTCTTGACTGTTAACCTCCATAAGCCTTTCCACAAATCCCTAAAACAGAAATGTTAGGAACTTTTCTTCAAAAGTTATCAGTGGAATTTTGGTTTAAAACTCGGGGAAATAACAGGCAAAATCAGAATTATGGCTTCCTAGTGGCACGCGGAGAGGTCACGAGAGCCACGACATGGTATAGCCGTAGTTTGACTTGTTGCCTATTTCATCTTGTTTCCTCTCCCTCCTTTTTTTCCTATCCTATTCTGTATATCAAGAAGATGATTGATATTTCAACAGCTGGATTTGTGATTTCATATTTGTTTTGAGTCAGTCGAAGGATTAAGGAACTTTTTTTTTTGCTTTTCTGGAATGATATGCTTAACTGCAGGTGAAGAATTGAGCAATTTAAGTTATATTCCAAGGATTCTTGAATTAAGGCTTTTGATGGACCTACCAAATAGCTTTCCTGGAATTCCTAGGGGTTTTAACACAAATGCATGCATGCAGACACAGTCTTTCCCTCACCCCCCCCCATGAACTTCCAATTCACTTGGGCATGGACTTCTCCTTTATTCAGTTAAAACTTGCATTATGAGGATTTTGATGATAACAGGAGGGATCTGCTATAGCTAGGTTTTTCTGCACTTCACAAACAGGAAATTATTTTTATTCTGATCCAAATTTCATAAGATTTTATAACCTACTACCTACTACATGCAATTCTTGCACCTCTATTTGTTTCAAGTGCGTAATGGGACAACATGGCTAAATTGCGCTAAATAATACTTAGTTTGCTTGAGGATAGTGCTTTCCACCTTCTAGATCTGCAGTCAATGTTCTCCGGACTGGAATTAAAAAAACATATATATGTTCTAGGGTGGTTTTATCCTTTTTTTCAATTACTTGGCAATTTGTGCTCAGTGGTCTTAACTGTTTTGTTGTAGGCCTAGCTAAATCCCCTCCTCCCCCCGCCACGATGTCCTTTGGGGGCGGTTTGTTGGGTACTTCTGCTCCCAGGATTGTCATTGCTCTGATCTAATACGTGATCTAACATTTTCAGAGAGCCTGATCTCAGCCACGTGTGACCCCGCTGGCTGCAATAGCTGTGTGACGACTTAGCATGCATGTGTACTTTGAATAAGGCTTTTTTGCTTCCATTTTATTTTCCATTATTTCATCTTATTTTCTACAATGAGTTGAATGTTTAACTATTTTATCTGTAATAAGGAGGTATTTTGAATGTGAGATGAGGAGCTACCTTCTTGAGAGGACTTCTGCTTTTTCTACAAGCTATTTTTTTATATATGCATGTTATTAAAACAAATGTATAAATTTTAAGTATGTATTTTGTCTGTTTTCTCTGCCAACTTATCAGAAAGCATGTGATGCTTATTAAACTTTACAAAATCCTTAAGAAAATCCTTAAGTGCAGGACATGTACTTAAACACACTTGGGTTGACCTTTGCTTCACAAAGCAGATGTGAACAACTGTGCTAGATGCCCTCAGCATACGTGAATACCTTTACTGAGGAAAAGGAGACTTGGAAGGCTGCAGAGCTTTAAAATTAACTCTCTTTCTTGGGAAGGGGGCAGACTCATTGAAATGCATTAGACAAATTCCTTTCCTTTCCTCTGGGGGTTGCGTGAAAGCCCAGAAATGGTAGTTTAGAAATCCCAGGTACGTTAACTAGTAGGCTTGGGTGGTAAACTTGGTTGTTTTAACTGTCAGAGAAGCATAAGGTGAGGAAGTGTTGCTCATTCTTGCTTGTACCAGTTTTCTATTTTTACTTTCTTTGTATAAAAATCTTGCGCTGGTTTTGTGATAGGCTTTAATTCATGTTAGCCGAAGTGGGAGATCTATGTTATTCAGGAGAGATGGCACTTTAAATAATGAAATTGGCAGTGCTCTTGAGATGCATGTTAAGGCAGTTTCAGTTAGATAGCTGTACTGTTTTAAGAGAAAACAATGAGAAACAATCAGCAGATTTGAGCTATTTAAATGTTAATGACAAACATTTTAACAGAATTAAGCTTGTCTGGTGCTATCGTGTCTAACCAGAAGACTGAGGCAAATGAAATTTTAAAAATCCAGAACTCTGTTGTTAATTTGGTTGTGTTTGAACTGGCCATCCCCAGGAACGATTAAGCTGAAGTGCCTGCGGATAGCTGTAGCGCACCAGTACTCTGCTGCCGAGGGATTGCCTGGAGTGCTTTGGCAGAGCTGCGGTTGTTATGTATGTATAAGCTGGTGGACCAAGTCCTATTTCCTTGCTTCCATCTGCTCGAAAGCAGGAGGTATGTATGTCCCCATCATGCCTCATTTCAGCTCTGCACTTGGTCGACTGTCAGCCGCGAGGACGGTTTTCATGGGAATTGTCAGCAGTTACATTGACATGAATACAGCTCTCAGGGTTGATTTTGGGCAACCAAAAGTTGAAGGGTGAGACAGTATCATATGCTTAGAAATGACGAGTTTTAGAAAAGGATAACGGGCTTGTAAAATTTGGCAAATGCTGCATTACTTCTGTGGAATAGGATGATGATATGATTAAGTATTTTAATTGCTGCATTTCAAAAGCAAATGTGTGGATGTATCTGCACATAAGGGATGCTTAACAGCAGAGACACAAGGCAGAGTTAAGGAGTAAATTCACTAAACATGGCTTGAATTTGAGTAAACTTGATGTTTTGGAAGGGACTAATATACGCCATGACTATTATAACACTACATTGATGAAGTTACTGGATTCTCTAGGGTGTTTGGTCTTTTTGTTTGTTTTTAGAAATTTTCTGCAGAAATTTGCAGACTTACTGTGAAGATGTTCCTTGAAGGTGAAAGATATTATATGAGCCTTTTTTCTTCTTCATATTTCTAATATTCATAGCTATAGTATGAGCCTTTTTTCTTCTTCATATTTCTAATATTCATAGCTATAGTTTGAAGTGTTTGGAACTGCTAATAGGGCTGGTGATAGAAATCACCATATTGGGACATAGTGTCCCAATAACTTAGCTGTCTGATTACACAATGGTTACAGTAACCTTTAAGCACATGAGAAAAGACTGCTGTACGCTATATTGGATGTCTCAATCATACAACTGGAAAATATGGGCCCCTTTCCTCATATCGAGTTGTACTTTCTTCTCATTTAATTGAGCTATTAACATTTTGGAAACCATTAGTGCATAGCAAGTCTTGCACTTTCTGCTGCAAATAATATTGCGTATATCTGAATGAAAAGCATGTTTCAGGAAAACATCTCTGAAAACATATCCTCTCATGGCTTTGCATTTGTGGATCTGGGAGCTATTTTCTCATGCACAGAGGACAGAAATCTCTGCAGGTTATTGCTCTCTTGTGGGGCAGAGGAGCTCATACGTGCCACTGCAGAAGACATGCCTAGTTCTAAGCATTAGGGTTGGTGCATATTTACAGCATTTAGTTCTTTATTGACTAACGTGTTGAATGTTAATCTATAAAGGCAGATATTGCTAGAACTTGCTGAGGCAAAAGTTGACTGACTAAATCCATTTTAAGCGTAATAAGAGCTGTGTTAGGTTCTGTTAACACCCTCTACCCCCAAAAGAGCCCTATCCTAAAATATGTTTTAAGAATGGCAGATATATAGTCTCAGGAATTCATGGCATGCATAACTGATATTAAATGTCAACCCTTGTAAATATGTCACGTCAAAGAAGTCTGAGTATGAATTTTAGATCGTTTGGAGAACGTTTAAACAGGAGTAGCCTGTGCACCTCAATGGCATGGTCTTAGCTGAAGAAGATGAGCTAGTCTAAGTCAAATGAGGTTTTAAAGGAATTGAACTGTTCCCCTCGTCTACGTCTGCCTTCTCCAGATGCCCCCCTGCAGTGTCAGTGCATTCTTATACGTTTATTATATATTCAACAGGCTTCTGACCTGACTGCTGTAGTTCTTCTCCCCAGTCTTGGTGCCTGGTGCATGCCAGAGTCGCGGCTCCGCCATGAGGGACCAAGTCTTCCCTCGTCCCCGCTCCCGCGGGAAGGGAAAGGGTTGGGGCAGCGAGGCTCAGGCGCCCGAGTTGTCGCAAGCCACGATGAGCGTAGTAATGCTCCGTTCCTGTTCCTTTGGCCCTTCTAAATTATCAGCTCCTAGAAAATATTCGGAGTGTAATTTGTGTTTAGTAGCTTGAGCACTTTATTTTTCTTGCAGTTCATAAAAATAAAAGCTACTTAACGGAGCCTTGCCATTTCAGTGAGTCTGTTGCAGTATTTTTACTATATTTGATCTATATAGAGGAAACAAGTAAAATGCTGGATTTGCTTAAACATATTCTTCCCATTTCAAGTGAAAAAATATTTGTCAAATTATAGACTTCTTATACCATTCTAACTTTAGCCACAGAACTACAAACAGGGGGGAAGGATTCCCTGTGGGACTGTATCTTAAAATGTTTAATACCTATTGTGATTTCTTAAAACTGAAATTCCTTAGAGGAAGTGTTAGGACTGCTATGTATGAACAACTTTAATTTCAGGTGTAGCTTTACTTTCACTGGGATATGATTTGTGCAAACAGAGAAGGAAATCATTTTCATTAAATGAGTGAAATCTTGGAAAAGGGCAAGAAATTTAAACACAAAGGAACCTAGTATTGAGACTGGAAACAAAACTGAAAGTGGCAATCTCATTTTATGCAGATACAATCAGTTAGTGTGCTGTGAACAATGTTTTTCTCCTAATGAAAGTTAATTACATCAGCAAGGCGTTGCGTGCTGTAGGTATGTAGGAGACGCAACTGAGAGAAAAAGAGAAAAGAAAAAGACGACTTACTTGATCCACAGCTGTCTTCTATTTCATGATTCTCCTGAAGCCACTTAGGAAAAAATCAAGGTTTGCTTGCAAGAGCAAGGAGGTTTTATGCTTTGTCACTTCTTAAAATAAAACTCAGGTGCATTTTCTGTCCCTAGCTGATGTGCCATTTTTCTCATTAGGTATTTGTACTTTCATAAATCAACTCCAAAGCATTTGGATGGAGTGTTTAAAAAAGAAAAGATTAACAGAGCGTGAGACAGATTATGGCTGGGAAATAAAGTACTGCACATACTAACTGTAAATCTCTATCTAAAACTCTTCTATATCTGGACTTGGGAGGGTTTTCAACATTTTGGAAAATTCAGTAAATTCAAAGAAAAAAACCTCATGCCAGTTTTTAAATCCAAATTCAGGATCTTGGGCATGAAATAATAGCAAACATCTATAGTTTATTTTAAAATATATTAAGTTACAGCTAATATTTTAAACACGCATTGTCTTTAATCAATCCTGAAAGCTGCACTTTGTTGCAAATATGAAGTAATTTATCTTAATAAGACATTTATTCAATTTAAAAGGAAATGTTTTTCACTGTTTAGCTCTTGAAAGCAATTTATCACTATTTAATTAGTTCATTCATCTTTCATGGTTTTCAGGCTATTTTTCTTCTTTACAGTGGTATCTATAAAGTATTAAGGAAGTATCGTCTTTCCTTCTCATAACTCCTTAATACTTCTTTAGTGTGCATTCAGATCCGAATATGACTGTTGCCTGCGGAAGTACTGCGTTACCCTCCGAGGTAGCTGGGCACTTGTGAGCGACGCAGGCCGAGATATCAGAAGCGTGCTCAGGATACCCAATGCCTTACCGCTTGGAAGGGTTCCTCCCCGAAGGTCTCTGAACGTAGACCAGCTGGGTCAGTAGTGCATAACGTGTCACTGTGACCTATGCTTGAGGACTCTTACTTCCAGCAAGATTTTGGAGGTAAGGCACGAAGAAGATCGGAACAGAAGTGTAATGTCAGCCAAATAGTGTGGCTGGGTTAGTACACAATGATTAATTTTATGTTTCCACAAAGGAGAGCCCCTAGGAGGATGGAAATATGAGCAGGGCTATTCCCTTTCTTCAGTATCCAGTGACCTGTACTATTCAAGATAATAAATCTCAGTTGAAAGGAAGAAAGAACATAGTCCCTGAAAACATTTTTATTTTAAAGATTTTGCCTTTTTGATGACCTTGTTACCGGATTCAGACTATGTTCTGTGGAAGGATCTTGCAGGTTTATTACCGGTTAAACAAACCACCTCCTCGTAACTTAGAAGTGAACTTTAGCACAATATATCTAAATGCTCAGACAATGAGTGAGGATCCTGTAAATTTTGTGCAAGTATCCTTATCAGAAGCCTTATCTCCTTGTTAAATTTATGCACGTCGTGCACATAGCGTAAGCTTGGGCGGTGCTATTGGAAGCAGTAATTCTCCACACACAGTGTGCTTGCGGAGTTGTGCGCTTGCCTGCAGAACGGAACGGAACGGAACGGTCTCCCCGTGGAAGGGCAGAGGCAACCCTATGTGACTGACCCTCACCGGGAATCTGAACGCAAGCAGTGTCGCAGCAAACCATGTTAGCTGTCCTTAATTCTGTGTCGAGCAGTGCCTCATAGGAAAGGTAATCTCGCTGAGTATAGGTAGAAAAACCTGGTCCGTGAATAACAAAAGGTAAGATCACTGCAATGTCTGTGATAGAGGAGGAGAAGAAGCAACACTTACTGAATCACCCGACTATACATTTCAAACATTTTTATCACTTTTCTTTAGATATAAGTAGAATAGTGACTGTTATTCTAGTAATATGATATAATTCCTTATAGGTATTTGGTTTTCTGGCTGCTTAAATCTTCAAAGCATTGAGGACATTAACAGAAAAAAACAGAAGCCTAGAATAATGCTCCAAGGGTAGTGATCTATGTGAAGGAGCTACTGATGTTGCTGGTTTGTGTGCACTTAGTCTGCTGCCTTCACTTCTGTTGAGTAAAATTGTACTTGGCTGCTAGTTCACTGATTTGGTTGGGGTCTGGATGCTGCAGGTGGGGCTCTCAGGTGGTCATCTCTGTGAGAAACCATACTAGCTTCTAGCCCTGTGATTTTACTAATCCTGGACACAAGTGAGCATGACTCTTGAAAGCCAGAGTGGTTTCAAAATAAATAGCATCACTACGTAAAAAAGTGATCTGTGTTCACACTACTAATTTTTCTAACTTTTCTATAGAAAATATAGAAACTTTGAGAGACTTGTTTGATTTTCATCTCAGGTCTCACAGGTATCTGGAGAGAATATCTTTGGAGTTGATGGAGAGAGGTTTTTTATTTCCAAAACTGCACATTTGTGTAATTGTGCTTAGTTGCATTTTCCAGCATTAATTTGAAAATGCTGTAATGCATCAGGTTCACGTGCATTAGTAGTTATAATGTCATGGCTGGGATTTTTTACATGGAATGAATTGATACAATAAGATCAGATGAAATAAAATAAATATCTCATATATTTTCAAAATACTTATCTGAAGTCTTTAGAGGGGGTTAAAGAATTCGTAATGTTTCAAAATGCTGCTGATATTGTGATGCTTTTAAGAGAATTTTCCTGTTGAGAGAGTAGGAACAAACTCATAAGCATAGCTCTTTTGGTGGGTTATCTGAAATTATAAACAGAAAGGCTTTTTGTTTTGGATGTCATATCCTTTCAGAGAACGAAAAAGCGAATACAGACTCTCTTTATTGATTATATTCACCAAGTTGAGGAAAGCAGGTGATTTTCATCCTCTATGCAATGCTGTGGAATAGAAGTAAATAGGTGAAAAGAATAGCTTCAAAATTAATTTTGAATTTTTTCCTATGCGGTAAGCAGATGCCCGTAAAGTGCTTATTGTGCTTACTGTGGTAATATTGAACCAAGTAGCATAAGCTTGCATATGGAAAGCTTTCAAAGTGCTTCAGGAAAATTAGTTCAAGGGATTCCCTTACATGCCTTATTCTTATGGGGATGGTGCAGATTTGTACACGTGCTATTTTTCTCATCTGTCTATGGAAGAACAACCCTTAAACTTAGTTGCAGGGCCCTTCCAATTTGTTAGTTACCTGACGAACCCTACTGGAGGCGCCTCCAGTGACTCAAGGTCCTGGCATGGAGCAAGGATCTGCGTCACAGATAGATGCTATACCGGCAGGGCCAAAGAGAGATCGTTTTGCTTCCGTATCTTTCTTTACCCTGTTATGGTGCTCAGCTGTCTTCGTGATCCCCTGGACTGCTATGGGAAGAGCTCTGTTCTGTCGGTGCCTGCGAGAGCCCGCTGGTAGAAACGTGGAACGGCCTGTTTGGTCCGCAAATCTGGGCTGTTGCTACCACCAAGATAACGCGCTAAGCAAGTTGCAGTGACAAGTTGTATTGCCACCAATAGTCTATGGATTGTCTTAGAGGGTTGAATGCTAAGGCAGAGGTAATGCCAAAATAAAGACTTCTGCCCTGCCTCCCCCCCAGCTTTGCATATGTTTATATGTAAACATAAAACAGCGAATTTATGGATGTAATGAATTAAAAATAACCTTAATTCTGTAGAAAATAGCTTTTGGTTGTCTTTCATGCAGAAAGAACCTGACTGATCCTTATTCTAAAAGCCACCAAAAATAAAAATAAGCTAGAGTTTCATGCGCAAGTTTAAAGTGATCACTCCCGCCATGTGTCAGACAAATGAGCCCTTCCAGCCGTACAATTCAGTACACAAATACACAAAAAAAGCCAGTTTGTTACACCTACACCCTCAGGGCAAGCCTTTCTCTCCAAAGGAAAACAATGGGAAGCAAAAGCAACCATTTATACATTACAACCCGAATATCAGAGGCTAATACAATCACAACGCGCAAGGGTTACTTCATAGCTAATTAACCAAAAGCTGATGTAAGAAGGAGATTAGAGCTGGCAAGACTTTGGGATATTTTTCCGCTTCCTGTGGATTGAAGCAATTAGTGAAGACATTACTATCAGCAAATGGTTTCCATCATTATTTCCCACGTGTATCTCTTGCAATCATACAAGCTCTTTCAATGATAAAAAAAAAATCCGATGTCTTTCTCATTTGAAACAAAAGTTGTGTCCTACTGATGTCAGTCTGAGCAATATAATTTTTCATAACAGCTAGAAGTTGTTTATATCATAATGTCAAGATAAAGTATTCAAAGTCATTTTGGGCCCTGTGGGACAACAACAAAGGCTGCTGCTTTACTGGAGTAGGCAACTCTCTTCAGAAATCCTTCACTTTCCATAGTGAAATGGAGCAGTGGTCTAGGCAGTCCAGTATGTTGTGTCTGACGTGGATCATTGTAAAATAGTCTGTCACTAACTATGGCTATGTAAAGAACAGCCCAGAACAAATCTCTGAATTGCCTGTCCATGCCCTGAAAGATGTGGGTTTATGTTTTTAGCTTTTAATTATTTAATTGGGATCTTCTCATGATAAAATGGCTATGGTATTTTAAATCAAGCTCTCCGTTGCTATGCACGCTTAGGGTCCAGAAGCGCAGCTCAGTTGAAATGGGTTTTTGTTGCACTACAAAGTGTATGCAGAGTCAGAAGAAAGAAATTTGGGTTCTTTCCAGAAAATTGTAGAAACTTTAAGATTAAATTTTATCCCATGGTGTATTCTGGCTCCAATCATTCAAATTGTGGTCTAACTTGACTTGCCCCTTTAATCTTGCAAATAGTTTCTTTCACAGAGCTTTGGGAGATGCTTTCTCACTCTGGATAAACTGTTCCTCCCGATTCTCTTTTCTTTTGATAAAGCATAACTATTTGCGTAGTCTAGAGAAGCTCAGCTTTCTTCTGGAGAGCCCATGCTGGTTTGCCTTATACAGCTCAGCATCGCGCGCTCCAAGATGTCGGTGCGTGTTCTGGACGTTACGCGGGTGCCCGTTAGGGTCGTGCTGTCCCGCGGCTGGCTGCCGTGGGGTCCGAGGGGCTCCTCGGAGCCGGGCCGGGGGCACTGACGCTCTGCAGGTTCCCCTCCCTCGCAGCAGGTCTTTGTACTCTTACTCGCATCCGTAAGTAAACAGGGAGAAAGAGCTGCAGTGAAGAGTTTTGTGTTTATGTTGCATTTTCCTTCACCTACATATACAGCGTGTCGTTGATTCTTGCATGGAAAACGCATGTTTTATTTTGCTTTATGAAGTATTTTGTAAAGACAGAGCATGGATAGTTTTTTTGCAAATGATTATTTAATAATAGCTCTTTATGGATCCCAAGATGGACGAGTTTCTGTGAAACTACCATTTTTTCAAATCCAGAATATTTCAGAAGGCTTTTTATGCCTTTCAACTGAACCTGTTGTCAATACACAAAACTTATGAATTTTTGAATAGGAGAGTTATGCTTCTCTTGGATTTACAAATGCATTTTAGAAGTATGTACGCTGTTTCTTACTGACCTTACCTTGTGAAAACGTACTGATACTGGTGACTAGTTATTCACCTAAGTAATCCGTTGAACTCAGCAAAGGTTTAGACATTGCTTTTTTTCCCTAGCTTTCAGTGTTACAGAAATAGTCTGTATATTTAGTAGTTTACAATTACCTGAGGCAAATAACATCAGCTTGTGAGTTCTACTTTATTTGTCTCTCTGGTTTCTGTCACTTCCATCCAATTTAATGACCCATTATCTGAGGTGCTTATACATGATTTACCTCTGTGTTTGTGTATTTATGTGTATAAAGAATATCTTGTGGTAGTTCTGCAAACAGTTCCCGGAGCCCGGGGACCGCTGTCCTGTGTTAGCAGTACAGGAAGGGCAAGGCAGTGTTTGTGCCCGGCAGGGAAGGAAGAACTGACGCAGTGACGATGAAATAGGAGAGGGCGGAAGCTGGGCAGTTGTAAATATAAAATCCATGTGGTGCATAAACTTTACAGTACACAGTTTGCTCTGAATTTCCTTACTACCATATACTTTCATTTCAGGGAAAGAAAAATCTCTATGCTCATAGTAGAAGTGGCTTCTCTAGGTTACTAGCAGTTTCTACAGTAAGTAGGTGTATAGATGGTATTTAATACTCTTCTATTCTATCTATTCCCTAACCATTTGTATTTCAAAGATTTTATGTTCTATAATACTAATTATATGGGTTTTCCAACTCCATAAAGAAGAAATTTATGCAATAGACCTTGATGACTTCTAGGAAATCATTAGAGATCTCTCAGGCAAACAGTTAGTCACAGTCAAACTTTGGCAGGTTTAAAGACTCAGTTAAGCTTTAAATACTTGAAATGTTGATATCTGCCTGTGACTCTTCTCTGAAGAATCCAAATGTGAGATTTTAATTAACATATAATTTCTCTTTCCTTGGAACTCCAAAATTTACAGCAATGGTTTCTTTTGCTATTTTGAATCTCTGTTTTGGACACAAGTCAGTCTATTTACGTGGGATGGGCACAGATGGAACTAAAGTACGAGGGACGATGGAATGGAAAGTGTCGTCTTTTGAAGCCTCGCCCAATTTTTAGCTGGTCTCGTCATCAGGGGTAGCAAAGCTGCTTAGAAAGAATGGTTTTGGAAAGTTAAATGTAGTGGAGATATTTAAATCTCCACTGTTGAGTCTCTCGCAACACTTTTCTTTTTATTAATGGAATAGTTTGAGCATAAAATAAACACAAGTATCTTCTGACAAAAGTATTTTTGTTTGGTTTTTGAATGAATCACAAGAAATTTAACATGGAAAAAATGACAAACTAGAGAAATATATATGGCTAGAGAGTGTCCAGGTAACTCCAGCATTTAATGTAAATATAGAGTGTCTTAGAAACAATTCAGTATATAACTCCATGACTGCATGTGTGTTAGGTCCATCTGATGTGCTGGATCCGTGTTACATATTTTGTGGTGCTTGGCAGTCCCTTCACTGAGTAATTCTTGCAAGAGAGCCGGTGGTTCTGTTATGTGAGCGTTACTGCTCAGGTGGGGTGGCTGGACTTTTGATACACACCTCTTCTTTTATCAGCCTGGAGTTTTGTTGGTGTGAAGGTACGTCAGCATTCCAGTTTGATGCCGGCATGACAGCTTTTATTGCGTTTGTGTGTGATGACTTGCAGAGGTAAATCCCGCCTGGCCTCTGAAATGTTCCACTTAACAGCGCACCAGCCTTTCGCGCTGATGTAACGTTAGTTTGCTGCGTGCAAGATCTTCTCAATGACAGAGCTCGCACAAGCTGCGTTTTAAGTGTATGGGGTGAAGTTTCCAATGAGTTTTTGCTGATGCTCTCAATGGTTTTCCAAGCTGCTTATTCATAAAAAGTGTTGAAATTAAAGCCAGACATGTAACCATCAGTGTGTGAGAAGAATAATGTAATAAAAATATAGTTTGTGTGAATGTGTTACTATATACCTTCCAATATATGTGCATTATATACCTTCCAATTAGGTTTATCATCTCTGTTAAAGAGTTTTCCCATATTTATATATTTTTAATTTCAGAGCTGATGCAATATTTAGACTACAATTATGTTTTGGTTTGTTGTCTGCTTCTTGCCAATTTCTTGTGTTTTGAAGTCTCTCCCTGATTGCTTCTCGTTTTTCATTCCTGATGGCCCCCTCAGACAGGCAGGCTCCGAGCTCATTAGCAAAGCTCTGTTCCTGAGCACTTGTTTCCTCCAAAAACTCGGCAGGAAGGAAGCTCGTGAGCAGGAGTACCCAATCTGCAGTTTCCGAGGCTATAATGTTAACAGTAATGCGCTGCACCGTCTAAACTAAAATCTACCACTTCAGAAATTATTAATTCATGTTCAGTGATGGGAAGGTTTATAGTCCAAAGGATATCTCTGTAGGTCGCTTCACTGGTGTAGCTTTGTAAGGACCAAAACCTGGTGTGAAGGAATGGGTGTCGGTGTCTGAACCAGCTTTCGAAACCCCTGTGAAATTCTGTGGTTTGGGGAATGTAATCCTCAAACCAGGCCATTTTCACTCAGCATTTGGCAAACTCCAGCCCATTTTTTTGTTTTGTTTGTCTTCTGTTTTGAGTGTACTAAATCTCTGCTTTAAGCAAACTGTGCCCATCAGTGGGGAAAGGCTGCGCTCTGTCGAGGGTGCGAGTGTCTCCGAGCGGCAAGGCCTGGATCCCCGGCAGCCGGCGAGGCGGCCAATAGACCCGAAGCGCGGCAGAGAAAGCCGGGCTTTCCGAGGCGGCAGCGCCACCCGAGCTGGGGTTACTGGTCGTCTCCGGGTGCCTCTGGCTCTGACACTCATTCGGGAGCAGGGATAGGCATTCGGCTCCCCCTTACACACATCTGTTTTGCTGTTTGAGGTGTGACAGTCCCGGTTCAGTTAGGCCACCTCAGCTTAGGAGAACCTCGCTTCTTTAGGGATAGCTTGCAATGTTATGGTTGAGTTTATCACATATGAGCTGAGTCTGAGTTGCTGCATTAGGACAGCATCTCTTTATTTCTGGGTAGTTCTTAAATTTGTCATATTAAATGATCAATGAACTGTTTTAGATCCTGTCGCCCACCTGCAGAGGGAAGCGCGCGCACCGCTGCTGGAGGTGTGCAGTGTGTTCCCGGTGGACACTGCTTTCCGGAGCCGCTCCTGGGGCAGCGTGTTTCCATGGGCCTGCGCATGTCACACCACGTGAACTGCAACATGAACGCAGCCAAAGCCATGTTGTAAACAGTGGCTCTTAGTGACTATGCAAAGATTTTTTGGGAGGGGAAAAAAAAATCCCTGGAGTTTGCTGGGTGAGGGACTGGGAAGAGGGTCGAGCATATAAACTGCTGTACGATAGGTGAAGAATCAGTGTTCTTGCTGCTTCAAAGCAAGAAACCCCAGAATATTGATTAAGAACTGGCTTCTGCAAAGCTGTGTGTTAATCCTTTTGAAGTCAACGTTTATTCAAGGAATTTTCTGCAGAGATTGCCCATAAATTTGATATTGCTTTAAGTGATGCACAGAATACATATTTCTCTGCCAGGAAGTGTAGCATATTGGTTCCATTAAAATATGAGTGTGTATTTTGTTACCTTGTCATGTGGTAGCTTAAAATTCTCATGAGTAGGCAATGCAGTGTGCCTTACACTTGGAAATGCTTCCTAACATAGATTAAAATTTGGGGGTGTGGTAATTTTGATTAAAATCAACGTATGGAATGCCAGTTACTGAAATACAGCTAAGAAACTAGTACAATGAATTAATAAGGGAAACTGATAATAGCATGGCAACCCTTAATATTTCATGTAGTTTCATAAGACATCTTTCAAATTTTGAATCAACAGCTGATAAAATATTCAATAGTAATGAGCTCATTTGTATGTAAATGAATGTCATTCTATTCTAGGCTATCCATACTTCATGGTATCCTGCTAGTTATCACTAAGCATGGTCATGAAAATAGGCCTTTTCAGGAAACCCCTTAAAAAAATCAATTTATATGCAAAGACTTTGCCTGCTGTTTAAGCTTTCAGAAGTCATTCATAAGGTTCGGTGCTTTTGCAGGTTCTGAATGCTTGTATCGACACAGTATTTCAGTGCGTTATCAGGAGCAAAATTTTGTACAAATTAGGACAGTTTTGACCAGAAATAGCAGAAAGTCACTGACCCTTGCTTGGCACATCCCAACGCAGTTTGGAAGAAATGGTTAAACTAGTTATTATAACTAGTCACCAAGCAGAGGAGCAAGAGGATCCGCGTTGTGTAGATGCTTGCATTTCACCTGGCCTCAGCATTCACTAAAGCTCCCTATTTTCTGTAAATATATCAGTTTAAAGGTGGAAGGAGAGAGTGAATGTATAACCAAGTTTTTGCACAGACATCTAGCCCTAATGAGTTTTTCATATTTCTTGCAGTGCAGAAGCATGCCACGTTTTATGTCCAACGAAAACAGCTTTTGTTTTGAATATAAAACTCATAATGAACATCTGCAGAAATTTTCCAAAAAGTATATCCCTAAAAATGAATCAATTGTTTCTTTTAAAGTAGTATTTTATAATAAATAAAAACTAGTGATCTCTGTTACATTTTTTCCCTTTTAAGGACTAGTCATAAAGCCAGTCCATGTTGAAGTTGGCGTAAAGAGCTGGCAGATCTACAGCCTAAGCTTTGAGTGTATTTTCAGTTAAAACATTATTTCAAGGAAATAAAAACCTTTTTTTGTTTGATAATGCACTGCTATATACAGAACAGTAGTTTTTCAATATTCTGTATTATTATGTACTGGAAAAGTAGATTTTCAAATGTTTAGAGCAATTCTGGCCTTAATAAAGCCTCAATTCAGCTAAGCCCTAAAGGAAAGGCTCGGCGGTAAGCACAAACATAGGCTCACCCATGCTCACTACAGCATTTCAGTACTTCTTTAGTTTTAATAATATTTGTTCAAGTGTTTGGTTGAATTAGGGGCTAAGTGCACATATATTGGAGATTAGAAGCGGACATTAATGGGAAAACCGGGAAGAAATGTTTCGATTGATAGCTTAGAAGGAAATGACAAGGATAAATACAAACACTGTTGATTGCAGTTGCTGTGGGCAAGCGGTAATCAGCTGCGAATCTCAACACACAAGACTCCAGCAGGTAGTTCAACTTTTCACCTTTCCACTTGTCTTTCAGTTGCCTTTCCCAATCCCATTTACAAATAAATATTCTCTTCGTCGTGGTGCTAGTACCTTCTTTACTCTGTGGGACACTTAATGAAGAGTACCTTCTTTTTTAAATTCATGTGGATAAAGTAAACGATGATAATCTGGGGGGAGAAGTATGTCCTCGTCATGTCTAGGGAAAGCTGGCGCGCTGTCATGAATTTTTTCTGGCGGTTGAAGTGCACCGACTTGCTCCTCGTACCACGCAGCCTCGGGCGGTGGCTGCACCGGGGCGCGCGGCGTGGGGCGAAACACAGCGGGGGAGAGTCTCTCGCTTTCTGTTTATTATTACTTGTTGCTACTATAGTAGTAGTCACTGGCCTTCGGGGGTCACGGCACGAGCTGCGAGGCAGCTGCCGTCCTCTGAGCGGAGCGGCGTGACTCTCCGTTTTTTATTAGATCCCGAGTTTACCTGAAGCAGTTTCAGGCTGCGTTGATGAACATGTTCGCGTCTTTGTTATTTTATTAGCTATTAAATATTAAGGATGCTTTAAAATACATTTGATCTGTTTCAGTAGTCCTTTTTGGGTTTCTTGAAGGTTGCCTCAGGCTCTGCCATATATATTACGATAAAACCTGAAACGTGCAATATTTGGTTTGTGGCATCTTTGTGAGGAATCATTTTGTCAAGGTGCAAATTACAGAAATGAGTGAAGACTGCTATTATTATTATTATTATTAACTTTCCTGTATGAACAGTTTAAGTTGTGAAACAATAAAAAAAACCCTGAAGACCTCTTTGTAAGACTGTTTGTGGAAAGCAAGGAAAAAACCTGGAGTGAAATAGATTCTAAGGAATTTTAGGCAAACATTAAAAATAGCCAAAATTGTCTGTGTAAAATGGAGGTATATTTGCGCTCTATAAATAGAGCGAACTATCTTAGTGTGAATTTTGAATAGCTAGTTGCAAGAAATTTGTAGTTAGTAAGTTACTAGCAATGCAGAAAATTGGGATATGGATACATTCAAGAAAATCATAAGCTGTTTATGAATCAGTTGTTTATGGATGGGGCAAAATTTGTAAAAACACTGATTATGTATAGTTGTTCAGGAAGGTGAATGAAGTGTTTTATTGTTTTCTGGCTTGTTGAAGGATACAGGTGGGGATTAAATTGCAACTGAGGTGATAAGGACTAAAGCAGCTATGAAAAGTTTGTGAACTGGCTCCCAAAGGCCAAACCGGCCCCTGGTCACACGGGTTTAGTAACTTTGGAGTTTAGCAAAAAGAAAACCTGGTGGAATTTCAGGCTGTCATAAAGAATTAACAACTAACGCTATTAAAACGCACGCTGCTGCGTCTCAAAGTCTCTAACGGCTCCTTTGTTGAGGCTAGTTTATAGTCCATATAGCGTGTTAAAAAGCTTTTAGAGGCATCGTGGTCGATTGGATCAGTGTGGATATTGTGGACGTGCAGTAAGTCAACGTTAAAGTTCTTATGAAATGTTAATGCCAAAAAATTAAAAGCATGAGTGCTGTAATCAGTTCATAAAATGAAATATTTGAATCCCTGACCCTGCCCTGCCGAGTGCGGATCGATGGCTGCAGCCTTGTTCTCTCCTCCACCCACCCCTCCGGTAGGTGAGTATATATATGCTTAAGTACCCTCAGGACGTGGAGCCCAGCGCCTTGTGTTGGGCATGCCATTTCTGCCTTAAAGACGTGCACTTAATGCCCAGTCCTCATGTTTTCTTCCCATAAGCACTGTGTTTTGTGTCAAACCAGGGGGCTGGCAGTCAGCTGTATGCTTTTAATTGCCCACCTTACTGGTTATCTTGGTAGTGGACCTTCCTGAAGTTTTGTTTGTGCATGTCCTCAGCCTTCTGTTTCCTGGCATATTTTTCAGGTATTTTTGTGTTTTTTTAGTTTTGTGATGAGAAGGGACTGAACTAAATTTAGGGTGACACGTTTGTTCTAAAGAAAGTTGGTTTCTGAGCTTTCTGTAAGAGTTTGAGTACAGCTCTGGAGTCAGACCTGGCTTTTCATTGACTTGACCTCTAGCAGACCAGATCCTGGGGTTTGGGGGGTTTTACACTTTTCACATTCATCTGTTCTATTTATTTATTTATTTATTTATTCTGTGGAGTAATAATCTGTCACGTAGCCTAACACAAACTCCTTTTCTTCTAATTTATCTCCATCTGTGTCAATTCTTCATGAAACCAGAGAGCGTTTTATACTTGATTCTTTCAGCTGACCTTCTGTTTGCACAGAAATAACATCTCAGATTTTGGCACCATGTTTAAAAGCTCAAAATCATGTAAAACAGAAAATAATATAAATTAAAACAGCAGGTGGTGGAATGTGTGGCTACTACTGTAAATACATCGTCTTTGTTCCATGCTGAAATGATGTAATCAGCTTAAAGGAGATGTATATGTTTACTTAGCATACAGATGAATTACAAAGCAAATATCAAGACTTCACAGCACTCTAACAGGAAACAAATTTTATGGCTTCTTTTAAAGCATAGAGGGGCAAAGGATTTGCAAGTGTAAACAGGCCATAAACTGCACTGCTAGTGTGCAGAACGCAGTCACTTAGCTAAAATGCACAGTTAGTTTAGAAATATCATTAGGTATCTTCAAAATGGAATCGGACATATGGACAGAGGTGAAAGAAAAACTAGCACAGAAACTGTGCTTTCTAGCTGAATTTTTTCTGTGGCTAGGAGGAATTATTAGGAAAGTTTTAAGTACAAATATTTGGAAAAAATGAAGACTATGATGTATATAACCTTGAAGTAACAGTAGCATGTAACTCTGTTAGCTTCAGAGAAGGAAATTACTGTATTCCTGAAATAGTTGTCTGCAATGGAGGCTTTTCATGATGATATTAAGAAAATATAGTGGTTTGATTAATTTTGGCAGGAGTGAGGACTGTGGGTTATAAATAATGACAAAAACTTTGTTTCAGTGAACGTGGAAAAAAAAAAAAGCTCTTGAACAACATTTTTAGAAAACTAATAGCAGAATTTATCTGGTTTTGTCTGTTTGCTTACAACTGACTGCAAGAACAATACAGTGGTTGTGGTGAAGACGGCCCAAATCGACTGTAGAAGTGAACAGACGTTGTTTTCATTGAAAACAATGAAGAAAATCCCCTTAACTTCCATCACAGCGGGACTGGGCTTGTGCTTACGGGAAACACGCAGTATGTTAGGGTACCTATTTCCCAATCGACTGTTGCAACAGTTTCCATCTTTGGGATGGAGCGAGTGACGGTTTGCCAATGTTTGCGGATGGAGTTTTTCTAGCAGACACAGGGATTGTGAAAATCATCGTCTGATTCATTGGAAACTGCCGGCCACTGAGCCTAATCTAGTTGTTTCTGTCTCAGGCTTAAAGTAGCTTTTTTAAAATGACTATTAATGAGGAAGTGCTGTAGTTTTTTGTAAGACTTTTTTGTCGTTGTTGTTAGCTGCCCTCTCAGAAAAATGCTGCTCTTCTAGCATTCGTCTGTTCAAATTCAAAATCCCAAACATGAAATCTTGTTCTTAGAGAATGAGGTACGACTTTGTCTGGTTGTGGCACTCAGGTTTGAGTTATGCGCCGAACACCTCTGACCGTCCAGAAAGGCCCTGCAGTTGCAGCCCGAACGCCCCAACTGCACAGCAAAAGCACTTGTGGCAGCACCCTTTGGCTTAAAAAAAAACAAAAAACCAAAAAAAACAAAAAAAAAAAAACCAAAATCTCTAAATTCCTGAAACACTGTGGGACAATTTAGCATTTTCCAGGCATAAAAACTTTTTACAAAAAGTTGTTCTATAATGCAGGTTACCTGGTGCTTTTAACATTACAAGTAGCTGACTGTTTTACGAGTACCAGGATTTGTTTGTCTGCCATTTCTGCCAACGGGAATTGTGTGGTAGTTCTACTATTGGTGTGCTCTTAAAAAAACATTTATCAAAAGAACAGCCTGAAAAGTCTACAGCTGTTGAATTTAAGAATCTTCTTAAAAATATATTTAGATTAATCTAAATCATACATAATCATCCAGTAGAAAGCGTAGTGCTTCTGAAGTGTTTTCTGCCCAGAGGTTTGTGTGTGTATGGGGTGGAGGGGAGTGGGAGAAGGAGTAATCTTCCACTTCTTCATTTCCTTTCAAAATCCTTCAGTGCTTACTGCACTTGTTTCAAGTAACTCTTGTTCAAGCCCTTCTCTCAGGCAATTGGTGTACTTCATAGATAATTCAGATGTAGGAAATCCGTACCACGTGGTTTTGGGGGGTTTTGGTTTTTTTTAAACACACCCATCAAGGCTTAGATATTTTGCTTATATATCTGCTTACAATTATTTAATTAGTTTAAATAACATTCATTACTCAGGTGAAAATCAGGTGTATGGAAAAACTTTGATACTTTTCCTTCCCCATTGGGAAACCATGGTATTTCAATAACATCATTCCCCAATGTGGTTTTCAACACTTGGTTGAAAATAGCTTGCAGGAAATAGATTTATTTGTTTTTACAATAGAAATAAGGCAAACTCCACACTTCCTGCATTCCTGCCCTCAACATTAATTCTAATGAAAACCAAATTTGAACCATAAGATTTGAGTTTGGTTTTGCAAAGGGAAATGTAGGTGGTCTTACACTTGTTCTGGAATTGCTTATATATATTCCTTGATTGCAATTCACTCCAAATCATTACTTTGGAATCCGGGAACCTGCAAGTACTGATTGGTTTAATATAAAGGATTTCTGTTATCTATTTCCTTTTTTTAATGTATCTGGCTTAGAAGCTTTTAGAATTTTTTTTTTTTTAAATGCAAAAGTTTCTCAGGGGAAAAATACCTTCCACAAATGTTCTGCAAGACTAAAAATATTTTAGATTCCATTTTGCCACAGTGTCTTCCTACACCGTTACACTGTTGTTTGTTGTCCTCCGTCAGTGAAACCCTACTGACTGCGTGGAGATTATAAGAAAATAATGTGCCTACAGGTACATAAATTGATGCAAATTTACTTCTTATTTTAACTATAAATTTAATTCTATAGATGAACTTTGGTTTTGAGTTAGGTTTTTTATTTCTGTCTTAAAACTGCAACCTCTTTCATCACTGCCTTTTTCACCAGGATGGTCATTTTTATATTTTTATTGGTGAGCTGTAAGATTTGCCTTTGCAGCATCTCTTAAGCTGAGTGATCCTAGCTTGGCATGGCTTGCTACTGTGTGTGTTTGTGTGCTTACGTGCCAAGGTGCTCTTGAATTCATCAGTTACTTGGACTAAATTATTTTCTCCTTGGTATGATTTTCCTGGGTGGAAAGAGAAAATGGGACTATAGAGAAGGAGAGAAGTGCATCACAAAAATAAGGAACTTCAGTTATAGCTTAATATGTAACAAGATCTTTAAAGAGATTTCTTTACCACTTTTGGAAATGTTATAATAAACGTTACAAGGTGGTCCAAGTTAAATAGGAGTGATTTTTATATTTTGGGATTTGCTTCCTGCTATGAAAAAGGCAAGAAGCTTCCTCTCAGGTGGTAGATGGACTAATGATGCAATTTTGGTCATATATGCATGAACACTGTTTGCTCAGTCTTGCAACTTATTAATGGTATTGGTAGATTTTACTTGTACATAAGATGGAACAAAGTTCAGATGTTTTTCACTGGCAGTTTGCTTTTATGTGCTTCATAGCATCTTGTGCTAAACATTGATTTGGATAACTATAGACAGAGTAGTTAAACCCATTTTTTTATTCTGTATTTATTTGCTCATTACCTGTTCAATCTGTGTCTGTATCATTATTTAAATAAAATGTCATTTGGAAATACTTTTTCTCAGCATTTTAGGCTTCATTTAAACTTCTAATTTGGTACAATTTAAAAGCAGAAGGTTAAAGGACTGAATTAGATTTCTGTCTAATTTGAACTGAGGAGTGATGCTCTGTCCATCTTTTCTAAAAAGCTTTACAATATGGGAGGTTTACCAGAAACAAGCACAAATATTTGCCTTTAGATGGAGATGTGGAATGCTGAAATATTAGAAAATTTTTCTAATAAGCTAATGCATGCTGTTTTCTCAGTAGAAATCTTTCTTGGATAAGAAACACTGAAGTCTTCAAGGATAACAGAATGACAAGGCCGTATTTTTACAGAGATTAAACTGCTCTTGCACTGTGGCAAATATCCTAGGCGTAAGCAGTGTTCTGTTGTTGGGAGCAGATTCTTTTAAGTATCCTTGATCTTCAACAGACGTTTACTTTGGCAATTACAAGAAAAAAACAGTTTTAATTACGTTTCTGTGGTAGTTTGTAATCTTTACAGTCTCTTTCCCAAATGGAACTGCGCGTCCTGTTTGCTGGCCGGGGAATCATGCTGAGCTGCAGATAGCTTTCAGAAGAGGTAGTGGTGGATAAAGTACTGGATGAAATCTTGGCTTCATCAGAAGTCAATGTCAAACTAGTGTTGACTTAGTAGTGCTAAAATTTCACTTGCCAGATATACTATATACGATGGACTTTTTATTGCTCCACAGGTTAACGCACCAAATTGGATTTTTGATGGATTTAGGCTGAGTGGTCCTCTGTGCATCTGTCATAAAATGTTCCACGATATGGGAAGAACCCTAAGAGAAGAAGCACAATATGTGCCTTTAACAGGAGAGAGAGAATGCAAAAACTTTAGAATACTTTTTCAAACAAGAAACTAATGCATTCAGTGTTAATCTTCAGTTTATTTGTACCATAAAAATGGCCAAAGGCTTCAATGGCAGCATGGTTGTGAAAGGTGCAGTACAAAGCTACAAAGAAGCCATGTCTGTGTCTAAAATCTTACAATTTAAAATACAAGTGTCATATATGACTAAGGTGTAGCACCTATAAAAATGATTCGGATCTGTTATTTATCTCTTGCTAAGTCATCTTTCTGTGTCCTCTTGCTCACTCTAGTTTTGGTCAGTTTTCTCCATGACTGGAGCCCGTGTAAGTGCAGGCTCAGTACGAGGAGAAGTGAGGAGGCCTGGCAGATGCTGGTGATGCTCTTTGTCCTGCTGCTTGTTTCAGAGCGCTTGCTTCAGAACCTCTCTCTGGGGTGGAATAGCCACGCAGCAGTGGGTGCCGCATAGTGTAATGTATATACCACTACATATATACAGTAAATACTGCATACAGACTGGGAACTGCTGGAGTAGAAAACAGATTTGCAGGAGACCTGGGAGTCCTGGTGGACAAGATATCATACATACCTATTCGTTGCAATGTGCCCTTGCAGCAAAAATGCCAACCGTATACCGGACTGTATGCCTAGGGCATAGAGCAAAAGTGTAGCCAGCAGGTTGAGAAAATGCTTGTTCCTCCTTATTTGGCACTCCGAGGCCATATCTGGAGTACTGTGTTGGTCCACTTTGGGCCTCTGAGTACAGAAAGATGCTCCCATACTGAAGTGAGCCCCATGGTGGGCCACCAAGATGGTGGGAGGATGGAGCACATGGCATATGAGGAGAGGCTGAGGGAACTAGGTTTGTTCAGCCTGGAGAAGAGCAGGTGAAGGGGAGATATTACTGCCGCCTACAGTTACCTAATCAGAAGGTGTGGAGAGGGACAGCCAGGCTGTTCTCAGAGGTGCACAGTGGGAGGCAGCAGAAACATCATAGGACATGGGAAATTCCAATTAGATAGGAAAACCATGAGGGTGGTCAAACACCACAGCAAGGCTGCCCAGAGTTCTTGTGGAATCTCCATCCTTGGAGATGCTCAAAACTTGACTGGACAAGGCGATGAGCGATCTAAGTGGTGCTGCTCTGAGCAATGAGCTGAACTAGATGTCCTCCGGAGGTCCCCTCCAACCAGAATTGTTCGAGGATCTAATAATACAGATACTCTGCTCTGCTTAGGAAATTTACTGTTTTCTCAAAAAAATGCATTAATGTGTAAGCTTGGGTAGTAAAATTGCTTTGCTGGGCATTTGGGCTAGGATTTTTGTACCAAAACCACCTGTTACTTAGTATTGTTGATATGGCATGACAACAGTTGTGGAGTTTACTTTCAGCTCCCTTGCAATGAGAATCTCCCTGCTCTCTGACACCCCAATTCAGGACTTGAGATACTGAGATTGCCAGGCATGGACTCACTGATGTTGAGGCTAGACTCGTGCTGGCTGTTCTGGTCTCTCAACCACACAAATTTTGAAAAGATGGAGTCCAACAAAAGCAAGAACAATCCAATGCTTAAGAAAAGGTAACCCTCCGCTAATGTTTTCCATAGCATCTCTTTGAGGAGGCGGAAGTGTTGTCACCAGTTAAACAGAAAGCAAGCTCTCCTGGTGACTGACGGGCTCTCTCCAAATCAAGTTACTATTTTCTAATTTTGGGGTTTTTTTTTTGAGTTCTAGGCATCTTTGCAAAATACAGTAACGTAAAGGCTTCACCCGCGGCACCAACATAAGAGGACCCCTGCCGTATGTAAAACTCCTGCACTGTATTTGCTCCCTGTGACATGACACAAGTACTGAAAAACTTTCAATCGTTCTCCAAGTAAAGTCCAACTAATCACACTCTGTCCTTCTCATAAAGTTTAAGCTTAACAATAACACGAATGCTCATACTTCAGTTTCAGTTGTCTATCTTGTGAAAATAAATTATTAAAGGTTTAATAAGATAGCCAAAAGATGAATCGGGAATAGCTGTTCAGTAATGTGGCATTGCTGGAAGATGTTTTTGGAAGCAAATGTTTGTATTTGCCAGGAATAACAATCCAAGTAAGATTCGCAGCAGGGTGTCAGAAGATTTTCAGCCAGAACAGTTTGGGAGTACATCGTTTCAGGCTATTTATTCAAGAATTGAGAACAGAAGAAATTCTCTAGTGGGATTGAAAAAGTTGCATAATAATACCATAAAGCTTTAACTTAGCAGTTGGAAATAACACTTGTGAAGCACTGTAAGTTGAGTTCTCATGGGTTTAATATTTTCACAGCCTCATAAATCCAATAGATACATAATTTCTTTATTAAGTCAGAAATTGTGTTTGTTTTTGGAAGCTATCAACAATTCTGCCCTGAAATAAATAAATTCTTCATTGTAAACAAATTTGCGCATAAAGGATTATGCAAGTACAGTGTCTCCTATGGGTAAATGATCAAATATCTAATCTCTCTTTGAAATTCAGTATAAAAAGAAATAAATACTACCTTAGAATAAGTACAAATGTGTGCATTAATGTGATATTAATTCTATGTATTAATTGTCTAGGTCACAGGGATTTCAGATCTTTGTACAGGTATTTTTTTCCACTGCAGCTCTCCACAGTCTTTTATGCTGGAATTAGGCTCTTTTCCTGCAAAGGGTCGGGCATACTCTGCCCTTTAGGCTGACACTGAATCCTAATGAAACTTGTGGGACTCGGCAGGGAGACAGCTGAGCAAAGCCACTGGCTTAGTTGATTCCTAGGGGGGTGTTCTTGCATTTTTCAAGCTTTAGTTCATGCCCTTGTTTAACTTCTTTTTTTCTGGGTTTGTTTTGGTGAAACTAAGTTGTGAGAAGTAAAAAGCAGGTATAGTACTATAGTAACTCCCACTGTAGGTTACATGAAAATTTCAGTTTCACTATGTTTACTTTAAGATGGAGACAGGTTTTTCCCAGGAGATGCTGGAGAAGTGCGGCTCGTAGATCTTGATACTGGAGAGCTCACGTGGTGAAGGAAAGATCTCTGCAGAGATGATAGCTGGTAAGGAACAAGCTGAGTAAGGACCAAGGGGAACAAAGGACAGACACTTGGGAGCAAAGACGGAGAGTGGGAGAGCAAAGGAAGCAGAGTACTTGAACAAGGCCGTAAGCATCTACTTGAAGTAAAAGAAAGGCCAAGGAGACCTGGTGAGAGGAAGGAGTGCAGGATTGAGGCAAGAGTATAAGGGAAAGGTACAGATACGAGGCTTTTGGATTTGGCCAACAAAACTTAGCAGCATTTTCTCATGATTGCAAAGATTGTTTTTACTAGTTTTCCTACACAGCTGTTATTACTGAGCCTCACATCAGAAGCAACTCCTTCAGGAGCACGTGAAGCGATTTTGACATGCATGAAGTTAGTAATTCTTTAAAGGAGCTTAGAGGTTGTGTGTCAGCACGCTCTCAGGCCCTAGTGTACGAGGGGGTCATTAAAACATGGCTAGTTCATGAGATACTGATCCGTGTAGAGCAGAGAGGTCTTCTAAATTACTGAAGGAAATCTAATGGACCAAAATGGATTTTTTTGCCTTCTGTAAGTTTCAAAAATTTTCCCTAGCCCAAATCCCGGGTGTGATGCCTGCAGCTCTTGCGAGGGCAGAGAGCAGCTGGAAGAGGTTCCCTGCCCGTTTCCCAGGCTCCGGGCGCGTGCCAGCGCTCGGGGCTCACGTCCTCTCTCAGGGCTTCTCTGTGCAGAAGCAAAGAGATTGCTTGGAAACGTTTTCAGAATATAGCAAATAAGATACGTGTCACATCTGTAAATGGTTAGAAGGCATTTGAAGAGAAGAAATGATCAGAAATAATGTGCTTGTATCGCATTATGTGTGACAGTTTCCTTCAACCAAATGATTACATTCAGAGCTGTCCTTTGATCAAATGGAACGTTTCATGTCAAACCTAAGTATTTTTTTTCTTTGTTTGGTGTGAGGCAAAACTGAAATATCACAGATTTGATTTGTTCCAAACTAAATATTGTGTTTATATTTGGATGCCAAAGCAAAAAGGCAATGGTGGGCACAGCTTTCGCTAATCACCAGTCATGTGAGAAAGCCTGGGGGCCTCAAGAGTTAGCAAGCTGGATCAGCCCTGGCGCAGCTGAGTTTCACCTGGGGAAGTGCTCTTGCCTTGCAGGTTGGACGCTGGGGGTTAATCTGTGAGCTAGCAAACCT
Organism: Dromaius novaehollandiae; assembly: GCF_036370855.1. Taxonomy (NCBI): domain Eukaryota; kingdom Metazoa; phylum Chordata; class Aves; order Casuariiformes; family Dromaiidae; genus Dromaius; species Dromaius novaehollandiae. Next base: position 7,739,841 of record NC_088108.1, read on the forward strand.
CATGGCAGCCTTTGGTCTGAGGTCCAGGATTTAAAGTGGTCGTAGTTTCTGACAGGGGCATGGAGCTGGGCTGACTGCGCGGTGTCACGCTGAGGTCTGCTGCGTGCCAGCGGGGGCCTGGGCAGGGCCCCCCGCGCGCTCTCCCGGGGGCCGCGGAGGCAGGCTCGCCCCGGCCCTGCCGCTGTTCTCGCCCGGTGGCGTGGGCCCCCTCAGCGGGCTGTCGTAGGTCAGAGGCCTCCGAGCTGTTGGATTTCACCCGCGCCAGAGTACAGATGGAAATGCTAACAAGGAAAAAACTAATTTGGAAGATGCATTTTTAAGGCCTTCATCTGGTAAATTGAAACTGAGCGCAGTGTTTAGTCATGGTTCATAAAGACAAAGTCTGACTAGAGAGTTGTTTGTCTTCAGCAAATACAGCAAACACACACAAAATCTAAAGCAGTTACCCAAGCTCCAAGTGAAAAGAGCCTCTTGCACAGCTTAAAATCGCAGGGAGGATTTTCAGTCTCCTAAATGTTTTGAGCAGAGCCGTGTGTGGCCTTTTAAATGAACACACAATTTGATCGTTGAGACCTAAATAGCACTCGAGCCACTGTCCTGACTCAAGTAACAAAGCTCCATTGAACTTCAGTAAACTCGGGATCTGGTCAGAATTGGTATTTAATCAAATTCTAGTATATGGTGGAATTATATATGCAATTGCTGTTAAAGTTTCACTGTAAAGTGGCTTAATGCCATTTCTGTTTAAAACATCAATACATCCATCCTACATAATAAAATAGACCTAACTGAATGCAAGTCATCAAGGAAAATAACTTCTTTACTTAAGGTGATTTTCTGTTAGGAAATGCATGTGAAAGGTTTTGTGGAGGGATAAACTTCGGGAGTGGCTGTTTGTGGTCCGCGTAGCATCCATTAAAATAAATAGCTACATGAAATAGTAATTACCTACACATGAATGAACAAATTACCCATCTGTGTCACTTAACAGGATTAGATCTTACCAAAGGTCATCTGAATGAAGGAAACAAATATCTCTATTGAGCATTCATCATTTTTTTTTAAGTGTAGTGTTTTTATATTACTTCTGTTTAAAACAAGCAGAGCATGTTTATAAAAGGTTCAGAGTTCAACTTTTCTTTAAGGGGCAAGGATGTTTCTCAGTTACTGTAATCGTTAACTCGTGTGAAAGACCCACTCACCCCTACAACGTCTTACAGCAGTGCTCCTGCTAGTTAAGGTAATAATTTTAGAGTCCTTAAAATGTTATTTAAAGGCTTTGACAACTGAATTCTTAACATGTTTCCTAACTCTCTGTCTGAAAGTTGTTTCTTTCTTTCAGGCAAGTGTAAAACTAAAAAGCTGCATCAACCTCAGTTATGAATTTCACCCAATATTTTAAGATATAAATGTTCCATCATGAAAACAAATGGAGGGAAAAGAATTAAACATTGATGCTGTCTAGATTGATTGCATAATATTTTTATCAACATTTTGAAACATGCAGCATTGCCTGTTGCTAGATAGCGGCATTCAGGTGTCCTATAAATTACAGTATTAATATTGTACCATTTCTTTCTGGTTAGAGAATTTTGCTTACATGAAGCTCTTCAGTATCAGATAGCAAAGGCTGCTACTCGAGTGCCGTGTTAGTGGTATGCGAAACCTTAGCTTGAGAAAGGTCTGCTTGATTGTTTTTTGTGTTTGTTTAATTCAGATGCTGATGAGGAAAAGCACTAATCCTATCTGATCAGGAATATAAGGCTTCTGAACAAGCTTTATTTAAAGTTTAAATCCTGCTTTAATTATTGGGTTGAAATTTCACTACTTTTGGTTGTTTTAGACTGGTGTGTTCTGACTTCTTGCTGGCAACATGCTGAGACGTAATTTGTGCTTACTTTGGAAAAGACTTCCCATGTGAATGTTAGAGTGATAGAGCAAAGATATTTTGTTCTTTTGGAATTTGAGGAACACTCTGTTCAATCTAAGTGACTTGGCACCTTGAAATACCTAGTCCTTAATTAACAAGGTAATGTTTCACTGAAGCTGGTTACATGTTAATGAAATTAATAGAGCTATATCTAAGCTAGTTAGCTTTATGAAACAGAAGGTGCATTTTCTGCAAATCACATTTTAAACATATAAGAAATCCACATTAGATTAGTTGTTATTCATGAGCATAACTATCTCTAAATTAAAATTAGAAGTCAGGCACATAAATAATGAATTTTCTGTATGCAGCCCTACTTCATTGGGGGATTATGAAGATAATAGTGGTTTGGTATTCATTTCCCTAACCTTGCATTCTTGGAAATAGTTACTAACTCCTATGATAACATCTGTATCTGATGCCACGGAGACATCTCGGATGCCCTAGGGCACTTCCACCGGTAATAGGTCCTCATGCTTGGGCAACAGAGTGCAGCCCGACATGATGAAGACAAGACAGAGATGGGGCCAGCAGAACATAAGTGCTGTGTTTCCGTTCGAGCCACTTGTTGTGGGATTTTGCTTAAAACAAACACTAACCACTGCCCTGTCTTTTCAGTTTGAGCTAGCGTTACCCAGAGGTCCCCTGCAGCCTGATGGCAGCCCAAGCAGAAGGAGCGCCTGGAGGAGTTCCTGCAACGCATTGCCTTGCAAAAGCATGCGGGCAGGAGACAGAATTGTCTTTAAACTTTTTGTTTAACATATGCAGAGATCTGAATTTTCTCTGCTTAATTATTTTGCTCTACTTAATTAGTTTTCTAACAAAACAGTATCACAACTTGGAAACCTTTGGTGTCCTTTGATACTCTCAAGAAAGACTGGGACAGCTCCAGTTCAAAATTATTGCCAGCCTGGAGTCCCATCACAGTGGAGCTGAGGAGCTCATTCCTTGGTGGTTTTAATGTAGGTATAAGATGGGGAAGAAAAAGACCTCACAATACTTTCAAACATGTATCATTTGTTCAGAAAAAAAATACTCACTGTACAAAGATTAAACTTATCAGGTTGTAAAAGGACCTCCATGTTTTTCCCTTTACATTTTCAGATGTTTATGCGTAGCAGTAGCAAATGTTTGGAAATCTGTGGGTTTATGATTCATGTCCTCCCTACAGCAGCTCTACCTTGATGTTTTCCAGCATTCCTCATTTTTCTAAATTGCCCATCCAGCATTTGCACAGCCTGATGTCTGCATAGTTCAGGTCTTTCTGTTTATCTCACTGTTTGAAAAAGGTTGGTAATGTAAGTAAAGGTTGGTAAAAAGTTGGTAATGGTAATAAACAGGTTAGTCCATTGTTCTTGGTTGTTGAAACTAGAAGGCTTTGCAAGTTGTAGGTTATATCTAATTTACAATGAGATTTGGGATGATGATTGGCTACAATGCTTTAGTAGCATTGCCATTTCATTGTCAGGCATCAGATCTGAAAATCTTGTGCTGTAGTCTGTAATGGGAACGTGGGATGGAGAGGGGGAGAAGAAAGCAGTAACAGAGTATGTTGTGGCTTTAATGAAAGCCAGTCTGTTATCCCAAGATGGGCATTAATGGAGCCAACAACAATACCCTTTTTATTGTTTAGAAAGCTATGAATGTTTTTCCTTAATGTGATGTTGTGAGTCTCTCACAGTTCATCATACCTTCAGAATCCCATGTAAAAATAAATGTAAAACAATGCTACGAAGATAGACAGCTTCTTCCTAACGTGCATCTGGGCTGTTTTGCATACTGATAAAGACAAATGGATATGAAGGTATTTAGCCACTGGTAGGTGCGACGTGATGACCAATTAGATAGCTAAACAAAACACCTAAATGAGTAGAATGCCGAATTTCATTGATTTTTAAGCTTACTGTTTGTAAGCCTCGAACATATTAAGTACATCTGTGCTTCTGAACTGCTAGTTCCTCCTCTGCTACAAATAAAGCATAGAGTTGTAGCTGCCTCAAAACCTGGCAGTGCCATGCAGAATTTTTTTAAATCCTCAGTTGCTGCCTACCTCTCCGGCGCCTAGGGAAACGCACGCCTGCCAGCGGGGCCCGGGGGCTGCGGCAGCACCAGGAGCCTCTGCTGCTTGGGCTGGCGTGCTCGTCTGAACCTGTGCCTTACGGGCAGCGATGGCAGCATGGCCCCGGTGCACAGGGTCAGGTTAGTAACTGCCAGCCTGGTAAGTCATCTAACTAGCAGCTGGATACTAACCAAGTGCTAAATGCCAGTGTCAGCTGGTCAGTTTGAGTCAATCATCCGGGCACTCGTGCTGCCAGACTCTGAGCTGGCAAGTGCCATTACGAAACGGAAGAGCGTTCGGAGTAAGTGGATGTGGAGATGGATCGTAATCTGCAGGCCGTCAAGGGTATTAGTCTGCTTTTATGTAGCTGCAGAACGTTCTGCTTGAGCTTAATCCATACTTTCCTTTCACACTTCAAGTGGCTCACATCTATCATCTGCCTTAAAAATTTGAACATGCTACAGTTAAAAACAAAGGCACTTAAACCATGTCCTTTTTCACATATTTAATAGACTATGATGTAATTATGGTTACATAGCAACTGATTTCTTGCATTTTCAAAAAGGCTACAAGGGAGAATTTAGGTCCAGCTGTTTTGTTTGGGACAAATGTGTCTTTGCTAAGCTGGATAGGAAATAACAGGAAGGGATTTAGCTAATTTTTCAGAATATGTGTGGATTAAGGGATCATGTCTGTTAGTATTGTGTGTATACTTGATTATTACAGATGCATTTATAGATAAAAGGAACAAATGGAAAAGGAGAAGGCTAGATGTCAAAAATATTGGGATTTGATAAAGTTTTAAGCATCCTTTAGCATATTGTAGGAAAAGTGAAAATTTATATTTCATCCCCATGAGATGGAAATAATGCTTCCTATTGCTAGCGAGACATTTTTCATGAGGAAAATTGTCTTTAACTGCTGTCGTTCTGTTAATTTGTATGTAAAAAAGGTTATCAAAATATGTATAGAGATGACATAATGATGGTGTGAGAAGTGAATGAGAATCTTTACTAACAGAGTCTGTTGCTAGAATGAGCAAGCAGCTTGCGGGAGGGTGGCTCCGTCCCGCCGCCTCCTTCCCGCACTCAGATAGCGGGTACAGCCAGCTTACTCCTGCACGGTGCCCAGCTGTGCCGTTGTAAGGATTTTCTCAGTCTCCTACTGCTAGAGCTTTCCGTCTTATGCGCAGGTGTATCTTGGAAGGAGGAGAGGGAGTGATTTTATGCGAGTTCACCGGGGTAGTGACTTTTTTTGCTGTTACAAATGCTGCTAATGACCCGTTATCCTAATTCTGGAGCTGTGAAAATTGACACAAGTTCCTCAGCCTATGTTTCTTCATAGGTAACTAAGCATTTTCTGGCCAGTCCCTTGCACCTTGTGTCTTCCTGTCTTAGTGCAATTTTTTTTTTATGCTTAGATGAATAAATTGTGGAAAGAAAGCAGGGAGTCTTCACTTGGAGCGTGTATCAAGGACCAGAGCTTCAGACTTATGTCATAGTTGGTCATAGCTCATGAATTAGAGTCCAACCTTCTGCATGTGGCAGTGAGAGGAACGCCTTCCAGTAACGTACCGTAGAGCAACGGACAACTTGTCTACTTTGCTCACTCGGATAATATCTTTTTTTTGTGATATACAGAAGTCAGGGCAGAAAAAAAAGTCTTTCTGAATATTATGGCAAGCTTGTCAGTAAGTATGGCAACTTTGTATGTCCTCTCTTCAAAAGCAAGAGGAAAATGCAGATGTTTGCTGGCTATCGTGCTGTTGTCTCTCTGCGGCTATTCGCTGGCATTTGAGTTAAATGACCTCTTAAATGTAACATTGCAAGTGCTTGTAAAATAAAGAGCTGGCATTCAGACCGATTTCGCTGTGTCCAATTGGCTTAAATTGTTAAATCTGCTATTAGAAGATGAGCCCAAAGCAAAATTTGTTATGAAGACTTTTTCTCTGGCTTCCCTTCTTTGCAGTCTCATACTTTAAAAAAGAAAAAAAAAAAAAAAAGAGAGAGAGAGAGAGACAGAATTAGAAACTGCACCTAAATGTGAATTTTTGTTAATGCCCTCAGGTGACTGAACTTTGAAGTGAAGCTTCAAAGCCTGCATCTAAACTGTCACGGGCTCACCTCTACTATTGCTGCTTTTCACGTAGCCCTTTACATTAGGGCCGTCGGGGACGCGAGTGGAGTCGTGAGGGTGGCTCTTGGAGAGCTGGCACCCGGCGCGGCGGCCTCCCCTAATAAGAAATGACAGCTGACCGCAGGGATGGGGAGAGGGCTGGCTGGAGCATGATGGAAAAGGGATACAAATGGGATCTCCAGATCAGTGAGCAGTCACGGAGGAGAAAAGTAAACTGCTTTTTCCCCTCAGTCATTCAGCATTCTGACCATTTTTTTCACCCCTTATTTTTAACCCTCTTTGGCAGGTGCCGACTTGCCTGCATTAGACACATGCTCGCCAGTTAAGATTGCCATTTTTACATTGCAATATAGGAATGGTGAGGAGACAGCTACGCCTCTGGTGCTTGACGGGTTTTTGTCCGCCCTGTTCTGGCCGCTCTGCTGGAGGCGCTTGCGCCCGAACGTGCCCCCTCCTCCCGGGGCAGGCAGCCCCCGAGGCCGCTCGGCGCTCTGGCAGCTGCGGCCCCGGTGCCAAGCTCGTGAGCACGTGCTCGCTTTGCTCGCGGCGCGCTAGAGATGGCGTCCAGGCAGACTCCTCGGCCGCGGCCCCGTTCGTTGCTCGTGGTCAGGCAGGACGAGGACCGAGGTGTCGTCGCACTGGTTAGCTTTAGCTTTTCACAGTTTATGCTGTGTGCGCTGTTGGCAGGGAGTTTGCTTTCTAGCACGTGCCTTTCTAGGGACTAAGTCTGGGTTTACCTAGTTAGAGCTGTCTTCAGATTGTCGTGTGCTCTGGACAGGGCTCATACCTTCTTTTGTGTCCTATACACGGTCAAGGGTGCTAGTGGCCTGTGGCACATTAGGGACGCTTGCAGGAAAGTCTCAGCTGCTCTAGCTGGAAGAGCCACAGCATATTTCACTTGGCTGCTGTTGGAAGTGTTTGAAATATAATTTGGTCTCTTGAAATAGAGAGTGCCTAGAACAAAATGTGGCAGGCTCTGCTACCCTATCACCAGGAAGGAGACCGTGAATCCGTCTCCTGTCTTCCTTCCGTTGCTCCAAGAGTTGCTGTAGGTTTATGCTTGGTAGCACGCAGATATGTTGATACAGCAGCCTCCGCGTGGGCTGCCTTGGGGTGAAGGAGTGGTATCGTAGGGTGAACAGTGCCCGGACTGAAGGACTCCACTGGCCTTACGCAGTTGCACCCTGCCTTACCTTCCAGACGTGTAACGTCTTGATAGCAGTTTAGTTTCCCATGAGAAAAGTGTTTTCTTACTAAAGAATTTGTTTCACACCTTCTCTGATGGCTGAGTGGAGAACACCAAAGTAAACTACTCATTTATCCAGGGTCCTGGGAGGAAAGGATGACTCTCATTGTCTGGAAGAGATGATTTTTCACCATTCCTTTGTAGTTTTGCTTTTTTAAATTCTGAACTAGGAAACCTCCTGAGGACTCTCGGCTGCTTAGCTGTGAAAGATGGGGGCAGCCACAGAGGGACCAAGTCTAGAACACCCTTTCCGTCTGTGCAAAAAGAGAAAATGGAGGAAAAGTTGTGAAATGACACGCATGATTCACTTCTGATGATCTTATACGTAAGACTGGTGCTTTGTATTTCAGAGGAGTCATTTCCAAAAAAAGGTAGTAAATCAAATGTTGATATGCTGGTATATAAACCCTTTACCCAGATTCATGGAGAGATATTTTGAAGACAAGACTAGTGCAGAAAGGCACTGATTCCTGAGTGGTGCTGGGTAAGAAGTAGTAGCCCATCAAGTTGGGTATTCATGAGCTCATGCCCTTATAACGAACTAATGTTTTGTAGGTGGCACTGTTCGTATAGCCTTGTGACAGTTCTGAACAAGAAAAAGCAGCAACATTTGCTGTCTTCTAGAAATACTATTTGGTGAAATTCGCTGGAACTAGATACTCAAATAGACTCTTGAAAATTCTGTCTCTCCAAGGCTGGTTGTGGAATTGGAAAGGAGAAGTTGAATTAGAAATTAGAATTAAAGTTTGATGAAATAATTTTAGAAATATCATTAATTTCTTCCTTTCTGGAACTTCAACCAGTGATATCCTGTAACTTCACCTCTATTCGGCAGAGTGTAACTTGGAGCAGTGGCAAAGGCAGCTTTTCTGCATGAGATGCGAAGCCCTTTGCAGTAAATATTATCTCCACCTATAGGCTTATGCTGCATTCTCGTCAGCTCTTGAATGCTAAAGCTTGCATGCAGGCTTTGCATTTGCAATTTTCGCATAATACTCTTCTGAAGACAACAAATTTATACATATTTTTATTTACTCTCTTGTATACAGCTCTAGGCTTCAGAAAACTTTTTGTGGAAAATGGACACACAAATTAGACTCATTCAGTCTACTGAGGCAACATCAGGGAAAATATAGCCTCTCCTCTGTTGTAAGCAAAATGTGTCGGGGGGGGAGATGACCTTCGGAGATAAGGCTGAAATGAAGCAAAAACGCATTCGCTTCCTATTTCACATTGAGGGCTGATTTTTATCAGAGCACTTGGATGCATTTAGAAATGGGATTTAAGGACGGGGATGGACCTTCAGTGTACCTGCGTGATCTAAACGTTAGCTGGCCAGTTATTCTTCGTCTGCTTGTCGTCTCCAAGTCTTTGAGGTTAAAGCTCAGAACTGTCTGTTTACTTAAATACCTTTGTAGTCTGCAATAGGTGTTTCCGTATGTGTAAATACAAAATCTTTTAACAAGTAAACACTTTACATGAATCTTTTTAAAGTGTTTGTTTTTGTGCACATATGGAAAAATATATTTCAGTCTGTTTTATTTCCACAGTAAGCAAACTCTTTAGTTTTTATCTGTTGTTTATGAAATGTAGTTCCTGCTGCCCCGCGATACTGGCCTGCACGTAGAGTCATTTGTAGTTGGGGTTAAAATCGAGTTGGCTCTGTTGCTGTCAAGCAGAACGGAGATGTGTTTAACTCGAGCAGTCTTCCCCCGCTCCCCGCAAATGGCACTGCCTCGTGAGCTTATGGCCTGCTTGGCAGACACATCTGCCCCTGCAGCTGGGCCATCAGTTAAATCTAATACAGGACTGAGCGCCTGGCAGAGAGCATGCTGTGGGATTGGTTACCATGGATCAATATGTTGGCTTTGAAAATGTGCATTTTTGCGTGGTGGGTGTGTGAGACTTTGTCTTCCACTAGCTGCTGTGTGGCTACTGTATTATTTTGGTAGGGAACAACATCCTGAACACCTGAGGGGCCTTAAAAAAAGGCTGTCTTTTTCCCCAGAAGTATATGGAACATAATTCCAGCTATTGGAATGGATTTAATTAATAGCAGTTAATTTACCTGGCAGTACTGAACTCTCTTCACCACATATAGGGTGATATCAAACCCAGAGGTCCTCTGCTGGGGCCTTAATACAAAGTAAAAGAGTAGAAGCTAATGCTAGATCTATGGATCATCAAAATTTGTTCTTTTGTAACTTTGGGGGTTCTTAGGTTCTTACCTCAGTTGCCACCTACCAGAAGGCTGCTCTTTTTCTCTGAACCCTCGCTACTGTAAACTCACATTTCACATAACCATTTGATTACTTGTGATTTTCCTTTGCTATGGAAGTATGACACTAGTTAATTCCTATGATCATGGGTGTGTCAGCCCATATGAAATGTTTAGTAACTCCAGTTTCTGTTGTTGGTGGTACAAAGGGCTTTAACATGCCTTATGCAATTTCAGCACATAGGCAAAGATGGAAGATGAAGGGTCACCGATTTGTCTTGTTTCTCAATGTGTGGTGTCCCCAGTTCCAGTGAAGTGATTTACATTGGAAATAGCAATATGGCACCCCATATACAGCTCTTCTGAGGATCTGGCCATCAGAAATCTCCAACTGGGCAGAAAAAAAGAGTGGGAAGTAAGAAGAATGAATGACCCTTATGTGTTTGCTGCTACTCATCATTTTTGTGACTTAGTTTCATGAAGGATTTTAGGAAGTGATCTGCCTTGAAAGAAGCTGATTTTTTCTGCTGTGTACCATATGAAAGTCTTACTGTTCTCATTGCTTTCCAGGCTTTGATTTGTTTTGGATTTTTACATCTGCCAAGTTTTTTGATGGTTAGGGAGGATGTATCCATGGCAAGTAACATGCTGGCTTCTGTAATTTTGGCATTGCTGAAGTTAGCTTAACTCTCATCTGTGAGCCTACATTAGTTTCGAAAGACAGAGGCTTTTGAAGGCCTTTTAGTGCAGGCTTTCCCAGGCTCTGCTCCTCAGGCTTGGTGGCTCGGCAGGTGGTCTCCTGTTGGGCCCAGGAACAGGAGGGGACCTGAAGGTCTGAACCTGTGCCAGAAGCATCAGATGGCTCAGGAGGAGGTCTTGGAAAATTGTTAGTGGCTGGCATGTTCATAATAATAGTTAATTGCCCAACAGTAATAGAGAGCCTTTGGGGTCCACCAAATTTTAACAGTTTTCTGGAAGTGTCCAAGTGTTAGACTGTTTTTGTTTTACCTGATGTGTTCACATGTACAGAACAATTAAGGAGGACAGCATTCTTCTGCAAGTGCCAAAGGGGTGGCCCGCAGCTTTCCACGCAAGCAGTGCTTCCTGGCATACATTCTGTTGTTCGCTTACTTTTTTCTTTAAAAAGATGTGCTTGTTCAACATGGACACCTGCATAGCTGGCTGCAGAGATTTCTTCTATCTGACTACTGTTATCTTTATCCCTAAAGTAATAAAATATTTTCAATCAATTTTGGTTTTGAAGGGGAGCACAGGAACAGGTTTCTTTAAATTTGTTTTGTACTGGTATGAAATTCTAGTGTTTTTTCTTTTCCTTTGTCTCCTCTGCTCCAAAATCCATCTCATATTTCAGAGACCAGGAGGGAGTGTGCTGGGGTGTCACACGCAGTTACATCAGTCGCGTTGGCAGTCATTACTGACACTGCTTAATGCAGGCTGACTGATGTAATCAGATGTGATGTCTCTCACAGTACCATGTCACCCTGAGAAATCTAAAAAGACACAGATTTCTGAAAAACACAGTTAAGGGTTGTTTTAGAAAACAAATAATAACCCAGGGCATTGTGTCTAGAGATGTGTATCCAAGACAAGTGGGGTACTGCTGACCAGAGCAAGACCACTGTGCTAAATTCATTTCTTTAGGCCAAATACATTTTTTCAGTGTATTTGAACCTCATTTATGAAAGAGTTGATATACTTTTTGTAATATTAATTTCTCTTTCTATTCCTCATTGAAAGCACAGTGACCTGCATTTCCAAAATTGATTATAAGTGCCTCCTTTTTTGGGATACCCAGTTTGTGGCCTCTTCAGTGGGTCTGCTTCCAAGGAACTCATCTGAGATATCTCACTTCTGGCACTCAAAAGTTGTGATATTCAAAGCTATTAGTCACAAGGGGTATATTTTAAATGAATGGAAATCTGGAAGGTACTGTGTAGCATCAGCCTAAGGGTTTGTGTGTGCTTGGATATGTTGGTTGATGGTATATATGAATGTATTTTACTCTTTTCACAGCTTAGTGGCTGTAGTAGAAATGTCTCAGTCGTAAATAAATCTTGGATTTGTGCTTAGCGTCTTCTTGATGTATAGTCAGAACAGGGATTATTTTTCTTATTAGAGGTAAGAGTGCAGATTTGAATTGTCATCTGGATCTGGTTGTTTTCCACGTTTGTATGAATTTACTGATCCGAGGTTCAGCTACTAGCTGTCCTCATCTCTAAACCAGGAAAGGTGGAACCAGAGGTGCACTGAGGTCAGCTGCAAGCCTCTCATTTACTTCAGCAGGGCAGGGTCAGACATGCCGAGTACAATTTAGATATTGACTGAACTCGAAGTTGTTTGAAGAAAATTGTCCAGCTTGTTAAAGTGACAATTGCGTTAGACATACTACTTGAATTGGCTTTGCAGCATGTTCAACCTGTGAAAAACCACCTCATTCTCATCGTCTAAGAAAGTAAGAACTGAAAATTCCTTTGGAAAAAAAAAAAAAAGACTGATCAGGTGCAATATGGGAAACAACTGGATATACTGAAAAAATTAATTTATTTGTTGTGCAGTCTCCTTGTGTTTTATATCTGATTTTATCTCTTACTTAATGTATTGTTTTAAACATATTTACATGTATGTTAGAAAGTTTGGGTCATGTTTTTGTGTACAGTGCCAAGTACAGTGCGGCCCCAAATCTTGATTTGGGATCCATGTGACTGAAGTCTAAATAATAAATACTGATTTTGCTCTGGATTCAAAATAAGATCTGTCAGAGACAGCATCAAACTTATGGGCAAAGCCATAATTGCAGCAGACTTTTAAATTAACAGGTTGGATGTAAATGTGACCATCAGAATTATTTTAAAAATAAAAACTTTTTCTGTACCTCTATCTCCACCTCCAGAATTATCTTTTCATCTGTTCTTAAAACTGCTTTTCTAACTTAAATTTTTTCTAAAAGTGAAAATGAAAGCAAGTAATTTGTGTTTTTTTTAAAAAAAAGCAGGAAAACAAATGTATCTGTGTTTGTCTGTCACCAGCATTTTAATGATTGCTTTACAACTTTGCTGTCTCTGAAGTTAGCTCCATTTCAGCTTCCCCAGCTTAATTTGCAGTTAGCATTATTTTGCTATTTTGGGAAGTATTGGTTTAGAAAGCAGTAAAAGAGTTTTTATATAGTAGCTCTGCAAAATGTAAGACTGAGCATCTAATTGCTCAAAATAGGGGCCCATTAATACCTCAGCAAAAATACTAGTCATTATAAAGATGTCTTGGCCTGGTGTGTACAATATATGTTTCTATTTAGTACTCCTGGAGGAAATTATTGCATGTGTAAGAGTGGTAGCTTGAAGCCAAGTGTGCAAAAGCTGCTGGGTCTCAGGGCGATATGGCTGAACGTGCAGGGCCAGCGAAGTCTGGGACCTGGGCACGGGAATTTCAGCAATAGGATGCTGCGTCTTCATTTCAACCTTTCTTGAACTTTTTAACCCTGTACCTGGATGGTAATGGCATCGTCAAAAGTGTTACGCCTCTGAGAAATAAGCTGAACTCTTCAGAGAAATTTCCTATTTGTATCTCCTAATAATAAAGAAAAACTGAGCAATACAAGGCCTACATGCAAGACTGTTTGCAAATAGAGGAGATCAGAGTGGTCACGCATGTTGAGCAATGCTAACCTGCGACGTCTTGGTCCATCACAGTGCTTGGGAACTGGCCAGACGTGGTTCCCTCACCGCGTACCTGTCCCTACTCAAGGAGGGGAGCATAGGACCTGCTTGCCTGGCTACCTGTTGCCTGCTGAAAACAGCCACGGGAAGCCGGTTCAGTCATGTGCTTTGGGCCAGCCAGGTGGCCCAGAGGTATGTTAGAGTAATTGCTGGCAGAAGACTGAGAGGAGATCTTACCAAGGTATACAAATATCTTAAGGGAGGGTGTAAAGAGGATGGGGCCAGACTCTTCTCGGTGGTGTCCAGTTACAGGACAAGAGGCAACAGGCACAAACTGAAACACAGGAAGTTCCATCTGAACATGAGGAAAAACTTCTTTACTGTGAGGGTGACAGAGAACTGGAACAGGTTGCCCAGAGAGGTTGTGGAGTCTCCTTCTCTGGAGATACTCAAAATGCACCTGGATGTGATCCTGTGCAACATGCTGTAGGTGACCCTGCTTGAGCAGGGGGTGTTGGACTAGATCTCCAGAGGTCCCTTCCAACCTCAACCATTCTGTGAATCTGTGGGCGAATGTCTGGAACTGAACTTCTGAACTCTGGAGCACAAGCTTGCTGGCTGGGCAGCCCCAGGCTAAACCAAAGTGGCCTGTCCTGAATCCACCAGCTAACAGAGAGCCACCATGGACAGGCACTGGTTGGGAAGCTGGTCTGGTATTGTGCTTCTGCACCCAGGCTGGTTGGATTGGGAGAAGTGGGGCTTGGGGTGCCAGAAGGAAGAGCCAGTTCCAGAAGGAAGAAGGTGAAAGTCTTGGCTGGAGGAAAGATCATGGAAGTTAGAGGAAGGTCCTAGATATCAGAGGGAGATGCGGAGACAAATGCCAGCGGACGCCCGGGGACCCTGGCCCATGTTCCCTGCCACCAGTAACTGGCATGGTGGGAACAGACCCAACTTTCTGCTGGGCCAGGTGCGAGTTCCTGCTGAACGCAGCATGCAAGAGGTGAAGGCCCTAAGCTGCTGGGTCCTTAAATAAACCCAGCCCCCAGATCCCACATGAGTGTCACCTACTCTGTGTCACCCATGACAGTCCAGTGCAGCTGTGGAAGAGCAACTGGGTTGCGGTGTTTGATGGGCATCACAGCTCAGTTCTAGTTTTTAAACTTTTGTATTTAGTGATGTGGCAGGTGAAAAAAGAACTTTTTTTTCTTTAGGATGGATTATGCAGAGGTAGCAGGTGGAATGCTTAGTGTGCTATGTAATTTTAGGTGAAAATTAATTAACATGAATAGACAAGGCACCCCATGGTGTCACTGTTTAGTCAGTTATCTGTGTAGAATCACGCTGTAATAGGAAAAACAATCTTATTTTGGTGTTCTCAAGGCACAGTAAAAATAAGTGAATTAAAATTAGTAACTGATATGTCACCTTTCATAAGTTTTCTTTCAGAAAGGAGATGATTGTTCTATGCCATGTGTTCTACTGCCATAAGTAAAGGAAAATGGAGAAGAAAAAAAAAAAGACTAGCAAAATCAAAGGAAAAAAATCCAAACAAATGTTATCATTATTTTCTAGTGCAGCTACTGCCAAATCCTGCTTGGAAAAACAGCATCTGAAACTATTCATCCATGCTTTTGATGATAGCATTTATCAATTTGTAAATATTGAGGAAATCTGGCTCTGCAACATGATTAAAATTACCTGGATGGAAGCGAGAGCAGTTCAAGGCATTTTAAAGGCTCACATTCTGATACTGTGTGACAATGTGATGGCTATGTGCAACATTTTGAGCCTCTAAATTGCTGTAATAAGTGTCTTAAAGAGAGAAACAGGAAACAGCTAAATAAAAATGTAAGACTAGGATTGCGTTCTCCATGGGAATCCCATTCACAACTCCTTGATAAATACAGCGACTGGGACAGATAGAGCAAGGAAGCCTGTTAATAAGTTAAACTCGTTAAGATGTGGTTGATCAGAAAGTATAAAAGAATGATCTCAGTGTGACTAACCTTAAATATGATCAAAGTTAAAATCTCTTGGTGGTTTCATGCAGATGAGTATTTGATGGGAGCACTAGTTGCAAGAAAATGTATTTTAAGGCACAATGCACAGGCTTGGTTCTGATATCTGAAATTTTAAGAAATCTTTATTCTCCAGCTTTGCTGTTAAACTATATGCAAGAGTTGATGTTCAAGAAGGCATACTCATAGAAATTCATGCAGTCTAGGTAGTTGGCTATTGTGTTTACCTGTGCAGTATCAGCAGCATGTGGGAGCAAGCGTGCTGCTCAGTCTGGAACACTGCTTTGGGTTGTTTGGCACGTGCTGAAAATGACATTATGGGCATTTGGAAGACAGATGATTTGGGGAGAGACAGTGAGAGTATCAGTGACTTTATTCACTATTGTTTCAGCTAGATTCGTCTCCTCTTTAATTTCTGAGTTGCAGAGCTAGTGCCAGTAGCCAGAACCAAGCCTCCCACCCACACATTCAGCCAGAATTTTAATGATGCTCACAGTAATCCCTGCCTTAGTATGTCTCTTCTCCTTTTCAACAGAAAGTGTCAAAGTGAAGTTCTCAGATGTATACATACCTAGCTCAGAGCTGTTGGGGAGTTTTCTCTTAAGGCATGTTTTTGAAGAGTTTCTGAGGCATTTTGTTTCTTTTTTAATTTATTTTTTTGTTAATCTGAAAAGTTCTAAAATTAGGATAAAGCTTTGCCATAATCAGTTATTTTTTTCAGTAACTTGTAGGGAAATCAGTTGACATCAGAGTTGGTTTCTATGACAAGTTAGACCATTACTTTACTTTCAGAGGCTCCAGACGGTTCTGATCCCTTTGGTGCTGTGAAGCGTGGCTGGAAAGTGCTGCACCTTCTGCTATTACATGATATCTGTTAAGGGCCAAAGGCAGAAATAAAACATGGCACAGGAGCAGGCTGCTAATGGGGAGGTGATATGACTGTAATAGACTTTGCTCTTCCTTCTCCATCCTTGGATAATTCCACATTTTTTTTTCTGTGCTAATATTGCTCTAGAAGGTTGTAGATTTTTTCCTTCATCATATCAGGTTTCATCTGCAAGAGTTTTTCAGTATATTTAGCTTTGAGATATACAGTCTTTACTATAGAGCATGTGTAGTTTGCTGAACAACCTGATTACTTGGACACAACTTTAAGCATGTTCATTGGTCTTTGTGGAGTCTGTTCTCCACAATGCCAAAACTGGCATTTCGGGCTGGGTTCTCACTTGCATAAATTAGTGTTGGAAAATAAGTACCAAGCACCTTGCTTCAGTGATCTTTCTAACTCATAAATAATTCCCTAGATTATACATAGGACACTTGAATGTGATGCTTTTTTTTTTTCTTTTTGAAAATTCTGATGCTGTATTTTAATTACTGCGTTTATTCAGTTTTTCTTGCAGCTGTGTTTCTGGACCCTGTGACCATGTGAGAGACTGAAAGCTACTGGAGTGTAAAAGAACTTGGCTGCTCTTGTTCCAAAAAAGAGCACTGCTACTTGAGCTAAGTTGTTTCTGATAGCACTCTGTTAGGTCTGTTTCTGGAATTTTCAAAATTTCTTTTCTTTCCATGAAAAGCAGATATATGGCGTCACCAATCTGCAACGGAATAACACATTGTTATAAGAACATGTGAGTGTAGTCACATATTATTGATTTCTTTTAGAAATCTAATTTTGATTTCTAGTACTGTTTTCAGGGGTAAATATTTGTTTCAAAAATATTTCCTGGATTTCATCAGTTTCCTATAACTAAAAGTGCTACATAGAATTACTACAAGTGATGTAGGTGAGAGGTGCTGACTTATTTTAGTTTTCTCATTGACAGGTACTTTTGTATACAGATAATGCAGTGGAATGCCCAAACCGAGTTTTCCTTAGGCATGGGAGTCTTTCATGGAAGGGACGGGGGAGAGAAAACGTTTTAACAGATAGAAAAGTGGGATAGCTCTGCCTCCCAAAACTAGTAAGGCAGCATCCAGGATGTTTGTAGCACCTGAAATAGCATTAATTCTTCTTTTTGTTTTTCCTTGACTCTATTCGAAGCTGATGGCGTCCTTTTAAGTCTGCTGTCACTTCTGCTTCCTCAAACCAGCCATGCGCTTGTCCTTATTTCATGTGTTTGCCCAGCTATTGACTAGGATGAAGAGGACAGGCAGGCAAAAAGAATTGATTTGTAATATTTCAAACCTTTCTTCCAGATGGAGGAGGGACCATTTCAAATTAAAGCAGCTTTTCTTCTGCAGAAAGCAGATATATGCTTGTATCACTTCAAATTTGTATTAGACAATATTTTATCGTTTAGAAGCATCATGTTGTTACAATGAATAATGCAACGTGGGCTGACCTACTTTAATGTTGAAACACTGATTCACCTGTCAACGTTTTGGAGCAAATGGAAGTATTTGTTCTTGTCTTCAAGTGGAAGTACAAAACAAGAGCAGATGTTTGCAGACGTGAGTAAACCTCCGTGGACAAAGATTTGTTTTTACTGTACATTGTAACCTTCTAACTTCATCAGGACCTCTATATACATAATAAGGATAGATCAGAAAGTCATGATCTAAAATTCACTACTGTATTTGGGTATGTCACATTAATAGTTAATACCTACTGCCTGTATTGCAGGAGTGCATTTAATATTATAAAGGTTAAATATTTGGTGTACGTGTATATTGAAACTTCTGCTTATAATAGGCAATAAAGGGATAGAGAGTTCAGCTGCTGAGCTGAAGGGCACATCTTTAAGGATTTTGTAAAGGGAGACAACATGTCCAAGCATTTGTTATGTAGGTGTCTTTTTAGACTACTCAATTTCTCTGTGAAAGAGCTCCCCAAATTTTTATTAGCCATCTGTTTATAGTAGGTGTGTACTTGTTTTTTTCCATTTTACTGCAATTAGTACTCTGGCAGCAAGGACATGTTAAACCCATGGCTTGTCTCCTGAAGGATCTGCTTTCATTGCATATGGTTCTCTGTTAAAATACAGACCAATTGCTCAAGCCACCTTAAGGGGAAAGCATTCAGCATGCTGCTCCAGAAATTAGGCATGCAGGCACATTAACAGTAGCAATAATTGCCTACATTATTTGCTGGCTGGAGCACCAACCGCGTATATAAATTTTCAAATTATTCTGCTGGCTACAACTCGTTGCTAGTGAACATCCACTGCCACCTCCTTTTATAGAAAATGAAATATTCTTTGTAGGTAACTATTTATGTTTACTTTTTACTTGGGGGTTATAATTATTAATAGCAAATGTTTTAATGTTTACTGTGCTGAACTGCATGCCATATGTGTCAGCCTTACCTTTTAACTAACAATGTAATTTGTCCTGTGTAAAAAATGTGGGAAAGGATGAATTGTGCATAGCTTTTTACAGGAAAGGAAAGGTGGAGGAGAGGAATTCGTTTTATTCCTCTGGTGCAAGTTCGAGTCTCAAGACAGAGCGGTTCTAAGAGATGTTTTGGTTCAGTCTGATCATATTAGTTGGTGAAATCACAGCTGGTTTCTGACACGTGTTAAAACCCGTCTTCTGCACTTTCTGTTGCTGCTGTTACCTCTTCTGGGAACCATATTGCCCGTGCTTGGCTGAGAAGGGAGTTCTTTTTCCTCCTCCTCCTCCTCCTGCTGTCGGTCCCTGGCTTGGGTGTCTGTATGTCTGACTAAGGTAGGAAGAGGCATCAGCTCTTGCAGCTGGCTGCTGAGTAGCGTGCCATGCCCTGTGCTGTGCATAGAAGTTAATAGCTACAAATGGGAGGAAAGTACAAGTTGCTCAAAGGCAGCAAGGCAGGTGTGATCTCAAACCATGTACAGGCAGCCTGGGGATTCATGGTGCCTTTTTGAGGCAGAACTATTTTTGAGTTCCTCTTTTCAGTCTTATTCCACCCAACTGAAAGCTGCTCAACTCAGGGCCATGGACAAGGACAGGTTAGCCCTCAGTTCTTGCTTGTTTATTTCCAGAGTTTCTTTAGCTTTTTGGACATTAAAGTGTGTAAAAGAAGCTGGTTCTCCCACAAAGGATGGAAGAAGAAAACTCAGAAGTGATCATTTTTGAAACATTTTCTCTTCAGTTTCAGACCTAGATATTTAGATACTCAAAAAAGCTTTGGGGATTTTCCCATCACTCATCTCAGCTACTTGGCAGCAAGCTAATTATTACCCATCTACAATTCTGTGTAGCTCAAATAATTGTGTTGTCATTTCTGTCCCTGTCCCTTTTTCTTTCTTTCTTACTGACATTTAGACCGTTGCTATTTCTACAGCTTTCATATACTTAAATTGTGGTATCAAGCATGTATTCTGAATTATCTGTCAGAATTAATGAGCGAGTTTACCCACAAGTGTGCCATTTTTCACTGTGTACAAAACAAGCAGGAAGGGCATATTTTAGTCCCTACAGCCTGCTGTAGGTATAACATTATTTTGATGTATGGCACAGTCTCCTTAATAAGATCATTGTGGGAGAATCTTGCATGCGGTAGGTGCGTAATATGCAGATGATATTTCTAGCTGACAGCAGCCATCACACTGATTCATACAACGCTTGTGCCGTAAATTTTTTCTGGGCAGCACACTTCAGCAGTGTCTCTTACGTATCTGAGGATTATCTCATGCACATTCTCGCCTGTATTCAAGCAGTACTGTGGCACAATCTTTTACCCTTTGGAAATGATATTTTAATGCTACAGTTTTCCTGGGTTTTGTGCAATGATAATGAGGAATATGCATCACTTCCTAGAAAAAAAAAGAATGGGCTGGAGGAGACATTGCCAAAAATGAGACGTTAGCAGTCTTGTTCTTCTGAACTCACAGATCTCTTCCTCTTACGTGGTTTAGGTAGGGCCTGGGCTGGACAAATGCGCTGACCTGCTGCCGTTGTGTCCCAAATCGCACTGCAGCCCACAGTTGGCTGTGGCTGGCACGGGATGAGCAGCAAGCGGAGCCTGTTCCTACGTAGTTGGGGGAGCTAAACAGAGAGAAGACTTTAGAAATGCACACCCCAACTTATCGGTAATTGGGTTGCTAAATTGCCTTTACTGCAGGGTACGCTTAGGAGAGCGTACGTGGTGACAGTAGACCTGGGATGGTTTGCTGTACTCAGCCTGTGGTTCCCACCCTCCGCTGTGACGTGGGAACTGTGGTCAGGGCGCTCGGTCTGCCACAGAGGAAAATCAAACAACTTGACTTAAACTAGTGCTCAGTCATCATTTAAGCTATCAGCTGGACTTCCCACTGAAATGGATTAAAGATGTTCATGACTGTAATCCTCACTTAGAGCTTGTTCTGAGAGTGCGATTTATATTATAAGCCAGGACCTGAGTGTTTTAATGTCTGGTTGAAATGCCATGTTCCTAACACTGGCATTGACAGTCCTGCTCAGACGGCTGCGCTCATGAAGCTGTGGTTTAAGGACTGATATGAGTTGCTCCTGTCTGTGGATGCTGTACAGAAGGCAGCTTGTAGAACTGTGATTTTTCACCTAGCACCTTGGTGATAAACTAGCCTTTTTAAGAAATTACAAGTTGAGCATTCGGTAGCTCTTGACACTGTTTTTTAAATACTTGTCCTTGAGCTTGATGGAGCTCAAGCTGCTGACCTAGTGTCACTCTTAGCTAGACCCATTTGAATTTGAATAAGGTCTTCTCCACAATATCATTGCAACGTTTCAGTATTTCACATTGATTTGTGTTTTTCTTTCACTTTTCTTATAGAAGGTGTAATTGAACTGAACTGTGACTTAAACAGGAACAAAAACTAAATCAATTTCTTTTTGCTGAGAAACAAAAACATTTTGGTCATCTTTTGATACATTTTATACAATCAGAGGAACAGCAAAATACAATAATAGAGATTGCTTTGTAATGGCAAGAGCCAGATGTCTGTCTTAGAAAGTCCTGTGAAGTCTATTTCCTTGTGTTTTGGGGGGAATTCCAGCTCATCCCTGTGATGTCATGATGTTCAGACAACGCGAGAACTTGGGATTTTGCTCAGTATTGTTTGTTGTCACTGCCATCTCTAATGATCTTAGATCTTTTTTTAGTTAGGGTTGATAAATGATCAGCCTTTAGTATGAATGTGCAGACTTAAAAAGTAAATGAGTACATGTGCAACTTACGAAATAAAAATCCTTTAGTTTCTGCTATTAGCCGTGTAAGTTTCCATTTCCTGATGTGAGGTGCATACCTGAGATTTGAATGCTACTTTTGTTGGTTTAGCAGGTTTGCACACACGAAGAATACTGTAATTATACAGTAGGAATAATTCCAGTTCAATGAAATTGAGGGTCTTTTAAAGTATATTATATTGTAAGGGTAATGTAACAATATAATAAATAAAATATAATAATAATAATAAATAAATAATAATAATAATAATAAGTAGAGTCCCTTGATTTCTGTCAGGATGCTGTTTCCCCCAGACTCTTCCCCGAGGGATCCCATAGAGCACTTTGTTTCTCAGAAACCCAACTCTGGGATAGTGTTTTCTTTAATAGACTACCCCATTCTTACAGCTTTCTGTGTCTAATGAAATATAACCAAGTACCGAAGCTGATTAAATGGAAAATAGCAGTTTTTGTAATGAGAAAGGAGCATAAAAATGATTTGGGATCATGATACTGATTAGATTTTAGAGGTAAAATCTAACTAATGAGATCTGCCAATTTAATAAGTGATATTTGGATGCAGTTTTAATGAAGACGAGCCCCTTTTTGAGCTAAAGGAATGTTAGGTTAATAGTGGTAATGCTAAGTTATTTTGGGGATTTTGTTTACCTTGGAGACTATATTAGTTACAGTATGGCACCTGCATATTCCTTAGACTAGTTTTACCTTTTCCAGCAATTAAATTATGGCCCCAGGACGCTGAGTCATAAAACATTTACTGACTTCAGAGAGATTAGGAATTTGCCCTGAAGCTTGATATTAATGTGATATGATATTGGGCAGTACATATATATAATGAAGGTAATATGATGAAGGAAGGACTTTGAGAGCTGTTAAACTTCTTTTAACAGCTTCCTTTTTTGACCCAGCAAAACAAAATTAAAACACTCTAAATTGGAGGGGATTTTCCATCTTTTTTTCTTGTTTTTAGTCCTTGCATTTCTGTGTGCTTTATCAAGCATATACATGATTGAACAGTTAGGTTAGCCTGCAACTTGCTCTTTTGGGGGAATTCACTGGTGGATGGCAATTACCAAACTGTTGAACTTGCAGCTCCTGCATGCTGGCTGCACAAGGAGGTGCAGGTTATCAGTCCCCTAGAGAGTCAAGTTTTTTTTCAAAAACTTACATGACTGTCTTCCTATCTGTTTTTCACTGTCATGCCTGTATCTATATTCCTTACACATTGTAAATGAAAAGTGGCTGGTGCAGTAGAGTCCTGAAGATGCGCAAGATCTTTGGCTTGGGCGCAGGTTTGTGTCCGAGGCTGGTGGGATCCGGCAGGTGGTCGTGCCTGGAAGGACATGTTGCAGGTGTCCCACCGGCGGTAAGGGAAGTTGCGCCTTTTCACATTTATGGCGTGTGAGTGGGAATTTTCAGAAGAGTGGACACTAATCTGTGTATCGTTTCCACTTTGATTCTCTCAGTCTGTGGGATCCTCAGGAACGTTCCCAGCTCCTGGCGCTCCTCAAGGATGAAGTGGGTAGGTTCATAGCGTACTAGCACCTCATCGGGTGCCCCGCTGGTTAGCACACCCGTAGGGCTGCTGTGATTTCTACGCAAGGTGCTTCATGTCATAGGGTTGGTAAGGCTGTCGCGTGCCTAGCCTGTGACCCCACTTCATCCTCTACGCTGCGACCTGCAAAATTAAAAAAAAAAGAGGTGGGGGAGGAAGGCAGTTAATGTGCATAATGATGCAGGGGATATCATGACAGTGTCAGTCCCTGAAGTGGTTATACATACAAGCAAGATGACCTGACTGCAGAGGCAGAATTAACCCTCTTTTCAGCAAGGGAAATGAAATACACGGCCGGCCCCTGCGCCGAGGACGGCAATCCTGCTGCAAGTGGCAGCAACTGCTGCTCCCTCCCAGTCGCCCAACTGTTGCCACAGCAACCTGGTCCCTGCTCGCGAGGAGGGGCGAAACGTACGGTGCTCCAAGGGACCTCACGATTTTCAGGATGAAACTGTCAAAAATGATAATAATAAAAAAAACCCTCTACCCCCAAAGATGTTAATCAAACTTCACAGTATATATTGGAAAAGCATGAAGGTTAATCTAAATATAAGGCAACTTAAATAGTAAACTATCAAAAGTATAAATGCAGACTTGCTAGTTTAAAGCTAGACAGTTGAAAGGATTATTATTTACATTGTGGGCTCCAGCTTGAATAGTTTTCCATACTGTGGGTTACCAAAGTGCGTGGGCACACGTCTGGCAGTTCCTGCCTCGGGAATTACCGACCAGGCCTGCGCGGGGCTGGGGCCGGCGTGGGGCTCCCCTCGCCTCCCCTCGCCTCCCCTCGCCTCCCCTCGCCTCCCCTCGCCTCCCCTCGCCTCCCCTCGCCTCCCCTCGCCTCCCCTCGCCTCCCCTCGCCCCTTCGCTGAGGTGAGGCTCCGCGCCGGCGCCGCGGTGCTGCCAGCCAGGCTGTTCCTCTGAAACGTTTAGAAAGATATTGGAGGTCTGGATTAAAAATAAAAAACGAAACTTACTGTGAAGTATTTCCTATAGGAAATAACTTCTTTTCATCATTTTTGGAAAAACTTTCAGCCATTGGGATTCCAGCTTGGTTGTTTTGTTGGTTTGTTTTAATGAAAAGCTAGTTTTTCCCGGAAAGAAAGCCAGTAGTGTCAAACAGAACTGTTTTCTGATGGCTTATAAATCTTTTTTGTAATGAGGTAACATTAAACTCTAAAAATCTGTGACTGGCCTTTTAATGGATACAGAGGATTTCTTCCTGCATAAACATAGCGTGACTTGACCTGGATTGGGCAACTGGGTTTCTTTGCGACGGTTCAGGGCAAGAGCCCTATTTTAACATTGTTTACGGCACGATGAAGGATATACTACCTCCAACCACGGTGGATATATATATATATATATATATATATTTTAATTCTGATGAAAAATCCAAGTATGTTTTGATAAAACTGAACTTTGTCAGACTTGATTGGAAAAGAACTATGGCAAAAAAACTGTTAAAAACTGTAAAATACCTAGAGAGGAGTTGAATAAGGAGAATCCTGGCTAGGTGATTAAACAGCAATGAACTGGATGGGGGGCTGAAAGGTCAACTGCGGAGAGAAATTACGAGCGCCACCAGCTCTTCCATCCCCTATAGTTTGTTCCTCAGATTAAAATGATATGTAGAATATATACATGTAATATGACCTCTACTAAATTGTATTGTAAACATACCTGAGTAAAAATTGGTTGGAGGTAAAACGGAAATGTTTGAAGATTTGGAACAGAAAAAGTTGACAAATAATCTCTAAAATATAGCCAAAAATACAGAATTTGACCTGAAAATTAACTTTCAAATTAGTTAATTTATTCAAATTTTTCCCCAGTATTTCTTAAACAAAATTCTCTTTTAAAGCAAAAATTCAGGAATGTTTGTTATAATTAGTTTAAACAAAGCATTATGGTATTTTTGAAGAGAAACCTTCCACTAAAAAAAAAAAATAAAATAAAAGTAATGTTCACAGATTTCCTTGGCTGGAGCAAAAGCAAGTTTGATTCTGTGTTTTCTGGACCTCTTCCCCCCTAGGGTAGGCGAGGGTGCAAGCAGACCTACTGAAACGCGAGTCAGGTCTGGGTGGCTAAAGGCCGTTGAGGTGCCTGTGTTTTTCAGTCTTTCCTTTTAGCATCCCCAGCAGCATCTGAGGCTCTGTCCTGTGGTCTTGATGGGGAAGAGTCTTCGTACCTGACCCATAGCTTTTTTTATATGGATTTGTGAAAGTGTATCCAGGAAGAAGCAATCTATATTGGGCAGCCACCCAAATGTTATTTCTCTGAATGAAATTTAATTATTGTTCAGTGGCAAGAAGACAAGTATCGCCTGGCAAAACAAGCAGACAATATTTTTGTCTTTGTGGGATTGACTGAAATTCAGGAGAGGAAGAGCCAGTCCATGCACCTGATGTATTCAAGTAGCTGCCAGCAGAGCACATACTGCAACTTCACATCTTAGCAAATGCTTCAGGATTTTTCCTTCATGCCAGATTAGCTTATCTAAGATGACCAATATGTATGGTTCCCAGGATCCTTTTATTGAATTCATTTTCCTTATATATCACTATTTGTTTTCTGATATAGCTGAACATACATGGTATTTTTTCACCAGAAAAGGATGCAGTAATAAGATAATGTAATTGAAATATAGACCTGGCTAATTTTTTTCCTGATCCTTAGCTATGTTGGTAGTCGGATGAAACAATGTATGTTCTATCTGCTTGAAATCAGTGTGAGCGTTAAGACAATTATTCTTTGCAATGTTTTGCAGCTCTCCTAAATATATTTATTTTTCACAGCATGAAAAATACAGTATTCTAATGCATGTGAAAAAAAGGGATGATCTCAAAATTGTACCATGATACAAATGTAAACAAAGCTCCATTTTCTAGGTGGAAGGAAATTGCAGAGTAGCCTGATCTACAATTCATAGACTAGCAGTATGTGTAACTACCTTTAATCATTTCTGAATAGTCTGCAGTCTAGTTAATCTGTGCTGTATAAATGTATTAATGTAACAGAGTCTCTTTCCAGGCAATATCTTGGCTTTCAAAATATGTATAAAATGTTGTACCTAGAGTCAGAGTCCAAATCTGTTAATTAAGGAACACAGTCCAAGTTCTGAAGTAGTAGAGAGGGACTTAAACATTGCAGTTGCATGGGTGCAAATCACATGGAGTTATAGTGAATTTACCCTGCTAGAACAGAAAAGATTTTTGTCCTTGATATTTTCTCTGTGGAAGAAGGTTTCTGTTATAGAATCATTCTTTATAGTGCCCTGCTTTTATGTGTTGGTTCTCTACCCTTACTAAATATGTTTTATATTTCACTGTGTTATTAGAAAGCAAGTATTTTTATTATGAAAGGCAATCCAGAGGTGGAAGTTACTGCTGAAGCTGGAGGGTCACAGATATCCTTAATGCTCTGATTAAACAATGTTGTTTAATCTTAAAGTTGTTATATTAGAAGTGTGACTTGCATTTACTTTTAAAACGACTGCTTTGAGCAGATCGGCCCTGTTGTATGTTAGCTTTGTTGCAAGCTGAACTGTATTTTTCAGATCTGAATAAAAGTGTCTTCATCTACCTTCTTTCCAGCACCACGGCTCTGTCACACTCTTCAGCTGACCATGCAGGAGATGAGAGGCTTCCTAGAGTCTCCAGAAAGGAAAGAAGTTTGGAGCTAATAATTAGGTAAGTTTAAAAAAAGTTGCTTCAGCAACGTTTTGCTATAAATGCCCTTATTGCAACTATGGTATCAGATTGAAGCCTCGGAAAAATGTAGGTAGTAACTAATAAAAACAACAGTCAATTATTAGAAATAAGCATTTCATAAATATTTCATTTCTTGAGGGCTGATTTGTGTAGAACTTAAAATTTCCTTCATTTATCTAAATAATGATTAATATGCAGATTATGTGTATGCACACATTATTAAGAGCAAAGACTGTCTGTTCCAAATTTTGTTCTGAATAAGCTGGATTGGACTTGCAGATCAATAGGTAAGTTTCTCTGCCTATTCCTGAAGTAATACAGCAATTTAACCGAAGATTCACAGAAACATTTCTTTGCAAATGCTATTTAGAAAAGCCTGTTCAAGATTCATTGCTGATGAAGTATACCTATTTTAATTATATTTTAAATTCCAAATATCTTTTTTGCAACAATGAAGGTACCGTATGGTGATTGCATTTTCTGTCCCAAGGTTAACCAGATCTACAGCTGATGCTTCTTCTGTCAGCTTTAGTACTAGCATTTGCACATCTAGGCATTGCCTGCTGCTCCTTGGGAGAGAATTCTGCGCATGTAAATGTTCTTCTGTCCTTTCTGTCTCTCTGCGCCTGCAGTCCCTTTTGGACTGTAGACAGCCCTCTACCATGGGAATCATTGTTTGCGCTTGGCGAAGGGACTGCTATTCCCATTGTACAAGAAAAACATGCATACTGAAAACGTATATATGCTACTTTCCAGCCCTGAGAATTTCATCAGTGCCACAGAGTACTGGATGAGTTGTTATTATGATTGAATTTCTTTGCAAGTTGACCTCATACTACAGCCAAAGTTCTAGATCTCTTGCCAATTCTCAGAGCTGATTTTTGGGTAACAGGTGTATTTTGGAGTCATCACCATATCTAGTCTGTGAAAAATAGTCTGTGGAAGTGTTTCATTTAAAATTTGTGATTTTTACCAAATATGATATGATATTTGATATGATATGATTTTTACCAAAAGAATTCATATAATGAAATAGATGAACAAATGAAACTAGTATTGCAAAGAATTATCTTTTTCACCTCTAGATTTAGCTCCTAAAAGTGAAGGGGTTTGTTTCATAGGAGAATCATAATTCCCATCATTTCTGTAACTTCTTCCGGAGTTCATATGTGGTTAGTATAACAGACCTCAAATTACAGGGAATGGTTCATTCAAAACCCTTAATTTATGGTAAAATTGCAAACAACCCTGCTCCATATTGACTACAATGTTGTTGTTTTTCTCTGCAGAGTTCACCTTTCCCTTCTTTTGCTTTATCTTCTACACTGTTATTGCCCCAAGTAAATTTACAAGGGTGGATGTTTCAGGGATGGAGTGAAGGGAGTTAAAGGGTCTCTTGATTCACTGGCTAATCAGTGATGTCTTAAGCCATATGTGCTTCCACGTAACTCTCAATTATGGCTCACTGGTCCTTTCCCATTCACATCAAGGCTGTGCTGCTCCTATGGTTTTCATTACATGCTGTTGTTTCATGTTTCAAATGTATATTAATGCAGGCTGATACGTGAGCACACTACACATACCCAACAAAGAGTGGGACATCAGCAACATAAAGAAAAATACGTTGTCGTTCCTTCAAAACCAATTCTGAATTATGCTACTTGAATAACTTCTTCACTTAATTTCCTGTTTCCCTTTCATCATTAATGTTGAGAAATACTAGCTGTTTTTCTTCCATTTTCCATATCCTTTCCTATCGCTTAATGAGAAGAGGCTTTTTAATATGAAATTCATTTTCTGAGCCTTGTTGCCCAAAGTAGCACAAGAAGTGGAGGTCCTGAGAAAGAGATCAGTTTTAAACTGTGGATGGTTTCTCTCATCTTCTTGTAGCAACGTTTGCTTTGGCAGCCCTATTTAGTAAGCTCATGACTGTCTCAATAAAGTAGTGCATGGAGGCAGCAAGAGGGAGAGAAGCGTGCATGTGCATCAGTTTCAGAGAACTAAGTCCAGATTTCACACGATGCACGCGCAAAGCCGTTGCTCTAGTGTTGACTACATAGCATGCAGGCTTTGTCCTCGTCAAATGTTTTACTGGTTTTTTTGATTCCTTCTCTCTCCAATTTCCACTTCCTGTTGAGTAGCATGCTAATGGGGTAAGCTCTGTTGGGAAAAGACTGGCTTTATTTAGAAAAACGGTGGCATGTGTGCACAGAACGTGTGTCAACCGGCAAGGTAAACTGTGAAGAGGAATAAAGGCTTCCAGTTACCACAGTGAGCCTCAGTGGCAAGTATAAATATAGGGCCTGGAAAAGAGCCTAATAGAAGAGGAGGTAAGATGTGAAATAACAGAGGACAGCATTAAACACTGAGGTGATAAATACAACAGCTACTCTACTCCTAAGGCCAGGATAGAAAAACTTAAAAATCAGTATGATTCAGTGGAGATATGTATATGTTGTGATAGGTTTATCTAAGCAGCACTGTTGAGCAGTATTTTTATGTGCAATTTTATCTAAGATGTCTGCTGATCCTTTGCAGTAAAACCAGTAGACATAAAGAGGCTGGTCTCTGTTCTGTACATACGCTGAGTAACCTAGGCTCAAACATACCGTCCAATTAACTTGAACATAAATGTTACCTGCACTTCTAGTTTATAGCCATATTGGAAATACAACAGACAGGAGGGATCAGTCACGGTGTTGTTTTTCCTGTGATCAATAGAAGACCTCTATGACAATAAGCTGGGAAATGGTTTTCTAGAACAGCTTATATGTCTGAAGAGTGAAATAAGTCCCTTCATGTGGCACTGCTGCCAAACAGAAGGGGTAATTCAGCCATTATTTTCCCTGTAGAGAGCAGAAAGTTGCAGCCTTCTGATCTGACCCTCGCTGCTGTTTACTTCCTCGTGAGATTCCTGTGAGTAGGCTGTGCTTTGATATAATGCACACAATAGGCGGTTATAAATTTCCTTGACAGGGATTGTCTCTGGTTTATTTAGTGAATAGCGTTATTGAGATCCCAGTCCTGACGGAGCTCTTTGGCTGGAGCTCTTATGTCTGTTTATTATAAACAATGAATGCTAAAGTAACAGTGTCATAAAAGAATCATACGCATCCCAAATTGGGCAGATAGAGTAATCTGAGTAATATCTTTAAAATTTCTTAAGAGAAAGCAAACCTGCTATTTTCATGTGATATTACATTGGGGTCTACATTAGACCTACTGGTTACATTTCAGGGCAGACGTATACAGAAACAATACATTTTTTAACGTCAGAAAAAAAACAGACTTTTTTTCTGCAAATCAGGTTTTCAAAATATCAAATTATGCTTTAGGCCAATCTATGGAACATCTAATCTATCAGCAGATGCAATTTTAACAGTAGGATTGTACCATGCTATTCAAGAGACTGGAAAATTTAGGAAATTGCAGAATAATAACTACTACTGTAATTATAACAGCAGGGCTTTAAAAAAAATTCTAATCATCTGAGAAATAGGTGCACCTGGAGCTTTACTTGCTGAATAAAATTTTCTCTCTTTATTTTCAGTTTTCAGTTTTCTGCAGCATTATATATTTTTAATTAACTGTATGAATTGTGGTGATTTTCCCTGGAATTCAAGCAGCAAAGGTCACATATAATTGTACTGATGACTTTGCTCTCTCAAGAGGTGTTTATAACGTAGAAATGAAGCTTTCTTTTTTAAATTGAGGCTGATATTTATTTGGTAAAGCAAAACTGATTGACTGATAGGTGCGTTAAGCTAAAAGTCCTTCATGCCCTTTCACATTTTCAGTGAGTGCTATAGTTATTAGGAAAAGAATAATGAGATTAAGACCATGTTAAATTGTTAACAAGGCCTGGAAAACAGGGCTTTAGGATAAGATTTCATTCCACACATTTTCCGACCCCCAACTTAATTTTCCTTCTTTCTTCAGTAGGGAAATGTCATTAACCAGACACCTAAATTATGAAGCACAATGAAAAACTCCCACATCATTTTCTTTGGTACTTTATCAGTTGTCCCTTCAACAGGTTTGTTTCTTTAGCAAAAACTGTCATACTTAAAAAGAGTTATATTATGGATACAATTAATGATGATTTTGTGCTGAGCAAGGTCATTAATTTCAGATGCAGAGACAGGATTTTTAAATTAGCATATACAGACTTGCACAGGACAGAGGTTAGCATTATTTTTGCTAGCAAGAGTCTGTGAATTCCTAATTTTCTCTCTTAAATCAGTTACTAATTAATTGGAATCAAATTTGTGTCTCCCTAAAGCTTAGCAGAAAATGTTTTGAGGTTGCTCAGACATTCTCCAACTCATTTACATGTCTCTAAAGAAAATGAATTTGTTTGTACAGATTAAAGTTCTGACAATTTGGGGGTCAGGCGACTTATTTTGGCTTGGTGGATGTCTCGGTATCAACATCATTGAATATCTATCCCAGTATCCTAACACTGGTGAGAAGTCTCTAAGACCTGCTTGTTTTTTCATGTTGCTGTTTAAAGGAAGATATGTGCCAAGAAATTTTGGCTCTGTTTATGCTCATGCTTCATACTAAGACTGAAGGACTGTCATAGTCATCTAGTTAGGTGATGCTTGCTTTTTTCTTTTTTTTTCTTTTTTTTCTTTCTTTTTTTTTTTTTTTTAAGTACTTTGCTGGATCTCAGACTTAGGGTAAAGTTCCTTAAGAATTTACCAGAGGAAATAGTTATTCAGTAGGTACAGTAATAATCAAGAGAAGATATTTTTATTAACCATTTTTATTCTGCAATTTTTTGAGATACCTCAACAGATCCTATTTCAAACAAGAAAATAGTTTAGGTCATAACTGGTAAATATTGATTTGCAGCTGTTGTATATGAAAATCTTGAATTAATACATTTAAGTGGGTTGGGTATCTCCGCTGTGATTCATTTCTCTATGATTGTAATGTACAATGCCATTGTAAGAGGTAGGTAATTGAGTTTAGGTATGCTCATCTGATACAACTGGATTGGGATCTTTAAATTATTTATAGGACATAACAAAAAGCCGAGAAAAAGTTTGTCTTATATATAGCTGAAAGCAAAGGATTGATATTTGATGTTGGACATTTGCCTGCATTTTTATGTTAGTATAGTAAGTGTCAAAGTGTAAATAATAATGCTTATTGACCTTGCTGACCAACATATAATTTTAGGTATTATGCTCACAAAAGAAAAAAAGTTTAAATCAGAATATGGAGAACTTATGCTTAGTTTGCAAGCAGAATTTATTCTTTACTATGAAATCACGTAAACCTTAAATGAATCACTCTATATATTTGTAAAGTCAAATCTTGGATTATTGGGTAGGGAGAGTCATATCAACTGTCTTCTGTAATAACAGTCATTGAGCAGCTATTCCAGCTTCACTTAACTGTTTTGAGTTTGGGTAGTACTTATATAATGTTAATGAAGTCAGAAAGTGTTGTACTAAATAATCAACATCATTTTAGCCCATGTATAAAGTAGAACCTGTTACAGATAACACTATGAAAAACTACTACTCAGTGATTTAATATAGCATATTAGCATATGCAAGTGTGGATAAGCGATGCTATTTCTTTAACATTTTATCATGTTATGACAATTTAATTTCCTACTGAGTATGAATAATTTCACTGTAAAATAACTTATTACCAATACTAATTCAGATGTTTCATGGTCTCTAAGATCAGATGGCTATATCACTGAAATCCTGCAGATATTTTTCTGTTTGATAAATTAAAGTACTCTCATTAATATCATATTCTTTTTTTGCAAGTACCATATACTTTACCTTGAAAAGTAAAGTAGCTCTGAGTGAAAATGAGTGAGTCTTTATTGCTAATTTGACTACAAAAATTGATGAGACAATACTTCTGTCAGTAACCCTGTGATCCAGTGGCAGAATACTGTGAAATGAGCCTAATTTTCAGTTTCCCTAAAAAACCAAACCAGCAAACCTCTTCCCCCCCCTCACTCCTCTGACTTTAGGTGGAAAAAGAATTACCAGCCTGTATTTCATGTATTATTATAGTTTCAAAATCCAGTGCTCAGAAGCAAGGAAATACTACAATTAAGGCTGTTGGATTACAACACTCACCACTTTGCGAAATTTGGCCCTTGTTGTCTCTAAGGAGCATTGTGAAGATGAATTAATTTGTTTGTGAATAACTTAGATGCCATAGTGATGAGTGCCATAGAAAAATCTATGAGAAAATTAATAATTATATGTTCAGCTCACAATTTGAATTTTATGCAGTAAATAATATCCGAGGATGCAAGAAAATATTCAGCAGTTACTTGTTAACCTGCTGATGCCTCGGTGGTTTATTAAACCGCACAACCTCATCCACAAAAAAAAAAGAGCAGTGTTTGCCCTAATGTTGCAAGAGAAACTCTAATTCTGGCACTTCTAAACTTTTGCCTGCACTTGGTTTTTAGTCTAATGCAAGTATCAGAGGAAAACAAGCTAATGCCACCAACGCAACAACAGAAAGGTAAAATCTACTTATGAACCAATTGTTACAAGGATTTGCGTGCAAAATTTCAGCTCCTCTTAGCAATGCAATAAATGCTGCTGCTGCAAAATACTGGCAATAATCATCTGTTTTTAAACTGTTTGAATCCTTCTCTGTTAAATGTGTTAATGCAAGAGCAGTATTCGTTTCCTTTGTTTCCTTTCTTTCGTCATCCCCAAACACTCATCTCAGTACCATGTCTTTCTAAGCCGTCGATCAGCTGAACGCATGATAGTTTGGACTGGATTGTGAACTTTTTACAAAAAGAGATTCCCTGGCCGAGGAACGTTAATGGACTTGGCTAGAGCGCATTCAAAGGGCTGTTCACTTCGATCATTGAAACGGATCATCTTCAAAACTCAGTGGCGCTCAGTGGCCAACACAGAGAGAGGCTTGCCTGATCTCCACGCCGCCTGTGTGTTAGCGTGCCTCGATATTAAGATTACTGACAATATCATTTTAGGCTATTTGTAAAATTGAGGAAGTACTATGGCAGCTCAGTTTCTTCTTGTTTGTGCTTACCTCCCAGAGTTAGCTTTCTGCTACTGCTCTGGACATACTGGTCTTGCAACATTAGAATTTTGTTGCGCTCGTGCTGCTTCTACAAGAAGATGACTTTTGACGTTAGCTTGTTTTGGGGTGTGCGCTGGGTAGCCAAAGGCATGTGGGTGTTAAGCATTTGAAATTCAGCTCATTTCTCATTATATGTTCCATTAGTTTTATGCTATCCTTAACATGAATTTGATGGAAAATTTGTGTTGTTTTTTGTTTGGCACTTTTCGTATACTAGTTGTTGGAATACGCTGCTGTAAAATCAGTGGAGCAGAAGCTGGAAGTGTTGCTATAAACAATAGCATAGCTATTGCCAGGAGCCTAAAATCACAAATCCAAGTGTTTGAAATGTCGAACAGACTAATTTATCATTTGTAGACTCATGGAGAGATTTTACCTGTTATAAACTATGCTGGACTTTTTCTAGCCCCTTTAAAAAATGCCACCAAGCCAAAGAGGAAGAATGTTGTTAGCCCTTCTTAGCAAACGTTCACATTTAACTGTTCTCTGAAAAATTAGAGATGTCATTAAAGTATGTGTTACTTTTTTTTTTTAATCCTGCAGTGGGAGGTGATGGGAAGTAACTCCATATATTCACTTAGGTAAATTCACCCCTTGCTCAGAATGTTTAATCCAGATGTTATTTTTTTGATTTTTCAAAACCAAAACTGGCTTATGCTTTGAAGCTGTTTATAGCCACTTCAGTATACAGATGGGTGACCAAATTTTGCTGTATTTCTGTTTATCATATGCTGCAAAATTTTTTAGAGAATGGACTATATCAGATATAGTTTGACATACCCAATATATCATGAAATTCCCAACGTTAATGAAGAAAACATGAAACCATTAACTGCAGTTATGTAGTTTTGTGCTGCATTAAAAAAAAGGATCTAAATCCTGAAAACCTTTTTAAGAATTTTGGTTATAGGTCATGCATGGTGGATGATAAAGCAGGATTTCTAAAATCAAAATACACTTGCTAGGACAAAATGTGTTGCTCAAGCAATCTTCAAAGTCAAAATTACCCCTATTTTATGGTACTGTAGGGTTCATTTTCTGTTCTGGGAATTGGAGGCAGATAAATAATGTTTTAAATACAGTTCAATGAAGGAAAAATACCCACATACTTGTAACAGGAACTGTGAATTTAGCAGAAATGATTTTTATTTATTTGTTTATTTTACACGTTTAGGACTTTCATGACACATTTGTGGCAGTTCAGGCCAGCTGTATGATTGAAGGGTAAATTACTTCCAAGGGAACCAAAATAAGTTTCATTATAATGTATAGAATAAAACCCCTATCTAAGTGTTTATTTGAAGTTTTCCTGTGTGTCCTAGCGATTTGCTCGCAGATTGCTCAGCATATAGAACGCTGAACCCGAATGAGGTTAATTTTATGTTCAGCTTGATGGAATTGCTTTCCTGTTTATTCTTCTCATCTGCAAAACAGAATTATTTAGCTTCCTTTCCTTTATAAAGGACATTTGAATCAACAGATGACTGTGAAATGCTTGTTAGTGTGTATATTATTATTTTCTTCTCATTTTAAATTCTTTTTGCCACCCGACTAGCAACCTGTTCTCCAAAATGGACATGGTTCTTTCCAAAAAAGAACTTTTTGAGCAAAAGTTGCAGAGAATTGCTGAAGAGAGACTGCCTGGTTATTGTCACATAAGCCAGAGTCCTCTGAGGAGGTGTGAGGATGTTGCAGCTGCTGCCTTTCGGGGTGCTGGCGCTGCCCTTCCGTACAATGATGGTGACTGCTCTGGCTGTTGGCATCCCGTCTGTGGAGTCCATGGCCACACTGGCAGCAGGTCAGGCCAAGGTCCCGTCTAAGTCCCTCTCCTGGCTCAGGCAGCGGCTGAATGAGTGCACGAGGAAGAGAGAACAGGACATTTGAGTGATATTTTCTTGACCGCTCTCATGGCTTCTGAAGAAGAAGGGCCACTTGAAGCAGGGATAGTCTTTTTGCTGTTCATAGCCTGTCAGATTTTTCTTTTGTGGATTTGTCCCAGAGCTGGGAATCCACGCGAGTTTGTCGCAGTGCCTTGTGCCGGGGAGTTTCACAGGTGCGTTGTGCTGTGTGAAGAAGTGCATGCCTGGTTTTAATTTTGAACTGCCGCCTGCTACTTTGCATTTGAGGCTTTGTTGTTGTTGTAGTGGAGGAGAAGGCTAACTGATTTTCCTTTTACCTCCTCCGTGCTGGCCATGATTTCATAGCTCTTTGTCGGCTGTTTTCTAGACTGTGAGCCCTTGCCTGCAAAGTTGTTCCTTCTGCCTGAGTTATTTGGATAACTTTGATCACCTTTGTCAACCTTTTTTCAAATTCTACTACATCCTTTTTTCAGGTAGGAGGATGAGAATTGCACGCAATCATCAAGACGTGGGCACAACATTGACTTTATCTAGTAGCACTGTGTTTTCTGGGCTGTTCTCCATTAATTAATAACTCCTGAGCTACTGAATTGGTATTTTCATAAAGATGTTATTTTAACCCAAGATCTCTTTCATTTGTGGTAGCAGCTAGTTCAGAAACAATCACTGTGAATGCAATGTTAAGACTGTTTTTCTTTTCTCCAAGTTCACTACTTTGCGTTTGTCTAGTTTGAATGTCATCTGCCATTTTACCCCCAATCACTCAGTGCCATACAGTCTTTCTGCAACTCTTTTTTGCAGTCAACTTTTGTTTTTCTTGCCCTGATAAACTTAGCATCAGTAGCAAACTTAATCTCTGCTCTATTCTTTTTCTCTGATCGTTCCTGAATACGTTGAGTAGCTGCTGCCCTAGCAAAGATCCCTGTGGGATTCCCCTAGTGGCTTCCCTTTGCTGAGAAAATTGACCATTTACTGCAGCTCTTTGTTTCCAATCTTTCAGCTAGTTATCCCTATGAGGACCTTCCCTCTTATCTCATGTCAGATTAATCTGAGAGCCTTTGGTATGGACCTAGTTGAATACTTAATGGAAATCAGAGTTGGCTGTATTAGCAAGCTCTCCCTTGTCCTCACTCTCAGTGATTTTTGTCATAAAATTCCAATGGATTGTGGGCTATGAATTATCAGTATAAATGTTGTGTTGATTTTGTTTTGAAGTACAGTTATGGCTGTATGGTAACGAGGAGTTATGGTAACGAGGTCTGACAAGCAGTGTAGTTAAAAGCAAGTTAGCTTAGTTCATCTTAACATTATTTACAATGTCTTGAATCAAGAGACGTCCTATATGTGTTTGATATTTTGCTTCAGAAAGTAGCTTCTAATCATGGACTACAAATAGGACTTGCTTGGGATAATGAGAAATGGCAGATGAGTCTTTGTTGAATATCACCTTGCTTTGAGCCTTTTAACACTCAAGTACTGATGATACCATATCAGTATCCAGAAGAGTGATGTCAGTTCATGCTGTCTGGAAACAGAGCAAAAAGTGCATTCTGGGTCTCAGCAAGCAACCTCAAACTGTTCATGGACATGTTAGCAGAGATCAGATCTTCCTTGGCATCTTCAGTACAGATGAAATCCTAATACTTTGAAGACAGAGGGATTGCTATGACATCTTGTAAGTACCTATTTACCACATAGATGCACCACTCTGTACAAAGGAAAATACATTCATGATCATTTAAAATCTTTTTAAGATGAGGCTGTAGTTTTTAGATCAGCAGAATTTATCACTGTTTTTTCTGATAATTTGTCAAGTAGTAGAAACTGTAATTTTACTTTTCAATATTGCAAATATCTGAGTCATGAGAAAGCCCTGTCGTCTGAAAGTCCATGTGTGTGATCAGGCCTTGCAGTAACAGGCAGACTTACTGATAGGAGCCCATAGGAACAATAAGACCATTCTCCTCGGGTTCATTTTAAGGAAAAAGACTAAAAGCAGGATATTCTGAAATATATATATGCAGTTTGTAACCGTGTACATATAGGGAATAATTTGTGGTAATAATTTGGCAATACTGTCTCAATTAGAAGAAGATACAGCAATGTATGACTATGCTATGTTTGTGTAGTTCTTATAGTAAGCGATAACACAGATGAGTGTAGTAAGCTAAAATGGGAATGGTTTGAGACTATATGCATTGCTCAAGGCTCTTTTTACCTTCTTGTAACACTGGTTTATTGAATCAGATTTAATGCCAGTTTTCAGCTTTGATCATGTAAGTGTACACTACAGCTTCTCAAACTTTAAAATGTACCTGTGTTCTGTATAGAGACTGGAATAGCAATTACATCTATTTTCTAATCTTAAAAGTCTCTGTCATATGAAATACAAATTTATGAAAAGTAAACCCTAAAACAAATTTGAGTTTTTATTGTGCTAAGAGATAAAAGGCTTCTGAAAAGAATTCAGGAAATTATTACATTCTCCACATAGAATTTCATTGTCTGAAGGTGCTTAAAAGCTTCGTAAACAATAAAGTACCATGTACTCTAAAGAGATTTCTAATTCAATTACTTTTGTACATAGTTTCCGTAATGGATTGTTAATAGGAGGAAAATACTTGAATTCAAGACAGAACCAAATTTTTTATTTACAAATATATGTGCAAAGTTTATCCCAAAGTTTTAATGAACGACTTTTTAGCTATTTCTAATCAACTTTGTAACATTATAGAGAGGCCAACTGAGGAGTCTTACCAAAGCACAGCATGGAAAAAAATAGGGATTTAGGAAAGCTGACCTCACAGTCTTTATTCTGGTGGACAAAAGAGCTTAAGATTGGCAATTACTGTTCCCGTTAAAACCATAAACTGTGGCATTTAAGTCTTGCTTGTTCTACACATTGATCTGTGCTCACTTGGGGAATCAGAAAAAGTTTCCAAGTGCAATTATAGAACAAAAGATCCTGAACTGGAACTCATTACTGGATTGGCAGACTTGAGACCACCCACTTACTGAATTGATCTTAATTTATCTATAAATTGATTTTTCCCTCCTGTCCTAGCTGTTTTGGTACATTCAAAATTTATACCGCTTTTTTGTTAATAATACTAAAGTCTGAAATGGGAGTGAAAAATCTTTTGAATCAGGATGAGCTTAAAAAGTATGAGATTATAAGGTAAAGGTGATAATTGCTGGGCACGAACTGTGTCAGCAGTGTGAAGACAAAAAATATTGCATTAGGTAACTGTCTCTTCAAAGCTTGGTTTGTTTTCTTTCACTGTCTCTAACTTAGCTGCAATTGGTACTGCCAAGCGCCCTTGGAGTTCACCACGTGCAATGGCCTGTGTGTCTTCACAATGTTCTCAAGGTGGGCTGTCACCCACATCTTTCCTGTTGGGAGTCACCTGCTCCGGAGCGAGTCTGGGCATATCTAGCACCCTTTGGGCTGTGATATGGAGGAGAGGAGCATTGGGTCAGATGCACGAAATGGTTGTTACTAGGACAGGGGATGTGCTTTACTAAGGTCTGCAAAATGACGAAGGCAGTAGATAAACTGAATGTAGAAGTGCTTTTCACCAAGTCCCTCGATACAAGGAATAGAGGGGAGGGCACTTGCAGAATTTGCTGCCACTGAGGTTGTGGAAGCAAGCAGGACCAGCAGGTTCAAAAAGGGTTGGACAAATTCACAAACTCTAGGTCTATAAGGGGGTACAGAAAGGACTGAGACAATGTACCTGCTACCATCACTAATACAGTTAGAGATCTGGGGAAAGTGTAAGGGGAACAGACCACAGAAAGTGGCCAGGCTTGGGTGCTCTCCCTATGCAGCTTCAACCACTGCACATGTCAGAGACAGGAGAGTGAGCCAGATGGACTGACTCGGTAGAGCAGTTCTTACGTTCCTGTTACACAGGATGACAGTGATCACACATATTGTTCCCTTGCCTGGTTTTGTAAGTTAGATTCTTATGAAGCAGATAACATTTTTAAAATCTTGTTTTCTCCTTATTATACTTCCCCCAGAATGAGAACCGATATTTGACAAATCTGTCTTCCAGCCAAGAAAGCATTTCTGAAACATGAGAAAGTCCGATCTCTCTCTGAGCATAAGATAAACAGTATTGTATAAATGTGTCAAAACCATCACCTACAATAGTATTTTGAATCCTGACTAATTCACTTTTGCTCCCTCATCCCATGAAAAGTGCCTTTCATTTATGTAAAAGATCGCACCGAGAAGAGCAACCAATTTATTCAGTCTTTTTTTGCAATCCCAGTGGTATGTAGAGTTCATAAAACTTTCCTGTGCAGAAAGATTTACTAGCATTACAAAGAACTAATATGCATTTTTAGGAGGTAGATGTTAGGGCAGCTACAGAGATATAAGATGTTGTTGACCGTTAAAGGGAAGTCCCTTTTCTGGCCTTACAAATGACACAGGGCTGAGTCTGGTGTCCTGACACCAGAGATCAATCAAGCTACATTATTTTGCCTTTTTTTTGAAACTGTTGTTATATTTTTACATTTCTCAAAGTTGACGAAACTCAGTGAAAGATAAGTGGCAAGCACAGCATTGCAAAGATGAGATGTGCATGTTTTAGATGTATTTTTTATCTTTCCAAGATTGATTACTATTGTATTTTAAGGAGGTTTATATTATTTCTCACCAAACATGAAAATAACCCTTTAAATTTTTACAACATGAAGGATCTAAATTCTAATGACAGAGCCCATTGTGGCAATATTTGAACACTGTTTCAGAAATTCAAAGTAATTCTGAAACTTCAGTGCATTTCATCTTTAAATGTCCTTATGACATGAACTTTGTATTCCCAAATTCCAAACAGATAAAGCAATAAACTAACAAGCTAATCAAACTTGTCTGTCATTATTCTTGGGAAGGATATGAATCCACAA
Organism: Dromaius novaehollandiae; assembly: GCF_036370855.1. Lineage (NCBI taxonomy): Eukaryota > Metazoa > Chordata > Aves > Casuariiformes > Dromaiidae > Dromaius > Dromaius novaehollandiae. Next base: position 7,780,399 of record NC_088108.1, read on the forward strand.
ATGTTTTCATAGTACAGCAAACATTTATAGGTTGGACTGAAATTAATCTGGTGTAAATTAGTTCAGCTTTACTGAGAGAAGTACAGTACTACTGATTTTAGCTAGTTGAGTATCGGTCATGTAGGGGCTCCTCTTCAGACATGGCTTCAGAGAACCGGGTCTCTGGCACAGCTGTGACACTCTGGAAAATGCTCAACTGACAACAAGAAAAAAGAATTAGCCCACCAGGCATAAAAGACTTTGCAGTAGTAAAAACAGCTATAACCAGTAGCTTTCTTTCATTAAGCCTCTTACACAAACAGCATTTTCTAAAATGTGATGTATTTCCCAAAGTATGAAATAGTAATTAATTTATTAGTAAGGAATAAGAAATCCTTTGAAATTATAACTCTGAGCAAGAGTTTGTATAATTGGTGGTGGTACAGTGAATACCCAACAAATGCAGAGTAAACTATATAGGTTATATAGCTGTGAGGTTTGTTTGGTTTTTTTTTTTTTTTTTTTTCTTCTTTTTGGAATGCAAAAGACCTTGTGAATGCAAAAGACCTGGCAAATGCGATTATAAAAATAGACTCAAGCAAATGTTAGTTGGAAACAATTGAATGACTAAAGTTTAGATTGCAAGAATGTTTGTTTATAGTAGAAAGCAAAAGCACCTCATATATCATTCTCACCAGTACTCTGCATATTTATATTTGAAGTGTTTCCACTTCAACCATTTCTAGCAATGGACTGGATATTTAAGTCATCAAAAAGGATGCAGAGAACACCTGCCTCTTTCACAAAACATAATGCAGTTACCTGTTTAAATTTGAAAAAAGGCAACTATTGAAATCCATATCCAAGTCAACACTGGACCGTACTGAAGATCTTATTTAGAAGAGAAAAAAAGCTGGAAGAAGTGAAGGTGCTGTAAATCATCCATTAATCTTCTGCTGAACATTTGGGAGTTTACAAATTCTGTGTTGTATCTAGACCTATTTTATTATCCCTTCCTGATTAATCTTCTTGATTTTGAATTCTCCATTTCTTCAACAGTAAAGAATAATGCCAATGAGTATATTAAGGAGGCTTTTCTTCAGAAAAATCTTTATAGCCGATGGAGTAAGTTTGTTTTTTTAAATAGTGGAAAGGATCAAAGAAATTGGATTTGAGGTGTTTAATTAAGTCTGTTCACAGACAAATGGTCTTGATGAGTGGCAGGTTGGCGTGGTGCAGTCCACCAGGAAAAACAGCAATTAGAATGAACCTGTGGACACCACATCATGATCTTTTCAAGTTCAAGCCACAGAACTAATTTGGAAAAGAACTAACATGATGGTGACAGAGAATCAATAGTGAAGCCACCAAAGGATATTTCTGTAATGGGAAGTTGCTTTAACCCCACCCTACAATTCAACACTCTTTCACAGTTCATTGTAGCTTTAATTCTTCTGTGGAATTATTTTGTGAGTCTGCATACAGGTTATGGAGAGTTTCTTTTTCTCTTTTTTCCCCTCTCGTATAAAAGTTGAAAATAAGTAAGTTTACCCCTTATGGATCAAAGAACTCTGATGTTCAGTGAAATCAGTGGGTTTTTGTACATGCTAAATATATTACAGAAATTGGAGTCCCATTGGAGTTGGTGACAAATACCCTCTTTGACTTCATTTGGGATAGAAATTGAAATAATGCAAAGCAGTGTAACTTAAATATTGATGTCTAGCATTTAGGCAAATGTTTGCATCTGTCCATCTTCTGAGAAGAATTACATTCACTGTACATCTGCTTGGTAAATTCTGGTGTTGTGTTATGTCAGGTATCGTTTTAATTTTACTAAGGCATGACAGAAAGTGCTCATGTTTTGATTTTGTGGAAGCAGGAGAGGATTTGGGGAGGCCTGCAGAAAAGCCAGCCAGTCAGCCTTTGGGTCAGACTTTAACTGGATTATATATCCTTTTTTCATTTTCTAATAAGCCCCAGAAGTGAATACATTTGGCTGTATATTTGTATTCTGTTCATTGCCATGTTGTTTGAGCACAGACTGATTTGTATAATATGTACAGCTTTATTTAGTAAAATATTAGAATGACACTTATTTGTTAAAGTCAGCCATAACAAGAATGACCAAATATTAAAGCCAGTTATACTGGAATAAGCGAAAACTCGTCTGCTTATCTGGGCTCTTTATGGGTTGCCACCAGCTTCCTACTGAAGCAATGTTTCTCTGTTGGTTTTTGCCTCTTAACAATACTCATTTTATTGACTGTGGTAAGTTTATTTAAGGAGAATTGATTTTAGATTGAAATTCAGCATGCTATCTTCATATACAAAAGACGCTTGTTGAAACGTTTGTTTTTAATCTGAAAGCGAAGACATTACCCTGAAGAGAGAGAGGGAAAAACATAGCTGAGGGAGATGCAAGGTGAGAGGATATGTCAGACATTCAGGAAAGCGTAGGTCAGGTAGGCTCAACTCGCATGGGTGGATCTCGGGAAGACCTCAGGTTTCCAACAGCGGGACGTCCTCCGTTAGTAATACGGTATGCTTCAGCCTACCCTCTTGCCACAAAAAGGGTCACTCGCTCCCCTGTGCTCCGCTCCCTTCCCAGTGCTCTGCCATCCACCTTCCCTTATTCCATCCCTCTCCTTGGCCCCACGGCTCCGCTGTTGCCCGCTGTGTCCCAGAGCGGGGCAGGCGCGAAGCCCGAGGCAGAGCCCGGTGCTGGAACGTGGCGTCTGGCAGAGGGAGGCGGAGGCGGCAGGGCGTCGAGGGCGAGAGGCAGCTCCTCCAGAGCAGCCTGCCTGACATAAGGCACCGGGCCGGCCGGTTGTACGTCTCGACAGGGAAAGTGGACAGCACACCTCTGGAGAGCCACCCAGCTGGGCTGCAAACCCTACGCTCGTATGCGATCCTGATGCCTGCTGATAAGCAATATGCATGTTTTAGGGAAACGTTAATGGCCGTTTCTCCTGGTATGTTTTGATTTTTTCCTTCCACTTGTCTTTTGGTTATGGATTCCAGAACTCCATGCGTTTTGTACTGGGAAAAAGAATGTCCTAACAGTGAGATGTGCCAAAAATCTTCCAGCGTAAAAATGAGTTGGGAGATGGGTAGCTGGATGTGAAGAATCACACTCTTTCTTTCCATACGACCTTTAATGGGGAAAAGACCAGACGCTTTGTTCAACTGCCAGTGCACAGAGAGAACAGAAGACGGCAATCCCCGTTTCTGCTAGGGCAGTGCTGTTTTGTAGGGAAGCCACACCGTTCAGAGGCCTGCGGCAGGGAATTGGAGCGCAGAGGAAGTGGTGATACCTTTTTATTGAAACACAGTTCTGTGAGAAAACCTGCGAGTTTATCACAGTGCCTCCTCCACTCGGTTTCCCTGACTTGTTAGAAGTAGCTTACTATCCTGGAGGGGAAAAATAGGTGACAGTCACTCGGGCTTTAGAGAGGGCACGCGTTTGGATTTGGGAGTCAGATTCAGAACTGATAGGACAAAGTGCAAATGTTTTCCTCCATGAAAAAACTGCTGTCAGCGAAGAGGCAGCCTGTGCGCTCTGCGGGACTGTGTGGCGTCAAATTCTTCCTGTTCTTAACATGCACCTCTTTTGCTCCTAAGATGTCATTTCAGAGCTGTTTCTTGCTAGCTGAGACTGAAGAAAAGCACATACAGGATTCTGTGCACTGGGGCATATTGAGTTCATTCTCATTAGGTGTTTGCTAAATCTGTATGATATGGAAACAAGTTTTTCAGAATGAATGTGTGGCAGTTATTTCAATTAAACATTTGCTAAAGGCTTTTAATGTTCTTATCTATAAAATTCAGTGTAAAGCCTTAGATTAATTTGTTCATGATTGTGCAGCACTTTGGAAATGCGAACTACTAAATAAGAAACATTATTACATTACAATCTTCTGGATTCTGCAGTACCATGATTGCTTTCTGCTAATACTTCTCTCCAGTGCTGGAAATGTATTGCTTAAAACAAAACTTAAGTAACTGTTGAAATACTGATGAATATCAGTTATATGCAGGATTATTTTATCAGATAAATTTTATATAATAAATTTATATAATAAATTTTATCAGATAAACATGTTTGTGTTCTAGAGTTCATATTTAGCTTTTAAAGAAATCCAGCATATTCAAAGCTTGACAAAGGTAGATGGAAAAATCACAAATATGTAAAAATATGCATCTCCATTTTTAACAAAGAAGGAAAAAAAATCATCCTAAATTGTCCTGAGAAGATACGGAAGTTTGTGTTGATGTCTAACAATCTATTATGCTCAGACTTGCGGTTCTTCAAAGCAGTGATTTTTCAGGTTTGTAGTTCAAGCGTGTCTGCAGAGGAGAAGGGGAAGAATTTGCTTCATGAGTTTTTGTTATTGTACGTGATGCACCTGTGCCTAGGGATTTCAGCTATGGAAAAGAATGAAGGGAACTCTCTTTTCTGGATAAGCACAAGCATATAATCTGTATTTACTATCTAAGGTGTTAATTAAGTTATCAGTTAACCACACATTTAAAAAACAGTGGTCATAATAGCACTTAAACAGGTATTTAAATTCTGTTATGGATATATGTGCTTTCCTGAACTGGTAGACAAAATACCAAAGGAAACTGAAACTTATGCAGGCAGAATGATTTAGCCTAGGTGGCAGAGCTAAAAATCAGTGTCCCCATCATCCCCTAGTGCTTTCCCAGTCGGGCCTGTACTTCCCTTGCTGAGCCACACTGCTTTTGGCCTTTTGAATCCTTAAATTCCACAGAAAAGTATTTGATGAGGAAATCACAAGTCCAAATGTAAAATGAACAAACAGAAAAGCTATGCTATTCTTTAGAAATATGTGTAGTAATAACTTTTTAAAAAAAAAACTTTTGCATGTTTCTCTCAAGTAGTAAATGACCAGCGAAGTTTTCATTTAATAAGGTTTAGTCAGAAGAGAACAGAAAACCTATTTCACCAGGAGGTATTTTTTAGTTTTCTTGGATAACTATGACATATTTGCTGTATTCATTTGGACCACTGAATCTCAAAACCGAGCAATACTGTTGTATCTTGCATGAGATCTTTAGGTGGATTTTGCTCCATATTTATAGTTTTCTTTGGTAACTGTACCATCATTTCAAACTTTCATGAATTTAAAGTTTATTTATATTGTGGATTTTGGATCTTTTGTCAAATCCAATCCAGGGCCTAATTCTGCCACAGTGCAAGACTGAATGCTGATGTGAGCCTCACTTATGCCCTCTAGAAACGCATTTTTCCCTCCCTTCAGATAGTTGTGTTCCACATTACAGCATCGCTCCGCCTCCTCCTGAAGGATGCCCACGTCCTTTGAACAGATGTGTATGGGATGGTGTTTGAAAATGACTTTTTAGTGTTACAGAGGATTTTGTGGTGTGTTCTGAAAACTCTGCTTTTGTGTCCTCCTAATTTCTGTTTCCACAGTTGTCATTTCTAGATTCATGAAAATACCCAGCGTGCAAGTCAGTGCCCAATCAGCTCATTAGCGGTTTCACCAATTGTGCAGGGTTTTTCTATTTTATTTTTTTTAAGTGTTTCTTTCTATCACTGCTGCCAGCTGTGTCCTATTTCCAAAGCTTCATCTAGTAGCACAAAACAGCTTGGAACAGTGGGGTAGATTTTAGCAGATTAAAGATTGCACTGTAATACACTAGGCTTAATCCTAATGCCAGTAAACTCTTTCTATGCTATCCTCCCCTTAGGATTACAAAGATTTACGTAACCACATTTTTTCACATCCAAAGGAGCTTAAAGGAATAGACATAGGTTGTTCTGGGTGTTGAATAAAAGCAGTAAGCCCAGATAAAGTATTTTTGTTCCTCAGATAATATACTGGAATGTAGCATTTTCAAATTGAGTGGTCATAGGAGAAATAGTTCAATGGGGTGAAGGGGCAGAAGAAAGCAAGCATGGTTATTCATGAAGGGGATGTTATAGGTTCCATTTCAGGTGCTGAAATAGTTTAGAATATTACATAAAACTTACTACATAACAGTAGGTTTTTGTAAAACAAACAAAAAACTTGTTTTCACTGATGCTACAGAGCTAGTTTAAATTAATCTTTATTTTCTCCCCACTTAGTCTTGTGTTCTCGTTTTCTTGTAGAAATCACTTATACAGCTGAAACTTTAAGGAAAAGGTAGTTATTGGAATGAATTACAGCTGTTTATAGCCACCTGCGAAGTGGGGTTACCCTGGGAATGGGGTTACCCTGGGAATGGAGCTATCTGCTTTTTTAGATTTTGGGTTAAAATGGCATGAGTATAGTAAGGAAGAAAGTCAAATCTGCTATTTAAAATGCATTTTGCTAGCCTGAGGCAGCCTAGATAGCCATCTCACTGCTTTGGGTTGTTTTGTTTTGTTTTGTTTCTGTTTGTTTGTTTGTTTTGAAAACTTGGGACTTTATCCCCAGGGTGGACCTGGGCCTTAGCGTCCAATCTCCACAACTGAAAGTAACTTTGAGTTTCTTCTAATACAGCTGCATCCACCCACGTTGTGCTTCCCCTCCGATTTCATTTTTTGAACAGCAGAGAATTCAGACATATTTTGGGATCTCAAAGCAACAGCTCCTGATATAAGAAAGAACTGAGTAGTATATAAATATATCCCTTACACATCTCTGCTGTAGAAAAAATATTTTCAGAACCCCAAATGTTGTTTTCAAGTTATTCACAATGCTGCTAGCATTGGCTGTTGGCTGTTTCAAACATTGATTCTAGTCCCAGAAATTTGTGCTGAACAACTTTAACATGGCTATGAGACTCAAGAGTTGTTCTTTCAGTGTTTTGGTTAGCATCCAAAAAGTCAGGAAACAGAGAAATCAAAACAAGGAATCTACCCTCTCTCTCTTCTTTGCTCCAAGTCTTTGCTAAAATGTGACATGTTCTGACAGAAGAAATGTAGAAAATTAGATTATTTTATATTCTTAAATTGAACATAATGTTATTACTGCTAGTAATAAAGAGACAGAACAAAATAAGAACTCGTATGGGAAAATTTGTTAGTAACCATATCCTTGTAACAGAGGAGAACACTTCACTGAGGACATGGTAGAAACCGATTCATCAGCTTGTATAAATCAACAGGACTAATTTACTGGAGTAAATGCAACTTTTTTTTCCCCCATGGACTGAAGATCTCAGTCTGAAAATGAATCCTACAAAGTATGTGACAGGTACAAATCTGCAGAAGGCACAGAGAGGTCTAAGGTGTTCCTGCAGGGATTCGTAAGATATGCGTAGTTGTGCAAAGTCTGCTAGAAGTAACAGAGTCTCTCTTCCGAAAGATTGGCCTCCTTAACTGGCTGATCATGTGGAAGCAATAGTAAACTTTCTGTACACCTTAATGGGAACAAAATGGGGAACAAAAATCACATGAGGAAACAGAAAGGATGCAGCTAGTGAACTTGTTCTTAGTGTAAGGGAAGTAGAAAATGCCCAGTGTAATGAGTAAGATGACTAAGTGGCCCCAGAGGGAATTTGGGGCAAGCCCAGAGGGGGTGGATAGGTGCTGCAAAAAGGAATTCACAACAGGAGAAACTCGTGTAGCGGCATAAGATACCAGATCACTGTTTCCAAGACCCCAGCTTGAAAGGGGTCTGACAGATATCTAGGCTGACTCTTAGTCCACAGCAATACATGACCATAAGCTTAACTTTCACCATAAGAGATCTCTTTGCACAGTTTTCATGAGCATAAAACAGCTTGTACTGCCAAAACAAAAGACATGTTCTGTGAGTTTTACTCCTCTATACCATGGTATCTTTAGTCAGAAATGAGCAGGAGAATGGATATCGGCTGGTGGTTTCTAGCTATGGTAGTAGGAATGTCTCAACTGCTGAAAACAAAAGTATTCTGATCTTCTAGTAGATGTGAAAATAAGAGAAAATTTATTTTTAACAATATTTTTGAAAATAAATTCTTCTGGTGTTTAACCTGGTCTTAAATTTCATGTACACTGATTTTTTTATGTATTCACATGTTACAGGTATGTATTCAAAGTCTTTAACTGCAGAGCTAGAAAAAAAAAACGACCTCAAATTTAAAATTCACTTTTTTTGTCTAAAACTATTAAATGTCATGTGAATTTTGTTACCTAAGATTTGCCTCTGCTGCTAGTTTTTAACATTCAGTATTTGAGAAGTGTTATGTTGATGTTGTAAATGCGTACTAGATTGTTTACCTATCAGTTTTCCAAACCACATTATGTGGAAAATATGCTAGAGATTACAACTGAGGTTGTTTTACAGTCAGAAATGTATCAGGAGATCTCATATAGGTTTTTGTGTCTTGCTACTGTGGAAACTCTTTAAATAATAGCATGAGAACTATGAATATTCCAGGCACCAATGTTCTCTTAGCACAGATATTTAGCTTAAGCTTTAAAAATTTTAACGACCGCAACTGTGTGTACGTGTGGGGATTTGCTGTCCTTGATCCCCTTGGGTGGGTGGTTAGTGTAGGAGAGCATATTTCTGACTTAAAGATTGATTTCTACTGTTTGTAGTGTCAGTGGGAGCCTTCACCTTTCTTTACCTGCACCTTTCTGACCTGACTTACCTCCTGGCTCCATGTTTTGGCACTATCTTGTCTGTGGAATGGCCATGGTAGTTTTTTCCTTTTGTACAAAAATGGAAAGATTGGGATGTCAAATGTGAGATAACAAGCTTTTTTTTTTTTTTTTTTTTTTTTTTTTTTTTTTTTTTTTTTTTTTTTTTTTTTTTGGAGTGAAAATCTGTTCAGATTTGTCTCTACTGGAACACCTCCTGAGGTTTTCCTTATGCAAATGTAATTTACCATTAACTGACTTGTAGAGGAATAAAATAATAAAAAACCAAAAAAAAACCAAAAAACCCCAAAAACAACAGAAAAAAACCAACCACGGTGATCAGCTGTAACACATGAAAATATTGGGAAAAAATTTTCTGGCTCACCATAGTAGATGGAAACATATTAAAAGACTGTAGGCAGCCCTCTCTATGTAGACAGGAGAATGTTTGATTTTGCTGCACTTCTTGAATTGCTCCAGCAAGGTGCTTATTCAACGGGCAGAATCACAGGGAAGAAGAAAGGGTGAGAGAAACACATCTAGTGTACAAAGCAAAGTCTATTTATATCTGGTGTCTCAACAAAGACTTTTATATAGAGGAAAAGATAGAAAATGGTGAAGTGTCTTTTGCAACACATGGTCATTTTGGAAAGTGGAATTTCATCCCCTTTTCAGAAGTGCACAGAGCCTTTGACAGCTGTTCTGTAACTAAATGCAGAGAGATATATGAAATGCAGCACTTAGCATTTTATCAGCTATACAAGAGAAAATAAAAGCCTAGTTTGGTACTTGTAAAAAAAAAAACAAAAAACAAAAAAACCCCCCAAACCTACTGCAAAATGTTTCCAACTTTGGTGATGTCTGATGATTCAAATTATTTGGGAAGGAATGTTGTGCTCTTCTCCCTTATTTGTCAAAACTATTATATTGAAAGCTTTGGATTCAGCAAAGGTATTTAAAGTTGTACAATCTATGTAGTCAAAAAACAATGTTCACAGAAAAGGACAAAGTGCTATTTAAAAAATATTTCACTGTTCTCGTGTCCTCTTTTTCATCCTGTGTAAACAGAGAAAGCAGTGGAAGTTGGAAGGACCAGGAAGGGCAATGAGCGTTATCAGGCCCAGTGACCTCGATATTTTTGTAGCATAAAACGGCATGAAAAGTTATGTGACTCAATGGGAAATGCTGTAAGAGCGAAACAAAAGGAGCCGGTGGTTTCTCCCATCGGTCACCAGGCTGGTCTTTTTTCAAATGTTCAGATCATGAGCAGCCTATGAATTTGTTTCTGTCTTACTAATTTCAATAATATATCTCTGACTGGCCTTTTTAGTACAGGACTAGGAGACTAATTAGCTATCCGTGGTCACTGGATTTACGTAATTCTGAGTCCTGTTACCTCAAAGCAGATGACCGTATAAGCCAGTCCTAAACTTGTTGATGTGCATACTCTATGTTAGAGCATCAGCATTTCCGAGTATTTGTTGTTGCGTTGTGCGTGAAACCAAAGAGGTGCTCAGAAATGCCCGGGCAACTCTTAACCACTATAGGAGGGAAAGCAGGATCCCCGCAGCGAGCGAGACAGAGCCGTGTCGCGTGAGGAGGTCTGCCGCTGGCCCCCGCTCAGTGCAGCTGGTGTTGAGGACGGGAGTCTCGCTGGTCTCGTCAGTCTCACTCAGCTCTTTTTTTAGCATGTGGTGTTTGTAGTTCTGTCATGCTTTTCATCCAACAATCTTGAAACATTTTACAATTATTATATAATGGGAAAATATCCCCCCAAACTGGGTTTAGAAACTAAAGTGAAAAGAAGCTACTCGGTGAATTTATGGAGCAAGTCAGTGGCGGAAGCCAGGCTAGAGCCCTCTTCAAGCAGTGCCTGCGAAGCACCAGCGAGCTCGCCTTGCTCCCTGCTGTGTTCTTCACTAAAAAGTCAATAGCCAAGGAGGCAGAAGAGTTACAGCATCCTGCGTGGCCAGTAAGGAAGCAGAGCATTTTATTGTCCGTTTTAAATGACAAAAGGACAATTTTTCCACCAGAGTAGACTATCAGTAACTATGAACTAATGTCCCCACTATGCAGTGACTCTTACTGATATGAAATTATTATGCTTGGAGTTCAGTTTTTTCAGAAGAGGTGGGGTAAGTGTCAGTTTAATCTGCATACTATAGGATTTAGGAGGTATACCAGATTTTCCACTTTGCTCACTCTTCTGTGTGCATGTGTGTGTGTACATATACACACACACACACACACATTCCTTAATCCTGAGGGAGCTTGTAACGAGAATGTGACAATGAAATTATCATGACCATAAATGTAAATTAGTCACATAGTATATAACAGCAAATGGGAGACTTCTACAAGCAAAGCGTGAGATACCAAGTTGAAGTGGAGTATTCTTACTGTGTGAACCTTGTGGAAAAGCTGTCCTTGCCCATTCCAAACAGCCATTCATCTGCAAGCAAAAAGCTTGGCCTAACAGAGACCTTTAAAACCTCACTGGGTTTCAGTGCCTCATTTTCAAAAGTGCTGCTTCTGCCCTAGGAGTCACCGTCTGGGCCGGTGCTGTTGGGTTGCCCACACGTGCGGCAGACGTAGTCATAAATTCAAGTTAACGGATAGTGATGCTGGGCTTAAATGTGCATGTCGATGAGTTGGCTTGAGGGTGACTGGCTGCTTTTTGAGTCTTAGTGCTGCAGAGGCCTGGAGTTTGGGGTTTTGTTTTGCTTTCCCATGTCAAGGGAGCAGCAGGGCACCAGTAGCGAGAGGTCCCGCAGGCAGCAAGGAGAGCTGCCGAGGACCCGCAGAGGCATCTTCTGGGGGAGTTCAGCTACCCGGAGCACGCTGGCACCGAGGCCGTGGGTTGGCCTGCAGGTCTTCAGGTGCAGGAAAAGCCCTCCAGAGTTTGCTGAGATATCACGGAGTGATCACAGGCTAATGCCACACTGGCCCTATACTCCACAGAGGAATGGCATTTCAACATGCCTGGATATTATTTTTTATTTGTGTTCTCTTGTGCACCTAAATGAAAGTACCTCAGAGAAAAAAAAAAATCTCCAAGCAGCGGTTCACCTTCTTATGTTTTACTTATCTGAGTGTAAACAGTATCTGCCTGAATAGCAGATGGAGTTGTTTCTCTAAATTTTAAAGGTACGATTCATAGAAAGCTTTATTAGATAGTTGTGCCACAGCCTAGTTCAGTTAACTATATCATTGTAACATCACAGGACAAGAGAGGTTTCGTTTCATTATTTAATTGGAAATGCACATAGAATAGATTGCCACTAAAACTTCATCCATCTGCTTATATTACTCTTTAAGAGATATTGTAAATCGTACTTCAGGTACCATAAGATTTTATAATATTACATGCAATTTGCCACATAAAAAATGTTAACACTTCCAAAATTTCTGGTTTTGATGTAGCCATGAGCCTAATTTTAATATATTGGATTTTTAAGCATCTCATACTTTTGTGGGTTTTTTGTTTGATTGATTTTGGAAAACCTTTTAAAGAAAGTATTTTATAGATATTTAGAAGGCTATTTGATGTTGACTTCACCATTATAGCTAGGCCAGTCAGGTTATAGCAGCAATTCCCCTGATCTCCCTCTCTCATGCTGAATTCATACCGTGTCCATAATCCATAGCCAAGTTTGAACTCTCAGGCTCTATTTTAGTTATTCAACATTTGGTTCTCCAAGATCACTTGGATGATGGTGCTTTCTAGGACGAAGCGCATGGAGCATTCCCCAGAAAGGGTTAAACTCATTTGCTAGCAAGTAGATCTTTCCTGGGAATATTGCTAGACTGTGGGACAAATTCCCACAAGGACTGAGTGTCCTTACAGAGCTCCCGCTCCAGATGCTAGGCATGCATCTTCAATCTTGCTTTTTCTTAATATAAACTCAGAGTGTATGATGTGTGCAAATTAATTTCAGTCTAGGAATAGAAGTCTAATCCAAACATTTTGTCTTGTGGGCAATAAAGCTACTACTAATTTGCCTACTGTAATTGCGGAAGTTGTTCAGGACCTGCAAAGTTGTTCAGTCATTGGGTCCATTTTTAAACATAAACAAAATGTAACTACTGCAGCCAGTGCTACTCTAAAATTATAGCGGGCTTTTAAAAAATAAACAAACAAAAAAAAGTGGTAGTTTCATCATCCCTGCTGGCAAACTTGATGGTCAACACTATATAGTCAACAACAGAGAGGTAGTCTGGCAATGGTAAAAATCCAGCTCCCCTGGAATTACACCTTCCAAAGTGGATCCCCGAATGGTGCTGAGTCCCTGAGGCTTGATGGCAGTGTTGGAGATGATGCAATTAGTCCATTCATTTTGAATGAAAACCCCTGCAGTAGCTCAGGTGTAGTAAATCTAATAGTGCAGGTTTGCCAGTGTAACCAAGCTCTTCCACACTGCAATGATGATGTAAATCCTCTATAAACCTAGATTAATTTAAATGCATGGTTGTGTTTAGCCAGGAGGTGTTAATCTTACCTGCTTTACTACGGAGACATTTAATTGTTTGCCCCCAGAAGAAATGTAAAATGAAAGAAAACCTTTATACGCTACAGATGATAATATGATGATAATTCCCCCATTAGCATCATCCATTTGAGAGTAAAGATCTAGCCTTTCTGCTCCGGAATTATCCCCTCAGAACAGCTTGTGGAAATTGGTGTCCCCTTTATCCTCGCACTCGCATGCAAAGCATTAGTAGCATTACAAAACAGTGTTGGGAACTAGCTAGAAAAAAAGAAGAAGAAAAGAAAAAGTGAGGGAAATCAGTTAGAAAGATCTGAAATAGTGCCCAAAATTCTGCAACTCCAAATACTAGTTTTAAAAAGACCTTTTCATATTTCCTCATATTCTGTGCCATATACACAAGCTGCAAATTTGTTTCCTAGCAAAGGGACACCAGTTGGATCCATTAAGGCTTTTAAATGCCTGGCGGGGGAGGAGGGGATGAGACTGCTTTTTTGTTTTTGTTTGCTTTTTGGTTTGGAGTTTTTTTATTTCCCTGAAAAAAATAATTTGTCAGCCTTTCAAATCAACAGTTGTAATAGATGTGCTGGAAGCTAGCTGACTTAGAAATTCATTTAATGCAGATGCACATTCTTTGTAATTAGAATAACAGATGTTATTAACAGGCTTTGGGGTGTGGACATCCGAATATCTCATGAAATGGCAAGACAGTTCCATCTGCTTCTCGGTGCCAAAATAAGGAGCGATGCTTACTTCTAAGCTCATTATCCCCCACAACACAAATGCTTGCCTATCCTAATGTTGCCTGTCATAGTTTTATTAATGAGCAATATATATGGCATATAACATACAACTTACAACTTCTGGTAGCAAAGTAGAATTTTTTTTTATGAGAATCACCATGATCTTGGAGCAATACCATCATGTAACTTGTGTGTTTCATGTGTGCGGCAAGTTTAAAAGCTGTTGTATTTCTGTGCAGGTATCTCTCACACGATGAGATGATTCTTCTTTTGTATAAAGCTAAGGAGAAATACATGCAGCAATCCTTTCTTTTTTTATGGGCAATGATAAATAATCCAACAAATGTCTGAATCTTCGTTCACATGAAGATCAGCCAAAGCAGTTGTTCCACTCAGTGAACAGTTTGATGCTCCAAAATTCTCTTTAAAATAATGTCTGGTTTTTTTATTATTACTGTAAAATATTGGAAAAGTTTGCTGTAAGCATAAAATTGAGAATTCATAAAATAACAAAAAAAGACTCATCAGTAATTAAAATTCTTTTAGGGAACTGGCAAGCCATCCAGGAGCAAGAAAGTAATTGGCTGTGGTTTACTTATTTTGTTCTTAAGCATCTTTAATGTATTTTAGTTGTGTTGCTGGGGTATTTTCAAAGCTTTTACTAAATGGAGAATGTGTATAAACTGGCTGCAAGTGTATATAATCAGACTAGTTGCTAGATTAAAAGAGATTTTACAGAGATATGTGAAAACTTCTAGGTCTCTACTTTCCTTGTCAAGTGATTAATACTACTACTATGGTTTATAATACATGGGTATTGCAAATCTTGTAAGCCCTTATTCAGTTTGGGGTATTCAAATTCACTTTCCAAGGCAGTTCAAGAGAAATTGTTTCCCTCGACACTGGCTACTTCACCGGCTTAGACTGCTTAGACTGACTGCGGCTTGCTGGTGCAGGATTTAGATTCTTACAGATCCCTTCTGAAATAACAGATACGTAAGAAGCCTCTGTTGGTACTTGCTTATGTGCCAGGGCATCCTGGTTTAGTAAGAACAACAACTTAAAGTGTAGGTTAATATTGCATATTCCTACTTCAAATAAAACACTTTCTTCCAGTGTCTTGGCACGTGAATTATACTAGCACAGTTGCCTTTAGATTAAGACTCCCTGACATCTGACATTGCATTCACTGATATGTAACTTTGCAGCACCGTACGCATTACACCTGCGTTTGTCCCTGCGCTTAATCAGAATGAATCAATCAGAAGTATTTTTTCTGATGCATAAGTCACCACAGCCACGACTTTAGCAGGCTCTGTAGAGGTCACAGTGAAGAGTGGAGGTTTGTCCATAATAAGCCTTGCTTGAGTTATTATTATAGCTATCTTGGAGTACTGTAATAAACGTGAGTGAGAATGTGGACACAGAATAGCATACTTCATTGCAGTTTCATTTTGTTTCCCATCCTTTGGAACAAAGGTTTCCTTATCCAAAATAGTTCTTGTGTACTTTGTGTCACATTCAGAATAAGAAAAGTTTACCTTTCTTTAGCTCAAAGAGTAAGAATGATATTTAAGGATGTCAGTCAATGTAAAACGCTGATGAGAAATCTCTCTGGTGGTGATACTCAGCACTCAAACTTACTACACTTTGGTGAAGAGCATTCAGGCCTCTCCGAATTAAATCATGCTTTTTGGAAAATGTGAATCCGTCTGGATTGATGGTACATTTATGAGGACATTATCTTTGCCTGTGTACTCCAGCAAGGCATCTGTCTTTAATCCTCCAGAACTTTGGCAGTGTGTCATAAGCATACAAATTAAGCAAGTTTCTTTTGCAAACTAATCAAGTTCCCACTGACAACTTGAGCCATCTTTCTATTTTAAGTGTGATAACATATTCATCCTCCTCTATCAAGTCATGACTAATGGGTAAGAACAATAACATATTTTATATGCTATTATCTAACCTCTGATAATCTCAGAGAAATAGAAAATACAGTTTTTAGTGGTGAAATCTGTGATGTTCACCCATTAATTAAAAAGAAGTGGAGAGCACATGGAATGTAGTAAAATGTATTGTCAGCTGCTAAGCTAATATAATATTTATGGTCTGTATAATAGTAGCCTGGTTGTTATTATTATAAATTGTTGACTGAATGGATGATATTTCTATTAAAATTGGTACTAATATTTGGTGGTTTTATCCTGCTGACAGTTAGTGCTGTGTTCATAAAAGGCACGTTTGACTCTGCTTTATACAGATAACTTGGAACGTGAGAGCAGTGAATGCCTAGAGCACACGCTGTGATCTGGGGCTGACGGGTACTGCGGGAGGATGTGCAAAGAGTAAGCCTGTTAAAAAATCCTCATTTTGACCTATATGTTATTCTGCACGTTTGTGATCTCTCCCTGAATGCAAATAGGACTTACTTTTGACATAAAACTGTCGTCTCTACATGCCTTCTGACTTTTCTAGCTGAACTGGAAAAAACAAATACTGCTTCTGCTACCAGAGCCTTGTATGCACTTTTGTCCTTATAGCAAAAACTCAATGAACTGAAAGGTCGCAAAGGAGCTGCTGCCAAAATTGTAAGTTATTCTAACTTTCAGAATAGTAAGATATTACTATCTTACTCTAGGTTTTTTAATCTTTATTGTTATAAGTTTTTCTTCATAATTACATAAAGCACCTGAGTTGAACACTAATGATAAATTAGAAAATATGTGCAAATCTCTAATCTATTTATAGGAGAGATCTACTCTGTAGAAATCTTAGAGGCTGCTGGCTAAGGCCTTGAAACTGCAGTTGGCTGTCTGTGGGCAGGCCTTTATAGCAATAGGTAAACCCTTGGCTTTGAAGGTTGGTTGTTCCTGTTTTGCCAGTTTAAGTGCCAGAGCTTAAGTGACCGACTGCATATATTGCTTTGGTGGGAGCTGTGAATGATCATGCCTCTGGGGTTCAGGCCTTCAGATCCCTATTGTGCACTCAATTTAAGGCTGTATCTGCATGGCAAGATCCGGGGCTGTGTGGGTGACATCCGAGCTGGCCTGGACACGCGTGCAGTGCTGCGCGGGTCTGCGTAAGGTCCTCTGCCACGCCGGGAAGCTGAAACTCTCCGAGTCTCTGCGGTGGAGGGAAAAGCAAAACAAAACAAACATGCCTCCTGATTTGGATTAATCTCTCCACTATAAGAAATGTGGAGGAAACTCAGGGCTGACAAGCAGAAAGAATGGCTCCTTGAATGACGATGGAGGGGGAGATGGATGATTCAAGAGGACTGGGCTAGCGACGGGCAGTGGCTGCTGCAGGTGTTGCTGGGCTGGGAAGGGCGTTAGGGAGCTGCATCCCACCTGTGTAGCTGCTGCGATTACAACAGCTCTCCTCTTCCTCCTGTATTACAGGAGGCAATCTGAAAATGTATAGTGCATATTGTGCACTAATTAAACTTCTTATCAATACAATTAGAAGACTTGAACTTTTCAAACTATGCAGCTCTTGCATTTTTACTAAAGGAGTGACTTTGGTGTGTATTGCTGGACTAGGCACCTGTTAGTGTGCTAAGAGAATTAGCATATTTTCACATTCTTCTTTAGCACTGATTTCCATAATAAATTTGGTCAGCATGCCTGAGAGATTTGGGGTCTCTTCTTCTTGGTTATGGTTTTAAAGAACTGGTATTTTCTCTTCCATTTGTCTTAAGCTTTTTCTGGATGTTACCCAGTCTGAGGTAATATGACTGGGTGTTTCTTGCTAATGAACAGGCTGTCAGATAAAACCTGGAGTAAGTCACCGTCCTCAGGTAGCTGCAGGCGATCCATCGTGTTAAGCAGTGGTTGGTTAAGGTTATTTTAGATTCAAGGGTTCCAGGTTCAGCTCCAGTCTGTGGTCATGTTATTTCTCTAGCACAACCTTTGATCATCTGCTAGGCGTTCAGAAAGCAGCCGTGAAAGCAGGATACAACTGTGTGCCTCGCACCTCAAGGCTTTTTAGCTTGGTAACAGTCTTTAAATCTGCCCCACGTCTCTGCTGCTTGAGCTAATGAGATAACTGTTAAAGAAGTAATAATGTTTTGTGCAGATGCGTGCTAGAGAAAAAGAAGAGTTAACAAGTTAGCCCAGGAGTATCAGGTATATACTGATAACAGAGAACTAGTCGGACAAGTCTGCTGGGGTCCCGTCCAGGGCCTGGGTGCCAGGAGCGTCACGGGAGTATGCTCTCCCCCAGGTTCAGCCTTGCTCTCCACACATCTTCCAGCCACGTGGAAACCACCAGTCTGCAGAGCTGAAATTCAGCGATGTTACAAGCAGTTGAAAGCAAGATCTTATACTGGAACAGATCACCAAATAACCCTGAAGGAAAAATGGTGCAACCTATCACAGTCAATGCAAAGGCGAAGTGTTGAAATCAAAGGAACCAAAACGATTTATAAGAGTGTCTATGCAGAACTCTTAATACAGGTTAAAGTACCTGCAGTGATGCAACATAATATCCCAAATCCTCGCTCTGTACAACAGTATTTGCCAAATAACTAGCTCTTCTTACAAACATTTGTCATTTTCTGAAAGGATAGTAGAAAGAATATGGTAAACTCTAAAATACAGTTCTCAGAATATTTCCACTTTCTTCTAAATGTCAAAAGGTTTCCTTCCTGGGAAATAAAAATAATTTTCAGTGCTAGCTCCGGGAGGTTATATAGTTTTACAAAGAATATTTCTAAAAATGTTCCAGCATTGTAAAATTGATAAATAGGAAAAAAAATAGAATAGATTTTGAGATCAAAATTATGGAGTATTGCAGGAATAAAATTTAGCAGTAATTCTTTGGAGGGTTTTGTTGTTGTTGTACTGACTACCTTAAAAAGCACTAAATTATGACCAATTTAGATGATACTGTTAGAATTATTTTAACAATTTTGTTTAACTGTGATGAATAAAGAAATGCAACCTTTCTATCTGCTGACTTCAGGAGGGAGAGAAAACAAATTATGCAACTTCAAACTAATTTGGTTGCATATGTAGAGACAATCCATGCATATCACCTGATGCACATACTATATATATTTGTACTGCTTTCAGCCAACAGTACTGTTTCTCTCCATAAGTTGATACAGTAAAATAATTGCATGGTGCTATTACAATTCTCCCATGAAAGAAAGATTGGATATATTTTTTCTCTCAAACTTAAAGGCTATGATGAAAAGAATATCATGATTATTAAAATTACTCGCTTTAAGGGGGTACGAGTAAAGAAAGAATTTTAAATCCAGTCTTCCAATTTGCAGCTGCAGATAATATAAGTGCAATTGATGTCATTTAATCATAAAAATACTGCATCTGAAATATGGACACAATTAGATAGACATATCTAGCTGAGATCAGAATCATAAAGCATAAAGACTTCACTTTTATTTGCACCTTTGAAACTGTTACTTCTAGAGATTGGAGGAAAGCTGAAAATCAGGGCTCAAAACCCTAGAGGCTTCACATTACTGCAAGCAGAATTATTTTAGTTATAGCTTAATTTTTCTAAGCTATGGTAAATGAATAAAAATTGTATCTTTCTGATATTCATGCAATTTACCTTATATTTAAAGAGCAGTTGATAGATAAGTATCTTCAGGACTGTGCATCATTTTTTATATAAGAGAAATAATAATTAGTAATTGTCATGATAGATGACTATGTTTGGTAGACTGTCATCACAGATATCAATAAAATAATTAAAATCATTCCAACTCTCATTTAGATAGACAGCCTAGGTTTTTAAGCTGAATGAGGAAGAAATCAAGTTGAACAGAGCTGGATTTCCTAAGTTCCAAAGTGCTAGTTTCTCGTAATGACTCCTGCAAATATTTTAAGAATTTTTTTCAGAGTAGAGTATTAAGCATAAAATTTATTGTAAGAATGCTGGTGGCATGAAACTATAAAAGGAGCGTCAGACACTGCCCCCGATATGAAAGTGTTAATATCAAAGACCTGTTTATAACTGCCCATTGGTTAAAAACAAGGCAAGATTAAGTTTCTCTAACAATAAAACTCATGAACAATTAACAAGCAAAATCATAATTTCACAGGTAGTTGACCATCTAAATGCCTTCAGACTTTAGGAAAAAGAAAGTCTGCATTGAATTTTAATCAAATTTTGCAGCTGCTGAAAGATATTCATGCCATATTTGATTAACATTTCTAACACAACCCAATCTATAAAGAGAAGTGTTACATTTAAGGTCAGGGATGTCATTTCCATCTTCCTGTGCTCCGAATGCACAGCCCTCAAAGACGGTGGCTCTTTCCAAAGCTTCTATTTACTTCTTTTATAAACTTCATTTTTATCTACTGTCCCTACCAGTGAAACGAGCCTGATGAATGCTATTACTTTTTCAAGAGTCTATTTATATGGTATTTTCTTGTCTTCATATATTTAGTGATACATTCAGCTTGCTCCGCGTGTCAACAAAATTTCAACTAACTGGAAATGTCCCTAAAAAAGCATAGGTGATATGGAAAGTGTGTGTGTTTGTTGTTTTGTTTTGTTTTTTTACAATTTTATGTTGTTTTTCTTTGGTTGATGTCAGTATTCCTTTTCAGTAAGCCTTGTTTGTGAGTTGGCTTTCATGAAAGAGAATGAGATGTTGTAAAAAGGATCATTGGAGAGGAAACCAGAAGAAAAATGGGTCATGATATCAGTGAAGACAAAGCAGATGCTAAGACAATGGGAATATTGAATAAGCCTGCCCAACAGTCAGCAGCTTATTGAGTTTAAATAACTAAAAATATTTTTCTCCTATTACTAGGAGGAAATTTAAAAGAATATTTGACTTTTACTTCTTGATGTGACTTCTTGATCCAAACAGTTAAAGATGATGACCACTTTTTAGGTAACTAGAAACACTTTATCTTTTAGACATGGACTGCTGCTAAGAAGGAAGAAAACCAACAAAATACCTTTAAAAATAAAGTACTGGGTCAATGGAAAGGCACTGGAGGGTATGATGTGAGGAAGGAAATACCTGATAGAGAATTGTGCAAAGATACAAGTCTATCAACTGCAGTGAAATCCCACCAACAGCAGCAGGTGGGGCATGTAGTTAGGATGAGAGATGGCAGACCCTTTAAGTATCACTTGGAAAGCTACTCTTCCTGATCTGGCCTGTGAGTGGTGAAAGAAAATGGCATAGTAATTTTGAGGAAGACCATGGAGCTTTTAATGTTAGTTAATAACTATTTCTTAGTAATATAAATTAGTTTGGAGAAGACTATATGTACCTAGAATTGAATTATAATCTTTCCTTAAACAGGGACAGGGTAAATTACTTACTATTCTTTAAACTTTTCAAACTACCAATTTTTCATAAACTTGGTGTGGCTAGGAGAGGCCATTAATGTGCCTAGTCCATTCTGTTGTATGTCGAAGTTCTGCGCCCTGTGCCACGCACAGTTCCCTAACTAATAATCTGTAATAACAGTGTTTGTGTAGCTGCTGATTTCAGATCTTGTAGTTAGTTTTTAAGATTCGTTGTGGGACATTTTGCTCCATGTCTGAAGGATTGGCTAACGAGTTTGAATCTGCTAGATGACAGAAGAGGCAGGAATGTACCGAATTCTGGGCAAGAGCTTCCTATGTGCAGTTGAATTAGTGGCCAGAGTCTGATTTCAAGTCATGATGGATCCCTGGAGAGATGCAGGAAGAAATAACTAGTTGAATGCTAGAAAATGTTAAGTTAAATGTTTAAATTTGTAAAGCTTTTGCATGAAGTTATTTATGTGTCAGAGAGGTACTGGAACACCAAGATACTTCCTCAAAGTAGTTGTATGTTATGCTTGCTTTTCTAACTTGTATTTTTGTGGTAATTATGGGAAGGATTTATATCATATGATAAAAACATTTGGTATTACTAAAGAAATTTTAACTTGTGTCAAGTTTGGTCCCAATATCAGCATGTTCTTCAGCTAAGATCCGTTCTGATTGTACTAAAGTCAGGTTCTGGGGGATTGAGCCCCTGAGGTTGAAAAAATATCATCCAGGTATGTTAATGATGCTCTCAGCAGTAAGGAATGACAACTTCCATCAAATTGCTTTCTGTGGCGTTTTGGATTTCTTTCTTTCTTTCTTTCTTTGTCTCTTCCCCCCCCCCCCCCCTTATGTATATCAACACATAACCAAGGCACCACATGTCTTAAAAATCTTTGATTCTCAGTACTACTACATATAAAGCCAGATGCAGAGAGCTGCTGGGCCTTGAGGGGATGCAGGAGTCTGCCTATCTGGATCATGTTACCAGATCAAGTCTGTTTTTTTACCACCATAGTTAATAGTTGGTTGCAGCAGGAAAGCACAGTATTACGCCAGCAACAGTGGAATATATTTTCTCAAGTATTTTTAATGTTATCTTCCCACATCAGTCAATGTTATTTTGAGGCTTAATGCAAGACAAAGCTTTTTTGCTGGGAGGGTGACTGAGCACTGGCGTAGGTTGCCCAGGGAGGGTGTGGAGTCACCATCCCTGGAGATGCTCCAGACCCGCCGGGTGTGGTCCTGGGCAGCCTGCGCTAGGTCGAGCGGAGGGTTGGACTAGGAGATCTCCAGAGGTCCCTGCCAACCTCAGCCATTCTGTGAATCTGTGAGGCATTTGCTCGGCCTGGTCAGCGGTTGTACTTGAAAATAAGAATTACCAGAAATAGATAAGAATCTGGTTTTCAGGATACTTTCATGGATTTTGTAACCGTTTTCTTCACTCTTTTTGTGACTCCTTTAACAGTAGTATAGAAAAACTTCTTAGACTTTTTTTTACTATGTTTGAGCTGAGTTTTAGAAAAATGTTACCCTGGTGAATGTGTAAGACACTCTATGCACTGAATAGGAATTTTTAATTTCATACAACATTTAGAGCTTGCTGCAGTAAGTCTTCAGTCAGTACATAGCTACAGAGGTGCTGAAACAGGGAAAAGAAACATGTGCATTTGTTTGAAAATCAGACAAAATAGGCATGCCTCTGTTTGTACATCACTATGTCAGGGTGAAAAATGGTCTTTGTGCTTAGTATAAAATGCTATCTTTTTGTGCTTATAATGTGGCAACTACATCATTTCATTGCCAAAACCGCATACCTCCGTACAGTTCATACAGCAAAGACCAGCTAAAAGGCCCATTATGACTGATGTTACCCATAGCCACCTCTTTTTTTAGAAAAAAAATATGCATGCAAAAATGAAGTGGGAACATAATAGTGAATTTGTTAGCATGTGTTTGTGATGATTCGGGGTCCGATGGGAATCGTTCTGCCCCAGCCCAGGGTCCGCGACCAGACCATGTCTTGCCGATGGCTGCTCCCTTCCCCGGGGCCGCCTGGCCCGGGAGCTGCTGCCGGCGGCTGTCCCCACGGACCGCTGTCCCCACGGACTGCTGTCCCCACTGCGCTGCCCGGCACGAGGCAGGGTCAGGCACCCGCCTCGGGGTCCGCGCAGGGTCTGCCGGCAGCAGGGAGAGCCTTCCTGCGCCCCGACCTCTCTTCTGCTCTCGTGGAAGGCTGCGTTTTCTAAATCAAATATTGTGTTAAGGGGAGAGGGGAAAAATCCTTTAAAAATATTTCTGTTGATTGTCGTAATTCCCTGACTCAAATCTAAGTGAATTTTACCTGCAGTCCTGGAGCATACGCTGGCAGATGGGTTTGTTTATTGCCACCTGCTCTATCCGAGGCAGCAGCTGTATTTGTAAACTGGTAATACAGTATTTAGTAAATGGCCAGCTTTCTGCACTCATTTCAAGATATTTGGACTGAAAATGCTTTCTTTTTGTAAATAATAATGATGATCCATATAGGTTGCTTTATTTAGCTGTTGTATGAGGCCACCATTTTATTCCTTCAAAATAGGGAGAAATGTGGTGTTATAACTTGGCCATATCTCCAAGTAATTAAAATAATCTCTATTAAGCTTAGTCCAGGCCCATTAAAATTAAATCAGACATTTGCACTTTGCTGGACTTTTCTTAATGAACTTGGTGTAAGATCTGATAAGTCCATTAAAGTAGATCTGTTCACATATTACTCTTAGAACTTCATTGTATGCTTTTACTTTCAAGTTTACTTGTATGTTCCTCAGTAAATATTTCAGTAATTTATAGAACTGCTTTGTGTGCAAAGTAATGCTCATTCATGGAAATCTAAAATAAAACAATGCAAAGATTGTATTAATTTAAAGGTCAAATTTTTCTAGTCAAAAGGCAACACAGACAGATTATTAAAAGTTTCATTAATATTCAGTGAATTCTAGGCTCTGGCTATAACACTGTTCGTATACTAAGCCAGGACAGAAGTTGATTTTCTTAATTTAAACCTTGTACAAACCAAACCTAAGTGACTTCATTAGAAAGATGAACCAAAGAGGGTAGAAAGAAATTAGAAACTAGGGGGTGCCTATAATATCTGTAATAAACTGAAATTAATATTAAATTAAATTAATTGGTAATATGACAAAATAATAGTTTTGATTAATAAGTGCTCATTAAATAGTAAGTTCTTATTACTGTGAGATTTTTTAACATAAAGCATCAGATTTTTACTTCTAATTATATCAGTCAAGTGTTTTCAGAGCTTTGTGTTGTACACAACCATTCAAGGAAAAATCTTGTAGAATTTGTTAGATATAAATAATTTTTAAAAGATATACTATACTATAAAACCTGGTTTAAAGAGGGAACTGCATCACCTGTAAGAAATATGAAAACACTACAGCAAATGAGGGGAGTGGGAAGTCAATAGCAATAAACACATACTACAGGCAAGGCACTAAAGAGAAAAATGATAAAGGAAGCAAAAGAAAACAGAAACCTAACGATCATAACAGGTAATGTTTTAAACAGGATCCTCAGAACAAAATAATTTTAACAAAGGTACTGGTTTATTATGAAAAAGCTGGAATTTATGTAATGTATACTTGAGCAATATATATGTGCCCTCCATATTTGGTATATATGCCCATAATACATATTTTATTAAATATTGTTCATTGTAGCAGTTTGTCAGGGAACTGTTACATTAAATCAAACTTAATTTGAATAATCAGGTCCTGCAATATCTGTCAAATAATTTTAAGAGTACTTGTTGGAACGCCGAGGCAAAGCTAGCGTGGTGGACATAGAAAGAGCTGACTGGTGTAGTCATAGGTCTATTGGTGTTGCATAGGTGTGGGGAAAAGTCAAAATAAACCCTGTATCTGGTTTGATTAGTAAAAGAAATAGGTGTATATAAATAAAATTGAGCATTGTTTAACTGAGAGTACTTCTCAAATTATCTTGATGTTTCTTTCTAGGTTGCAATTTTTAATGATAAATGTGATAGTGTTGATAGAATCGACTGTAAAGCAACGGACTTGATATCACATTAAATTTTGATTAAGGGAATAAAATTGCATAGAATTAACATAACATGTTAAAATTATAAAAAAGGATTTATTTCAAAATGCAATTTTAGAATCATCAAGTGACTTTTTTTTTCTCTCCTTTGTGGCTCTGACCCTTCACTATTTAACTCCTTTGGTGGCCTGGAAATAAAATATTGCGGCTACTGAGATTTGTAGACAATGTAAAGATTAGAGGTGGAAAATAATAAAATAGATACTTCATTTATAGGGAGGGGACATGGTGAGCGATGTTATATATCTTATAATGACTGACTGTGAAATCATACTCAGCAGAGAAAGCAGGTGGGCGGTGTGTGGACGAGGGCGTGAGTCCGCGGAAGGTCATCCCGGAGGTGGCTGCTGCCGAGGGTTACCCAAGTCTAGCGCATTCAGCTCTGGCGGTGTCCAGCAGATGAAGCTTCACAATTAGTGCAAATACTAATTACTAATTTATGCTTCCAGAAGGACTGACAGAGGCCTCCTAACCGAATAATATCTTGACCTTGACCTGTATAAATGGGAATATTTGACAGGAGAAGAAAGGTGATATTGTTACATGTTAACTAACAAATATGCCTCTGATATAAGGTTGTTTACTGTTGCAGTACAATTTCTGGTTCTATTATCCATACTTCAGGAAGACATTTTACTTATAGTTGGTCGTCTTAGCGATGTGATATTCACATGTATTTACATCCCAGCTGGGATAAAGGCCTGAGGACCTTGGCATGACCTCACTGGTGGCCCTGATTTGAGGAGGACTTCGGACTACCTTCTCTCCTAAGGTGCCTTTCAACCTGAATTATTCTACGAGTTTGTGATTCATAGTGTGAGTTGAAAATTACTTACACATACTGTCAGTGGGATAGTTATTTACCTTACTGATACCTACAGAATACGCTGTAAAACCCTCCTGTGGGGTGTGCGTGGCTGAGAAAGGATGGAGTGGGTACCTGTCTCAGGTCCTCTCAGCCAGAGAGTCCCTGTTCCTTGTTGAGGCTCTAGCAGAGCGGATTGCGAGTGTACATATAGACAAGACATCACAGGCGTCTGTTTGCCAAGCTGAAGAATCCTGGTCTGGGCAGACCAGAATTGTCTGGTTGTTTTAGTTGTTCCTTTTTCTGGCAACAGTTCTGTGTCTTTTATCACCATTGTTGACTATTTCTTTATCTTTTTTGACTCTAATGTATTCTGCTGAGTTGGGGGGATCAGAGCTGCATGCAGTATTTAGGATGCAGGCTCATCACATATTTATATGGTGGCATAACATAATGTGTTTTAGTCTATTCAGTAAAATGTTTTTCTTTCCTTGTAAAACAGATTCTCACGAGAAGCCCATGAAAAGGGACAGAAAGAGAGGGGTGAGAGGTGGTAACATCATGGCACAGTATCTTAAATCCCTGTATCAGACATTGTAAGTTGCAAAGCCTGGTAAGGGTTTGACAGTTTCTGCCCTCAGAAGGCTCTTGAATGGGAGTAGTTAGGGACTTAAATGGGAAGGAAAGCCTCTTGACCCTCTTTGGCTTGGCGCCGAGAGCTGCAGGGATAAGGACAGGGTCCAAAGGCATGCTGAAAGCTAAAGCCCCCGTTTCTGGACCTCTAACTTATGAAGATCTTGTCAGAGTAATGAGATCTGATAGGGACAAAAATACAGATGGTCAGACGACCTTCTCTTGGTGGCTAGTATGTAAAATGCCCAGAGATCCTACTGTAAGTGATCTGGCCACTCTGTCGGAAGCATCAAGGGATGCTTGGAGTCTCTTGTAAAATCTTCAGATAAAATGCAATAGAGGTGATAACTGAGCCAGTGGATTATGAGTATATCTCAGGAGAAGAGCTTTATGTATAGAAATTCGCAATGCTACTGAGACTGAAGAATAAATCTTTCAGCAAAGGTGTCAGTTTGTTTCTATTCATTTATCGTGAGAGGTTCAGTTTGTCTATTTGTTCAGTGGCTGCCACAGCTATTAGGAAAGAAGGATTAGGTTGCATAAACAAAAAACTACTATCTCTTCCTGAGATAAAGTATTTTCTGTCTTCCCTTAGATGTTGCTTTGCAAGAAGACAAAGTATTTTTACTAAAATATCCATTCCATATTCAAAAACACTGCATTACTAAGCAGTAGGATCCTAGGAAACTGATGAGTGGTTAAAAAAAAAACAAACAAACAAAGGAAAAAAACTACAGATTTTGTGAGAGTTCAGAGGATTCCTTTGGGGAAAGCTTAGAATAGAAGAAAATCTTTCTAAAATTTCTTAGAGTTGTTGGTAATCATTCTGTAACTGAACATATGTATGGTTGTGGCTGGGATAGGGTCTAAGCTATCCTGGCAGATTATTCCAAAATCTCAGAAAATGGTGGCAATTGTAGGGAGGCTTTTCTGTGACGCTGAATTTGGGTGGTGTAGGTAGACCTTCTGTGACTCGGAGCAGTGAAGACTAGCAGCAGGAATGGACGTTCTCGAGAGGAACAGTAGCCGACAAGTGGGTTTACAGAAACTGTGACAATGAGTAAGTAGACAAAGTTTCAGTTTTACTGCGAATGCTTGTGTGATAATATAAAGGAAGGACAGGTGTAATTTTAAAAGCTTGCTTTAGTTTCCTCTTGAGAATTTGCTCGCAGTGATATCCAGCTCACTCAGGCGCAGATGCATGCCAATGTGTAACCAAAACCTAAATTAAAGAGAGTCTTTAATGCCTACTTTTTTTCTTTTACTTCCCTGGAGAAGGAAAGATATATCTTTAGGGAATTTTGAAATTTAATCAGTTTATATTTCTAGAAACTAGTTGAATTTCAATCTGCTAGAAGAGTTCAGGGCAGGTGGTTACAGAGATCAGAGTAGTGCATACAAGTCCCTTTCCTTCAGGCAGGAAACTGGTGTGCTTGGGTGATGGCTGCCCTGGAAGGTCCTTGGTACCAAAGCAGGGGGAGCAGACTGAAAAGCATACAGCTCTTGAATGCTCAGTGTTTTATATGGATGCAGTAATGAGGAAAGGTTTGCAAAGCAGCGAATGACCTTGAAAGCATGCAAGTTCTTTATCCAATCTTTTTTTCTTTTTTTTTTTTGGGGGGGTGGGGAGTAGGAGAGAGGGTTGAACCTTTGGGGATACTCCTAGAACTGCAGGCTACCAAAGAGCTGGTAGGCTTGGCAATTTTAAACTCCTAGAGATGCCACTGTCGATCCCTCTTGGCTCTTGTTTTAAAGGCCAAGCAAATGGAGCACCTGCTAGTGCTCGTGCTCTGTGCCAAAACAGTCTGTGCCCATCCAGGGAGAAAAATCTCACTTCCCAGAATACAGTTCCTGGAGCTAGTCAACAAAGCATAATTCATGCATAATAGAAATTCAGCTTTCAAAGATGTGAAGAAAAAGGTCTTAGAGAAGAAATGGAGATAAATGTGCCATGTAAAAAGAAAACAAAATGTTTAGCACAGCTGAGCAGTTGAAAGTAGCTGACACAAAAGCTGCATTAGATAAATGGTGAAGAGAAGGAGCTTATGCTGCACCTCTCTGAATACTATTGGATAAAAAATTCTTAGGCTCACTGGTTTGGCATATGCACATGTGTGTGTGTGCACTTTGTGAATACACTGAGACTATAGCTGGAGCACAGTGTCCAGTTCTGGGCTCCCCAGTACAAGAAAGAGATGGACAAACTGGAGTGAGTCCAGCAAAGGGCCACAAAGGTGATTAAGAGATTGGAGCATCCGACCTGGAAAGAGGCTGAGAGAGGTGGGAGTGCTTAGCTACGAGAAGGAAAGGCTTGGGAGGGATCTTATCACTGTATATAAATATCTGATAGAGGGGAGAAAAGAAGATGGAGCCAGACTTTTCTTAGTGGTGCCCAGTGACAGGAGAAGAGGCAATGGGCACAAACTGAAATGCAGGAAATTCCATTTAATGGTAAGAAAAACCTTTTTTATTGTGAGGGTGGTTGGACACTGAAAGAGGTTGCCCGGAGAGGTGGTGGAGTCTCCATCCTTGGAGATGCTCAAAGTCCAACTGAACACAGTCCTGGGCAACCTGCTCTAACTCACCCTGCTTTGAACAGGGGCGTTGGACTAGATGATCTCCACAGGTCCCTTCCACCCTCAGTGATTTGGTGATTCTGTGATAATATGGCCCTTGGACAGAAGCTGAATTTGCTAAATTCAGACCAAAAGTGCAGGTTTTTAAGCAAAGGTAACTACTGTTGAAAATTTGCCAAGACTTAAATAAATTCTAGAGCTCTGAGGATTTTTACACCAAGAATTACATGTTTTCCTAAAAGTGAGCTTGAGTTCAAACATAGAGATTGGACTATTTTATGCAAAACAAAGCCTTTCAAGGCTTCTCAGCTGTATAGGCTTGAATTTTGTCACTTTAAGGATAAGAATAAAATACCTTTTTTGAAAGAATTATATTCCTGCTGCACTATTTGAAACTTAATTTTAAAATTATATAAATATTTTTCTACAATTATATAGGCTGTCCTTGCAAAAATGACACTGAAAACCATTAATCTGGTTAATTAAACTTTAATCTATGTCTTAGCACATTTACATTTAGTGAAATCTTTCTTAGGTTATAGTCTTAAAGCTGGCACTAGAGAAGATTGTAAAACCTGCAGAGAATGCTGTGTCATGAGCTTCTAGAGTAAGCATTAAGATCAGTGTTTTATTTAAAACCATCAAAGCAAAGATTTATACTAGGAAACTCTAACTCTCTGGGACATCTCTAGTGAATTCTTTGAAAGTCATCTTGGTCTGCAAATACGCCTCCCTCCCCAAGAAGAAACTTTTAACTCATGGTATCCTTTTTATTCTGTATTAAGCAGTTCTTGAGAAATATAGTCATTGGGTTGATGAATACTTCACAGATACATGAAGGAGGGTTGGGATTTGTATTTTAATTTTTATTTCTAATTGCTTTTTCTAAAATAAAACAGACAATTTAGAAAATGTATGGTTCCCTGGGGGAGTGAGTTGGTTTTTGTTTGGGGGGTTTTCTCTTTTTTTTTTTTTTTTTAACTGAGAACAAAACATTTGCTTCCCTAACCTTATCCCAGTGAAACTGTGTTCAAAGTGTTTTAAGACTGCAGGGACTTAATTCTCTCTAGAAGATAATTAATGTGCTTCTCTTCAGCAAAACCTGTTTTGCTTTTTAACTCTTCCTTCTCTCTGTTCAGCTGAATATCCGTCAGTTTTCTGTTGTCCAAGCGAACAGAACTGAACGTGATCAACAATCTCTATTCCTATTTCCTTACCAGACAATCGCTCTTACTCTGCTTCAAGATGTATTTCTCAGGTCTGGAGTCTGCTGTTTTAGGTGACCATTTCCTCAGTGTTCAGCAGATATATCTGATTCATTCTGATTCCTACTCTGGTTTCTACAGTATCTCTATTAAGCTGCATTTTCTGTCTTCAGCCATGACTCTTTTTAGCAATTCAGCTTGCTGCCTTCTGTCGTTCTCCCAGAGAGTTTTCAGGACAGTGGCCAGCTGGCAAACTTCCTCGTCTGAGCTCTTCTCTTGCCATGTTCCAGCATACGGCTTGTTTGCAGTGGGTAGTTCAGGTCCAGAGAAAGACAGAGGACCAGAAGTGATCACGGTGGAATCAAGGAAAGTACTTCAAATTCTGCACAAATGGCAAAGGGAGCAAGGAAGCAATATAACACCTTCTGTTAGGTGACTCTAGCAGAAATACATGCAGGAGTGAGCTCTCTGAGGAAACCAGAATTTGAGAAGTAAAAAAAAATAAAGGTATTGTAGGAATGGCCAATCTCATGGCTATTCTGTTTTTTGGATCTACTGATTTGAGAAGTAAGCAGACAAGCACTTATTCAAAACAAATATAGTTGACCACTTTTTTTGAAGATGATGATACAGAAAAATGCTGATGTTGTCCAAATCACTTCATGGTTATTAGTACTTTTACAAGGTAGTAATGTATATGTACATTATATACCTATGAAGACAGCTTGTCTTCAAGAAACCTTGGCTGTCTTATTAAAAAAAAAGAGTCATAAAAGTTGGTGATTGAAAGGATAATTTAAGGGCAGAGGGTTCCAGGAACATTTTAGACCAGATCAGAAGCTTATCTGAATGTATTTCAGTCTCTTCATCTTTGTTCACTTTAAAGATGATTTTTTTTTGCCTTTTTAAATTTAATTTCAGAGGTGCTTATTGCTGCCTTCCCCCACACTGCGTATGGGTGCGCTGAACATGACGGAAGGAAGCAGCAGCAGCCTAGCAGATGGGCTGTGGGGATCTTGGAGTTGCATCCAATGAGTCTGGGTTTTCATAAGTGCCCACCTCTTGTTTTGTAACGTGCAGAGTCGTTGTCATCGAGACACTCTCATTTGCTTCATATTGTAAGTGAACAGGTAGTTCCCCCTGTCCCTCGAGCCCATGAGTGCGGTGCTGTCTGGCAGGTCACTCTGCTCCACTGGGTCGTTACTCTCTAGTTACGTATCCAGGACTTAACTATTGCGGAGGTTTTAACACTTGAGTTGCCCATCCGTATTTTGTTGAGTTATTGCTGGTTCGTTTTCAAATTAGTCTAAACTTTAACTTCAGGCTTATAGGTAGCTATCCAAACAAGTATTTTGACTGTATTGTTAATTATATGCTTTCTAATTCATGCATGAAAAAATGTAATTTGCTACTCTGCACCTCTCAGCTGCCCTGGAATTAGGAGAGCCTGTATTGGCTTGTGACTCTTGAAACCAATATTGTCTTGTTTTCCTGAACCCCTTACACATAAAAAAGATTGACATGACAGAATAATAGAAAGTGTATTGCATTAGGGTTTAGTATTAAAGATAAACAACACAAATGAAACCGAAAGCATATGGCATTCCTTGCCTGCTATGCCAGCTGATGAGCAATACATTTTATATTATGATCCACTTTGGAGATTTTAAACCATTAAAACCTTGCTGCTTTGTTTTGCATGCTTGAAAGTTGCCAGTTAAACCAACTGGAGTAGCCTAATTTAGCTGATTGTGTGACGGATGTGTCAGAGCTCTGGCTTTGGATTTTCGAGGTTGGAACTGAAAAATTGGACAAAATGCATTAAATACAACAGATTGTGTCCCATAACACTGCCTTAAAGATGGAACACTGAAGATGGAACTAAAACAATATTTATGAAAAACATATAAAAGAGAAAATCAGTGAATAATTCTGGTATTCAGGTGGTAGATTCAAGAGCTCACAAAAAATTAACATTTCCTTATAGTTACCTAATGGTACTTTTCACTATATCATAGAATTTGTTCAGAAAATTCAGTTAAGCAGTTAACTTCAGTGGAGTTGATAAAAACATTCATATGCATAACTCCTCTCCTCTCTCATGTCCTCTCTCTGTATTTGCCACTGGGCCCTGGCTTACGGATCCATTTCAGTTCCTCATTTCCTGCATATATATAAGAGGAAAGTTGTGATGGCATCCTCCGCGTTCAATCACTATCCTTTATCCATACAAGGTAGCTTCGGATAGTTCTACCTCTTGATCCAAATGTCTTTATTTCAAGATCTGTGCTAAGATTAAGTTTTCTTCAGTTGAAACAAAGCATTTATGACAATCACAGTGGATGCACTTGGGATTACTTATTTATTTGATGCAATGATGGTAAGCAGGTAAAATAACTCAGTTGGAACAATGGCAGAAAGAACCTCACTGTAAGATGTTACCAAGAAAATAATTACATATTCTGTTCTTGAAACACTCCTATTTCACCACTGCCTCAATTGTACTATCTACGTTATTGTGCTGACTACCATCTTGGCTGGCAGAGTGGGGATATGGGAGGACTGACCTAGAGAGACTTCCAGAACCAAAAGAAAGTTTTATATGGATTGAATGTACTTGGAGAAAATGCTCTATAGCACACATTCACCACTGGTTTGTACTATATTTGTTTCCAACTATCTAAAATGTTATTGCCTAGAAACTCCTTTTAGACGTTCAGCTATTGATTCTACTTTTTAATGAAGTTTGTGTTAATCACGGTCTCTCTTAAAGGTCAAAAAAATGTTTGCTCAAAGCCACGCCTTTCTTTTTATTGAATTTCTTGGGAATAGTTGATAATTTTGGTTATAAAATCAATGTTCTCTGGGTCATCATTTATCTAATTCCGTTTGTCTTTCCTATTTTGCATCAGCCCTTTTCTTCAAGAGCTACAGATCTCTTTCGACAGGTCTGGCATAGTGTGAGACGATTTGTTCATTTATTTCAGACTTGAAAGAGGAGAAAAGGCAATACCTCTTTGCATATTTTCTTTTAACTTTCCAGTGATTAAATGTGTTATGTCAGTGAGAGATAGCATGATTGAAGGCTTAGCTCTTTGCTGTTGTGAAATTACTATAGTACAATCCAGATGCAGGAGAGCAGTCTCAACAAAGCAGAATGACTGATAAGATTTCAGAGAGCCGTCTCAGTGATTCCCAACCAGTTAGGCAAAGTTTAATGTTACGGTTATGGCAGAGCAGGTTCTGGAGAGGCTGGAGGGATGAAAAAGAGTCAGCAGGATTTCTGGATGGCACAGTGAATGGCTGTATGGTCCTAGGTAAAGTGGGAAGCGCTTTTCTCTGCTTCTGCCCCTCCTCTTAGTCTGCTGACATTAATCCAGCTAATTGGATCTCGTCAGGGGTCTGGTACCTCTTTCTGAGATTCTTCATCTTATGCAGGAGACAAAAGGCAGTGCTGGTTTAAGACCAAGCCTGGACCAGGCCCTCAGGGTGCAAGTTGCCATGCTCTGAGAAGTATGAGTTGCTTTTGCCTTCACTTTGTTCACCTTTTCCCAGTGATATAGACCCATTTCCCAGCCTCCTTCAGTCTCTTTAGGACCTGTAGATGCACTGCTGCAGCAATGCTAGTAGCTATTAGGTCCCAACGCTACTTGGTCGAGAAATAAGGGAGAGAATGAAAGGTGGAGTGTATCTCCAGCCCTAACTGCAGTCTGCTTTCTTCCCAGCAGAAAGGAGGAAGTGAGGTGGGAGGTGGGCTGCACTCACCCAGCACCATCCCTTCTCTTCCCCTGAACTACCTCATGATCTTCAGGCTGGACAAATCAGAGGGAGACCCAAGCAACCTGCTGTCCCAGGCAGCCTCCTGGTTTTCCTATACCTAGAGCCATCCTTCTCTGGTTAGACCAACATATTTAAGTGTACTGATAGTTATCATATTTATGGCAATGTCCAAAGTGGTTTACTCTGTCTCTTATTGTGCTCAGTCACTTAAGTAATCAGATCATATTTTTCTTCTTCCAAATTCACTAATGCTAGTTATGTGGAAAAATGTAGAGATGTTTTTCACTGTATCTCTTTCCAGCTCTTCCTTCCACATCATCCACAAAATAAGTAAGAAAGTGGCAGCGTATGGGTCATTCACAAAACTGCTGTTACTTCTCAGAAGTTGTTGAGTGATAAGATTTCTAGATAGACAGTTTTGTGATCATAGAAAATGTGGTTTAATTGGCTGAGAGTGTCATCTCTGTAAGATCATAGCTGAATCCAAAAACTGAAAACGATTACAAATATTTACCAAAGGAGAAGAGCCATTATTCACCAGTATGAACTTCTGTCTCACTCAGTATCTCGCTGAAAAAATCTTATGTAGAAAGTTGAGTAGCAAAATAAATCAGTACCTTGTTGTTCAGTTTGTACTTGTATCTAAATTCAATTTCATATTAAAACTCAGTTATTGATTATTACATTTCTAATTTGCCTCAAGGCAGATCTACACAATTATGACAAAGAAACAAAATATAAAAGAATTTTCCGGTGGAGGAAATTATTCAAATAAGTGAAAATACTACATAACTCTGAGTGAAATTAATGTTATCCAGCTGTAAAATTTGCAGAGGGCTTTAACAAGTAAAAATTTTTAGGAAAGTTAAACTGTTTAGACAGACATACTGAAAGTTTGAAAACATAGAAGTGTATACTGGAAGTTACATATAATGAAAGCTAAGGCGTATTTGACTCATGTGACTGCCAAGTTCAGGATATCTAAACATTCTTACAAGTTAGGGTTGAAAGTTCTAATCTAGGATAGACCTTTATTCCAAATAACCACAAACTTGGAAAAAAAATCACTTTGGATTTAACTCTAGTTTCTGTTGCTCAAGTCTCTTTCCAGATTTTCTCTTCTGAACCACTTTAAGATTTTGGCTATGGTCCATCGTAAGTAACAAGTGTATTTATCTAATGGAGATTTCATTAATCACAAGGCATTTTTTCTTGGATGTAGTTTCTTAATTTTCAAAGTGCCACTTTCTCAGAAATTGTGAAGTATTGCAGTGTTTACAGACTGCTGGGCATCATGCAGCCTAATGGAGTCCTCAGTCTCATACTGATCAACTATGGATCGGTTGTGCAGGGAGTTGTCTCCAGAGAAGATAAAAACAAATAAAGGAATAAAACAAAAAGGATGAGATTTAAATTGCAGCAGTCTGGTACGTCTAGCTAGAAATAGATATCTCTTTCTGGTCAAGCAGGTACTTAGTTTCCTGAGTTGTGAAACCTTTTCTGGAGTCGAACATTTGACATACCTCAATCTAAGTATTTCCTTGCCTGGTTTTCATATAAAAAAAGACAGAGGGGTCCTCAGAATACTGAATTAGTCCAGTGATTAAAGTGTTCTGGTGGGAACTGTAAGAATTCTTTTTTCAAATGAAGTTTATATTGAACAACAGAGAGAAATAAAGTCTATAGTCTAGACTGACTAAGAGATGGGAATTCAGATTACTTCCCCAGTAAACTAGACCAGCTCACCAAGGTGTGTGAGACAGTCTCCCCCAGAATATTCAGTCCCTGAACTGTGGGACCTCTCAGCTGGGCCATAAGCTAGTGAAGTTTCAGGCCCCTGTTACAGACAGACAGACATCCACTTATCCTTATATATCAGAAATCATTTTGGACTTAGGTGTTCTCTGAGCTTAGTTTAAATTATCAGGCCTGAGTGTCAAAGCATTCCTTCACCTGCTCCTAGCAGGCTGCTTCTGCGCTACCGGGGATTCAGCTCCGTGCTGAAGCCGTAGCCTGCAGCTGAGGAGCACCGGGCGAGCCTGGGAAGCGAGAGACCTGGCACTTTCACTCTATGAGAGACGTGTAGCCGTACCTGGGAAAGACTGATGGTTCAACAGAGTGGCTCTTGAGCAATAAACTAACCAACAAAATAGTCTACCACAAGGCTATGAAATGGCTGTACCTGACTGTTCATTTGCGATCCTACAATGCGGACCTGCAGCCTGGGAAAAGTTCAGACCTCTTCTGAGGGTATACAGTTTAGTGTGCAAACCTAAACAGATGCTGCTGATAATAATTGCCACTCAAGGGCATTTTTAGTTTTGAGATGAAGTGATTAACCAGTTAGAAGTGTAGCAGAAAAATGAAAAAGCTATCGGTGGATAGAGAATGTATGATACAGTGAGAAAGGAATTGGACCAGTGAAGGTGAAAGAGTACAGTGATGCTGTGCTACTTGCCTGCATGAAAAACTTGAGTATATTTTTTGGTAATTTAGTGGGCTGTGTTTCTGCCAGTCAGAAAGAGTGGAGCACCAGTTGTGGGCCGACGTTGATGCCACTCACGTGCCAGCGTACCTGGTGTGCCAACAACAGCCAGGGAGGAGGAGAATGATGCAAAGAGAAGCCGGTGCTTCTTAACTGAGGGCAGCATTAGTCTGCAGGCAGTGTGGTCCCCTATGGAAAAATTCAGTGTCCTAGAAGCTTAGGTGGGGAACGTGGACTTTAATCTCTATCATTGTCATCAAATGAGAAAGCAACAATAAAGGAACTACATGATGCTATAGGACTCATTCTGGTGGTGGTGAAGCACTAATCTTAAGTGTTTTAGTTCATTTTCATTTCTGTGATGAGAAAAGGTTATCATGCCTAAAGCATCACCACAGATTTTATTATGTTTCTGTCTAGCTTGGTTTTATATTGTATCTTCTGTAATGCTAAGCGTGGTGAGAATTTAATGCAACAAGTCAATACAGCAAAGGATTTTCTTCCAGAAGAAACTGAGTTAGAAAAGCTTGTGGCAAAATAGTGAATGTATTTCCTGTTGCAGTAAGTCACCTCATTATTTATTTGACCTTTCAAAACTCTAGTTATTTAAAATTTAATGTAAACTTTGAGAGATGCACTTCATATATGGAAAATATAATGAGATCTAGTAGTAACTCTAAAACTCGAGGGAACTTTTAAAGTATAGAACATAGCTCTTAAACCTTGATGACCTTTAAAATAAGAAGGAACATCTTAAGTGAGCACACTGAAATTGTTACTGAGGGGTACTGGAGGTAGTGATAGCTGAAATGTATTTAATATGAATTTGTGCATGCAAATTTGGGAAAAATAACACTATCACACTGGATTTAAGTTTCTTTACTTGAAACCTGCAAGGCGGAAGGTTTCTTTGCTTTTTGTTTGTTTTTTGCATGGATTACTCAAGAAATAGTTGAATCTCATCTGCTGCAGAACTCTTCTTTTGGGACATAGGAACAGGATTTTCACTACATGTCCTTTGTGCTTTGCCTGCACATACACAAGAACAGACATACTTTTAACTATACTCTGCTTTCCGTAAGAAAATGGCAGCAATTCAGATTCTGTGCAAGTGAGAGAAGAGGCGTTTGGGCTGTTTTGATTTGTTGCTCAGTCAGATATGCCTTATCTCCTCCAATGGAAAGGTGGTTTTCTCTCTCCTTGGAGGAGTTGTCTTAAAGCCTGGATGTAGTCCATGGGATGCTATTTTAAACTGTGAAAAAGATGGACATTCAGCTTGTACTCTTTGGGTCAGTTCCACAGATGCCATGTGAGTAACCTCATTTCTAAATTATCCTGCTCTCAGCCTGATTCTTCTGTTATCATTTGCAGCTTTAAATATGCCTATTTATCGTTCATAGTTTGCAAACCTGTGGCCTGTGTGATGTGGAAAGATTTGAGTCTCTGATATGTAACAAGCAGCTTTGGCAGACCAGCAGGAGAAAGAACCATTTGCATGTTTAAGGACCAAAGTATGGGATTGTATGAGTTTGAGATGGATGGGGTGAGAGAAGCATTCAACTTAAGCCTGTTAGGTTTTGTTCATCCAAGGAAGGACTTGCATGGTTTCAAACACCAGGAAAAAGATGCTTTCCTACATCAGGAAGGTTTCCTCCATTCCTCCTGAGGTTAGGGCAGATTTGGGCAGCTGCTGTGCATGTCATGCTCAGCACTTTTTGGGTCTGGGAAGCAACCTTACATTCACCAGCAGATTGTCTTGGAGAGTGTGACCTTTCTAACCTGCCTGTCCGTTGTCCAGGAACCTGACTAGTTAGCCAAGTGAGAAAGTCTTAGTACACCATGACTTATATCCAATTCAGGGTTTGGTCAGTCAGTAGGTTCAGATAATTAATAAATTTATCTCATAGAAATACAGCATGTGATAGGGCTGCCTTTTTTTTCTCTTACTGGTCTCTACAAAGTCATGCAGAACTTGTTTGTGGAGGTAATTCACAGCTCTTGTTTGAATGTGTAGGAACATCCCACTTCCTCTGGGATATTAAAAATCCCAGAAAGCTCCAAAATACCGTTTTATCCCCCTTCAAATAGGGACAGTCTTAACAGTAAAGTTCTACTTGGTTTCTGCTATATTCTCATGGTATGTTAATGCCATTGACCAGTTCTTTCCTTGATGTGCTTTGGAGCTGTCTCCTTTCCCTTGAACATTGTGCATCTGACTCATCCTTGAGAGCCTTTGCTCTTTTTAAGAGCCATGTCCTCTTCATCAGAAACTACAGCCTCAGGTGGGAAGCAACTAGTCAAAAACGGACCTGGAGCCACCTCCCCTAAATCAGCTAGTGAGAGCAGGGAGTGGGGGTAGGCAATTACTGTCTAGCAGAGAGGGGAGAAAGTCTATTTTTTACACATTCACCCTCCTGAACCACTAGAGAGAGATTTTACCAAAATTGCTGTTAGTTCTTATAATCCAAAACTTGGTATGAAATCCCCATAATGTAGAGTGGGCAACTCATGTCAGGTCCCATCTCGTATCGGTTTGTAAATTATTGCTAGTATTAGAAAATTCAAAGGTCTGTTGCTTCTTTTTTCTTGCAGTGCAAGTCCTAAATAAATACATAAGGAGAGAGACTATTTGACCCCCAAAGGTCACAATGTAGAGAGATGAAGAGGTCTGCATCTGCGAGTGGCAGACGCTTGCTGCACGGTGCTGAGCTGTCAGCATCGCTGGTGCCGTTTGCTCTCCGTTTGGTGGGGCAGCCAGCCCGCCCCGGGGAGCGCAGCCCTGAGGGCTCCGCGGCCGCTGCTGCGGCTCTCGGTGGGGCTGATCCCACAGGGACGATCTCGTGCCCTCGGCCGCTGGGCCGGGAGCGGGGCATCGCCTGCCTGCCTCCGCTCGAGGGGCCGCAGGGAGCCCGCCCGGAGCCGGAGCCGGGCGCTGCTGGGCTGGGCTGCGCTCGGTTGCCTGGTGGGTCTCCTGGTGGGAAAGTGCTCCAAAACCCCTGGAGAATCCTGCCAACAGATGCAAAGAAAAGCGTGCTGCAGAAGAGAGCATTCCTGATTCATTTAGCTGTAAGAATGCGCTCTTAGAAACAGTCCTTAGTTAAAGCAATGGCTAAAACCGAGCAGTTGATTTAGTAAAATTTTAAAGTAAATAAGATACAGTTTTTGGATGTAACTTTCCTATGAGTGTTTGATGGTAAGGAAGCGTGTTAACGTACTCCCACCTGTGTACTGCTTTAACATTTTAGCTTATGTTTCTAGGACACTAATTATTTTAAGGAGAGTTTCCTCTGGGAAACTTGCTCAAAACATTTGTGCAATAGTTTCCCTTCCAGCTGATGCTGGTAATTTGGCTTTCTTTTTTGTTATGGGAATAAGCAGCCATGGAAAATTTGGTACTCTGGTTCTCCCTCTGTGTCCTTTCATCTAATACTGTGTCCCTATTTATTGTCTACTCAAAAGCAAATGTCTGCATTATCCCTATATTATTCTACCCAACTGTTTTCTTGGAGAAGAAATAGACTTCTGTGTTGTGCATCTTTTGCACTACTTTCATCAAGAAAAATACTGTAATCAGAGGTAAATTAGTCCTTGTACTGTCTATTTTCCACAAGTAAAATTTCCGGGAACAGCAGGCTATTAATACCTACTAACTTCCTGACAAGAACGGGTGACTTGGTATTGGTTATATTACATTGCTCACAAGCCCAGTATCTGCATCTAGATGTTCACCAAAGAACCCCTTAAGTAAGAAATTTGGTTTGACCATCTTTGTAAACCTGCAAACAGGTGAATTATACTTCAAGTCTCCTGCTAAAATTTAGTGTTTTGTAACTCATATGGTGTTTAAAACAGACAGGGTTTTTTTTTCTGTTTTCATATTATATTTTTAGATGATCTTGTTTTATTATCTATCCTTAATAGTTTTCAGCCATTCCATCTTGCAAAAGATCTTGAGTTTGCAACATTTTTAACAGGATTTTCAGCTGACTCTGCCTGCGACTGGCTCCTGGGCTGGCTGCGGGGTTATCGGTGCGGGCTGGAAGGGTGCGAGGAGGAGGCCGCAGGGCGGGAGGGCAGGACAGCTTAAACCCCCCTGCAGCCAGCGGGGTCCTTCGTGACCCAGTGGTGAGCCGGCTCAGGGAGCTTTCTGAGCAAAAACCGACTCCTAGACAAGGGAGGACTGGGACGGCCCCAGATTTAGTTTTACTTAAACCACTGAGGAATTGCACCCTTAATCTTGTCCTGGGACTAGACTGCTCAAGATGTGGAAAAAGAGGAAAAGACTGTATCAGCTTGATTTAGTCTAAATGAACGAGTGTTTTTGGATTTCAGTGCGTATTTTAACTTGATAAGTTTTCCAAAGGGCAGATCTTAAAATTGTCAAAGGGAAGAGTTGGAATACTTCTCTTGGCTAAACCTTGTAGAGGAAGAAAAAGTAGTTTTCATGGTATTGACTTGCAAAATATTTTGGTCATTTGCAGTGCAAAATGTGCTCATGGGGAAGACGGGTTAGAAGGCAGAATGCAAGCAAGCTGGCAAGAATGGAAAATGAGTAATTTTCTGAACGATTTTAAAGAACTCTATTGTGTGCGTGATGTTTTTTATGGAGTTTGATTTCTATTAAAGGCTATGTATTCACTCTTCCACTGTGAACAAGGTCATGTCCAAAACTTCAGTCTCCCTGAAGGGCTGGAATTGGTATATCTTTGTTTCTCTCATGTTTTTTCAAAGTCAATTGCTAGCTCATGTCTCAGATATCCTAAGCCCTGTAACGGCTTTGGGGGTTATTCTGCAGCAGGGTCGAGGTGTAGTCTGGATGAGCCGCTCTGTGAACTGCCCGGTATGCTGCCTGGTAGACGGACTGGGAGCGCGCACAAAGGAAAGCACAATTTTCTTCTAATCTGTATTCCTCCTCTGGCCTGGTTCAGGATTTTTGGTTCTCCTCCAAAGGAGTTTAATTTGTTTAAGTGAAAATTTTTAACAAAAATGAATGCATCTAGAAGCAAAAGACATTAATCAGAAGAGGAAAATGAAGTCTTCTCCAGATAGTTTAAAATAATTAGAAAGATAGGTTTGTTTAGGAAACATTCTCCTAACAATTTTACATCTAATAACAGTAAAATCAATCATCAGATGCAATAAAAGCTCTGGGAATGGTTTCAAAATGAATGATGAATGAAGGGAGAATTCAAAAATAAATAATAATATTTTGTCAGGAAGTGCTCAAAAATGTTTTATATATAATGATTAGTTTTACCTTAATTACATCAAAATATAAGTCATTCAAATTACTGTGTATATTTGAGTGGAAAATAATTGCATTTTAAATTTCATTGAAGAGAACTGGCAAACAAAATGGTAATTAAAAGCAGTTATCATATAAACAAAAAGCATCAAAGCCTATATACTATGGATTTTTTATTCCTGGAGTTGAAAGCAAGCTAGGCAGAGTAATGATTGAGATTTATCCTAGATTAGCTGAAAAGGGAATGAAAATTAAAAATGTACGTACTATAACTTCAAAATAATAGTAAGATAGAAATCACAATGTCACCGTCAAGGTGAATTACTTCAAGTAGGAGATACACCAGGCAGCTGTATTGCTTTCTGTGGCTTGAGTAATTATTTTCCAACAAATAATTATTTGCTAGTACTGTCTTTTTTGTGTATGGTTTTAGTTTTGTACTTTGCTTGGATTTTATTTTGTTCTCACTTTATTTGTTACCTCTTTGTAACATTTTCCTTCTTTCAGTCTCTTTTCCCTGTCTATTTTTTCTTTTTTCATATCTTATTTGCTTCAGAAGCAAAAGCATCGTAAATAGTACTACTCCATACATGCAGAAATGCACTCCACTGCCGTCCTCGTGGAAGATGTAGTGTTCCAGTGTAATTCACAGCCCGCCCTTCCTTTGGAGTAAGCACAGAAGTCTTGCGCCTGTAATGAAGATCAAAGCTAGCCTTCCGATTTTATTATTATTTTTATTTTTGCCACTTCTTCCATCTGTTACAGAAATGCCTGGAAGCTCTAGATGAGATTACGATACCAGTTGGCATTTTCTTGTATATATGTATACATATAGATATACAGATATACAGTTCCTATCTTGACACAGTTCTACCTTGAAGAGTTCCCAGTCTCTAGAAAAGACCAAAAAAAAGTATTATTAATTATCCCCATTTTATAAACGGGAAACTGATGCAAGCAACCTTTGTAGGAGGCTGTGTCCGGGGCAGGAACTGCAAGTCAAGCAGCAGTTTTCTTAGGATACCAGGAAACAGGTTCATTATGTCTAATAAACTGAGCAAAGATGCAAGTGTCCAGCTAGATTTACTCTCTTATTTTTATATTGAGGACCCCATCTCCCTCTCCCTCCTTCTCCTTCAGCAGGAACCTGCTTTTTCCTAACATGTGGCTTGAGAGCCACAGAAAACAGCAGTGAAAATTGCGATGTATTGGGCCATGGTGAGCCCACCTTCTTCTGCAGCTGTCACTGGTTTTTACCAGTTAGCAAGGAAAAGGCCCAGTTGAATACGTGTGAGGAAACTGATACTTTTGTACCTTCTATACTGAATAAGACTTCTGAATTAATGGTGTCAAAATCTTTTACATCCATGTTCAGCTATAAAAGTTGCTACTTCTTATATTGCATAATGTGTGAAAAAATTTTGTGAGCTGGATCCAATTTCTGTGAGACTGGTGTAAGCTTTTGCCTGGCGAACACTGAAGGGTTTTATTCTCGTTGAGGCTGATGACTTCCATTGATTTGATGTCCTCTAGAAATCTCTTCAGACAAAAACGCTCTCCTTACAGAGGTAGATTAACTGTTTGACCTTTAAGCACTGCATGAAAATCAACTCTTTTAAATGCAAAAATGTCACCTGGTGATAAAAGGGACTTCTTAATGTGTTTGGGAGAAAACTGAAGTTTTTCTTAGGATGGTTGCTAGAGGCTCACTCTACATTCTGCAGCTTGCCTTATGGCAGATTGTTTCATTATCCGGCAGTACCATTAATCTTTTTTATTATCACCTTAAAAATAAACAAACAATGATTTTGTTGTGTTTGACACAAGTAGTGCAATTTAATTATGTGGGCTTGTATTATTGACTTAGAAAAACCCTGCGACAATTCAGGTTGAAATACTGACTTGCAAATATGAAAACGCTATTCAGACGTGTGGAAATATAATGGCATCTGTTATGCATATTAAATGAAGTGTGTGATTTTTATCTCTTCCACATGGAACTTAGCATTAACTAGGAAAGTTGATATTAATTAATTTGAGAAATAATAACTTGTCATTCATTTTGCTTTTGTTACTCTGTGCACTGTACAGAAAGCAGTTCTCTTTAATCAACCAAAGGAATAATCCTGAGCTATATGATGGAGTTCATTTCAGTAATACTATTTGAAAATAGAAGTTGTTTGATATTCTACCTCTTTGATTTCTTTCTTTTATAACTTCTCAAAATCCTGTTTTCCTCCTTTCTTTATTGGCATCTAACAGTTGGAAGTAATAATGGTGATAATGATGACAGACTTATCCAGGATTATTACTGGGTGTTTAGATAAAGTTTTCTTGACTCTAGAGCATGGGAACATGGGCAGCTGACAGTATAGTGACACTTGTTTCTTGGTTATGACGATTCCAGGTTAATGGGATGGTTGCGCGCTTCTGGAGAGAAGTCATGGGCAATGTGCCTCTTCTGGTGATGGTTTCACTGGCCTTATGGTCGCTGAAATGATGTTTTGTTTCCCTGTTTGGCACTGGAAACCAAGGAGACATTGCATTCCTGGAAAAAAAACGTGAATGTACCTGCTGCAGACTTTGGCCAGTCTTTAGAGAAGTTGGGATTTGTAAAATATAATAACCACGTTAAGCAAGCAGAGTAACAGAGTTACTCCCTTGGGAGAGATGCAGAAATTTTTGAGGGAAATCCGAGTAGAAATCTGTTATCTCCTTACTCAAGGTATCAATTGGTCTGTATT
This sequence comes from Dromaius novaehollandiae, assembly GCF_036370855.1. Taxonomy (NCBI): domain Eukaryota; kingdom Metazoa; phylum Chordata; class Aves; order Casuariiformes; family Dromaiidae; genus Dromaius; species Dromaius novaehollandiae. Next base: position 7,825,080 of record NC_088108.1, read on the forward strand.
CTTTCTCTTTCTATCAGTGTACTTCATATATGATACAGTTTTATATGCAAGTAAGTCGAAACAGAGATGTAAAATACACGTGCACAAACACTAGCAACCAGAGTTACTCAAGAGACAACAGGTGCAGCAAAAATTTATGACTATTCTTTAATTTTGAGAGATCCAGTATTAATTTTTTTTTCCAGGAGTTGGCCTAGATTCATTATGCAGGAGTAATATGCTGATGGAAACTCTACTGCCATAAATTAATATTATTTGAAGACTCCTTATATAGTTATGGCTTCTGTTAAACTCTTCAAAGCAGCTAGATTTATTTTGCTTTTTTTTTCCTGAAAAGGAAATATTTACAGAAGGATATGTATATGTAATCGAAGTATTTATTTTAAACTGGCTTTCTTACAGTCTCTTCCTCTTTTTAGCCTTGCTAAATTACGATTACTAAAGAAAAGAGGTTCTGGAGACTAGTTTTCTATGAGAGCTCAGGGTGAAAGCTTCATATTTTCTTGCTCTTCTTTGGATTTTGTCCAAAGCCAATTCTGTTTAATCTGCCTGCTGCTGCTCTGGAAGTGACATCTGTTCAAATTTACACTCTTTATCATGGCTGACATGTTGTTTGTGTGTCTGTTTACCCCGAGCCCTAGTTCCAACTGCCTCTTGCAGATAATTTGTGATTTCTTCCTTCGGTCTATCACAGGTTGCTAGGCATTGAATTGCTGCATATGTAGTGTTACTATTATTTCTTATTTCTTTTCCTCAGTTTTGCAATTATGTTTGGAGGAAAAATGAGAAGTGTAGGTGCAACATGTGTGTCAAGAAATAAACTGGAGGAAGCTGGGTGAGAAGTGAGGGGCCGGGGGAGCCCGCAGCAGGGCTCCGTCTGCGGAACCTGGGCAGGTGGCGGCTCCCGGATCAGCTTGTCTGTCTCTTGGGGGGAAAAAATACAAGTACTGTTGTGTAGTTTTAGATACAAAAGTAGTCTCAAACCAACCAAATGAATACAGACCATATTTTTCTGGCATGGGAATCGTATTCATTTGTATGTAGATAAAATATTCCTTATCAAAAATGATGAATTCAGGCTCAAAATCCTCGAGATGGCTCTTAAATCAGAAAAGTTATGTAAAAATATAAAATTTGAGTGCATTAATACACCTCAAAATTCTGGCTAAATACTGATTTTCATTTTAATATTTTTCCCAGATTTTTGAAATCATGAAATTACTATTTAAAATCAAAATCAAATATGAGATGCTGATGTGGGCACCCCAGGAGCTTGACATGTAAGACAAAGGTTATGCGCCTTGCAAGTAAGATGACAGGAGCTGTCCTCTCTGCATGCACAAGGACAGGAGTCTGTGGAACACAGAGCTTTCAGAGGACCATTAATCAGTAACATATATAATAAAATGATCCTGAAACAATCTTGAATTGCACAAAAGCACAGCACTACAAGTAAGCAACTGGAATTGGCAGGAAAAATGCTGGTGATTGTTCCCACTTTTCCCCCCTCTTCCCATTCTCCAAAGGAAAAAAGAAAAAGTATTGACATTCCTTTTGGTGTATTTTAAGGAAGATCGGTTACTGAAGCAAGTAAAATACATGCTCAAACACACACAAATAAGTTAAACTAAAAATTGATGTCCTTTAGAAATATCAGAGACTGAAAAACAGATAAACATCGGCACTAGTTTCAAATATTTGGAACAGAAATATCACTGAAATACCCAACAAAAGTATCTAGGAAGATTCAGATATATTCCTTTATTGGTCTTTGGTGCTATAGTAATTATCACATAACCCCTTTCCAGATCGTAGGGCGGTAAAGTCGCCATTTGGGTTATTCTTGCTCACGTTTAATTGCGTGTGTGTGTAACCTGGGCAACTAAGAGCTGAAACACGATTTAACATTTTACATAGATGATGGGTGAACAATATTTAATTGTAAATAATTGAAAAAAAGAAAATCTTATCTCTGCAGAGGGGAAATCATCCAAGATAACTGTTTTCTCTTATCAAGTCTTACAGTGCTAGTGTTTGAGAGAACAGCGTCTTAACTCAGGCCCATATTTACCTTGGTTCTAGAAGTCACGGTGTAGCACCCGGACTCTGGGAGTGAGCCTGTTAGAGCCGGGAAGCGAGCGAGAGGCGGTGGCAGGAGGCACTCTGCAAACCGAGACGTGCACAGGCACAACTTGCCCCGCACACGCTCGCTTGCTCTTTTTAGCATGCGTCGGTATGGGTCCCATGCCCTGCCTCCGCGCAGCGTGCCTGCTGGCGGCCGCGCTCGCCCATCCAAGCTGACACACCTTTGCGCCAAATACTCACAGCTGCCCGACCCATCTGCAGATTATGCTGGGCTTCTCCTCCGTGACAAAAGACTAGTTGAAAGAGATAGTGCAAATAGACTACATAGTTAGAAATCACATTCTCTCCATCGTTTTCTTATCCCTTCTCTTCCCCTCCTGGGCTGCTGTTCTTCCTACCGCCTTCTTAAAGCAGTGCGTGTATGAGAGCCGCAGGGCACATCTGTCGCACCGGAAGCAGAATTCTTTTCTCGCCGTCATTTCGCAGGTTTCAAACTTTGTTGTAGAAGTTGCACAGAAATTCTGCGCCTCATCGTGGGCTGCTTTCACGCTTTTCTTTCTTTATAGTGGCTGCTGCCTATTAGTGCAAAATGAGAGCATCTCTGAAGATGTGTTAATGAAAATCAGTATTGGCTGTACTTTTCATATCTGCGTTTTCTGGTAATAATTTCTCCATGCTGAGGCCTGTTGCTGAGAAAGTTCTCACGTTCTTCAAGTTGCCATCTTCCAAAAATCTTAATCTAAGCGTCTCAAGGAGGAGGTTGCTATAGCGAAGGGAAGTGTTTCTTAAGCTCTTCTGAAACACTTCTTTTTGAAAGCTTAATGAAGAATAGCATACAGGGCTTCCATTTCCAAAAGGGGTTAAATACAGGGAACACAAATGTGGTTCTGTATATGCTTACTGGATGATTTTATCTATAACATGCTCACCCAGATTCAGGCATACAGAACAAAATACTGGATGCCATGTCCTATGGATCAGAAAGTCATCAAGTGACCTTGAAAATGGATAGTCAGTCTACAAAAAACCAAAAATCAAAATTTTGTTTATCTTTGGTCTGTTATTTCCCCACCGATATAAGAGATATCAGAGTGTTTTGTTTATGGTTATTGCAAATCCGTGACTGCTTTGCTGGTGAGGATGTGTAACTCCATGCCAAGGACATTGTAGAAGTGAGATAAGATCAGTATTTGCTTTTCTCTTCTAATCTGCCTACACATTGTATATTTTTATCATCTGCTCATGATCATGGTAGTTCAATTATTTTCACGTGCCACTCCTTGCAAGCTCCACCAAATTTGTGTTATCTAATACTGAGATATTTAAATTTTTCCCTTTCACCCTACCAGCAAAGTGTGCATTCTGCTATGTCTGTCAAGTGTTTAGCAGAGGATGGGTGAAAGATCCTTACAGGAGCAGTATACAGGAGCTAATGAATTGCTGACATTTACGCAGTCTGACTACTTCATGGACCCTACTACGTAAAATTGTACTTTCTTTTATAAGTAGGATTTGAAGAATGTTAGGAAAACTGAGGGTTTGTTCACGCCCTGTTGTTCTAGCTACAATTTCAAACGACTAAAATAAAAGTATTGCACTTCTGGTTATTCTAGTGGTCTGGGAAATATCCACCATTGCTTTGAGTTATTTGAATAGAAATCAGTGAATGGTTTCTGCTGGTTCAGGTTGATGCTGACATTTGTTGGTGTCTGGCCAGGACTTGGATTTAAATTCCTTGGCCATTTCCTTCACTGTTCAGAGAGTCATGTCAATGAGGAAAGTGAGTTCACACTAGATGTTTAAACCAGTGTTTGTACTTACGATCTCAGTAGTTTAAGGAGAGATCTTATTTAGCATATCCTTTGTTAGAGATCACTGCAAAAACGTAATCATAGCACAACTACTCTGCCTCCTTTTCAGAAGCCAGGTGGATTGTAAGCAGATGGATTTTTTGCTGGAGGATGTTTGAAATAGCATGGGCTTATTTAAAAATTCATAGATAGACTAGTCTTAGGAGATTTATTGTTTTCCTTCTGGTAGATAGAAGGGTCTTTAAAATGAGCCTGGATTATCTCCCAGTCTCCACTGTGTACGTACCAGATCGTGACTTTTCATTTTCAGTTTGTTGCTGCATTAATAGTAAACATCTCTTCTCTTTGCTGAGCCCTGGGGCAGGAAGCGTCTAAGGGTTCCCATCCCTGCAGTCGACGTGTTAATGCAGATGTCACGCAAGTAATGCACACCGAGCTATCAACGAAGCAGCCCAACCGGCTGAAATGGAAACACTGAGACTAGATACACTGCTGTTCTGCAATACATTTCTCTCCTTTTCTACAGAAATTACTTCGTTATTTACCTAACAGTCTATCTAGTAGCGATACTGAGTGTGTAGTTTTCTGAAATAAGTATTTTTTAGCACATCTCAATTAACCAAAGTACACAGACATCTCATTTCTCAGTCTGTTCAAAAACCTGTTGCCTGAGCACTTAATAGAAATCCAATTTTATATATCTGTGAATTAATCAGTTTCTTTTTAATGACAAGGGTTTGTACTATGTCTGCGAGTTAAATCCTGTGTTTATTCTTCTTACTGCTTTTGTTGTTTTTTCTGAAATGGAGAGTAGCATAGGAAGACAGCAAGAAGCTGCATTTGAAGGCAGAAGAAAAAGCAATGTATATGTAATCACCTTGATGGCAGTACTCATTTTTCCTCCTCCTCCTGCTATATGCTGTCCTTTATGTGACTCAGAGACCGTATCAGTCCGTGTTAGAGTTATTCGCCTTTAAGCTGACTCTTGGAGTAGGTTGTGCACATCTCATTGCGTGGAGCGGGATGGGTGGATTTTATCTCGGCTGTGTAATTACAGTGTATTCACATCCGCGTTTCTTCTCACTAATTAAAAGGGAATTCTTGCTATCAGATCTTTCAGATGAGCTGTTTGCGGGATACAAAGAGGAGCCAAAATCTCAGATATTGCTTTTTTGCAGCCTAGGGAAATAATTTCTCTCGATTGCTGCGGCGCGTGGCAGAGAGGTTGGACCACCTTGCGCCCCCTCCCACGCCGCGTCGGGGGCACGCGGCTGAGCCACCCGATGGGGCAGAAGTCCTTCTTGCTATCCATCCGCCTGGCAGAACCGGTCGGTGGAATTGCTAAATAATAATAATCTCCACCTGAGAAAATGCTACCAGCTATGCAATAAGTACATCACCAGTGGACGTGTTTGTCCCCAGCTGCTGCCCACCTTCCCTCATCTCCCGGGGGGCCCGAGGTGCCGTGTTTCCCCCTTGTTGGCGAGGGGAGATCAACTGCAGGCCCTTCCTGAGGAAGATGTGGTAGCTGTGACTAAATATGGGTTTATTGTTCCCTCTTGCAATGTTAGATTGCCCTAGCATTGAAAAGTAAGGTGTTAGCGTAGCCCTAGCGCAGATGCGTCTCATGAAATCAGCGGTGCTGCTGTCGCAGCGTCGTGCCCTCCCTCGCCGGCCGGAGCCGGGCAGGCTCCCGTGAGCCTGAGTGACAGATGCCCTCAGGACAAGCCGTAACGCTACTTTTCGAGCTTTCCGAGGCTCTCGGTGCTTCCCTTTGCGGTGGTGTGACCACTCGGCGAGGCAGCTCGGTGGTGTTGGCCAAACGCTGCCCTGATGGACGTGCAGCCCGGCCCGGGCACCCATCAAACCTGAGTGGTGCAAAATCACCTTGTCTTTGGGGTTTCCATATCCAGCCCCTTCGAGTTGGTACATAAGAGCGTGCCAGCTCATCTGCACTGTTTAGCTTATTGAGCCACTTCAGTGCATTTTTTTTTCTGTTCCAAAATCATCTATTTTATTTACCCATTGTGTTATAAATGGCTTGGGATATTTCTTCTGAACTGTTATAGGAGGGAAAAAGCCTGTGAGGAGCTGCAGGCGGGTGGCTGGGCAGCGTGCTGTGGTGGTTTCCCCTTTGCCCTGCCTGGCTAGGCAGCGGCGTTGGAGACGTGCAGGATTGCCGTGGTCCGTGGGCGAGCGAACGGTGCCTTGGGATGGGGCCTTGCACCTCACCTCCGGCAAGTACGTCAGCCTCGCGGCCTGCCCTGTTCTGCTCAGCTGCACAGGGGTCCACGTCCTTCCTGTGCTTGTTTCTGCTGAAGTTTATCGGAAGAGATTTAACATCTAGACAGCTGTCAATGGGGAACAAGCAAAACGTGATTGTGGGTGATGGCTTTTAGTTGCATAAATATATGCAAATACATTGTTTTCATTTTCTTCCCTAAATTATATACCATCTATTGTGGAAGGATCTGTAAGAGTATTTACTGCAACCTTGAATTCCAGCTACAAGTAGGAACGTACTCTCCAGTACGTTAGTCACAGAGATCAGTACCCAATCCTTTTTTATTTTTCTAAGAAAGCAATAGTTGCAGTGCAAACATATTGCCAGGATACAATTCAATTTAAGCAGTTAAAAAAATACAGTAAGGAAGATTGATTCAAACTAAATTTCTAGTCATTAATCAGTATTTTGAAACCACTCCCCCAAGGTTAGCCTTTTTATTTAAATAGAAAGTTAAATTTAAAAATTGTTACTGTGCTGAATAACCTTTCAGTTTGTTTAAAAAAAATCATAATGAGACTAATTTCAGTTTGTGCCTTTTATGTTGGGGCCTTCTTGTTAGAAAGTGGAAGTGTGGAAGAAACCAAGCCGAGCGTGTGTTATGCCAGGGGCTCCGAGCTTAGTGCAGTTTCAGTGACCAGAGTGCACTCGGCGAGGCACTGTTATTGTCCTTAGAGTTTCCACTCTTTCATTTTTTACAGTGTGTTTAGTTTTTCAAGATTAAAGGTAGTCTCTTTCATCTTTCTGTCATATCTTCCTAAGCAGAAGGGAAATGGGAGCAGACAGCTTTAATAACTTAACATAGAGTAAGGAAGCTAGGCACAGGCAGAATATAAAAAAGCAATCTAAAATTCAGCACCTTAAGTGCCTGGAGCTTGGAAATGACTAAGGTGTTATAACTTAATAATATCTTTTTGGAATCACATTTTGGACCAAAAATAAGGGAGGAAATTCAGCTCGTGATTTGTGATAGAGTATAGTGCTCCTTGGAGGAGAGTGTGTTACTTATTCATTACGATGCGGTCTGCACAGAAGTGAAAGCAGGTTTAAATTAGCATTTCTGGATTATTTAGCATTTAGTTTATGATAGTTGAGCTCAGTAATTAAAAGTTACATTTTTTCCTGTTACTAAAATGACCCTGTATCCTTTTCTAAATCCTGATAATGAACGTCAAGAAAAAAAAAGACTTGCCTAAGTAAAAACTGAAATTTGCATCAACCAGATATGTAGTGACTAAAAAAGGCCAATAATAGCTGCTCGATGAATTTTTTTTTGTTCCATATTGTCTGTATATCAAAGTGTTGTGGTCGGCCCTCCTGTGATCCCAGCTGGTTGCCTGGGTAAAGCAGTCAAGGATTCGCCTAGGCCTTGTAGGGTGACGTAGGCTCGTATTAGTCACCTAATGTTAGTTGGCCTACATCAAAGGGGAGTTACACAGAGCTAGAAAGGATGGTTTCAATTCCTGTTTAATTTACCCTCCCCACCAAAAAAAAGATAGAGGGGCTGAAAATAATCGTAAATTCATGTTAAATTTGTCAACGTTTGAGTCAAAAGGGAGGGAAAAGATGATGAAATGACAAAATATTTAATTTTCTCCTTAAAAATAAAACTTTTATTTCAGAAAGGCTGCAGTGATTCATTTCAACAGTTTCTAAATTATTCTTTTTTTAACTTTTTGGTTCAAAGGAGCATTTTTTCAAAAATGTTTAAATCGAAAGCAGAAAAATGAAACAAAATTTCATGCGAGAAAGAAGTGTACTATTTTTATCAATCAGATCAGTTGTTCTTATTTACCCAGCCACACTAGAGTGTACTATGTGGATTTAACTCAAACTCTGTTTAGTAGTTATCCTCTTCCTTTTCTCGCTGCCCAGCCTCAGCCCTCCCGCTCTCGGAGGTGGGCTGGGTATTGCCCCTGCGGAGGTATGCGTCCCTCGGATCATTGATCTCAACTTGCAGTGATCACTTAGAGAACGTACATGCTTTTTCCTGCTTAAAAGAAAAACAAAAAGCCCACAAACTTGTAGTTTTGCACTCACACAAAACCCCTGGGTTAAGAATAAGGCTTCATGAATAAATGCCAGCACGCAAAGTGTTTTGAGAGCTGAGCTGCTTCTCCCATTCCTGGCGCCAGGTGGGAGCTGGGGGGAGTCACCTGCCTCGTCTGAGCTCCGCTATGGAAATGGAAAGATTGAGAAATAGGTAAAATGCAGAGCCGATGCATGTGCCCGTCTGGAGTCTCTAAATGCTTAATTGACAGTCACTCCCTAATATATGCCTAGGTTTTTTTTCAGCTTAATAAGCTCCTCTGTCTAAGCTAGTCTACATCAAGTCAAAAATAAATGTTTTGTTTTTACAGCAGTCTTCCCTAAAGGCCTGAAATGTGGTATCTGTAAAAGCAGATAAAGAGAAATATTAGCAAACTATACTTGCTGAAAGACATTAAAACCTCAAATACGTTTTTAAGAAAATTAAATTATAAATTAAATTAGTTTCTTATGATCATTCTTATATTTCTGAGGCTTTTGCAATGAGGACAATTTATTACAACTTTTATAATCTCCAAAGTCCTTGAAAATCAACTTTTATTTCCACTAGCAATTCTTTTTTATTTCTGTTGTCCTAAAATCAGTGTACTTTTTCTTAAATTGAAAATAAAACTTTTTAAAATTATACTTTTTCTAGAAATAAGACTGATACACAGCCTTTCATTCAGGGATTTCAAAGCACTATGATGCTACAAATTCACTAATTATAGCAAAAGTGTGAAATTATACTTCAAAATGATTGAATCATTTCCAATTTTCAAGGGAGCTTCTGACAAATAACTATGAGAGAATGTAATGTAATCCTCAGTTGTGTTCTTTTGCTCCATTAGTGTTTATGAATCACTTTCAGTTTTTCTTAGAAAACAACATGAATTCAATGTACCAGTTTTTACTATGTAAATAATTTTAACACAAAGTTTTATAAAGCGTTTCTGGTTTCACAGAATGCAAGACTGGCAAAGTTTCATTGTGCCTTTGAAAAGAAACAGTTTATTTTTCTGCTTTATTATTTGGTTTTTGGCCTTTTTAGTTTATAAAGCAGGTTTAAAAGATATTTTATTTTCAATTTGTGTTTAGCAAGCAAACGAAATGGCTTGTAGGTAGAGCTCCAAGTTTTGATTTGTGACAGCCTTTAGCAAGAGTACGGAAAGGTAGTTTGTGGGATTTGGCAATGGACCACCAAACCATCGAGTCTGTACACTTCATTTGTACGAATTGTGAGCACTGATCCTGGGGCTCCTGGCTCCAGCACGGCCACCACCGTGACGTGTCCGGTTAAGCAGCCGGCTGTCCAGGGCTTGTGCACTGAATGAGGTGTCTGAGAGGAACACACCTTCTTCACGCAAGTAGTCCCTGCTTAACTCAACAGATTTAGACTTCTGGTGTATAGTAGGATGAGATTCAGAAAATAAAAAGTTATATGCAGTAAGTACTGATTTTGTGATAGGAGAAGCAGCTCCTTAAAAGACCGAGCATGTCCTGTAACCTCCAGAACCTATCATCAAGGTTCTTCTAACTTCAGCTGAGCATAAAAAAGACAAATAATGGAAATGACACCATTTCTGAATTACTTCCTACAAATGAAAATTATCATCTCCTTCAAAATTTAATTTATGTTTTTCTTAATACTGAAACTTGATATACCTCTGGAATATATATTTTGTTTCTATCCTCTGAAATATTGCAGTCATAATCCAAAACATTTCAACATAGGATGAAATAAATATATTTTACCTGCTTGTTGTATCATTTACACTTAAAAATTTAATTAAGAGCATTTTTGAAATAATTTATGTTCAAGTATGTTTTCAGCTTGCATTTTCTTGAAAAATCGTATTATTTTGGAATATATATCAAATAATATCACTTTATATGATTTTGTCAAGCACATATATCATAGAAATAACCAAGAATAGTAATCTAAAGTGCTGTACATCATCATTTTGAAAGTCACAGCCACACTATATCATTAAATATGAGAACAGAAATAAGTAAAGTGCATAGTTTGTTTATGCAATTATTCAGAAAATCCAGCAACTGAAAGGGATGTTGCCAGAGGGGGTCAACAACTTGCTCTCCTAGAAGCATTGCTTTGATCTTATGGCAGCCATGACTTAAGAACAGGTTAGACTCTACCTCTCTCTGCCCTGCATCTGGCTGGGCCTGAGCACGGGCTGTGCCCCTTGGCAGCATTACTGGATTTGCTCTAACACAAGTGCCATTTTCTGTGGAAATATACTACTAAAAACTTCTGAACTGTTTGGGAGCAGACCTGTATGCACTGACTTTGAGGTCTCTAGAGCTGAGGTTTATCTGCTCAGTCCTTTCTTTCTCCACTACAAACTAGTGGCAATTGTTTAGTGAATGTTAATAAGCCTGGCTAATAATATTGTCATTTTATTTCCTGTAAAACACTATGGAAGTCACTACGAATAACAACATGGGCTGTCACCATGGCGAGAGAATTGTCAGGCGTCTAATTCTGGGCACGTCCTGAAGAGTGGTGGTTAGTTCCCGTTGTTGTGAAGCGACTGCTCTGCACGTTACCTCGTGTTCCCCCACATCCGCCTGTTCTGTCCCTTGCTTGTTTGGCAAACTTGCATCCGAAGGCGTTTAAAGCAGACATTTTGTCTGGTTGCCCAACCCCACCTGGTTCAGTCCCGCGCTGACAGAGCAGCTCGTTTCGGGGCTGTCGTGAGGGCAGAGCGATGTCCCGCAGAGCAGGAGGGCAGGCTCACGCGGCGGCCCAAACCTTCCCTGCTCTTGTGGTTCCTCACGTGTGTCACGAAGTCTTCATTCCTTTCGACCTGGTCCAAAATGTGAAAAGGGTGTGAGAAATGTTTATGGAAATTCATATAGTAATAGAACAAGAGCAAAGATGAGCAATACCTGAACAGGTTGTATATCGTGGACTGCATTATGTGTTTTATAATTGTAATGTTTGAAGGAAATGAATTATCTAAGAAATGAATTTTGTATGCGTATAGATGCAAAAGAAGAGGGTCAGAAATATTTCCATGTGAAAAAGTTTGGAATAAAATAGGAAAAAAGTTAGAAGCATGCTGAAAAAATCATTGTGTGTCACACCATTATTGCTACTGATAAATTTGATGAGTTTAATTCATTAAATATCAAAGTAGATGACTTTTTCAAGCTTGAAATATTGTAATATACACTTTTTAGCTATGACATTAGAAGATGAAATAAAATTTTATCATTAAAAATAGCTCTAAAACTTTTTATTTAACTTTAAAGATTGAGAGGTTAAAAAGCTCTAAAGATCTATTTTAGGACTTCAAAGGTTAATACATTTTAATTGAGATTATTTTCATTCTTGCATATTACTGGTATCTAACCCGCCTTGGGCTGTTTGTTATTGCTTTGCCATGTTAGGCTCACAACTGCTCCGCCTGGACTATTGATCAGCTGGTGGGGTGTACGGGTGGAGGTTCGTATTATGTGACGAAGTGACTTTTAAAATCTGATTCACTTTAAGGTGTCTGCCCAAGACCTGAGCTTAAATTCCTGGAAGTTGTGTTGCCTCTTCCCACTGTCCCGCGGAGGGGTTTGCTGGGCGCTGCCCGTGTTGCTAGCTGTGTGTCACCTTCAGCTGGGCTTAATTAGTTCAACATTTCCGTAGATGCTCTATGCTTGCTGCCGTTCTTTTTTTTTTTTTTTTTCCTCCAAATATATTTTTAATCTGTAATCTTAGCAACTGTATTGAACTGTCTTCATATTATAAGCAGTTAATAACTCACGTTTGCCTCAACAAATCTATCAAACCATCCAGCCCACTTACTTTGTACTACATAGACACTTGCATTAGTTTAAATAAGTAGTTTCATTAGCTGGAGGCTGTTGGTTCTTAGGTTCCCTAGTACGGCAGAGCACAAAACGAAGGCAGGGCGCAGGATAAACAAATGCCTACCGTGTACGGTGCAGGGGCGTCAAGGGGCACTCGAGGTGGTTTGTGAGTCCCCCGTTTCCGTGAGCGCGCGCGGATCCCGCAGCGAGTGAGCGCAGGTGACTCACCGCTCCCTGCCGCCACGGCGTGGTCCAGGCCCGGTGCTATGGGCTCACGTGTGCCCGAGGCCCCGGGACGGCACTGAACCACTGAGCCTCAGACTGGGCTTTGCTGAGTCACAGCTGTGAAATTGCTGAGGCGCAACTTTGGGGTTTGCCAAGTGAGAGGGATTGAGAATGATTTTTACATACTTGCATTTCCGGGTGTAACTAAACACACTTGTTTGGAGGCGACAGAAGGACATACCTAACGTTTTTCTGGCTTTACACGTCTCCTGAATTACTGCAGTGACTGCGTGCTGGGCTCCTGCGCCAAATTCGGATACGTGGCAGGGAAAAAGCTCCACTGTGATTTGCAGCTTATCCTCATTTCAGCTTCTAACGTGTTATAACAAGTAAAGCAAGAAGTTTCCTATGGCTGTTTTGTTATTAATTCGTACAAGGCTATGGCAAGAGAGTAAAAACTTGTCATTTCAAGAACTAATTTATTCTGTGTAAATTTTCTCTTTATAACTGTAATGAGCGCTGGAAAGAATAACTTTGAATTAAAATCTGTGAGAAAAAAATGTGCATATTTCTTCATCTGAGAGAATTTATAACAAAAAATCAATTTTAAATTGACTTCTGCTCTTACGGCTAATACATGACCTCAAGTTGTTTTGTTATTTGGAGACTGAATTTGTAGTTGACTGTTCAGTTCATGTTTCCTTATTCCTTCTTCTAAGCTCTTTCTTTATAAATATGACAACGGATTCTGCGAGGTTTTGTAAATCGTCGGTTCTCCCAGTTATGAGCGTAGGATCTGGCTCCAAACACGCAGAGAAACTCTTTGACTGTGCCGTTCTTAAAAGTATTCCTTTGACTTTCCACATAAAACTTGAGTAAAAAAAATTAAGAGGTCAAGGAAAAATATTAATTCTGAGACTTGCTGCAAGGCCCTGCATCTTTCTGGGGGTGACTTTGTGCTGTGCCTCCCCGTTCGGCCGTCCCGGGCGGGTGCGGCTGCGCCACGCGGCTTTGCCCTCTCCCGTCTCGCTCCAGACTTGGCAAATGCTTTGGCTGATCTCGCTAGGCTCGAGTTGAGCAGAGTATAAGGGCAGCTAACTGAGCGCTCTTCCGCTTTTCTTTGCTGTCTTTTAAAACTGCGGTTCAGTTCATCATATTCAGCAGTATCACAGCTACTGTCCCAGTAAGATTAATATTTTATCCTGCTTTCAAGAGGATTCTCCAGCTCCATTGCAGATAAATGAAAAACAATTTGATATCCACCTTAAACTTAATGCTTCTACATAAGCATTATATTTCTGTCCAATAACTCTTTCCCATCATTGTTACAAATGACAGCATTATCATAAGCGAGAGACTTCTTTTCCGTTTGTCTGGTTTATGTCTGATTACTTCACACAGCGACTGAAGGGAGAGAGACATTTGGAAAGCAATGTGCTTGTAATATCACAGAATTTGGCAAAATGACTTAAAGGAAGATGTGGTGCTAGAAACTACTTTTAGTTTTCTTTCTTAACTGACTATATGTAAACGTGGAAATGTCTCATTAAAGAAATGCACAGTAAGTTGTTAGCATGTAGCAGTAGAAGCCAGTTTCCCTTGCTTCTCCTGTTGATTTGACTTTGTTTCTTACTGCTGCTTTTCTTTCCGTCTTTGCTGTCGTGAGGAGTACAGGCACGCATGGACTAATTACACGGTATCGGTGTGAAATTTCCAGGAACATGTTTCCATGCAATCTGCAAAGTTGTTAGACCTCTCTTGGCTAATGTAATATTGACCTCAGATAAAGGATATTTTGGTTTCGTTTTTTAACAGGATCTTACTGTGAGTGCTACGCGCTTAAGGCTGTGCGGGATGCTGTGCTTCCTGACGCTTTAGGCCTTGCTGGCCAGAGGAGCGCTTAGCTTAGGAACTTGGGCTGTTGAGGTCTCAATTTCCAAAATCAGAAAGAATTGGAAAGTGATCCTTTATCCATGGAAAATTTCAACTTCTGAATGAAAAGTACAAGTCTGTCCAAACCTGCAAGGCCTGCTGCAGTGTTTGGGAAGAGCCGCTGTGGTCGTCGCAGGCCGCGGCTGTGGTGGACGGTGGGCGAAGGTGCGCTCCGAAGGCCGTGGCGGGCGGACAACCTGCGCCGCAAGGTAGCGAGATGTGCAGGTATCTCACAAGTCTTTCAAATTTTGGTGGGAATACTCAATTTCTGAACACCTGGTTTCTCACATGTCTTTTTATGGAGAAATACGGATACTTAATGAGCAAGGTGGTTAAACCCCCCACTTTCTTCTTGTTGCAGAGAGATTGGATGGATCTAGTAGAGGTGGTGTAATGTAATAATTTCCTTGAGTCTTTGATATATTGTGTATTTTAAAATTGCATCGGATGATACCCAGGCTTTAAAATACATAAAAATCTACACCATTCTTAAATAAAACTACTAAATAAAAAGCAAAAGTGAAAGCTGGGAAAGTTTGACGTCTTAGTACTGTGTGGTTAGCAAAGCAGCAGAGTTGAACCCAGGCTCTGTGCCGATCTATGTTATGTTTGCGACGTATACTGTGAACGTAGTTTTTTAAAGAGAATCCGAAGAGAACGAGATGCTGGCGAGCTTGTTTTAGTAATTTGTACTGAGGTTGTTATAATATAACATTCCTGAGGCAAATTTTTTCCTGGAAGACGTAAAACCCAAGAGCTTTCAAAGCCAGACATTTCAGTTCCCATCAGAATTTCTTCATTCCGGTTGAGGAGTTGTTAGGTGAGACAGTTACTGCAGTCAGCCTTGTCACTCGCTTGATATGCTCAGAGCATCATCTTTTGATAGTTAAATGTTAACTTGACTTCACGTTAATATTTTTAAAAATATAGATTGTCATTAACATCTCAGTATGTGCCTTCCTGGGATTTATAGTTTAATAATTGTTTTTCCTGTCTCTAATCGTTACTTTGCAAGAAGCAATGGAGAACTGCATCTCAGTTTTGAGAAAAATGCCTTGCAAAGGGATAAATTATAGTCTTGCACATGGTTTTGTTTTGATTCAGTTTATGAGCTAATAGCATGTGCTGTGTGTATAGACATAGACCATTTGAGAACTATTTGGAGCACAGAATTATTCAAATTTGCCATAATTCATATCAATGGTAATGTTTACAATTGTTAGGATGCGTTTTCTTGTCCAAATTTGACTTTTTAGACACATTTCTATAAAATATTCTACTATTACGTGTTATGATATGTTCTAGAGCAGAAAGTAATTACAGCTTGTTTTGCTTAACAATGAAGGATAAATGACATCAGGAAGGAGATATTAGCCAAAGGGGACCAAGGATGTTTCTTGCAGATCGCCTCATTAGCTTGTTCCCAAAATATGTTCACCAGAGAGAAATTGCATCATGTGCCTAGCTGTGGTGACAAACATCTGTTGTCTTAGCTCCAAAAAGGCTTTTGGGAGTGGGTAAAGACAACCAGCTCCTATTTAATCAGGTTAAATGCAACCTGAGAGACATTCTTTGTCATCTGTGGTCTTGTCCCAATCTGCTGCTGCTCCTTAAAAAAATTGCTTATGGGCTTCAATTTGCCTTTTAAAGCTACGTGGTCGTCTTGTAAAAAATGATTTCCGTCTGCTTCGCAACGATTGCAAAAGTGGGAGCTGCAGGTTGTCGAATGAAGCCAAGCAAGCAGCCCGACCTGTCTGTCCTCCAGGAAAGCGCACGGGGCTTCCCATCCTGGAACAAGGAGGTCTGGGAATGCCGGGGACTTGGCAGAGGAGGGAGGTCTTGGCTTCGTTTGGAAAGGCAGCAATAACTGATGGTGATAAAAAGGAGGCAAACGGAGGGCAAGGCCCCTCCTCCTTGCGACGGCTCTCCCGCCTCGGCGAGGCTTCCCGCAGGGGCCGGTCGCATTGCCCGTCTCTCCCTGACCCAGTGATTCCCTCCAGAAACCACCTGGTAATTCGGAAAGCAAGAGGTGGAGGTGTCTCTGCAGGCTTAGGTGCCTTCAGTGGGGCGTTGAAGTGGTCTCGTGCGTATCTAGTGAGTCAGTCCAGGGGACAAGGTCACTGTGGGCATCCCTCAGGTCATGTTTTGGTGCGGCTCTGTGCAGGGATCAGGTTCACTGTGTGCATTCTGTTTTTGTGACGGATTTCTCCATGTTGCTTTATAACATATCACAGCAGCAACAGCCAGTGTTTGCCCTCATTTTCTTCCTGTGCTGGGGATCTGCAGGCTTCTCCCGTATTTCCAGTTAACACTGAAGATAAGGAAAACCATGTATTTATTTTAATAAATAATTTTCTGTTTATTCTCAGAGTTATTTAAATAGAAAACATGAAGTTAAGTGTTTTACGTACATTGCAGCAAAGCATCATGAAACAGAAACTTGTACTTAGCCATTTTATGGTGCATTCGTATGTGTGTCTGCGCCCATCCTCTGTAGATTTGGATACAAAATATTCATGCCTTTTATTATGTACTAAAACACTGACTTGCAGCTTGACAAAATTTAAATAGACTTAAAGGTTATCAAAGGGCACCTTTCACGCTCCCGTGTTGCCTCTGTCAAGGTTAAAATTCCTGGTACTTTCTATGAACATCTTTAGAACGATATAAAGTAATACTAGACATTGCATAGACTAGGGTATTGCGTTGCTTTTCACCCAGTTTTATATTTCAGGAAACATGGAAAGGAATATACGAATACTGGAAGCTAAACAAAATGTAACGCACAAATAGAAAAGGAAAATGTCATATGTGCCAGACTCAATTCCTTTTATAAACTTCTCTTTTTCTGGAGCTCTGTAAGACTTTTCATCCAGCCTTTTATTTTACATCTACAGAAGGAGTTTTGTAGTAAAGGGACTTGGGTATACTGGAATGCATTCATTTGGCTTTTCTGAAACCTGCTCTGCTTTTTAATGTTTTTTTAATGGTTAATTGACTTTTGATTATGGGAAACTGTCAATTTATGAAGATTAAAATATATTCAATTTTACCGGCAACGCAGGCTGTGAAAAACTACTTGCAAATGTCGTTCCTGGGTTGTGTTGCTTTAGAAGCCTCTGCTTTCTGGTAAGTGCTCTCCCAGCTTCATGTGTATGAAGGAAAGATTGCATGCAGTGGTCCGTTAAGTTAATTACCAATATCTGTTCCCGAGTGGATAAAGCATCCTCTGGGAGGTGACTGCGTCTATTTTCCTTTTTACAGAAATACATTTCTGATGTAAATTGGTATCAGCTCCCAAGATTAACCTAATCATTACGTTAGGTACAGATCTCCTTAAATTGCCGAACACTCTTCTCAAGGAAGAGGTATTTGTGATTAAATAAGTGCCTGCCTTTTATAAGGTACTCCTTTTTAGCTGCTAAGTCAGGTTCTAAGTGCGAGCGGTGCCGCCGTCGCCCGCCCTGCGCTGCGAGCCCGGGAGAGGTGTGCGCCGCCTCCCACTCGCTGTGCCGCCCGGAGCCCCCGGTTGGGATCTCTTGCCTTCCTTAACGTCCCAAACTGTTACCAAGGACCTGCTGTTAAATATTTCTCGTCTGACAGGCTGACGCATAGAATGGTGTTATCGCATGCTTTTTCTCCAGCATTTTGTTAACTTGCATGTAGATGAAGGCAGACAGATGTGTGGATCGTGCAGTAGGATCCAGCTGTTGTGTAATAAACTTTTATCATTTTCATCTAAGCTATCTTGGCTTGTTAAATTGGGCTCCAGCCCTGCCAGTCCTTAACAGGCTATAACTATAGTTCAGTGCTGTCTGAGGGACTGGGTTCAGACAGAAATTTTCCTTTTCCTCTGTTATTCTTTCCTCATGTTTGTACAAAATATATCAGAAGAGTGATTTTTTCCCTTTTTCTTCTTTTGTAGATAATACTTTATTCTCATATAGCTCTTTTCACCCATAGATTTCAATATAATTACAAACAATCATTTTCTCAATTTATGGACCGGATTTCTGAAGCACAGCACATTTAAACAACTTGCCAAAGTAATAAATCGAGTTACTAGTGCAACTGGCAGGGGGTGGCCACATCTGTAACTGCTAGACACAGCTGTCTCGTCATTGCAGAATCAGAAGATTCCCTTCGAGCTTCAGAGATACAGGGAAGAACTGGTTGGTCATTTAAATATTTGAATTTCAGAAAGTTTTGTTTGCTGCTTTGCTTAATCCTGCTTTCATCTTAAATGACTCATCAAAACCTTGGATTTTGATTGTATATGCACATTTGCAATCATTCTTTAACTTCTGTGAATATACTTAGCATTCATTCATAGTGGAGCCATTTCTGCCAGCAGATACAGCTTTCACAGGGATTGAATAGATGTGATGGAGCTGTGGAAATAAAAAGCCTTTCTCATACATTTCCACCTCCCACTCCCAGAAAGCACTTGCTTTAGCGAAGGGCTTCATATGCAAAGTGTGGGTATTGATACAGCTATTTTTATGTAACTGTATTCAGGAGCCTGCTTTTTTACCTCTAAGTAGGCTGTGTCCGTGGATTAGGCACTTGGTGCATTTCAGGAGATTTATTAGGAGATGTAAGAATAACTAAATGACCTTTTGTGTGCAAGTAAGCTGCAATGGTTCCGTATGGTCTGCTCATAGAAGTGCTGATGGGAGCCCAGGTTTAGCAGTGGGACGGGTGCTGGAGCGGCTGAGGAGGCCGTGCAGCGGTGGTGTGACAAAGTCAGCGTTCTGGGAGCTCTCTGGTAAAAGTAAATGGGATTTTCCTGCACACGGAAAGATGAAACCTCCTGAAAATAGAACAGCAAAAATATATTAGGTACCAATACAGAGATGAATGAAGAAAGAGAGAGTACATTTAGCTAAAGTAATTATTTATCTTATTTCTCACTAATTCAGCCACAGGCACTAAAAATATTACACTCAGGTTGAACTGGGATAGTGGGCTGGAATTTGACCTGACTGTAATCATAACGGAGAAGTTATATGAAGGGAGAGCGTAAGACGATCACTCGGTTTTGTACCAGCCAGTGCACCGAGAGGAATTCATACCTGAGCAGCCTTGTAGTACTGCTCTCTGCTTTTAGTGTCTTTGTGTTAGTCAAGCTGCCCATACCAAATGAGGTAAGTATTACCTTTAAAATAATTAAAAACCTAAAAAAAAAAAAATCTTGACAAGGTGGCTAAGGTACTCTAAAGACTTAAGCGTGAAGTTTTTGGAAGGCAGTTTTAGCTGGTTTCGGGGGGGGGGGTTATGTACACTTAAGTGGGAGGACTAACTTGACACCACTTGAGTCGTTAGGAGGTTCAGTCTTAATAAAATTCCTGTCCGTGTTTTGCAGATCGAGAAGCCAGATCTTAGAGGGTTTGGAGTTAAAACATTAAAAAGGATGAAATGGCTTTTAGTGCCTGCATATTTCTAAAATTAGGAGCTCCAAATATACCCAGAATGAGTGGAACACTTATTCCCAAAGTTTGTGGCTGAATGAGCATTTCAAGTTCTCCCGGCTAATTACCAGCCCAGCCTCGCTGTGCGCACGGTCCTCTCCTTTATGCGGCACGCTGTGTGCCTAGTGCTGCTTGCACATGCAGTCAGCTAGTTTCAACCTGGTATTTTTGAAAGCAGGTTCTTCCCCAGCTGTCCTCAATTTGAATTTGTGCTGACTCAAATCAGCTCTCGGCAGTGACTACTGCTTCCTCTCCTGATGACACCAGCCTTCCCGAGATGGACACGTTCAGCTGAGACTCTCCCTACCATAGGTACTGCCTCTTTTTTTTTCTTCTTTTGAAGAGACTGGAGAGGCCAGGTAGAAGGCCCAGCAGATAAATCTTCTAGCAAGGGAGCTGTTAAGCTGAAGCACTGTTCTCAGAAAGGGAACAAAATAACTCGGCAACCCAGAGCTGGCTCGCTGCGTTTTGCTTCTCGTGAATAATACATTGCTCCATCAAGAACGTTGCTCCCACTCAGCTCATAGTTACGTGGCAAATCTGTATTACATACAGTTGGAGAGATGTCCAAGGAATGCAGAAACGTAGAAGAAACATGTTTTCCTCTCTCCACCAGCAGTCAGCAGCCTGTAGCCGTAGGGAATACTTGATCTGATGCAGCACTGCAAAGCCTGTACTTGGCTGCAGTGCAGACCGTACCTCGCAGTTCAGGTTGTGCTGCAGTGTGCTGCTCTAGACGTGATATCTTTGAGAATGAGTCTTGCTGTTACTAACTTCTGAGATATAAAAAAGTGTGGTTCTCATTTAGAAGAAAGCATGCTTCTAATATGAATAAACTAGTGTTAGCAGGTGCTATTAGTTATATGTACTGCCGTTGTCATCTTGGGATGAATAAGGTTATTTTGATGCCATTTGAGCTTGATTTAGGATATGCTGCTGTAACCACTGTTCATGAAGTTCACTTTTTATTCTAGTTGTTACTTTCAGAGGCTTCATCTAGAATGAGCAGATGATTTGTATCACGAGGCGCGCAGGGATCCCGCCGTTGGTTAGTCCAGGCGGGGATTGTGCTGCAGCTCCCTCCCAGGCGCTCCGGTCTCCTGCCCGCGCAAGCAGAGGTGGGGGAAAAGGAGGGTTATATGGCGCCTCAGTATTCATCTCCCTGAAAAGGGTTAAAAATGGCTCCCGTGCAAACCAAGGCATAGCTGCTCAGAAGTGCTTCCAAGTGCCCCACTATAGATGTAGTTAAAAAGAACAACAAGGAATCAGTCAAAGAGAGTCATCTGTTTTCAAAGTTAAGGTAATAGATTTGGAAAGAGTACTTGTATTTAGGGCAGCTATGAGCTATAAGGTAGCACATTTTGAACAATGTGTAATTATAATAGGATTGTCACAAAGAAAACTACTTATAAAAATTAAGAAGTCTAAAAAGACCTGATTTGCAGCTCATTGAAATTCCATTAGACCACTTGTCTGCAGGAAAATGTCTGCTCAAGATCCTTGAGAAGCTGAAGTTATCCTTGAGATTGTGACATACAGCCACCATTCCTCATCAGCCAGCTGATGGATTAATTAATCACAGCAACCCAACTGGATAGTGCAACATTTTCAAATAGAACAAAAAAAAATCCAGTAGAACTAACAGTAAAATTTCTATTACTAACACTAAAGGAGAGCAGTATTATATTATTAGGGAACAAGTAACAGGTTTGATCATAATCCCACTCGCACCAATTTTGCACCAGTGCAAAAGCAGGAATTTAAGGGAAACTAGTTTTCCCAGTCCACAGACATTATTGCACCTACAGAGAATTTATCAAGTACATTAAGAAAATGAGTATATAAAATCTATTATATTTAGAAATACCTTTCGTTCTATATTGCCTTCTCTCATTTTCATTACCATATCTGTAGCCACATATTAAATGCTTCTTTTTGTAGCCAGGTATCGTTCAGGTATGAGCCTGAATCAAGGACTATAGTTTCCCTCTGCCTGTGTTTTCCACTGCAGTCTTTCAATATTTAGCACATCTTTCAGAACTGTAACTGCATGTCATCAGCATTAATGGTCCTGAACCATTCTGCGTAGGTAGCTGCTTGACTGAATGGATCAGCCTTCATCTTCTGGTATTATGTGCATTAAATCTCATTGTCTAACACTACCTTCATCTCATGCTCTGTCTTTTCTTACTGGTAGATCCTCGTGTGCCTGTGAGAACCCCTGCTGCTTTTCTCTACGGTCTGGCAGTGTCAGTCATCTTCCATCTTGAATTTCTCTAAAGTAGTGGAATAGGAGACTGCTTTTGCTGAAATAAACCACCTGAGTAATGGAAATCTGATGTTTTACCCTTCACAGTAAACACAAATTGTCTCAACAAAGATTGGTAGATAGCAGTCATGTAGAGATTAGTTTAGGTGCATGCATGTATCGGGAATAAATTGATCATGAACATTCTCTATATTAATCTGAGATTACACTTGGTAACCACATACAAGTCCAGTGCCTTCACTAAGGAGTTAAGGTGATATAAATAGTAATTCAGTGTTTGCAGAATGGGAATGATTGAAGTATCACAATGAGATTGAATGTTTGGTAAAATAAAACTGTAAATCAATAAAACTTGTGTTGAAATTAGGCAAAAATAGCAAAGAGGTGGAAGTTTTCCAAATATTAAATTCTGTATATAATTGATACAAATATCCAATCAACTTATGAAACACTTTAATCACTCCTCTCCCTCACCCCCCCCCCCACCTTTAAGGATTAAAATATTGACCAATAGCTTGCCAACACTTGGCTTGGAATCAGAGGCTGACGAAATTGGTGAGAAGAATGACCTTTTGCGTAAATTTTTTATGGGAACAAAAACATTTTGCCACAACCTTCTTGGCCTGGCCAGGCGTGAAGAGCAGTGCTCAGTCTATCCAGCTTCTGTAAGTGGAGGCTGCTGGTGTTAGCACCAATACATTTGGACCAGTAGAATAAAAATGTTTAATATTGATGCTAATGCTTTTAGAGCTACATTTCAGGGATTGAGAAAGACTCAGCAAAAGAACACCCTGCCAGGGATGATCAGTAACGTTTTCCTACTTAAAATTTATCTTACCCTGCTAAAAGAGGTCTTGATACAGATTAATGACTGCTGAGATTGCTCCCAGCACGTTTTTTGAACAAAGCCACGAGCATTGTACAATTTAAGGTATGTTGGCCTGCTCGTGGAGCGTTGTTTGGCCTCTGTGTGATCCAGATGAGATGTGCCTGGTCTTTCTGACCTGCTTACATTTGTCTGTGTGGTTTCTAGCCTTCCTCACTATTTCAGCTAAGGAAGAAAGATGCAGTTCAGAGGTAGTGGCTTGTGTAAGATCATAAGTCCTTTATGGGCTTTCTCCTCAATTCTTCACTATAGCTGGCATAGATGAAAAGGTGTTGTAGCTCACCCTCAGTGCTTCTGAATCTTTTGGAGTCCTGCTTTTATCCTCTAGGGCATAATTAGTCATCGGTCCCTCTTAGTCCCTGGAGCACTTCTGTGGGAGAGTTAGCAAGCCAGCTGTGTGTGAAGTGGGGCACCCCTTGTCCACTGGGAACGTTGCTAGCAGAAAGACATGAGGACTAATTTCAAGGTGTGCTTTTACCTGTGAAAAGCAAAGTTGCAGGGCTTTCATAGTTTCACTGTTTGGTCCCAGGGGAAAGTATGATTAAAGTATCCTGGGCTTATTACAGTTGCTAGCATAATTTAGCCCTTTCCTTACAAAAAAAAAAAAAGAAAAAGAAAAAGAAAAAAAGTTCTTTTTAACAAATATATGTCTGCCAGAAGTGTAATCACAATAATAATGCACTGCTGCTAGTATTTTCCTCGTTCTAACAAGTGTTTGGCTAACTCAGACATTTTTAAGTAGCTTTCAGGCAGATATATCATGATAAAGAGGCAAGTTATCCTTTCTGCCTATATGGAAATTGGAAAAATGTGACCGTGTTCATAAAACGACATTCTCTCTGGACTTAGATTCTTGCTGATGGCTCCAAAACCTGACAAGGCCGTTCATAGTCCTTGTTTGCGCTGGTGGCTGTACAGATTTTAATCTCCCGCAGCCTGCTCTACCGTTTGTGTGTCATACAGTTTAGAGAAGGAGAGAGGAAAAAAAATCCACAAAACTGGTAGAAAAGTTGTTGAAATATGCAGCTCTTTTAGCATGTTTATACTGATAGCACATGCAAGTCCCTTAAAGGGTAATTCTGGGGGAGAAGGAATGAGCTGGCTGGGGCTCTGGTGATAGGTGCACCCGTGCCCATAGTTATCCTGCTCATCATCATCCCGTAAAGGAAATTTGCCCTTATAACAACTATCGGCTCATGCATTATTCTGTGTAATGTCAAGAGGGTTCATCCCTCCGCTACCCGCGAGCTCCGCAGGCAGCCTGCGCTCGGAGGTGTCTGCCTGGCTGGGAGCCTGTTCACAGCGCGTCTGACATCTTGAGCTGCAGGATGTGACAAGCTGACGGTGCCTCCGATCACCAAATCAGCTCTTCGGCTGATATTAGGAGAAGAGCAAGAGGATGTATGAAATAGATTTTTAATAGATCATACCTTACTGTAAAATACACACATTTCAAATATTTTAAGAAGAAAGAGTATACAATATGCGGCTTTAGCTTATTTTGTGTTTCCGTTTGGTTTGAAGACTGGCGTATTGTTGTTTTTTCTTATAACGTACTCTAGGCACTGAAACGTGTGTATCCTTTTCCATTGTGATAACTTTGCATTTGTAAGTATTAAAAAAATCAACCATTGCTCACCAATATTAATACAATGCCACATTTTCCAAAGTTCACCATCTGCAGTTGGGACCAAAAGAGCTCAGCTCATGTCTAAGTGCCTGAGTAATGGCCAGGCTTGGAAGAGTGCCTGCTAGCACCTCCCATTTTGACACTGGTTGCTAAATTGTCAAGAGTTGAGCATGTGGTTTTCAAAATGTTTTAAAAACCTGGACACCATGGTATAACTCATCAAGCAACTTAATACTATACTAGTTACAGACATTGTGAAAGTTGTTTCTTTTTGCCATCCTTGAGAGAAAATACAAACCATAAAGCAAAAATTGGCATTCAAACAGGGTGTTGAATTTTAAGTAAAAGTAAGAAATGCACATATATTTTTACTCAATTTACACTTATTTGTCATGCAGTTTGGAGTTAGAAATGTTGAGATATATCCAGTCTCTATGTATTTTTTCAGAACACTTTGGAGATGTTGAGTAGTATTTCAAGTCTTCTATCTCGTATTCAGAAAATGCCTGTAGTAAATGTTTAATGTGCTAGTACATAACGCTAGCATGATAAAAATGTTCAAGTACCATTAAGGATTTGGCTAAAATCCACAGTATAGGGAACTTTGAAGCTAGAGTGCCCAACATTTACTGCCTCCAAACGTGTCTGCAGCTCACCTCACTTTACCTCCGCGTCGTGGTGGCCTGCACGACAAGCACTCGTGGAGGCAGAAAGTTCACTCCAAATAGAGTATAGTGGGTGGTTCTTCTGGTGCGCTTGCCGTGTTTTACATGCGGTTGTCGTGGCTCCTGGGCTGCGGCCTTTGGCCTCTAACCAACAGCGGATTCTGTTGTGTGGCCTTTGGTCACCACGTCGCGATTACAGGGCCTTCATTTTCTCTGTCGACAGGTAACGTTTTCCCCCACTCCTATCTATTCAGAATAATGTATCAGATTTTCCTTGCTCGCTGTTTTAGTTGGGTCACCAGAAATGTTTGGGGAGGTAGGTTTCCAGATCTAAGACTTCTTTTTCTGTTCTTTTGTTCTGATTTCCTTCCTTTTTAAAATTAAGCATGACCCCCCCGCCTGTGTGAAGTATGCTGCTTTCTTGGTTTTGCCGTTGCTACAGTTTTCCCCAGTAGTTTTCAGGCTCCTTGGCTCTGAAGCAGACCTCCTAGATAACTTGAGAAAATTTGCCTCTGGTCACAGGCAAAACCTGCGTAGAATGTGTAAAAGCGTGTAGTAGATGATCCTGCTTTGGGTTAGATGAAAGTAAACTGAACCCAGTATATTTTGGAGGAAAAAAAATCTGACTCAACAGATGAGTGCTGTTTGAAAAAAACCCAAAAAACTGATTAGAAAATTTCTTATGATCCAGATGTGCCCCACGCTGGTGCCATTGGGCAGTTAGTTCTGGCTCTTACGGCAAAGGGTGAAAGTCTTCGTTTCCAAGTCTTATCACACACTGCCTAACGTTCCTCTCTCGGGAATGGGAAATTGCCTCACTACTGTGATTAAACATTGTTAAGGCTCCTTTGCCCACATGCTAAACTTAAAAATAAGTACTTTTCTCCCACGGTGCTCCTCACATATGGAAAAAATTCCACATACGTATCAGTTAAGTTATGTCTTCATACACCTTCAAGGTCCTTCTCAAGACAGTTTCCTTGGCATGAGGCTCATGAACTTCTCATAGTGTCTGGTTTCCTCCTGTGCTCAGGTTACTGGCAGTCCTGCGGGCAGAGGCTGCTTGAGCAGTGGTTTCCTCTTCCTCTTCGCCCGCCCTGCACCTCTGTCCCTCTGCACAGCGGGGAGCCCGGCCAAGTCCCAGGCTGTGGCTAAGACTTCCCAAGCACCCCTGGGATACAAAATTACAGCAAGAAGTGTGACGATTGTGTGAACAGAACTGCCAGCTCATGAAAATGAATATTTTGAATGAAATACGGAGATGCCTGTTAAAACAGGCATCCACATGACACATCTGTAAGCTAGCTGTAGTATTTAACTCTCTGTACAGCAGGGGGCAAAGTGGACTCAAAAGAAAAGAAGCTAACCGAGCATGTAAATTGTGGCCATGAAAAGTGAATTTCCTATAATGGTTATATTGTCATTTAGTAACAAAATGTCATGAATGTAAGACCTTGATTCAGTGTAAAACCAGTGGCTAAAGAGGAGTCCTGAATATCGTAAAATAGACCTCTTCTGGGCTCTCCGCGAGTATGGGAATTTAGTGTGCTGTGTCTTAAGAGTATCTTCTCTCTGGAGTTACAATCAAAGCTAATGAGATATGAAAAGCATATAGAAACAATGGATTACAGCAGTTTTAATACTGTTTTGATACTTTCAATTTAAATGCAAACTCTAACTTGCCCGTCTTGATTTGCATCATAAACAGTTAAAAAGTTATGCTTGTATTTAGCATCAGCATGATGCTAAATCTTTGAAGAACTTTTGTCTTTAAAATTTCTTCTCTCTGTTGCATATTATGGGGAGCTATGCATATTTGAGTAATGCGAGTGTTAGACCACTTGATTCACTACACTTTCATTTGTAACATATGTAGTAAATCTTATTACCTTGCACCACATATACCAACCGTCTTGGGAAAGTGTTGCTCAGAATCCAAACATATATCGGGATCTAACTACAAGTATCTACTACTGTAATGATAAAACCCAAGGATTCAAGTATTCCTATAGATAGAGGAATGAGAAGGCTGAACATAGCATTTAACTTCACAGGTGAGAGCTATCTTTAATTGAGAATATATATTGCATTTCAGTATTTTAATGTTATTTTTTCCCATAAAAAAGGGATTCAGCTCTTCGCTGGTATAAGCAACATTTGCTTATGACCCTGACCATGCCTGTGAACTGAAAAATCAGAATCAAGTGAACAAACATTACAGATTAGCACTTTACTCACATAAAAATAAGTTTGCAAAGAGATCTTGGGGAAAAAAATTTATTGAAGACATCATAGTGGTTTTGATTAAAGTGAACATTCTTTGAGCTTTATAGTTGCTGAATCTCACATATGGAAATTACAGTTGGTCTTAATCTGCTTTCAGAAGGCTGATGCAAATATTAAAAAGTAATGAACTAACAAGATTGTTTGTTAATGCCACATAAAAGTGCTAATTATACTTCATTTCCTGCCTACAGCTAAACCCGAGGGACATTTCCTAAGAAATTGTTAAGTAAGTTGCTTCACTTGAAATGTGAATAGATCTGCAGTGCTTGATGGATTTACATTCAAGGAGTTGTGTGCCATGTAACGTGCTTTGAAAATGTGGCAAACAAAGGTATACGAGGAAGAAACTTGTTTTGTTCATGAAAAGTGTGTTATTAACATATTCATGATACCTTCTCATGAAGAGGAAAGGGCTTCATTCTTAATTGCACTTTGCCTGGAATTTCAGTATGTAGGATAATATGATACTGTAATTATATGTTAATTGTTATATTAGGGCTTTAAATTTTTTAACACCATAATGATGGTATTTTTTTTTCCATTCAGTATGCTTGAAACATACCCCGCTATGTCACACTGACTGTGAATGTTTCTCAAGTATTTTACCTTCCATCTTGACTGGCATCTGCATCCTGTATCTTAGGGACAGGTACAAAATGAAAGAGTCTGCAGAAATGTTATGATGCTAATTGGAGCCTTTGGGGGGGAAATTAATTCATTTTTCAGATTTCCTCTAAAAATCTACCATCTCTTTCCTTTCTAGGAGAAACTACGAAATTTAAAAATGCTGTTGGACTTAGTTCATATTCTAAATACTGAATGACACTTGCATTAATTCTCTGAAAATGTAGAATATATCCAGATGAAGAATTAATATTAGACATTTAGATCTCACATGAGTAATTTAAAAGCAAGTTATTTTTATCTTTTTTCAAAGATATAACATAAGTGAAATGCTAATATCTGCAGAGTCTTTTCTAATCCAGTTAAATGCTTGTTGTGCTGAGGAGGAAATCTGCTTAAAATTTGCCATAGGAGATATCGTAGAATGGCTTATCTTCCACATGATCATCTTGTTTCAAATATCCCCTCGACCAAGCATATGGGGAAGACCTCTGTGGTACTCCTGAAGGAAAGCAATGGAACATAGAGGAATGCACTTAAAATATGTGAGAGTTTGGACACATGCCTTTCTCAGTTCTGATTTTCCAAGTTAAAAGTAGCTCCAGGAGTGGGTTGATTAAAACATCTCGACCACGTCTTTTCAATGAGCGGGATGCTTGGGACATCTCTCTGGAGCCAGGGCGTCACAGAAGAACCCCTGGAGAGTAAAGGCCAATTAGACATCCCTAATCCAAACCTTAGGGGTGGTCAGGAAGACTATAATATTTCTAAGAAACAGGTGTTTTGTGTTGTCTCTGCAATTCATAGTTTTCAGGATAAATCCTGTGTTATTAGGTTGGTTGTCAGGTAAGTGCGTTCTTTAGCTGACTTTCACTTGTTGCTAAGCTCCTCAGGAGCTGTTGCGGTGAACTGGAGCGGTAGCTTACAGGATTGCGGGGAGCTTTTGGGCCAGTCCCTCCCGGGGCCTCCCTGGGCCGTGAGCAGCGGGCGCGCGGAGCCCTGCGGGAGCTTGCAGAGCGGGCAGGAGGGCAGCGCAAGGGCGTAACGTGCTGGCGCCATTATGAAACTGCTCGGATACTTCCACAGTACTGCACATAATAATAATACAGGTGTGTTTACTGCATTCTACGGAAGTGTTAAAGCTTATAAATAAAGAAAACAAATTTAGTACAGCAACCTTTCCAAATGCCAAAGACATTTGTGTTGAGGTTGCAGAGGCAGCAATATACAGTTTATGGACCAGTCCTAGTAATGAAAAAAGAGGGAATGAGGCTAGTTTTCAGGAAACCATTTTTATCATGTAGATTGCATATATATATTTATACATATATATATATACACACACACACATACAAAAATATATGTATATAGAAAATGTTGTATTGATGATCTTTAAAGAATGCCTACTCTATAAATATATTTGTCTCAAAAAACATACGTTATGACTAGAGTTAGCTATTATACTGCACTTATTACTAATAGAAGTTTCCTTATTTTAAGAATAATCAGCACTGGGGCTGTGACATTATACATTGTCTTGAGTGTGTTTGTAATGGTATGAGTTCCTGATTAGCTATTGAGAGACTATAAGGACTCAAAATATATGGCCTTTTGTACATAGCAGAGGTGATAATGCGTACTATGGGAAGAGCAATAAAACACGTTTATTGGCTGCTTGATGAAGACTGCATTGAATAAAAACAGGTATATTCCTCCTAGCTTCCCATCTGCAAATTGTTAAACTGCATAAAGAGAATGTAAAAAGGGGAAACAGTAAGCTCTCAGATAGCTAAAAAGAAAAAACGTGCACAGAGTTTTCTTTTTTTCTGAGCTCATCAGTGTCTGTTACAGTAAAGTATTTAAGCAGAGAGTAAATCCTCCATGGGGCTATTGCACTAACAAAGCTAATTTCAGTGAAAATGTCCGGTAGTTCTTGTCATTTATCACTGGCTATGTAGTAAAACCCAATCTCAATAAAAATCAGGCAAAGAAATTCTGAGTTTACAGAATCTGTTTACTTCATGTTGTTTATTTATATCTTCCATTTTGAATACTGTATTGTGCTGAGAAATATAGTAGTTCTGGGAGTTTTAGCATAACCTAATTTTTATAAAATACTACTTTGTTTAGGGAATTACTGAACTGTAGATTATCCTATGTGTTACAGTCAATAGCACAATAGTATATAGTGTGATACATTTTAAGTTATTGTACAGGCATATAAAGGGCATGGTTTTATTGCTCTTTAAGTTTGTTTAACTTTTAAAGAAATCTAAAATAATTCTGCTTGTAAATTATGACTGTGCTGTAGTAAAATGGAATGGCGATATGAATGAATTTCTTATTTGTCCTCTGTAGTCCCATAATTTTTTTCATTTTCTGTTAGTATCATCATCTTTGTTAGACTAAGAATGTCCTGATACTGTACTCAGGAGTCTAGTCTTCCTGTGCCGTAGGCACTGCATAAGAAATCATACGACGATATTTTCTGGTCACGAAATAACTGTGTATAAGCCACTTTAGCCTTCCAACTTGAAAACCATCTTTGCTATGAAACAGAAGCATATTCTTCAGTATTCTTACAACGTCTTATAAGCCACAGTTCTCACTGACACTTTTTAATATCATTATTACGTGACGAAGCAATGGTTACAATATTGCCTCTAACTGTTGCTATAACCTGAACATAAATTGATAGATGTGTTATATGACAAATAGACTATATGATGAACTCACTGACCTTTGACTTATGCTAAAGATCACAGAATTTTAACCTTAAAGTTTAATGGAAGTAGATTATTTGCATTAGTTGCATTCCAGCTACAGTCTTTGCCAGAGGACTGAGATGTAATTTTAATACTGAGCATATTTTGGAAAGGATTATAAACTTTGAATAGATTTATAAATCTAGATTTTAACCTTTTCAATATTCTGCTCTGTGATTGGTTGCCCATGCTACCTCTTCTTCCCAGGTTACTGATGCTGTTAATAGGAGGGAATAGGAATGGCTAATGAATCAAACTATGGGACACTGAAAAGGTCAAAGTAGTACACTTTACTATTATCTTCCGCAGAATATATGAGGCATTAAAATTCTGATGCTGCAGTCTTGTGACAAAGAATATAATGAGAACTATAAATAATAAACAGCACAACATGAATCTCTTCTTGTGATAATGATTGTAACAAGCATAAGGGGGAGAGAATCCTTAACCCGTTCTTACTGTACTAACAAGAACTCTCCTTGGATGAGTGTGCTGTAAGCGTCTATAATTGTAAAAATGAAAAAAAGAATTTTAAAGTATAACAGAACCTTGCAAGGGACTTAAAGATTTAAATGTATTAGCTTTGGACACTCTATTCTAGAATGTAACATAGAGACAATTGTGGATAAAGGTGAATAAATAGTTACAAAAGGCTTGAATAAAAAATAAGATAGTGAGAAGGGCTGTAGACCTGGAATAAAATCATCACCACCTCTTTATAAAACTATCTGTGGAGCCAGTTAGCTAGCAAGATGTTGACACACTGTCTGTATCTGGTATGGGCTTTACAGCTGCAGGTAGCACAGAAAACAGTTTTGATGTTCATAATGATTCCCAGCTCATTTACTCTGAGGTCTGAAAATGCAGGAAATGTTTAATACGCTGAGACTAAGCCCCCTCACAGCAAGGAGCTGCAAGCTGACTGGCTGCATGCATCAGTCCAAGCCACTGTCATTTTTTGGAATGTAACTTCCAACTTCACAACGTGCGTAGTACAATTGGAAATTCATACAGAAAATCTAGATGCCCTTTGAAATCTCTTCTTGCCACTTGTATGATTGGTATAACTAAGAAGAAAGAGTAATTAGCTTCTTAAAGAGAAACTTGTTCACTTTGGGAAATCTTCTATTGGCGTTGTTGCATGCTGACCTTGGCTGTGTCAGGGAATCGAGATGCGTTGTCAGAACTTCAGCTCGCCATCCATTCCTCGTGGATTTGGCTACTTGTTCTCGCAAGAAAGCCTGCTTGTGTTCATCAAGCTCTTACCAAGACTGAACTGAAAGTTTAACATTTAAGCTTTCCAGCTGGCACAAAATGTTGAGCTTTGGACAGGATGGTGAGCTGATATACATGAAACCAATTAAACTGGAGCATAATGATCACCTGCCAAAGGAGATTCCTTCAGGTGGCAGTCAGTCCAGGGGGCTCCAGCAAAATACGTATTTGCTTAACTGTCATCCAGAGATCACAGATAGCTTTACGGACTTAAATACTGTCTCAGTGGTGGACTCAAGGTGGTGCTGCACTAATATTTGAAGATCAAAAATCAGAAGCCTGTTTTCTGTAAAAGTCTGAGCAATCTACAGGCTGAAGATCAAGAGATATAAATCAGGATTTAAGATTTCGTACACCTTCCTGCCACTAAGTCAGTCTCCATCGCAGCAGCGTGTTGCGAGCATGTTCCTAACAAATTTGTCAAGGTAGCTTCATTTGATTTCAGTGGGAATTAGACCGGAGCTTAAGCTGAATCTTTCTGTGTGTTAGTGACCAAGTAATTACGAAGCCCTTGTGGCTGAGGGGCATCTTTTCAGAGATATCCTTGTGCTGGTCTGGGAAACAGTAAAGAGGAAAATATAGCAACATGAAATTTGGAGCAGACTCCAAAACTGCTTCTTACTTGGAGTCTTCGATAGGTGTCTGTAGCTTGTGCTGAAATGCCGTTTGCACACACACATAATTTGGGTACTCCTATGTTGGCTTTATGCTACCTGTACTGCCTTCATAACTCCAATTGCAATTTAGACATACGTGGGACCATGCTTAATTTTCTGTAAAGGGATTATAATTCTACTTACTTTTCTCACAGTCTTACTGTAGAAGTCAATGAACTCAATGCTAATCTAAATCTATTCCCTCTATGCCTTTGGTGCTCTTGCAAATTGATTTTGCATATGAGATTTTTCCCTACAGCCCCCGTTTGGCATTGGAAAGGCACGTTGAGATCACTTTTTTTCTTGTCCTGAGTTTTTGAAATCATTCTTAATTGCTTCAGGTTTTCACCATCCTTTTTGCGAGCTCCCTCTTGTTACCTGTTCTGATGCATTTAAATCTGCCTCCTGGCCGGAGTCTGGCAGCAAGTTGGACTTGGTTCTCTGCCTCAGTTCTTAAAGAAGCTGAATCTAGCCATGTTGCTCACTTTGGTGTTGGAAGTGAAAGAAGTTGTATGAGTAGTCTGCAATTTCTAAGTTCTGATGAAGAGCGGGGGAAATACAGACATTTAGAGAGCAAAAATCTCTGGCTTTGGGAGGGCTGGAGAGGTAGCAGAAATTGAGGACCTGCCAGGAAAGCAGCTGAGAATTTAGCCCATGACAGTTACCCATGGCCTCCCAATTGAAAGGATAAATTCAAAGATTACTCCTTTGTTGCTGAACTGTTTTGAGGTTCGTGTTGAAATTCCACCTGGGAATCTTATGTGTGTGTGTTTACTCTCTCCTAACAAAAGAGAAGCAGTTAAAAATTTGCATTACTGCCAAAACAATACCATTTTTCTTGCAATGAGCTTTACGTAGAATAGAGAGAGTGCCATTTAAAATTTGTCATTTTTAGTTCATATATAATGCAGGTCCCAGAAGGTTTTTTTGTATTTAAAACAAAACAAAACTCTAAGATATTTTGCTTACCATAAGGCAAAATCTGAAAAACAAGAGATCTGCTAAAAGATGTGGCTTAGTGCCAGCTGTGAGCACGCTGCTTTGGGATAGTGTCTCATGCTTCATTTTGTAAGGGTTGCTAAGAGACCATAGGATGGGAACTTTGTAATTAGTAAATAATAAATGTTTAAAAAGCTAAAATGTCTATGTTGGAGGTGCATTGGGATTCTGACTGGGTAAAAGACTGCTGTCAGTCAGCAGCAGCCCCTGGACTCACATAAATCCCTTCCATAATTAGGCCAAGAAGGTCAAATTAGAAAAAGGTTGAACTCGGTTATACAAAGTTGACTGAGTCAAGGATAAGAAGTTTCTAGTTAAATCAATAGCAACTCCTTCGGCAGCCGAGTAGCTCCAGGCACCCCTTTACACTGCTGTTTGTATTCGTTAGCTGCTTTTGGTTTGCTCCTACTCTGACTCGTGTGCTTTGGCTGGACCTGGAGGGAGACAGCCGGGGAGAGGCAGCACATACGCGTTCAGAGAGAACATTTTGCACCTAACAAGACTGTACTTAGCACACCTGTAGCATGAGGTAGATGCAAAAGTTTATAGGAAGGGTAATTATTATATGCAGTTAACAGATGGAGGGTCTTGAGAGAGAAAAGTGAAGTGACTTGCACGAGATCACCGTGGGGGAAGGGTTGCAGCGGCTTCCTGCCGCACCGTTCGGGCTCGCTGGGGCCCACAGAAGGGTTTTGGGTTTCGACTGTTTAAGTCCACAGGATTTTTTTGTAGTATCTTAAGCGAATACAGGTCACGTTGCAAAACAGGGTATTGCCAGTTTGACTGGTATGAAGTGCCTGAATATAATTTCATTTTTTTAAAAAAAGCAAGCAAAACTGTATTAAAAATGGAAGTTACTAAAGTATTGACTGAGGTTCGTCTGTTTGTTATTCGCTGCATTAAGCAGAAAGCAGTCTTGCCAAGACCTATGTTCCCTTTTAAAGAGTTGCAATGACATTTCTGATGCTTAATACTCTTAAGCCACAGCAATAAATAGCTTTTTTCCTGAGTTTCAACCCCTGTGTAATTGGCTGCTGTCATTTTCCTTATCAGAGACTATCAGAAAACAATAAAACACATCGGCCGCACATAAGAACTGTTTCATTTCCTTCCATTTGCTGCCTCCAGTGTAGAGCAACATGTGCGCGGTCCTGCCGTTCCGAGGGGAGGCCAGGAGCACTTACCCGTGTCTCTGGCGTAACGTGGCCCTCCCCTTCTTCTGACTGCAGATTGTAATCAACATTTCATCTTTCAGGAACTGGTTTAGATTTGGAGTTTCACAGAAAGGAAAGCTGAAAATGTTCAGACGATTAGTTAAATGAGTCAGGAAAAGTGATGGCTATTTTCTGTTCCTTTAGAGAACGATTATTTGACTGATTGATTTTGATGCATTTAAGAAATTTCAGTAATAGCTTTTTCCTTACAAGGTCAAATAAACAATTTGCAAGATGAAGCATAATAGGCTCCTATAATTCAAGATGCAAGAAAATATGCTGATGAGGCCCAAAATTAAAGTGATGAGAAGTCCACCCAGAAGGAGTAGTCCTAATTCTTTGTTAAATTACACAGCGTTATTGTGTTGCTGTCACTTCTTTGGTAAAAGTGCTTCTTAACCACTACTGACAAAGGGTCTATTTCCTTATTTGTGAAGGATTGTAGGACATGTCATGATGCCCTTCAGTGTGTGTTTATCTTGTCTTTTGGTATCAAACTCCTTTCTTTATATTGCTTTTTTTTTTTTTTTTTTTAAGAACCAAAGAAAATACATTTATTAGCTGTTGCTTTTAGCTGTGCAACACAGAAGTGTTTCCTTGGTTCTGAAGTGCCGTTGCGGGTCCAATGTCAGTTGAAGGTAGCTGTTTTGCATTGAAATTGTTTCCTATTATATGGAAATAGATTGTTCTGATTTTCGTCCATTTTATTTATGCAAAGAAACGAAACA
The DNA here is from genome assembly GCF_036370855.1 of Dromaius novaehollandiae. Lineage (NCBI taxonomy): Eukaryota > Metazoa > Chordata > Aves > Casuariiformes > Dromaiidae > Dromaius > Dromaius novaehollandiae. The sequence continues at coordinate 7,860,738 of NC_088108.1, forward strand.
TTCAGTACAAATCAGTGTGCAAAGTTTAAGCTGCTGTGAATGAGACATAAACCAACAAACAAGAAGCAGTTTATAGGTGATTTGCTTGAGTGGTCCAAATTTTGAAATAGTGTCTGAAGATGGAATATATGCACATGCAAAACCCAGCATTTGCATCAGCATTTAGAGGTTGATGAAGTACATGCGCGACTGCCAGCTGAAAAGCCTGACAGCCCTCTCCAACTGCACAACTTCTTCTGGGTGTAGCTGGGACTAAGGGTTGCAGATATTTGTGACTTGCAGACCGACAGGTCTGTTTGAAATAGAGGCCATTGCCCTCCTGGGTTAGCAGCACAATGCAAGTTCATATTAATGAGTTAAAAATGTAGTGGCAAATTTAATTTTTTTTTTCATCTTACTACACTCAGCTGCAGTCTGTTTTCTAAGTGTTTTTTAATCTGGAGGGCTGAGATTCATCAGGTCTTATCTCAAGATGATTGAAGTCAGTGGTTAGACTCTGACTTCAAGGCCTTTGATGAGGGACATTCCTCTGAAGGAATAGTAATTACCCTTTATATTTCATACTGCCTCTTGCCAATCAGTGCTCTGCACCTCACTGTTATTCAAAATTAACAAATAAATAAATTGCAGTGTAATGGAAGCATAAATATAATCTTGCTCTTACACTGAAACTGATTAAAGCAAGCAAGTGAAGTGTGAGATGGATTCCCGTGAGCGGAAAACCATACCTGGAGAACCAAAGGAGCAAAGGACTTTGCTTTCTCTCCTCTTGTGATGGGATTGCCGACAATATGGGCAGAACTGTCAGGAGAAGGCTTAGAGATGACAGGCTCCACTTGGAGACAGGAGATTAGAGTGCTTATTCAAAATCAACCGACTGCTCAGTGAAAGAGATCTCGGAAAAGGTGAAAAAGGCAGCATGTCCCAGGATACGCTGGCAGGCTGAGAGGCAGAGAAGGTGGTTTCCTCCTTAGGCTAGTCTTACCTTTCCCAGTTCATTTTTGTTTGCTTTATAACTGGCTGGGACAGGGACTGTAGCACTGCGTATTTGCATTGCTGGTGCTGCGTCAGCTAAGGATGCTCGCGTGGTCTGGACGCGGGCAAATCTGGAACTGGACTTCTGAAAAGAGCCCAATGGAGTTAGGAGCCCCCGATCAAACACATTTGCAGCTCCTGCTCTTCACCCATTCCACTGATCTTTCAGGGCACGCGTGTGTGTGTGTTTGTATAAATACGCCATGTGCTAGTGTAATCAACTCGCCCAGGTACATACTGATCAGCATTTAAACCAGGTGGTTTTCATATCCTCGATGAAGCACTGCAAATGTTCACTATCCCCACTTAAGGATTTTTTCCCCTGTGCAGTTAGGAACTAAAGAGGGATTGGCTGTAGAAACAGGTGTTAACAAATAGTGTCCAAAGATGACAGAAGATCCAACAAGGCAAAAATTGCTGCTGGCCTCCTGCTGGTACTGGATCAGTGGTTGTCCGTGGCTGGGATCCCTGTGTCACGTGCATCAGTGGTGTTCAAAGGCTGCACAAATGCAGTGTGAAAGGTTTCAGCCTTTCAGGCAGGTCCTTCTCTCTTCCCTCTCGCCCCCTTCCAATGGTGTGACTGGAGTGTAGCAGAGATCCTTACATCTGAGGCACTAAAACTCAGGAATGTGAAGATACGTCATGCACTCACCTCATGTAACAGGTGGACTTAAACACATGCTAGAAGATAAGGTAGGAGTGCCTGTCATTTGGTGACAGGGCAGCTCTAAAATGATACTCAGTATTGTGCCTGTGCTCCAACACAACATTTCTGCTTCAGTTAAACAGTACAGCTGTTACCATCATAGATCATGTTCACATATGGAATTAAAAAATGCCATGGATTTAAGCATGGCATAGGCCTCAATCGATGAGACTGGGGTTAAGCCATCTACCAGGGTTGACATGGGTATTTGAAACAAATGAGAAAAATCTCAGGCACATTGTTTGGCTTTCTTCTTCAATATGTAACATCTGCATATATGTGTCTTACGTATACGTAGCAAGAAATCAAAGTATCTTTCACAGATTAGTAGAAGTCCTGCTCCTTTTTTCTTTTCTTTTTTTTTTTTTCCTTCTCCTTCGTCAAAGATCTGTTAACCAAGCTGGAGAAAACAGCAGGAGAAATTGTAAAGAATTCTAATTATGTAAATGTAAAATAGTCATCAAGAAAGAAAAACCAGGGTAGGTAGCTTTGATGAAACTGCTTTGAAATATTTACTGGTGCCATCAAATTGAATTTCATCTTATATTTAGCATAAAGATTACAACATTTAAACAAACAATAACTTCACGCAGCAAAAACAAATTATATTTGTTTAGCCTAGCTAAAATGCAGTTATGTGCTTTGGCTTATTCACAGAGAAGTTTAGAAGTGCCAATGTAATGTATTCATTATTCATCGTAATATACATACAGTTTGTCTGGACTGTGGGCTACATTTTAACTTCCAAAGTCTTCCAAAGTCAAAAATGTTTCAGAATGCTTGGAGGAACCTTTTGGTACAAAATTATCCCTTCTGGCCACAAAAACCCACAGGGTTGTTCACAACTGTTGTTCAGATATAATATAATAATTTAATGGAACCTAAATTTGACATGCCAACCTGAAAGCAACTACTCTATGTAACACAGACTATGAGGCGTTAAATGTATAACGAAGTTTCCACCAAAATAAGGGCTCAATTCTTTTAAGGGTAGGTCCTAGATTTTTAGTAAGTAATTTAATGATATGAAAAGTCTGTTAATGTTTAGACTTGTGTCCTGATCCAATATCGGGGCGGGGGGGGGGGGGGTTCGTTACAATCCCAAGGACGAGATTAAGACCCTAAAACCGGTCAAATATCGTACAACCTTTTAACTTTATTTTCCACGGAGTGGGGAGAAAAGGTGGGGAAAGGCAAAGGGGAGGAGAGAGAGAAAGAGAGAGAGAGAAAAGGGGGAGAGAGAAAGAGATACCACCACCCGTGGATCCAGCAGCCTCCCGTTGGTCCTCTTCACCCTGGGTGTAAATTGTAGCGATGCGCGTGCAGTAATTACAACTCGGGCAGGGTCCGACCCTAGGTTCCCGCTGAAAATTTCGGAGCCAAATCAAGGCAAATTAAATAAATAAATTGTAATGACAGGCGTGCAGTAGTTACAGCTCAAGTTGGGTGCCTCCGAAGAGGGACCCTGAACAAAGAAATCCCTGGGCAATTATAGCTTTTTCAAATTAAGTTTCCCACCCCTCACGCGGTAGTTCAGACCAATAGTAATTTTTGGGTCTGGGGTCTCCTGCTCCCTGCTGGGTCTCATCGTTGTTCCCAGGCAGGCTGCTTTTCTCCCTTATCTTTACTGTTGCGGTTTCTGCTGACAAATGTGTTTTGATTCCTCGGGTTCTGCCCTTCTCTCTCAAGGCCCTGACCAACAGGCGTTGTTCCAGCAATTAGCACTGCCCCAGCAGTGACAGTAGGTGTTATCTTCCAAGGTCCTGACGAAGAGGATATAATCCAGACCCCCCCCTAATTAACACAGTCTCAGCAGTGAGGGGAGGCTTTGTTTCCCAGGGTCCTGGCATGCAAGCAGGCCTTATTTCAAAGCCTTGACATCCTCCCTCCCGGAGTGTGACGCATAGGAATGCAAACTGCTTGTAACTCCCTTATCTTTCCAGTCTGCACCAGCTCTGGGGCCCTTTCTCACTGAACTAGGGAGTGTGGCCTAAGGCTTCAGCAAATTTAGCTACTCATGCTAAGCAAGTTTTATAAAAGTTGTGCTAAGTGGCAGTAATTTGCAGTCCAGGTCCCAAAGTCTCTGTCCGATCGTGGTCTGGTTCAGTGCAGGCTCGGTGTGTCCTGGGTGGTCGCAGGGAGACCATTTCGGGGGTTGCAGCAGCTCAGTCCTGTTTCTGCCGGGAACAGATGGCTTGTTCGGGGTTATGGTTTGCTTGCACCTTATGTACCAAGAAATGTTTAAGGCAAAAGTTCACTCACCTGTCCGCCACAACTTGACCATGGTGGGCTATGGTTTCAGATCTCACGCTTTAAGCTAGTGCTTGAAAAAGCAAACCAGGAAAGCATGATCAATGAGGGCCGTGGTCTTTGATGGAGCTCTCGAAGGAAGGCCTCTTTCAGCCCCAGTGATACCCCTGGGCCCACCCTCTGGTGCCTTGGTTCCTCTGGGCTCTTGGTCTTTTACTTTTCTACTCCACATACAATTTTTGTTTTCCGCTTCTGAAGAGTCTCAAGGGATTTCCTTGGCAGAAAAGCTTGGGCAAGACCAAAGGGTAGCTGAGGCCAGGAACCAGGTTTGGCAGCCGGTGCGAACGCTGTCCGGAGGAGGTTTGGCTCCTTTGCTCCGCAGAGCCTCGCGAGGCCCGTAGGGGCCTCCTGTGTCCCACCACACGCTCACGCAGTGTCCCAGCAAGCCTCTGCTTGCTGTGCTGTAGTACACCATAGTACCCTCCTGTTCTGGCCACAGATATTTGGGATAGTGTCTCAGGGGCAGGCAGGGACCAAAATGAAGGACCGAGAGGACCAGGATCCTGCATCTCTCTCTCTGCGGATATCTGGGCCGTACGCCCAGGTCTGTTGTCAGGAGAGTATCCTGGCACAGGAACAGGAGGAGTTTGCTGCCGTAGATGCTAATGTTCATGTCCTTGTCTGCATGTCATAGCTGTGAGACGTGTCATGGAAAGGTGATCAAGGAGGCTGAAACTTTTGCCACTGATCCAGCAGAAAAATCTAACTGAGTTGCAGGAGTAATGGAGCAAACACAGCTGTAGAAACAAGAATGAAGAAGTTATTCAAATGTGAATTTAGTAAATATAAATACTGTGGATTCGCCTTAATTAGTGTTTGCTTTCCTTTTTATTTTATTAATCCAATTACATGCTTAAAAGTTTTATTACATTTTATTTTTAATCAGCTTTTCAATCTATTTTGTTTGCCTCAGCTCATCTCTCAGCTCACGTCTTTTTACTGAGCACGTTATTTGAAATTGTTTGCAGCCAGAGCCTTACAAAAATCTGAATCGCATTTCTCCATCAGTATTGTCAAAGCATTATAATTCTGATAAGCCAGGAATGGTGAAGGTAGCTCCTTCCCCTTGTAAATGGTGATAGGAGTTAAAGCTAATTTTGTATTGATGACAGTCTAGTAAGGACCTGGTTTGGGAGAGGTTTGTTCAGGTGCAGATGCTGACCTTAGACCTTACACTGTGTATGAGTCAAGCCCACAGCCTCAGCTGTAGCTTCGGTCCTTCCTTAGGATGGACGTATCTAGGTAAGAAGAGCTACAAAATCGCCTTCAGTGTTGTTCTAGGTCACGAGCCAAATTCCATCACCTTCCCTTCCTTGACATGTCCTCCTTTCTGCCCAAATATATAGGCAATTTGGAAATAGATGGAAGTTCTTCTACCAAGAGGATTTTTTTTATAGCTGCAGTTTTGAATACCTAGAAGAAAAAAAACATGATAATGATTTTCTGAAACCTAGCGTAAACAGGCCTTTTCATTCATTAAACTTCCATTGTATTGAGGAAAATATGAACTGTATTTATCATGTGTTACAACTAGTATAAACCTGCTAGAAATATTAGATTGAAGGAGAATTCTGGGGTCAGAGTGAAAATAAATATTAACAGCTATTAGACACTTTTAGGATATGGGGCTGTCTGGAATTTGGGGGTTTAGGTTTAGTAAAATTTAGGTCTAGAAAATAAATTTGAAAATCATCATTCTCCACTAACCCATCTATAGCTAATAACAGCAGCAGCAGCACGGGTGGGAGTCCTGGCAGTAGCCCGTGCAGAGTGGCGCGTGCAAGAGCACCTGCAGGAAGGGAAACGGATACGCAGGATGAGCGGGTTTGCCCGGAGCCTCGCAGAGGCTAAATGCCTCAGTCCGCGCAGCATCCGTGGGCTTCCCAACGTTTACAACGTCCTGGCAACAGCCAGACTGTTTGCTGTTGGTTTTGCATTTTCAGAGGGAGTTTTCAAAATAAGCTAGTACCCTGGTTCTTCAACGGGAGACCCGAGATGGAGGCAGTCGTGCGGCGCGGCATGAAGAGCAGCAGCGGTATCGGGTGCCGAGGGAAGTCCAAGGGGCCTGCGGAGAGCCGCCAGCTGGGAGGGAATGTGTTAGTGCAGGGACTTCAATTTGCTCGGATTTGCACCACTGGAGTGTTCATTGACCTTTTGCAGAGTATTTTTTTTCAGTTGTATTTCTTCCTCCCCTCTTTGACAATAAATACTTTCATAAAATATTCTTGTTCTCTCCCGATTTTCATGCATTTAGAAAACATCTTCTCCTATGAAACAATTTCAGAGGCCTTGGATTTCACAAAATGCATATGGAGAGCCAGTTTAAGCTCTGCAATATCATTTTCAAGCAAGCCACAGTTGATTTTACTATAGGGAGTTGATGTTTTCCATTCAGCATAAATAATTAGTTATATAACACTTACTTTGACTTCTAAGTTGCAGAATTGTCTTTTTATGGTAGTTTTTGTAAGCTAGAGTCCAGTATTGAGGCCCAAATACATTTGGAAAGCAAGCAATATTAAAATAAGCTTTTACTGATTTGTGTGATATTTAAGGAGAATTGCAATTTTTTTTTTAAGTATATATTATCATCACAGGAGAAAATCAAACAGTCTGACCTCATTACTGCATAAGGGAAGAACTATCTGAGATTCAGAACTAGTAATTACTCTGCAATATATATTCATATTAACATTTTGTCTGTAAATTGTTCTGCTATATACATGCTTTAAAATCAAATTAGATCATAATGTGACCCTCGAGTTCCACCTTCCACCAATTCTGTATGCTGCAAGATGAATTTAATTTGATAGCATGGATTTCCTGTACAAAAAAGATGCCTTTCAGCTGGTGAAAGTGGGATTGCTGAGATTCCAGGGGCATGTGTTTGCATGGTTTATTAAAAGTTGTTGATGGTTGAAGATTTATAGTTTCTCTGGAGAGTTCCTTATATACCAAAATTGGAGATTCTAAGTGTGAATCCCAGATCAAAGCAAATTACTTGGCCTTATGCAACACAGATTTCCTATAAACCTCACGAAATATCGGTGAGGACTAGAAGGAAGACTGTCATTTAGGTCATTTTTTCTACTGCTGCCTTAAAGCAGAATGTATACAGGTGTGCTGGAAAGACCTTGGTTTTCGGAGCATGGGGAGAGCTGCAGCCCTGGTCTTTCGCCCTGGGCACCTGCTCTTTACTGAACAGTTAGGGGAAGCCGCTTGCTAGCGGTGTGAGCGTAGGGTGTTGGCTGAGAGCACCAAATGATTGCTTTCATAGGAAATGTGAAGCGATCGGGAATCTTAATGTAATACTCGCCTTCATTAATTAACGGCATCGTTAGAATGCTTTGCTGGCGTATTGCAGAGCAGACATTTCTCATTGGTGTCTGTGATATAATTAAATTTCCAACAGTCTGTAGAGCAGAAGAAATATCTTTAGAAATGAAAAGTAAGTTAGGCTAACTCAATAGTAACGGGGTAGTTTTTCTTTAATATTCCTTATGAATATGCCGAAAGAGTAGAACAGGTCAGAAGAGAGTTCAACTTGCAGATTATTCTTTTGGAAGAGATGGGAGAGTTGCAAACCACTGAAAATAAAACCTGAAATAAAACATACTTCTGTCTTTAATTTAAAGTACTGCCCTATGATAGAGAAAAGCTAAAAATTCATATAATTTGTTAGTATGGTATCTTACTTAATCAGAAGAGCATAGTGGAAGGTGGAAATATTTTCAGAAATGTTCAGATATTCTTTAATAAATAAAATTAATGCTATCATTAGTGGCAGCTCTCAGCAAAACTTTTCTCTTTTTTTTTCTTTCCTATAGATAAGCACTCTTCTGGGAAATGAATATTGCTGCAGTCATATTGTGCTTTCGGTTAATGAGATGTGGGTTCAATTTGTTAGAGTTTTATGATAATGAAGCTTATAATTTAGTGACAAACTGGCATGCTTTCAAAACATTCTCTTATTGCCATGGCATTTTTTATTTTCATCAGAAACACTGATGTGCAATTTAGGTGTTGATAGTGGCAGATGTGTACCTTCATAGACGGGCGGAAAACCATGACAAAGGGCGAAAAAGGTAACACGGACTAAGAGAAGTGTAACACGGGATGGAGTAGGTGGCCTGCTTTCCCGCAGTGTTAAAAGCCAGGTAGAAACTCGTGATCTGTATTGCTTCCCACAGGCAACGTGTCATTAGTTGAATGTCATTAGTTTGTAATGTTTTAAAGATGTTCTTCATAACTTGCTATAGACGGGGTTTTTGCAAAGGGCAACGTCCTCCCCGCGCAAGGCTTGCCGAATCTCTCGGACGTTGCAGTGTCTCTGCCTGGAATATGAGCTAGCTGCTGCCGGAGGAGTGGGGCTGAATTTGGAGGCGGCGAGCCCCCGCGGCGGCTGGCCCCTGGGGTCCGGCGGGACCCTGACCCGGGCCATCGCTTCCCTTGCTCCCGGCCGCGAGGGGCGGCTGAAGGCGGAGAGGTGCCGTTGGTGACTTCTGCATGATCAACGTGTCGCTTGCCGGTGTTTGCGAGCTTGCCTATTAAAATAAATCCTGTGATTCAGGCAAGCATATAATGAAGGTGCACAAATTGGAACACGCTTGTTCCAGCGCTGTCGATAATAATTCTTGTAAGTAAAAGTTAGAAAAGTTATCTAAAAGTCCTTTGCTGAGTCCTGGAGAAAGTGTTCAGAACTGGGCACGGAGATACATTTCTTCAGCTTTTCCCAGTTTGCTTTTGTTTATTTTTATTCAAAGATGACTTCTAATATTTAACCAGATACTGTGGAATTTCTGCCGAATAATTCAACTTACTGAATCAAATCTGCGGTTGGAACAAGGACTGCACTTCGACACGCTGCTTTTACTACTGTCGTTCCTGGGTCTAGGTAGTCAGGGCTCTCACTGTGGTGCTTGGCAAAAAATGAAAGGTTCCTCTGGCACATTGGCTGTCCTCATTTAGGTATCAATTTTCTAAAAAATCTTGACCTTACAGCATAAGGTATTGGAAAACAAAATATTACAATTAAAGCAAACAGTACATTCTATTTTTGTACTAGCAAAATTCTGCTCCAAACCCATGTTACAATTACACAAAAAAAAAATAACATTCTAATGAGAGAATTTTTACCCAGTCTTCACCAATCTGATATAGTAAAAGAATGTCCATAATTCACTGTAGTTTATCAACTTCTGTGTGAATTAGTATTGTTTTATAAAACCTTTTTAGTCCTATGAATAAAAATCAAAAATAGGGCAAACACCCCAGTGTCTTACAGTAGCTTTCAGGAGGGAAAGACTCCCTCACTCCTCCTTCGGGTGCAAATTTTACTCTAAGGTTGTGGGTCTTCCTTTAGACCATCCCTAGATTTTCTGCTTAATCATGCTTATGAGGATAATGGCAGACTCTATCATCTACCAGGTAATCCCAATATTTTTCCTCTCCAGGGAAAATGTTGTCTCTACATTCCTGTTCCCTGCAATGGGCTGTCAGTTTTTATTATATTAGTTTGGGAGCAATGATAGGAACCAGAATAAAGGAATAATTAAATATTGAGATTTAGAGTTTTCGAAGTTAGGTTTAAATTGCCATCAGTTAAACTTGTGTACTTTGCACTTATTGTATATATATATATATATAAAACAAGCAGAGTAAGTACATGGCAAATTTTAAGCATGCTCCTTGTGTTTTATTAACTTAGTTTGCAGAATATGGCAATCTCCTGAGGTGAAAGTCTGCTGAATGATAAGACCTTCATTAGCATGATAAAGCAAGCACAGGGTTAAATAGCTGACACAGTTACCAAAAACCTACTTTGCTGAGTTTTTCTGTGAGCATATATTGTTCATGCATGCAGAGAAGATAACGTAAGAATATAAAGAAACTTTTTATGTATAATTACAAACTTTGCACCCTCTAGAACAAACATCTCCCAATTATCTCATTTTGTGCTTCATCCATTATGCAGGTCTGCCAAAAAGTGCTTTCTTCCTGCAAGGCAATTGGCTAACATTGACCAGGTTTTCCTCGGTTTCTCTTTTAGGTAATGTAGTGAGATTAACAACACAATTATTTGCAGTGGGTTGAGTCTATTTATTTAATTAAAATAAAATAAAGCCGTCCATGAAAAGCAACTTGTTTGCATACATTCAATGAAGTAGAACTGATTTCTGGATTTTAATTTATGTAGGAATCATTTTATTCCCCTTCCCAACAAGATAAAATGTTCATTCTGTTGTTAATGTATCTTATTCATTTTAAATGGCTAAAGAACTGGTGATTTTGTTTAGCAAACTTTGCATGAGGGAGGGAATTTGCTAATGTGACGTGGTGGTAAAAGCTTGAAATTGCCCTAAATGTTTCTGATACCAGCCTGTGGTGCCTAATTATTTCTTTAATTACAATGTTTCTAATTATATTCCACATTTGTATACATACCAAAAAGGATCAAATACCAAAAAGAAGCATTCTTTAATTAAAATTCCAATTTCATGTCTGTTATTAAAATAACATTAACATTTCTAGAGAGAGACATTGTATTCAGCTGCCCAGAGCAGCAGTCAGAAAATCTGCATGTTAGTTGATGTCTTCTGAAATGCATGTTAAATATATACATAGCAAGTAGGGTTTGTACAGCTCGTAGGGATCCTCGGGGGCATTTAAGACCACTTGGTGTGCCTTTTCTCCAAGCAACACAGCTTTTTACTTGGTTATTTAAAAGTACAAACACTGATGAGCAGTGAAAGGGCTGCTGTGTGGATGAAAATGATTCTTAGCGGTCATTTTGCTTTAGTTGACTGTGTAACTAATTGATACGTTTTTAGCTATAACACCTTGGAGCTTTTAAACAAGTGCTGCTACTTTCAAGCCAGGGAAATCTCCGAGGCAAGACTTTGTATGTCTTTGTGTCAAGATGATATAACTTTGCCTCAGGCACAGCCACAGGCTGGAAATACTTTGAATGGATAAAAAACAGGACAGATGGGCATCTAGAAGATCATTACTGTTACCAGTCTGAGCGTGGTTCTTCACTAGAAATGGCTTTAAAAATACACAAAAATGCAATTATGATGATGCCATAGGATTTTAAATATAGACCTGCAAAGTAAGGTTTTTTAAAAGAGTAGGATTTTTAAAGCTTTGTTGACACTTACTGAGTTAGTAGTTTTGTAAACTGCATATCTGCAGGCCTGGGCCTAACGGAGTTTGGGGCTTTAAGGAGAAAACAGGTAGATCTTTGTTTCAATTTCAAGGTTGAATCAATCTGATACTCCAAATATGATTTGAAGTGTTGCAGTGTATATTCTGTAAATGGCTATTTTCAGTAGTTAATGTGTGAAAAGCATTTACCTTTTCTAGTACTTTCTTAAAAATAACTTACGGGCTCCTTAATCCTAGCTCCTGATGGTGAAATAACACAACTAAAGTAAAAGGAACCTCACAGGAAAGAAATCCTGAAGATTTAAATGGTATATTTGCTTCTAGTCTATAATTATTTGTAGTATGGTACCTAGCATTCCCACAGGAGACAAAGGCCATGTTATGCCAGACACTGTTCCAGTAGGTTTTGTCCCTCCCTGAAGGCAGTACTGTACATCAGCGCGCGCGGGGAGCTTGGCCACCGCAGCAAGCTGCCGGATCCGGCCGCTCCCCCGATACCCACCGTGGAGCTCTGCATTTCTTTCTTTCTTCCTTTTCCTCTTTTCTCTTTCTGCTGTTGTTTTAGAAGTTTATTTTTAACCCAGACCATTTCAGTAAAGTTAGGGACAGTGAAATTCAGCTCAGGTGAGAATAAGTAGCCAAAATGGAAGGGAGCTGGACTTGAGCCAGCCCTGCCAGCACATCTTGTAACTACACCCAAAATGTGAGTAGGGAAAAGTGGTCTGAAAAAAGTGATTTGCCCATCTCTGTTACAGAGAAGGCTGGGCAGAGGACTCCTAATGCATCTAGAAATAGGTTTGTTAACCCCCACCTACTCAACTAGTGGGACCCGAAGCTGCAAGACCCGGCGTGGGAAAGGGGTACGGCAGCGCCCTCCTCACCCCGCGTGCGGATACTTGGTAGGACGTGAAGGTTCTTCACTTGATTGTGTGGGATGTGACCTAAGTTATTTGAAAGATGCTTCATTATATTTGCTTCTGCTCCTGATGCACCAACTGAAAGAACAGGAAAAACTTTCTGAGGGAGTGAAAGAAAGAGGATGATTGCTCATTAAATAGAAAAGGCTCCCAAAGCCATCTGGGTGACCTTGAATTCAGTCCACTGATGCCGTTATGCAAACTGCAGAACATGGAGTGAAAGGGTCCTAAACACAATTAACAAGACAGTGTAACACAGGGAGTAGGATGCTGTGCGCGTGTGCCGTCACCCTGCGCAGGGCCACCCGAGAGGCACGAGGCTGTGCACGCTCTGCTGCTGCTGCGTTTGCATCTAATTCCAGCGCATCCTTCTCATGTTCTCCGCAGACAGCTGAGTAGGGCTGAAAGGCAGGTAACCAGAGCAATAAAACATAACCAGCAAAATCTTAGACCAAATATTAAGGGACAATTTCCTCTGATGATTTAACTGCACGGTTAAATTATGTGAGTTGAAGTGGTTTACTCTGAGAAGGTCGCCTGTCCATCAATGCCTTATTTCTCAGGTAGCCTGTTCATCTTGTGGACCATCCATTCTCACAATTACCATAAAGGTGTATTTTTCTTCAGATGCAGATTAGCATTCATTTAAAACACAATCTTAGCGATGTTTTCCGAAGTGTGACTCAAGGCAGACGTAGTACATTCTTGGTAATGCATACATTCCCTCTTTAGCATTTCCAAATTTCTCAGGGACCCTGGAAATTCAAGTTATGTAACAATAGTAAAAGAATATATATGTATGTATGTTCAGTTCCTTTCTGCCTACTTGCTATTAACACCTTAACATTTGTCTAGTTACTGCAGTGTTAATGGTAGTTATCAAACGTGTTTACTCAAATTTGCTAGATTGTCTGCGGGCTGCAGCACCGTACAGCTGCAGAGCTCCTCGCAGCTCCAGGGGCTGCTGTGCCAGATGCAGCTGGTTGACAGGCATGTTGGTGGGGGAGCTCAGGAGAAGTCACGGGACTTCCCTTCAGGGAATGTGCGAGTTGCCCACAGACACAGGCTGAGAGAAAGAAGGCATGAATCTGCATCTATTTAGTCACTAGACAGTCAGTCTTTACTGGTAATTAATAACATACTTATTTTAAGAGAATGACATCATTAGGATGGGAAGAAGTTGGGGACTGGGAAAGACAGGGAACATTAATTTTGACTATAGTCAAAGATTTAATGTCTCTCCCCTCTCTCATGGTCCAGCGGGGCGTTGACATCGCATGTTAGCATTTGGTTTCAAGGCTGGGGAGAAAAATAATCTTTTTCTGAGAATTTTGAAAGATTGTCCAAGAGGAAAGTCATTCATTTTTTGCATGCGAGTGCAGGGTTCGAATGCTCAGTTTAAGGAGCTAGTTTTGAAAATGTAGCCCATAATATTCTGATGAAGAGCAGAAGCCCAATTATTCTTTAAAGTGACAGAAATAGATCTCTCCGTGAGTGCTTATTCTCATACAGTTATCCACAATTTAGGCAAAAGTCAGATTGTCAGCAAGATAAATGCACTACATTGATTCAAATAATGCTCAGACTGATTGTGCTGGTTTACTGCAGGCTTGTAAATCAAGTGTAGGTTGGTGGAAAATTCACTCAGAACAACTACCTCTTTTGGGTGAGACTGTAACAAATTCTGACACACTTCTTACATTTGGTTTGACTAAGTACTCTATTACAAATGTCTGATTACTGGATCTACAAAGTAATGAGTTACATATTACTGATCACCGTCTCGCACAAGTCCTAGATGATAGATTAGTCTGAGTTTTCTGGGAGAGACTGAGAATTTCTGAGAATAACTTGCACCGTTAAGTTTCTGCCTGAGCTTCATGGCTGCTCTATCTTGTTTATGTATGCTGCGCTCAGAAGATGGAAAAGACACACTAGGACCAAATGCTGTTTGCAGTCTGAAAAGAACTCAGATGATTTTGCAAGGTGGTAGGCTTTAAAGACTTGCCAGCTCTGCAGCTGTCCTTGTTTTGGTTTAGAGTGGATTGTAAGGGTTATGCAGTTTGGTATCGCTGGGGTTTTACAAGGACTGCACACTAGAGGGGGGTAGCATCCAGTACAGCATGTATCACAAACTTTGGGGACCTTCCAGTCAGTGTGGGGAGTGAACATTAGATTTTCAGAGCTACCTGAGTTCAAAACGGAAGGAAATTTTAAGTTCTGCTTCGCCGATGTGTTCTGTGTTTTCTCCAGATGGATGCTCTTAACCTGTGTGTGATGAGTTTTAAGCCGAGCTCTGAACACTGTATACTTTATGCACTTTTCTGAATAACTGCAGGCTTATTCTTACCCTGCTCTTAAGTTTGGCAATTTGAAAGTCCAGGTTAGTGGATACAGAGGTCACAGAGCTGTGGCTGCTTTCAAAGGAGGTCCCCAGGGAGTCAGGACCAGGGAGGCCGCCAGGTTTCCGAAGGGCCCACCTGCGCTGGATGCTGCGATGAAGGGACACCAGGGCAGTGGCAGCTCATTTGGCAGCAGCACAGTTTAAGCTGTCCTAAGCAGCACCTACGTTTCTTGTCAGCTTCCCTGCTTGTGTGGCTACCTGGTGTTTCGGATTGAGGAATGGATCCAGCTTAAAATAATAATAATAATAATAATAATAATAATAATAATAATAATAATAATAATAATAATAATGGCTTGGGGGTTTGGTGGCTGGATGTGCACAAAGACGCTGAATGCGAAGGAAGGCAGCTCACCGGGCTGCGGTTCTTGCCGGGGAGGAGAGGTGACGTGGCGGAGGATGTTCCCAGGCAGGAGGGGAGCGGGGCCGGAGGGCAGGAAGGGCCGCGGGAGCAGAGGGAGCCGGGGACTCGCCGTCGGAGAACGGCTGCGCCAGCGATGAGAGGGAGCAGAATATACCATGCAGAGGAGGGAGTCCTGGGTAGAAAAAATAAATAAGGTTTGAGCACTGCCCTCTTGATAAGAGTGGTTAATCAGTAGGGCACTCTCTGGTCTGAAGGCTTCCTGTGATTTCCCCGAGATAAAGGACTTGAAGGGCAGCAGCCGAGGAGGATATGCCTGGAGAATTCACAAAGAGCTTGGAGAAACCGATAGTGTGAACCATGACAGGGCCTTTTTATCATTTTCATTCTTGCCATGCTGCACGTTGCGAGAGTAATATGCTTATGAAACTAATTACTGTTAGCCTAGCCGGCCGGCCCTAGATTACCTAATGAAAACAAATCTGTAAAGGATGAAAATATCAAGAGATTTTGAACTGTCAGTGAGTTATGATGCTTGTCAGTTTTCAATATCAAGTAATGGTAAAACCAAGTGACTGTAACAAATTATTTTGTGTCCACTTGAATAGATAATGATGACTATCCATCTCAGATGTGCTGCTGTTTAAAGTTTAGTTGTTACACTAGTTGACTGAAGCTGTATCGACTAAGGTGCCAAGCTATATTTTGATTTTGCTGTGTGATATTTCACTTCTGTAGTCATTATCCATTTTTATGGAAGTAAAATTAATAGAAAATGATCAATTCAGCTTTTTTCAGCTTGAAAACCCTAATTCAGAAAGAACTTGTGAACCGTTTCAAAATACTGCTCTTACTGGGGAGCTATTTCTCTGCTGATTAAATCTGCTTGCGAGGACCAGCTGAGAGCTAAATCATAGTGTGCTGGGAAAGCAGGAGGAAGCTTTTTTATTCAAGCAGGCAGGATCCATTCTGGAGCTGTTCAGAAGCAACAGCACTGGTTTTAGTTATTTCCCTCTGAAAGCGGAGGATATTACGCTGGTCTGTGTGCAAATGGAAAAGGTGGTTCCCCACCCATTTTCGGTGGCTCCGTGGCCTCTCTGAAAGGGGGAGAGCGTAATCTTGGTGATCTCCAAACACTGTAAAACTTTTGCAGAAGTCGTTGTTAGATGTGGTCATCTTGTAGCCTGGCAAAAGAAGATTGTAGAGTGTTTTTTTTTTCTTTTTTTCTTTTTTTTTTTTTTAACTAATGTGTTACCTTTTGCTCCGATGGAAGCTAGCCGGCAGCACGTGAATATCCAGACCTTGTGGGTGAAGATGACGGTATGATTGTTGTGTACGTCTTAGCCACAGCCCCTTTGAGAAAGAGCTGCTCTCAAAGCCTTTGAAGAAGAAGGAATTTGAAATGGTGTGTTTGCAGTGAAAGCCTTTTCTCTTGGAGAGTAATTTCGGGCATCAGGCTAGTATGGTTATTAGACTTTTTTCCTGCAATCATGTTTTTCTCTGTATTATACTACAGAGTGGAAACAAAGTATTTTAAAAAAAGTATTCTTATGGTATAGCAAGCAAACTGTGGAAACGTAAAAGACACTGGACATTTGTATCTTTTTCTTTCTGAGATTGCTTAGGGGAAGTGGGGTTTTGTATACTTTAATGGATCAAAACAACAGCAGCAAATTCCCTTCAGTACTGTTGATTTAAATGTGGTAGCCAAGGGAAACACTCAGAAGCAGTAAGTGGAACTGGTGGTTTTGTTTGTTTGTTTTTAATGAATAACTTTAAGGTCGCTCTATAAACATGATTATGTTTTTTTGCAGGTGTAATTCATAATTATAGCTCAACTCTTAGCAGTTTGGCATCTTTCAGTTTTTTAGTTTGAGACCCCTTCCTGCAAGTGTTACACTACGTACCTATTTACAGCAGAACCAGGGTATATGTTAGGAAAATGTTTCGACAGCCCAGATGGACACTCGGATAAGCGTTCGTATGGAGGCCTGAACAGATATGTAAAACCATGACGGGAGGTGGCTTCTTGCGTTGTGTGTTGAGGCCGGCGGGTCGATGTGTCTGAAGGCTCAGACATTGTGGCTCTTCCCAGAGCCAGTTCTGGTGCAGAAAGTGCCTGCTGGGGGGGAAGACTGAGCAATGCGGTGTTTAAAAATGTATAAAATCATAATTTGTTTGGGGAAGCTAATCGTTAATAGACACGAATTGCTACACTAAATGAAAACTCCAGTCCATCTTGCTCAGAATTTGTCTTCTGATAGTGGCTTGTAGCAGATACTTGGGCAGCTATGAAGGGGATACATGTAAAATAGTGTTTTCACATCCCCCTGTCTCCCTGAGGTCTGATTTTAAACTGGCCTACGTAGACATCAATTTAACCTTACAGGATGAGGTTAGATTTTCTTTTTGATGTTCTTCTCTATTCACAGCTGTTGTAATTTGGAGCGTCCTTACTGTAGGTGTAAACGTCCAGTCGCGACTGGGAGAGGAGATGCCCCTGCCCACACGTCCTCGCATTTGTAGTCCCTAGTGGCAGGGAGTTCCCTCGTCCAGTTGTGCACGGGGAAAACATTATTCTGCATTTGGTGATTTAAATTCAACCATCTTTCATTTTCATTAGCTTTCCTTTTGCTCTTGTTTTATGATGTGTGCGGAACTGTAATGCCAGATCTATCTTCTCTGTCACTTTGTTTTTGAATATGCCCTTTTTGTGTCCTTTGTTATTTGTCTGTTTTCCAAGATAAACTGGCTAGGTCTTTCAAACCCTCTTTGTTTGAGAGTTTCTCTATGCTTGTGTTATTTTTATTGTCCTCCTTTAGTAGGGCATATAGCATTCCAGAAGCAGCTGAATGTATTGCACAGCATTTTCCACTCATTCCTAATGCATCTTAATATAATAATAGTGTGAACAGAGGCTCTCACTGAGCTTTCTGGGATGCAATGACCAAGTCCAAAACTATAAGGAGTGCAAATAGTTTGATTCCTTTCTTTCCCTCTGCACTATTTCATTCATTGCCCGTTCACGGAGAATGGAAGAATTCCCCCAAATTCTTTAGAGCCTTCCCCGAGTTGGATCTGCTATTTGCAAATACTGCCAGCCCACTGCTTATGCCCAATGCCATTAATAAATATGTTAAACATTGGATTTCATATGAAACCTTGGGGCCTTTTACTGGTAAATATATTATACTTTTCACAATTGATTAGCTTGCAAAACTATGATGCTTTTGGATCATTAATCCTTTTTAATATTTGCCTTGTTACTGTGCTGTATTGACAGCTGATAAACAGGGCATTTTTGGTGCTGTGCATGTTTTATTAAGTATAGGGAGAAAACTTCACTCTTTCACAGATAGAACAAAAACTACTTGCTAATCCTTTTTTTGTTAAATCCTTTTTTTACTCGGAGCAATATTGTTAGCTTCATCACAACAAAATAAACCTTTTTTTACATGCTGAAATGAGAGTGAAAATTTCACTCCAACATGGCAAACTTTAAAAATTAAACCATATTTTATGATTGCGCATTAGCAGTGCCCGTCCCTCTCCCCTGTAAAATGCTGCTGGTGGTATTGTATTTACATGGATAACTAGCTCCAGTGCGAGCTCGGAGCTCGGTGTTTTTCTGCAGTCCGTTTGGACGGTGAGGCCCAGATGTGAGCCCAGAGGACACTGATCATCACTGCTGGAATCTAATGAGCTCTAGCTTGGTTATGGATCTCTTAAATTAGCAAACAGCCCCACAGCCTCCCAATGCCACCTGTTTTGTACAACAAATCCTGTTGAATCCTGAATTCCCCTGCAACTGGCACCTACACCCCTCCTTGTCCCTGCCAGATGGCAGCTGAGGGCTCCGGCTCGCCGAGTGCACGAAGGCAAAGACACTGTTTGCATGCAAACTGTCTTAATATCTTACGGTTGTTATGAAGGATTCGTGGCTTTCTTTCCCTTTTAAAATTAAACTCCAGCCTTCAGAAGGCGGAAGGAATTGCAGGTGAGACCTCATCTGTAATGAAGGAAATCCTGTTTTTCCTTTTCTTAACAAAAGGGCAGTGATCCTCCCCCGTGGTGTCCCTGCGTGTTCCCTCAAGCAGAGACCTGGTGGTCTTCCCCATTGCCTTGCCTATCTCCAGTAAAACTGCATAGCTTTATCCCTTCAGACTATCACCTGCCTGCACAAGATGCCTGTTGTCCTAAACTTACTGCTATTTCCAAACGTAAAAAATGAGCAGGCGCAGTTAGAGAGCGAGCGGGTAGGCAAAGGATGTACAGATGATGTAGGTGCCATTGAGAAAAATGCCATCCTGAGGGGTGCCATACAGTCTAGGTTTTCTTCTAACACATTCAAAATAAGGAAACCTTTACTGTAATTTCAGTGCAACTGACTGACATTCGCGGATTATCTTTTCTATAATTAAGAGGAGAAGTGACCTGCCAAGGTAAAGAAGAAAGGCTTTTAATTCTCTCGATGGACTTGACAATCACATTTGCAAAGAAGGAACATGCTTAAGCCCCCCCAGTCCCTAGCGTGTGGAGTAAACCTAGTAGTTGTCATCAGCGTCTTGCCTCGTCACCTGGCTGCTGCTGCTGGTGAAGCCTGGTGCCGCCGAAGCTCCCGGCCGGCCGGGTCGGCGTTGCTGCCCGCCAGGCTGTCGGGACAGAGGTGTCTCTGCAAAGGCTGCATGTCCTTTGGTGCCTGGAATGCAAAATGCACGTGAACAGAAACTCTGGCTAACAGTCTCGTCGTCACCCGCTGTATATTTTACAAATCAAGGTAGAGGGACTTGCATGAAAAAAATGTGGCTCCTTCACTGTTGACTGTTTCTGAATGTTAACTTAATGGCTGCTTCAGAGATACCAGCATCTGAACTCTTGCTATATCATTAGCATAGGTGCCCAATAACAACTAATACTGTTTTCCTCTCAAAAGAAATAGAGGAGAAGGCTATATGTCTTTATTTTTCTATCACTCAAATACCATACTGAGGACCGAATTTATAAAAAAGCTAGGTAGATGATCAGTAGCCTCTAGCGGTTATCAGGTATCACTTTCTAACCTTTTTGAATCAGGCTTTTATATTCATCCGTCTTTTCTTCTCATCAGCCACATACCTTTAAAAGACTGGTTTCTAACGTTACATATCTGGAGTTTGTCTTTTACCTCTGGGATAGATAAACTTGGCACTGCAAAGTAGATGTTTTACACCTCGCGGCTGCTTATTGCATCTTCCTTCTCGAGGCCAGTAAGTATTCAACACCTGCTTCGTTTCTTCCTCATTAATAAGATAATGACACATTCTCTTGTGGCTCTCCCACCCCTCAACAAACACTTTTTTGAACTGGATCATCAACTGCAGTGAGCTCATTTCTAAATGAAAGCTACTTTCCAGGTGTTGAGGTTCGTTATTTCGCTGCAGAGGAAATAAACATAGAGCTGGATTATATTTAAATGCAAAACCCAGTAAGCTGTGGTGCAGTTTAACAATGCCATCTCCACTGCTGGGAGTTGTAAGGATTTATGTGTAAGTAAGCCAGAACCATGGCAAGAAATTAATAAATATATTAGAAGTAAAAGGAAGACAAAAGGAATGTTGATGCCTGTCTGATCTGAGATAAAGGAAGACAATAAAGGTTTTAGTGGTGCCAGAAGGATACAGCTTCTTCAGGATGCCTTATCTGAAATCATTTCTGCCAGTTGGAGGCAGAAATGTACTCTCTCTGTACTCGGAGGACTGTCCTCCGTCAGTACAGTCCTCTGTACTTGGAGGACTACTTCTAGAACAGGGAAGGTCATTCTGATCTTGGAGAATAAAAAAAAGTCAAAATGTTTAGTCTCGACTATTCTACTTAGGTAAGAGCAAGTTAACCTGTCTTTATCACTGCTTCTCCACTTGTGAAATTTGGATGAATAGACTTTTTTAAAGGCCTCTTTTTAAAGGATGAGACTCAGATGAAAAATGTTTTTTTTTTTTTAACAGATCCAGCTATCTTACAGATTAAGAACTGTCCAGGTTGTGCCTTTTTATGGTTCGCTGATATAGTTGACCAAGTACACCAGCAGAGGTATAACATATGAGTTAAAAACTATTAAAGCAGTGGTCCTGTTTCAGATATCACCCATTTCTATCAAAGTCTTATGTAAATTGAAAACATTGCACCTTTCAGAAACTCTTGATATTAAAGAGGATCAGATCCAAAGAGTAGAAATGATTAAAAAAAAAAAAAAAAAGGATTACCTACAGCCTGGGGCTGCTTATAAGCAATAAGTAACATTAATGCCAATAACCCCTTAGGCAGGTGAAAATGGAATTGTAAGTGGTGTGATGAGAGTTCTGTATTAGTAATAAATTCATGTCAAGGTGCACTTGTGTCTCTGAGTATCTGATGCAATTTATATGTATATTTTTATTTATTAGTTTCTTCAGATACAATTCATCTTTCTCAAAAGTGAAGGACGAAAATTTTAACCAGAGTTTATAAGAAGATAGTGAAGACGAGTGAATCTTGAAGAAGGTAGACAGAAAGTTTTCTCTTGGTAACAGTTTCAGCAAATGATGTTTTACGATACTATATATACATGACATTGAAGTTCGGATGCCTTGGTTGAGTTGCATGGATTTACCTCTATGGCAACTGGGGAATCTTGGATGTGATGGTACTGGAATCCTGTGTCATGGCTTAGTGCTCTGCGTTCACGTTTTAAGAATACCAGAGTTACTGGGCCATTTTAATGACAGAGATGGTGTGAAGCTATTCTATTCCTCTTCATTTTTTTTTGTCTTTTTCTCTCTCACATTTTGAATTCCCTTAGTGAACTGAATCTGCAGAAGGGAGGAACATGTCAATTCAATGTGTCTGATGAGTGCAGACAGCTCAGCAGTAATACTAGGCCGTCTTTACATTCTGCAATTGTGAAGCGTCAGGATCCAGATCAGAAAAATGCTTCTTCTTGACTCATTCTGATATTCTCTTTCAAAATGTGACATGTGAAACTGCAGTTTTTCTTGCCTAAGTTCTCCAAGGCAAGAGGAAATATGTAAAAATAGAGGGTAGGTACTTGAGATTTTTGCACTGCTGCACATTTAGGCCCACACAGATGAATTTGTAAAGATGTCTATGGAACTGTGTTTCTGGATTGTTTTAAATAAACATAGGTGCAGGAAAGCAATACAACTATCAGGATTTTTATCACCTGAGTATCTGGTTTGTAAACCAAATGACGTTAAAGTCAGGAATGTAAGGCAGCTGTGAATACATGTTGAGCTATACAAATATATGCTTTAGTGCAAATATATGCGCTAAAAGTAGCCATCCTTTATAATTTTCATATTACATATACATTTTGCAGATGTCTTTTTATTAAGAAAGACTGATGCTTTCTGAGTCTGTCCAAGGGACCGTGTTTTACTATCTTGCAGTAATTCTTGCTGCACCATTTCTTTGAAGCATGGACAAGAATGCCAAGACAAGTTATCAAGCGTAATCATTTTCCATCTGAATGGGCAAGTGTGATTACAAGCAGAGCACCTGCAGTATATGCATCACATTTTCTATATCAGAGAAAGCACTTTTTAGCATATTTTGCAAGGAAAAGTCTCTATTAAAATTCATCAACAGCTTCTTCTGAAGTGTGTAGTAACAAAACTGCTGAGGTGTGTTTAACAGCTGAGCCGAGCTCCAGGAGCCTCGGCTCCTCCCCAGGAGCCAGCGCTGCGGGAGTCCCCGGAGCCGGGCATCGGCACCCGCTCGCTCGCGTTGCCACTTCGCGTGGCTACAGGGGCTATTGCTCCTCGTGCTTTGGGGTGCGCTGCTAGAGCCGCCCTTCCCTCCTATTGTGAGATTTTAGCTGTGGAGAGCAAGGATAAGGTACAAGAACGGTTGACAGCTGTTGTTTAAACGTCTTCACTGTAACCCTTATCTACAGCCATGGCATTCTTGTCATTTGCATATTTGTAACGGTTTGCAGAAAAGTGTCTGCCGTACGAGAGCCTGTGCAGACACGCAAAGGATCTGTAGCCAGCTCTAGGAAGCCTGCTGGGAACAGCAACTATTCCATATCTTCTGCTTTTCATGGGTGAGAAGATGCCTCATCCATACCAGTAGCTGTAAGCTATTATTACTATATTACAGCTGTTGGTGAGATAAGATAATTATGAAGGCATTAACAAAATGCATGCAGAATTATTTGTAGCTCACAGAAGAAATGACAGAGAATTCAGGAAACTATTCAGAGTATTAAGTTACAGTCAATCTTGTCATGAGGGTGGCAAAAGAGGAAATAGTAATGAAATGTGAAAGTGTCAAGAAGATGCAGAAAGAGTGAATGGTCAAGGCACGTGAACGCGGTGAGTATCCCAATAAAAGATATTCCAGACTGATGCATTTCAAACTTTACAAACCCATAAGACAGTTTTTGTTTCTGGGTGCAGCTGCATACATATGAAATACCATAAGAAGATGAAACATGGAAGTGAGTTCTTTTGAAATCATGCATCTGCTCAAAATACCACAATATATAGATTATACATCTCTTTCACCTTCATTAATGTAGTTAAAAAGATCAGTACCTAAGTCTTTGTGTGAGGTTGCATGGTGTGCATATGTATGCATAGGGGATTTACGTGCATGGATATCCTAGCTCCCACATGTTGCAAAGCCATGCAGCGAAGGTGCTTCTGGACACTGTCCTGATTTTTGCCAGTCA
Source organism: Dromaius novaehollandiae (assembly GCF_036370855.1). NCBI lineage: Eukaryota > Metazoa > Chordata > Aves > Casuariiformes > Dromaiidae > Dromaius > Dromaius novaehollandiae. The sequence goes on from NC_088108.1 coordinate 7,884,345, forward strand.
CACCAGATGCGCTCCAACTTCAGAGCCCTCTGCTAACCCAGGAATCTGGGTAAAATCAGGCTGTATTCAACCCAACTTTCTCACTGCTCCTCTCAAACCTTTCAATTTGAGAATGCTAGAAGTTCTTGGATTTATATTGTTAATACACAGAATGTTTCGATTTCCATTACGAAGGTTAAGATTGCATTAAATAGATGCTATTATTTTGAACCAGCTGAACTACTCTGTTATGAAAACGTCTTAGGTGATTGTGAGACAAATACTGTACTGCATTGACTAGAAAGCCTGTTTGCTCATTCTAATCCGGTGTGAATCTGGTGCCACATGAGAATTTCAGTTAATTGCCATACTAGAGAGCCTTTTGTAACTCAGCACAGAGATGCGTTCCCAGATCTTCACTAAGCAAAAATGGTCAGGTGTCTGAGAATGGACAAATATTTTGCTAACTTTTGAAATTTTTCCTGATAGATTCTTACATAAATACATAAGATGACTATTATAATTAATTAGATGGCCACGTTATTCTGCCCTTATTAGTGATCTTTGGATAGTGTAATGTTTAAATAAACTTTAATTTGCATAATGCAGTGACTTACTACTCTGTGTAATGAACAGGGGCAACTTGCTTCAGATGCTTGATAAGATTTTTGGCCTCACCTCTTTGCCCTGCCCTCATTCCACAATTTCAGTCTCCTTTAAACATTGTACCGTACAGGGCAGCGCTTGCAGCGAGCAGGTTGTGCAGCAGGCAGGGCGCTGGCAGCTGCAAGCAGCGCTTTGCTCAGTATGCGCGGTGCAGGCTGTCCTGCCGTCAGTCGTGGGCGTCAGGCTCTGTCCGTAGCGCAGCGAGTAGGTGTGCCTGCACACTCGGACAGTTAGGAATGTGAATATGTGAACAGGAAAACGGTTTACCCAGGAGTGATTTGTGAAATGTACTTTTCATGCCTTAGTGCTGAAGTACCATAGACTCAACAGTTCTCCCACGTGAGGTTATGACTTTTTGTAGTCCCTGCTGCTCCATTAATGTTCTCAGACACTGTTCTGAGATTTGTGACTTTTACGAAGTAAATTTCTTACTATGTTACTCCACATTATTTTAGCATGCACCATTTGCATATGTAGGAAGGTGACAAATCAGCAACATGAGCAGAAACCACATCACTGAAACCTGCATGAGAGGCTTGTAAAGCGTCTGATCATTTTGAGAGTAACTGTCAAAAGCGTATCTTAATCCCTGTGCTAGTAGTAGCTAGTAGGTAACAGAGCTGTCTATAGTGTTCCCTTACTGTAGAGCAGGTGACAGATCATTTCCCATTGCTCTTCTCCACGTAGTCTTTTCCTGGTTTCCATCCTTGGGTTACAGCTATTGAAGTTCAGGTAAGATCTTTGCATTCCCTTTCACTAATTTCTGAATTTGGTCTATCCTCCGTGTCCTAAAAACTAATGAGTAAAAATCCTCACTGCAGCATGAAATCAGCAGAGCACAGAAGTGAGTGGGAGGGGAAAGGATGCTGAAGAACAGTACTGAAATATTATCCTTCTGATCGGTGATTTTGCTCAGAGTAACTAATAAAGTATCTGAAATGTTTCATGTAAAGAAAGGAAGGAAATGAAATCAGGGAAACAGATGATTTTCATTCTGCTCAGTACAAAAGGGTCTAAGATCTATTGCACGTTCTCTTTGGTCACAAAAAGACCAGATTTGTCTTTGTATTTCTTACTACATGGAAGTGTTCTATTCATAAAATTACTTTAAATCTCCCTCCTTTTCCTTGTTCATCATATGGAACAAGCACGTGGGAATAACTGTTAGTGTGGAGTATCTCCTGTGAAAAGGGAAGGAAATTGCACCTCTGGAAATACTGCTTCGTTGTGATGAAGAACGGAGGCGGAGTGATTTAAGCAAATCTTCGTGGTTGGCGTACCACCTCGCTGCGGTGTTGCGAAGAAAAATGTGCCCATTACAGATGGTTAGTGTGCGGTGCGGTTTTAGGAAACATACTTTCTAACCTGCATTTCAGAATCGACAGTCACATACCAGGCAGGTTCACACATGTTCACTACATGTGTACTTGTATAGATATGCACAGCAATGTCTCTAAGTTATAGCATAAAGCTATATCTTATCTTTACTTATGGATTGTATATGCATAATGCACAATGTGTCTAACAACACTACATGCCTCAGGACAGAGAGAAAAAGAAGAGCCTATTGCTATAATGCATATGAAAATAATTCAAATTATTTATAAGGAAAATTGAGGACAAATTATTTTCTCCATGTTTTTACCACAAATCATTCTGCTGAAGCTACTTTGCTCACATACCTTGAATTCAGCTTTGTAATACTCCGCAATTTCTTTTGTCTTTCTAGTCAGCTGCTCTGTAGCACTTTGTGAATTTTGTTCAGAAGAGCCATTTTCAAGTATTGTTTTGAGAGAGATCATAATGTGACAGAAGGGGAAATAAAGGCAGCTGGCTAGGCTCTTCTTCAAATAACCATGGCCAAGAAAGTCATTAAAGCAAATTAAAAACCAAACATGGTTTTCTCACTTCTTTACTAAATGCCACAGTTATTCATCTCTGAAAATGGATAAACACCATCTCAGTCAAGCTGTCATTATGAAGAGGAATGGACAAGTTATAGTTTGAATGCTAATCAAATTCTTATTTATCAGTCTCAGATATGCTGGTTTGGTAGGCATATGCCAACAAATTTAACAAACATTTCTCCTTCCAAAGAGCAAAGTCTATATTTGCTTGTCTTCTCCAAAAGTGATTTTTAATACGTGCTATTAACGAAAGATAAAATAAAATATAATAAAATAAATAGATTGGATCTGCCGAGGACACATTTTGTGACACAGTATTGACAAAATGCCATTGTTACATCTGAACAGAGAAGATTTGATGGTAAAACTAGCTTGTGATGGAGAGAATTGCAGTTGTTTGACATGTGCCTTATGTACTCAATGGGAAAAGAAGGATGATGATCACAAGGATGAGTAATAGGAAAGTTCAGTGAATGCCTTCAAGATGTATAAAAATGCTTTGAAATCACAATGTTCCATTGATTTATTTTTTGTAGAGTCACTAAAAATACCAGCTGAAGTTCTGAAACTGCCAGTTAGTTATTTGATGAGATGTCCAGTATTCAGCCTTGAGATTCACGTCTGTCTTGTTTTCCAGATAAATTCTTATGAAACCCTGTCTTTAGTTTTGCCATACTTTATTTAAAATTGTTACCTTATGGGAGAGCACTGTGTGACTTTCTGCAGGTGAAAAGTAGTTGTGTGCACTTCGAAAAGTGCAAACCTTCTTGCAAAGTGTAAACTTGGTACCAAAAAATGGAAAAAAAAAGCGGGGGGCAGGTTGGTGCTGTGATAGTGCTGCCGATCTCTTGGTCCCGCTGACCCTGGTAAGAGTGCTCAGCACTCTACAATTCAAATTCTTAATGATGCCTTAGCAAAGCTGCATGTGTTGGGAGCTGGTGGGCTTTGACGTCTGGCTGTTACGGTCATCCCGTGGCGTTGTGTTCCCCCTTCTGCTGCTGTCGTACCGCAGTTCAGCTGCCTGCTCCAAGGCCTGGGCTGCGACTTTCTCCTGCATTTATGCGGTGTCCAACACATCTGGACCTTGGGAACAGGAGGTGCTATACTCACTGCATAAATAATGAAACCATCTCATGTTCTCATTACTTTGAATCCTTAGAAGATAATCCCTGTCTCAGTACCATGAAGTCATAGGCCAGGCATACCATTCCACTGCTGCTTCCATTTTGTACGTGTGGACATTCTGGCCCAGAGAGGAGGTATGCGCAAGATCATACAATGGACTAATAGGAGTATTAAGAATATATTAATGAGGCATTCGCTGTATAGCAAAACCATGCCTATGTGGTGGCAGTCTGGTGTCTCCACTGCACCTTGTCCTCATTCGCTCCAAAAATAACTGCCATTGCTCAGAGTTGGTTTAAGTGCTTTATTGATGCTACTGAATACTTTAAAATACCCCTCTGACGCTAATATAGTCAACTTCTGTTTTAAAACTCATTTGCTTTTAGCAAGCATGTTAAACATCTTTCCTAATGACAATTTTACTATCTCAGATCCCGCTGGAGGATAGGCTGCTTTTTATCCTTGGCTTTCAAGAAATAACCTTGCCCCCAAACATTCCCAGATTGAAGGCACAAATTTAAGTAATGATTCCAGGATATGACATGTGTATAAGCAGCATTAATAACTATACAGCAGTGTTTGTCTTACTGGGCTGGCTTCAGGGATTTTTATGGGTCACAAATACTGTATATTTAGGAGAAAAGAAAGCATTGATTTTGTGCCATACTTGATGTTTGCCTTGCTTTTTAAGCTTTAGCCTAACCCAAGTAGGATGAGTGAGGGAATTTAGTGCCTTTGGTTCTGGTAGGAATTAGTGTTTTAAAGTTTACAAGTTCAATTTTGTATGCAGTATCCCCATTGACTTACACAGTAGAGATCAGAATGATTTACAGTCACTGCTGGACTTGAGAATGATTCCCAGAAGTGAAAGCCCAGTAGTACTTCAATAAGCTACTATAATAAGATATTTTATTATTATGGCTTTAAATGTCCTGCAGTGTACAGTAATTCAGATATAAAATAATTAAAGGCAATTAAAGACCATTATAGTAAGGATTACTTCGTGCTAATGGTAGACTGTTTGCTTCAAGGAAGAATTCCTTCTAAAGTCGTTCAGGGAACATGGTGTCTGGTCAAGGCAGGGAAAGGAACAAGATCTCCGAGATCTGAACGGGAAGAAGCCAGGAAAGACTAGGACTTTTCCTTCATCACACTCTCCTTTGCCTTCAGCATGCTGCCTTCTCCCCAAATTGCAGTATATCTTACAGTTAATTAAAAATATGACTCATTGAAGTTGTTCATAGTTTTTAGAACTTTCTTTGGCAAAGATAACAGTTCAGAAGAAAAGAGACAATGGCTTGTGTTTTGCCTCTGTTTTTTTATAACATTGTTTTATTAACTGTATTAAAATCAATTACGATAGTTTTATCACTCAACAAAACTTAATAAGAACTCTTTTTACTTACTTTTAAGGACAATTCAGTAACCCTCAAGGGTAAATCATTCAGAAAAGATGCTCAGCTGAGACTGCCTGAAGTATTTAGAACATACCACAGATATTCTTAATTTTTTATTATCACGTGTGAAAAACTACCTCATACTAATGATGTGTTATCTGTCCTTGTGGAACGGGACACAAAACATTGAAAAATTCTGACCTGTACTACTATTCTCCCCAAATTTGGACTAGAGCATGATATCTGGCTAAGTACAAGAAGCCTATTATAAATTGAGTAAACTGTTAATTTAATATATACATATCTGAATAAAGCTCACATACCTAGCAACAGTGGTATTACATCAAAACATATCTCATATAATTACATACCTGCTGTTTCTTCCCTAAAAGCACAGAAAAAGTACAGTTCATGCCCAGTATGTGAAAGCTTCCCTTCAATCCACTTTAAATTAGTGTTTATTATCCTTACTGCTGTCCGCTGCACTGCTCTTAACTCCTTCTTGACTCTTATACTGCACAGAGAAGCACATGTAGAAGAGGCATTAACAAACATAAAATGGGTACAAAAATTTTTTTAGGTACCTCTGTGTGTCCAAGATATCCCTCCATGGGCTGCTGTCCTGCTCAGATCCACAGATCGGGCTTTCACAGGGGTTTACTCCAGAAGAACCCCCACATGAACTTTTCCAAATAAGAGGTTTTCTCTTTTATCGAGAGAGGTGGAAATCAGGGATCTTGCAAATATCAAGTAGGAGACTTGCACAGACATTATCACCACTGAGAACTTGGTTTTTCCTGTTTGAATGCAAATAACGTTGCCAGAACCTCTCTGTACAATGATGTCAGAGGAAATCAGACTTCTAAGATATCAACATGGAAGCCAAATGAGTAAAACTGTCAGTCCAAATGTTAACATCCTTTTTATGTGAGGCTTAAAGACAAATTTGTTTATCATTTTATTTAAATATTACTCTTATGTGAAAATAAGTAGTTTTGCTTGTGATTTCCTTGTAGCAGCTTTAAAATAAAGTGATTGCTTCTCCTGAGATGAAATGTTTCAAACACAAACAGTAATGGCTAATCCCTGCAAACCAGAAGTAGTTGTAGATAGTAACACTGGTGAAGAGGAACTGTATGTGAAGAAATCCCTCTGGAATCCGTTTGCGATCTCAAATGCAAGAACTGTAATTTCCAACACCTTGTGTAGTACGAACGGCTGACACCCATGGAATGAAATCCTTTTCGTATTATTTATATTCTTATTTACTGAGCTGCAAGACCATGACAGAGACTAGAAAATTCATGAACTTCCAGAAACCATCATTTAGAATTTAGAGTATGAAGCACCCAGTGCAAAAAATGTTACCAATGTTTAAAACAAAAAGAAGAAAACTGTGTGCGTAAAAACGTTGAAGCAAGTGAGGAAATTCCCAAGACTTCTTAGAGATGCTCCATTTATCCGGTTTTGGGTACTACTGCAGAAAGTATATCTGCTGCAAGCTCCTGTACATCCTGTATATCTTTTCAAGATTTAATATTGTCTCCTCAGAGGGAACACAGCCACTGTTTAAGGGTATAACCATGATAAATCATACACTAGGGGGGAAAGAATTGGTCTTTCTCATTTTATAGATGAAAGAATGTGAGGTATTGTGTTATTGAGTTAGAGGGTAATACATGTAGACCATTTAAGTTGCCATGATGTCAGCCACAAAAGTTCCCTCCTTAGAGCATGATACCGGTATCCATTTCCTTTGGCAGTAGTTCTTCAGATAACTGCTGTTCTCAGAAAAAACTTTCCCTTATTTTGTAAAAAGTCATGATTCTGGAAACTGATTTTTTTCTTTTAAATGAAGGAACAGGGATGGGAAGCAAATCCTTGATTCAGTGTCATTCCCAATGAGAGAGAGTGTGCTTATCCCTGTAATCACAGTTAGGAGGAAGCTGCAGTAGCTGAAGAATCTCTTTATATCTGATAAATTTTATATCTTCAATTAGATTTCAGCTTCCCTAATCTTGCTTATGTGCAAAATAATTTATTTTTTTCTTTATTCTTTATTGATTCAGTAATAAAGGGCAAAGTCTTTTCTATAGTAAGAGATTTTAATTATAAACCAAACGTTCTACTGCTGTATTTATTTAGTTAATTCGATACCTATTTTGTATTAACATCTTTTGTACGCTAGACTGCTTTACAGCCTTAAAAGTAAGGCTAAATAAACTTTGAAATACCTATTCTTAAATTGATACACGCAGGGCCTCTAGTGAAGCTCTCCAGGTTCTTCTGGCTTGCACTTGATTTGCTTTAATACGGGTTACAGGGAAAGAAAAACTATTGAAACTCCCTTTTAAAATGCCTGGCAACCGACAGGTGGAAAAGACTTAGAATTACTATCTTTCATTACGGAGGGCCCCTTAGGACTGCACTGGGAAGAATGCTGCGTGCCCCAGATAAGGGTCTCCCAGCAGTTTAATGTGCCAATCAGTTGCGCTCAGCAGCCCAGAATCATCTCACCGCCGCTATTGAGCGGTTCCAGACCATATGCTCGGCAGGACGGGGAATGTGAGATGTGTCACACTTCCCCAGAATGATGATGAAGAGCATTAATATGCTGATGAAGGAGGAAAAGAAAAACCCGAGAGTTAAATCTCAAGGAGGCAAACCCACCTGTGTTACCGAGCCTGACTGCTACGCCGTACTAACCCTTCCATTTCATATGTAATTAGAAGTTTGAGCTAGCATGAGGTCTTTCTCTCTTCTCCTGTGCTAATACGTTCTGCCATTTGATTTTTAAGAAAGAAAAGAGTTAAATCAGAATCCAGGTACTTACACAAAAAAGTCATGAACATTTTATCTAGTTGATAGCCTGGAAACTGTTTGAGTGCATTTGAGGTCTAATTACTTTACAACAACAACTGAGTGTTGGACCAAGTACTGCTCTCTTAATATTAATATATTAGTACCTTGAAGGAGGGATGCTAATCAAGGACCAGAGAATGGGAAAACAGTAAGGAAACATACATTTATGATATACATTGTATGTGTGTCCTCTGTCCTAAAATAAGTGCTGGGGATCCATGGCGTAGCTGGCAGTATCGTCGTAGGCAGGTAAACAAACAGTGACTCACCGGGCACTGATCTGCTAGCCAGCTTTTTAGGGTGCAACACCCAGAGATGTTCAACGCACAAAACTGTAGAGCAAATTAAGAGAGGATGTAAGCAGCTGACAGTCCACTGACTTCTACATTTGCCATGGACAACCTTCGTGTGTCTCTAATTGTTTTTAAATTCTACGAGGCCGTGTCAGGAGAGCAGAGATATCATATGGGAAGAATTTCAGATTCATTCTTTAGAACAACCACAAAACGTGGAGAATTGGCTGCAAAAAATAAGCTCCCTTAAGCTGTTAGAGGGAGCGTACCCTTTGAAAACCCAGGGAGTTCTGAGTAACCCAGAGAATAATTTTTAGTTTAAGCTAGCCATAGCAATGTTTAAAAGTATGCGTATGTTTTTAATGATCTCTGGTATCTTTCTGGCAATAATTTTACATAATACAGACAGAAATACGCTACGTTTGCTGGGACTGTGAGACATAGCAGATTGTACAGTGTGTTTTCTGGAGATAGTATTGAAATCACATTCACAGATTCAGACAGCTTTTAAGACCTGAGGTGTCTGCAATCTGAATAGAGATCTTACTTTGGGAGGACGCTCTCCTTTTCCTTTGTCCTTTTAACAAAAGTCACTGATTAACAATGTATTCGATTGTTATGAGATAAATTATGGGATTTTTCACATTTATTGTTATTACTGTCATCCCTTTGGCTTTCTGATTACTCATGAATTTTCTTTATTATTTTGCTTTATTCCAAACTAAAATTACATGTTATTTATTTTGTTTCAGTTCACGTGAACTTTCCTTGCTAAAAGTTTTGCATTTCAGTTTTGAATTTGTCCAAAATATTGGCTAGCGAAACTCTGTAAGTATTGCCAGATTCCTCTGGCCATATAGAGAAGAGTTCAGATGAATGTTATTTACATATAAAATCTAACATAGGGCAGGTTCTTTCAAAATAGCGCCTGCCTTTAGTTTATGTTTCTTATGATTTGGTCATGATTCAGTTGAGAGTTGAGAGTTTTGGTCCAAAAATCTGGACCAAAAACCTGGAATAGAGTACGCTTTGTGTGTTTTGGTTTTGTTGTTCTTCTAAATTGTTCTTGGAGCATTTAAGAGGCTGTTTAGTCATAGAAATCCATTCTGCTTATTAAGATGCACAATACTGTTGTGAGACTTCAGTTAGCTTCAGTGATCAACTAACTACTGGCTTTATTTTTAAGGATCATTACGAGAGTAATGATTCTGCATTACACATACAGAAGAAAGGCACGATGACTTCTGCAGTGTATCGTACGCCCAGGGGAGTATGTTGCTTGCCATCAGTACTGCTGGTTTGGCTTTCCCACTTCACTTTTGCTTCTTGGCCTCTAGTATTAGTTTATGAGAATATCTTTCCAATTTTCATGGGGTGAAAGTTGGAAGTGTTTATGAGTGTGACTGATACAGAAACGAAGCAATACGGAGTTTTCCCTTTTAGATGGTTTAGAAGACAACTTGGAAGAATTAGGCTTTTCTGTCTAACTTATTCAGCAGTTTTTACTTTTCCACTCGATTAAATTCTGTGTTTTCAACATTGCCCACACTTCAGAAACAAAGTTACCTCCTGCATCCTCTCTCCTATACTAGCAAATTTCCATTTCAAATGGATGAACAATATAAGCTATTTGTTACTAAATGGTTGTGTGTCCTCTGTAGGTGCAGATGAGGGAGTCACCTGCCTTTCTTGACATGTACTTTCCAACATCTCTTTGTCTTCTCAGGGAGGTAAAATACCTAGTCTGAAATAGTCTGCTTGTTCACCGCTAAATACGTGTGTTGGTTTTTCTTACTGCAGCTGACACAGCCTATTACTGCCGTACAGCTGACATTTTGGGGTGGTGATTCACAGAAGCTCCTCAGCATGCTGGTGAAATTCCCTCCGGGGTCCTCTGAGGTTACAGCAGGCTTCTTGGTGCTCTCTTGCGCAGAATGAGGTTGGTTTGTCCTTGGCAGACTGGAGGGACATCCCATGCCAAAACACCTAGGCTTCAATGTGCCCAGTTAACACATCAGCAATGCAAGTGGTGGTGATGCTCTTGCCTGCCTTGACGCTTTGTGCATTGCAGCCAGGCAAAACCTTGTCCTTAGCCAGAGCAAATACAAATATTATGTTTGCTATAATTAGTTTTCTGAGACCAAAGAGTGTGAAGTTAGCTAGTAAAAACTGGAGACTGTGTTTGTGAAGGTAGCTTGTGTTCAGACATCTTTTTCTGGGATAGAGATTAAAGGCATTAAATTCCAGATTAGATCAGTACAAAAATAGTCCTGCTGTTGCTGGACCTGATGAACATTCTCATCAGTTTTTTGCTTCATTCTGCAGTGAGACATATTTACACAAACATTTTCTAAATGGTTCTCTTAATAAAAAGATTTTTTATCTTTTTTTTATAAAGCTTATCTGCTAAACAGTTTTTTTTTTAAATTGAAAGAGAAAGCTGTTTGCTTCCAGTTCCTTTGAAAATTCCCTCAGAACATTTCTTTAAATAAAATGCATTCTCTTTGCTTCAAACAGGCCTGCTTTCTGCACTTAGGAAAACTTGATACTTAATCATTCTGATACTACAGCTTTAAATTCTTTTTTTTTAAATTCTTTTTCCATTATCACCTTAACTCTAATCTTACAAAAGCTTCCTGTGTGACTGATTCCTATATTAGGAATGTGTCTCTCTCTTAAACAAACAAGCTGAGCCATAATTTTTAAATTTGATGCACACTTGCTGAAGAGGCAGCTGCATTGCCTAGCATCGACTACAGCTCGGGAGCGGGATTTCAGGTTCCTAGAGCCACACGCGGTCACGGGTGCGAGCGCGCTCCCAGGGCTGCCTCCGTGCTTCCCTGTTCACCTGAACCAGAGCGATCTCTGTGTTCTGGGCAGCAGGATCGTGATCCCCCCGTGTTGGGGAAAAGCTTCTTACGCTCTCCCTTTGCCCTGCCTGGCTGCACAGGAATGGCAGCGTTAGGCTGCAGATGTAAAGCAGGAAAGTAGCAATCCCAGGGAGCTGCTGTGTTCCAGTTAAACTTTTCAGACCATGGTGCTTGTTCCTCTTTGGTTTGAAATCAGTCTTTTTGTCCTTATCTAAATATTGCAGAAGTCTGCCTGTGTTGCCCCTCAGCTCCCGTTTCTTCTTGCTGCCTATATCTCACTGCAATAGTCCATCGTCCTGGCCATCTCCTCGCACTTTTGACTTGGGTAGGAATGTGGCCCTCTGGGAATGCGGTCTGGCAAAAGACCAGCTGGATCTTTTTGCCAGGTTCTTCAGCTTTATTCCACCAGAGTCAGAAGTAAGCGTGATTATGGTAAGTGCAGCTGTTGATGTATTTCCTTATTTTGAGATTGGACCATCTCATCTGGCACATTGTGAAGTGTGTTGCCTATTATTAACTCAGATGGTAAACTTTTTGTAGCAGGGATTCTGTTTCAAGGTGCCAATTACAAGTCCAATAAATTAATAAAATTCAAGGCTTGTTCTCATTTCAAGGTGGCTCATTAGTTAGCCAGAGACTTCAAAAGGACATACCAGAACTATGTTTTACATTACTCTAAGTTGGGGAAGAACCTTAGGAGTGCAACATGAGGCATTAAAGAATCACTGGATTATGCTGCCATTTCCTCTTCACAAAAAGAGTAGCAGGTGGGGTTATTTTTGCGTTTATTCAATATTGTGGTTGCATGCCTATTTTTCTTCCTACACAGAGGCAGGAGGGATTGTGACTAACATTGCGTTCAGATCATTAAAGCTCAGGGATGTGGATTTTGTCACCGTTCTGATTTAGGAGTGAGAACTATCAAAGCAGCAGTTTATTCCACGTACTTGACGGGCATGGAATTGTCCCTTGGCCAGTAAGCTACCCAACTATGGTGTTACAAGAAAGACTCCCCTTAGCTTTTCAACTGGCTCTTCATTCTTTTGAGTGTAGAGTTGTGTAAACCACTGGATTTAGGGGGTAAACAAGACTTGAGGGAGAGATCGCTGTGATGCCTATCAGCAGAACACTGCACGTGATATAGAAGTTTTTTATAAGACACGATGAGAAGTTGCACTGCTCTGTTGCCTACCATGTGGCTACAATTTCTTCTAGCTGCTTACATGCGGTCTTCCTTCAGCTGGTAAATGAGATGCTTTTTCTTAGGCTGAGCTCCTCATTCACTTTGTAGGACTCCAGTACTTTGATCAGTGATAGATATAATACTAGGGAACACCTGGTAGTGGAAGTAAGATCCACACCCCTTTGACAGGCTTTTGGGTATTTTTTTGGCTATTTGACCAAGTGCAAGATAGGCAGGTGCTTGTAGTTTCTGGCAAAGTGAATAATTGAATAGGCCTGTTTAGACTCTTGTGAAAAACAGCTGTCTTAAATATTGATGCTGTTTTGTGGGATTGCTTGTGTATGTGGGTAGTAGGGGGAGAACACATTTTAACAAGGGTGAATTTGTTTTTGGATATTTGTTACTGTTTTGAAAACATTTTTCCCTGGAAGTTAGTTGCATAAGGATGATGGATTATCATATAGTGCATGCAGTCTTTTTTTTACTTTGCTCTACACTACGTTTTCTGAGCGCCTTATAGCAGTGCGCTAAGCAAAGTGACGATCAGGGAGAACATTGGTCTCTCATACTTTCTCTAAGAGATATAATGAAAACAGTAGGGTGTATTTGTTTTTAGGTAACATTGTCTCCGTATGTTTGTTATAGAAGTCAATATGAAGGAACGTGCTCTGTTCTTAGAACAGAAGGTGATGAGGTTTGTCCTCCCAGGCTGAAATTTGATTTCTCAGTCTCGGGGCACTCTGAGAGGTCGGTGTCTCCTGCACAGAGGAGCCATGTTCAACCCCATAGAAAATCCCATGGTGTCCCAAGAGTCAACTTGTCAATAGTCTTCCTCCTGGCACGTAGGGTAACGTTTCCAGTGCCCTGATCCCGAGCCGCCGGAGCTGCTGAGGCTGCAAAGGCAGCTGCACGTTCTGTGGGAAACTAGCTTAGATGGGAAAGTTGGCTCTGCTTCCCTCAGCCAGTGCTATTAAGGAGGGATACTGAGATGAGCTGGAGTTTTGAAACCCTGATACCTTCAGTGTGTCCCATTTCACCGACGGGTGACGTGCAGGTGCGCGCTCCGTCTCTTCAGCGCTGTCTGCAGCAGCTGTCCGTCGGCGGGGAGCTCTTGGCCGCGTGCGCGTCCGCCACGGTAGCAGAGTGCGTGTGTGTGCAGGCACACGCGGGTACGTGCCATTCTGTAAGGGTACAGGGGATTTCTGCTTTCTTTTTATGTTTTGAAGTTTTTTCTCAGAATCTGAGCAATAACAGTACATGGTTTTTGGAAGGAGGAGCAGTGATGACGAAAAGGTTACTATTTCTGTGTTGTAAAAATTGGTGCCTATTGCCTAAAGGCTTAATGACGCTTCTTGATTCAGTCCAAGCTCCAGCTGAAAGAAAGACCCTTAAATAACACGTGTCAGGCTCTGCTCATTTTGTTTAAGAGAGGAAACAAATGAGGGTCAGCAATATTTTATAACAATCCAGAAATTATAAGTAAAAACATTATTAACTGTCCTGGAATTCTGAAGTCCCCTGTTACGTATTCATTTTATAGCATATTTGTAAAGGTAACTTTATGAAGCTCATGTAAACATCGTGTCATGGTGAAATATGCTTTTAGAGATAACCTGCTCTTAAATGATAACAGTTTAGTTAATCCTAGCCAGATGTAGGTGTCCTGTATGGTAATGGTCCTCTTTTGTAGAAGTTCAAGGCAGAGCTCCAGGAAGAGATATGAAGCAAAGAATGTAAAAATACGTACACGAGTATGAAATACAGAGCTTATGGGAGAAACCAAGGGCTGGTTTTGAATCCTATTGCATAGGAGTTTCTGAATGTAATACCATCCTTTCTCATTGAGATAAAAAATGGTATTCTGTGTGGACTACTATAATTAAACCATATTAGATATTGCTTAGATCTATTTTATGAATATTTTTATTCTAACAAATGTCCCCATTTAGTTTCCAGATGTTTTGTCTCTAGGATCTGATAAATCCAGGTTGCTGCACTTGGTTGAAGATTCAGCAGCCTGATAATTGTCCATTTTATGTCCTGTTTTTTATACATTCTCTTTTTGAAATGTTTAAGTATTAGAGGAGAGGAGAGAAAGGCCAAGTCTTGAAAAGCTGTAGAGAACTGAGAAAAAATCCAGTAAACTATATTTTAGACACCACTAGGATTTAGATGCTCCACTGCAAGGGGAAATGTTTGCACGCTCTTTACTTCCATGTAACGCGACGTTTTTGCCACAGACACCTCCTCTCGGGAGGAAGGCCGCGTACACAGCTTGTTTCCAGGCCACTTGAGCAGGGGCAGCGCAGCTGGTGCTGATTGCTGAGCTGAGCCGCAGCACCTTGGGCTCCCCTCCGGGCCCAGAGGTTAATTGCTGCAGGCTGTGCCCGGGGCTCCCTCTGCTTGGGACGAGCGCCTGGCGGTGGCCGCAGCGCGTTGGGTGCCCTCCTGGGCTGGCTTCACCCGAGACGACGACGACGTCCCTGGCGGCTGAGCCTGCTCCGCGGGACGAGCCGACGGGCGGTAAGCGGGCGCTGGGGAGAGGCAGCAGCGGGCGGCCGCGGGAAGCGACGCGAGCGGGTTGCCCTGCGCCAGCCAGAGAGCCGTTCTGCGCTGCAGAGCAGAGCTCGAGCTCGTCCGGTCCTCGGTGACGTCTCGCATGCGCTGCGGAAACGGGCCCGTACTTGAGGCCTAGGACTTAGTCTTGCAAAGGCAGCTTTTCTGATTTGTTTTATTGTGTTCCTAATTCCTTTCAAACCAGGAGAACAGGTATTTTCTCAGTGTTCCCCTGTTAGGTCTTTTTTCTTGGGATTAATAATTGAGTGGAAATGGTGAGGAATCAGAAAAAAGTGAGAGCGGGCCTGAGAGAGTTGATGTAATCCTAGAAGTGAGCAAATACGGAGGAGGGAACGAATTGCGGGATGCTCCCGTCGTCCTGGCTGCCTCTGCGACTGGTCGGGAGAGGAGCGTGGTGTTTCCCGGCAGAGCTGACTTGCCTCCTCAGGCTGCTTTTTCCACTGGGATCCGAATTGTTGAGTATATTTAAGCAGGTAGTTTGATGCGTTTTTAATTTGGAAGTTGAAGTGACGAGCTGGGTGTCCCCAGCGGCTGCCTCCGGGCCGCGCCAAGCGCTTTGTGTGAATGGCTCAAGAGACCGCTCGCAAGAAGTGTGTTACTATCGTAATTCCTGTGAGAGTTTTGTGTATGGAAATCAAAACTTCCACCTGCCATCTGGTGGAAATAAACTGAAAAGCCGCAATGTGAACCCAAAAGCGAACCGCAGCTGCGGATTACGCCTGCCGTCCCCGCGCGCCGTTGCCGTGCGAGCTGGCGGGGCGCTCGCCGGGTGAGCGGTGTTGCGCGCTGTGCCGCAGGCGCCCGGGCTGGGAGGACCACGGCGCTGCCTCGGCCCTTGTGCTTCGCCTTCAGTAGGGCGAGAAGGTTGTGTCTCCTGGGTATGCGTTTGAGTCCGACTCAGTGACTGCAAAATAATAACTGAAGACAGGAGTACCAGGCTCGGTAGTTGGGTTATAACGTAGACTGAAATGTTGGTACCGAAATATGGGAGTAAGAGAAACTTTTAGTTAATCGAAGCTGGCTGCTGTTTCCTATGTGTGGAGGCAAATAATATGTTTCTATTAATGTTCTGTGTTGCCAAAGGACTTAATGCATTGCTTTTACTACAGGCACTGTTATCAAAATTACTATTGACAGCAACAAAAATCCGTCACTATTTAACTTAGTACCTCCTCGTTTTCATTTGTTTCCTTATGTATACTTTTCATTTCCTGCTATTAGTATATGCATGTTATAGTCTTTTCCTGGGAGAGGTTAAAAGAGTTTTTCTCTTGCATTTCACTGAAATTTAATCACGAACTGCTGAAATCCTCCTGAACATATCTGTGTGTGCCAGTGGGCAGATCCTGCTGTAAGCGATTTAAACAGGCAGAAACCCATGCCTACAAAACCTGTTTCTTTTGCTAGGCTAACTTTTGGGTTATGTAGTCGCATTCCTCAAATCTGTAGTGACATTTAGGGTTTGCTCAAATCTACAGTACGTAGTGTGTGCTCTTGTAAACTTAGTAATAAAAACCCTTTGTAGTGCTCTTCTGGCTTCCCCCGCCCTGGACGATGCCTTTTCCCTTAGCTCTGTTGAATTCTGCAAGCATGAAGCTCTCCACAGTTACGTAGGAAATGATGGCAAGGTAAAATTATGACTTCGGTATTAGCCAAAGCATTTAAGCAGTTAAAATACACTGGTATGCAATAACCAAGGTATTTAAGTTAAGGGCACAGTCAGGAGTAAATTCATGATATTTCTTTTTTAAAAAATCTGTTTACTCTTTCCTGTGCTCCACAGACAAAATCCTACAGTGCAGTTATGCATATGGCAATATGCAAAATCAAAAATAAAAAATTAGGATGTGTAAGTAGAAGTATACAAATTTAGCACAGTTCATCCATCTTCTCTGACTTGCACATCCAAAAATCATTAGGTAGGGATTCATTTGCAATCCTCTTTTGCAGAAATATTTTGATTCATTTCAGAGCAAAATATTTCTCTCATGTTTGCTTCAGCTATAGAAAAATCCCCGATGTGGAAATGATGGGTTGTCTTGAATTTGACCCCTGTATTTTAGGGTCACTATTATTTTGGGAAAAGGAATTGAGGGAGTTGGAAGAGAGGGGAGAAGGATGGTTTGTGCTTAGAATTATCCTTCATTTTCATAAATGGCAAATGTGCTTATTCACCACAACTATGTCCCAAATCAATTTGCTGCTTAAACGTACTTGTAACACTGGATGTGTCATTGAAAATCACTGCTGCTGTTGGTATGCTTACGTAGCTTTTTGGAATTGATTACCCACAACAGAGTCCTCCTAAATCTTAGCATTTAGAGACTGCTGTAATGTTTGTGACTAATTGTTTTATATTTTCAAGTTCAGTCTGGTAGTTCAGTGAATTTGGTTTAAAAAAATAAAAAATCCATTCTACCACGAGCCTTATAACTTAAGGATATAGCCTTGTCTGTATTATTATTCAACACAGATAAAACTTAAAGACTGCTATAAAATCTTTAAATCACAACTCTTTGTGGATAAAATGGATAGCAGATGAAAAATGTGTGAAAATAAAAAATATTATCACAAGTATATGTCATAGAAGTATAAATTATTTTTTACAAAGCAAGTTAAACATAACACAACTTGTAATGAATAATTGGTTGTGGTAATTTCTTCTTTTGAAAGCTTACAATAAAATATTCAGGGCTAAAACTTATATAATTTTCAGTATTGTTTAAAACTTTTAGTTTCTGTAGCAATGCAACAAATGTCAATCACCTGCAGCAATGAGCTGTGGCTGATGGGAGACACTTTGCACCTGGTCTTTTCTTTTTCTGAGAAGAGAAAAATCCTTGGGTATTTTCATAAAGTTTGTTTAAAAATTTGTTTTTCAAAAATGCACCTTTCTTAGGGGAGTTAACAGGGAAGCTCTTTAAGCAAAATTATCCTCTATTTCCTCCTTTCAGTGTTTTGCTAATAGTTGTTGTCTTGATCAAACCATGCAGTGTCTAAAGCCATGCCTAACAATATCTAAAAAGTAAGTTTTACTGAATGTTAAACTAATCAGGAAATATTTTATTGCATATGTTTTTGTTACAGCTGCATAATTAAAAAAAAAAAAAAAAACACTTGTGAAGCACAAGCTGCTCCAAGCATTATACATTTTGTTTCTTTTTCACTTTTTTTCTCATAATACATGTTTCTTGAAGTGCTCTGATCTGCTGAACTTTGTCAGGTTTGGCAAAAGAAAATCTCATTCAGAATGTCTGCTGTGGTCTAAAAGGTACTAACATGTTGTTCCCAATAGATTTTTAAAATAATCTTTGTTAATTTTTCAGAAAAAAAATAACTTTAATCCCATTGCAGTATATGTATCCAAAACTAAATAGGTATTTTAAACAATGGCAAAAGTAACTTATGGTATTGATGGGTAAGATGTGTGTGTTTGTTTTTTCTCATCAGCCCTTATCTGCAGCCTTTCGGGTAGACATTTCCCCTTCTGCCCCATATGGAAAACTCTGGACCGTCTAGGGAAAAGCTATTTAAAAAATCATTTGGGAAGGGAACACAAGGGCCTATTGTTAATAGTTTCCTTAATATAATTTGTTACAATGTGCTTGGTACTGTAGATGACAAATTAAATGATGAGAATCAGAGTAATCGCGTTCACTAGTTCTCCATTTTTGCTTTAATGTAAAACATCTACCCCTTATGTTCAGAGCGTGCACGGAGAAAATAAAACAAGGCAGACCTGCGTTTAGGATATCATAGGAAAACATAACATGTTGAGAAAATGTGCTGGGAGCTGTGGTCCTACGGTAATATTCAACCACGTGTCACCTGCAGTACACTAAATGAGTTTTAAAAGTTTTTAATTCTACATATTGCCAAATAAATCACTGCAACTCACCGACTGCGGCCGTTTTCTTTTATTTGGGAATGTTACTATAGCAAGTGTTATGTCCCTCCATTAGAGCAGTGCTTGTGACAGTATGGTAGGGAAAAGCTCTTAAATGTAATCCACCCCCAGAAAAAGCAAAGTTAAAGCTGGCACCTTCTTCCTGCGGCCTGCGCGCAGTGAAGTTCGGTGCGTTTGGGGAGAAGCGAGCAGCTGCTGGGTTTCAGCCGGGAGAGCTGCCCGGCAGGGAGAGCGGCGCGGGGGGCTCGCCCGGGGCCCCTCCGTTAGCAGAGACCCCGGCAGCAGCATCGATTCTGTCCTCGTGCTGGACAAGTAAAAACCTGCAGCGAAGCAGCGAGATGAACAGCCGTGTCTGTACTTGACTGTATGGCTCTGGTAATTTTGAGGGAAAAAATTGCTTTTACTGCAAACTATGCAAATATAGTCCCAATATCTTTGAGATGACAAATGTGAATTATAGTGATTTCTGCACCCATTTCAACGTGCCGACCACTTCATAGGTTAAAATAGCTACAGGGGCAGTATTAAATTAGGTTTATCTATAAATGAGATTAATGGGCAGTGTGGATTTATACAGTGTGTTTAGCCATTCGTGCTAACTTGCTCTGTGAAAACCTCTAAAGCTGAGAAGTTAGCTCCCATCAAGGCTTTGCCTGGACGCACTCGAAGTGTCTGCTCGGGACTTAGCAGGAGGACCTAACGCACCGTAAACTCGCCCTCAGACGGTAGCCGGACAAGGCCTTAGAATAAAGTTCTCCCTGGGAGCTCTCAGCCCCTGGACCACGTTTCTGCCGAGCTCCTCTGCCGCCTTTGAGAAACACAAATGGGCAAACTAAGCGCTGGTCTGAATGTTTATGTAGAAGTTTTGCTCTGCCTAAAGCAACAACACTGCCTGAAACTTCAGTATTGAAAAGTTGGGAGTGTAGGTATTGTTCTGAGACACGGGTGATTCATTGCGGAGGAGATGATGGATCTTGTTCCTGCCAGTCTGAACTAAACCGTGTTCAGATGGAGCAACTCCACTTAACCTTTTATCATACATCATTAAATGTCATCAGGAGTCAATGAGCTCTTCCAGCCTCAGAAGTTATGTAAACACTAAGTATGCTTAGTTCTGGCTTCTCCTTAATAGGACTTAGGTAGCTAAGTACCTTTTGAGGAGATGGGTTACAGAGACAGGATTAACCCTGCTTACACTGTGTAAGGTTTAAATTTTTCTGTACTATAATTCATTATTTCAAATAACTTAACATCAGTCATTACAGACGCTATTAACAGGGAAAAAACTAACACAAACAAAAACAGTGTTGGGAAAAACACTGCCAGACTAAACCGATGGGTCTACATACACAGGCAGTAATTCCTCCCCTTCGAAAATAGTCTGTGTTTGTATCAATCCCGAAACAGCAATAACTTACAGAAATGAAAGAGTATAAAATCTGTCCTTTGGGTCCTTCAATTTAATATAGACTGAGTCACCAATGTATTAAATTATTAATCTAAATATTTGATCTGTCCGAAGATCAATGTGTTTTACCTGGAAGGGATTCCTCTTCATCAGAATGAATTTCACCTTAGAGTATGAAAAAATAATGTAACTTCAGGAACCAAACAAAATTGATGCTATTCACATGAGGAAAAACTAGACTGAAAAAAATAAGTAGGTATAAATATTCAAAATCAGAATTTAATTTCAATTTTATTTAGTCATCATGATCACTTCAGATTTAAAGTATACTCTGCAGTGTGATGTAGTGTCTTTTCCCTTGCGGTAAGCTCTCATATTTAGGAAAGGTTTCCTGGAGACCTGCTGCTGCTTAAAATGTTGATATCACTTCTGTTTCCCACTCCAGGCCTATTATATAGATTAGTTATATTGCTTTGTAGCTTACATCTTGCACTGTATTTTTGAAATAAATATAGTAGTACTGAAAAGAAAACATCAAAACACTGCAATACTTTTTCACTAAATTCTTTTGTTGTCTGTCTGAGCATCTCTCTGTTGGTCTTGTGCATTTAAATACTTAATTAAATTTCTTTTTCAATATCTAATGATGATATTCTTTGGAGGTGATATTTCCACAGGAAAATTCAATTATTTCCGTAGCTCTGAAAGGTGTGTGGTGCATAATAACTCTGATAATTAACCCAGTGTTTGGCAGAGTATATTAAAAGTGATGTTTAAAGATTACACTTATTTTAGGTAAACCCTGTAGTTAATAATTCAATTGCTTTTTATTGCAGTCTGTGTTTGCAGTCTTCCAGCAGAGTGGCATTTTTTTTTTGCTCTAGGTCTTGAAGGATCTTAAATATAAAGCCAATTCTCCCTAGCTGCTCAACAGGGTTTTGGTATATTCCTGGTTTTGCTTACATAATGAATGAAGGTGCAGGGTGTAAATGCTAAATAGCATAGTAATGATATGAAATAAATATTCCACACTCACTATGGGACTAAGCTTGAGCTACCTCCGTGCTCCAGGCTGCTGTGCTTGAAGTGAAGACAAGTCAGGTGCAAAAATATGTCTGGGGAGCTGGGGTTAAGTTGTTAACAAAATAAGGTAATCTAATTCCAGCTAGAGAATGCAATTGACATATTTCCGCATAATGTAGTTGAATCTTCTGTTGAAATTGGGGAAAATGGGGGTGCCTTGTCGCCTGCCCGGGGAGCAACCTGCGGAGAGCCGTGGGTGCTGGCAAAATGCCGTATTCTCCTGACGCTGGTTTCGGAGCTGCGGCTCTCGGAGGATAAGGTTTCGTATCAATAATCCATCCGTCAATTTTTCAAATTCGGACATGAAATTGTAGTTGCCAAAGTCACAGCTGAAGTTTATATTATGTTTTCTCTGGCTGTAAGATAGCAGGATCTTGGCAAAACCAGTGGTCTAAACCATTTTTGTGGTTGCGACGTGCAATACTGCATGCCCCTCCCACAGTAACCATGCCTAAACAGTACGGCTAGGCCATTTCTGTTAGTGGAAGCAAGCTCTACCAAGCTGGTACCTTTTCAGTTTGCCCTAGAAAGGTGATTTCTCTACTACCCTTAACCTCGAGCATGTTGTATTCCCATCTGTTTTCAAAAACTTAAGAGTAATCAACATTGGATTTTTATTCATGGATACTAAAAGCCTGATGACTCTTGGTAGTATCTCAGCCAGGAAGAGCATTAACAGCGCATACTGGAAAGAGCCATTTCAGTATCCTGTCAAGCGTCTTGCCAGTTAAAACACCTTTTACCCTTTGGTTTTCTGTTGGTCCCTGTAACTGGCACTGCTAAGGTGGGCCCTTGGCCATGGCCGTGAGGCAGAACGTGCTGAAGTCTTGTGGTTGACTGATTTGTCCAGTGACTCTAATATTACAGTTAAATGAATCCTAATTCCTATATATTTAAATTGTAATATTTGCAGAAGAGAAAAAGAGAAAGTTCTCCCGAGTTGCCTACAACACAGAGCTAATGGCTGAGCAAACGTCCTTATTCTTGCATCTGTTCATCCCTTACTTCGGACAGTCATTTCCGCATAAGCAAGTTCCAAAGAGCCAGCTTCCTAGGAGGAAAAGATACCTTTCTACTTTAATGACCCCCTGAACCTTCATAAAACTCTGTTCGAGAAACACTTAGACTATTCTTTATCCACAGGAATTAATGAGCTAGGAATCTGATTCTTAATGGCGCTCCTGGGATGAGAAAGCATTTCTGTATTTACTTTGGCTTTAACTTAAGATAACTCATTTTTAGTCTGACTGAATGGGCTGGTCTAAATACTCCTTATTTCATTAGAAAATGACTCTTCTCACCCTGGTGAGTATGTAATTGACAGTTACAGTTAATATATATTCCCTTCAGTGAGAGAATAGCAACCATAACTAAGAAGCATATTATAAAAAAAGAAAATAATGCTGGTAATACTACTTGTTTGCTCTCTCGAGTGGTTTGCTATCATATTCTGTTTGGCAATATAGTCTTTCTTTATCTTCACTTCATAAAAAAATTACTTTTTTATTGTAAACAGAAAAATATTTTGTTTCTTCTGTTTTTTATTAGGGAATTTATGTAGAGCGACAAATGTGGGTATGAAGAAGCGATTGTAAAACAGCTAAGAATTTAGAGAAAAGAGATCTCCTCCTTGCAGCAAAAAGACACATTCAACAAAGATGATAAACAGATCTAATATATGTTTTCAGCCAAAAAATTCAGAAGTTAACAAGTGATCAGAAGCTTGAGCAATACTTTTATTAAATATTTTAAGGAGTTGCTGAAGAAAAGAAGAAATGGCATGTGACACTTGCAGTCAATAATAGCACATGTCCTAATTAGTCACGTATCTGAAAGCTCCTTTTTATGTTGCTCGGAAATAAGTCAGCAACGCTGAAGAACATTTTTTCTTTGTTATAAGGGAAAACAGAACAAAGAAATACAGGAGCTTGCTTCCCCCCAGCACCTCATTTCAAGAATATGAGTTTTACAAGATATTAAACTTGATTCAGTAGATATTTCCCTCATATAGCTGAAGTAATGTCACTGAAAGTTCAGGCTTTGGAATCTTGCAGAACTGGGAACCCCTCTGACCTTACCAGATTGCTCTCCTTTTTTTCACCCATTTTACAAACCGGGATGTTGAAAACCAAGTGTAAGCAACCTGTTGAGGACAGGGCACAGCGAGTCGGTAGCAAGGCTGGGAGCAGAGCTCAGGCGAACAATTAAGATCAACAATGGCCTTTTCATTAATTGCTTGTGGCCAGAGCATCGTAGCAGGAGTGCTGACTTCTCCTCCCTTCTCTGAGCAGTGGGCAAAGACGGATGTTCAGGTGACAAATTGCCCTAGCAGCTGGCGGGGGGGGGGGGGGGGGGGGGGCAGGAACGTGGGCTTTCATTATTATTGCTGCAGTGTTGCTGGAGGAACTTCCATTTGCTATTGTCAAACGAAGGCATTTTTCCGAGCTCCGTAACAGAATGGGCAAAGGATATTTGAAATGAGCCCGTTATATGCAATTTATTAGTGTGAGTCAAACCTCCCTTTTCCTAATTTGCCTTTTCTTTCACATAAACATGTAGCCCATGCAGATTCCAACTTTCTTGCAATTCAAGTCCTACAAAGGAAGAATAAACCTCTTAACAAGATTGAATTTGCTATTGTGCAAGTTACAAGCTGAACAAACAGAGATTGGGCAAGTTTCTGTTCATTCATGTGCCTCCTTTAAAAAAACAAATACCGGTTTAATATAAATGGAAATGAGGGCAACGTTAGTATGAACGTAAATCTTGATCTATTGTAACCTAATAATGAAAGCCATACTTTTTTGGAGTCTGGATTAATGGATAAAGTCATAGCTTTTTAGAGTATGAGTCATCACTGTTTTAGCTAAGATTTTCATCCTTTTATATTTTATTTGCTTGTTAGGATTTCGGAAAAAAAGCCATTATTTATGGAAAAGCAAGTACTTGTCTTGGAAGAAAAGCATCTTACCCTCTTGCATGTCGTATAGCTGTTTCCTGGAAAAGTTGAAAATAATGTGGCAAGTTATTTGAAAAGGAAGTTTCATAGCTGACTTCATAAAATTTAATATTTATATAACCTTTAAGCAGTCAGGAGACTATGCCTAATGACAGTCAACTAGCAGCTTGACCTTTAGTGAATTGAAGAATGGTAGCGCGATTACGGGAGCTTCATTTCAGCAGCAACCTAGTGTTGAATTTCTCTGGGCTATTAATGTACCATAAGCACACTGAGGGCTCATCCTGAGCCTGGAAATGTATCATTTCCATTAAATAAGCCCTGAGAAACTAGAAAATGGATGGTTTAAATAAGCCCTGAGAAGCTAGAGAATGGGTGGTTTAAAAACAATTATCTTAAGATTTCTGAATTCTGTTTTGATGATGACCTTATTGCTAATTAAATGCAAAATGTTTCAACTTTTAAGAGATATCAGAAGGTGTGCCTATGCAAACTGGCTCTTACTGTGTCCCAAAATGCTACTGTTCATCAGCAGTTGTATAATATGCATGTGTATGCAAAGGCTAAACATGCTGTGTCATTTTCTGTCCCTTTTAAAGAGGAAATAATCATACTGGTTTGTCAGTTTGAAATAATTACCAAACTGAACTTGAAAGATTAAGTAGATTAAATGCTTAAGCAGAAATGTTTGTTTTTCTCGGATGTACAGCAGAAGGACAAGAGCATGCAAATTCCACTTGGTCCTTTCATAGTGTGGGTTTGGCTGCTGGAGTAAAAACACAGGTAAAAGGGTTATTTCCAGCATGAGGCTGGTTTTCAGTAGCTGTAGTTATTCAAGTTGCTAGTATATACGTGAGCATCAAAATCTCTGCAACTTACTTGCTCAAAGCGCCAAGGGACTGGTGTGTGAGAAGATGGATACAGAAACCATTTGTATGTTCTTCTGCTGGGAAACTTGGTTGGTTCAGATACCCCATCACACCCGGCAGCTCTGACACACAGTTTGGGACCGTTCTGGTTTCCCTGAACTGGAATTTCACTGTTGACTTCACTGGCTCGTGGCTTACTTTTTATTTTAAAGCATAACGGAAAGTTAGGTCCTGCGCTGAAGAGGCACCCTTTCAACAACGGGGATGCCATAACGTCGTGACCGTGATGCTGCACCGTTGTTTGATACCAGTCAGAATGCTCCTGAATTCGGACCTGCGCTGCTTGGCAACTGAATGCCCAGGGCCTGCATTCAAACCTTTTTTTTATTCCAGTGTTACAAAAAAAATTTAAGTAATTCTAGAAAATGGCTTTTTTTTTCTCTAACTGATTTTGGAAAGAAAGAAAACATTATTTTTCTTTCTGAAAGACCCCAAAGGAAATTAATTGCAATTCAAATAATTGAAATAGTTTACTTTTTTTCAGTGTTAATTTTAAACCTCCGTGAAAACTAATCGTGAGAAAATGGTAATCAAATCTAATCCCTCCCTCCCCAGTTTTAGGGCTCTAGAAGAAACTATTCAAATTCCAAATGGAAGTACTCAGGAGCCACTTCTTTCCCCCAGTTCCACTTTACAGATGATACGTTCATCCAGAGTGCTGGGGTAGTTATACAATAACTTTCCCTTGTGCTTTTCTCAGTACTTGATGTACTCAGACTTTTTGGAAGCACCATTAATTTGTGATATCTTCAGTAACATAGTACATATCAATAGCTGAATGGCTTTCATTTGTTTAATATCTTTAATACTTTTGTGTATCATCATCTTTGAGTGATGTAATTACACATGACTTCAGATTCCCTTCAATCTCCATTTCTGTCAGTACCTTTTGTTCACTGCCTGAACAAGTTTTCTTACATTCTGCCTTGTTAACTTCATGGATAAAGGAAAATGCAATGAATTTTTAGTTGAGCAAATATGTCATTTAGCTTGGCTGGCTTTTGTGCTCTTGGTGTATTCAGCAGTTCCATGAAATTTGAGAACATTTGCAAAATCTGTCTCTGTCATTAAATATTTAAAAATATGACTTTTACTTGTGTACCGATCAACTCATATTCCTTCCATGAACCTAATGCGTAGTAAGTCTTCCTGAGAAAGATGGTTTTATCCATGCACTGTTGATCCTAATCTCCAATTAAGTCTTGCTCCAGAAAACTTCTCTGTATGCTTCTCTACAGCCTCGGTGTTAAAAGGTTTTCAAGGTTTTCCTCTGTTAGTTCTTCTTTGTAGTAGTATCCATGCAGTTTTGTTTTGTCTTTTTTTTTTTTTTTTTTTTTTTTTTTTTTTTTTTTTTTTGCATACTCTATTTTACAGAGTTTGAGAGAAGGACCTCTCTTAATTGAGTTGCAGAGAAGAAGGGAAAAGTCCTACATATGTAGAAAGTCTTTATGGTGGGGAGATGGAGAAGCCACGTTAAAAGGAGAGATTAAACAGGCTGAGACTCTTCAATCTGGAGGGAGGAAGCTGAGAGAAGCATAGGCTGGAGATCTGCAAAGTCAGAGGTGGTGGGTAAGCTGAATACAGAACAGTTGTTCATCAAATCCTGCAATAGGAGAATGCCAGACACTTGGTGAAACTCGTAGGAGGACAGTTTCAAGCAAATTAAAGAAACTGGTGCTGTACACAATAGGTGTGGTTAGTGGACCTGAGCTTTGGGAATCTGCTGCCGCAGGAGGCTGTGGAGACAGGTGGTGTCAGCAGGCTCAAAAAACAGCGCAGGTTTATGGAAGACAAATGTAAAAATGGATACTAGGAGGACTGGGCAGGGATATGCCTGCTGGTCCTCTTTATTGTTTGCATTCGACACAGGCTACTGCCCTAGAGAGACGCTTGCTCCAACTCACAGGATTTCTTACATTCTTGTGTGTTCAGTGAGTGCGATAATCAAGGCAAGGAAGGGGTTTCCTGCCTTGTCTTCAACTTCTTTATTTATAATGCTCTTTAAGCCAGGATTAAATCACTGAAGCAAGTACCTCGACTAATTCGTAATAAGACTGTTGGGAAACTAACTTCTAAATGAGCAGCAACTTTCAGTCTTAAAGCTTGTAACTATTCTAAAGGAAGCTGCTCTCTCTTGAATTGCACTGACCAGAGTATCTTCGTGATGGTTCGCACACCCTCTAGCTTTCAGGGAACAAAATGTCATGAAGAGAAGAGGACAGAATCATTACCTACTGAAATGAAGGATTCCCAAATAGGAGCAGAAGCCCCTTATGTCACTAGAGACTCTTGCAAATGGCTTATTTTACCATTATGAGTCCTGCTGAGAGGTGTGCCCACACAACTGTAAGGGAAGCATGTTACTGGCTCTGAAGATTGCTTGGGAAATAGCACCTAATCCACTTACCTGGCTCATTTTGGAATTGGCAGTAGTATCTGTTGCTACCTTAAGCCTGTTCTTGCTTTCACTGAGAAAGAGGAGAAGCTGTCATCAGCTGAAGGTTGTCTGGATGGAAGCAGCTTGGATGTAAAGTGATTCTGTATTTCTCATTCTATATATGTATTTCTGCTTTCTCAAGATGTATTTGGTCTTCACACAAATCTTTATGTGGAGCACTCTAAACAGCATGCAGGAAAGGGATTGCTCCAAGTCATCTGAATTCGGCCAAACTTGGTTTCATTAAGAAGCTTTGATCTTTTTAGGATGAATCAGCTGAGGAGAAGCAATGCTACAGTCTTTAATTTGTTTTGTTTATACTACCTAGTTCATATATTTTAAAATGTGCAGTACATCAGAAGGCCAAAAGCAAATAGTGCACATTGCTTTTGTAATTGACCTTTCCTTAGAGTTTGGCTTGCACTTGTAGGCCTGCTACCTATAGGTGATGGGCAAGTACTTGTGGGACTAATGACTACTTCTATGAATAAAGGTTTGTTAGGCCCAGAAGCAAAACTTTGTGCTATTAGAATCCTTACAATTTTGGTTATGATCCTTCATTTTGATTCACACATGCTATAACACTGTGCTGATTTCACTTTCTTCAGTGAAATGACAGGTGAATATAAAGTGTCATTTGCATGTATTATATGTCAAAGATAGAGCTGGTGGAGGGCATATATCTACTCGTACTTAATGCTTTAAAAAAATAAATCCTACACAGGTGCTGCTGACAATCCCATTGGGACTCATCTGCATCCTTAAAGGCTTAATGATTGTGAAAAATCTATATCTAAGAGCCCAGATGACAAACTCCTCAGGTCAGGAACCTATCATCTCATTTGTCTGTAAAGTGCCAGGAATACTCCTACTGCTATACAAATAAGAGTAATGAGGTAAAATGCATGATGAGTATGCTGCGCAGGTAGAGTTCTTGTAAGCTGACATGACTTTAGCGCAGACAAAAATATTGAAAAAGGAAGATTTTTCGTTCTTGCTGAGTGGTATACAAATCATTGTCAGAACTAACTAGGATGCACTTAGTCCCCCTGCCCCCTCCTACAGCTAAAATATATATTCAGCCAGAAGTTCAACACTAAAAGTTCTCTAAAAACTGCTTGCTAGTCTTTCACCCGTTAGTTCAACCGGGGGATTTTTCATTTATAGGGTTTTTAATTCATGACAATATTAATACCTATAATTTTGTAATTTTGTCTTATTAGACATTGAAGACATCAACAAGTAGAACTGTAGTTTGAGATTACAGAGCCAGGGTCCCCTCTGCAAGGTGCATTTCCTCTAGTGCCTCTACCTGCGCAGAGGAAAGCTGGTCACATCACTGTAATACAACCCTCCTCTCTACAGATCACGACGTATCTATTGCCCACCATGTTCTTCATTGCAGCTGTGAAATCTGACTCTGAGGATCGTTATCTTTATCTTTCTCTTCAATATGCTTATTAAAATGAACTAGAGGTTAGTTCATTTTAAAGGCCTGAAGAAGGATTACTAAGGAGCTGATTAAGTCAATTAGGCTGCTTAGGGAATCCTTTGTGCTGTGTTGTTGTTAGCCAGGAACCTTAATAGGACAATTAGGATTAATTAAAATCAGCCTGATTGATTAGGATATAGAAACCTGCATGTGAGAGATGATTGTGAGGTTGTGCCTGTGCAGTCTGCAAAGGGTAGGCTTTGCTGAGGGTGAAGGGGCAGTGGATGCTAAGGTTTGTGTTTCTGAAAATGTTACCCGTATGCAACTACAAGAGCAAGTTGCTTTTGTGTGGGGGGCTGGAGGCTGGTTTTGATAGTGATGATTCCACATCAGTAAAATAATGACTGTTTCCTGCATGTCACTATTGGGATCGATGGGGCATAAGACTGACTGAATAATGAGACAGCCAATGGGTTTCACTGTAGATAAATGTAAAGTGAAGGGGGGGGGCAGAGAAATCCTAACTTTGCATGTTAAATGCAAAGCTTTAAGCTGACCATGATCACTCAGGACCTAGCAGCTATAATAGTTGAAATGAAATAGTTGACATGAAAATGTCAACTTAGTGCTCAAGAGTGATTTGGCAGAATTTAATGCTAGTTTACTAGAAAGCAAATATAGCAGAATGTACGATTGGTTTTGTTCTCTAGTAGAAATCCATGGTTTGCCCTGTCTTCCAGTACAAGAACAGTAGGTTGCCAGATGAAACTGGGAGGAGCCACGTTCAAACCACAAAAGTGGGGCTTCTTCACACAACGGGTTGTAGATCTGTGGAAGTCATTGCCATACAGTGTAGAAGATGCTAAAAGTTCACGTGGTTAAAAGCTCAAGTGGTGCCTGGACAAATGTCTGGGAGAGACATCCCCTGTGGATTACTAAATATGCAAAACCAGATGTGGCTCAGAACGTGCTCTGATATGAACATGTTTGGGACTGGATTGCATTGAAAGAGGGTATCATATGGGCTTGTTGTGCTCTTACTCTTCTCAAGGAATCTGATGGTCACTGATAGAGACCAGATACTGGCCTAGATGCATCTCTGGTAGGACCTGCTATATAGCCTCTTTGTGCCCTTACACTGAAGGGTATGGGATTTATAACCTCCGACACTCTTAAGCTAGAAATTCGGAATTGCCTTTTGTAAGAGCCTCCCTCTTTCGGTTGACATAGGCACTTGAGGTGGTGGCCGAGTTGTCATCAAAAATCATGTTTTTCAGGCATAATGACTGTCAGACTGTGCTTGTGTCTCTTGGGTTATTTTTTAAATGACTGATAGTGAGGAAAATTTGAATGCTTATCTAATTGCTGTGTTTTAAACTGTGCCAATGTCATAGTAAAAAGTTACAGCAAAATGCTCACTAACCTTTTTCAGTTGGATACAATTGTCTGTTTTCAGAGATGTGATGGAAAAGAATGTGACTGGGAACAGTCACATGGGTTTCCATCCGCTGCTGAAGGTAGTGGGTTAAATTCCTTGGTCTTTCAAGGACCAAGCAAGATCTTTTTTCATTTAAAGCCTAGTTCTGCTGCTGCCTGCTTTTCATACATTGATTCATTGTGGTTACTTCTGGAAATTTTTCATCTCCAATATCTTGCTCTGTCTCTTTGAAATAGCTTTCCTCCAAAGGAAACTGATCTACTGCAGAAAAAGTTACCCAAGGAATATGCCTTAAAGCATCCTCTATTTTACTGTCAATGAATATAAGTAGCTCCAATGTTTTGCTCTGTGACTTTATCCAAGATTTGCTCAGGTATTATCTATGTGAAAAACATACAGAGGCTTTATTAGGCATCAGCATTTTCGTTCTAAGCAGTTAGGTCCTAGACAAATGTCACCGGTCAGAAATTCTTTGTACAAGTAGTTTGAAAGAAGTTATTTATTAATGACTGAGAAAATGAGCTAATCTTTAAAAACAATGCTTACAAATATCTCTTCAATTACTACAGTGCTGAATTAGTGCACATCTGGCTAAGTGTGCTACTTCAGGCCTTATTATTTCTTTTACTGGAAGGATCCATTTCCAAGACCTCTGATTCCATTTTAATAGGGAATATCTTCCAATATTATACTTCTCAGATGTCAGTCCAGATTGTTTTTAATATCAGTATCAGATTCGCACATTGTGATTTGAAAATGTTCCCGTTCTTTACTTATAACTCATGCTGTTAAGAAACACCAGCGGAATCCCTGTTTTCACTTAAATAGCATTTAGCAAAATGTGGTGTTTAACTAAATAGTGTTTTATCCCGTGGCATACGCTCTCCGAAGCGATCAACACAGCCCTGGGGTGTCTCTTAATCCGGGAGCTTCTGCTCCAAAAGACTCCCGTGGATAGGTAAGGAGCGAGGCGGATAAGCAGCAGATAATGGTGTCACTGAAAAAAAAATCTCATACTGTCTTAATTCTGAAAAATGTTTGTGTGACAGTGACTAATACTGTGCGACGTGTGAAATCTTTAAGGCTCGGTAAGACTGTGCCAGCTCCATAATCTAGGAAACCACAAGATTCTGTTTAAAATTATATTGGATTAAATCTCAGTAGAGCCCTCACAGCTGCAAGATATTAGGAATATAATGCATGTCTTTTTCCCCCCCGCCCCCTTCCTCTGCTTTCTAAAACTTCTTACTATTCTGTGAAGTTCCTGCATGTATTGTCATGAAATGCCTGAAAAGTCATAAATCCTTTTCAGGGGCTGTAATTGCAGTGGTCTCTGGCAATAAGTAACCTCTTTAAAGTCTTTCTAAACTTCAAGCAAATCCAAAGAGTCAAAGAAAAAAATGGAGCCTAAGAAACCGCCTGGGTGTAGCCTCCTGCTCCTGGCTGTTCATTACTGCTGCTCAACAAGATTATACAAAGCTTTGCTGCTTCTATAATCCCCTTCCCCCCCCCCTTCCTTTTTTCACAAGCCACCTATCTTTTTCCTGTACGTTAGGTAATGCTGAGCATACGCACCCAGCCTTCTGAACAGACAATATCCTACATAAAACTTTAAATAATAACAAATTTAAATTACCTGATACAACAGAAATTAACAATAATCTTTTCCCTGTTTTCACCAATAGGTGGTGGTGCTAGCTGTTTCTTTGTCTGTTGCGTCTTCAAACTTCAGTGCAACTGGCCATGTATCTCTCTAGATGTTTCTCGCACAAAAATATTAAGGCAAGGTGCAGGGGGAAGCGCAGGTCCCGCGCGGGAGCCGGCGGGGAGGGAGCGGGGGGGCCCCTGGGTCAGCCGCCCGCCCTCGCCTCGGCGTAGCTGGGGCAGTGCTTTCCTCCAGGGAAACCACCTCAAATACCGCCGCGTTGTCTGGCCTTTCTGCTCCGTTACCAGTTTCTAATCTATGAGGTGGGGTGGTGGGGTCTGCATGTGTGTGAAGGGAATTGGTAAATTTTACAAACAGATCAATGGTCTGTGGGTGGTGAAAAGACTGGGAAAGAGGAGGCTCTTGGAAAAAAAATTGACAGTGGATAAGTTAAAAGCAGAAAACACGGTAAAAGCATACACTACGTGTTGTGCACAAGAGTAAGCAAGAAAACGAGATGTTGTTTCTCACTTTAATCCTGTCTTTGGGGAGATGGGTAGCTTAGTTCATGGTTTGGTTTGAAACAGGTTTTATTTGGTGAGAACGTATTCTGAAGTCAGTAGTATCCCAGCTAGGAGATAGTCTCATAGCAGGCCCTTGGGCTTAGCTATAGGGCTGTATAAAAAACCCCTGTGAGGGGTTTTGGTTCATCACAGGTTCCTCTAAATGAACCATTAAAAGCTGACACACTTCAAATAGGCTGAAGAACAAATTAAAATGTGCCCACAGCAAGGACCATGTGCTTAATTTTGTGTAACCTTCATCAGTGCCAGTGATAATGTGACACAAGAATTCTCAATGCTAAATAAAGCACTGAGAGTACAAGTACCACTGCATTCACCAGCTGATTCTTTTTTCTTCTTCTTCTTCTTCATTTTCTCCAGTCTTTTCCCTGTATCTCTGGCCTATTTGCTTGCCTGTTTTTCTGTGGTCTGCTCTCACTGCAAGGAATAAGATAACTCATGACTGGCAGCCAGCAGCTTGAAGTGAGAATTCTCGTTTGTCACATTGTGCTGCCAGCTGCCAAGTGAGATATGCAAAACCTAGTTTCAGAAAGTCCCAATATTGTAAGATTCTTTGGGCTGCTAACGTCTTTCATGCTATTATTTTGGAAGGAAAAAACCTTAGGTAAAATATATGAGCTGCTTTTTTTTTTTTTCTTTTGGAATAAAGGGAAAAAAAGAGGCTGTTAGAAAAAGAGGAAAGAAAAATGGAATATTATTAAAGATGACATTTAAAATACTGTTTTTAGTTATACCGATAGGTAAGAAATCTTTAATATGCATGTAGACGTTACAATTGCGGGTGAGGTTCAAACCTGGAGTTTTCAGTGACGAGGTATCTGACAATTTGAGCTCCCACTGGACTGGTGGGAACTGAGCCCATAGCAATGCTGAGTAGAACGAACCACGAGGTCGTCGTCTGAGGACAAAGTTTATTGGAAAAGCGGTTTCAAAATCGGCTTCCTGTATTCTAAGAGCTCTAGCGTTAAGTCTTTGTGCCTTCCTAAAACACTGGGGCTCGCAGTATGATACAGGTCAGTGTATGAGGTCAAGCGATGGAGAACACTCATCTCTTTCTCCCTCCTCCTGCCACCCTGCTCTAGTCGCATCTGCTTTCTGCCAAAGACGTGGTACAAAACCAAAGAGATTCATTCACTAAAAGCAAAAAGGAAGACAGTTTTCTTAGATGGTCTATACATGTTCCACACTTCTTACTAGCATACAAAGTATTTGTTTACGAACTCCCTGCGTTATTCAAAGAACGCAAATGTCATTGTAGCTCTGACGTTCATCTGGCACATAAAAACAGGAGCATAAGAATGGCCCTTTTAACCCAGGGCCCTGTCCCTGACAGCTGCCTGCTGCAAATGCCCGAGGGAGACCCAGAAGATGGAGCAAGCAGCCAGCGATGCTTCCCCAGGATACCACCAAAGTTGGGGTCCAGGGCTCCCAGAGCCAGGGCTGGTCTTTCAACAGTTCATGAACTGCCAGACTTTTATTCTGGGACAGCACAGCCTGCCTTTGCCCCGTGCAGCCTTGGTGCCCGCAGCGCCCTGCAGCCAGCCATTGCAGAGCGTCATGCAGAAGTGCCTCCCCTGTGTTTTGAACCTGCAAGCTTGATTTGATGCCCCTCGTTGCTGTACTTAGAAGGCGCAAGCAGTGAGTTCCTCCCCGCGTTGCTCCTGTTTCGATAGCGCTCCCTCATGCCTGAGGAGTCCTGGCTATTTAATCATGCCTTGTGCCGGCGCTGCTCTGTTCTTTGATCATCTGTCTTGTCCTTCACTGGCTTCATAGCAAACCTATATCCTAATTTTTCTGCTATCACCTTATCTTCTCCAAGTGCTTCTTCTGCACCTGATCATCCGCTGCCCTTCTGGACTGTGGTCAGCTTGAAGCACTGTGGGCTTGTCTACGCTGCTACGTTGAACCTGCCAGCTTGTATTATGCTGATGAATTCTGATTTTGGCTGTTTCTTCAGCTTTCTGAATGATGTTTTCTTACTTTTTGTAATCTCCCTTCTGTTTGCCTTCCTTTTGCTCTTTGCCACGTCTTTCTCGCTCAGCAGTGTGTTCGTCCTGCATCTCCAACGCGATGTCCCTCAGGAGCCGCTTGCAAGGAGAGAGCTCTGCCCTTGACCTTTTCCAGGCTCATCTGGTCCGTATCATCATCTCCTGGGAGGCATCCTACAGACCTCACTGATTTCAGCTCGCTTTGGAGTGATCCCTGATATATCAAAGCATTTTATTAATCAGAAATACCTGCCTCACAAATGAAGCAATAAATTGAGCTGACTGCAATGAAAGCAAGACATCAACTGTTACAGGTCTACTGCTAAACAGAAACTGAGTCCCCTTGAGGACTTTTTTTGTTTGCTTGTTTTTCCTCATCACTAAACTAAGCATTTAAACAGTTGTCAGGGAAAGATTTCCAGTAGTTATTAAATCAGAATAACCTCTGAAAGCAATCCCTGACTAAACCGTTACTGGAGAACTTTCTGACAGCCCCCGACTCTCAACAAACTGTTGTTAGCAGCATTAAAATAATCTGTTGCCAACTCTGTCTGTCACCCATGTAATTCAAGGTGGGACGTTACCTACAGATGCGGGGAAAGCAGCAGCGGGGGAGAATTTGCAGTGCTGTAAGGTAGGATGGAGCAGTAACAGCTGAGAAGGTGGCAGTCTAGGAGCACCTGATGGCTCGCAAGCACACACATCCTGCAGAAGTACAGAATCAGCTGAAACAAAGTAAAACATAGAGTTTCTGTGGCTGTGTGCATGGATAAGGCATGAATGCATTGAACCAACCAACAACATCATAGATAACATGTCAATTCCATATTCTTCTTTTTAAAAAAAGAAAATGTAACAGGATTTAACAGTTTAAGAATGAATTTTTTCCTGTAAGCCAAGATGTCAAAAGTATCTTTACAAAAAGTAACAAGTACGGAGAGAGGAACAGCATTTATACACATTTCTGAAAAATATATATATATAAAAATATATTTATACACACACGCACACATGCGTAAAGCTTGCATGTAGAGCCAAGGGGCTTTGGGGGAGCATGTGCCCGCCTATGTGTGCATGTACACGTGGTAAGTTCCAAGGAGCAGGACTGAGCTGTGGTTTTGCACCTTAACAAAAGTAGCAATACTCACCTTGCTTGAGACTCTGCAACGTTCTCATGTACTGCCCTGGAAGAAGACTGTTTAAAAAGAGTACAGTTTCTACTTCTTGTTCCCTGCTCTAGCATATGTACAAGTGGTTTTGGTGTTTTAGGGTTTTTTCTCTTTATCAGTTTGGAGCTTCTCTGAACTTTAGCTTATTAACTGCAGAATATAGCTTTGGGCTAGATTCTGGCATTTTTAGTCTTGCTGAAACACAAACGATGCCACCTCTGGCTTAGGAAGTTCCTGAGCCACAAAACACTGGAGCACGGGATATTATACCTGAAAAGAGTCATTAAATATGCCTTATTCTTATCCTCTTTCCAGATATAGGCTGCTGGCTGTGGCTGGATCTGAGATAATAGACTTAGACAGACTTTGGTCATTATTATAATCATCTAATAATTTATTTCCAAGTATTTTCAGTTAAAATAACATGCTATTACAGGTAAAGTTGTGGAATATGAGGCTTAGCAATGTTAGAAAGGCTCAGATTCTCAATATTTAATGTAATGCATACATGTTTCAACAGTAATGGAGAAATACAGGAAATTCTGCCATAATTTAGATTGTTTTATGCATTTAAGGCTATATAATATTTGTTAGAAGTTATAGGGAGTTAAATTAAACATACTGATTAATAAGGGTTGAATTGGCATCTGCTTCATAACTATGCTAATGCATTATTTTCTAAGCTTAACATGAATTTTCTGCTGAAATTCATGCAAGAATATTCTATCTCATTTGTGGCGGTGTGGTTTTGATGAAATGCTGTGGAAGTTAGTGTAACCACTGCCTTCTCGTAAAAACCATCTGCAAGCGCCAGCGATGAAGCTTTTATGAATTGGTGTTGGCTTTCCTCCCAGGCTCAGGTATGCTTCACCATCCAAAATGAAGACGTACTTTTTAATATGAATATGCAGAGAAAGGAGATAGACTAGATGTGCAAGTGGGAGAGACTGTGAACATATGAGAGCTCATAGGGGACTCATCACAGTAAGCTGAAGTCTGAACAAGCTCTGAAAAATCAAGTTCCAGGAAATTTCTAGGAGATCTTTGCATTCAGCGGTGTGTGAAGGAGAGCTGTGGGGAGAAGCCTCTCGAACCCCCGTTACCCTCTTTTTGAGCTCTGGAAAGTGAGGCATCAACACAGTGTTGTTTATCATAAGCAACATACACAGAAACGACCCACAAAGGCCTGAACGTTGAGCTGGTTGCTTGAATAAATGAAGGAAAAATACATTATGTGAATATTATTTTATTTTTTCAGAATCTAGAATAAGGCCTTGGAGAAAGAGGTATTTTTCTGCTATTTTCGTTTAATAAGTGATTTTTAGCATTCACAAAAGTCTTTCAAGTAATACTGACTAGATGCAGCACAATGAGAATGCTTCCCCAAATTTCTATCCTCGTCTGGAATGACTTAGCTTTTGTGCCAACAGGTATCTCGTGAAGAGAGCCATTAAATAATGAGGAGGTGTTGTCAGCGGGGTCTGAGCCTCCCGCAGAGGCTCCTGTCCACTGTCCTCTGCTTTCGGTTGCACTTTTCATTCCTTGGAGCCAGCAGAGATTTGCAGCTGAGAAATACTGCACCTGGAAATCACTTGGAGACCAAGTTGCTTTTCAATTCTTAAGCAATCACAACAAATATTGGTTGGTCACTGTTCTCAGGAATCATAATTTTTAAGAATGTCTTTTTTAGCCTTTCAGCTGTCTCAAGAGTGCTGATAATCACCTCAATTCAGATCAAATCTAACTTATTATTTTAATGGCAAAAATGATTGCTTGTCATAATACGAAAGGATTATAACTAGTGTGGGCTACTGCTCTGCTGTATCTAATGCTCTATTTTGGTGCATCTATTTAGATGAGAGTATTCTCAGCATAATGTTTTGAATGAGACTAAGTACTCAGATTCATGTTTAGTAGGTGCTTATTTCAAGATCTCAGTAAAATTAGGCTGCATTTTCAACAGGGAAGAATAATATGGGAATAACAGTTCTTGCCCAAACTTTCCTCTAAAGAAAGTCTTTTCTTTTCTTTTTTCCCCTGCATATGGTCTCTTTCCTCCTTTTATATATTTATTGAATCTCAATAATCAACATCCCCAGGTCTTAGGATATGTTCTTTAGAGAGCTAAGGATATTGGAGCTATCTATTAAAAATAACACGAGTAACCTTTAGTTGCTGGCCTGAAGATCACATTGTGATACACTCATTTCAGGAGATAAATCTGATTGTACATATCCATCTTCACTTATTGAAAAATTTTTCTTTCTTTTCTGTTGAGGGGGGAAAAAAAAATCTGTTGTCTTTGTTAATTTTTTGAAAGAGTCACCATGTTAAGATTGCTAATGTTGTCTTCCTTACATCCCCTTCTTAACATTCATTTGATTCTTCATGCCTCTATGATAGGCTTCTGTACCTGGCACACATCTTTCAAACAGTTATATTATTTTTTCCCAAAAGAGATTTTTTCATGTACCTCCCACTTCAGATTTTCTGGTGGTAGTGGCATCTGTCGGAGATCGAATAGAAGATTAGTTTTCTGCATGTACTCAGATAAGGATATCTCAGGTAGGAAAAGTGTTTTTTTACTTATGGTTTAGAAGTAGTGAAAGGAAAAAGTTGTGATAGAGTTATTACAGTTCTACCTTTAGGATGAATTATCAGTGTTTACCAGTTCATTACCAAGTACCAATAATTACAGCAGACAAATGGGCAGACTTGGGCTCCCAGAAGCCTTTGGTCCCTACATACTCTTCAGTGGCAGCCGCTGTTTGCTGTTTCTATGAGGGTATCCTCTTGGCTAATCTGTATGGACTCATTCCAGAGGTGAAAGCTGGGACTGAAGAAGGATTTTCTTTCTTTTGTATTTTCCTTTCATGGGTTGTTCTTGAGCATGTGAAAGAGGCTAAGCTAGAAAGGCAGCTCTTGGCTCTTGTAAGCATACCAAAAGAAAATGGCTGTGGATGTCAGTGTGAATTTCGACGTCCCCTTAACAAAAGTGTTTTTAACCAGAGTTCAAGAGAAAAGCAGCAGCCAGTACTTGTATGGTGACAGGTCTTAGGCCTCAAATTTGACAATTTACCAGAGAACTGCATTTTTTTGCAAGTTCATTGAAACTGTAAATCTCTGTAAGAGAGGTGCCAGCAGCATTTTGAATCCCTTCAGAGGAAAGTGCTTCAAAGGAAGCTGGAATGGTACCTAGCATAAAGCAGCCTACTGCAATGGAGACAGTTTCAAGAGCTACAGGATTTGGAGAGAGCTGTAGTGACAAATGCATCCCGCTGTCTTGTCCCAGGAGCAAAGTTGCCTGCTCCCAGTTGTATTTGGGGGGTCATGACATAATTTTTTTCCATTAAAGCTCTGTCTCCTGGAGTACTGTGGTCACATTTGTATCCTTTCAGATGTAATATAAATAAACAATGCTGCAAGATGCTAATCCCCCTGGTTACACTAAAGCTGTTCTTGCAAATGCAGTGTGTAAGTAGTCCAAAAAGGTCAAGATTTTAGAAGGAACCAAACTTCTTCTTAGTTTGGGTAAGCCTGTCTTACTGCCGCCTTTGTGACCTGATGTCATGACTTGCCAATATTTGGCAGATCTGCAGTCTAGAATACAGTATCATGCTACTTCTGCTAGAATAAGAATAATATTCCCTTTGCAGCAGCAGCATAAAAGAAAGTTTCCTTACTTTCTTTCAGTAATAATCCAGTGTGGTTGAGTGTCGTTGTCTCTCGCAAAGTCTGATACAAATGGGTAGCCTCGTTCACTGGGAGCGCTCAGACAGACATCGTGCAGCTACGGCTGCCTCATTTCTCACTAGTTTGCCCTGAAGGTTTGGGCTT
Source organism: Dromaius novaehollandiae (assembly GCF_036370855.1). Lineage (NCBI taxonomy): Eukaryota > Metazoa > Chordata > Aves > Casuariiformes > Dromaiidae > Dromaius > Dromaius novaehollandiae. The sequence goes on from NC_088108.1 coordinate 7,924,020, forward strand.
GGGGGGGTTGCACAGGGAGTGGTGGTTACAGGTTAACGATGTAGTCAGCGCTCAGTGCGGTCTTGCGTGTCCTGAGCTGCAAGTCTGGACATACCCTGTAAATGCTACCAAGGTTGACTGAGACAAAATGTGCAACTATTTAAATAGAGCAGTGGTACAAGCTTACAGCCACTGCGACCACTACAGAGCCAGAGTGATCGTGTCTTAGAGGCTGCTCTGCGCTGCCTTTGAGCACTCCGCTGTGGTGTGGGATTCACAGCTTTGAGCAGTGCCGAAATGCGCTTGGAAACCTCTTGATGTTTGTGGTAATGGATTCTGCCCCGGTGCTCACTAACTCTGCATTTTAAAACTTGACCCTCTGCAAGGCACAAGTCATTCAGGAATCTTGTACCAGTAAACGTCAAAGTCCTGGACGTTCTCCGCAGTTCTCGTCGGGCTGCCTTACGGGAGCAGCTAGGGCTGCCCGTGCCGCTGAATGACTGCGAGCAGGATGTCACTGCGTGCGTCTGGCGTTTGGTTTAATTGTCGTCAGGCTTTGGGTTTCAGCAGGATAATTGCTGAGCTGTCTTTGGTGGAGCTTTGAAAAATAAGTTGACATGAAATCTATTAATGTTGCTCAAATATGCACTTTTTGTGAAAATGTGTTTCCTGTCATAAGGCTTCAGTGGCATAGAACAAGTTAAGAGTTTATCAGCCTAGTACCATCACAGACAGAAAAACTGGAGCTTTACAAACAAAAATCTTAGGAACGCGACTCCCCTCTTGATCACCATGGAAATTCAGAGAAGCCTATTAATTTGATTTACGTTCATGAAATTAAACTAGTAGACAGGAGAGATGAATAGGATGCTACTTCTTGGCCTCTTTCCTAACTTTTCCCAGCACAGCTAACCAAAGGATCCATCATACAGCCTTACTTTGTCACTGAGCAATGAACCCCCAAAAGAGCAGAAAGCAAGAAGCTGATGTTTTTGGGGCTTGGTGACCACTTGTTTTCTCCTTGAGCATCATCTTCTATAATGAAAGTAGATCTTCATTGACAGGCCAGAGCCTATCTGCCCTTTGCTTCGTGAGAGGCATTTTTTTCCCTCTTTGTAGGAACCAAGCAATTCTGGAAATGTGAGTAGAGCTGTTTGTATCTTGCAAAAGTGGATCTCTGTCCACGTGCTCCAAATACTTGGAGGAAGAGTGAGCTAGCTCTGTAGGACCTGTTCATCTCCTCTTTTTCATTCCTGTGTCAGCATGTGCATAAGCATATGCTACTACTGACAGCAGCAGTCTCCTGGCTTTTTCCCAGCTGAGCACCGTGTGGTTCGGTGCACCTGAGGCCATGGGAGCAGGTTGCACCTGGAGACCCTGAGCTTTCTGGCGGGGCTCAGCCGAGCGCAGGGCGAGCTAGCAGACAGATGTGCCTGTCCTGGCTGCCCGGAGGTGCTGCTTCCCTCCAGCTTCAGGGCTGCTGGTAATTCCAGTTGAAAGGTAGCTCTGCTGTAGCATTAGAGACTAAAATGTTCAATTGGGGAAGAGGAGGAGAGCACCACACTTCTCAGAAGCACGCTAATCTGGCAGACCTGTCTTAAATCTGTTTGTGCAATGCAAGAATAATTCTCTTGCTAAATACTGTGTGATGAAGAAATCATTGCAGTGAGATACCATAATTATAAGTATCTGTGCTCATGACTGTCCAGAGTTTTAGTATTTACTTCTCTGCTGTTGTAGCATATTTTCATAATTATAATATTTTTGGAATTATCCATTGTGCTCACTGAAGTCAGACTTGACTTTACTCTAACATGTGTGAGCTTGTGTTTTAAAAGGAAATTTTCCAAACATGTAAGGTTTATAATGCAAGACCCCAGTATTTTGAGACTAGGGCTCACCTTCTAAATTATAGATCATATTTGCTGATGGAAGAAGTGAGTAAGTATAAAATATGAATCTTGCATCTTACTGTACTTAGCCATGCAATCGTTATTTGAAATTCTCTTTCAGGTCTTTACATTTATATTCATTTGGTTTCCTCACAATGGACATGGTTAATGTATTATTAAAGGTTTAAAAATTGGAATCCGTGTAGTAAATGTTGATGTGTTTTACGGTTCAACAGAAACTGATGTAGCAATGAACTTTGTGGTACTTGCCAGCCCACAGGTAAAATGTTCATACTATTTTGCTTTCCATATGAGGGTGTTGATATGATTTATTGGATATAACTGGATAATTTTCAGTTGGAAAGTAAGCAATAGCACTTTTTAGAAGGAAATGCAATGTAGGATTAATAATTATTCAAGCAACAGATTTACATCCCCAAATAATGTAGACAATTAGCAACGTGGGTTAGATGTGAAGTGTTTAGATGTCTGAGCACTCCTCACGTGTTTTCTTGTAAAGCAGAAGTAGCGCATTGCTTTTAAGGAAGCTCTCAACAGATGCCGAAGCTGCATCTCCTTCTTATTTCTGTTCTTGGCTTGATGGGGTTGTGTCTGATCCATAAATTGCTGCTTTTTTTTTTTTTTTATTTCCCCGTTCATTCTCTGTAACTTCCTTGGGCATGTATGGGGAAAGGGAGGTGCCTGCATTGCAAATAAATCTGAATGGCCCTCAGATACCTCTTCTATATTCCGACCAGTGCTGTATTCCTTATAATGGTCTTTTAATGACATGGATATGTGTAGTTGCGTAATTCAGATATCTTTATGAAGTTCCAAACTTAGAACTGTGGAGCAATACATGGATTATGAATCTGTACTCAAATCAGTTCACCTGACCTCCTGGTGCTTAAAATGTTGCATTTTGCAATGTGCTTGTTGTTAGCAATTTGGTCTAACATGGCGGTGATTAAGGCTGATTAAAATACATACTGAAGAGTTTCATAGATTACAGAAACCTGCAGATGAAGTGACTGTATCTGTCCCAGGAGAGGATGATAATGTTTGCAACACCATATTTGTGTAAACTGCGATCACAGTACCAACTATGCCAGAGGAAGGTTTTGCAGAAACCTGGGATTGGCATAGAAAGTGTCTGGTTTATATTTATTCACATCCAACTACAAATCATTCTCAGTATAACGTGATCCCTAACGGAGATTTTCCACCTCTTGAGTCACTGTGGAACATACTGAATATTTCACAAGGGGAAACAGAGAAAGGAAATCGATCCCAAAGAGCTGCCTGCCCTGCTTAGCTGAGATAGTCCAAAGCGTGGATAACAGGAGTGCGAGCCTGGCAGCTGGTCTACTCTGCAGTTCCTGGCTTATTTGTATTTTGTGAAAAAAGTGCATGTAATGAATAATTGTAAAACTAGTAAAAGCACTTCAGAAGACATCAGAAGACCTACTTTGCTGGGATGCTCAAATTTCAGAGCTGCGTAGCCTTCCAATTTGAGTTTGGACCAGGTTCTTGAGGGCTTATGGGTAGATTGCACCTCTGTATTTTCTTGTATTGGCTTCTGCTGAGGGTCTGATGTAAGATACAGTGACTAAGCAACGAACAACATGTTCAAAAAAAAAATCCAGATCAATTGCTTGAGATACAACAGGGTTTTTATAATTATTCATAAAGCTTACTATCCTTTAGTGTGTGTTTGTCACTTCTTAAAAATAATGTTGTAATCAAGTTGATCAAGTTCCGTATTTGGTTATCGAGGGAGATTTTCAGTCATGAGGTGGTTCAAGTCTCACAGACACTGCAGTGAAGGTGTTCTCGTGAATTTTTTTTTTTTTTAAAGCTCAATAAAAAATAATCCCCTCTGTATATTGAAATTCTGACTTTTACAACTCTGAGCCTGAAAGTAAAACTAACTTCATTGATATTCACAGTTTTAAGTAACAAACAACATAAATAATGAAATTGTCTTCTCTGTAGTATTGTTAGTAGTAAAGCAAGTACAAAATACGTACTTATCTAGTATGCAATTTAAGTTTTGGCCCTTAAGAATGTCTGCTGGTATTTTATTAGTGTGTCAGTAGAAAACTTCTCCCATTTTCCCTTTTTTCTCTTCTTCCTTTTTCAAAATCTTTTTATTCATCCAATACAATACTGTAGAAATTACCTTTCGCCTTGTTTTACAGGAAGATTTTTCTCAGCTTTGGGATAGAACTTCTGGTTGGTTGTGTACATATCATTATTATGACTTTTAACTTTCTGTGGATATTCGCCTTGTATTTGCCAGAATATTTGCAGGGAACAAATAAAAATGAGTGTGAACGTGAAAGAAATCATTAAAAAATCATGGGCCACTTCTCTAGGTAGTATAAACTGACAAAATGTTGTGGTATGATGACGCACACAACTGAGGCTTTGCCTCTGCATAATGTTTCTCATTAATTTTGGTTCACTGTCTATGTAGCTCTGTCTGTACCTTTCACCTTGCTTTAAAAAGCTGTGTAAAATACTAAATAATTGTTAGGAAACATGATTTTCTTCATGGTGGTGTTAAAGATGAACAAAACCTGGCTTTTCCTTGAGCCCGAGAGATTTCTCTCTCCTCTAGTTTGAAATGCTGCAAGGTGGGATTTTTGTTTCGTTTTAGTTTGGGGCGGGGGGGGGGGGGGGGGGCAGGGAAGGGAATCTCCCCTTCCCCTACAGAAAGGGCAACTTGGCCATTTTACCCAGGGATTGTATGAAGCGCTTTTTTGTCAAGTCTCTACTCAGCAGACGGAGAATAGAGATGTGCCCTTTTCTTCACTGATCGCTAATCTCAGGTCGCCAGGATATATCATTTGTGACCTGAGACTGCCAAAAAGGTCATTGCAGATAAAAGGCGAAAACTTACTTAAAGCAAAGAGGTTTTTCATTTCTGCAGTGGTAGAATGGCAGGATAACAAGTAGAATCCTCCATGTACTGAAATGAAGATACAGAACGTATTTTTTCCCTCAGAGCTGCTGCACAAGTAGCCTCTTACAACAGGTTTTGTCATCATAGTGTTAAGAAATCTAAGAAATGATACTGTATTTGAATTCAGCATGAGTTAGAGTTCTACATAGGACTGACCTTTCTTAGAACTGACTGTAAAACATTTTATATTGAAAAGCAACTATTGGAACTTAATTTTTCAGCAATGGCTGTATTAATCCCCTACTAGAAAAAAATACTAATCGCTGGTAGTGAAAGTGCTCTAAGATGCATTTTTCATACAGTCTGTATCCTGATTTACTGTTTGAGTGAGGAGTTTCACTGATGGTTGTCCTAAAATATTTTCAGCAGCATTTGTTATCCATATTCCAATTTATTCAGTGCATATTTGTAGGGAATGCAAGCATACCATGTTTATTGTTCAAACTTGAAAAAAGAAAAAAAATTGCAATCATACTTGGAAATAGAATTTCTATTGAAAACATGTTTCTTACATTACTTGAAGTTAAAACTGTCTGTAGCTTTTTCTGCTTTTGTTACCCAATTAAAATATCAGCGAGCTAGTGATACTGCAAACTATGAAGATAGAATTGTGAAGGGAACTCTGAATGGGAAACAATTAAAGTGTATTTATTTTATTGCTTCTCAGAGATGCATAGTGGTACTCAAAATGTATAGATTTTTTTTCCTTATAGCACAAAGCTATTGAATTATTTTTATACAAAGAAGCAAAGCACTGTGGCTACTGGCAAAGACTGGCTTACAGTGCAATAGATCAATGCATTCTTAATTTTCAAGCAAGCAAAAAGTCTATAGTCACTGAAGAACCTTACCTGTTCTTGGTGCTTTACGTATTTTGTGATTTTTTTGCCCAAATTACCCACAGCGAAAGTAACCTCCACACTTTTTTAATGTTTTAAGTGAAGTTTCCACAAATTATTAGAATAGTCTTTCCCATAATTGAGGTTGTACTTATATTTTGTGTTTTTCCTTGTCAGAGGGAGGTGGACATTAAGAGAGAATCTATTTATGCAGAGAAGCACCATTATCACATGAAGTTGTAAGTTAGGGTTAGTGTCTGTAGTCACATGGTGACAACCACACTGAAACCACTGGTGTTCAGGGAGAATAAAACAAACCCCCAAATGATACAAAGCCATTTAGAAAAGCTTACAGCTATGGCTTATAGGGCAGAAAGGGAACCTGGCAGCAGGGATGAGTCCGGAGCCTGGAGCTCCCGGTGCAGGAGGGAGGCCGGGAAGTCCGCCTCGTGCACATCTAGGCATGCGCCAGCGTAGGCTCAGAAACAGTGTATGGATCTATTTAAATGCAACTGTATAAGTACCAAGCTCACAATAGCTCATTCAAAGCTGCCATGCGTGACTCGGCCCATGAAAGACTGATTTATAACCCAAATAACCTGCCTGCAAGTGCTGGATCTAGGCCCTATGCAATCCTGCCCGAAAGAGGTTATGGGGGGGGGGCGGGGGGAAATACGCTGCTCCGTGGCCCCATGCAATAGTTACCTCTTCTCATACCGCTAATACTGCGCATGGGGCAGAGGAGGCCAAAACCACAGTGCGTATCCACCAACTGAAAATTGCTTCAGACTTCTGAGTTTGGAACAAAACTATGCTGGCAGAAGGCAAATCCTTTTACCCTTCAACCACGTAACCTTCAGGTGCATAATTCATCGTTTTTGCAACTAATGACTTATAATGATCAGCAGTGTAGACTGATGCTTGCATCCGGATTTGAAATTTGGGTCCGAAATTGTTGATTTGCCTAATAATTGGGTATACTTTATAAATAAGACTGCACCTCCTGGCTCAGCCAACTTGTGGCATTGCAAAATACCCGAGGAAATAGATCATTACAGAATCTAATTCCTTGCACTAGACACTGAATCAGGTCTAAATTTATTTTACATGACAGAAGCAGAGTGAATATCGCAATGTCCTTGGAATCCAGCATGGTTTTAATTGGATTCTGTCTTTTTCTAATGCTACTGTGGAACACCAATTTAAATCCTTGGGATTAAATTTATGTGACAGGCTGCCATTCTCGCTAAAGTGGTGCATCATTTTTATTTATTTATTTTGCTTTGATGTTTCTTGACAAGTAATAAAGCATTGGGGTCCTTAGTTGTGAAGGTCTTGTTGCTACATTTTTTGCAGAGAGCCCTTACGTTTCAGATCCCTTTTGCTGACACACGGCAAAGTGCAACAACATTCATTTTGAACACAGGGGCCTACGCTTCTCAAGCTCAGCAAGAATTCAAGATACAATTTAAGATAGGAAAAGCTTCATTTATGTAATAATAAGAAAACCCCTAGTAAATGAGACATGTATTATCCTTTTTAGTCTTCCACTGGGCCCATAATTATGCAGCATGTCTAACGTACCCTAATAATCTGATCTTAACTCGATAGTCACTTTGTATACAGACTAAAACCGTACACCCCAGCAGATTAGAAAATAAAGACGACCGATTGCTTAACTGTAATAAATAAATAATACTGTAAAGGTACAGGTAAAAGAATGATGTGTGAAGTATGAAAAAATAAATTAAGCCGCTAGGAAATGCGTGTGAAGAGACTTGAAGCTTGGCTCGCATTCCTCGCTGTGGCACTGCTGTGTTCCTTGTCACCGTCACCTCTGCGGGCAATAAGGAGGTAGGTAGGAGTAAATTGTTCCTAGGTTAATGAGCATATAATTAAAAATTAAAAAAAAATGGAAAAATAGCATTGCTATAAATTAAATTTTAAAAGCTCATTAGCTGCAGAGTAAGAGATTTTTAAAATACTGTGTTTGAGCCCCTCCGCCCTAGGCAGCAAGCGCGTTTCGGTACCCTGTGTGCCCGACTCCTCTCTGCCTGCCGGTCCCCGGCGGAGTGCATTAACCGCTATGATTGTTCACATTGATTTTCCTGTTTTATCCGCTCCTGTTGAGCAAACGCAAGGCTGCCGCTGGAGCGCTGCGCTGTGGGCTCGTCCCCAAAGCTTCCAGCGGAGCCGGCCCCCGATAAACGACTGCGCGCCGCGCAGAGACGGCTTTACGTATTTATCGACCTTGGGGGGGAGCGAGCGAGGAGGGGGACCGTCCCGCCATGCGGGCCCTCGGCGGCCGGTGCTGGGGGAGAGGGCGAAGCCGGGAGGGTTGAAGCCGTGGGGTAGCCGCTGCGGGGCCCTCGGCACCGGGCCCAGCCCCTCGGCACCGAAAGCCATCCGGGCTGGCCAGCGCCTCAGAAACATGTTGCCAGCGGGCTTCACATTTTCGGTAGATCAATGGCCAAAAGCGAGTGCTTGCGGTTGTGCTGAGCTGAGCTTTGCTGGGCAGTTTGCATGTGGCACCCTCTGGCCCCTCGTGCCGGCATGGGACTGGGGTGCCGACGGCAGCGCGCAGCTGCCCGGGCCACCCCGAAGCCTTAGCTCCACGAGGCTGTTCAGCCTTCTTTTAGCTCTGAAAAGCGGGTAGGTGTCCTTGCCAGAACAGGTAGTGATTTTGATCACAAATACTTGTGCTACTGCAGCCGGTTGTGCTAGACCCAGGGCCGGGCCGTCACTCTTAAAGCATTGGGTAGCAGCCTGCGGTCGCACCAGATCTGGGTGAAGTGAAAATGCCCTTGTAGTTTTGGTTGAAGTAGAAACAGCTCTGTACAAGAGCCGGGGTCATTTCTCGCGAATGCTTGCTGTTATCTCTGATGTGTAAGTTAAATGGCAATATTGCGTGGTGGTACCCTCGTTCAAGGTAACTGTTTGGGAGGTATAAATCAACCCTTTCTCAGTCCTGATTTTGGAAATAGCTTGGTGTGTTAACCTAAGGCTCCTGTTTATAAATCTCTTGTGGATATGTGTGTGTCTGTTCCTTTTTTGTTATTTTAAAGAGTTTTGTTCTGCCCATTTCCTGATACAAGAGATTCTTTTTCCCCCTAAGTTCAGAATAAAAACACTAGTCTAGTCCAGCTATCGTTTACAGGCAATTGGCTGCGATTTGTGGCACAGGTTTGCAAGACTCACATAACCAATACTATCCGATTGCGTTGCAGCGTGCTGTATAAATTGTGTGACTTCTAGTATAGCTGAGGATTTTCCTGCAGCTATATTTTTCTCTTCCTTTACAATGAGCCTTTAAAAACTTGAAGACTTCCTGCTGCAGAGTAAGTTCACTTCAAAAGGCCCCATAGCTAGAGAGGATGATGCTTGAAATTGTTCCCACATAGACTTTTTGCTAAGCAGGAAATGGGAAGGTCATAGTAGGATACGTCATTACATAGGGGACTAGGTGCGTCCAGCGAAGGACCCCTTTCTTGTATGAGCGTAGTCTTTGGTTTTCCCATTTTTCTTATACAGCTTGGAGTAAGTTTCTTTAATTGTCGCCAGCTTCAATTATTTCATTTGATGGCTGGCTGGGATTGGGCCCTTCCTTTATATTTTTATGAGTTACAGTTATTGCAAAAATGAGTCCCTTAAAATGGTAATGATGTCTTGCACATGCAAGAAGTTCTGCGTTCCCTGCTGCTGCACCAGGTTTCTGTGCCCTGGGGAGAGCAGCTCGTGGCCTCGTGGGCCGCGTGGGGAGCAGCCCGCTGCTTTGGTTCGGGTAGGGAATAACAATTCATAGAAAAATCTACCAATCAGTACACCACCACAATATAGAGGACTTTTCATTTAATAGACCTTTGATTTTTGACCTGTAAAAATGATTTCTTTACAACAGCCCTTAGAAATTTTTGACACATCTTTTTCTGTAGGTTGTTGATAATTTGGGTCTAACTGTTTCTATTTTTACTCCTTGCAAGCTACATTCGCAATTGGTCTCAGCACTCCAAGTTATTAAATTGTAAAATAAAGCCCCTTGCTTTGCCTTTAAATCTGATAAGCTGTGAATGTTGAGACCACTAGTGAGCTTGTTTGGACTTGAATTGTCTCCAGATATAAAACTATAGCCACCATAGAGTGCATAATATTTGTCTTTAGCAAACGTCCTCCTTCAGTAAAGCTTAGAAGAGCTGTGAATTGCTGTCTTCTGAGGGCTGAGCACTCTTCTGGAAAGCAGGTGCTGGAACAAATTTCAAAATACACCTTGATTTTTATTTGACAGACTTGCAGAGAAGAATCATAAGGGGCAATGGAATAAATATACTGTGAGTTTTGTTTGATTTCTTACCTTATAGCTTGTTTGCTTACTCTGTCTAAGCTCTGAATCCTTTGAAAGGAGGAGGCAGGATAACAGCCTACATTAGCAAGTAATTTAGGATAGATGGTAAAGTTCAGTGGATCAAAATGGTTGATGTGGAGACCCCCTGCCAACGTGGCCAGTGTGGAAGTGGGGATGGTGAAGAGGTTCCCTGCAGAGCTGCTGTAGATCTCATGACCAAAGTAAGTGGTTTCTCCTGGAGCTGGTCTACCCAGACATTTGTGTTACCTCTGTAATACAGGGTCTCAAAATCTCTGTGGTGGCATCCCTGCTTCGAGGAGTGGCACAAAACTTGCAGTCTGTGTTGTGGGAACTAAGGTGTGTGGGGGTTTTTTGTTTTTTTTTTTTTTGTTTTGTTTTGTTTTGTTTTGTTTTTTTAAAAGCCTCCCTGATTCTGGGCCGCTCTGTGGAGTTAACTTCTGTTTGCGTCTGCCCATGTGAATTTACTCTTAGGAAGACTTGTGGTAGTGTTGGAAAGAGGTGAAGAAGGGAGTTACCCAAGTTGGGAAGTTTCCCTATATTGTCAGCTAGCGTTATTCAGAAATTCTATATTGCAGTGTCCTGGGCTTGATCCCTTTGCCAGCACTTCTAATGAGATGCTCAAAAGGCAGCTCGCTGACCGTCCTTATTAGCGACTGGATGGGAGGCTTCAGACAAACCAGAATCGGAAGTTTTGTGCTCATTTATACCACAAAGTAGCTGGAACTAGGGGGTGAAGCACTCATTATAGGGTTTTTCCTAGAGTGACTTCTCATTCCAGAACTTAATATATGTCACTTATTTCCTTGCAGGAGAGCAAATAGTGCTTAAATTTTGAGGGGCAAGATAGCTCCGCTCTGAAAGAGAGATAAAGAAATGACAGGCCACCAAATTCCATGAACTATCTTCAATGCCCCTTCTCTTCATCCCCCTCATCTCCTGGTTATTCCATTTTATAATTAATCACAACTCTTTTTAGGTATTAGAGGTTTAATATACACAGGTTACATGGAATGCAGTAGCTTCAGGCTCTCTCAGAGCTCTTTTTTTTCATTTGTAGTTTGAATTATAACTGAATATTGTAAGTATCCTTTAATGAAATTCCTGTGTTGTCCCCTGCTATTGTTGAATAGACTGGTTCATGCTGAAACAATTATTTTGGTAAGTTGTCTCACAAAGCCTGAGGATATGGTTTGATCATTCATGCAGCTGAAGGGATTGATCCTCGTCCTTGTGAACAATCCCTCAATCTGTACTTGTTTATTGCATTTCTTGTCTTCTCGCTAACCACTTAAGGCCTGATCAACTTGGTAAAGGTCTTCTATATCTGACAAAGATGAATGCAGTATTTTTTTATGGTCCTTTCTCGTTATCAAAATAACTAAAGTGTGTGCTGAAGCAGTGCTCACTTAACCATGTCAGTCAAAGTGCATTTCAAACTCACTTTTTTTTTTTTCTCCCAGAAGTAGTAGTTATGTTTTGCCCTGTAAAAGTTCATACCTATGTGAAAGCAGAAAGGAAAAACTGTTATTTATATCGAATGGGTTTAGGAAAACCTAGTTCTAGGACAAAACATGGTTGTATGCAGTAACACGTGCATTTAAAGCTATTAGCAAAATTTATTTCATTTTTTTTCCATCTTTAATTACAGGTGCAGTGAATCCTGTAAAGGTTTCTTAAAAGGTTAGACAATTTACTAGCTGTCCTTACGTAAGAGAAGTAGAACCGCTTGAGGTGAGACTGGCCTTGAAACTACGTGGTTAGTCAATCCATAGTTTGAATGAGTGACTTAGCTATGAACGGAGTACCTTGTCCCATCTTTCTAGTCTAAGTTGTTTAAAGTCCTTTGAGAAAGATGTGAGGGTTAGATGTTTCCAGTTATCCCGAGAGCAGAGACTAATTGTCTCAAATACTACTGGAGGGCAAACAAGAAAAGTCACAGTGGTAGACCCATTGGGAAGGAACATGTAGCAGTTGTCCAGAGTTCTGGAAAGAGCTTTGATTTGAAGGAAGCCTTACTCTGAAACTCTGTTTTTGATGACTTGTTTGTATTTTCTTTCTATTTTGTGCTTTGGAAGAAAACTAGTTTCACAGCTCTGAAAAGAACTTCCTAGCTTGACCAAGGCTCACAACCACTTCAGCGCTATGACAGAGCAGATGCATTTGCTCTATGGCAGATGTGTGATGAGATGTTAGGATGGGGCATGTCTCTCTTTACTGGTAAAGATGAGAAGAAATCTGAGAAGAATCAATAAAATTTGAGACCTGGGAACTTTGTTAGGTAACATGCGGAAATACTCTTAGCAGATAAGATGGATAGGACTGTATCAGACCCCTCCTCCCTTTTTGGGGGGAGGAATTGGACCAGTCTTGTCTGATCTTTAACTGAAAATGTTGGTTCTAAAACAGTCTATCCTAGTTATTAAAGTAGCTTAAATTACGGTATAAGTAGTAAATTTAAAAGAATGTTTAATGGTATTGATTATGTAGTAGCCTTTAAATCAACGCAATCAGCCACAGAAATGAAAAGTTCCATTTGCTTCTGAAACATTCATGGAAATACAAATATTTAAAGGGAATGTTGTTTCTTAACTTTAATATTAAAGTCACTGAATCATACAATAAAATGCAATACTAGGCTTTCCATAGTGTAACCGCTATAATTACATGAAATTTCCATGTCCCCAACTGTTGTGCTTTCACAAAGAATAGTAAGGATGATAATTTTATGAAGTAAAATATGGCTTACGTGACATTAAAGAAGAAAGTGACCATTTTCAGAACATGTAGTTGAAGCAATTCCAAATTTGTGTAGTACAGACTGTATTACTTGCTTATGAATAGTAAGTAGCAGTAAACAGCCACTGCATTGACAGTATAAGAGATTTATACCACAAATTGTTGGTTTTGAAGACAAACATAAGCACTTATATCTAAGCAAAAGAGTATTTTGGTTATAGTTAGCAAAGAACTGTTTTCCAAGTAGCATAAGCACGTTGAAAACTAAGTGGGAATGCCTTAGTTTGCATGTTCCTAGAGATACAAGCATGAATAATTTCCCGTTCCTACTGCAGTGTTGTTAGGTAACTCCGGTAGTGACTCAGGCTCTGTCCAAGGGATGGTTCCTCCATAGGTGCTGCTGTCATCCTGATGTGAAATGATGTGCTTAAGCAATGACTAGAAAAAGTCAGAATATCATATGTACATGCTTAGGTAATGCAAAAGTGCTGATTTCTATTTACACTGCCATTATTACCTAAAAGTCAGCTTGGGTTGATGTAACTGAGAAAACAGGTGGTCCTTGCTCAGGTCAGCAGTAGAGTTAATGGGGTTATGGTTGAGCTGGAAGCCAGAGTATCAATGTCTGTATATTTGAGTAGTTTCTCCCTGAAGAAAATCTGTTTGTCTTTTTGCCCAGAGAAACAAAGAGGTCTGAACAAATCACACAAGGTCTATTGGCTGTTTTAGTTAATTATATAGAGACCTAAGATTTATGCTGGTATTTTCTTATGAAATCTGTAAAACCCTTCATGTGTTGTGGTTTTGATGGAATAACTTAATATTGGCAACATATTACAGTATAGTAAATATTTTATGGTTCAGAGAGAAATAAATGTATTGTAACTTGTGCCATACATACTAACTCTGCATGACCTCTGTCAGACTTTATTCTAACATAAAAAATAAACTACTTAACAGATGCTCCACTGCTAATCTCAGGGGTTTATTGCTTCTGCACATTTTTATTAAGACATTAATTTTCCAAAGTATTCTTACTGGAGTATTCTGAAATCTCTTCAGAATTTAGCAGTTATCAGTCTAACATGTTGCACTTCTTGGAAATCTGATCTACAAACCTATTTCACTTGACTTTAAGGAGATATTTTGGTTTGCGTGGCCTGTACATTTACTTTTAGGAATTTGCAAAATAATTTGCATACAGCTTAGACATACACAGTGGGACTGCAAATACTGTCCTCTTTATTTAGTTTGGTTATTAATTCTGCAAAGAGATTTTAGAAGATTACTATTCTAAAATTTAAGTGGATTATGCCAATCCATTAATTATAAATGCTCTTTATAATCCTGATTTTAAGGCAATGGCTTCTTTAATTGTAGGCTGGGGGGGAGGGTTGCTTGTTTAATTGCAAAAATCAGCTTTGGCATAACAAGAATGTATTTCACCATCCAGATGTTAAACTGGTTCATGTGAAATATTTCCGTATGGTATATTCAGTATATATTTCAGTATAACTGGGGCTGAATCTTTACCTTTAGGGACAGATTTCAAAGTTGCATGATAGATGAGAAGGTTATGTTCCACATCAGTTGAATTTATTTTGTTGTAACTGTGTGTATGTGAGATCTGGAATGCCTTTGTAAAGAGAAGCTTAAAGTCATGCTGTCAAGATTGTGAAATCCAAATTTCATTTGGTCTTATTTTTCCCTGCTCACATTTCTTCGGAATTTATATCTGTTGTCAACCCAGTTACATCCTGTTCTTTTCTTTAGCTATTATTTCTAGTAAGAAAACAAAATGAGAGACTTTGTGGATAGATGTGTGAATGGCCATCTAGTGATGCAGTGAGAGACTGGTCTTCTGGAGCTCAGGAGATGCAGACTTTCAGGTGTTTGGATGTGTTTTCTTCCCTCTGGCCCCTCCTCCCCCCAATTTGTTGACTCTCATTTTTTTGACAGGAGTAAATTACGATATTTTTAAAATCCATCATGTCTTCAGTTATATGACATGTGGAGTTTGGTATAGTCAACATATGAACTCCTTTTTTGATTTGTCTGGACCATGGTTGGGTTTTTTGTTTCAGGTTTTTTGAGAAAAGACCTAGCTCTGCTACAGTGTCCTATACAGAATAAGAACCTAGTCAACATTGAAATAATAGTGGATTTTTCTCACTGTCCTCCCCAGCTTTCTCCTAGTTTGCCAAAGATACAATAAATAGATCCTTTTTTTGTGAATCATATTCTGTATGGACCCTTAAATTACCTGTTCTCAGGTCTGGCCCTTCATTCATGTCCCACAGTTTTAAATTTGTAAGTGAATCCACACCCTTGCTGTAGTAGAAGACCATATAAGCCATTTGCTTGAGTACCCTGAATGCCTTTGGCTGCCAAAGGTATCACTGGAATAGATGATGGGGGCTTTCATGAATGCAAAAATATAAGGCAGAATAATTTTTCTGATATTTGAAAAAAATTTCAGAAAAAAATTCATCTCGGAAGGTTTTGGTGTTTGTTTCTTTGGGGTTGCCTTTTTCAGGAAAGGTGTAGTGGTAAGGCTTTCAACCCTATGAGCCACTCTCCTCTCAGTTACTGCTGCTGATTGCCCATAATATGCTTTCAGCTGCTGTAGCTAAAATTAAGGGTAATTGTTTTCTGTAAAATAACCTTCTTCCTAACTTTTAAATGGTTTCTATTGCCTTTGTGTTTCTTTTTTGTTTTTTTTTTGTTTTTTTTTGTTTTTTTTTGAACACTGAATATAAGAAAATGGTCAATAATTTGGGACTCAAAATGATATTTTCAGGGAAAAGTATACATTCAACACTGCTCTGCTCAATGTTTATTTCCTGTGTCTACTAGGCCAGGAGTGGCATTTTACAACTGCAAGAAAGGGAAGGGAATATGTTATGCATATCATACAGGATCGCTCTCGGAGGACATGTCTGCATGGGCATGGGCTTGAGGTGCATCTACCCTGCCCGTACTCTGCATCAGCTGGAAATGGCACTGAACCTCTCGGTATCACAGGCTGTCTAGCTGTGTAGGCTTAACCTGAGCAAAATCTAGTGAATTAAATTAAATAAAAGTTTTGGTTATATTTTGAAAATCGGTATAGTTGCATTCTATAACCATCACTCTAGTTAAGCTAAAAACTAGCTAGTATTAGCATTGTGAATGAAACTTGAGACCTGGGTTTACAGCTTGAAAATTTTGGAGCAAATTGGAGTGTATGTTTGTATAATTTACTTGTGTGACTCAACACACCAGTGGCAAAAGTTTTGAGAGTCTCCATCTCTCTCAACTTGGAACTCTCCTCATTTCCCCCCCCCCCCCCCCCCCAAATTTTGCAGTATTACTCATCATTCCTCCCTTGCCTCTTCACACCCGATGTCAGAGCATGGATGCTTTACCCGTTCCAGTGCACTCACCTCTTGAGGCAACAAAAACCATCTTCTGATACTGGTAATGGAGAGGAACAGTGACTTGCTCTTCTAGTTCCTTTTGTCTTTCTTTTGTTAGGGTTCTGGTACAATACCAGCTCTCGAGGCTTCTCCATTACTGAAGAGAGAGATGTTTTGGTGAAAAGGAAGTTACTGCAAGCTGTTGAAGGAAAGAGTGACTTAAGAAATGTGAGAAGCACATAACTAATGGTTTGGCAGAAATGTAGGTTTGAGATTTACATTAACTTAGTTTAGCAATGTGCATTTTTTTGTATTTTGCATGAAAAATTATCTTGTGATCTATGTTTGACTCCAACATAACTTCACCCGTCCTTGGAAACCTGGATAAAAGAATCCTACAGCATCAATGCCAAACAATAATGTACTCCGAGTGAAGAAGAAAAATTCCTTCTTCTCACCTCCCCAAACTGTAACAGGTTTTCTAGCAAAAACAAATTATCATGTTAAGGACTTGAAGCTAGGTGGCCGAAAGTGTTTGTCCACATAGTGTCTGAGTCTAGCTGTTCTTCACAGCACAAAAAGGGAGAAGTGGTAGTCATCTCAATCTCTCCTCTGTTAAAAGAAAATTTCTGCATAAATTATGTGAAACGTATAGATTTGCTAGAACTTATACCACAGATAGATCTAAAGCATTTTTTGTGAATTTGAATTTCTGTTTTTGTAACGAATAAAAGGATCCTGTAATAGTGAGTTAAAACAGTTGTTAGAAATTCATACTCAAATTGAAGGGCATTGTGTTTTGCTACTTAGTGTGATAAAAAGTTTGTATTTCACCCCCACTAGTTACTCAAGCATTTGTTACATGGTGTTTAGGTTTCATAATACCTAACCAAACGGATGCTTCAAATACATAGAATGAGTAACTCAGTGATGACCTGTGTAGCATTAAGATGGTTTGCAACCAGTTTCTGGCCTTCAAGATTATTCATGCACGTGAGTAGTCCTGTTACTGTTCCATTAAATTCAGATACAAGGAAAGCTTAAGCCCCTATGCAAGTGTTTCCAGTTGGGGATGTTGTTTTGCACATTCTGCAGTGACTGTTCTTCCACTATGTGAAAAGGCCTATGAAAACGAGATAGGTACCATCTTAGTGTAGGAGGAACACATTAAACTGTGTCAATTAAACTTAGACCTGGAGGTAATAGGGTAATAGTGTAGGAACGGTTGTGAAAGAAAATAGTCTCGGATAAATGGTCCTGAAAATGATGTTTCAAACAATGTGTTCCTGCATGCAGTCACATAGAAGTAGGCCTGACTGCAAAATTAACCTGAATCTCAAATTTCGAACCATGCGAAGTTAGCGGATTTTTTTCTTTTTTTGTGTATGTATGTATGTTTTTTACCTCCTTACATGTCCTTCTAAAGTAATTCAAGATAACTAAGTAAAAGTTGCTATAAGCAGAGATTCCTTTTCTAACGGGCAAATTTGTCCCTAACTATACATCTTTATCTAGCACGTTTTCACTGAGCGGGAACTGGCAGGGGAATTTTTAAAGTGGGTTTGCCAACATGCACTATCATTAGAGGTATCGTTTTGGCATACTCTTACTTTAGTCTTTAGCTTCCTCCCAGGATGGCACTTGCGCAGCAAGCTCGTGAATGATTTATTAGGACAACGCTCATGCCCCTCTGCAGACTGCTGCTATGCTTTATTAACGTTTCTGCAGCCTATTATGAGATGCACGATCAATGCTTTCTCTCCAGTGGATTGCATGGAGCCAAATTATGATATGTCACCATCATTCCTGCGTAGTCCTCCATCCTCTTGGACAGCAAGGAGAAGCAGGGTCTTTTTGTCCCCTTTTCCTTCTGCTGCGTAATTTCGTGCCCAGGAAAAGGATGTTGGTTGCTGAAGTCCTTTGTGATGGCCCAAAATACTTTCCTCTCCCCTGCTGCGACATGCTGTTTCTCCCCCCAAAGTGTGCTTCTGGCATGCCCATGCATGGAGCACGAGAGGCTTCCTGAAACGCTGCCTCCCGTACAGCAGCGAAGAGCCTGGGGTAATAGCAGGGAGAGTCTGAGAGGAGAAAATGGTAATCTGAGGTTTTGAAAAATGAGGCTACTTGCTTGGATGCTTGACTCGCTCTGACTTCAAGGACAGTTGGGCATGTTGAGGTTTGTCACTCATTCCAAACCACAAAGTGGTAGAATTGGGCCTTAAGTCTGCAAAGTGGCTAGAAGATGAACTTGATGACTCTTTTGTGTTACGCTGTTGGGTTTTTAGGCTTTCTGCATGTTGCTGAGATGGTAGCTGAACCGTGGCGCGCTCTGGAAAAAGGAGCTAGAAGTGAGGCTGAAGCTTCTGAGCCAGCTGCCCCGACGCAGCAGCAGTGTCGCGGTGCCGCTCGCGCTCAGCGGGGCGCAGCAGTCCCGCTGCTGGCACATCCCACTGCTCGTAGGCACTCTGTTAGTCTAGTGAAAAGTGACGTGCAGCTAGTTGATTAGACACATGAGGTATCTTCAAAAAGAGTTGCCTTTTTAAAGTAGGTCTTTTACTACTTAAAGATTCACTTTTGCTCATTTTTGCTAAGGCGGTGTGTGGCATATATAGTTTGCTTTATTATACCCACTCTGACCACTGAATTTGCTGTTTTTCTTTATTAAGTTACAATCAATAAAATATTAATAAATGAGTTCCTTTGATTTATTCTGCAGTGCGTATAGATGGTATTATAAAATCATCCCATTTCAATTTTCTCCAGTCTGTCTCATTGCTGTTTAGCTCATTAGTACTTTAATTCATGCAGATGAGGTTAGAATCTATTGAAAAGCAAAAATTCCTGAACCGTAAGCCCCATGTTATCTTTGATTCAGTTTCTCCTTGAACTACAGTAGATGCTGTGGCTTGGAAAGCAGGGGGTAGGAGTCAACACTGTAAATGGGAGAGTGAAAAGGCAGGTTTGTTTCACAGGAAAGGAAGAAATGGTTTCCCTCTAAAAGTAATTATGAGGGTTTTTATATAGGACCCTATTAGATGCAACCCTGGTGTGTCCATGCGATGCCCACAACAGAGAATCTGCATAGAATCTGTGCTGTGTCTTTCAGGGCCAGAAAAAACTGCATTGTATTTGTGCCGTATCAACAACAGAACATTTCCAGTTGTTTTCTGTATAATTGGGCTGGTGTCATTTACAATTCACATTTGTATTCTGTTGGCAATATTGTTCTATAATGTTTTTCTCTGTCCACTCCAGCACTAAATTCTAAAACAAATCTCTCTAACAACATTATGCTATAGGGACATAAAGATATTTCTGTTTTAAAAAAAAAAAAAAAAGAAAGAAAAAAAAACCTGCATGATTCATGCACCATGTGTTGCTATTTCCCTGCTGCAGTGTCTCAGAGAAAATGTTGTAATCTTATAAATAAAATTGTGAAAGGATAATTTGCACGCTACTCAGTCCCTGTGTCACTGGCATTTATCTTCTGTTGATCAGGCGGAACTGGGGGTGTGGGCTGACAATTCTAAAATTCTGCATTTTAAATGTATTAGCGCATCTTTTTACACTACACAATAGCCATTAGTCTATACAGTCACTGTGCGATAGCTAGAGGTAGGTATGACTTGTGACATTTTTATTGACTCACTTGAGGTAATTACGTAGGCTTATATTCTCATATCTATTCTTTTTGGATGCCAGCTTGCAAACATCTATTGCCAAGCACCTGCAGCTCCCAGTAGTCATAGGAAGTTGGCTGGAGTGCGGGGGAAGGAGTGCTCGTGGAAATTTGATCCAGACATCTTTATCTTAAACATCTATTTCCATATAGCTTCTGTATTAGTGCCTCGATTATTCGGTGCAGTGCTACATGATGTTGTGGAAGTAGAAAATATGTTTTCACATGAAAATATGGTTGTCTATAAAAACCTGAATGTGCTCTGGCTCAAGCTGGGGCTTTTTAATTTTTGCACAATACATGTCTTTGACATTATTGCAAACTGCATGCTATGGACAAACCAGTCCAAGTGAATGGGAGCTTTGCTGCAGAAAACAATGGAAATGGGATTTGGCTCATAATCCAGTTGTTTTTCATAATGAACTATCTCTGTAAATGAATGGATGAACAATCTGGTGTTTAATATATTCCTTTATCTGGGATGGATGTAATTAGTTTTTGGAAATGTGGTCCTTCGGAGACCTGTGCAACTTCTGTATATGATTCATAGTAGAAGAGATAAATGCATTAAAATTTGTTGGGAAACTTTATCCATTTTTATTGAATTTTACTTATTTGCCTGAGTGATTGTATGAACACTTGGTATAATGTGGGGAATAGTCTAGTGACTTGAATTAAATTATACCTCATACTTTATTTTCCCTTTGAAACTGTCTTTTATATGTGAAATAATTCATTTCTGTTTGCATTCTTTCTTTAAGCCCAGTTTTGCCAGTTTGGCCTTTGTCACTGTAAAAACCAGGTTCAGCACTGGTTTCCTGGTGAGGTCAAAATGCAGATGCTTAACCTCACAATATTGACCAACCTTGCTGTGATGACTAAACATTACTGAGTCTTCAGTGAGAAACTTGAAAGATTGCTTTAGGGTTTTTGAGTCATTCGTCTGGAAAAAAATAAATACGCTACAAGGTGAGGAGAAAAGGATGTGCTGAAAACTGAGTAGTTCAGCTGCCGTATGTTGTGACATTGTGCTGTAATCATCAGGAATGAGTCAACCATTGAGGTTCTCAGATACCTTTTACTAAGGTCAAGACCACAGATGAATCCACAGCATACACTGAAGCCTAAGTAAAACAGCTTTAAATGTAATCAGCCTGTTCATTACTCTTCACTTTAACATACATGAATATATGCAACAGTGACAGCCTGCTATTAAAGCAGGTTGCACAATAAAGATGAAACCAAAGTAGAGGGAATATCAGAGAATTTCTTCATGTGGACCTGAGCAGCCGTTATCAATAAATAACATCTCAGATGCCCTTTCTATAAAGATTAGTTATCTGCAACTCATCTGGCAACTCCATTGTCTAAACATCTATGGCAGGATTTTGGTCATGATTAAACAGTATTTAGCACTGGAATTGCCCCTCATGTTTTGAGGATTTTAAAATATTTCACCATAGGTAAGGGGCTAACCAAGCCTCTTGGAAACCTTGTGTGGGCCTCTAGCCAGAAAGCCTAGGGTCTCGGGGTGGTCTGAGCGGTGGGGCGCGTTCAGACTGTGCTCACCTCTGAGCCCAGCTTCATCCCCTCACTCCTCTGCCTGCAGAGAGAGGTGCCAGCCCTTAGGAGGCCAGCTGAAAGGAGTGATAGTCTTCCCTAGCAGGTCTCCAAAAATCATAAGATTTTCCTCTGGAAAGAATGGAACCTTAAATCTTCTAGAAGCCACAAAACTGATCATAAAGGTTCTGGAGATTCAAAATATTGTAATGCCGTGAGCCTCAGGTTAGCATGAGGTAAACTGTTCACAGCAGGAAAAATCTATACGAGAGATCTTAAAGAAAAAGGAGGTGGAAGTTCTCCTCCAGGTATTTGTACTTTGGAGGTGGGATTTCACTTGCAGAAGAAAAAAGGGAACTGGCTGCAAACGCTATCAGTGTCAGTGGTGTGCAAAAGGAGCAGCCACGTGGGTGTCCTGTCTCCATCTCCTGTCACTGTTGTGTCTCTCCTGTCACCGACGCCTGCTTTTGCTGAATAGGGCTCACACCGCCCCTTGGGATTTTTGCTGCACAGCTTGCAACCCTGGAAGGTTCATGCAAAAGATGAGACGACCAGAGCCAGCTGTTACTTATTCTGGCTAGGGTTGCAATCCAATTTTACTTGTTTTTGCAAATTCCTCATGTATTGGAGGATAGACAGCTTTTCTTCCACCTGTAACGTCCCATTTCCCTAAAAACACAAAAACAGTGCAGCTGAAGCTGCATCCCCCTATTCACAAGATGAAATGGTCATTTCAGATGTGAGACGATATATTTTCTTTGTTTCTTAATTACCCCTTTTTTACATAAAATGAAAAGGACTTAGATGCACACGGCAATCTAAATAATACAGAGCTTGGGGAAACCACAAGAGTAGGTGTTACAAGTCAAGAAGATGAAAAGAAAGATCAATGTGAGAATTTTTCATTAGAAGTTCCTTTTTTCCATTTCAGCTTCTGCTGAATTTCAGGGCTTATTTCTGGGTGCTTGTTACCATCAGTGGGCAGCAACAAAGTGAAGCAGGCCAAAAACTGCCATAATCACCTTATTGGAATTGTTAGCTGAAACTTGAGCAGAAACCGGTTGACTGATTAATTCAGAAGAGACCCTCAGGGCAGACTGTCTTCCTATATGCATCTCATGCCAAATAGGAAAACTTCGTAATGCAGTTCTGTGTAACAGAGAAGTATGCTTTAAGAAAATGAAAGAAAAATGCTAGGTCTAATGAGCTCAATGTTGAATTCCTTTGGAAAAGTATTTTCTGCAATAATTTGGTTTAATAATAAACAGTGCTTATGGCAAGTTAGACACTCTGGTTGATCGTTTTCAGAATACCATCTTGGAATTGCCCTTAGACTCGCAAGATCTAAAAGCTTGCTGAAGGTAGACTTTGATATCTGAAGCTTTTTTTGTTGGAATCTGTACTGATAGAAATTGTTCTGTCCTTAAGTCCTTTGGTATGTAAGACTGGAGCATGAAGTTTTCTACATAGGAAACTTAACACCAAGGAGTCCCCAGAAACTTATATTTTTCTATAGCCCAAAAGAAACTTATGCTCTTGATTTCTTACAAGTGAAGGGTTGGGTATTGGGTTGGTGCTAATTTGAGTCTGAGTCTTTGCAGAAATTTTCCAATAAAATAAATGGTCTATGATATTATAAATGCTGTCTTTCTTGAACATACCTATGTATTGAGTGCTGTACTACTAATTCAAGCAAATGTAACTGAAATTGTGACAGTCATTGAGAGGTATGCAAGGTGGGCCAGCAAAGCAATATGAAGTCTCATAGTGTGCCATTATCAATGTTCAATAAATTAAGTACATGCCTAATATCAAATATAACAGTAGCCCTATGAAAATCAATTTAAATGCAAGCCTATGTTCAAGTGATTTGTTGAATTGAAGGCTACTTGCAGAATACGGTAATTCTGAAAAATTGAAAACGAAGGTGGTTTTATTCTGATAGTGAAAAATACATTAATTTTAGTAGATAGTAAACTCTATTGGCCATCTAGCTGATATCCACAAAGAATTGCTATTTCTGTATATTTGAGTCTTTTTTCAACCCTTGCATATTTCAAGTGTGGCAGTTAATGAAATGTAATATTTTTGTTTTCTAGTATTTGAAAGGAAAGGATAAAACTGCTAAAACTTCCATTGGCAAGTAGGGAGGGGAGAGCAGTATCTTGCCTGAACTCGGCAAGTCCAGCTAACAGGAGAATCACTTAGAAAGATTGATTGGCCTAATGCAAATATCGTAAGTTAGAGCAGAAATGCTCTGTGCTTTGCAGTAGCAGCCTTTTTGCAGTCAGGCTTATGCCCTTACATCTTGATAATCAGGTAGCAGCTTCCAAATTGGCACCGTCCCACTGTATGGTGAGACTGTAACGTTTTCAGAAAACAGTATTAACAATGCAGGGCACATTTGCTACTTAGAGAACTTGGCAAGAGGGTTGTATGTCATTTTTATTAATAAATATAAATCATTAGCTATACTAAAACCAAATTCTTTAGCACTAACTGTGTGAAGGATAGGACACAGGAGAGCTTGAGGGGTTGGCTCTTACATCGTAATTAAAGTGCAGTCGTGCTCTCTTGGGGGCTATTTTGCTGCTCTTGCACTAAACTTAGCCTCTAATTCAACTACCATGAAAAAGTTTAAAGTATGGAATATTGGTTAAATCCATTCTGTAACTTCTTCTGGCTTCCAAACTCAAAGTAGCGAGAAGGGTGGATGGCCTCAGCCACAACATTGCATTAAAATTCAGTCTGGATGCGCCCAGCGTTATCAGTGCTGGCCATGATTTTTAAAAGAAAAACTTCCAACAATCTACAGTGCAAATCAATGCACTCGCTATTATGTTTCTTGTACTTCCTTCCATTGAAGTATTAAACACTGGTAAATAATGACCTTCTGATAGTTTTTTTTTGTTCACTTTGCCTATCGTAATATTACTTTGGGAGGCATCCACCCTGCTGTAACCTCCTCCTCCTCCCCTCCGCTGTGGTAGCTGGAGTTCAGAAATGGAAACCGAATTATTCCTACATGTGCCTGGTCGTCTGAGGAAGCTATATTACCAGGGTAGTAGATGTAACTTTAAAACTTCACAGCCTGTCTGACATCTTTTCTGAGTTGAAATTTCATTTTCCACTTTCAGCTTTGCCCATACAGTGTTTTTTGTTTTGTTTTATTTTGCCCTTTAAAAAAAAATACCCAGGCAGTTCAAAAGGGTGTGCAAACATATGTAGGCTTGCAAAAAAGAATAAAAATAAAAAAAGCATAAAGACCAGCTTATAGATTTAAGAATACGTAGTTTTTCAATATTGTAGCTAAGAGGATTAATAATTTAATATATAAAACAATTCAACTATAGGAAAATAGATCTGCCTTGTTCTAGAGAAATCGGGAATCAGTTTAACCCGATGGCACTGCGGAGAGGTCTGGCTATTGATGCTTCTGTAAGAGAAGCGGAGTCTCATCCTGGCTGTGTACAAGGGATTTAATAAAGGAAAGGGGAGAGATCAGAGAAATGTACCCAAGTTCCAGACTTCTACTTGTGCCCAGTAATTTTTACAGAGTAGTATTTATCCGGACATGTTTTACTATCCCCTTTTTTATTACGGTGCTGCAGAACACTACACTCAGCAGATCAGCTTCTTTCACTGTATTTCTCACTGATTTATTCAGACAAGCATCACTTGAAAAAAAGGGTGCTGGCTACTTGGCATGTTGTTTGTTAGTGGGATGAAAGCAGGCAATGCACATATTGAGTCGGAGAACTGAGGAGTCGCGCACGTTTTCTCAGTCACGAGTCTTCTTTTATTCCGTGAGTACTCTTCAAAAGGGAAGAGGTTACTCAAAGGAGTAGGAAAAAACGTGCAAAGTTTCAGCAGTGCTGTTGCCTCGTTAAAGTAACTTTCCCTTTTGATGAAGATAGTTATCTGTGGACAGCGTTGCTGAGTGAACGCTTACCTTGTTTTATTTCTTCGTGAAAGCTTCCCCCGCCCCTCCCAGCCTGTTTATCATGTGGTTATTGTTTGCCTGCTCCTTTTGCCTGTTTTTTTGTTGTTACTCATCACTGACAGTAATCCTTTTTAATTACTCTGGCTTTATTAATGCAAGCACTCCATGGACAAAGCTCAGTGGGTGTACAGAAATCTTCCCCCATAGATCTCCCCAGTGCAGTGAAGACTTTTTTCTATTTTAGGTTTTTATGGCTTTTATCAGTATAAAATTGCAGTATATTTTCAAGGAAGTTCAGTAATTCACTGAAACGTTGTCTGAGTTGCCAATCTTAATTGAAACTCACTGTATTCAGATGCTGCTTCCCTGTTCCGCTATCGGGTATAGCGGTTTTACTGCTTTGGGTTGTCTTCCTGATCTTCCCACTCAATAACTACATGGGCTTATGGGGCCTTTGTGTAATTTTCCTGATAAAATATTAACAGATTTTAAGGCTAAATAGCCTATAATGATCACTGAGTACCACAGGCATAGAGTTTCACCCAGTAACTCTCGCATCACGTACAACAGTCTCTGGTTGATTTAGAGCTTATATTTTAAAAAGGATATCGAATGCTGCTTTAGAGACTTGAAGTGATGGGGAATTCAGCACACCTGTAGGTAAATCGTTCTAGGGTTTGATTATCCACATGGTAAAATTGTGTGCCTTATTTGTAATCTAAATCAGTCCATCTTCAGCTTCCAGCTACTGGGTATTAGGAGATGGAAATTTGGCAGTGATTTAACAAAGCTATTCAGGAAATAAAATATCATAAACGTATACAAAGAGAGGAGAAAGATTTCTGTGAGAGAAGCCTTTTTGGGAGGGATTTGAAAGGTTGAAAAGAATCTGTGGAGCAGATATAAGTGTGAAATGCATTGCAGCCGTCTAGAAAAATAAGGGGGGAATGTAGGGAGGGAAAATCACCTTTCCCTCTCCGCTAGTCCGAGCCCTGATATCAGGTGAAAATGCAGTTTGTGAGCGATGATGAATAACGGGAAGAAGGAGCTGACCCCGGTGCAAACTGCAGCCGGGTTTGCGGGCCGGGGGCTGGAAAGGGGCGGCCTGGCGGGCGCCGCGCTCCCTCGCCGGGGCGGCCTGCACCGGCCCCGAGACCTGCTGGGCTTCGCAGCTGAGCTAAACCCAGCCCTTGCCGAAGTGCTGTCTGTGCAGCCTGTGCTCAGAAGTGTGCCTCAAAGGTCCCCCGGACTTCGCTGCAGGAGAACAGCCTCACTGATGCACGGAGGCTCGAGCAGCTCTCGTTTCAGAGATTCACGTAGGCGACTGATTTATCAGCAAAACGTGCCTCGCGTCGGCTGTTGAACCAATGGATGATCCATCAGGCACGGGAGAAGATGAATGCTGTTAAATCTTTTTTTTTTTTTTTTTTTTTTTTTTTTTTTTTTTTGTCCCTTTTGACTGTCAGCTCACGCTGTCCGTGCCGCGCGCGTTGTGACGCCGGGTGCCGCGCGCGCTGCCTGGTGTGTGTCATTTGTTCTGCAAACTGCTGCCGCCGGGAGGAAGGCAAAGCGCGACGAAACCGCTGCCGCAGGTCAAACTTTGAGGAATCCAATTTTGTCAGCGGAAGCCTGGAATTCACAAGCTCTAATCTGATGTTTCGGCGTCCCCGAGGTCAACGCTGAAACAATCCAATAAAAGGGGCTTAAAAACGTGGGTCTGTGCAGAATTTGCCTCTGGAACCGCTCAGAAATGCCAGCCGGCTGCTGCCCTTGCCTGCTAAAAACTGAACTGGTTAATTGATTTGGCGAATGGGGCACTGTGCAGTTCTACTGTGGAAGGTTTAAATGTGTTTGGACTAAATCTGAAGCAAAGTAATGAAAATTCAGTACTTTATTGGGGAGAAGGCAGTAATGTGAGCATAATAAGCACTGTCTTTGGCAGATCAATTTGCCTGTCATCAGTTAGATTTTGGGTTAGCCATGGCTCATATGCAGTATTTGCTGGTTTACCTTTTGCATCATGGTGAATTTAAATAAGCCCCTCCCACTGAGACGGGGGAAATTAGTGATGATGAAACAGCACAGTCGCAACTTGCAGGGGGGATTTCATGTTAAATGCCCGAGATCCTTTTTTAGTAAAATGTGTCATACACTCATGAAAATGTTTAAGTTCTGACATAGGTAAAATAGTTATTTCTGTTCTTTATACTCTTTTCATATTTATACTTTATGATTCATTCAGCTTATGTCTATGTATTTCTTTCTCGGGGAGGTAAAACACCAAGAATAGCCTTAGAATACGTTGTTTTAGATCCATGAACTCATTTAAAATAATCTAACAATATTTTCAAGCCAGATGCTGCTTAAATTAACCTCTGTTAATATGATAGCTCACTTATAAACCAAATTTATCAGTCATTTAAAGGTTTTTTTTTAATTGCAGGATAACAAAAGCTTTGTTGTAAAAATACAGTGGAATACCATTAATAGTAACAATAATACTTTTTTCTTCCATAGTAGTATCTCTAGGAATATGCATTTAAGAAATACCAGTAAGACCATAACATCCATGCACGATTTCAAGAATAGATAAAAATGATACTTGGGTCTTAAATTAACAAGCACCTGAACATTGTCCTGATGTCGGCTGATGGCAGAACAGTCCCAGGGACTATAGGGAAACATGCTTTGCTTAAGGTTAAACCCACGCCGAGAGCACTGGTTGCATGAGGACGCGCTCACTGGGCTGAGCCGCACCTGGGGGCCCAGCCGGCCCGGAGCAAGAGCTGAGGCACCTCCATGTCGCTTTTCCATGTTAGTGACGCCTCCCTGCAGCAGCCGATGGCCCGTTTTGTCCTGGCGGGATCGCTCTTGGAGCGAGGCTCGTGCATCGGGCTGCAGCGAGGAATCAGGCGTGGACTGACAGTCTGTGTTGAACCAGGGAGATACTAAAACTCGTCATAGATGTAGACGAAGCGGAAAGCAAACCTGTTGTTTGAGTCAAATTGAGTCAAATCACTTAACAGGAAGAAAAAAATGTATTCTCTTATTTTTCTCCAAAACTAGTTTCCCCCGCCCCAGTTCTTGTGAAAGTCTGGTATACAAGTAATGCTTCTGTAGGGAACAGGGTGTTAAGGGTTGGTCCCCTTCTGTTTTGGCCTGTAAAGTGTATGTAGAAAGTAGTGAATGCCTATCACTAAAAGTGCAATGTAGCTATTGCTAATGAGATACATGTAGCAAAATCATAGGTATCAGGGAAATCTTGGCTTGTGTTTGACATAAAGTATTCCTCTCCGCAAAATATTACTGCGTACATGTCTGTAATAAGAAATAATGCTGGGCAAGTAGGAGGAACATAAATAGGGAAAACAGTCACTAAACCTGAGTAAATTAATGCAAAGAACTATGAATCAGGGTTTTTTTTCCCTTTTATTTTGAAAAAAAAGTAATATGCAGCATATTGCTCTTCTCTCCTGAAAGTTAGGCATAACATTAAGCTTTCATGTTTATGTAAAGTATTGAAATGAGATGGAAATTTAAACATTCACTCCCTAAGAAAAATTTCCTAAGCATTAACCTAGCCAAAAATGACTAAATCCAACCAACAAAAACTTTTCTAACATTATGGTTTGATACAATTGTTGCACAAAAAGGTATGCTCCATTAAAAAAAAAGTCTTTCTCATTCATCGTAACAGTAATCTGTTTCTTAAACTAATGAAGGTGTTAACAGTAAAATAGTTCTCACTCTATCTACAGTCTTGGAAATGTCAAATGCACAAACAGGCCACCAGGTTTTTATAATTGCAGCTTTGCAAATTAAAAGGGTAGCAGCTGCAAGGAGGAGGAAAGAAAATATATTCATTTTTTCCGCAGAATTTAAGAATGCCTGACCATTAATCAGGGACTCGCTGTTAAAACACTTCAGTATAGTTTCCTGAGCTACCTCTGTCATTTTTAACAGTTCTAGGTTATTTTTTTAAGCTTGGTTGGTTTTCCTGATTTGTTGGCTTTCATTTCCGTATTTCCAATAGTTAGGATTGCTGAGGCATGTGGATATTGTACTCCTCCCCAGACAGAGACGGCCATGTGTGGTGACTCCTGATGTTGGTAGTCTGCACCATTTCCAGCTCTAAAAGGTAGAAATACCTCTAGAGTTTCTCCACCATCAGCTTCTGTTTTGTCTTTATGTTGTCTAATCTGATTCACAGCTAAAGCAGGAGGAAACGCTATTTCCACCAGGATGATTTTAGGATAATTTTAGGCAGTGAGAAGGGATGCTTCAGCTGCATTTTCTAAGCCAAGCTGGGTGTTGCGTTTTATTCTAGCGATGCTTGAAACGAGGGTGCATCTCACGAAAGGTAGGTGGGGAGAGCTGCTCGTGCTCTCACGCGTCTTAGGCTTTGCCTCCTGGCCTCAAGCCTTCAGTTCCTCCAGATGAAAAAGCCCCAGCCTGAACGTTGAAAGCCAGTGCTGCGCTGCTGGTGTAATCGACTCGGCGCTGTTAAAATTCACAGGCTCATCGACATGCACCTTGCTTCATCAATTTTGTAGAAACGTGGGATTGACAGTTTAATGAGAAACGCTCGCCCGGGTTGGCAGCGGCCGCCTCCGTGTTAGGAGAGTCCGGCTTACGTTAAAGAAACGGTCGGTCCCGTTGGAGCCCCGCTGTGAGGGACTGGGCTGTCCCGGGGTCACCTTCCTTTTCGCTGGGTGCAGGTGACAAACACCAGACTGACGGGCGTTGTTCCTGTGCTGTGCGGCCTTGCGTACCTTGGGCCACCTCACGCGCTGCCCGAGGCGGCTGCTCGCTTGCCGGCCCGGCCCGCCGCTGGCAGAGGCCAGCGGCTCCTCAAGGTCACACTGCTGCTCGGATTCAGACTTTTCCTTGGCTCCTCTCCCATTGCCGCTGGAATTAGCCTGAGCTCATCAACATGGTTTTTAAAAAATGCCACTGAGATCATGGTTTAACGAACTGAGAAATGAATGTGTTGACCTTACAGTTTTAAAGGGGACTACAGTATGGTTTCATTCACGGCCTCATTGGTCTTGCCGCGGAATAACACCTTCAAGTAAATGTATTTTTCCACAGCTCCACTTCCAGAGTTTAAGGATATCTCTCAATTAGCTGAAGTATTCTCCTTTTAGAGCTGAAATACCTTACAGTAGGTTAACTGAGTGCTGTAATTTATTGGAGACTTTTTATCAGGTCATTGAACTTTTAAGCTGTGTAAGAGTCAGTGTGTTAGGATCCCACAATGGCAGTTTATTAAAATATTTGCCTTTGAATATTACCTAAATCTGAGGATTTCACAACTCCTCACCTCTCGTTTTCTGAGACAGCTCTCGAGCACTATTATGCAAGGAGCTTCCCCAGCTGCGGCACCAAGGATTAGAAGGCCAGGAGAAGGAAAATAACGTACTGAAGCTCGCTGAGAGAGCCCGTAAAGTAACTGCAAATAAAACCTGGTATTCCTGCCTCTCCGCCCTGGGCTCAGCTATTAGACATGCATTCTTCTTTCTAAATTCGGTTAGCGAGTATCCCTCTCTCACAGGGTTGTTTATGCCCCTACTCTTATCTCTGCCTGACCTTTTATTAGGTAGACATTGCTGCTCACGGTGGTTTCCTAAGAGCCTCTGCATTTCATCCTGATTTGCAGGCTCTGATGGGAGGGAGCACTGGGGCGGGAAGGGAGCACCTGATCAAGCATCCGCTTTCCTGTACGAAACTCTAGTCAAAGAAAATGGAGGTTTTTGCATGGATCTTACTTGAAACAGTATGGCTTAGCTACTCCAGTCAGTTTTAAAAAATTTCTAATGAAATAAGCTCCTGTGCAGCCTGCATGCTCTCTGTGCATGCTGGCATGCATGGATACTGCCCGTACCAGGAGGACTTGACCTTGCTGTGTTTCATGTTTAGGAGAGTATGAAAAAACATAATTTAATTCCATTCATTCAAATTTAAGTTCAGTGGGGTTTGTGCGTTCTGGCATAACTGTTTGACTATGGTGCACAAACCTTTCTTTTGCTTCCTTTCCCTATTCACGATGTGATTTGCATAATAATTCTTTAAATTCTGGGCTGCGAATATTATCTCATTAACATAATTACCTAATTTCTTGTTTTGTGAATTACAATAGATAAGTAATAAGTCTCTGCTTATTATCACATTTTCTTCTGTGCTTTGTGATCACAATAAACAGATTAGAGATGTGCTTTTCTGTGGGGGTTGCTTTGTTTTTGTTTTTTTTGAGGAGGGATTACTGAAGTAGGAGCGCGATGATGCGGCTCCCTCACTCACGCGCACACCGCCAGCAGACCGTGACTGCGCACGCGGCCGCCTTCCCGGCACCCACCTGCAGCGCGGCTTTTTCCAGCCACTCCGACAAAATTGGGCGCTCTCTGGCCCCTGCAGAAGGAACCAGCTCAGCTGTATCTGGGCACCACAAGGTGCATTAAACACCAATTTTATCCTTTGATTTAGGGAAGCTAAAACCAGATTATTACAGGATTTTAATCCCTGCGGAGACAAGTCCCAGGTATCTGTGCTGATATGTGGAGAGCCTGTACCAATGTCAAAACGCACATTTTAATTGCATTTATAAGCTCATCCCCTGTAAAGACTTAATATCTGAGTTGTTTGTATTGCCTTAGATAATCTCATAGAGACCAGGGAAACTGCTTGTGTGTGTAATACGTTTTGCTTATTCACAGGATTGTTCTGCAAAGAGGAGAACTCATTTGCAGACAGATCTTGGGGCCCAAGTTGCTACTTCTAACATACTGCTGTTTGCCATATGAAAATGAATACTGGAGTATGTTATCATATTATTTAACTGGGAAGCCAAATAAGGTATTATGGTTTTCAGTTAGGTCTGAATATATTTTGTCATCTTAAGACTTTATTTCAAAATGCTTTAGAGATTTTTATGTTAGAGCTGTTATTGTGCTGTCTATCTGCAAGGAGCTCTTAAGGTGGTTTTGAGAGATCGAAAACACTGTTTTTTTCCAGAAAATGTTAGCTCTAATTAGGATGCTGGAACCTGAATGTGGTTTAGTAGTAGGTAAGAGTGTTTTTAAAAAGTGAAGGCATAGAATATATAGGCAGCATTGTTCCTTTCACTTCTTCATCCCAAGGAGAAAATATGATAGCAGTCAAAATCCGTTTAAAATAACTGTTGAGACAAGGAGATACTAAGATCCCAATTTATCAAATATACTCTTAGTAGTATAGTAGTTTCATTATGCTTCTGGCTTGTGAGCAGGTGCAGGTTTGGGGTTGGCTGGCTGCAGAAAGGGGGGCACATGGGTAAGGGCAGTAAGCGATGCATTATCGGCCACCTGTGACTTTATAAGCTATAGTTTATCGGCCCTGGCATTTTTTTTATCTGGATCAGGTATGTTTTATTTTGAAATTTTTAGTTTATGCCTCTCATGCCTGGTTCTTCATTTCTAAAAGAAATGAGCTGGAGAAAGGAAACATTTTCTGCAATTTTGTTTAATTTGTGTTAGGAGAAATTATAAGGTAGCTGAGCTATTGAAAGTCCTTGTGAAATTTCCAGTATCAGTTAGAAGTAAAGATGGAAGAAAACTAAACATGGAAAGCAAAGCGTCCTGTGAGACTTTTTTTAGTCAAATTGTTTGCTCTACAGTTATCTGATATGTACATGAAGCAAAAGACAGGATTGCATGGATATTTGGCTTTTTCTGTCTGTCCTGAATCAAAAGCTTATCTGAGCTGGTGAAAGGCCTCTTGATCTCTTTTTTTGGTGAAAGCTTAACCTTCCCAAGATGCTGGAGATGTTGGTGAGCACAATAAGCATCTCTAAAAACTCCTATATTAGCTCAGCAGGAGCTTTGGAATAACATCTATTGTCACAGCAGCTAGGAGCAGGTGCGATGGGGGAGGAGAATGGCTTTCCTCATAAATGGCATATTTTAGGAAGATATAATCAGTTTGAAAAATTCAGAACAAGGAAGTGCCAGTGCCAGTCTCTGTGAAGGGAAGGGGGCCCAGCACCTCGGCTTCATGGCAGCAGTGGTGACTGCTGCAGGCCCCAGCTGCAGGCATTGCTTCGTTCCATGCTTCCAGGTTTTCCACTGCATTTTGCCGTGATTTTGGATAACAGTAGTGAAATCTCAAGAAGTAAATTTGGATTTCTGTAATTTCAGTGCAGCATTCAGTAGCAGCAGCATTCTTCAGAGCTAAATGTATTCTATTATGCAAAACAAAAATATAACAAGAATGCCCAAAGCAGGGCTTTAATGTGTTAAATTAAGCATTGTTTGGAAACAGCAATGGGGAATGAAGTCATCTCTTAAGCTGCAGAAAATGAGAGACATTGTTGGTACCTACAGCTTTCCCCTCATCCTGCTGGCACTGAGCTCCTGCCCCAGAGCAGGTGGAAGAAAATGGCTGGTTTTCTGTGCTCAGTGAATCTTTAGTTTCTATAAATATTTCCAGAAGGGTTTCATATAAAGATAATAGGTTTAATCTTTCCAGACACAGATGAAGACCATCACCTTATTTTGTTTACGTGGTTCCATTTGAATGGTAAATGTTGGGTACGTGGTTAGCTAGGAAGATTGCTGGGAGTGGGGACCTGCAGCAGTCAGGTTCTGACACTGCTGCAAAACCTGGTGTGTATGCTTAAATCTAGGTAGCGGATCCATGCACTTTCATCTTAGCGTTTCCAACCAGATGGTGTTTCAAGGTGGTAAGAACTCCTCCTTGGCAAGACATGTCCTTTGGCTGAATTCTTCAGGAGACAAATCTAACTACATTTGGATTTTCAAACAAGTTTACATAGTATATGGGAAATAATTAGACCTTTTGACCCAAGAAGGCTATTTGGTACGTACTTCAGGGTTGTGTTGTTATCGTGCCAATTTTGCTAAGAGCCAAGGGACTTGTTTCAGGAGCAGTAAAATGCGACAGGAGAGACTGTTACTCAGCCATTCGGTGCTCAACTGGAAGCTGTCCAAAGTTACACTGAAACAAATTCTGGTGATTTCCTGAGATTTTCAACTCCTTTGACGTTACCTCAGCTCAGAGGATATCTATCCACTGTGTCCATTTGCATTTTTAACTAACATGCCATGCACACAGAAATGAAGGCGGAGAGAATCCTGCTAAAGAGGAGATGACACCTCTGTCTTCCTGGTTCGTTTGCACTGTGTCTTTTTTGAGTGAGCATCAGTAAAGGAGGGGTTGGAAATAGGACCCTTCTTTTCTATCTTCAGTAAAAACATTTTAATGCAGTCCTCTCTAAACACATATTTTGTGGTCTAGATTAGTGAAAATATCCTCTTGAAGCAGAAACTTACAATATTTTTGAGGAAAAGCTTCTTAATTTACGTGTATATGACAAGAGTAAACATGACATCTCTCTAGACTCTTAACTCACTAAAATAAATACAGAAGGCAGAATCTGACAGTAGTTTCATAAGTGGATGGCCTTCGATTTGCCGAGGTCATTGTAGTCAAATAGATACAGACAATGCACGCTTAGAAATACCATAATTCTTATTTCCAGTTATATTAAAAACACAACTTCTGTTATTCACTGAGATGAGTGAAAGGAGTGGCAGAACACTGTTATCAGATTATATTTTTATGAAGGATGCTTCCTGCTGGAAACTGCATTGCTATCGATACTTTGAGTGATGTGTCACAACAGCCTGACATGGGGTAGTATTTTCTTTAGGGATATTACTGGAAACAGCAGGAATACTCTCCTCCTTAACAGGAAGAAAGGTATCACACACTAACAAAAGTGGTTTTAAGATGAAATGTCAGCGGATTCCATTTATAAATGGTTTCTTAATTGCCAGTGTTAATTCAGCCTCTCCTGGTAGGGAAAATCCAAATTAGAAGTCTGAAGAAATTTGGCTCAAAATGAATAATGCATCGAAGTATCTCGTGTTTTATTTTGAGATGGGAGTGTGTGTATGTGGCCCTGACTCTTCAATTTGTCCTGCACGTATAGGCTGTAGTACCTGTGAGATTTGGCTTTGATTTCAATGAGTGTGGATGGAGGAGATTACCTAAATTGTGTGATTTGCAAGATAGGGATGTAAATGTTTTTTAGACCCTAGGCTGATGCTCTGAAGAGAAGTGCATTTTCGACTGTGTAATTGGAAAAGTGATTTAACTTCTTCCATAGAGCTATGCAAAATCAAAGCTTTGATTGAGGGCCAGAGGGACAAAACTCTGACACAAACCTTAACTAACCCACATATATTTTCTACAAAACACATAATCAAGCAAGTGTTATTTACTTCGGTAATCTACTAGGAGAACAAGAAACGTTTCCACTGAACAAGCTGGAAGGGTTCTGTGGCTAGCGCGCACAGTCTGACTGCTCAGGAATTTGCATTCAGGTCTTTGTTAACCTCTTTTTTCAGGAATGATCCAGAGATAGGGCTTTTCCGTAGGATTCTTAATTAGGCATTTATCTGAGACAAGATGTGCATAATTTTACAAACCCATTAACTAATATGCATTTAAGAATTTGGGATCAACAGCATGAAATCCTGTCAGTTCTTTGAGCTTCAATTAAATGGCTGTAAATAAATGTGCAGTATCTACCTAGAATTTGTTGAATAAATTCCTTAAAGTTGAATTGTTTCCACCTCTTATTGCTATAAACAGACCAGCACTATCCACTATGTCATTTCGGATGACAACTATTTTCATAAAGAAAACAGGTAATGGAATCCAAAAAAATCTCTTGATACTTTTTACAAACAAGGTTTAGGTTAAGAACATAACTTAAGAAGGCTGTTATTTTGACCTGTCTTACAAATGGATGATAATCAATTTTAAAGCTGAAGGGATGGCCTTTTGAAAGTCTGTTTAAGGTCAATAGACTGCAGGTTTGTGAAGATAACAAGTTTCTTCTAAGGTTTTAGAAATATTTTTCTTTTGTGTTGACTTCTGTTGTTGTTCTAAGTTACAGCTGATTCCAGCAAACTTTCTTATAGCTGTTAAATCATTTGGGATACTGGAAGTAAGTGCTAGTAAAGGCACATTGCTGCTTAGGGCAGACATGCTCAGTAAGGGTCAAACAGTGTTTGGTGTAAGTTATAGAGATGTTGTTTTAAACAAAAGCGTAATGGACCTGAACATAAAGGTCCCTTAGGTCATGAAGTCACATTTTTTTAATGTTTGAAGAGAGTCTAGAAGATCATTAATGCTTACAATAATAATAAAAAAATTGAGATGCAATTCCCATAAATCTGTGGCTTCAGCGATATCCTTCAATGACCGGTTGACTTACAGGGAACAGTGGAAGGGTTATAATTTGTTGTCAGCCAGTGGTTTTTCAAGGGTTTGGTTTGCTTGTTTTCCTGAAAGCATAGCTTAGATACGGGGTGATTGCAAAGTGGTTGATAAACTGTTTAAAAAAAAGAAAAAAAAAAAAAAGAAAAAGAAAAAGAAATATCAATAAATGGCCAAAAAAGATAGAAATGCTGTGAATGCCAGAACTGCCACTTCTCTTGTGTTCAGAACACGTTAGCCTGACTGTTTATCCTTTAGGAGTTGCACTAATCCATCACGGTTCTGTATGGCCTTGCGTTTGAAGTGGGCTAAGACAGAGTTTAATTATATTAGTGTTGTTGCTCTGTGACTGTGTTGGTGGATGCCTGAACTTTTGAGCCTGGGAGATGATTTCTAGCAGCTGATGCACAGCCGATTTGTCTAGTTAGTTAGTTATCTAGTTCTTTTGGAAAGGTCTGTGATGTTTCCCTAGCACTGTGGCGGTGGTTGGCCCTTTTCCTTGTCGCTTGGGCACTGAACCATGGCAAAGAGGAGCCACCCCCTAGGAAGGACAAGGAGCACCGGGTGGGCTGGGGTGGGCAGGAGCGGAGCTTGGGCTTCTTGCGGGCAGTGAGGAGGAGGAGGAGGAGGAGGTTGGGCTGCATACAGGGAGCCGACGCAGGTGCCACGTCGCAGAGGGGCACGTTGGGTCCGTCTCTGCCTGGGTCAGCTGTGTTACATATTTGGTCAGCTCTGTTACGTATTTGTCCAGCTCTGGAGCTGAATGGTTTTATGGGATATGAATAACCAGCACAAGCAATTACTTGGCAGATAAGCAGCCAGCTGTAAGAACAATTGAATCGCCACGGAACAATGGTAGCAAAGCAGCTGGGATTATCTTCAATTTTGCTTTAGGACTATTGTAGTAGAATTGTAATGATAGTGAAATAATAATATTTGCCAGTGTCACTTTAATACTGAGAGTGTATCTTTGAAATCTTGCATTAAAACAGGTCTGAAATGAAGTTCTCCGTTCTACTTCATTTCTGTTTTCTCTTCATAGAACAAACTAATATTTTCTTTGCATAATTTTAGTTCCAAATTCTAAACACTGATTTACATTTTTAGTATTCATAGTAAGTATGTTTTATAAGTAAATTTAGGGGTTTAGTCCTCCTTTCTTAAAGACAGATTCATCCCAAAGTGAAATATCATTGTAGCCCAAACACGCTTACAGACTGATCTTCTGTGTCCACTTGCATTTGAGGTACCTATTTCTTCTGTTTTTTAAATCTCAGAAATAAAACTTATTTCTATTTCAAACAGTGCCAAATAGATCTGCCCTTTCTTATATTAAATAGTTTAGGTTGGGGTTGCCCCAAATCAAAGTCATAGATTTTAACCCTCTTTGCTGCAGAGATGTTAGAGACCAGTGTCAGCCCGTGAACCCTTTGCTTCAGCGAGTTTTCGCTTCCACTTGTTGGCTCGTTTCTTTTGGAAGACCCATGAAGCCAGTCTTATCGCTTATGTTGGAATAAGCAATCTGTGTGTTTTGGTTCTGCATTTGCGTGGAGCATCAAGTGTAGACAGTAACAAATAAATAATCCGTGCGTGCAGCTGTCGGGTGCTTCGCGGGAGGTAGGCTATGTAAGCTCGGCTCAAGTGCCTTCAGTAACATCGAATACTGTTAAATTAATGACTCGGCATTTACAAAATATCGCATATGTTCTCATTTGGTTCCGTCATTAAACGAAGCGGAGTTTCTGCTTGCTCTCAGCTCTAGGAAGGGTAATGGAAAGCGGCAGCTCGCCTTGTGGAAGAGGCTGTGCTTTGGACACTTCGTAGAGAACTATTTTTGTGATTGAGGAAGGCAAGATGAAACCTTTGCATTGCCTGGAGCTGGAGGGCAAGGGAGGGCTACTGCTTTGTGTCTAAATGCTTCAAGCTTGTTAATGAGGGATTTTGAGGCTGGGAGGTGAGACAGGCAGAGGGTAATTATTCTATTTATTTTGAACGCTCTGTTTTTTAACGGAGCTCAGAGCAATGAAGAAGAAGAACAAAAGCAAGCTTGTTATTACTGTTTTTTTCTTAATGAGATGAACAAATACATTGGTTTAGGATTGGATAAACAGGCTCTATGAGAGATGATGGTGGAGAAAAGAGGTTTTTCTCATAAATCAACAAAGCAGTGTGATGATGCACTTTAGATGCTAAAAATAGTCTTTTCAGAAGTAAAGTGTGTTCTTGCATGACTTAAAATAAGTGTTTTACTTTTTTCACTAACAGGACAGCTTTCTTTAGTGTAACAGGACTGTTAACTTGGGTGAATGATGTCAGTGCAGGTGCTGGGAACAAAATCTCAGTAAGGGTTTTATATCACAAGGTTGAGGTCTCTGTTGGGTAAGGTATTGGAAAAAGACTTATTTTAGTTTCAATGGTACAATAACAGGACTGGAGCTTGTGTGATTTTTCTCTTTTAGTTTTGCCATCAAAGTGAATTCAAATTGATTTGTCTATGCTCTGAGAAATTGTCTGTAACGATGAATGCCTACTGTCATTTTTGTCCTTATTCAAGATGGATATATCAGAATTCGCCTGTCCAGCGGTGTCTGTGAACTGCATGCCTTTTAACATGGACATTTTTTATATAGAAAGTGATTATAACCTCTAAGTAATGGATGAAGAAAACCTACAGGCCATCTCTTATTCACACACCAACAGAGAGGGTTTTCTGATGTTAGGAACTCAACAAGGAAGCAAATATTACTATGCAGCCATCTAATAAACCAGCTTCGCAAAATCAGAATTGAGTGACAGCATCTGAATTTTTGCAAAAACTGGAGTCCGCAAGACCTGTCATGGCAACATCTGCTCGAGCACACTTCCGACTCTGCAGGCTTCTCAGGCACTGCGGCACAGAGCTGGGTATATTGGCACTTTATCTTCCGAAGGCCCTGGACTCGAGGAGTATTCTCAAATTAGGAAATCACCGCCTTTATTGACTTTTTTAAAGGGGACTTGGTGCAATGCAGAGTTAGCCCCATATAAAAACAGGTCTTCTCTTGACCTTTTAACGGGGATGCTTGCAGTATTTCAGCTGTGCGCCAATGCTAGTGCACCACTGGAAAAAAAAAGGGGGAGGGGGTTGAATTGCCCCTGATGCTTTACTCACTAGGTCCTGAGGGAGGTGGTTAGATGCCAAGGCATGTTGACCTGTTTGTTCACTGCTTGCCAGTAAAAAGAAATGCGACTATATAACTGATTTTCGGTACATAAACTTTTCCATTTTTGCTGAGTCTCTGTTTCTTCTTAGTTATTATCTCACCCCTGGGAGCGGATGTACCAGCAGCGACTACAAGTGCGAGATTTTCCATATATATTTATTCATGAAGTGAATAGTGTGTTTTAATATCTTTGGCTTGTAATTATAACAGTGGGTTTTGTCTCTTCCATTTAACCTTGGAGGAATTTATAGATTATATTTATTTAGTGACAGACACCAGGAAAATATTCTTTGAAGATTTAGCCTTTTATGGGGCTTTGTGTTTCCTAGCTAATAAATCTACCTATTCTGTGTCACATAAAGCAGTTACGTGTTCAAAGAGACTCTTTCAGTTGCAAACGACAATGGAGAATGCTAATTTTTTCTATTAAATGTGGTCTTTTCTTGGCTCTGTTTTGGCATCTTTGTTATGTAGAGTACTCAAAGGGCAGGTTTTCTGACTGGAGCAAAGCTATAAAATTTATTGAAACATCTACCCTTGTATATCAATGAAGTAGAAATGACTGCAGTAAACAAAAAGTTCATTTACTATGGTTATAGTATAAGCAGACCTTTGTAATGTTTTTGCAACAAAACATATTGCAAACATACTTTGCGTCCCTGTATAGCAAAAAAACAAATATGCTGCCTGAAACGGTAACTCATGTCAGCATGAGTGATGATTACTAGTGTCCTAATATCATGTTGGCTTTCTAGTTCACCAGATTGGTTAATGGTGCACCTTCCTCTGAATGCACGTGTTTAGTTTTGTTAAAACATGTACTTGGAAGTTTGCATATTTCTCCAGATCTTTTAACTCATGTTGAAAAAATCTGTTGGTTGTCAGCAGACATTTCATCATGGCAGAAAGTCAGACTGGTTATGGGTTTTTTTTTTTTCCCCATTCTATGTTTACTTTTCATCTTAGTATGGTTTATAGGAATGTTTTCCCTTTGAAAGGTGTATGCATTTTCAGGAAATCCCTGTGCAACTCTTGAAAGAACTGTTTTCCTAAAATCTTTTTGAACACATTGGCATATTGCTTCAAAGGCTGAGACAAAGCAGTTATTTTTGTTATAAAGCAGTTATAAAGCACGATGAACTGAGTCTGAAAATACTTGGTTTGAAAATTAAACTGTTTTAGTTTTATCTGCCACGAGATCACAGTGGATTTCAAATACGTACCAGAAATTCTTCCTTCATTACTAAATTAAACTACTTTCACTACTCTTTGTCTTCCTCCTTTGTAGCCTTTTGATATTCCTAATATTAAATTAATAATTAATATCTTTTTATTTGTCAGATTTAATTTAATTCAGTTATCACTGGTGCATCTTGGTAGATATTACTTGCAGTATCAATTGCAGCAATCAATATTTCCTGGAAAAGAGAGCACCAGTTAGTGGTGTAATTTGGAACAATGAAGGAAGTGGCTTTGACCTCATCGATAGCAGAATTTTGCCTCGCACACTTAGGATTTGAAGCAGGAGTCATAGTTCAAAAATGGTCCTTCTCCCCATACTAGTGTTAAGCATTAAGTACGGATGAATCGTATTTTCAGTTACTACCAACATAGTTGTAACATGGCCCATTCTGTTTAAGCTGAATTTATGCTACAATTAAACTTGGATTTCAGTGATAAGTATCTACATTTGCAGCATCTATCTGTGGACCAACTGACTACACTTACCTCTTTTATGCCAAAGAATCTCATTAAAATAAAGTGGGCATTTTGTTTATTTTACCTTTTATGTCCATTTTATTCAGTGGATTAGGCAGTCGTCCTCGTAATTGAATTATGAATTTCACACCATCTCCAAATGAAGTCTGTGTTGCCGATTACTAAAGCAACCTAAAGACTGCTGGATATACTGACTTACTTGAAAAGGTTTGGATGTGGATTCCAATTCAGATAAGCATCCAGCATTTCATATTTGAAGCTTATCTTGAATACTGTGGGCCTGCAAAACTCAACTGCAGTCAGGCTTTTTTAAAGGTTTCTTGTGCCTCTGAAAATACGTCTTTGATCTCTTTGAAAACAGTAAATAAAAAAGAGAAACAATATTGGTATAAAGTCTTAAATCATTTTTTTTTCATATCTCAGCAGAGTTTAATGACACAAAACATAACCTGAACTTTAACACTTACGTGAATGAATGACTGTTAGAATTAATTTAAGCTGAATTACTCATCATATTCTCAACAGTTTTAGAAGATAATGTTCTTTGTGCAAAATGCAAGTATTTTTCTTTACCATTTTAACACTCTACTACACTATAGAGGAAATTGTTCTGATAATTGTGATTTTATATATTCTAAAATTTTAAACAAAAGAGCAACCTGGTGTTAGGTATAATAAGCAGGTATATATTTTATGAATGCAGATGGATATGCAAATTAGAATCACAGTTAACTGTGTAGTTGAAAGTCAGGTATAATTACAGTATGTCACAGCACAATAGTTTTATACCAGTTTTTGGAGAGCTTGGAATGACTATTTTAGAAGCAGTCACACTGTTTTCTTGATTTTTTTGGTATATTGTCTGTGTTTGTCAATTAATACCCAAGTAGCTGGCTATCTGATTCCATTCAATTATATATATTTGTTTTTCAGGATAGATTGATAGACATGGTTAATAGGTGTTATGCATACAGATAATAGATTAGGGAATGCAAATCTCACATAGTTGATAAATTCATTCATTCCACAGAGATTGTGTTGAATTACATACCGTATTTCACCTAACTGGCCTAATAGGCAATGAGTAAGTTTTTAATGGCCTTTTTCATTAAGGAATACTGGAATAATCTGCAAAATTGTTGATACTTTTCAAAGTATCTATTACCTTGTAAGGATGAAAGAATAAAAACAGTATAAAGCCCATAGCAAACCAATTTTTTTTTTACCATCTGTTTGATTTATGTCTACTTTAAACTGTATGTATTTTATAAAGAAATCTGTTTTCTGTCTTCAAAAAGATGAGGTTCAACATCCCTCAGCAGCTAATTTTTAGCACTTAGAGGTTCCCTTGGGCTGCTGTCAGCTACAACTTATTGCATAGGTACTTTTCACTAAACTCATTATAAAGTGATTAGCCTCAAGGAAGCCAGTGCTTCCCTGCTCACATTATATGCAGTTTTGCAGCTGAATCCTGTGTTGTTGAATCCTATCAGATGGTGAGCCTAGAAAGACTCATGGGATTAAACAGCTAGGTTGTTAATAGGGATATTAATTATAATTGATATCCCTATAATATATTATATATTATCATATATTATATAATTATATATTAATTGTATATTATTATATAATATTTATAGATACACATATAACTGATAATTGATTATAATACACTGTCATTTCTAAGCTACAGTTGTTTATAAGCATCAGTGTTTCAGAGGCATGGTCCTTTTTCCAATTTCCAATCATTGGATAAGATTATCATAAAAGCAGACTATGGTAAACCATTGACTGATGGATGTTATTAAAGCTGTTTGTTTTTCATTAATTATTAAGGATTTTTTTTCAATTGAATAACATGTTTGTTTGTAAGTAGAAAATCTCTGCAGTGCTAATTTGCCACAATGAGTTGGGTTGTGGAAGACAGCTTTGGGCCAGGAAAGTTTGGACTTGAGCTCTTTGGAGCTCAAGTTTTGGTCCAGCGTTGATGCTGTGCTGGGAATTTCTGACACAAGGCACAGAGGACTGCTCGCAGACTGGAATTACTTTTCCTGAAACCCATGAATTTCAGTGCTAGGTATACGGTTCTCTAACGTTCAGAGATAACAAGAGGAGGAAAGTCTAGCATCACCTGGCATGGGACAGTGGTCTCATGCAAGTTATCCAAGTTTGTCCGTAGCTACAGAAGTGCAGTAACACTGTTGGTGTAGCCCAGGCTCTTACACGATCTCTTAAATAGGGTTGGCATAGGTGTTTGTGTTTGGCGAAGGGGCAGTTCTTGCAGAAACGTACAGTCTTTAGAAACTGAGTAGTTCTCTTTAGACCATGTGCGAGAGCCTGTAAGGGGCTTTCCTGTCCTGTAGGTGTAACGGGTCTGTTCCTTACGGGAACCGTAACCAACCTAGGCCTTTAGACATGTGTTTTGGGGAGCTAGCTGTACCTGTGTGTCATCTGCATGTTATGAGGATTGTGAACAGAGCCAAACTGCATCCGTGCCCTGTCGCTTCTGTCTGAGAATTACTGTCCTGGAGGAGGTGGAAGCAGAAGAGGCAGTGGGGAAAAACCCCTTCCAGGTGGAGGAGAAAGTCTATCACAGCCTAAAGGGTCTCCTACCAAGGACGGTAAGGCACCTTTGTCCAGACCAAGAGGGGAGTTTTTTATGTGGAAAAAGTCTTGAGTGCAAGGCTTTTAGACAGGAAAGCCGAGTGGAGCATGGCCTGGGGCAGTGGCAGCAGAGGAGGCATCGTGGCAGGCGCCGGTGGCGGGGGCGAAGGATGGGTTCAGCAGAGCGCTTTGTGTTGGCTTGCAGCTACCAAGGCAGCCATGGCTTGTGCAGGCTTTGCTTCTGTTTTAGTCTGAGTCTAGACTGGGGGTTTTAAAAATGTAACTGATGAGGTCTGGGGCCAGACTGCGTTTGACACGCCGTACTTGCCTGGCTTTGCCGAGCGTGGGGCAAGTCGGGGCAGAGCAACAGCACCGAGGGCTTTGCCTTGTTCAGAAACAGACCTTTAGGATTAGCAATTGTTTTTCTTCTGGAAAAGGTAGGGTTTTTTTCTTCTTCCGTTTGCCTGATCACGTGGTCAAGGATAAATGCCTTCATGACAGTAAATC
Organism: Dromaius novaehollandiae; assembly: GCF_036370855.1. Taxonomy (NCBI): domain Eukaryota; kingdom Metazoa; phylum Chordata; class Aves; order Casuariiformes; family Dromaiidae; genus Dromaius; species Dromaius novaehollandiae. The sequence goes on from NC_088108.1 coordinate 7,968,690, forward strand.
AATGAGGTCGTAGTTATTTACCTGAAGAAGAAAGGTGCACAGAGTAACCTGCAGTGTCTTGGGGAGCTGCGTCCCTCTGAGCTTTCATCGTTTGTTGCTGCGTTTGTTTTTTATACATCTCACTCTTTCACCATATTTATTTAAAAACTGCTCTTTAAGGTTTTGCTAGTCATAAATATTTCCAGCAGTTTAGATCAGCAGCCTTATTTAAATCACAATTTTAGTGCTCCTTAGCACTGACAAATATTTTAACATAGCAAGTACAATAAAAATTCCCTCAAAACCACGGCTCCTGAACAGACCCTCCACAGTCCCTAATGAGGTATTCATTTTGCAGAGCAGAAGAGAAGCTGAAATGTCAGTTCTGGCAGCTGAAAGGGTTCAGTTAGCCCCGGATTTTCTATAAGAGGACTCTCTGAGAGGGCAGCTGTTTCAATACAAATGTTAAAAGTAAAGCATCCCATTTGTGCCTCAAAATCCCTAATTAATTAGAATGGAGTTATTGGAGCTTGGTGGTACTTCTTAGTCCTACCACCTAACCACCTTGGGGCCTGCTCAAAACCAGAAGCTGAGCAAATGGCAAACGGCCGCTCTGGAGCGAGTCCAGGTCAGGACGGCGTCCCGCCGAAGAGCTCGCTGGGGAGGAGCGAGCTGCACGCGCCGGGGCGGCGGGACGCAAGCACAGCCCTCGCTTTGTTAAACAGCGCTGAGAGGGACTCGTCTCGTCCAGGAACAAGCACTGCTATTTACAGCTGCGCCATATGTCTGCAGAAGCAGAGCCACGTTCGTAAAGCCAAGAATGTGAATCATGAGAGGGAGAGAAAAAGGGGTTTTTTTTCTTCTTCCTTGTTCAGATGTATGGCCATTAACTTGCCTGATGCTGCTTTATTTATTTATTTATAGCTGGAGAAGGGGGCAGTGAAGGGGTAGGAATTTGTTCTTCCAGCAGCTGTGGCTAGTTTGTCTGGGAATGCTTTTCATGCAAGTGAGATCAGCTTTCTTGTCTTGACAGCTAGTCGTATATAAATGCATACACTTGCATTTCAAAGGTCATTTCCTGCTGTTCAGTAACACATAGCACAAAATAACTCTACTTTTTCTGTAGGAAGCATCCTTAAAAATAGCTGAAATATTGACATTATTGGTATAGACTGTGACAAATGCCTAGTGAGTTATTTTGTGACTATATGAAAAGAAGATGCATCCTAATATATACATTCATACAATGCCTAATGCAGTACAACCAGAGTCAGGCTGATATGTCTGAAAACCAAAGGCTTTTACTTTGCTGATTTGGCCAATATTTATCTTGACAGCAAAAGAAATGGTTCCTCGGCTTTATAATAAAGGGATTTTAGTGGAGCAGAAGGAAGAAAGATAGTAAAACATTAAGGAGAAAAAGAAAAGAACTCGTCATTCAATATACATCACTAAAGGTTTTTCAATGAGTGCTGACTGTGAGGTCTCTGGTCTACCCGTGTATCAAGAAACAGTGCTAACGCTCAGCACAGCATGTTTCCAAAATAATATTCTACTTAATGTAGCACTTTTTGTTATAAGAGATATGTTTAGTTTTATCTCTGAAATTATGACAACAGACAGGCTTTACAGAATTTTCTCTTATATCTTTTTTTTTTTTTCCCCTTCTTTTTTCTCTCCTGTAAACTTGTGGACACTCTTCTCCTTTTCATACATGCCAGAGTTCAGGAACCAAACGATTTTAAATCAAATGGTTATTTCTTGGAGGCCTGCTCTAGTGGTTGCCACACAACATATTTGAGAACACAATTTACTGCAAGAGCTGGAATAGGAAAATAAAGGCAATATTTATCTATGTGTGTGTGATACTATCATGGCTAAATTTTAACTCTTTGTTAGTGAAAATTGTATGTCAGCGTTGATGTATTTGCAGCTCAGAATGAAAACTTCCTTCATCTTTCACACAAGATAGTGCTTCTGTTCCCATGAATTGTTTTAATAGACCTTTCCAACTCTTCAACATTCATTCAAGATCTTAAGAGTACCAAAAATAATAGCTGTTTGATCTGTGAAGGAGAAATAAACCTTTGTCTTCCTTCTGTGTGTAGATATCTTAATAATAATTTGATTTTCTTTTTAGCTAGACAAAAGGTTTTTGCCCAATGAAGGTCAAATGATGTAATTTTAATTGGCAATGTTTGCAGTGTGATTGTATCTAAGAATGTGACTGCCTTAATAAAATTTAACTAGGTTGGCAGTTTTCATCTCTGAAGTTATATGTCACCTTGTGAGCAACTCCGTAATGTAGCAACAAGAGCATGCTTCTTCAAGGAAATGTGAAATTTGTGATCTTTAAGATAAGAACAGCATCCTTGAGCAGCATCTTAAGAAAGAAATGTTAGGATATTGCCTTTAAAAATTCTTCTGCTTCCTACATTTTGAAGGCATCTTTACTTTGCCCAGTTGTGCAATCCCGATTTCTTATTTTGTTTGTATCAGAAGTATTCAGTCCCATGATGTGCAGTTTAAAAATGGAATTTGTTTCCTGTCTCACCTTTTCTCTTGGGATATGTTGTAGCCTTTTAATATTTTTGGTATTTTCTAATTGTATTGACATCAAATACAAGTGTTAGGATGACAGACACTACTCCAAGAAACTGCAAGAGATTTATAAAGAAAATATTACCAAAACAATTCAAACAAATGCAAATAGCTTCCTACTGTGCCGTTGTACCAGTCTAGCCCTGAAGAACGGCTTAAGCTTGTTCTGCGTTTCAGGCTAGCTCGTGAAGTGTGGACCATCTGTCTCCGTAGCTTTACATCATTAGTCATTTATTTCTGTTCAGATAATGCCTAGCAGATGTCTGTCTTTTTTCAGACCATTTCTTTGGGCTCTTTAGCATAGAATAATAGTTATTTTTTAAGATATCTGTGTGTGCTTGCTAAGATTCAATATCTCTTTAAGCCTGAACAGTTTTTAATGGTTTAACAAATGTTTTCACTGTATCCCTTCCTTGTTTCCAGTGTCATAAAGGAAGTCAATATTTGCAGATTTTAAAATGTGAATTTTATTTCTAAGGCTTTCACCCACTCTTGTCAATGTGGTAGATGACGACATCATTCAAACTTTGGCTAATGGGAATATCACTAAAAATAATATTCCTTCTGAGATCATTCTTCTTTTCCCTTGGGATTAAGTTTGAGGAAGGCAAAGAAGTGAAAAAGCCGAAATGCCTTACTGTAACCCTTTGTCTGTCTTGCCTTCTCCTCACCGTACCCACGGTGCCCTACGCGGCTGGCGCCCACTCGCCTCGCCAGCCCCTTGGCACGTCCTCCTCTCCATCTGCCACGCTGATGAGCGGCTGCGTGGCCACGGAGCCTCAGGAAGCCCAGCGCGGGGAGAGGAAGGGTGTGAGGCATCGTGGAAGCACGTGTGAAGTTTTTTAATCAGCATTTTTATTTTGGCTGGCTCTCCGGTCAGACAGTAAACTTCTTGATGTACCCTGGCCATCTCGGTTGCTGAGCTGGTGAAGGGGCATGGTACCTCCTGGGACGCTCCTCCTGCGGGGAGGACGTGAGTCACTTCAGCACCGTGAAAACCTTCTCCTTGGCCATCGCTGGAGCTGCTGCTTACTAGCGCACAAGCTGGTGAAGAGGGGAGTCTAGTTTAGCACTGTCTCCCCCCACCCCAAATGAAACCATTCTTCCAAGCAGGAGGCTTAGTCCTAATCTTTGAAACTCCTTTGAAACCGTATTTTCTGTTCTCTCCTGGTGAAATAACAGACCACCTATCTCAGGGAGCCCTTGCGACCTACTTATCGCTTTCATATCAGGATCAGCTGCTACTGTCGCAGCGGGGTGTTCCAGGGAAATACTGGCAACCTTTCACGCGCTTCCGCTTGGTTGCGATTCAAAGCCATAGGAAACCTCACATTTCACATGGTTTGGTGTGAAATCATAAATGTGTTGTGAAAACATAAATATGTTTAATTATGCACTTGAGGAAACCTTCTGATGAAGCTCAATTACTATCAAAAATAAATCTGTACTTTTCTTGTATTTGGTTCTTTGGAGGAATAATTCACTTCAGTCCTTTAAAATAAATGTTACTGCCACGTTTCATAATACTAAATTGAATGGGTAATTTATTTACTGTGAAGCTGCATTTCATTCGTAAATGTCATTGCTTACATTCACCAAAAATTGTCATTATGCCTCTTCCCTGAAATAAGAAAAGCTTTTGATTTAAAGTGCAATTCAAGGCCTTGAATCGAAAGCTTCACGATGCCCTTGCACTGTGATACATGAATATGATGTCTGTCTCGCTTCCAAAACCTGAAAACAAGTTAAGATTGTGGCAAATGGCATCTACAGGACTCTGAAACTTGTTGCCTGTTTTCCAGAGGTTACGGTGGGGCGTTCCAGTAACACCAGTTTCTTGTCCAGAAAGGCAGAAATGCGTGCACGCGCTGTCGTGTGCTTCTGTACGGTCTGGTTGCTGAGCCCCGAGGCCGGAGCGAGCGAGGGCTGCCCCAGCGCAGAGCAAGGGTCCCGTGTGTCTCGGCACCTGCCCGGCGCCGGCAGCGCTTCCCCGGACCCGGCTCACGGCAGCGCCTCTCGCCCCGGCACACGGCCCGCGCGGCCACGAGCATCCAGGTCGGATGGTACTTGGACGGCAAAAAATTTCTGAGCACTGACCTAAATAAATATTATTCTAATTCGATCCCCTTAATTGGTGTTCAGAGGCATTTTTAGACAGAGTTTTCTTTTTCCACAGGGAATATTTTCATATTTCTGTTTATAATTTACTCCACAAATTTGTTTATTAACAATTCTTGGCATTTCTTTGATCTTCCTGTGAATTTTTGCTTGAGAGCAAGGAAAGTATATCTTTGTTCTCAGGAAAGAAAAGTTACTTTGAGTTTTACTTTGAAGCACCCAATGATATAACTGAAATGTCATGAATAATTTAACCAAACATTGATGCAAACGTTACTAGAAATAATCAAGGAACTTTAGAGGTTGTAAGTAAAACCCATTTAAAGATTAAATTTGATGTATCTTACAATTCTAATTTTGTATACACACAAAAGTGGGACAAAATAATATTCGGGAACATATGGGAAGGGAACAAACAGCGCTGGCGTTCGCGGGGATGATTCATTTGTGAATAAAGGAGGGTGCAGAGCTTGGCCATCTTGCCCTGGCGCGTACAGCAGGAACGCTAAATATAAATGTCTTTGTTTTTACGGTGGTATTTTGAAAATCCATGTGATTGAGTAGCGTGCATCTTATAGTCTGTGTGTAAACAACTGCAACGTTTTCTCCTCTGTGCGCTCTGACATCCAAAACTGCTTGAGCTAAATGACCTTGTGGTACTCGCTTCATCGTGCTGTAGCTGGTGTGGTTCCCGGTGACTTAGCCGGGGAGCCACAGGGCGCTGGGGTTCGCGTGGCAGGGCAGTGAGCCACCAGCCGCGACGCCGGCTAGCCTAACGTTTGCCCTTATTCTGGGACCCAGCTCTTGCTTTTGCCTCGGGATTGTCGGGATGTTTAAGCCCCCCATTACAAAGCAGATCTCACGTTTCACAGTTGATGTGTATCGCAGAACTCGGTCATCCGGGTGTTTTAGTGTGTCCCCTGTGATTTTCCAGCCTCCCGGTGAAGAGGCGGTAGCGGGGCGGGCTGGGGGCATGGGGACGCAGCACGGTGTCCTAGCAGCCGGGTCCTGTGCCCACCGCAGCCACCTCCGGGACGTGGTTACTCTGCCCGAGCAGCGATGCTGGGATCCAGAGTGTCTGCAGGCCTCTGGGTTTGGTTGAGCTTTGAGTAGGTAAAGAGGGATCTGTCTCTGATTCGCTGAATAGTGTTTTTTCAGACAGGCTAAAATGTATTTATCTCAGATCTTTTAGGAGAATGTAAAAAAGGTGCAGTGAAACTGTGGCAGCATTTTAATCAGTTCAGTTTACTACCAGCCATTCCCTATCAGCCCTGGTAAAACAAATACGGGGAGAAAAAAGAAAGTTAATCTGTATGGATATTGTTTTTAATAAGCAGTGAAGGATAAGTTCATGCAGCGCTATTGGCTCTCTTGCAACATTGCGGTCATGGTAGTGCAAAGCTATCTGATTCAGATATAATTGTGTTACTATAGTTTATTTCTCAACACAAGAGATTATAAAAAAATACTTGAAAGATTTAATTAAAATCTGTTCTCTCACATTTAATACTGCTTAATGCTTTTAATTAATCTGAATATCCTTAATTACTTCTGTAATTTTTACCATGTGTAAATAGCTAATTAAAGTATTAACCATCATCAAATGTAGTCTAGAATTAAATATATAAATGCTCTGTGGCTGATTAAGCGGATTACATGAAAAAGTAGTTGAGTTTCAGGTACGAATAGTTTCTGAATGCAAATTTGCTCAGATTAGCTGAGGTAAAAGGGGGACGAGATGAAGGAGATGGTTGCAGGTTCCTACTGAGCAAGCCGGTCCGTGGCAGCTGTAGCCCCGGTGGCGCTCAGGGAAGTCTGGAGGTTGCTCTAAACTTCCCCCCTTGGATACAGTCCTTGCGGGGCTGCCTGTTAATGGCGACTATTGCAATGCAGTATATTCTGCCTCTTTTAGTGGGCTTCAAGGAGCAGATGGTAGGGGACGTGGCTACGACCTGCCTCCTTGGAGAAAGCGCCGGTTCTCGTTTCCAGAGCCGTGCAGAAGGAGCAGAGAGCTTTCTTGTTGCTGCAGGCTGTGCTAAGGAACAGCCCCGTGCTCCTGTGAGAGCCAGAACTGGATGGTGACAAATGCAGTGTAAGTGTTGAAGGAGAATGATTCGGCCTCTTCCTCACAGTCAGCTTGGGAAAATCATCAACACGTTCTCCATAAAGATATCCTCTGGTATAGCTGTCCTCTGGAATGAAATACAAGACAATAACCCTGAACCAGTGAATTCGTGTGGGTGTCTCGGGACTGTGCGACCCGGGCATTGCGACGGTGGCATTAGCTCGTGCAGCACAGAGTCGTCCCTGCCTGGTGGCACGCAATTGCCCTAAGCGGCAGTGTAAGGGGATCTCTTAGGTAGATGCTTCATGTAGTGAAAGTAAAAACTGCTTTTCAAGACCTATACGAAGGGGTTGTTTAAGAAGCATAACTTGATTTGTTTCCAGTGGGATTTGATTATTCTGGAAGTTACTTGGAAGGTTTCTAGAATTTTAAGGCATTTCTGCAGATGCTTCTGTTACTCAGGAGAGCGTTCCCCCCTTTAAAAACCTGTGGGCTAGAGGTTATCCAATGAGATGTTTTAATATATAGGACCATTATTTTGAGGGGCCCCCAGAAAGGCTTCTGCAGATAAATTAGACAATTAGCTCTCTTTGGCAGACCTCGCTCCTGGGGCCGTTCCAGGTGCTTTTATAAAACGAGATGCTCTGGAGCTGGCAAGGCCCTGAACTGGTCGTGAAAAGCTGAACAGCTCTTTTCTTCCATCGTCTCCAATCCTGACAAAAGACATCTCTTAGAATATATAGAAAATCTCACCAGTTTTTCTCTTCGTTATTTCAGTGGCCTCCTAGCTACAGTAGACTGGGCCTCCTGCGTGTATGTTTCAAGGGCTTTTTTATATGCTTTTTGCCATTAATTAAAGACTGGCAGATACAGACTGTTTTTAGGTGCCTTCCTGAACCTTTTAGTTTGGGTAGCTAAACTGAGAAGAGAAAAATGTCACTTCTTGTTCTGGTGCTACTTGGATATTATCTGGATGCTGGCAAATAGGAAACAGGTTACCTCCTAATGCGGTGTTCCTGGAAAACCTTCCCAATATGTAGGTATTCTCCCTATGTGGACCTAGCCCTCCTAGGGAGGCTTGGCTTGGGGTCTCAGGTAGCTTCCATTTCGTCTTTCTGGTTTAGAATTAGTAGCCCCACTCTCACCTTTCAGCTCTGCAGATACTGAACATTTTTCTTTGCGTCTCGCATGTGTTTTTGCAAGATGATTTTACTCTAGCTTGTACTTGCTACCTCTAGACCCAACCTGTGCTGGAAGGACAAGTGAAGGGCGTTGTTGTCCTCTCCCTCCTACCTGAGCACCCGGCCGGCTGTATCAGCTAGCGCTGCTGCTTCTTTCTGCCAGCAGAGAAGCTGTATTTCAACTGAGAATTAAACCCAATTTTTGTTTCCTCTTCCAATAATGCAAATCAGGAGCAGTGGCATTAGAAAGTATCATTGGGCTCATTAAGCATTTTAATGCTGCTTAACCATTAGACATATTTTATGGTGTTGTAGTTTAATTGATTTGAGCTAAAGTTAACTTACAAACAGAAAATGAATATTTTGATTAGTCTTTTACATAAACCAGCTTTTTATGGAAAATTATCTGTCTGCTTTGAGTATTAAATGTTCAGTCCTTAACCATGCTGACTGTTCCACTGGATATTGCATTTGGGTTTTGAAATTATCCAAGGAGATTCTGGAAATCTTGAAGAAAAAAGTTCAATTTCCTTTGTCTTCGTTGACATTTTGACTTAATTAGCTAAAATGATACTATCTCCCTAAAGTATGGATAATTATATTAATGTCATTTCTGCTTAGATTGGTGGCATATTGTAAATCTTAAAGTTTTGTTCAGTAGCATGTTTGAAATTGGTAGTACTTTCACAGTCATCAGGTTCCCTTGCTGTGCGTTCCTAAAGATGCTCTTTCTGGCATTCCTCAGAGAACCGGGCCAGCCCTGTGCCAAAGCGGTGGCAGCGATCCCGTGGGAGAGCTGTCCTCCTCCTCCTCTCCGGAGGCGCAGGGCGCGGGTACGCTGGTGGGAGCCAGAGGAAAGCCCAGTCTGCACAGCTGCCTGAACAGATGTGCTGAGGTTACTCAGGAGTGGGCTGCATTGCATCTCGTCCGGAGCAGCCCCAGGTTGTTGGCTGCGGAAGATGGAGTGATGCCGAGGCCTGGGGGGCAAAGAGAGCGAGTCTGAGGGCAGGCAGGCGAGTGCTCTGCTGGAGGGCTGCACTGGGTCCCTGTCTCTGCCCCAGGCTCCTGCGTCATGCACGGCAAAAACAGGTGTTTCAGATAGTCACCAGCTGGTTTTCATTTCGTTGATGTCTAACTTAATAATTAGGGTCTGATTTACAGAAATGCTGAGCACTGACACCTTGCACTGAAGTCAGTGGGAGCTGTGCTTTGAAAACACAAAGTGCTGTCAAATAAAATACTAGCTATTATCTAAACAATGAGGTCCTATATTCTCAAATTCTGCGTCTAAAATAAGCAGACTTTCTATTTACCTGATGCTTGTTGTGCCTCATCTGTAAAATGGAGATAATGTAGCTATTCCTTCCACCTGGGGCTGTTAGAAAAATTAAGTTATGCCTTGACGAGCAATTGTGTGCAACCATAGGAAGAACATAAAAAAGGAAACTAGGAGGGGACCGCTTCAAAGCTAGGGTTGAGCAGTGCATGGAAGTCGGGCATTTTTTTCTTGTTCAGAACTGTGAGAAGGAGAAATTTAACATGGGGCCCTGGAAGCAAATTCAGTCTGTCCATCGTAACCACTGGAGCTGAGGTCTCTGAAGATTTTACATTTAAGATTGCTCTAAGAATTCACTGTTTCCTAAAACATTGCCTTTCTGGGCTGAGAGGTCTAAAGGTTGTTTTTGAAATCACTCAGTGCAGCTGATTAAGATTCCTTAATTTGTTCATTTTAGGAAATGAGCAGGAAAACACTGGCCCCTTTTTATTCTCTTCATAGGGATGAACTTTGAAACTTCGAAACTGTGTAATTAGATTTAATGAGCAATTATGTGCCTTCTAACTTTGAAAAATAAACTGTCTCCACTCAAATAAAGAAAGGCATGCAAAGTAAAGCAAGAACGAAGAAGCTACCCTAGCACTTACCGCAGCCCGCCCTCGAGGCAGGGCGGGTTCGGGGCGCTCGCCGTCCGCAGCCCCGCCGGAGCTGGCTCGCCGGGGGCCACTGGGCAAAGCAGGCAGTGAGGTTTTGCGGCGGTATCTGTGTAGGCAGATATGCAAACAGGTATTATGCACGCTGGTGTAAAATCACGGTGGGATTCAGCAGTAGGGGCTTCTTACTTATGTTAGCCCACAAACACTGACAAAATCCATGGTAACGCAGCAGAGCAATGTGTCACACAAATGAGATGTTCCCAAAATGATGGTGGTGTCCAACTCCTCTCATCATCTTCCCCCTCTCTCTTTTTTTTTCCCTGGCTACAGCTTGTAGGCAGACTTTTGCATAGTTGCCGCAAAAATCCCAGGCAAGTCAGGTCAAATAGGCTGACCGGTAATTTGTAAAACCCAAACACGGTTTGGGAGCTGTAGATTTTGCATATGTTGGTGGTGTTTTGACCATCTCTTTAAACTTCTGCAAACTCTTACTCCAGAACTGTAGAAGTGAGTTTTTTGGGTTTTTTTTTAACATCTGAGGGATTCTGCATCTCTGTAGATACAGAAGCTACTGATAGATTTGCGAGATTTTATATCACCACAGCATCTAAGCCTATAATATAAATGCATCATTTATCATGAATGTATTTTTACTACTATTCTTGGTTAGAGTAGTCATATTTGTTGATGATTTCTCACTTAGATCTGTGAAATTTGAAGTTCAGCTTTTGTTTATTTGCTTATTTATTTGTAGGTAAAATGATGTTAAAATCACTTCCTGCTTTAAAATAAAGCACTTAACTCACTCAAAGATTGAAACGTAGGAAGGCTGCTATTTGTCAAGACCAGGCACAACTCTTGCTTACGGGAGATGGAAAAAAGTGTTCTAATAGTTGTGTACAAAGAGGACTATAAGGAAAAATGAGTTAAAATTTGAACTTTTTTTTTTTTTTAACAAAACTCTCCAGAGTAAGAGAGATGCTCCAAAGCATGTTTCAGGACCAGAGAAATTCTCACTCTTATTTTTGGCCAGTGACGTAGGGTAAAGTAATGGGTACTTTCTTAATGACAGGCTCATAGACGTGTTTATTCAGTATGGGTATAAATAAATCTTTAATGAGACCAAAACAGAGCTAGTTTCAGTAGACACACACACAAATCGTATAAACCAGTTTGTACTTTTGTTAATGCTGTGGGTGATAGAACAGCTGTTTTAGGAAAAACCAGCGTGGCGGGTTGTGGACTGGAGGTGCCGGTGAGCACGCCTGCACGGCAGCCCCGCTGCCAGGCTGGGATGTGGCCCTCCTCGGGAAGAGCCCCGTAATGTCTGGAAAACAGCTGAAGCAGTGGGAGATATGCAGCTTGCTTTAGTTATCAAGCCCTGAAACGGAGGCAGGCGTAATGAGACCATAAAGAGGAATATGTGCAATGAACAACGGGAGGAAATACAGGGAAGACAAATGCCTGCTGCTGCAGCCTAGCTACGCTTGCAGCTGCAGCCTCCGAGGGGTTTTGGTACTAAGAAACAAGTGCAGACATTTCTTTCTGTATATTTAGCTAAGCTAATTTTCAAAATAGCCTTTTTAGATTCTCCAGTGCAGCCTTGGAATTGGTGTCCTAGATTCTGTATTTCAAAAGTTGCTCTTTTTCATCATCCCACAATTCCCTTGCATCAGAGGAGGCTGATGCAGAATTTGCTGGGCTGGGATTAAGAAGTAAGTTAATGAGATGCAAGAAGTTTCCCCTTTTTGTAATAGAATGCAAGCAGCTGTAAAGGATTAAGAACAACATTATTAAAAAAAACCCATAGTTTGATTACAGTTCTGTTTTGTGGCAGTTAAGGAACATGGAGTTTAGAACTCCAGTGCTGTAACAAATTCTGCATTTTAAATCGTGTGCATATAAATAAAATGCCCTAGAAAATAGATTTTTTTTCCCTCTGTGAACTACATGGAGTCCTTGTACTTCCATGAGGTCTGTATGGAGAGATCTGCGAGCCCTTCTGCGCTAACGTTGATTTTCCTGTGCTTTTTACGGGGACGGCAGTGCTTTCACACTGTCCCGTGACCAACGCCCACACGAAGATACGAAGTCTTACTTGCATTCATGTTTCATTGTAGACTTCAGATATGTGTCTATTCATTATTGCTATTATTCTGTAAAAGAATTCATCATTAACTTATTTCAGGCTACTTTTTAATCCCCTTTTTCTGTCTGCAGCTCCCTTTCTGATGACAGCACATGAAGAAATGATAAACTGTGTGTGATAACCAGCTATGTGATGTTTGGGTTTATGCATGCTGCTGTGAGGGCAGAAAAATTCAAATCGAAAAACAGAATAGTGGAACAGGAGGAGATTTTTAAAAAACCCAACCCTTTGAATCATAAATTTCAGCAGTTTTGTAACAATTTATTATTTTTAAAGTAATTATCTTAAAGATGATTACTCTGGATAGTCCTATTCTCCCGGGACCTGCCAGTTGCAGGTGACGTGGAGGAAGATGTTTCTCTGGCCGCCGTTTCCTCCGGGGCCGGTTCAGCCATGGAGGTGCTGTGGTCCCCGCGGGACGTGGCACGGCGTGGTGGCACCCACCCGGCGTAACGGGGCCGCGTGCCCGGGCGCGCTCCGGCCCCTGTGCTGAATTCGTGCCGGCCCCTGCAGCAACACCGATTGCCTTGGGAGAAATCACGATGCAAAATTAACCACAGATCCAGGACTGTCACAAAAGCAACTGCAGTCCAAACTTACACAATATCTATGTACAGTGCTATTTAGAAATATTCATGTCTTACAGTTATGCCACAAATACAATCTTTGTGCATTATAACCAATAATCTCAACAGATTATCCCTCCAGAGGGCTTTTTTAGCCTGGCGTATGGCTTAAAATGAAAAATCTGGAGTCTCTGTAATCAGCCCATTTAAAGTTTTGTATCTGAAAATGCAGCAAAGTGAGCGAAGCTTTAAACACAGATACGTTTTGAATTTTAATAGACTTTATTACAAGCCTTCAAATTAAAAGCTGTCAGGAGAGATAAAAGGTTGGGGATTTGGATTCAAAGGGACTTCGATTAGAATAAAGGTCAGCAATGGTGGCAAAAAGTCGATGCATCTAAATTAAGCATAAACCTCTGGAAGAGAATATGCTAATCTTTCATGTAAAGTACTTGTCAGGCTGATCTTGGCTCATATCCACAACAGTTAAACTATTTTCTATGATGAAATTTTAACAAATGGTAATCCATGTGTAATTTGCCTGTCAAGTGTGTGCCATTTGTTTTTACAAATGTTAGAATTTAACTGCTAAGGAATCGTATTATTCCACATAACGTGCTCCTGATTGAAGACTTTATTTTAGAGTCTTCAGTTCAGTTTTCAGCTGCAACTTTTTTCCTTGGGAGTGAAAATATGAAAGGGAGGGAAGAAGAAAGAAAATGGAAAAGCTACATGTCATGACTGTTGGTGAAACTAAGTATAAATTACACTTTAATTGAGCAGCTACTTCAGATGCTTAAAGTTATAGTAATTGTTAATATTTCTGAATGTGAAATTAAGATTCTGCACTGTTAGTGAGCAAACTCATTAAAGACATAAAAGGATGACAGGATGAAAAAAGACCTACATTTGTAGAATCTCCTGTAAAATTATGGGAAGTGACAGGCTCCATTTTTTGATGCTGGAATCAAGGTTGCATGTCTAAACCGTAGTGACACCACGCCTGGATTTTGCATAGCTGAGAACTAATAGGAAATTAATAGAGTGTAATGCAGGCCTATTGCTTTCAGCCTAACTTTGCAGCTTTGATGTGTAAGAATAGAAGGCATAATTTCAATCTTTGTTTAGTGTCCTGGACAGATAGCTTCACTAACATCTAAGTATGGTCAGGATTAAAAATGTGATGGATAGCACCACAGCACCTTCTTGACAGCTTTTCTGTTCAAATACAAATTTCTGTCACAGCCCCAGAATGTCTGAAGGAGCATTCGGAGATGAAATATCGTAGCTGCAACAAGCCCAGTGTGAAGCTATTATGTTTTGAAAGGAAAAATAATTACAAACTGTACATCTCCTAGGCACATATCTGTATTAATAATGCATAGTAATAAATACACTGGAGTATACTAATGAAATGTTATTGAACATTAAAGTTTTGGGAACCATAAGGTTATGAATCTGCCAAGAAAAATGTCAATGCATCTGTCTAGGTTTTTTTTCCTACCTGTTTTAGGCAAATAAGTATTTGGGATGTTATGACTGATCATGATTTATTCTAGCTTTCATAATGTTTCTTTGGGGTATTTTCTCAAAGTTGAGTTTTTTTAAAATATCCATCCGTTTCCCTCCCAAAAGAGTATTTTCCTTCACTTAAAAGACTATCACTACTCACTCCAAAAAATTTTGCTAAAGGAATACTTTTATTGCCGTGCTCTGTGGATGGACTATTGTCCTTATTATAACAGCAAAGTAGGTCAGAACCTCACTGTTTGACAGATGTGACACACAAAGTCCCTACCTCCATATTCATCATGACTAAAATGAAAAAGAAGAAGCTTATTAGTGCAAAAGAATGTCTGTATTTAAAGAGCTAATACCTGTAGCGATTTTATTCTTTGTGCTTAACCGTTAATGAAGGAGAGACTTATTACTTCATTCCATTGCAGCTGATTCCTACACAAGCATAAGGCATCCCTCTGACACGGCAAGATAGCATAAAGCATTGTAATATAAGCCACTGATTGAACGCAAAAAGAAAGAAAATTGGACTCCATGAAGTAAAAATAAAAATCATCTGATTGCTGAATTTCTGTCATGAAATTCTGTCTCATGCTTAAGTGTCTTCCATGAGATGTGGTTGTCTGCCAACTCCTGAAGAACCTGCAGGGCTCTGGTGGTGCTGTTGTGAGATGGGTTACCTCCGTTACCTGAACAGCAGACACAGATGAGGTTACCATGGAGGCTGCATGCTTTGTAGTCGCACCTTTGTCAGATCTAAGCTTCAAACAACTCAAATGTCGAGCAGAAATGTCTTCAGCCTTTAGTATGATATGTGCTTTTTTGAGATAATATTGATGAAAATATTTTTCCATTTTCACCTGAGTAGTTCTGCAAATCATTCTAAAGATAAAAGACCCTAGATAGACCCTAAATTCCCCAGAAATGGGCAATTAACCTGCCTCTTCAGCAAAGTGTTGATCTTATTGGGATTTATTTATGTATTTCTAAATATCGATGTTAAGTGGGCCTTGACCGTGCTCAGAGGGGTGGCTGCATGTTTCCCAGTCTCCTAAACTCAAAATAGAGAGACCACCTCATTTCACACAACATTGACTACATCCTTGCTGCAATAATGTACTGGTTTTATTCATTGCTGACTTAATCTGTCAACCTTACAACACTTGTATCAACATTTGGGATCCTCCCTATAAAACCCAGTGAGTGATAAGGCTGCTCAGGAAGGCTGAACGACTGAAGTAGTCTAAGAGTTTATTCTAGTCTGAAACACTGATATTCATATAAAAACAGGGGAGAAAAGTAAAGCAACAGACTGGTATGACAAGAAATCTATTTTAATGATGTTTTTAATACTGTGAGTACTGGAACTAGAGAGCTGCTCAATAGCTCTTCTTGTAGCTGACTGGACCCCGAAGTAGAAATGGGAGAAATACTGGAGTGATAGCTAATGCTGTGAGATCCTTATGTTCTAAGAAGCAGCTAAGCACAGCAAATTCACCTTTGTCTCCTCTGTTCTCCAATTCTATCAGATGGCTTTGTACTGTCTCTTGCCTTCCCTCTGTTTTACTTCACTATATTTGTTTGGATTTGTTTTAAAAAATATATATATATCCAAACACACCTCCCCAAAGACGTGGATTTACTGAAAAAAAAAGAATCTCATTCAGTCATTTAAAATAAGAAATTCAACCTAAACAAACAAAGCAAAATGATCTGCCAGCTGGAGATGGATAGGAAATGCTGTTTGCTGAATTTCAAATATATTGCTTTGCCTGAGGAGCGGGGAACTGGCAGTTCCTCGGCTGTGGAGCAGTCCCCGGAGCCAGCCCCGCGTCCCTGCCGCAGCAGGAGCCAGCCGGGAGGACGTGGGCTCTGTGGAGCTCCCAGGGCAGTCTGCCCAGAGAAGGCTTTTGGAAGCTTCCTTATTCAAGGAACTCTTGAGTTGGTTGTTTAAGTTCAATTTTGGATAAAAATATGAAATGACACAATTTCCTGTGATACGGCAATCCTGATTTTTGATTGGCTCTTCTTGTCCCTGTCCATCTCTCCAGCTGAGTGAAGCTGATGATCATTCCCATCTTTGAGGAAAACAATGCTGTCTTAAATCACCAAAAACTTGTATTTTTTTCAGTGAATTAAAGAGGAGGAGTACATGGAGGTCTGGAGTTGCATGATGGATAGTATCTTGACACTTTTAAATTAAAAGGGCTTTCAGGCTTGAATACTTTTCTTAATATCATATTTTATGGAGAATATGATTCCTCAAATAGGCAGGACCTGGACATTAAGTTTTTATAAGTAAAATGAAAGGCCTTAAGTTTCATTTAGAGGGTGGCAGAGAGAGGGCTACAAGAGGGCTATTACCCGACTTGCGCTGGTGCACGTATGCGTGTCCTGTCCTTGTCGTAGCGTCTGTCGCAGGGTGAGGGGACAAGCTTCTTGAACCTGGCAGGGGAGAAGAGTATGCTATTTTCAAGCACTTCCTTTCTAGCAACAGCAAAGGCTCACAGTGGAATTAGCTACTCTTTCTCTCACTGTTTCCCAAACAATTTCAAAGCAAATGTGATATTCATGTTTGATATCAAGGTACGTTCCACTGCAGATTTCTTTCAACCCGTTTGAGTTGCCTCGTGTCGTGTCATGTCATCTCATGGTCCTCTCTGAAGTTAGAAACAAACAACAGCTTCACAAAGGACACAGAGCTAATTGCAAGTGTATTGTGAATACTTTTGAATAAAATAATCCTTTTATAGAGTATTTGCTTTGTGACCCGTGATGATATTGGAATACACAACCTTTTGTGCCTCCTTTTCAACTACAGGAATTAGACAGGATTGCGTGCTTGGGCTTTTGTTGTCTTTTCAGGATGTTTGTGTGACTAAATGCCATCTGTAGAACGAGAGTAAACTTCTACAAGCGAAAAATAAAACAAACTTAGCTTCAAACCCCCAGAAACTCTGTTCTCAGTGTGGTAGATGAGTGCGTGCACTGACCCTTGAAGCTGTTGGTTGTGAGTCTATAGCCTGCTGAGGTGAGAGCCTGCTCCCATTTTAAAGCAACACAATTTCTGATCATTGCTGTGTTGCTAAGGGATCTCTTTTATTTCTCCTCTTTCTCATTCTCTGTCAAATTTCAAAGACTTAACAGGAAAAATGTTGCATTGTGTCTGTGTATTGCCTGCTGATAGTGGAGAGCTGTTGATGAGTTACAAGAACAAGGGAAACTTTAAGCAGACTGTGCAATACGCAGTTTATTTCCTTCACTGAGATATTCCATATATGGACTTATTAGTAGATATCGATAGTTTCCAGATTTCAGCCTTTCTCTTTAAAACCACAGGTCTGGGGCTGCGATGCCATGATGCGAGGAAGCTAATTCAATGGCAAGTTACTGCCTGCAATGCCCACCCTCTTCCTGCCGTGCACCTGGGTGCTCTCGACTTTTGTCCATACTGTAGTGTGGCTGATCCAATGGAAAAATAATATGCCTTAAGATACCATAAAAGAGCATATAAAGAATGAGAGAAAGCAAGCAATATTGTCAGCTCCATTTGGATTAGCACACAAGTGAAACACAGGAGCTCCAGGAATAGGGGCAGAAAGCAGTGGGGATTTTACATAATGAAGGCTGCAAACTGGGGCTGGCGCAGGGCTGCCCTCTGGTTCTTCCTAAGGTATACAGAAAGCTGGGACATTACTAACAAAATAACATAATGAAAAAATAGCATTAAAATCATGTACTGTGTAAAAAAGCAGTTTTAAATCCACATCTCAAATTTGTAAGATACCATATTAATAATCTACTTGAGTTTTAGTAGCCTTTTCTATTGTAGCCCACTAATGACAAGCTTGCTTTCTGATGTTTAATGCCTGCTGTGCAAGTAGTACTTTTAACAAAATACATTTGCTGCAGGCTTTTTGACATGGCTTCACACTGAGATAAACACAATTAACATGAGCTATTTAAAATTCCTTTCTCTTGTGCATGTTTATTAATGGTTTTTTAAGATTTATTGTTGTTATTAATTTTAAAGAACATGTGTAACGATTTTGGTGGCGCAGTGAGGGTGTGCAAGTTGAGTGTTTCGCTACTGAGAAATTCCAGGGTCATCATCTGATTATACTGGCATGTTCATATACACAGGCTCGAGGATGCTCATGTTGGTCCTCCTTTTGACGGTGCAGACTAGAGTGGAGTGTGTTGTAGCAGTGGCAGATGAGCCAAAGCAATGCAAGCAGACTAGCTAACGGTATAAAAATTTCATTAGAAAAGTATTTCTAGTGAATCCTATTTGCGTAAAAAGTCTTATCTTTTCTATGTGTCATGTCAAAATGGCTTTTAATAAAAATAGTATTGTGAAGAACGGCTACTGGAGGGTCTGTACTGAATATTCATAGCATGCAGTACATTTGAGTGCACTGAGACCTTTTAGAAAAAAGTATTTTTTTGCTAGCTTAAGCTGCTGCAGAATGCTGCTGATAATCTGCTTTTCACCCTTCCAGGCAGTCTGGGCAAGGCAATTTTGAAATTAGAAAAAAAGAGAGAGAGAGAGATGTTGGGCTCACTGAGGGGTCGTGCCAAACCTCTAACTCTCACTAAAACCAACTGAAAGGCTCCTGTTGACTTTGGTGGGGACCGGATCTTCTTCGTAAGGCATGCTTTGAAAGGGGAAAGTGAAAAATGTGTGCCTCAAAGACAAATGTCTGCTGGGAACATCTGGGCAGAGCAGTCGTGAGGTATGTTTTCTGCTCTGCTTTCCAGCCTGCCACCTCTGCTGACTGATTGAAATATCTCTACGTACTTTCCTCTCTTTTTGCAGAGGTTAGTCTTAAAATGCACCCCTCATGACACAATCAAGGGAAGACTGCTCCTTGCTTCTTCTGCCTGGGCATCCGGGCAAGTGACAACTGCGACTGGTTTTTAATGGAGGGATGTGAAAGAGGCAATGGGCTGATTTGGTAATAGGTAGATCTTCACCTTAATAAATTAGCATAAATTGAAGCTGACCAGTTTAGTGATTCAGGGGTAGTAAATACTGCATATTTGCTTATCCATGGTCTTTCTCCCCAGTGAATCCTGCAGCTGCGTGTGAGCAGTTCTGGTAAAGACCTGTATGCAGCTATGAGCAAAACGCAAAGTGTACCAAACGGCGCAATCGTTCAGTCACCTCTGTGGGGACTGTGTATCGCGCTTAAGAGGGTATGTCTGGGTATCAGCCTGCTCCCCGTGCCTTGGCTGCCAAGTCCAGTCAAGCCCCTGGCGAGGGAAGAGCTCGTCCCACCCTTGAGCACAGCAAAACGTGCTTGTTTGAGGCATTACGGCAGCAGGGCTGGCAGAAGCCAGGGAGCCTGGCGGAGGCGGCAGCTAGGAGGAAGCCCTGCGTGCGGTAGGGGCTGTTGGATGGATGGAACTCCAACGGGTGCAGCCTTGGCACTTCAGGGCAGCGACCACGTCCGTGGCAGTCGCAGCTTTCTGGCTGCTTCGGTGCAGGTGGCAGCATCTGAGCAGGCTCTGGGGACACCACGGACTTCCTCAGGGGTCAGGGCAGGCTGGGCTTCGCGCCCGTACCGCCAGGCAAAGTGGTGCGGAGTTGCCGTAGGTGTTATCTCGCATGCCCTTTGCCATGGCTGAACTCAGTGTTGGTTCTGGACTTTCCCCACAGGAGCCGCCACTCGGGTGATGTGGGAGGGAGAAAGGATTTCACTTCCGTGGGATCCGAGGGAACGGCATGGTGCGGGGTGTGTTTCAAAGGCAGAAGCCACTGAAAACTGCTGGACTGGAAGGAAGGCCCAGAGGAAGGGGTGGCCACCTCCCTCCGTGTGTGGACGTGATAAGAGGGAAGTCGATCTGTTTTCAAACCTTTCATTTTGTCTGTCGTACAGCAGGCTGTCCAAACGCGGACCGCGCACTGCCTTAATCCGTGTCATGGCTGCAGAGTCCTCACGGCCAGGAAAATACCTACATCTAACGCTAATACCCTAGTTTGTGCCTTGAAACGCTTTGGAGACGTTGCTCCTCTCTGTGCTTCTACCTAGCTGTTTGACAGAGAAGACGACATAGCCGAGACAGCTCAGCTAGAGGATGTTGTCGTTACTCAGTTAACTTCAGTGACTTGATTTTGGTGGATCTGTGATAAAGTGTAGCAGTTGGGGATTATTATCCGAATAACTTAAAATATGTACTATTCTTTTGCTCGCTGTAATACCTACTATGTTGTTATGATAATGCTAATGAACTGTAGCCTTGGTCCGGAGGCTGAGCCCTGCGGTGTTCAGAGAACATTCAGATTTAACCAAATTAACCAGATTTACCCCCAAAATTGTTTTGGAGTGTCGTATAACTATCCGAACTTGTGATTTATTTAAGAGATCTGGGTTTGCTGTAGTCAGGCTGCTGAAATCCTACTCTCATTTGAACTCACGTGCCTGGGATGCCTGTTACATTTAAATATTTATGGCTTTGGAGGCTCACCAAGTTTGCAATAAGCACCAGGGAAAATAAATACATTATGCAAAGGGTGATTAGTTTTATCACATAGTCTTCTACAGGGCAGCTGTTTATTTTCAGTGTTCATTTTCTTGGATCAGTCAGGTAGACAGCTGTTCTTTTAGGGCATTTTTGTTAATTTAAGTAACTTCTTTGAATTGCAAATCTACCACCAAATTCATTTCTAAAAATTCAGCCTCAAGCTTATAATTATATCATCAAAAAATCTTTAGATCACTAATTCAAAAATATCTACATGTCACAGATATTTCAAACAAATGCAAAGCATACACACTGTAAATCACCCAATGTATCAGTGTCTGTATGAAACTGAATATAAAATGTCCAGGTCTCCTGGGTTTTTCAAATAAAAAGTATAACATGGATTACGTACATTCACACAAGGCCACAGTTGGCTTGAAATGTCATCTTATTGTATATGTGACTTCAGAAACACCTGTAAATATCGAAATGTTATTGCAAAGATAGAAATATGATGAGTGGGCACTGTAATTTCTCTCTCTCTCTTTTTTTTTTTTAATTGATTTGCATTTTTGTCCAAAAAGGAGTTATAGGGCAGATGAAGAAAGAGGGTACTGCAGACAAGGCTGAGACCTATCACTGTACAGGAATAGAGGATTTTTAAGGTTTTGACTCTCTTGGGAGCAATTGCAAAGCAGGAGTGGTGTCTCTCCAAGCATGGTCACCCATCTAGCCCTCCATCTTGTAGTGGCCCTGTTGGAGTCACTGTGACTATTTGGATAAGTGTTTTTGTATTCAGGCTATCAGCTGTGTACGTCCTTTTGACTTCGTATGAAAAGGTAGATCTCAGCTGCCACAGTTTCATGAGGATAAGGGATGTTGCGTTTAAATGAATTCTTCGTGTTGTAACATGCTTAGCTGCAGAGAGGCCAACGTTACCGCTCCAGCCGCGGGATGTTGCGGGGGGATGTGAGGCCTCACGCTGGAATCGTCATCGGATGCTTACTGCCTTTCAGAGGTACCTTGACCGTTATGGACCGAAGTGTAGTGCATTAACCCCACAAACACAGAGTATTTTTGCCTCACTGTGGGCAGTGTTTGCTCCACTATCGGTTTATGGCTGAGCTAATCTGGGTTCGGCGCGACGCCAGCCGCGGCAGGCCGGCCCGGGAGGGCGAGAGGGGCCGGTGCCGCCGGGTGCCCACAGCCCCCCTCGGCAGCAGCGCCAGCCCGCAGCGCCGGTGTCGAATGTACCCGCGTTTGTTCTCGTTCGAAGCTGTTGCTGGCCTGGTAACGTTTAGTGCTGTGGGGACTGTGGAAGTTGGCAAGAAAAGCAGCTGGGTCTCAGAAAGCAAAAGATGGTGAAATAGAGGCTTGGCTGGTAAAATAGCAGGAACATGCTTTTAAGCGGTGGGGTCTGTGGGGTTTCGTTTCTTAGGCAGATAATAAGCCTGGTGTGTTTATTTGCTAGAACTGGAAAGTTTTGATCAAGAAAAAATTCACTTGGATACTAACTACTACTAAAATATATGATGATATATTAGTTTTCAAATATTGGACATGTCTGAGCAAGGCTAAGTGAAGACACTGTGACAGTACAAATGGCATTACACTAAGTCAGTGGGATGTGGTACCCGCGGTTAATTGGAGAATCATGAGTACTGTATCCAGTTAATTAATATGCTAATTAGATGGTTTAAAGATAAAAGGGGTATTAAAAGTATGCAATAAAGATAGCTTGTATTCTTCTGTTTTGCTGTGCAAACACAGTTCCCTGCAATAACTTAATGAGGAACTATTCAAAGGAACAAAACTAACAGCAAATGAATTAGAAGCTTAACTAAGTAATTACATGCTAATGGTGGGTCCTTTTGGGTAGGGACTAGGGCAGCTCTGTGCTCGCGTTGCCACAACTCAGCAGCAAATAATAGAGAAAGTGGGATAAGTAATTAACAAACTTTGCTTATTTGTTGGAAACATTTATTTTTAAGATGCAGCTTAAGTGAAATTTGAATTAAATGGTTGTTATTGAAACCAGTTTAATTATTGATAGTAATAAGATTGAAAATATTCCTAAGGCAGAAGGAAGTAAGCACTCTGAGGGGAAGAGAGCACAAACGTGTGGAGGGAAGAGTAGCAGTTTCTCAGTGAGAGGTGGAGCGTGCCTCCGGCCGCCCGTCGCTCGGCAGCAGAAAAGGGACGGGGGTTCAGAAAAACCACAGTTTGTGTTTGGTCAGGAATAAGCACATTGAATTAGGAGACTGTTCTACAGGCACCAGCGGACGATCGTGGAGGGGCGTCTGGCCTGGAAAGCTAATAGAAAATCTGAATAGTGTCACACTGACAAAGGGAAAATCCTCAAGTGCCGTGAGAATGTAGGCCTTGAACCGAGCCCAAAGAGTCACCTGGGCGAAAAACAGGGTACCCGTATTTTGGAAAATGAAGGGAAGGTTTTGGAACAAGTTAAGGAAAGTCTTTGAAGTGAAGAGGATGCTGGAGAAAAGGGAGTCTGTAGCACATCAAGAATTCATGGGTTATAAAAATGCCTTCAGAGTTTTAACAGCTTTATTAGTGTTAAATTTGTTGTCTGTAAATACCTTTCCTCAGCTGGAGCAAACCGATATTTTCCGTCTCTGTCAGGAAGCCCTGCATATTTAGGCTTGTCGAAATCCTGACACCTGCACGCTCGAGATGGTAATTTGAACCGCTCTGTACGGTCTGGGCTGACATCCGTGCTTGATAAAGACAAAGAGACTAGCTCCTAATCGCTTCTGTCTGTTACTAATGTTTAATATTAGTTTGTTTGTTATTAATATGAAAGGACTGTTATAGTTAATTTGCAAAGATGCAAACATACAGAAGGAGGCATCCAACAAATCTTTTGTTTTCTCTTGTATTTATTTAAGCAATTCTGCATTAAAAAAATACAGAAGGTGCTAAATGGAAGCTGGAAGCTGGCTCAGAGAAAACGGTAAATATTGTTGTGAGAATAAATAATATCAAATATCCTGTTGTAGAATTTGTTGTCCAATAAGATTGTTTTTTTAATGATAGGGTAAAGCATTCAGGACCTTTGATTGAAACTTAAACCTTATGGTATAATTACTATTGAGAATCAGCAGAAGTCATCCTTTCATAGCATCTCCACACTGACAATATCAGCTGCATTTGCATTAACGGTGAGCACTGAAATAATCTGGACCCCTTACAATGAGGAGCAAAGTCCCTTTCTTGCTCTCTGCAAGTCGTAAAGGATGGAAGTTTTTTCAAAAAAGTTGAAATAGTTTAGGATTGTGGGTCCCATTAGTGTTCAGCATCTAGAATTTTGTGCAGTTCTGCCTTCCAAATATTCAGACATACAGAATCAGAGCAAAATTCTAACTGTACTAAAGTCGACAGCAAAACTCCTTTTAACTTCCAGTGGATTAGGACTTCACTGTCACAGCTAAGCACACTGCAACACAGTACACAATCTAATGGATTTTCCCAATCTGTCTTTTAGGTCATTCATTCCAATCTGAAAATGTCTTTAAATGCAATATATTTTGGCTTCTTTTGCTAAAGAAACAAGGCTTATGCCTTGCATCTATCTGCTTTTCCCCTGGTAACTTTTGAGATTATTTTGAAGCACATTGCACAGAGGGATAGAGGTCTTTAAAGATGGTAATTTTTTGCAAATTGACAGTCCTCTACATAGCCGGTAGTGGACAGTCAAGCTTCAGTAGCTGAGACCTTATCTGCAGCTTATATATATGCTCCCTTTGAGGGTATAGCATGAATTTGCTCTTTATTGGACACCATCTATTGTGGATGGGAGAGGAACGTGATCCCTGTTTTCACTTGGAAAATTTTAACTTCAATCCTGAACTTTCTAGATGTCAAAGAATCCATGCAGAAGGAAAATCTGGACTCTAGAACCAGCCTTCACTAGTTCTGCTGTTCACACAGCTAGATACTGGTTTGGTTTTGTTGTTCAGATATTGGGGTCTCATGTTTGGGTCAGTCTCAGTCTTTAAAGCAGTTGTTGAAGATGACTTTGGGTGAGATGAGAGCTTATGTAAATTGTTTCTACATGTGGGGTTTTGTTACAGGTTTTTACAGTTTTTTTAATCTCTAAGTGGTTAATTATAGCACTGTCAGAAAGGAAATAAAGGAATTCACAAAAGTAGAACAGACTCTGCAACTTAGAAAATAATGTCTTTAATGAAGTACACCTGATTAAAAAACAGTACTATGTGAATTACATGAAATAGCATGAGTTACAAATCTCATTAGCTTAGAATAAACACCGACCTTTGTTATGAACTGAGTTGGTGTAATGGAGACTTGGCCTTAGACAGAAAACATGGGGCAGAAGATTCCTTCTCTGCTGAAGTCATATTCCACATAGGGATTTTTATATCTTCCCTCTTCGATTTTTTTTCCTTGAATGTAGTTTTCTTTATCATTTAATCTTATCGTTATGAAGTGGGTAAGTTTTTTAGGCTTGGCTTTACTACTATTGTGAAAAATGAAATTAGAGTTAAACTTTGTGATGTTTTGGATCACCCACAGGGCCTCTGACTTGGGTCTACCGTATCTATGTTTGTATCTAAATCATCAGGTTTTAAAATTTGTTCAATGTATGGTTTGAGTTATACCTATGCATGAGTGGTATGTCTTAATTGAAAGATCCCTTGTCCCCAGTGGTGGTTAAAGTCAGAACTGTCTTTTCTGAAATATTTTATTTTACAAGCTTTTAATCATACCCCAAGGACACGTCAAGCTCTTGCATGCTCTTTCTTTCAAGCACATTTTTACGCAAACACACTGCGGAAGAGACGATGGCATGTCTTCTCTTGTTCCACTCCAAACACATATTGATCGTGGTAAGCTAGACTTACAAGAAATTTAATTTTGTAGTAAATCATAATTTGAGGAGGTGTGGCTGTCTTTCAAATGCTGCAAAATGTGACTGTTTTAAAATAAATGCCAGTGGACATATGCAACAGCTAGAGCAGTAAAGCACATGTTGGCAGTAAATAAAGCAATACATTTATTCTCCAAATAAATATTCAGTTTGTTAGTCAGATGGAGTTATTTCTCAAGTATTTTCAAGTATTCATTGCCGTCTTTTAAAGTTATCTTTATGATAATTCTGAGAATGTGAATTAATTTGAAGACTGTTGAGAGATTTGTTTTACTCTATGCTTCAGCACTTTATTGAGTTTTCTATGCCTGAATCATCAGTTAGTGTATTTATAGCCAAACTATTCAACAATTTTGACTTTTTTCAATTACTGCACTCAAGAATCCCAACCAGAGTGTTGCTGTGCCTCGCATACAGCACGCCAGCCTCTGGATTCCCCTCCTCGGGGTACACACGTTTCCAAAGGGGACCTAGTTGCTCTTCTGTCCTGCTTCTACTGCTTAGGATAAGAGGATATTGTCCTTATAAATCAAATTTTAAAAATCAGGCGGAGACTTGGTAACTTATTGGGGTCTTATTTGGAACACCAAGCTCTAAAATTGCCTTGGGTGAAACATCAGCAATGCCTTGGGATGGCTTTGCGTTGAATGGCTGACTTAAATGTTTCTTTTTGCTTAAAGGAGGAACGCTCCTTGAAGAGCTTGCAGCCTGTAAGATGTTTTTGATGTGTACGCAAAAAAGCCCAGTAACTGTATTTAAAATTATTTATTGATAAAAAAGTAATTGAAGGAGTGATATTTGTACCATGAATTGCTTTTAGGAAGAAATATCCCATTTTCCCCTCAAGATCATTTCTGAATTTCAGGAGGAAAAAGGGATCTCCTAAACTTCTAAAAATCGCTCAGACTGAATTGTGGGTGTCCTAGCATCATTTGTTTCCTACCTGTGCTGCGTTAGAAATTTGTGAGTAAGCTGCGATCAGGGGACTTAGCAGTGAAGCTAGCATGGCTGCTGTGCTGGCCTCGGGTCCAGCTCCACCTAAGCTGAGATTTTGCTCTCCAGGAAAGAACGTTTAGTCAAAAAATTACCACCAGTTCTAGTCCTAAGTATCAATTTAGTCTTTTAAATCCCCATAGCAGCCTGCAGCCCTCAATTAACAAATAATAAAGAAACAAATGCACTACTTATCCAAACTATCATTATTAAAGGAGCTTTTGTACATATATAGTCTAACAGCAGTTCCAAGCGCCACCTTCTCTGTGGACTTTTGATATATTTACTGCACTGAATAACAGCAGTGCATGTAATTGAACACTTGTAATGGTAGCCTGTTACCTACTGCAAAACATCTCTTGAATTCCAGTGGGCTAGTGTGTCCGAGGTCGTGGTACGTACATTTGATTTTAGTCCCAAATTAAGTTTACATATACTTGCTGTGTGACAACAGCTTCCTCTCCTGACTCAGCTTTGAGAACCTACAAAATTTCAGCTCTGTTGGTCAGGTTAGTTGTGGAAATTATTGCTGAGCCACCGAAGTCATTGGATCAGGATCAATTACTGTCTACAGAAATCTGGGCCTATGGTATTTTAAAATACAGAGCGAAAATTTCAGGGAAAGTTTGGAGCTGTTGTGTGACGTGTCTGGAAGGGGGGGGGGTATAGTGTATGTCTGAATAGAAATTACTAATGCAAGAATGTCTTAATTTCAGAAACAAGCAAATTTCTCCTAAGCTGAATTGTTTGATTTTGTTGGTTTTATGGTTGCCACTTGCCCAGTACTACAACATATAACCTCTGATTCTCTAAAAAATTGCTTTTATGGTTTTGTTTTATGGAGGTATTTATGTTTAGAGCCTTTACCAATCTCAAGAGAAATGAAATTCCTTTCACTACCTTTTTGTCTTGAAGCTTGAATTGTTTAGCATTATGTCTTGGTTGCATTTGAGTCACATTGCTATATAATGGTTGTACTCTGTCAAGAATTCATGGGGCAAAGAGCAGCATAAGAAAACAATGCTATGAATGTTATACAACAGCAGGAAGATTTTTAGACTTTAGAGAAGAAAGCTTTTGGGGGCTTAAGGCTTAATGAAATAAATGCTGACATACTGCTAGTAATCAGTGGACTGCTTCTGTAGACGAGAACTACTCACATCAGCATTTCTTTGCAGCCCCATGCATATCTCACTGAAATCTTGTGGTAATCATTTTATTCTTAATGTGATTTGACTAACGGATTGCCTACCTGTTGAAATCAAATATGAAGAAATAAAGTAAAAGCAGCCTAAAACAGAATACATCAACTCACTCTGTCTGCTAGTAAAATTAAATTATTAATGGTTTAATTTCTTATTTTTTCCACAGGATTTGAGGTTCCAATTAAAACTCTGTTTGGGCCATTGCTTTGCCTGCCAGTGCTTAATCTTTTCCGAAAGCCTCATCACTTATCTAAAACAAAAGAAGAACGAGGTAAGCAGAGAAAGTAATGAAATGCAGCATAGCACATCTGTCAAAGGCGCAGAAAGTAGCTTTGAAAAAACCCAAGATCAATGACATTAAAAAATTATTTGTTGAGCACTAAATGTGCTCATGTGAGGCATCTTAATTCTAAGGGGTCTGTAACTACCATTAAGTCCTTGCACACACGGAGGGTTTGGTTATTTGTGTTTGAGAGCTTTACTGTTGATGTAGCCACAGGATACAAATGACTGATAGGAATAGGAGCACTGGAATTGCTAAATGCACCTCCCTGTTGGGTCCTTTAAAAGAGTGTTTGACATCTTGGTGCTGAACTTACGAATATAATTAACATTTCTGAAGTTATTTAAAATCCAGTTTGGGGTCAGTCTAGATTTATGTTCTTTAAATATGCATAATGCAATATTAGATATTGTATTAAAAGACTTACCCATTTCATCACCTAGAGCATGGTGTCCTTTGTTGTTGGTAATAGATCTTTCTGAAATACCTGGAATTGACTTTCACTATGTTGCTTTGGATTGCGATAATGTACAACATGGCAAGCATAACTAGAGGTGACACTGAGAGAAAAGCAATACTGTGATCTAGCCTTGATGGGTTGAGGATGTAAGGGAGGCTCTCCGTTGAAAAAAACACAAGCGCCTCTTGAGTCTGAAAAGCGTAGCCAGCGATGGCCACCTCCATAGTCAGTGCTGGCTTCAACAAGAGAATATTGGGAAGTCCATGTCTCATTCCCCTGCTCACTCTCGATTTCTGCATTCCCAGATTTCAGCCGAGGGTCAGGTCAACACTCACTGGTGCAGACCAGGCTCAGGGGCTACTGAATATCCTTTTATGTCAGCCTCCTTGGATGAAAACCAGCAGACTTGAAATCCTTTTGGCTTCTCTGTATTTCAATGCGCAATATCATGATTCGGTTTGTGATTATTAAGCATGCACCTATCTAGAGCCTCTCTCACAAATACTATATAATTTTGCTTTTCTAGTAATATAAAGGCTGTCATGAAGTAGTGGGAGAAAACATTCAGCGCGGCATCATCAGAGCATAGGTAGCCATAGACCATGCAGAAGATAGCTGGTATTTGTTGTCAGCCATAATTAAAACTGGTTTTAGCTGTGTGTTTTTAAAGCACGTGTGTTACTGAGGGGGAGTTGTGCCTCTGAACCCAGTGTTGGTAGGTTTATACATGACCAAATGTTACAGGCACTCTAGAAAGTATCTTCTACAGTTGGCACTGGAAATTATTCTTACATACGTAGATTGCTGGATATGCTCTTTAAGTCCTTGAGGGCTTGCCAGATAATCTCATGGTTTCTGAATCCAGTCTTAATGTAATGGTTATCATCTGAGCAGGATACAATGCCTAAAGAGCTAAGCTGGTAAAGAACAAAAATATCCACTGTTGAGATCAGCCTTGTGATCATAAAAGATAGGAAAATTAACTCAAAATAATGTTTTATATTCACTCTAAAATGGACTGCAATGTAGCTTAGAGTTGCCTGAGCTAGTTTTAACCACACTTCTTCAAGTACTAGGAGCAAGTCAGGTTGTGCTAGCAGGGAGAGCCCTAAAAGGAGAAGCCTGCCTTCAGCAAGGTTGTATGTTGCCTTAGCTTGGCTAGTTTCAAATGTGTGAAGCCTTTGAATCAAAGCAATATAAACATACCTAGACCCACAGGGTCAGCCCTTTCCATGTCATTATAATCTGGATGTACCTTAAGACCCTTGTTAATATGTAAATATTGAAGAGGAAAGTGTGATTACTGTGAGTTACTTTCGAGATATACCTAACATATATTAAGGTACATAATACCTATATCATTGAATAATGTATTACAGAATCTGTCCAAGAGACAACTAAAGAAAATATTTGCAATCAATCTGAATTCAGTTCAACTTCCAAGTGTGGCTGAAACAGAACTCCTAAATTCAGTCTCAGATACTTAAAACTTTTCCTAGGGCTTGAGGGTAGCTTTATGTTCAGATTCACCAGTGATTCATTCATTGGCACAGCTGTCATCTGTGTTGCCCATCTGAGACTTTATTTCTGCTAAGAATTGGGGACATTCCCAGGAAACCATTTGGACTGAGATTTGATCTTACAGAATTTGACTGAATAATCCATTCACTGAGCAGCTACAATACAGATCTCATTGTACTGGTCTCTGAGAGTATAAAAGATGATGAAACAAAAACATTTCTGTAATTAAATAAAAATAACTTCCCAGCCTTGCTTATGGAAAGAAAATGAGGTGCTTAAGTCAAATTAGTTACAAATAGGGTCCATGTTCAAAAAATTTAATTAAACTTAAATTAACCGCTCTTGATGGGATTTGAAAAAAGTACACTAGAACTGTCAGTATCTCTTCAACTTTCTTTCAGTGCCTCGTAACTGCCTTTTAAAGCTATTCTTTCAATAGATGGGTATCTCAGATTTAATGCCTTAGAGATTCTCTGATATTTTCCTGTTTAAACAATTAACCTTTTTGCCTTCAAAACCTTCCTGCTTCTTCAAAACTCTGTTAGTGAGGTATACTAACAACTTAACACAGATAATCCCGGAAATTATTAGCTTCTTATAAGCATAATTGCCTTATCATGATGGATGTGGGTGACATAAAAAAAAACTATTACACTAAACAAGTGGCTGAAATGAGTAATGTGCTAAGTATATATGCAGTTTAATTGGGACCCCCAATGATAATGAAAACATCCAAATTTTTTTGTGATTTCTAATGAAAGCAAGGCTTATATGATTACAGTAATGCATATGTATGAGGCTGGTATGTCTGCATGTCTGTATCCCCCAGTATCATCAGGTTTTTTAATCCAGTGATGTCAACAGGAAGATAGTTTTGAAAGAGAGTTAGGTTCCTAAAATACAAAGCTGCACAGAGAAAAAGGAGTATAAATTTATATACATAAATAAAAGCTAAAACATAAATAAATAAAATAAAAAATATATATTTTAAGTGCCCTTTCTAAAGGAAGGCTGCTCTGTAAGCTCCTATACGAGTTTCTACAACAGAAGGAGACCTTGCAAACCTGCCCCGGTTCAGAGGGGTGTTGCAGCCAGAGCCTGGACCTTCTAAATCCTGGGGGATCTACAGGGGAGAGACTCTGTGCGAGCAGGGAGCTGTCCTGGGGTTCTGCTCGGAGGAAACGGGGTTGCCTGCCTTCCTGTGTGCGCTCAACACCTCGCTTTTCCTCGCGGTACCTATTTCCTGCTTCTCTGTAAGATGCTGATATTTGATGTCAAAGCAAAGGGCTAAATCTTGCAACAACAGGAACATCTATTTTCTGATTATAGCTTTTGTGTTTAAAACCAAAAGTATTATCGCGCATGTGGTTGGCAGGCATTGTGCTTCATGGATTATTATACTCGCAGCTGCAACTATAAGAAAAATATTCATTTGCTTATGGAACAGCTTATTGTTCATATTGAACAGTAACAAACCTTATGCCATGGATGAAATAATTTGATTTATCTCAGTTATTAGGTACACTAGGTATGTGATTAGGCATCACTGTTATAACCATGTTTTATGTTACTATTTTATTAATTCCTGTTAGCTCGTACAGAGAAGGGTTCTGCAGTGAAATCCTTAAGTAGATGGAATGTATGTCAACACGTGGCTCCTAGCCATTGCCAAAGGCTAGATAGTATTACAGGCCTTCAAGATGAAATGTGGTTTCCAGGATAATTTGTTTAATGCATCTTTAAGGTATTCATATTTTCAAGATGCATTTGGATCTGCAAGCTATAAAAGATAAAGCATGCTTTGCACTTTCTATTTTAGATATAGTGCAGTTTAAAATGCTTGAGGGTTCTCCACCGTATAGTGGATGGTTCGCTCTAAGGATCTCAAACATTCATTTCTACTGGTTCTCATATCAGAGATTTTCTATTAATATTGCCAGAGTGAAATAGGAGACTGACTGCTGGGAATCTCTAGGCAATCAATGAAAAATGCATTGCAACAATACTGTCTTTTTCATTTTTGTTTAAGGTTGTGAAAGCAATTTACAAACATTAATAAAACGGTACAGTAAGTGCTGAAGCTGGATCCCTGTGAGCATTCCAGCCTAGAAACCCATAAACTGAGGTGAAAATGGGCAAGGGCTACGTTATATGACTGTGGAAACCCAATCTCCCTTTGCTGGTCTCCGTTTCTGCGCACCTTCTTGGACAGCCATAAAGCTCTGTTTCAAGAAACACTCAAGACCTGCAGCTTCCCAACTCTGGAGTCTGCCTTTGGGGCCTGAGTTTGATTCTTGGTCGTAGGCTTCAGGGCTCTGGTCCATCTTGAGCTTTTTATTAACTCGATGTAAAATTTGAAAGAAAGAATCTCCTGGAAGCGAAATCAGCTTTCCAAAGCAGTATTCTCCTTGCCCAGGTAGACAGAATTTCTTAGTTAGAAGTATTATGTTCAGCATGCAATCTGTTTTACACTGTAGAAAAGCTAGATCAACAACCATGAATTATGGAGGAATAAACAGCTACTCAAGCTTCAAATGGCAAAGTCTTAGCTGTATTTGACAAGCTTTCTTTTTTTCTTCTCCTGTTCCAAGTCAAATACACTAAGTGCAATGTTTCTTACTAAAATTTCATAAAGTGTTCAAATTTTACAGTGATTTCTGTGTATTAATGTGAAACTTTTATGCTGGGTTTATCATTCATAGCTAAGAAGACTTGATGTGGGATAGGAACTACTGAATTACCCACTATCAGAAAGCGCCTGGCAAATTATTCTGCTTGTGTCTTATTAACTTGTCTGCTGGAACCTCATACCAACTTTCACAGGCAATAGTCTAAAACTGCACTAGCAATATATTTCACAGTGATTCCAAGATATGCTTACCAAGTCAGTGTATCGAACAGAGATAGCAAAATAGACAGCTGTGCATTTTATCCCTTGTTCTTTGTACAGCAAAAACTCCTTTTGATATCAACAGAAATCCATCGTGCACTGCTGACATCTTTTACACTGTCCAGTGCTATAAATCACATGCAAATATACCCTATCACTTGAATTATGATCTCAAATACTGTCCTTGTTTTTACTTATGTAACAAAATGCTGTTTCTTAAGACGGAATTAAGCATTTGTTAGAGAGAACTTGCACTACCAAGCAGTGAAATGTCATTATTCCTTTAATTATGTACATAAAATATAAAACTAGAAGTTGCTATAGAATTCCAGCAGTGCAATTTCTCAGTAATTCACCATGGAGACAGTTTCTTGCAATCTTCCAGAGTCCTGTCCTATAAGATAAATGTATCTTTATGCAATTCAAATTATTTTCTCATCTTTAAAGTCTCATTTTAGAAATCACTGATGTATTAACATAGCTTTATCATCTAACTGAGTTTACTGGCTGTAACACATATGTGGTAGAGCTGTTTCTTACTTCTTCCAGCATGTTTTATAAAACCGTGAATCAGTAACAGGAAAGATAAAATGAATAAGTCAACAGATATCAGTGCTGACCAAAGACCAGAGATGCTTACAGTATGAGTTTATTTTTGTTCTCTTGCCTGTAGGCCATAATTTTACAGATAAAACATCTTTGGAATAGATAAAGCTGATCACTGTACACTACATGTATAAATATAGTAGTATGTGCTCTTACCGGCATTAGAAGGATCACATAAGCACACTCTGTGATGTATTTTGCTCTCATCACAAAGTCAATAAATGATGTCTTCTGCCTGACACATTTTACTTGTATGTCCACAAAACTGATCATATTCTGTTCTTTTTATCTTTTAACCATTAATATTTTTGAGAGCAAGGGAGGTCTAGGGCACCAAACAGCAGTTCCCCAGACAATTTGAACACTGGGGTCAAAGTTTTGCTGCCTCGCTTAGAAGGAAATGAGCACGAGGCTGTCCTTCTCTTAGGCTTCCAGTGAACAACACGACTGGAAATACCAAGCCACGAGAGGAACTTGGATCATTTTAGGCACAAGAGCCCAGAGGTGTCTGTTATCCTGGTGATATCATACTGCAGGTTTGTAGCAAGACTGTAGCTTCAAGATCTTTTGCCAGAGTTTGTAGTGTGTTTGCGCCGGCGCCTGAGCCTGCATGGTGTTCGTGAGTCGGGGCAGCGCAGTGTGTGGGCCGTTCCTCTAAGCACGCCGTCACCAACAGTCTGCTGGCGAGTTTCGCTTTCCTTCAGACTAGGTCTGTACAGAATAGCTTTTAGTGTTAATTTGATTTAGTAAGCAGCTAAGGAAAAAGGATAGCCTTAGAATTAATATTCTGAGCATATGTCTTCGATTGCAGCAACCTCTACTACAACTGCTTTTCCCTCTCTCCCCACAACAGTTCTTTGGAGATTTTCTTGAATAGTAATCATTACGTAGCTTTCAGGTGGATTAATACACTAAAGTTCTGCCTCCAGAGACTTAGATAAAACTCTATTTAAATAGACTGATCTCATCGTAATCCCTGGTAGGCATTCTTCCAAATCTTAAAACTACAATTGCAGTAATCTCACTATTTTTTCTTTTGAACTCAAGTAGCTCACTGCTTAATAGAATAGGTGTCGCAGGTCAGGACTTAGGTAGGTGGGAAAGTGTGAAGAGTAGTAATGTAACACTGTCTTGGTGGTATCATCCTTTGTCATACACATGAATGTTAAATTCGGCTAAAACTATATATATATAAAGAAGTGTGGAGTATGAAAAAACTCATCTTGAAAACAAACTGAAACAGCATGTTTAAGCTCTTAATTTAATTACTGGAGATTTATTTTGATTTGTATCTGAAACACAGCAGGCAGAAGAGAGAGAAATTGCGTTTGCTGAAATAAAAATAGATCATTTCAATGCACAATATTTTCCATTAAGCTCCCTGTAGGCTTACAAGCCTAGAGAGCTTGTCCCTTCATCTTCTGTTCCTTCATTAAAGGAGGTTTTACATTTTATTTTCAACATAAAACAATAATTTTGTATCGTGATAGTAATGCTGGATATTTCAGTGCTTTCAATAATGACTGTTTTAACAGGGTGGCTTGTTCCTTATAGTTTCAAGAAGTTTAGGGCCAGCAATTCAGGTAAATCTAGGAGATGAAGCTTCCTGAAATTGCTGCAATCCCTTGTGGAGGGATCTGCTATCTCATGTCCTCGATGTCAGGCAGGCTCTTTCTTTAAACTGCATAGGTCCAGACCCATTACAATCACCCAGTCACCCAGGCTCTTCGTTTCTGTCAGTGGGATATCCAAAATTTATGGTTTCTACACAGTATCTATCCAGTGGATCTCTGGATATGGGCAGGTAGGCTGTGGAAATGGGGGCAGAGGACTTCCACCACCTCTCAGTGCCTTTTACCATAGTTTGGGCAACAGGACGTCTACACGCTGGACACCTAGCTGTATCTTTGGTTGGTGCTACACCATTCCTGAATTATCAAAATTAGCCTTAGACAGAGTGGTCCTGCACGACTCCTTACTCAGAGCGCTTTGATTCAGATTCTCTTCCAGAAATGTGATGGCAGGAGAACTGCCAGGAGCCATCAACTGTTAGAGTCCAGAAGTGGACTTCTGGGGGAAAGAAAGGTTACTTCTCAGTAAAAGTTGTTCTTTGAGCGATTGACCTATGCACTCACATTTTACCTGCCTTTCCCCTCTCAGTCTCTTTAAACTGCCTTTATGCATTCACTATCCAGGAGTAAGGGACAGGGAAATCTGTGTGCTAGTGCAGAAGGAAATGTGCGGGTGTCCTGGCAGAAGGTCACACCTGGGTCTGCTCATCCCAGAGGGCAGCTTCTGGATAAGCATCTAGTCTTGCCCGGTGCCTGCAGAGCAACAGGTACATTTCAGGCTTGACAACAGTGCACTGAAGTAGAAATATTCAAATTCATATATAAACAGCTATACCAAATAATATTGCATGGACATTTGAAAAGCCATTTGGAAATGGAAATATGGACAGAGATCAGAGGAAAAGATTGAATTATAATTCAATCATCCTATATTTATAAATTATCTAGTATCTATATTACTCTAAAACAGGATTTATTTGCTTTAATAATTCACAGGAAGTTCGCAGTAGGTAATTTATTAATAATACAGTGTCATCAATATGGATTTTTCCCATTTCCTATTTCTGTTCTATTGAGCCTGCTGGTCTGTTTTATGGCCGCAGCAGAAAGCTCCATTTTAAACTACCATGAAAGGAAGCCTATTACCTTGTTTTCAAAGTAAAATGTAGAGGTATTTGTGGAATATAAAGCTTCAGGCTGAGATCAGGAGTAACTGTAAACACAGAATTACACATACAGCCCTATTGAGATAGACACTAAAGGCCACTATGCAGAAAAATACTTAAAGTAAGCATGTGCTTAGATTTGTGAGTTGTGCCACTAAAATCAATGGAATGACTTTTATACTTATTAGTATAAATATACTATTAAGACACTTAGGTAAGTGTGCTGATTCAGAGCCAGACCGTTCAAGCACTCTGCAGAGGCAAAGCCCGACACATCGGGAAGGCACCACTCGCAGTCTGGCAACCAAATTCCTGAATACTTCATCGTTAACTTTAGTTGTGTCCCGTATTCTTAATGTATAACCTAGCGCTGTCTGCACCACAAGCTGGTGGTTATCGGTTTGCAAATGGTGTTCCCAGAACAGTGATAATTAGTGGGGAGGACTCGCTTATTTACTTGTACTCATATTATTTCTCGTTTTCACCAAATAGGTTTCTCAGGCTGCTGTACTCTGATACCAAGGTCTGAAACAGTTTGTTGTGGAGCAACAGATGTTGATGTTTTCAGCAGAAAAACGGTATCTGGTTAGTGTTATTGCTAAAGAGGCTATGATTGTAGTTCTTAAGAAAGCAAACCTGTTCATCCCCCTGAGAAGATCAGGAACAAATATGCACCAAATAAATCATTCTGGCTATGATTTCATTTAAACACTTTTAACAGGGGAAAAACCTGATAAATACAGAAGCAGTGGAATGGATTGATTACGGCTATATCCAGAACTGCACGCCGCAGCAGCACAGGTGATTTTTCATTAACGCCTGCTGCTGGTGGTGCCGTATTTACTGGCGGCTACCACAGCTTCTCCTGCGGGTGTGTGCGGGTGTGTGTGCGTGGTGTGCACGGTCCTGCTGCTCCATAACTTTTTGGAAAGCGTAGTTAGGAAACTTTTGCTGGGAATAAATCTTAGGGGAGGGTTGCAGTTGCATGAATGCACAAAAATAGCGTCCAAACATGAACGGACTGAGATGGACTAAGAACTAAATTTCAGCGGCGTTTGCTTTGGTGTTTGTTGGTCCATAGTGGAGAAGTGCATGGGTGTTGGCACAAGACTCTGCAGATGAGATTTGTCGTCTGAAGTCTAGTGCTGTCAGTTTGAAATTGGTGGCAAATCATGGGCTTTCTGTTGCATCTCTAAAGCCATTCTTCAGCCACTTGCTTAGAGGACCAAACCTCCAGATCAGTGGAAACCGCGGGTGCTGCAGCTGTCGGCGGCTGCAGTTTCGGGCTCCCCTGAGTTGTGCGGGCAGAGGCGTGCTTTGTTCCTCTCGACGCTGCCGCACCAGCGTGGCGGCTCCCCTCCTTGAGCCGCGTCAGTCTCGGGGTGAGGTGGGCAGCTGCAGGTTTGGCCGTGGGGTGCCCCTCAGTCCCGACGGGCAGCCCGCCTCGCTCCTTCCAGCCGGGAGGTGCGCGCCAGCTCTGCTCGTCAGTGCTGCCAGGCTGCAAGAACTGGAGAGGAAACTTTTCTAGCTGTCTGATGGGGGGAAAAAAATGTTACCTGCAGCTTGTATTTGTTTTTACAAAAAGCAAAGACTTGGTCATGGGAAGCAGTGCTTGCGGCTTAAGTACGTCACGTAGGACCCGGAGTTTTCAGTCAGCTTCAGGAAAAGGTGGAATTCCAGCCTGATTTCTGAACAATATTGCACCCTTTCGTAGGAACCTCCTTCTAAAGAAATATGATGTTGGCAAACCAAATTTCAGTGCTTGCTTAAAAATCAAGTTTTTTTCCTCAGCAAAAGTCTTTAAGCTATCTCCTTAAAAATTCTTGCTGATTATCTCTGTCACATGATCATGCCTTGTCTTTTCTTGCTGTTTTTAAAAATAAAGTAGATTCTTTATCCAATTTTCATTAGCAACAATTTCTGAAATGTTTGTTTTAAACTTTGAAATTAAATAACTGCAGAGCTGCTTTGTACTTTTAGTAAAAACAAGCTGGATTTTCAGTTCAATTCTGTGAAGCTGTCTGAAGTGTTAGGAAAGATTGTCTCTGCATCTTTATTTGGGCACTGAAACACACTGATGTAGCCTTTAGTTATTTTTTTAAATTATAAAATGTATAGTTCTGAATGTCTCACACGGGTGACTAAAATATCTTCTACCATAATTATTCCATAGAATAACCAAAAATTGAAAACTAAAGTAACCGAGAATTTTTTCCTAGAATTTAGCAGTCAGGAAGATACATAAGCAGTCATTAGTAAAACAGGAAAATAATTTTGGAATCGGTTCCACTGACTTGTAAAATATATTGTCTTACTAAACTGATCCAAGATCTTCATAAAACAAAATTTTCTGCAGAACTATTGTTTCCTGTAGTTGAAGCAGAGAAAAAGAAAAAAGTTAATCTCTAGGTTTCCTTTTGAGACTTTTTTGTTTTGACTTAGAAATCTTTCTCAAGTTCTATTTGCTGGCATTTGTCATTAATAACAAGAACTGACAGCAAGTTGTTTTCCATATGATCCCTGACAGTCTTTTGCTGATGGTTGTGTAGTTTTGTGTATGATTTCCTGTTTTGAGCAGTTCTCAAACTTTAGCCAGCACAGTGCTTCCAAAAGTACTGCGGGAATAGCAATACTGCTGAGATTTGTCAGTGTTTTACAGTTGTTCTTTAAATTGACCCATTTTCTCCTTCAGAAAAATTGAGGTGTTTGTCTATACAAAAATATGAAGGTTTTTATGGAATCATAGTAAATGATTCATTTAGGCACTGATTCGTTTTCTTCACTACCGTACATAAGACTAAACAATAACCATTTGGGATCACATTTTCTGTAATCTTGTATTGCTTAAAAGTTAGAGCTATTTCAGCAGTATTAAAAATAAGCACTTCTGCCTAACTCTTCAAGGAGACTTTCTTTTGTTTCCATATACTTTTTCTGTTCAGACACCTTTCTATTTAATACGATTTTTGGCTGTGGTTTTGTTAATGAATTCATCATCAAATCATATCACTCTGAGAGCCGAGCCTCCGGCGGTTTGGTTTATTGCAAAAGTTGGCATTGCATGACTCGGAAATAAAAATGAAGGATGTTTATAGGTATTTTGGACTAATAAAAAATGCACTTGTCTAAGCAACAAATTCTACCAGCTTACACAGAGATCCTAAAACCAACTTCCCCTGTATAGTCCCCCCTCCCATCTTGTGCATAGCCGGTCCCAGCTCCCGAGTGCCCCGCCGGAGCCGGAGAGGCCGTTTCGGAGAGCCCAGGTCCCTGCACGTGTGCTGCTGGCCCCGCGCTCCTCCTTGGGCCCCCGCGCTCAGCATGAGGAGCTGGGAGCCACGGTGTTGCATTTTGGTGCAATTTGGGTAGCGTGCATGGCTGTTTAGGACCTGCTTCTCCGTAGCCGGGAGCAGAGCCCCGGCTTCCCCGCGCGCTCCCGCCCCGCTTGCCCCGGGGGTTACTGCCGCCGTTACCACCCCCACTTCTCATTCAGGAGTCTTGAGCACGTGCACATTTCTTACAGATTTAGCTACAACCCTGTGAGATTATCACTTGGTAGCTATAAATAAGGAAAATGTTTAGTCCCAGACCCAACAAATATATAAATGTATGCATAAGTTTATTCCTAAGAGCAGTCCCATTGAAATGTGCGGAGCCGCTGCCCTGCCTGTGGCTAGCACAGTACATAAGAGTTTGCAGGGCTGTGGCCTTAGATAACTCTGTGGGATCCATGATTTTTTTTTTTTTTTTTAATGTGATGTGATGTGCTTGCACCATGCTGAGTATGGGAATGGCTATTACTGCAGGAGGCGGTGCGAGGGCCTGGCTTACCCGGGAAAGCGTTCCTCTCTCGTGGCCCTGGAGATGGGTATGTTTATTAACACGCGAAGAAACCTTTCCCGATGTTTCCTGCTCTCCAGCGTAGCACTGATACTGAATGTGCTCTGACATAAAGTTTTCAGTGAAATAAAGTATTAAAGGAGTTTTTTTTCAGCAGTGAAAAAAAATAACGTAGTTCATTACTTTGAACTAGCTGTATATATAATGTGCTGACTTAATATTCCAAAGAGTAAGAAAAGCTGCCTCTTTTGAGTGCTTCTATGAATGAAAATAGCTTTTTTAGATACACAGCTAGGAATTTATTCAAAATACTGGGTTTTTTATTACCAATACTATTCTCCCTGGAGAACATGCAGAAAAGCATACGAAGTGAAACAGAGACAACCAACTTTTTTGCATAAAAACACAAAAAATTATGGTTTAACTATTTTCTAGGAGGAACTTGAATACAGTGTAGTAAAACAGATTAAAATGTCTCAAAGCATATTACCCAAAATCTGACTTTGGCCTGCTTTCTGAGGTGCCGAGTTAATTTTTTTTTTAAAGTGTGGCAGCTGAAGTTAGGCAGTGTCCTCAGGGTAAGACGTGGAGCGCAGTGTCGTGGTTGTCTTCAGATGGGCTGAACGGAGACATCCTTCCCGTCTAGCCATCAGAGCAATCTCAGCTCAGCCCAACCTCACCGGGGAGCTGCATGGTCTTACCGCAGGGTATTTTAAAATTGGTGCAAAAACTGAACTTTGGTTTTGGATATTTGTTTGCTAAAGGATGGGTTAGTTTGTACTTAATGAGTTCATCTAGTTGGATTTGTGTTTTCAAGATGACAAATAGCTTTATAATTGGGAGGAGTTGTGTGGCACAGGTTGGTAGACTTTTCCTGAAGAATCTCTGAGAAAGATGATTCTATTTTTATAATGACCATTATACATTTAGTCAAGCCTTTATTTGTCAGAGAAGGGTTTTTAGAAGGAAAGCCATACTATTCTCCAATACCAGGAACATCCATTGTCAAAATGCCCTTCAGATCACATCAGCCAGACTTTTGACCTCACCGTCGGGGGATGAATTGGCTGTTAGGGGAATGAATCTGCCGTGGGCTGGAGCCCAATAGCTGCTGTGCAGCACCAAGGAACCAGGCCCTGCCGTGAGATCCAGCAACGTTGTCCACTCCCAGACCTTGGTCTAAAGCCCCTTCTTGGCAGCTGAGTGACTTTGCCTCAGGTCTTTTCCTTGGGGAAAACCTTTCACTTCTTCACTGCTGACATGTGGAGCCAGGCTGCACTGGCAGAGTATCTTCTTTATGTTCATACTGAGGTGGAAATTTTTGGAGGTATTTACGCTTACAGTGAAACTGCTGAATTGT
This sequence comes from Dromaius novaehollandiae, assembly GCF_036370855.1. Taxonomy (NCBI): domain Eukaryota; kingdom Metazoa; phylum Chordata; class Aves; order Casuariiformes; family Dromaiidae; genus Dromaius; species Dromaius novaehollandiae. The sequence goes on from NC_088108.1 coordinate 8,010,071, forward strand.
GAAGATGATATTGTTGCATGCAAGTGTCTGGCATGAGACCGGAAAGTGCTTTGTAACCCTCTCCCCAAGCTCTGCCTTCCGCAGTGATGAGAAGGTTTATCTGCCGGGGATGTCACCTAGGAGTAACGTTCTCCAAAGGCATTTGTGTGTGTGTGTGTGTGTGTGTGTGTGTGTGCACGCGTGCGCAACTGAGAGTGTGAGTATGTAAACATACAGTAGTGAATTTATAGAAATGGTGTGCTAACTTAACACACGAAAGAAGTGCTTGACAGTAAAGCACCCTACATCCTCTGAAGCTTCACATACGTTAAATGCGAACCACGAATAACACATGCGTAGTTAATATGGAAGAATACATATAGTCAGAAACATATAGTCATGTAATATTACATTCTGATACACCTGGACACTGAGGTGGAGGAGATGATGGGAGAAATTTATTTTAAAATCTGCCTAGCAAAACAGCTACAGATCTTCAGGCATTTATATTTATATTCTTTCAGTAACCAACTCTCAGCCAATGGACAAGGACATATTGTATTCCTGCTTTTTTGTGATTCATTCCTCATAAAACAATCTGTTCTCTTAGTGGCACTTGTTATTAATCAAGGTTTTTTCCCTCCATTAGGGTAGTTGTTGGCTCAGTCACTTCAGTATATATAATCACTAACTTTTTCCATTACACTAGTGAGTAGGTGCTCTTACATGTCTGTCAAAGGGATGCTGGTGCATTTAGTGTGATGCTTTGCAATTTCAGTGAGAACACTAATGGCTGAAGTGTGATTGCTTTAAAAAAAAGAAAAAATGCATGTTCCCCACAGAGAGAAAAGAGAGAAGAAGGATGGAAAGTCCCAAAGTCAATTTATTTTTGTATCATTAAAATGTTCAAAAGTACAAAGGAATGCTTCTGCAGAATCAATCATTTCATAATGTATCTGCAGAGACACTAGACTTGCGTTATCCTAAAGAGAATGCTGAAAAGGCTAAAGTATCAATTTCGTACAATAGTGTGTGTATTTGCAGAGTACAGCACAAAAATTCTCGCTCTTATAAATGAAATGGAGGACAGAGAGGGAGAGTGAGTGTAGATAAAACTTTCTTTATTGACATGGTATTGTTTTCTGTGCAAAAATGGTACATGTTCTGCCTGGAACAAATAAAAAGACAGATGAGACTTAATATAACATCAATTAGATATTGATGATGTATTTTAATGCAGGTAGGTAATTGCTGACATAACAGGAAAATTTTGCTGAGAAATACTCCAGAAAGAAATTGGTTATTTCATGCAAGTGATGCTTCTTCTCTAACCTTTGGAGACCATTCTGACTGGCTACTTTAAAGCTAGCACAAAAGAAAGAGAGGGGGAAAAAAGAAAAACAGATGTTAAATAAGTAAAAATGTGGTCTCACAGCTCTGTTTGCAAAATTGGGCTTCTCATCATGTTGTCTCTGAATTTTCAATTACCTTTTTCTTGATTTCCACTGATGGCTGCTCTTTTCCTTTCCAGACTTCACATGTTACCTGCTTTTTTTTCTATCCTTTTCTATCCCTTTTTTTCTATCCCTTTTTTTCTATCCCTTTTTTCTATCCTTTTTTCTATCCTTTTTTTCTATCCTTTTTTTTTTTAACCTGAGCCTTAGCGTTTTCTTCTTATAATACAGCTAAATTCTGTCTTGTCTTTATTCTTCTCCTGTCCTTCACCTTGCTTGGCAATTGTTTTGGAGAGATCTGATGAGAAATCTTCCATTCCACAACTCCAAACATATTAGTTTTTCTCTTTAAGCTTTTCTGCAGCATCATGGAATTTAACTGCATCCAAATCCAGCAGTCAAAACATCTCCCAAAGTCCTGATGTATTTTGCCTTTATCTCTTAGTGCATTTAATCTACGCTGCTTACCCTTTGTATATTTTCCCCAATTATGTTTTCACCTTTTAGCTTTGCCTCTTTTCTCATGCTCTTCCATACTTCTGTATCAGCTTTCTACCTACCATAGTCTGTTCCTATTTTTCAGAGCTACCTCTAATCTCCCTTCCGTGTTCACATACTCTGTCACTGAATCTCTGTCCTAGCTTCTTGGATAAGAAGCTATTTATGAAAGAGATCTAATATATGATTTTTTCAATCTCCTGTACACTTACTGCAGTATTTAAAAATATGGCACGAGTCTGCTTCATCACAAAATTTTGCATCCTTTAGCTTAAAATAGAGCTTACAAATGTTTCAAAAGTGTTATAACCAAATAGCTTATAAAAAAATGTAATTCTCAAAATCGTTCAGATACTTTTATTTATCCTGGGCATGCCCATCTGCCTTGGACACCCAGGAAACTTCCCTTTTCCTGTTGTAAGCCCTTCTGACACAGAGAGATTTCGAGTTTGATCCATCCCTCACAGAGGCAGCGTATGGAAGAAGGGGAGTTTGTCCCCGCGTGCTTCATCCCGGTAAGCACCAATGCACTGCACAGCATTTCAGTGACCCTCTCATTAGAAATGAGATCTTTATTTAGTTTCCCATGGCTGTGCCAGCTAACGCCAAGATGCCGAGCAGCAGTCAGGGCACCGTCACGGTGTCGCTTCGTACCGCCCCGCCCGCGGCCGCTTTGCCGGCGTGCTGCCGAGTCGGCGCGGCGTCGGGGCGGGCAGGCCCCGGCCTCTGCTGTGCTCCCCGCCGTCGGGCGCCTGTCGCTCCCTGGGCCGCCGAGCCCGCGGGGTGACGCCAGCGGCCTCCCAGGGAGCTTTCGGGCCCCGTTTTGGAAGGGAACCGCCTGGGAGTCCGGATGGACAGCAGAGCCAGAAGCTCCGAGCTCATTACTGGACCCCTACCGGCATATCCCAGAGGTCTGGTTCCATGTAAATCCTTTGAGTTGAAACACTAGAAGAAGTTTTGGCGGGCAGAAAGGATGTTTGGGGATTTCTGAGAAGAGGAGACTTCGTATAGAGCCCGGGGGTTATGGCAGTGCCCTGATGATCACTCGCTCAGCAGGAAAGAGGGAGCAGCAGAGACTGGGATCGTTTCAGGCTCGTTATTGCTGTGGCCACTGCAAGGATGCAGGAGGAGGACAGGAAGGACCAGGATTCACCCTCATCCCCAATTCCTAGGCATCAAAGTACCAGTTATTCTGAGGTAGTTATCCTTGATTTAAAAAAAAAAAAAAAGAAAAAAAACTGTTTAAAGCTTTTAATAACATTGTGAGTGAAATGGAGCCTTTTCTGAGGTGGTTGCTGTTCTGCACTGTGTAATTCATTGCTGTGCAGTTTCTAAATAAGTTAATGAAGTTATAAAGTAATTAAACCACATCCCTCGCAGCTTTGTTGGCTTACTGCAAATCCGAGACAACCAGGCAGTGATATATTAGATGCTATCTCTTACAGAAGAGGTGTGAAATATTTTAATAGCCATTGTGCAATTATATTATGAGCTACACAACAATTATATTTTGAGCTACACAACTAATGGGATTTATTGGTTTTCTTGTATTTGTTTTGTTTTCATTTATGTGTAGTTTGGCTTATATAAATCTGAACAATGTAGTGGTTTAATTGTCAACAGAATCCAGGCTGAAAGCCAGCTTTTAAGAAGTGCTAGTGTAACTCCAAAGTAACGCGCTGCACGCATCTGGTGGCAGGAGGTGAGGGACCAGGGAGGTACGTGTGGGCTGCGGCGATCGCTTACCGCGTCCGAAACCTCTCTGTTGGAATATCATGGTTTAGCTGTGAAAGTCTGAGGAAAACTCTGCTTATTGCAATATTTTTTAATTTTTACTCTTTTTCCCCCTCAATGTTACTCTAACAGACTTTGAAGAAAGAATCTGTCAAAAACTGCTTTAAATAAAAATAAGCAGAGGTGGCTTGGTTAGATAGGATCTTTAAGGGACGCAGCTCTCAGCCCCCGGCTGGAAGCGGTGTGACCAGCGGCACGGGGGAAGCAGCAGACCCGCTCCCCGTTTTCCGCTGCCCCGCGCTGACTGGCCACTGAAGTGAATAGTTCTTCTGTGAGAAGTTTGTATCCGCATCTATGACGAAGCCTTTCTGGAGTCGTAGAGCAGAACTTATATTATGTGGTTTCCTATTTTGGTAGTCGGTTGAGAAGACTGTTAAGCTGCAGTACCTGCCAGCTACCCAGAGATCACTGCTGTGTCATTTCTGAAATACTTGTCACAGATGTCCCCCTCCCCCTGAAAGTACCAGTTAGTTCAGTGGAGAACTGTTGGAAAAATTAAATCAAAAGGCAAGTATAGGTTAAAAAAAAAGGAGAGGGAGGAAAAAAAAGACATATTCAGTCTAGAATGCCCCAGTGTTTTCCAAAGGAATGCATTTTTTCAAAGTTTTAATTAGCCCATATATACTCCTCTGGATAAACTTCGCTCTTTCCTTCATCTTCATCAACTTGACGCATAATAGTATGATGATTGCCCAATTGTCCACTTATTTTAGAAAATCAACTGTAGCCAAGATTTCTGATGTTATGTGAACGAAGGTGGTCACAGTTGGAAAGAGAACCATGAAATATCATTTATATATGGTATCGTTGTTAAATAATATACAATTATAGCACATACAGAGAGTGGAACATATACAGCAGTTGCTGTTAATTGGTGTAAGTATTTACAGATACTGAACATCATAAATACTCTGCCTATGCCATTGAAACAGGACCGTGTTGTACCTTAGGACGTATGTGCAGCCGTTTCGTCTGCGTGGGTAGTGCCTGTGTGACCGAAATGGCAGAAAATGCAGGAATAGCTTCAAGCAGCCTCTACATTAAGCCACGTGTTTCCTTGGCGATGTATTCTTGTGTTTTAATTCGTGGAACGGTACCAAATTTGTGGTTACAAATAAGTGTAGATTAGCCCATATTTTCTTACACACAGCATTTTCACCCACGTTTCACTTAGATACACTTCCTTTTCTCTTTCTTGTAAAAATTGCATGCCCTTTTCGAGGGCTGGCACGCCCGAGAAGCTCGGCAGAAGAAGCGGTGCCAAAGCGGTGCTAAGGCTCGACGCTGCCGAGAGCTGTAAATCCGGCAGCCGTTCCCGGAGCTGTGTCCTTGCTCCAGCGGTGCCCAAACAGCCACCTGCCTTTTAGCGAAGGCTGTTCTCGGCTTCCGCCGAGGAAGAAATACAGGCGGGCTGGATGTGTGATTTGCATCCGTCCCGAATTCATTGCCTTTCTTAAAATACTGAGCTGAATTCAGTGCTCGTTTTAAAATTGCTATTTCAGTAATTGTTTAAAGGCCAACTGGTGAGGCACTAAACAAAAGCTATCGTGTTTGTAAAGCAAAAAGCATTGCTGCAACGGCTTCTTGCTACTTTGCAATGTGGTGGGGGATGGGAGGGCTTTGATACCTGCTCTATGAATCATTCCCAGCATTTTGTGTTAGCGAAACGTGAATATGATTTTTAAATGCGTAACTATGCTATTAGAGCCATCTGTGATTTAGAGAGAGCTTTCAGAATACTAAAAAGTCATTATTTACTTTCTTCCAGTCTATTAGTGCCGAGCAATCCTCGCGCAGGCTCTGCGGTGGCAGGGTTGATTGCTTCTCGGTGGACTTGTCTTGTTAATAGGGGAAAAGAGGCTCTCGCTGGCATTTCTGCTCCCTTCTGGACCGCGCCGCTGCTAGACAGCTAATCGTAGTGCGTTCGAGCTGCCTCCCCAGTGTGACAAACTGTGTCCTTAGACCTTTACATTAAATAAGTGCCTGCTGCTCACACCTGGCAGAGCTTCCAGAGTTTGACGGGCACCACGGCTGCCCAGGAGCTGCTAAGAGGTGTCCTCGGCCTTCAGCTCGGGATCGTGAAGCCGGGGACGCCTCCAGCCTGGGCACAGGTACGCAGCTTGGTCGAGCCTCGTGGCTTTTCCGTGCGTGCTCCTTGCGCAGTCTCCTAGAGCTGGCAAATACTTACGCAGTGGGGCTGCGTTACTTCATCCCCTAAAAATGGGCTTCTTAATGCACTCTTTGGCTCATCATTAATTAAACTTCAGAGATGCCCTTGCTTAGGGTCAGCGTAGGGCAGCTGCGTTCTCCAGCACAGCTGCGATGAATGTGAGCTGTTGGAAAGCTTGGCTGCAGCAGCTACAGCTCTGCAGCTAGGAACGAGCCGAAAAGGAGTGGTGCAGTGGCTGTGTTTGCAGCAGCTCCTTCCGATATCACTGCCAGGGGCTATTTATCGAACTTCAAATGCACGTGTAACTTCTGTCTGGCAGTGGTATTAGCCCAAATGGCAAGACAGTACAAGTCAAGCACTGTAAGACAATATAGGCTCTCATTAAAATATAAGTGTTTTTCTAAAATCATTAAAACACTATCTTCACCTGTGTTTATTAAACTTAGATACATCTTTTGTTAACTTGTATATTCAATAACAACACCAAAAAGCCCCACTCAATCTCTGTTTAAATTCTACAGTCAGGAGGTGGTGGTATCTAATACGTCAGCTTCTTTTTGGGTTGACTTATAGATATTAATTCATGTGCGGATCATCTCTGAAGCTGAACGGTGTGAAGGGGTTTAAGTCTTTTCTCATCTGCTCCGAAGACCTGGAGAACGTCTCCAGGGCGCAGCGTGGTGTTGTCCGAAGGGGCCGTGCTGCCCCTCCTCAGCCGGGCCTCGCTGGAGCGTCAGTCTGCCCGTGCCGCTTTGCTGCATTCAAATTCGTCTAAGCGTCCACCCTTAGTCTTTTCCTTCCCGTTTTCTTCATAGCTGCTTCATGGGTTACTCAAAATAACGCTGTTTGGCCTCTCTGTGAGTCTCTCGAGAGAGAGCCAGGCCACGAGGAGGCTGCAAGTCGCTCCCAAGCCTGCCGCTTTATCGACCGTTCTTAAATCTGACAACCAAGAAAATGACCAGCTTATGTTACGACGTGTTATTTTAGTGCGTTCGTAACTTTTAATGAACGGAATAAAACATGACAATATAATTTGGGGTTTAACTGTGGCAGAGAGGCGTTCGGATTTAAGTTTTGATCTGTCTGATAAATGGAGCATTTTTCAATCCAATTTTTCATGGTTTGAGTGAGAATTATGTGGTTAAAAATGATTTCAACAAACAACGTAAAATTCGTGGTGGCCATTTATAATATGAACCACTAACAATTGAATAATATCTAGTTTATTTTCTCGAGGGTATAGTATCTAGTTTATGAATGCACTTGTACTTCATAAATCATTCTCAAGAGCAAAAGGGAGAAATATGAAAAATCCATTTTCCTTCAACCCCTTGGGTCTTTATTTAATTTTTAATGAAATAAGGAGGATACTTCATCAATGGCAACAATACAGCATTTTCAACACACATTTTTCCAAAAACAAACAAAAAAATCTTAAACCACCACCACCACCACTAAAAATCGCCAACCCACAGCCCAAGACAAATAAATGAATGAAGCTGTCTTAAGACACCAAACATTTAAAATCAAATGGCTTTTTAAAGCATTAAAAGCTTTGGCAGTTACTTAATTTGTGTGTGAGATGTTCTTAACTAACAAAATAATGCTGAGAAAGGATGAGTATTTGAAGTTTTTCCATCACATACAGCAGAATACAGACAGTCGAGATTAAATATTTACTTGATTTTTAGGCGGCATAATACTTATTTCAGAGCACAAATCTATCAATACTCTCTATTTTTTCTGGTTCTGGCTCATGTGACCACGGGGTCTCTGGGATCAGAACAGCTCTGCCTTGAATATATTTGTCCTTTCATTACACTAAATGCTGAAGATAAAGCTCTGTGCATATCAGAATAGTGTTACTCGAAATTCAGATAACTGAATTTTGCCAAAGTGCAATAGTATAACGTGTTGTGCGAGCTGTGTGAGCTCAAAAAAGATTTTACTCCTGTTGATTGAAGAGCCACCTTTCACAGTTTGAGGCCCAACAGCATTGTTAGATAATCTAATCTAGCTTTCTGTATATCACAGGCCATTGTATTTTACCCTGAGTGCCCGTGTATTTTATTTTATTCACACTCAAATTATTGAGCTTATCCTCCACATGATCCTGAGTTGAAGATATCAAGAGAGGAAAAAATCTATATATGCATATAAAATGTACGCCTTGTGTCAGGGCCACGTTTGCCCATCTTGAGGTTCTTACAAGACTCTGCTTTGCTGCCAGATCTCCACCCCCTTCAGTTGTAGGGGTTTTCCTTAGGTGGAGACGTCTGTGCCCAGGTCAACTCTCAGGCTTCTCCTTGGTGAATATTCATGGTTTGGCATTTTCCTAATGTCCCTGAACTGTCTGTTTGTTTCATTAAATGTGAATGCCAGGATGAGATTCGGTGTTCTGCTATCTGTCTCGCCTTACTGCGTGTATTGGAGTAAGGAAATTCATTGTGGCTTTCCTGGCAGAAAGTAGAAAATACCGCTCTTTAATTTTTTTAGCAAGAAAACTACCTTTGTTTTGTAGTCATCACATTGTTGTCTAGCTTTCAGTGACCTTGGTCTACTGCCAAAATATACAGTAGCTCTTATTTTCACTAGGAAATCTCTCAGTTTATATAGTAAGTCTTCTATAAAATGGAAGGAAAAGCTTTCATTCTGAGACTGATTGAATGTATTTCTGAGAAATATTTCTACTACAGCCATTATTAACTTGATTTTCTGTGCATCATCTAGACCACAAGCATGCAGTGGGTTTCAGAAGTCATAACTAAATATCACTTTTTTTCAGAAAGCAGGTCGGCAATCTAGATCATTTCCGTGCATGAATCTTGCACACTGTCATAGTGCATTTAAAGCATCATTTAAAGAATAGAAATTGGGGTTTGATTTAAATTAATCATCAACATGAAATTTGGTCAACGCTAATGCTTATCTTTATCCTTATGCTACCATCATTACGTATTTCAGCAGGTAGTTTTACATACTGCCAGCTCTGTAGGACAGGAAACAACTGTGGAGTTAAGAGCATTATTAGGGGCATTAGTGAAGTTACTGCTGCTTCCCTGTCCCGGGCACAGATCTTGTATTGCCTGCTGCCTCCCACCAGTGGCACTGGTACGGCTCGTTGCTCCTCTCCTGGCTTGGTTCCCCAGGGTGCTGCGGAGCGCGGTGCGGTTGGGCCGCTCGTGCCAGTTGTGTGGAGAAGTTACGTAGTCAGTTGTTCGTGTATTTATTACACGCAGAGCCGAGTCTCTGAAAATGAAGGTATAGAGCAGCAACTCTCAAATAACATCTGGAAACTTAATGCAGGGAGCTGGGAATTTTGGCTTTTTATCCTTCCCCAGCACAACGTATCTCTGTGTATCAAGCCTAAACCTTCTTTACACCCACTGGCAGCTGAAACTCTCCTAAAAGTCCGTGTTGTTTTCTCATCCACTGGGATTAGTTATTTTGTTACCGTAGACGGTAGTTCTGCCAATTTTTTATTTCTTCATGTGCTCATGGCTCATTTGTTGTTTTATTTTTCTTCTCTGTTTGCTTACTGAATAGATTTATTACCTTTGCATGAAATAATTCTTTTGAGATAACTACTTACTTCCATAGAGGCTTCTTTGATTTTAAATTATTCTGTGGTTTTGGATTCTGCTACTTGTATGCAAAAAGTTGCTAGCAATCTGAATGACTTCTAAAAACAAAAGATGAAATAATAAGACTTAGAAGAAAATCAATGAGAAAAAGCCAGCTCATGTTATAATTTCTCATTTTTAGACCTTTGTCTTAAAAGAAAACTCTCCTGAGTGGCAATTTTCTTTCTGGAGTAAACTTTAGTATTGCATGTGATTCATGGTCTGAATTTTCAAAGGAGCTCCATCAGAATGGCCAGTGTTGTGAAGAGCTCTGCTCCCACATAGTCCTCCAGCTAAGTAAGTGGTCAGATTTTCAAAAATAATTAGCACTACACAGCTCCAGTTGTTCTCAGTCTTGTAATATTTGGGTCACGAGCATCCTTGAAGTTTCTCTTCTGAAGCTGCAGAAAAAGGTTGACAATAAAAAGCAAATAGCCATTTTTGCAGGAAGGCACAAAAAATCTCTCCAAATTCCAGGTACAAGTCTTATAGCAATAGGTAAGTAGTTCATGAATGCTTTCACTGTATAATCTGACCTTTTATTAGGTGATGCTCACATTAGACATGTAGAAGAAAGAGAATAATTTCTAAATTCAGATCAACCTGCTTTTATAACTTACCATACTTTTAAGCTTAGTTGGCACAGACTTCTTTATGGTTTAACTACAAAAAGTTAAGCTGCAAATAAATCTGTTGTCATCCGAAGTGCATGGTTACCGTAATACTATCACTAACACTAGCCTTAGCATGGTGAAAAACAGCCGAGATGTGTGAATGTGTTCCCTCGCACCCCTGCTGATACTGAGTTACATGAGCAATTGGATACCAGCCTTGTCACAGAGATTACATTTCTGTGTATCACTGAACATCAGCTAATTAAAAAGTGCATTTAGCCAGAGGAATTACTTTTATGAATTCACAAATACGCTTTAAGCAAATACAAAGAAAAAGTAATAAAGCTTAATTTACTTATGAACACTCTACCCCGTCTGCTATATAGCTAAATATCAGCATTAAGATTATCCATTTTTACTGTAGTATAAATGTCTGTCTTTTTTTTTCAAAATACATCCAACTCATTAAAAATAGAGAACTAAATTCTAATCTTCCCTAAAACACAACTATACAAAACAAATTCAAGCGGTGATAAAATAATCATTTTGTTTAATTTCCAAAGAGCAGTATTTAATGTGACAGTCCTCAAACGTGCTCTGTTCATTCACGGATGGAGCGAGAGGAGCTTCCTATCTTTATATTGCTGCACAAAATAACTGCCACATCCATCCCTGTGGAAGAAGTGTTTCCCCTAGGTAGGGAGATGGGTTTCGTATCTCCTCTGGAGGACAGGAGCATGAACAGCGTTGGGGATGCTTTGGGGAGAAGGATGCCCTTTTGCCCCCTAGAGCCACCCGCATCTCTGCGGCGGCGGCGTGGGCTCCTGCTCGGGAGCGAGCTCCGCGCGTGCGCTTGGGCACCTGGCGAGGGGGCCAGGCGACTGCCGGCCACAGCACGCCATCCACACGGGGCAGCGTGGCTCACTCCGTGCATTTGATTCTCAGTTTCAGTGTTTAAGTCTTCCAGTTTTCAGAAAAGCAGCTAGAGCACACTAGGTAGTATATTTTCCCCTTTTTGTATCAATCTGCTATGTACCAGTCTGCTTTAAAGTTTACTATCTAGTAATAATAATAAGGATGTCTAAATTGAGGATGTGCAAAACAGTTCTAATAAATTTACATTCTGCTTTTTTTGTAGAAAAATTTACATTCTTCTTTTTCATGATATGTAGTAATTCACTAAAGAAATAAGTGAGAAGCTATATACTCCAATTTTTTTTTTCCTGCAGAAGCAGAAATAATCTGCTACGTGGGATGAATTACCACTCACAAGAGGGCCCGGTAGATGGTTGGGATCTTTGCCAGAAATTGGGGAGCAGGGGTTTGAAGTGCGGGCTTTGAGCACACCGTCTCCAGCAGGTGTTTGCAGTCTTTGCCAGGGAGCGAGGCCGCGGATGCAGTGCAGCACAGCTCCCTGGCGCCTCTTAAAAGAAAGCCCCAGAGCTGTTGCTGGTGAGAAGCCACCTTCTCCCTAAGGCACCAGGCACAGGATCCGGGGGCTCTTCCCCCTTGGCTTTAGACGGCCCCTGTGCTTTATTTCCATGTGCTGGAGTAGTTCCCTCTTTGGATGCTTTTGGCTTCCTTAGCCTATTAAAATAGCACATTAGGTGCATGCTGTCATCCATGACAACATACATCAATTCCAGGTTTTAATGAGGGCTTGAGATGCTTTAGGTTAAGATGTACCTTGTTAATATGGCAAAAAAATAAAGTACAAAAATTGTACTCCTTTCTGCTCACACTGTGCTCCCTACGTGCCTCTTCAGCTTCTGTTTTGCTTTTGCCAGTTATCACAAATGTGAAAACCATCACTCCATGCACTACTGGCTCTGACTTGAGCCCATCTTCTAAATAATTTTATTGACATTTGCCCGCCCTACTTTTGCTGACTTGCAGGTAGCAGACACGTGTAGACAATAAGCCTTTCACTCACCTCTGCGAGCGGAGCCAGCGGCCTGCCATACTCTGTTGGTAGCCTGCGTTTTATATAGACAGTTATTGGCTGAACTGAATTCTGTGTGATGTATTCGGAGATGTATGATTAGGAAAGCAGAACTGAATAATTTACTGCAAATAATTTCCCTTTTTGATTTGGGGGGGGGGGGGGGTATAAACTATTTGTTCTCCTGGGGTGCACTTGCTGGGCAAGACAACGCAGCTGGTGGGTGAGCAGGCCCTGTGCAAGTGTGAGCGTGCCAGTGTATTTAGGTGAAGGGATGAGCGCTGACTGGCTTTATGGAGCTACCTCAAAACAGAGCTGTTTTTAACGCTGGATTACCTTGTGAATACAAGATTAATTTTTGTGACAGCCTCCAAGTTCAACCTGGATTATAGCTGCTGGGTAAGAATTTGTACAGGGTATACAGTCAGCACATATCTGCAGATACCAATTTCAGCAGAGTATTCAGACGCAGCCCTTTGGACGGGCAGTGTCCACACAGCACTCGGTGCTGTACTTGTCCACTATACATCATGGTTAACAGGGAAATTGTAGAGACTGTCACTGTTTTTTTGTGACTTTTCTGTTGTAAAAGATCATCCCTAAGTCTCTCCAAGCATACAATGCTTTTCTATTTTAAATTAAATAAAAAAAAGCCTTGTTGTTTTAGAACCATTTCTTATCCCTTGAGCTGTCACCTAAGACAGGCTTTGCATTATTTAGCATTTTTTAATTCTATTTGAAACATCTATTTAAGAAACAATTTGATCTACATTGAAATATTCCCACTGTTTGAGTTGAAAAATTGCAGTATTTCATGTAGGAACAATCAAGGCAGCACTGAACTGTTTCCCTGTACACATGAGCTCACTTTGAATTTTTACTTTTTCTTTGTTTTACGGAAGAGAATGAGATGGCGAAGCGTACGATAAAGCAGCAGGGACTGGGAAGCGAGCGCTGGGGTGGGAGGGGGGATAGGTCAGCGGAAGACAGGCAGTGCTGTGCGCTGGAGAAGAACTGCCAACTTCCACCAGCAGTGCTGCAGCTCAGATGCACCGAAAGGAAAAGAGTTCACCTTCGTCTTTCATTTTCTTTCTGAGGTTGTTGAACACTGCAGAACATTTGTTCAGTGGGGGATGTAGTCAAAAAAGTTTGTTGTCTTTTCATTGCGAGAACAAGGGAAGGAAAGGATGCTTTGAGGAATGTTTTTTTCTTTGCCCAGAGGCTCTATATTTGAAGTAACAGAATTGCATGTAAAATCAAAATGATCACAAACAATACCAGTATAAACAATTCTTCCCCTCATGCTGCTTCACAGCTTCCTGAGATTATGTGGTCTTTTATCTTGTTTTCATTCATTTTGGGGTTATGCATTAGGGTTACATTCCAGATGTTAGGTTACTTCCTTTTTCTTACTCTAATTTTCTTTCTTTCAGAATATTTTTCTCAACTTAATGTTTAGATCTGCATCAAAATCTGAATCCTAATAAACAGTAATACTACTCCAAAACCAGAACTCCATACCACAGAATGCATTGGGAGGGTTTGCTGGTAGAAATGTCGTGGTATACTTTTTATGTTCTTATATTATTTCCTTGTGCTGACCAGGATAGCTCTTTTTGTGTGTTCCTGATTGCAGAGAATTAGTAATTGCATTGTTGAAAACACATGAAGTGAGCATCTGCTGTAGGTTTTGGAAAGCATTATTAACAAGTGTTGCTACATTTCAGGAGCCAAATTTAGAAAACTATCAATAAATACTTGTTATCAGCTTGGTAGCTCTCCTGGAACTTACTGTGAGCAAAAATGTTATTAATACTGCACGCTAGTGAATTACCAGAAGAACAGCCTTTGTGGTGGAAAGATCTGCTCCTTTTCAGTGGATTGCTGAAGCAGTGAAGTAGTTTGTAGCTGTCCCAAAAAGGCTCCCGGGAGAGCTTAGGCTCACAGAATCACATCATTTGGAAGAGACCTCTGGTGATCTCTGGTCCCAGCCCAACTCAAAGCACGCTCTAATTGGCTGGGTGTAGGCTCAGGGCCTTGTACGGCTGAGTTTTGGATAACCCCAAGGATAGCAATTCCACAACATCTCTGGGCCTCCGGGTCCAGGAATCTGACCACCTTCATGGTAAAAAGATTTATTTTGTTTATCTACTCAGACTTTCCCAGGCTCCAACTTGTGTCTGTTGCCTCTTGTCATGTCCCTGTGTCCCTCCAGGGAGAGTCTGGCTCTGTCTCCTCTACACCCTCCCATTAAGTAGTTGCAGATGGCAGTAAGGTCTCCCGCTTGCCATCACTTCCCCGGGATGAACAAACACAGCGCTCGGCCTCTCCTCGTGTCACGTGCTCCATCCTCCTCCTCATCTTTGTGGCCCTTTGCAGGGCCTCACTCCACACTGGCCTTATCTGTCCTGCGTATTGACATTTTGGTATATATTTTTAAGAAATGTATTTTTATGGGAATGGCATCACATGTTGATGGTCAATGTCTTTAAACAAATATAATGGCGTGGGAAGCCAAGGTGTGAGAATCTGTGCATATGGATTAACCTTGACCTGGAGGGAGGATTTTAAGGGATCACGTGGTAATTCTGTGGTAATATTTCAAAATTATCTTCTTCCTCCAGGTGGTTGCTTTGTTAGGGATATCTAGTTCTTTCCAGGAGATACGTACTTTTCTGTACCAGTGTAAATTATGTATCTTCTGAAAAGCCCACAAAACTTCTTTCTGTCTGAAGACCTTTGAAATCTGGCCTGGCTGACTTGCATGAAGATCACAGGATAGACTTTAAATCCAAGAACTGCTGAGATCCCACTGTGCTGCTCCGTTTTCAGGTCTTAGCTTAGCAGCTACATCTTTATCTCAGAGCGTATCTGCCAGAAGTACCCCAAAATAGAAGAGAGACTTTTATGAAACAGATACTTTTAAAGCATTGATGCCTAATAGATTTGTATTATATCTGCAGTTAGGACAGTGATATTTTCCTATTGCTTACTTTCACTTCCTAGCTTTTAAACAGCCTCCTGTATCTGTGAATTTTTCAGCGGTCTCTTAGTTCAGAGCATCTTGTATTAACTTCAGCACTGGAATCACACTGTACAATTTCCAATGTTTCCTTGTTCCCTCAACTCTTTTATTTTGAATCAGTGAAATTCAACAAGTTTACTGAACTTCATGTTCATTCAGCCCCCACAATTACTATTACTCAGTTACCCAAGAAAATTGATGATAAGAGTCAGGATTTAATCAGTTAATTGACCTTGGCTTCATATATACTTTCATCGACTTATGGAGATATTTAAATGTGGAGGTAGTTGTCTCTGTCCTTCACACGTTGGCCTGTAGTTCTCTTCACTAATAGCTTTAGTCATTTAATAACGTATTTTACAGCAAGGTCAGGTTAACAGAGGCTTTTATAGGCCAATATTTTACAGGGAATCGGTGAACCAAAAACTGCAATTATGCATGTGAAATAATCCCTTGAATAATTAGTGATGATTAACTGGTTGTTATCATTGAGACAGGTTATGAGGATTTGATGCAAGAGGAGGTAGAAAACATATGCACCTAGCTTATGGTAAATAAATGTTGTATATTTCGTAAAACTCTCCTTAAAACCTTAATTCACCATAAAACTTTCCTACATCTAAACAACAGAGTAACTACAGCACTAATTGTGGATTTTTATCAGCTGGTATCTACTGTAATCCGTGAAATTGTTTATTTTCCCGGAGTGCTGCCGGTACACTAGAGAGCTTCAAAAAGCAGCAAGCCCATTCTCAGTGCGTGAGACCGAATGATGAATGTTAACAGTGCTTTAAAAATTGTCATCTCATTAAATATTTCATGCACATTTGCACAGTTCTTTTCAGAGCAGTTTGATACTGTGCAGCAGAAGACAGGTAGCATAAGGTTGCTAAGTATTGCCTTGCATCTGCCGAGTAGCATCGAGATCTGTGTGTGAACCTTGACCAAATCCCATATCACTGAAATCAATAACACCCCACCCCCCCACCCCAAAAAGTGCTAACTTCAAAACAAACAGGAAGAAACCAGACAGAACAGAAAATCTTTAAAAAAAGGACAACTGTATCATGGCTGAAGTATGCAGTTTGTCATTACTGATAGAGCCTGAGATACATGCCCTAAATCTCTTTGCCTTCTGTCAGTCCTCCCACACGGAGGAATGATGTACTGGAGAGTTTGAAAGAGGATTTGTGAAGAGCATCTACAAGTGCTTTGGAAAAGGAAAAAAATTGAGATGAGCTTTAAAAACTAAATAAATTATCTAAAATAGTTTAGGTTGAAAGAGAAGTGTGTTATGGGGGAAAAATCACATGTGTGCTAGGGAGTGTTTGGACAAATGAAAGAAAAAAGCAGATTATAATGGCTTACAGGGTGACTGTGTCTCAACAGTTATGATGTGGGTTGAAAAAAAGGGCTGTAGCATTTTAGATGTATTAGCACTGGTGTCATACCCAAGACATCTTGGTCAGTGGTGAAGCATGTGATGATGGGGTAGTTTTCCCACTTTCAAACATAATCTTGAAAAATAAATAGAGAGAGAGAGAGAGAGAGAGAGAAAGAGGAGAGTAACAGGAAAGAGCTTTGGAAAACATGACCTGCCAAATAATTGAAGGAACTGAATTGCTTGAATCTAGAAAAGACAAGACTGAAAATACATGAACCATGAAAAGAGGTGAACATGAATGGTTTTCTAATGTAGAAAAGGTTATCACAGAGCAGAGCCCTGGAGGTGAGCCAAGAAAAAAGGGAAAGTTCAATATTAAGAAAAATTTGAAGTTTTGAAGTATAGGTAAGTACTGAAACAGACTGTCCAGTGGGGTTACAGAGTCAGCTTCTCTGGGCTTTTTTAAAGGGCAGAGTAGATAAACCACCCTTAGGGAAGGGCCATTTATGGCAGTCAGGCTGCAGAGACGAGAGACGGGCGGCGTGCCTTCCCGTCCCTTGCCCTGTGAGGACAACCTCCTCACAGCCACCGCTCCGACCGCGGAGAGTCGATCCTTCGCTACGGCCGTTCCACTGCTTTAACGCTAGAGAAAGTCACAGATAAATATGCCATTTAAAATGTCTGATTCAGCTTCATCCCAAAAGATTTTTCCTCTATGATTTAGGTACATCAAAATAATTATTTCAGACCAAAGGAAACCATGTTGATTTTCAAGCTTTTTAAATAAAGGCGAAAGGCTAGATACAAAATGAGGATTTACAAAATACACCTCTGGCAGTTGTGACGCCCTTCTGGGATATAACAGACCCAGGTGCAAATTCCCCCCTGCCCATTCAGAGCAAAGGTTTGAAATACTGCCTTGCTCCTCCCAAGGGTCTCTCTGAAGTGTCAGTCTATAACGTGCTCAGAGGCCCCTCGTAGTCCTCCCTTCTGAAGCTGTTTCGTTTCATACAGGATATTTAAATATTCATTAGATGAGGGACTAAGTCCCACATGTCCCAGCTTTCAGGAGACTGATATAATTAGCTATTTGTATTTGCTCATCCCTCTCCAAGAGCTAAATCTTGAGCTCTCATAACCAGACTGTCTCTCATAGAAGGATTTTTCTAGGGTTATAGACCTCAGCCAGGGCGACCCGTTCCCCTGCCAGCGTTGGCTTCAGCTTGTATCTGGTCCGCTCTCGCAGCGCTATTGTCTCAAATAGTATTGTAAGGTAATTAGTGATTATTTCAGTAAAATTGCTTCTTATATTGTCTGCCATTTCAGTCTCTACTTATTTTTAAGTGCGTTATGTACTTCAAGAATGGTAAATACTAAAGCAACGAATTAGGCTTGTTTATTATTGTTTATATAATTTCTTTAAGAATTCAAATTCAGCTGGCACAAAATGAAAAAGAATAGATTTAATAAATGCTGCACTTTTAATTTGAATGAAAGTCAAAATAGTCTGTAGCACTCATTGCAGATATCTGTTATTTTTACAGTGCAGAAGAATTCCTGTTTTGTACAGCTACTGCTGATGAAAAGGAATTCACCTCATTCAATTTAATAAAACTAGCTAATTTAAGAAGAGTCAGGGTATTCAAATTTACTGTATATGACAACTATTCTCATTTCAGAATGCACCCTACCACTGTATTTGATTAGATTTCTTATAATAAGTCCTGAAAAGGTTAATGAATACCTCAAAAAAAGCAGCTCAGGTTCCGTAATTGGGTGTAATAAGCAGACATGGTGATGGGCTGCTTTGCTGAAGTCATTGTGGTGCAGATCTTTAATGTGTTATAAAAACAACACAGTAAGAAGGGTAAAGAAAAATAAGGTCTCCCAGGTTCATGGTTTGCAGATATGCTATAGAAGTTGTTTCATTCGTTGGCTGGTGTGAACAGCTAACACATAAAACTGTCTGCAGTTATATGTTCCCTATCTGCGAGTGTAGGCACCTCACAGGCAATTAATTACCTTTCCCTCTTACAAACTGAGACAGAAAACTTCTGCTAAAGAGAGCAAACCATATAAAAAGGTGTGCACTGAACTGCTCCTGTTGGAAAGCCAGCTGTGCTGTCTGTTTCCACGATGGGATTTCAGATTGCCTTCAGGGCCAAACTTTGCCTCGCACTCTTGTCTGGTTCTGCTAGAGTAAAAATGAGAAAGTCTGGTCAACTTTGTTTATGCCAAGATGTCCACTTTCTTGATCAGTCAGGTAGCTCACCTTTGAATCTAGTTTCCATTTGCAGCACTGTTCCTTGAATATGTATGATGAATTATACACAGCAGGCCAGTCTGAAAGGCATTAGTATTTCGGTACATCTACTGAGGCTCTTTCAGCCAAGTCTCACTGACTGATGCATCCTAGCACTGCAGCTGGTCATCTCATTGTCTATTGTGTAGTGCCCAAGCATTTTTATTCTCTCATATTTTCTATTTCATGATCTTTCAACTCTAGCAGATGCTTTTGGTTATAGTTTCCGGTTCTGCAGCTTTGCCTTTCTTGCACTACTGAACTTCATCCTGTTTCTTTTACATCAGTCCTCAAGGACATTTGGTTCCTTTTGTATGATATTCTGAGCTTTGTCTGCATTGATGACATCTCCAACTTTGTTTCCTCACCAGATTTTATCAAAACACTGTTTATTAAAAAGGGTTATCTTTATTAGTGAGAATGTTTTACAAGATGAGTCCAAAACTGATACTTAAGGAATAAAATATTAGCTTTTTTCCGCTCAGTTTTTTTTGATGACGCTCCCTGTTCCATTTCCTGTTTTAATCCTTTCTTTCTCTACCTTGTGATACCATACTAATATTTTCCCTTAGGGCATCATATCAAATACTTCAGTGAAATGCTGAGAGATGGCAGCTACTGGTTTTCCTTTGCCTCATATGGAAATAGTGTGGATTAGTAATAAAAATGGCTTACTGAATATCTAGCTGATGTGCAATAAATAGTGACGGTAATTAAGGTGGGAGAGGAATGGGAGACACATGCAAGGTGAATGGGCTGAACCAGATTATTATACTGAGCCATGAAATTTAGAACTGAGGCAGGTTTTTAACATTCTGTTTCCAATCAAAGTTCCTAGTTTTGTATTTGTGTACCAAAGTGACTATATTCAGTGATATACTGAAGTGCTATCATATAATGACTAATATAAATGCGTAGAGAGAGACTATAAACTATTTATTTGTATGTTTGCTTGACAAATAGAATATGCAAATGTGAAATGAATTGCCATAATGTAAGTGGGTAGTGTAAGCCCAATCTCTCTCTCTCGGCCTGACTGTGAGATCTTTCTTTAAGGGTGTATTTAGCTGATCCTTACCTATATAGTTAACATATCCTCAAATGAGGTTCTACGTTTTGAATGTATTAAGGTTTTGGTTAAAACCTTTGCATCAAAAGAACACCAAACAACTGAAATCGTAGTTACTGCTCAGCATTTATCTAAATCATGGGGCCATATGTGTGGGTATCTTAACAATGACTGTAATATTTGTGGATATGGCTGTCTTTGCATATACAAATGGATATTTGTGCAAACAGTTCATTAACTGTATGTCTATGTGATTTGTGCACACATATAGCATCTTACATCCATGAAGATTGCAGTTGGCCAAAACAATTTTTCAAAGTCTAATTATGCAAGTCTGCAGAAGTATTTTAAATTAATTCCTTTTTTTTAAGGTTTAGAGAACTGTTATTTAGCATCATAGTTGCTTATGAGTTATCAAAATAATACCTTGCAGTATCAATTTAGTATTTGTCTGTGTAGTTGCAAAAAGGGAAAATTAAAACATGAACATATGTAGGGTTTTATTTGTTTCTCTCATAGCCGTTTTCCCTAGTTGAGTCAAGCTGTAGAGGAAGAATTTGATTGAAGTACCTTTTTTATTTAGGCATTGAGCGTAACAATCCTTTTTGTATCTTAGATTTCTCAGTTCACTCATCCTGAAGTCTCTTCCAAGGAAACTTCATTATCTGTTATTATATATTTCCAGCAGTGCCTATAATATGCAAAATGTTGTATAAAAAGAAGGAAGACATGGATTCAGCCCAAAGAACTTGCATCTCAGAAATGAGAACAAAGCACTTTGTATTGATAATATTGTATTCATCTTAAATCTGAATGTTAAATATACCATTTTAAATAGATCAACTTAGTCTTTCATAGGAGAGTGAGAAGGACTGAATAAATATGGCATTATTCTTTTAGCAAGTTTACATTTTCAACTTGTGTTCTCTTCAATTGTAAAAATGCTTTGTAGATGGTTTAGTTTTATATGCAAATGCTTATTTCTATGGACTGATTCTCAGCTGGTATAAACTGTGGTTGTTCCTTAAGTCAGTGAATCCGTGAGTGTTTGCATCAGGTGGGCATCTGCTTGGATAATGTGCTAGCAGCTTGGAGTGACCATGCAGGGAAATCGTAAAAATGGAATCAAGTGAGTGTTGAGAAATATGGAAGGAACATGCAATATGAAAAAGAGAAACAACGAGCTGCATCTATCACCTTCAAACCTATCTAGGATTTTAATGGAAACTACTAGTTTATGATGATGAAAAAACATAAGAGGAGAAGCTCAATTCCTTGTATTCTCTCCTAAAAATCAGTACTTCTTTTTTGTTTTGGTTTTGATAGTATAATCTTACCGGCAACTCCAAGTTTCCTGCAGTTTGGTAAAAGAAGCATTTGTCTCAAAATTAGATTTAGCTTTCATTTCTGTTTTATTTGTCATTGTATTGTTACACAAAGTATATAAATATTATTTAAGAAGCAGACTTACAAATCAACTATCACCTCTTCCAAAAATATTTTAGATTGCAAGAAGTGAATTTGAATATGAAAAATACATGGTGCATTTCTGAGCTCCAGTCATAAATCATCACCAGAAAAAAAGTGCCTTATTTTATCATGGTAGGTGGAAGTGACATATGGAGTGATGAACTAGTTCAGTCTACTGATGAATGCCTTCAGCTGAGTTAGTAGCGGAGGTTATGACCTATCATAGCAAAAACATATAAAAATTTACTTCAGCAATTTTGTAATTTATTCAGTTACCCGGATATGAAAATAAAGCAAAAGGACCCTTATCACTCGTTCAACATAAGTATTTGAGGAAATATTTTTTATTTGGCCAGTGCTTTGTCCATCATTCTATGGGCTGATTGAGATCCAGGAGGTCAGTCATGTTGATTCACTTCTATGCAGATGATTCCCTTGAATGTCAGATGTTGACATTTGTATGCTGCTTCACATCTTACCTGTCATCTTCCAAACCAGAGGGCTCATGTCATTTGTTTCTATGTGGGACCATGCGTTCCTTCTGTCCCCTACACAATCCCTTTTCTGTTTACAAGGAGCATTTGAGTATGGCTTTGTCTGTCTTTTTTTCCTTAGATGTTTAGCTGACCTCCTACCATAAAATACAGATGCTATTTTTTGCAGTGATGCTTATTGAAAGTAATAGCACAGCAGCAGCAAAAAATGACGCTAAGTATAATGGAAAGTTAATGGGAGGATACTTCGGCTACTGCTAGGCTTGCTTATGTCAGAGGGATTACAATAACCAGTATTATTTCCATTATCTGAGTTCTGTTATGATCTCCTGAGTGCAACTGTGCTTTAAAAGTAGGGATGGGGTGTTGTATTGAAAAATTACTGTAATAGAAGACTATAGAGTCCAGTGTAATTTTGAATGATTATAGCAATGTTTCTCTACTACTACTAAAAATCATGGCCCCACAAAGGTTTGTGACATCTCTGCTTTGTATTTAGAGCAGAAGAGTATACATCAATCTTTCTCTAAAATGGCATGAACAGAATATGGTTTGCTGTTATTTACAGCTTCCCAAAGTGTTTAGGAAATATTGAAAGATGACAATAAAATGGTGAAGATTCAGTTTAGGACGATGAAGTACTCACATTCCTGCTGTGTTTGTGCATGTGCTCTCTGTAGACCAGAAGAGGGCATTTTACCTTCTAAATTTTGTTGTTAGCTTGTTTTATTCACTGATTCCTCATTTACTTGCATTGTCCCCTATCAGCTTAATATATAAATAAGTAGACTTTAAGTGCATTCTTCTTCAGGTGCAGTAAGTAACTGGCTTCAAATCACCAGTTTAGGCTAGATTCTGTGTATTAAAAAAGGGTCAATTGCATAGGAGTGTTACTTAGGTGACCAGGAGGGTGAACTGAAAGCCATGGCCTGCCAATTTATTCTGTTTGAGACTAAACAAATTTCTTTCACCTGATCCACCTTAATAATCCAACATTATCCAACCCCAGATAAAGCAAACTACATTGTAAACGTCATTAGGTTGGCATGTTTCTTTAAAAAGTGTACAGGAGGAAGAAAGGAGGGAAGTACTCACAGGAAAAAAAAAAAGAAACAAAAATATCTTTTAACAGGGAGCAAAACTGTTTGGAAAGAAAGAAAAAAGATTTGGAAACTTGAACCTGAAAGTTTGCAATCTCGTTCCCGAGTACTAAAATTTTTAAAAGTATTAAAGAAACCCCATCAAAGTTAAGTTTCACATTGTTTTCCTCTTTCATGAGCCAGCGTTGGACATGTTCCTAATAGCACATCTCTAGATGCTCCTCTAAAAGTCTAAAGTTCTTCCTCTGTAAAACTCAGATGTGAAGATCAGAGATCCCAACGTAAAAAGCACTGCTAATAAGGTGCATTAACTGAAAATATTCAGTGCCAGATGTGATTGGAACTGGACTACTAAGAAATTAATCAGCTGTAATCCTAAAAGATGTCCTTGAAATGGTAGAGATAAATTAACAGAAAGTATTGGGAAGATCTGAATATCTGGATTTGCCTAAGTTTGTTTAGTCTGTGGTGTCATAGGGTCATACCCTGATTTAGTGGCATTGGATAGTGGTCATTAAGCAATGGAAATATTGTTAAATGACTATGTAGTGTAGTCTGCTGTTAATCAGAAGATATTACCTATCTACATGTGGGGTAAAGAGCTGGACAGAGCTTTTATTCTCCCTTTGTTTCTTTGGGTTTCTAATGACGGTGATTAGGCAAACACATGCATCTCCTCTTTCAAGTTCCTAACAAGTTTATATCCCTGTTCAAACTCTCTGTGTCCACAATTCAAGATGGATGTTAAAAGAAATGTGGAGAGGCTCAGACAGATTAAAGAGACAGATTAAAGACTAAGGAGAAAATGCAATTTATAGAGAAAGCATTCAAGAAGCTAAGTCTTGAAGAGTTTATCAAATAGAAGATGGTGATCAGATTCTTCCTAAATATCTGTGTAGTAGAAAAAAAATAACAGATGTGGCTTAGATCAAGCAGAGAAAGGTTTAAAAATATATGTTAAAAAAGTCTAATAAATGGAAGCTGAAGATGGAAAAATTTAGAGAAATGAGATAACATTTAATAGTGATAATGACTTAGCCACCGGAAAAAACTTACCAACAGATACTAATTGCTTTTAATCAAGTTTGTATCTTTTCCTATAAGAACTGTTCTTTTGAAATGGAAATTTGTTATTAATATCAAGAAGGAAAACTGTAGCTGTTTGACACAATTTCTTCTTGTCAAATTAACATTGACTGTTTATGCATACTTTCAGTAATCAAGTTGATTACTTGCAAAAGTGATTGCTTAGTTATTTGCTCTTTACAGATTTCAAAATTAGGAGGAAAGGCCAGTAATTCCCTGGGTATTCTCTTTTCTATTGCTCTGGCCTTCAGTAGCTTTTCAGAAACTAAAGGCTCAGAGACCGTTTTTCTAGGCTGGGCTACACTTGATCTGCCAACTTGAATAATTCTAAACTATTCGATTATTTTTGTGTCTGGGCTTTATCTTGGTAGAAAGCCCAGTCAAACCAAGCTATCTGATCATAGTAGTTGTTTTCCATTCCAGTGTTTTAAGGATGCCATTTTGACTTTTAGATCACAAAAGAGCTCCTGAAACAGCCCCACTGGGCACTGAGAGTCTGAAACTAGTCCGAAACACTGAAGCTCTTCACTAATCACGTCTGTAGGATCCCTTCCCAGGCCAGTTTCCTCCATATACTTCTAAAAGTTGTTTCTGACATCACGCAAAATGGATGCCTCTGTGTGTTGCTGCTTTCCTTTTCCAATAGATACCATGGCAAAGACACCCATTTTTACACATTCATAGTCTTTATATGCAGCTTCTGATTTTTTCAGATGAAGCCCTCACTTACTTTCTCCTTCTCAGAAGGTAATCTGAAATAAGTTCCTGGTGTGACACTGCTGATGCTTTGTTCCCTTGTATCTTTAAACAAAGACATTTAACATAAATGATTCTCATTCATTCCTGAACTTTAAAGCAACCATATACCTTTACGTATGATTCGGTTTCTTCCGCTTTCTCTTTTCTATCCTTCCTGAAGAATGTTTATTTATCATCATTTTTAGCTATAACTTATGTGACAATTACGCTGTCTCCTTTTTGTGTTCGTGGTCCTCCATTGCCTTGTCCAGGTGTGAGGCATTTGCTCGGGCAGGGCAAAAGTGACACTGATTGGCAGTGTGAATCAGATGAAGATTCACCTAAGCTGCAAGTCTTTTATGTTGGATTTATTTTATGCTTCTTTAAAAAAAGAACCTACCAACTTCAGTTATTTTTGGAGCATTGATCTTGGTTTCAAGAGCAAAAGTAACACGTGTTTTTTCTGATCCTTACAGCTAGCTGAAAGATCACCCCTTTTCCTTGCTAATGCAAACAGTGCTACAGTCATGCCTGAATTCACTTCCAGCAAGGGCTGTGTTAAAGGATACAAATTGTGAAGCCATTTGGAAACTTTGGCCCTTGCAGAATACAA
Source organism: Dromaius novaehollandiae (assembly GCF_036370855.1). Lineage (NCBI taxonomy): Eukaryota > Metazoa > Chordata > Aves > Casuariiformes > Dromaiidae > Dromaius > Dromaius novaehollandiae. Next base: position 8,035,426 of record NC_088108.1, read on the forward strand.
ATGGTGGTTCCCTTCATGAACATGTGTTTCACGTTTTTGGTAGGTTCTGAGTACTGAGCTAAAGCCTAAAGCCTCAGAGCAAACCTCCTCCTCCTCCTCCCCGGCATTAGCTGTGCAGCTCAGGTCCGTCACTACCTCTTAGGCCAGACCTCTCTTGCATTTATAGAAATAGGAAATATTAGGGGGAAGATTCTCAGTTGTTCACTGTGGGAGATCTTTGGAACATGGGGGTGACGTTTTCAGAGTGCAGGTACGTTATTTTGCTCAAACCTTGTCCAGGTTCAACTGAATTAAAGGTATGCAAATTCTTAGAAGTCTCGTGGCTGTCGGTGGCCGGTTGGCAGTCTCTGCTCAGTGCAAGCAGTATTCAGCTGCTTTCTAGAAACGTTCTGGCTAGTCACCCAGTCGTGCCTGAATAGCTGAGGAGTAGCTACAGCATGGGCTTCCCAGCGATGGTCTCCAAGGAGGTGTGGTCAGTGAGGTGCAGGTCTGTCCTTAGAGGACTGGGACTACCTGTGTAGGAATCAGGGCTCAGAACTGGTCCCCTGCTGTCTGCTCTGTCTAGATGCTGTCTGTTCTGTTTATACACTGCCGTGAAAATGTTCATCTGGGTTTTGTTTTGTTTTGTTTTTTTTCTACAAGACGGAGTTTAATTTGGGAAGCAAGAATTGGAGTTAGTTGGAGAATCAGGCTTGAAAGAGTAGTTCTGCTCTGATAAAGAAATGTCATGTCTATAAGGCTGTGCGTATTTTGAAATTAAAGGGAAATGAGAATACTTTCTTTTAAAAATTGGATTATGAAAGCTCTGGCAATGAATATTTTCCATCCTTCTGTACGAAGAATTGTCATAGCTTTATTAAACCCAGCCAAGAGATAAATCAGTCTTCTCGTGTAATAGACTTTAGGTACAGGGGACAAAATTCTGAAGGTGCCACACAAGTTTAACTGCATTTTCCAAAGTTCAAGCACATTATTTTTACTATAATACTAGCCGGCATTATTAAAATACCAGAAGACATTGACTCTCAAATTGCTATTAAAATGATCTACTGCACAATGCCCTCCCGAGTTCAAGGGTACATTTTGGCATCGTATTTTTTTTATAGCCGTATGAGTCTGTCAGGACTGTGAGGGTTCAGCAGGTGTGCTCGCTAGGTGCTGTGAACATGTTGAAGCTCTGGAAGAGAGCGTTGTGTTCGGACCGGCGTGGTTGCTATAAACTTTCCACATTGAAGATGAATACCTAAGTCAGACCTCCACACATACATTTTGTTTTATTGATATAATGGTAGCATACAAAACTAACACAAGGTTTCCAGTCGTCATGTTTTGAGTTCCCCGCAAGCGGAGACAGGCATAGCCGTAGGTGCTCGAACCTGAATAGCTTTTTAAAAGCAGTAGAAAGAATCTGAACCAAAGGTTGAGTTCAAAATAGAGAACTAATTATAGCTTTGTGCAAAAATCAGTCTTGTTTTGCAGTCGAGGTTAGAAAAAGGGGAAGAAATAACATCATTTTGTACATGTTGCAACTGTTTGGTAAGAGGATGAACTGTTTCTAAAAACTGAATGAAAAATGAGTATATTTTAAAGAGGGGCTTAATTCAACAGAGCAGTTTAGATCACTTTGCAAGTTAGGCGCATAGAACAATCAGCATTTTTCTTTATTAAAATGAAAGATTATGCCTCAAGGAATAAAAAAATCTTTGCCTTACTACTTGAAAGAGGGTGATTAGAGTGAGGGGAAGGTGACAATGCATCTGGAAAAATATAATTCTGAAGATAACTTGAGTGTCAACATAGTGAAACCCAGCTGAATTTATCCCTGCATGAAAAGATGTCTATGAGAGGTAACCTTAATGCTTGTCTTCAGTTTGGAAGATATTAGGTCAAAGTAGATGCTTTATCAAATTTGCATGACGACATTAAATGTCATTAATAGAGACCATGTTTTCAAAACTGTGTTGAAATTGGAAAGGGTTCATAAAAAATAATACAAGAATGGTCTCGCTCAAAATAAGAAACTAAGTCTGTCTCCTTAGTTTTCCCAAGTGAAAGGATGACTTCCTGTGAAAAAATACCTAGAACTGCATGCATGGCAGAAGATCTTGATTTAAGTGGTTCTCTAAACTAGTAGATAAAGACATAACAAGATCAGTGAGGAAACAGTCATACAAGAATTGCAATATTAATTTTTAATAGGGCCATTAAACATTCTAACAATATAGAAATATAGAATGGAAAGATACCATTTGATTCAGCAAATCCAGTCCCTTGCAATTACAGGTAGCCGTATAATCCAGTTGCTTGCAGTCACAGTCAAGCATGTGTGTTAAGCTTTGAAGTGCGTAAAGGAACATCTTTTTTGAATGTTCCTGCACTGTACAGGCCACAAAACACTTACCTACTGGTTATTATAAACTTATGACTTACCTTAAAAGACCAAAACCTGCAGCTATAGCTTGCAACAGAAAGAGAATAGGAGAGATCAAGGACATCACTGCTGCCTACCAGAGTAGCATGGAGTTTGGTAGAATACCCAGGTGATCCTGGGAAGTACCGTGCCCCACGGTGCAGAAGAAAACAGCTTGTTATGTGAGACTGTGTTGCGGTTGCTGATGCTGGAAGTCATTAAATCAAAAGCAGATGTCTTCTCAAAAGACAAACTGTACTTCTAACATATTTTTTAATCTGGCTGCCTGAATTATTGGTTCTGCATTATGCAGGAGGCTGATCTGGAAGATCATAAAGGGGTCCCCTCTGTCCTTAAAATCTGTGTGTGGGTGGAATAATGGTTAAATGTAGTGAACTGTGAGAAATCCTGAAGAAAAAGGCTGTAAAACACATGAGATAATAGTATTTTGCAATAATCCAAGACACTCTGAAGGGACGCAGGTTGGTGTGAAACAATGGCAAGTGGTGTGTCTCTTCCAGGAGAATACACAGGACAGAACGGTAATGACAGGCTGAGGGGACATCTTGTGCAAAGCAGAAGACTTTCACTGGCAGGTCCCTAGGAAAGTACCGGCACTGAAAACACCTTTGTAACATTAAAATCAAGGCATAAAACATTCTCCCTTACATTATTGCTGTTACTATTCCATTTGAATTATTTCCAGGAATCCTAAAAGTCAGTATCTGGATTGCATTGTCATTCTCGTTATATTGTCTTCTAAACAATAGCTAGAAAGTGGTTTAATCACCATTATTTTGATTACTCACCTTGCAATTATAGTTGCAATATTGACAAATTATGCCACTTTGTCATAGGTACTTCAAATAATTACAGTGCTTGTCAGAAATCTCTAAATCAGATTATTTCATTCAAAAGCGAACTTTTTTATCTATATCCGAATCACATTATATGCTGTCCTTGATGTGACATCACATCACTTTTGTCAACAGATGATAACATTACAGATAAAGAGGCCTATTTTACCAGAGGATTATGCCTGTCAGGACCTGGGAGATTTTGTGTCATCCTGAAGCTGATTGCAAACTTCTTTGTGCAAGTTTTGGGAGCTGGGGATAAGGCTGGATGACAGGGCTATCACAAAGAGTTTGCATCTTGCAGTGCTTTAATAGAAATGAACACACAGGTTTTTTTCATTTTCAAATTCTGTATTCGAGATCGTGAGCTACCACTTGAATCCTGAACAGCATGCCTGTGATAGACACGTTACATTTTGTCCCCTTCTGGTTGTTAAACAAGCTTATAGGACGAAGCAAACGTTTGTCACTTCTTGTCAGCTCCGTGATGGTAATGGGATGCTTCTTCTCAAACCTGAGATATAGCTGTTTTGCTGCTTTCCATCTGTATCAAGGTTATTCAAAATTTAGAATTCTCCTACTGTTTTGATAGATGGGGCATTTAACACTTTTTTTTTTCTGAATCTCACGACTGGAGGAAATGGCATTACGCTATTTTTAAATTTCTGTGATCAGATGCATATAATCAAAGCTAAGCCATTCTGGCAAGTTGGGACTGTGCCAAGGTAGCCTGCTTCCTTTCGCAGGAGAAGACGCACTTATCTGTGGTGGTGTCTCTAGCCACAGCCCAGATGCCGGGGGCTGAGCCTCATCGGAGCATGGCTGATCATTCGCTCTGCAGAGAGCTTCCCACACCACCGAGCTGCTCACCTGGCCTGGGGCGCCTGTTTTTTTATCCCGTGGAAGAGGCTCCATGATACACATATACTTTTGTGTCACGAGATTTTCAGAATAAGGTGTAGCCAAAGCAGCAAGCTTAACTTCTGCCGGTGTTCTGCTCCCTCCCTCGGACCACGAGGCCGTCATGGCAAGCCTCTCTTCATGGTGAGCTGCAGGAACTGGAGCAGCATCTGACCGCTCGCAAGGTTGCAAGCTTGCAGGGTTGGCAGTAGTGCAAATGTGCTGCCCTGAGGCCTCCGAGCAGTTGAAGCAGCAGGCCAGCTTAATGGAAGGATCAATGAGTAAGATCTATAGAAATGTGGATTTTGTTTTTAACGCGCCCAAGTGCCTAGATCATTCACATTTGGCACTTTTTCCCTAGAGGAAAAAAGTAGCAATTACTTGGAAGCAGTTCTCTGTTTGTTCCACTTAGAGTTATTACGGTCCAGGTCAACTCATGACATTATTCAAATGGAGAGAAGGAATAATGTATGGAAAATATTTCTCTAATGCACAGCACTTTAGGCGTAATATGCAACATACCGCACAATCAGCCTAAAATGATGATTTTCTCTTCAGTCTTCCAAAGCTTATTAAAAAGCATCCACAACGTTCTAATTAGGGAGCTTGTTATTGTGGGCAACTGTTTAAAAGCTGTTGAAATAGTTGTTAATAAACATGACTTTAAGAAAAGCAACTTTGTTTCATAAGTTTACATTTATGTATGTAACACTTTATTAGCCTTAAATTATAATACAATCTTTTGAAATCATAACTGGCTGCTAATGAAGGTTTCAGGTGGGAAGTAAGTAGCAAGGGCAGTTGCAGTGTAAGTGTTCCTGCTTTTAATAGCAAAAAAAGAGAAGAAACGGGATAGCAAATGTGCAGACCTCTGTTCTGCTTTTGCTAATTACCCCTCGAATTAGCTCCCGAAGCCTGCAGTTAATTCTCAGCTGATGAGCACACTGGTGTGTGTCTGTGCAGGGACAGGTTCCTCCTTCCCGTGCTTCTGCTTGGTCATGAAGGTTTGAAGTTAATTAGAGGTTTTAAAACAAAAAAAATCTCTCACCCTTCAAACGGGAAATCTCGGGTTGTTCTACCCTCTGAATGTGAAGAAAAATACTTGTAGTTGTGAATACTATTAATTCTGTTCATTTTTTTAAAATATTTTCCTCTTTTGAAAATAAAGAAGAATTATCCGATGGTATCAAAGATATCAATGAGCAAGAAGAAGAACTATTTTATGGAGGGATTGTTTCTGAGACATTAAGGAGGAAAACACTGTCTTTTAGTGTAAGGGTTTGTTTGTAAGAGAAAAGGTATTTTAAAGAGCTTTATGGTAATCTCCTTCTAAAGTAAGTTTTAAAAACACCTTATTAATATGTGGGGATAAATGCATGGCTGGGCTAGCACTGTAATTCCACCGTCAGGTGCCGTTTTTCTGAGGGCTTGTTGAGGAAGCTTTGTAATGTAAAAAAAACCACCTGGCACTTAATTTAGACTATTGTAAACATGTTTTGTCCACTGTTTGTTTCCTTGATAGCAACTATTGAATACCTGGTAATTGAATATGACAAATGACGACGGTAATTGGGTAATTGTCAGGGTTATGATACACTACCTGTAGAGCTCTGTATCAGCAGCCTATGCTGGCCAGTTGCTTGGCATATTAAATTTTTGTTTTCTTCTGTTTTACCTCAGTGTTTTGCAGAGCTTTTATTAGGCTGCCAAAACAGCCGCCATAGCTTCAGCTGCTGTGTTGTGCCGCGCTGTGTAGTATGGGTGAGTGTGGCGCATCTCGGGTGGCGGGTGACGAAATCAACAGTCAAAGTTTTAGTGAAAATTACTACATATATTCTATTGGCAGTGAGAAACCTTAAGGTTAAATCCGCAGTATTATATAGTAACATTTATTAAATAAATGCAGTGTTTTGCATTAATTATGTATAATTTAAGGCTTGTTTGTCACTGAATATGCTGCTATTTTGATGTGGGTGGGGTATAATTTGCAGACTAACAACGTGTGCTGCGTTAAGACATAATTTTCAAACTATTCTTTTTAAACATTTTTTAATGTTTTAAAGGACTGTGTTTGACTGTAGGTTGTAGGGTTTGGGTTTTCTTTTTTTGGAGTATGGGAAGATCCTAAACTGGCATGCTGCAGTGCTGCAGCTGTGCAGGCTGTTTGCATCACGTTGCAATCTCAATTTCCGTCACAGTGATCCTCTGCCGTTACGTTTTTCCCCAAAGCTTTGTAGTTAGAAAGACTTTCAGTGAAAGCCATAGTTTTGAAAGCCAGAGGAGCGCGTTTGACTTGAATGAGAGAGGGCGGCGAGAGAGGCCCGGCGGTTCTGCGCGCGCTGTCCTCTGCCCAGCTGCGCGGTGCCCGGGATTGCACTCGAGCTGCCACAGTAAACGGCTGCGGTCTCCAGCCCCAGCCCTTCCCGCGCCCCACGCGGGCTGCCCCTCGCGTTGGTGGACGCGGGGCTTCCACCCCCCTTCCTACCAGCCCCTCCCAGCCCACACCGCCGGCCTGCCCGCTCTGCTGCTGGGGGCCCCCACCCTCCTCCTCCATCTCCACGAGAGCTGCTGTCCTCTCCTCTCAGCCCTCCTCCATCTCAGCTGTCCCGCGGCTCTTCTGCAGCGGTGCCCTCCCTCGCCAGGGAAGGGGTAGCTTTGAGCTGCCTGGAAGAGATGGAAAGGTAGCAATTTCCCAGAGCGTAGGTAGCTGATTTATAGGGAATAAAAACCACAGAGTTGTAGCTAAGTTCCTTATTATAAACACCTGATTCAAAGCTGCAAGGTGTTCAGGTTTCTGTGAATCCCTAATCTGTAATTAATGCTTTTTTTCCTGGGAGGAGGAAGGGCACCGGAGGGGAGGGAGGAAGTGCAGGAAGAAAGATTATAACGGGAGAGGGCAGTGGCACTCAGGTAAAACAGAAACCTCTCACACTTCAGTTTCTGTCCTCTCTGGATAAAAGCTGATGGCGAGGCACCGGTGAAGGCTAGCGCTGCAGGAACGTGCCTGTGATTCTGCCCCGTATCGTCTAAACACGTGCAGTGAGGAGTCTATGGTGAAACCCCGCCCGGTTCATTTGATTGCCCAAGTATTAGGACAGTGATTATGGTGCTGAGGGTGAGTAACTTTTCTCTGGGCTCTGAAATTTTCTGTTATAATGCAAGTTTTAATACACTTTTCAAGAAGACTTGTGCAAATAAAATGTAATAGGTGATAGAAAACAAACATGAAAGGGGAAAAGATTCCAGCAGAACTGCCTTCAGACTGGAGTCAGCTCCTCTGGGGTGATGTTTTGGTAACGTCTGCGGTTCTCGCACTGCCTTGTTTTATTTCTGCAACGGCTTAGAGGTCCGTTACGCGGGAGGTGCTTTGCGCTGCCCTTAGCGCTGCTGGGCTTTGGCCGGGAAGGCTCAGCAGGTCGCTCCCGGACGCAGCGGCTGAGCGGGGCTGGGCAGCGCTGCCGTCACTGCCCGCCTTGCCCTTTCCACCGGATCCTGAGTCATTTCTCCATTTTCTGCAATTGGTTTCTAAAGGAATCTCTAAATGAGGGAAGGGCTAATCAGGCGTGAAAGATGGATATCAAGTGTCTGCGCAAAGTGCCATATATAAACTAGAAAAGCCCCAGGGCATCAAGATATTACTTGTCGATTTTATACTGGTTGTACATGCCTGTTTATTCTTCCGAGCATAAAAACATTTGTTACCTTAGCAACATGTTTATGTTATCTCGAAACAGCTGAACCAAATTCTCGAGAAACACACATTGTTGTGCAGGTGAACCTCAGTCACTGGAGGGGCTGGGTTTGTACTGTCGTCGTATTTTATCGTGATTTTTTTTTAATCTGTCTGTATTCTTAAGCTGCATCCATCTCAGTTATCTCAGTTTTGTGGCTGTCTTTTCAAGATCTAATTCCTGTCAATTATGTTCATAAATTGAGTGAGGATTTTTTTAAATTACAGATGGCAAGCTTTAATTAAAAAATGTGTTTTACAAACATTTATATTGGATAGGAAGAAACCAGTATGCCTTTGTTTAAGAAAAAAATGTGCCTATCTTGTTTGTAAAATAGGGGATAATAAAGAGTGAGGACATAATTTAAAGAAGTCCCTTGCCAAAGCTATTAAGTAGTTTTGGTTGAAAGGTAAAGTATTGTGTTGGATTATAAAATGGCTAAAAGAGAAAACAAAAAGTAGAAATAAATGAGCAATTTTCAGCATGGCAAAAGGCTAATATTGTAGTCAAGCCCTCAAGTGTATGCTGACGACAATGTTGCCTAATAGGTTTACTGCCTATCTGAGCATGGTGGGGTATGAGAGTCTGCAGAAGACACCTTTCTGTGCTATGCTATTGAAAACTGAGGGGTCCCAAAATTTTTCACAAACTTGGTGAATAAGCTGTGTATGGACAATTTGATGAATTCAAGATGTAGTACAGGGTGGAAAAACAGTTCAGCTCTCTATACCTGTTACTGGGCTTTGGGTGTAGTGCTGTGGAACAGGGCCTAGGTGTCCTTAGGGCTGAAGTGGTCTATGTGCCTAGTTGTTTTGTTTGGGGATTTTTTGATGGTGCTTTTTTTTCAGTAAACCTAATACATAATGGAGTAATCAAAAGCACTGAAAATATGTTACACAGTAACCTGTCCCTTGCACTATTACGATCTCTCCTGTTCTTAAAAATTTTTAAACACACAAGTGTAATTGAGAAAGAAAAGTATTAGAAGTATGGGAAAACTTGAAAAGGAGGTATAGAAGAGAGAAAAGTTTAGTTAAAAGATTAGATAACTACTTGGGAACACAATAGAGATATGCAGAAGTTATTAAATAGCAGAGTGAAGTATATCATGCATTTCTCCTTCCCCTTTCTCATGGTACATCAAAAGAAATTTAAATTAAATTAGAAAGTAGTAAATTAAACATTTAAAGAAAGAAGACAAGCTCTAAACTCAAAAAAAGAGGATTTCATGAGAGATCTAGAGGTTCAGTATTTTAAAAAGGATTGGCACTATGTGTGGATAATGAGAAAGCAATTACAGTGGGTAAACTTTTATTTTAAAGGGGATAAAAGTCTCCAAGTTTTAAGCTTAACCCAAACCACCAGCTATATGAGGTCACACACAATTTCCTCGCTGAGGTTATTCTGTCCAGGCAGATTTTCTTCCAAGTTACACTGAAGCTTCAGCTGCTGGGCGCTGGAAGAGCCGGTACCTGGGCTGGGTGCATTACTGCTCTAGCCCGTGCGGCAGTTGCTGTTTTAATGTGGCAGCAGAAATGTGTCACTCAGAGAGTGTGACAGTGCAACCGCGATCTTCAGGGCTGAGAAAGGAGAGGACAGTTTACAAACATTTCTTTCATTAAAACTATCATTAACTTGATTTTAGTCCTTGTATGAACCAAAGAGAAGATTCGTATTACTGACATCTCTTTTCCCTTGACGCATGGAAGCATGAAGGCATCCAAACACATTACGTTGCAATAAGCTAAGGCGGCATGTTATGAAGCCTCCTCTGCTTTACAGCGGGTGGGATAACGTGATGTAGGGAGCATCCTTCACACGTGCTGCAGCTAAGAGCTTCAGCATAGGCCGGTACAGTGCCTCAGCAGCTGTATCGTATGTTCATGACCTGCTAATCCTTCTCACAAGTTTATTTGTGCATCTCAAGTCAAAATATACAAGTCAATTCTATCTGTTGCTCTTGTTAACATTGAGTTCTGTGGAGTAAAAGATTATCTGCAAGACAAATATGAAACTATGTGCCACATCTACCTAGTAACCATGTGCTTTTCTCTACTATCTAAAACGAAGTGCAGTGTGTATGGCAATTAAAATATATGTTTAACTAAGAAAGACTCTGAAGGGTTCCAGGCAGTTTGTGGCAGTTGCTGGTGAGGATCCTAAACGGTCCCACCTCCCGTTGCAATGGGCTAAAGCTCTGAAGAACAGACCGGAGTTACTCATCAAAATGTTTGCATAGCTATAGCTATCTGCCTAAGTGAAATCAGATTTTCACCTGCAATAGAATGCACAATGCAATTTGCATGAAAAATTAATACATATCCTTAAATGTTTTCCTCTGTCTGTTCTTGCCGTGTTCTGGGATACAGGCTGTACTGGAAAGGAAATGGCATATTCTTTTCCAACTGGTTTTAGCTTTTCAACAGCAAGAGTTAAATGTAGTGTGCCACTGGATCCCCATTATAGCTCCTTTATTTATTTCACATAACTGTGGGATAAATGGAGTGAGTAAACAATCAAACGTTGTTTTTCTTTTACTTGGCATTTCCTATAGCTCAAGAATGTTGTAGTGAACATACGGTTTTATGCAGTGGTAATGGCATAAAAGTTGTGTTTGATTGCCTGTGCCCTTCACAAATCACAAGAACTTATTTCATAGCACTTGGTGCTATCAAAAAATTCAGCCATGCAGCACTGAAAATAAAACAATTTAATGTGAGTTGGGGCAGCATACCTAAAATCATGCTAAAAAGCTTGACTACTTGGATTGCCTGAACCTGTTGAGTATAAGTGAAATTTAAAGAACAGGTAAACTTTAAAGTCCATAAATATTTCTGAATATTCCTTGATGCCAATGACAGAGCCAAACAACAAAATCTGATGCTATTTTCCATCATTTCCTTACTGTAATAGTACCAGGAATGTTTTCTTGTTCTGCCAACATCCTCAGTGAGTGTAATGTAGAGAGTGCTGTCATAGCAGAACAGTGGCCTTTTATAGCTGTGCATCTTTTAAGAGAGCATCTATAGAATAGATAGCAAATCTGAGAAATAAATACAGTACTACCCTTGCCTTCAACACCTTTCCCTTGCAGGAAATTTCAAAACATTTTATCCGCTATAAATATCCATTAGCTCTGAATTTGTTATTGGTTCTCTTCTATCACATAAAAGTCATCTGTTGCGTGAGCTGCGGTACTTTGATTTTGAATATATAGTATATAGAGTGCTAAACTTGGAAAGTGCAAATCTTGTGCATCTGCCTATGTTGTTTCTGTAAAAATAAAGCTGTATAACTTGGTGATATGTAGTATCACATAACAGGCCTCTGACTTGATGTGATTCAGTGATTGCGAATTAGGAAATCATTACTCATTCTGCTCAACATTCTCGTTATATTAATGCATTTTAATGTTTATTTATATAGGATGACATTAGACAGTTTTCTGTGGGCATTTTATGTCACTTGAGAGGACATCCTTACAGTTGTAGGTGGTCCTGAGTCAAGGCCAACTCTGCCATTTGCGCATGGAACAGTGCTAACATGAAAAATTGATAGCTTTTCTTGAAACAGTTTTGGAAACCACCCTTGTTCTTGTTATCTTGAGAAATGCTGTTATGTATATTTAACAAGAACTTGGAAGCCATCATACAGTAAGACACCTGGTGTGCACTGCTTTGTGGCCCTGTGGACAGCTCTGGTTGGACCTGCCGAAGTCTCCATGTGACTCAGCGGTCACCTCCCAGATAGATCACGCTGCTTTGGTCGAGCACAGAAAAGATGAAGGCATGCATCACTATGATTACGGTCACAGCACAGTAAATTGGGAACAATTTTCTTGCCAATTGAATTTGGAAAAAGGCTTTCTTGTCCTCTACTGAAATTTGAGAGAGCAGAGGAAGAGATGCATGGGGTAATCCTCTACTACTGGCCACCACTCTAAAATCTGCTGACAGACGCCCTCAATAGAAGGCATTTATATTTCATGTGCCTTATGTGCTGCTGACAGACAACCATGATGTATGTTTTTTTCAACTTATATTGAATATATCATTTTTAAAGTGATTATGAAGTTTCAAAAAGAGGGAAAAAAACCTCTTCCTTACCTAAAATGATAGAAACTTTAGTTAAAATCTTCGCTGCATGAATTAAGTGTTCAGTGAGATAAAACACGTTTTTTGTTGTTTATAGCACATTTTCCATTAGTACTATGGCAATGTGAAAAATGCATCTGAGGCAAAAGAAATAGCATATCTTGGCACTGTGGCTTAAGTAGATTTCCTATTCATTGAACAGATAAATGAAGCCAGTATAATGTGTTACCGAAAGTGTTGTTTCAACTGCTACTCTATTACGCTGCGCTATCCTCCACAGGAAATAGTCCATCACTGGTACTCACCATCAAATCCAGTTTCCAGCTGGGATGTTGTACCTGCTACATACATTTAAATGCAGTCCTGTTTTTTGCAGTTGTTTCTCTTTTATATGTAAAAATGTAATCAAACTATGCAACTTGGGAAGAATCATTTCTTTCACAGCCAGTGACAGATAGTGCTCCTCGCACAGCAAAGATGATAATGACAAAATGGTATGCAAATATTTTAAAATATGAAAAAAAAATCTATAAGTATAAAGGATAGAACAAAGTTAGATTTCATTGTGAGTACGGACTGCACAGGTTGGTATTTTTCTCTTGTCCAGTAGGCATTGCAGATGCTGAATTCAGTGGAACGTTATCGGTTCCTGCATTTTTTAATGTTTCCGGGAATGTTTTATTTCATCAAAAAGGCACAGAAAGGAGTATTCTTTGGATCCTTCTTGCAGAATGTTGGCACAGCTAATATTGTAAATTATAATACTGAACAATAAGCAGTTCAGCAGGAAATTGCTTAATCTCTGCAGGAACAGTAACAACAAAGGTGCACACATTTCACTTTAATCTAAATAGTAGATTGGCCAATTTTAGCTGTTTGGGTTTCAGAAAGCTTGCCAATTTGAAATTAATTTCCAAAATAATTCCAGTAAAAGGAGTTGTGATGTTAAAATCCCAAAGCCTCCATTACCATGTTGGGTCTTCTTGAGTTTACCGAAAATTTTGTAGAGATGGTTTTGAGGTTTGCTCTGCTTGCCATGATGTACAGCTGGAGTTTTGCAGGGTCACCCAAGGTGACTGGAGGGCAATGGGAATAGTCCCATTGATTAAAATGCAGCTTGGACTAGCCCTTTGGGAGGGACGGAGGAGTGTACACACACACACAGAGAGCGAGTGGAAGGAGGGAAGGAGGGAAGGAAGGAAGAGCTCAAAGGACCCTTCTTTTCATTCCGTGAAGAAACGGGGGCTGAGGAGGTAGCTCCCACGTCGCTGCGGCATTCGTGCAAGGGGCTCAGCTGTAGTTTCTTGGCTGTGGTCACTGGGTCATTCATGTGTGCCTGGTGCGGGTCTCGCTCTGGGGACACGCAGCTTCCCCTGACCTGACTCCCCTGATGCCGTGCACGCTAATCTTTCCAATTTCTTTTGAAGTATGGAGAGCGGTGAAACAAGAGTGGCTGACCTTCCAGCCTCCAGATAGGTGCTTTGTAACTCCCGTTTCACTTCTTAAAATCTGAAGAGGCTGTTACAGCACATTAGCTTTTCACTTTGTTCCTTGACGACACAATACTTTATCAACTTGTGTGTCTTATGCATTTTGAAATAAATCAACCTTAGACACTACTAATACATGTCTGTCTCATGGGGACCTCCCTTACTTCAGACAGGGAGAGAGGCAGCTGAAATGAGCTCAAAGAGGAAAGTCCTTTTCCTTGGCTGACGTAGCAGGTCTCTCTTCATTTTCAGCATTCAGCTGGAGCACAAACAGCTGCTTGGGAGAGGCAGTATCCAGCGTAACATATATTTTTACCATAAAATAATACTTTATTTGTATCTTATCATATAATTTTTGTTTCTTATAGCACTGGCCATCCATACATTTCACAGCCCTTCCTGAGGTTGCATAAATGGTTATTTCTGCTTTATAGAACAGGAATAGGAGAGGAGCTGATGTAGCAGTTGTCACACAGCAAGTGTGAACCCTTATTAAATGCTCTTACAAGGAGCCCCATTCACATTTTATAGCACTAACTAATGATAAATATCTTGCAAAGCGTGGCTCCATTCTGCAGTATTTCATTAGAAATACACTGAAACCATAAAGCGTTGCTGTGAGTGCTGTATCTAATGACATGCTTCTGCTTGAGGTAGTTATGAAAGTCCAATCCAGATATATGCAGGCATCTAAACACCTCCAAATTGCAAAAAATTCATCTTCTTCATTTTGATTATCAACTTCTGTGATAATCTACACTTTTGAACATTTTTGGAAGCCTAAAAGCTCACCAACAAATGTCACCAAATATAGTAGCTGATATTTGTACATGAAAATAAATTGTTTAAGCAAAGATAAGCAATAATGATCCTGAAAAAGTAGTAGATCCTACTTCTAACAGCTATTAAAATGTTCAGGTATAGTTGGAAGAAGAGTTCAAAGGGTGTGAAAATCAATCTCCACCTTTCCCTAGGGTAAGAATAGGTAGAAAAGAATCTTGTTTAAATTGGGTTGTGTAACTCGTAATCCCCCATCCTGACTACCCCTTGATATTTGAAAGGTGTAAAATGTACTCGATCATTAGAGTTAATCTCTTCTGTAAGCGGGCGGTGAGGGCAGCTGTGGAAACCGATTCTCAGCACTTCATGCGAGCTGTGTGCCGGGCATGGAGGTTGAGACGCAGCTCCTGCTCTTCCCGCACATCACCAGGGGAAAGAGATAGTCATTAGTAGCTTAATGGGCTCCTCTCGTTTTGTGCTCATTTTGCAAAGTTATTACCCTGGAGTTGGTGTTTATAGGCTGTCTGGAGCCATTCTGTCTCTTCTCAGTTGGGAAATCACAGAGGAACCAGGCATGTTCAGTATTTTCTCAGAAGCAATTTCGCCGCAGTTAATTGTGAGGTATTCATAAAGCTGGGAAGAGTGAAGATTTGGGCACCGACAGAAAATGTGAGGTCCTTCCTGTAGGGTAAATATTTATGTATGTGTATATATATTTTAGTATGAAATAATATTATGATGAGACATGAAAGCACAGTGAAGCTGCTGGACACAACAGCCATTATTAATTCAGGTTAAAAAGCAAATAAGCTCCTTTCTTGATAGTCATCAGAGCAGCACGAATCACCACCCACATCAGGTGTGGGATTTAGATAGAGTAGCAGTTAAGCCATGCAGACCAAGAAAGTTTGGGGCCTGAATGCAAAAGGTGGCATCAAGAAGCCAGTGCAAAAGACTGTAAGCCAAGGAAAAGCCACATAATTACAGAAAGAGTGAGAAGGAGGGTTGGCAACCAAACTGAGAAGAACTTATAAGCAGACCTTTACTTACCTGGCTGCGGCTGGATGTGTCTCTTGAAATGGTTTCAGGGGGGTCTTCAACAGCAGTGTGTGTGTTACGTGCTATCAGGATAAACTGCGCTGTGTTTATAAGCTTTTACTGTCTCCAGAACTTAATTCATACACTAAAAAAGCTACAAAACATCTACCAGGCTTTTTATTAATACCATTTTTGTACCAAATGGTAACATCATAGGAGCCAGAGGATTTTTGAAGTGATCACTTTGTAGAATTAGGCCGTAAGTTAAATTAGAACATGCATTTTCATTTTCATTCAGCCTCTCCTGATGAAATTA
This sequence comes from Dromaius novaehollandiae, assembly GCF_036370855.1. Lineage (NCBI taxonomy): Eukaryota > Metazoa > Chordata > Aves > Casuariiformes > Dromaiidae > Dromaius > Dromaius novaehollandiae. Next base: position 8,051,042 of record NC_088108.1, read on the forward strand.
AAAGTACAACTTACATGTATTCACTAATAGAGCATTTACTTGGAATTTCCTTGAGCGTAATTATTAGTTGGAGCAGAAATATTGCTTTTGTTAAGTGACATGTGGCGTTACTTTAGCGAGGGGACCTGGCAGCTCCCAGCAGTGCCCGCGGGCACCGGAGTTACCAGGCTGCACGTGGCCCCGGCTTCTCTCCTCTCCAGTCTGTAAATCCGACTTCTGCTGGAGGGCCCGTGGTTAGGATGTCAGAGAGTTATTTCCTAGCTTGAGTAAGTGAAGTTGCTTTCGTATTAACCCGGCAGACTGCTTGCCCGGAGGTTTCAAACTGGCCTCCAATTTGTCTCTGCAGTGGAAAATATTGCTAGGTGCAAATGTCTGGTTATTTAATGTGCGACGGCCCTTTCGTGTGCGCGTACCTGAAGAAATCGCAGTCATGAGTATGAAAGATATGGAGATTAAACCACTTGCTGTAATTTTCTCCCAAATACTGCCACGGACATGTTTCTCTAAATTTCCGCCAGGCTGCCAGCTGAACCGCACGGTTGGAGAGGGAGCCCTAGCTTCCCTTTCTCATAGGGCTGTGGATGCTCCGGCTGCAAGAAAGGGCGGGGGTTTGCCGCCGGGGTGAGGTGGCCGCCGTGGGCGATGCCGCCGCGGGGCGAAGGGAGCCGGGCCGCCCCCCGGGCCCTGCCTCCCCCCGGCAGCTCTCGGGGCAATCCGCTCTGTCGTCGTTTGCTCCCGCATGGCAAAACGTGCTGTTTGTCACCCGTTTGGCCGGCTTAAACCAAAACCAACCGTGAGTTAGCGTTTTACAAAAATGGCTGTTTGCTTTCCTCTGCTGTCCGTTTGTGTTCCCGCTGCCTGTCCTCTCCTCCCGGGAGCGTGCCGCGGATCCGCAGCCAAGCTCTGCGCGGTTGTCCTGGGCCCTTAGTAACGTCACGTCTGTCCTATAACCCGTGTGAAACAGCAGCACGTGTAGCAGGTGCGTGGATACAGGTAATTGGGAAGATTTCATTTCATTAGCAGGTATTAATAGGAATGCCCTGTACTGAAAACAGAATTTTATGTAAAAGAAATTAGGGCAATCAATGTGATTCTCCTCAGTCGTGTCACATGAAACTGGTTTCTTCTTCTTTCTCGAGGGTGTGCAATTCTAGCTTCTTCTTTTTATACATATGTGTTTTCACATTCCTCAGTTATAATCGTATTCTTGATCCTTCTCTTAATCTCTATGGCATATGATAATTGTTCATTAAAATGTGCATTTATAAGTTTATAAGCTTTCTAAGCTGATCCAAGGTATAACTAAAACAATATATTTGGTGCAGTGAATTATTGTTTTATGCTACAATGTTAATTACTGTGTTGTTTTAATCTGAATAACATTCTTTTGAAGAACTATGATAAAAAGCATTTATCTTCATAGTAATTGTTATAGTAACAATCTATAACAATGACAAATAAAGCAATTAAAATACCAATAAGTTTTGAATATATAAGCAAATGTATCTGTAGACCATTTCAGGTTTTTTAAAAATTAAATCCTGCTTTGTAAGCACTTTTAGTTAGGAATCTAGTTATTTATAATATTTATATTTATGTTAAGATACATATTTCTTCAGCACTGAAATTGTTTTACTAGGCTGCAAGCCTTTAAGACAAATGTACTTGAACTTCTAATGCTATGATAGGTAACATACTATTTGTCTGAACATTATAAAGTGACTGTGTGACGAGAACACCAGAAATACTATATTTCAAATGTCAAATTAACACCCAACTTCTAGAGCATTTGCGTAGAATACCCTTACTCAGACTAATTAATGGCCTATCATTTGCAGATCTGGAATTAAAAAATTGAATGAATCTTTTTCCGGCACGACAGAATGTCAGCTTTCCATTCACACCTTTTAATTAGCAAATGGACAGGACCTTGCATTCCTGGCTTACCGTGGGACGGCTGTAAAATTCAGGAAGAGAGGGTTCGCTCGAGTCGTTTGCTCCGGAGAGATGAGGGTCAGGTGTGTTTGTTATGCAAGTGTACACTGTGAAAATCATTGCATCTTGTTTCAGTACACTTGAGAAGACCTTTTTGCATGTTTGTGACTGGTAGCTGCTAGGACGGCCATGACGCCGGGGGGTGGGGACGGGTCGGTGGCGCCCGTCACCAGCCAGGCTCGCTGGCTCTCCCCTCCCCTGGGTGCCAGGGGCCGGGCAGCACCGTGCGTACCCAGGGTTGCTCCCCAGTTTTGGCAGTCTGCTGCTCCATTGCTCCCCGAGTTGCCAGGGTAACTCGTGTTCCTGTGCCCTTGGTGGAGCTTCTGCAACGCATTTGTCTGCCACTTTGATCCATGAATTTGCTCCAACTGCTTCAGCTTCTGCGCTGAATTATGCTGCTGAGGCCCCAGTCTCTCTCCACTGGCTAGGGACCATGTTCACGGATGCCGGGCCTGGAGCTAGCCTGTGTGCACGCTCTTCTGAAAGGGAAACACAAAATATCACAAAAACTCAGTGTGTGCACATTGGGGGGAACCTGCAGCTCGGGACTGAAGGACAGAGGATTCTCGGTGTGTCTATTTTCATGTTCATTGTGTAAGCTGCTTTTCAAATGTGAAGTTCGAGAGTTGAATTGGAAAGTTATGGTTCATTTACCCATCTTCTGACCCCCAGGTCTCTATTCTATCAAGTCCTGGTAACTATTCCGAGCACACATCCATTGTATTTGTGTTAAAATATCTCCTGAGTTTTGATGTGGCTTATCTACAGCCTCTCTTCTATTTACTCCCCTTCCTGAAGATGTTTCAAATTCCATCCGTACACCTTACACGTAGAGGGCTTGTTGGATGAGATCTTCCAACGTTGGCTACCTAGAGCTCAGGCTTGCACTTCTACATCAAGCAATGTTCCCACTGGTTTTACGTGCATTTGCAAAGGAATGTGGCACAGCTGAGGAGTTTAGGAGCAAGCCTCTAAGAGTAACAAAGGGGTTTTGTATCTGTTTAATAAAATATCTCAAATCTTTTACATAGCTTTTGCAGCAGCTGCTTACCCCTGGCAAATGCACACTGGAATGTTGTCCTTCAGCAACAACCGGAGAAAAAGGAAATAATTTTTTTAGAAAGACATGGGGGGAAAAAATCATGTTTCAGGGTAATTTTAGGGATATTAAGTCTGTGGAAGTCTGCTTCAGGCAAATTCCTTTGCAGCTTTTTGAAGGTGGTACAGCCTGAGCTGTGTGAGTTGTTTGGTAAGTGATATATGCCTTAATGGATAATCCAATATTCAAATATACCCAAACTCTTTTTTCCCCCCTAACAGTTCAACCCATCTCTACTTTTAATTAGTTTTATGATGAAAACCAGAAACTAAAACTGTTGCTACAGCAGAAAATCCACTTTTATGCTTGAATGGCCAGCTCTAACGATTATGCAAACTAAAATTATGTACACTTCCTTTTTATTGCTCTAAATGCAGCACATACACTACTTACAGCTACCTCAAGTTTCTCATTTTCTATTTCTTTCTTCAGAAAAAGCACAGGATTTTTAATTCTAGAAATTAGTTCTTTTTCCTCTGCACTCTTCTGTTTGAAAATGTTTTGACATTATCAGTGGTTTCTTGGAAACCTTTGCTTTTTTTTTCCTTCTTCGCTTATTTTGATAACATCTCTTCTGAAGATATTCATTAGATAAATGGGGAAAATGGGATGCATAATCCTGAAAGCCCTGGGTCTTCTCTACATTATTTATAAGCATGTTAGCCTTGCCAGGACCTTTGGGCTGAGGTGGCTGACATGATGCAGCCATATCTTAACTGCATGGGAGAGAGTAATGATGCCCCCATTAGAAATTTGATGAGTGATAAATATGTTAGTGAATTCATTCCTAGAGAATGCAAAGTACTCCTAGAAAAAATGTGTGTGTTGAAGTCCTGACCTACAAGAATCCTTTTATAGCAAAGAAGAAAACGTTTTAAATGAAAAGGACATTGAGGATGCCTGCGGTTCGGCTCTGGCTGTTACAGCTGCATCCTGCGCTGATGCCCTGAAAACCTTTAAAATGAAAATAACCACAGACTGAAGCTGAGCATGAGGAGAAAAGCACTAGGATGTAGCCCAAATATGGCATGAAAATTAACAGATTCGTTGGGCGCGGTGGTGGATCTCAGCTTCTGCCATTTACGTGTCTGCTGGATCTTGGCGGTAGGCTGATAGGCAGAATTACTTGCTTCACAGATCACAGACGCTGTTCCAGCAAAATGGGCATCCAGAAAAATAGCAGACTTACTGGAGTATTGAGAAGAAGTTAGTCTACACCTGAAATGAGAGCTAGCTGAAGCTACCAGTTGCAAAACTAGACTGAGATTCAAAATACAAACCCCATGAAATAATGCAGAGGGTTAATTTGGATTTCACTTTCAGGTTCATCTTTGTCAGAGTGCAAATCTGAGAACAAAAAGGGCTTGACAAAGAAATAGCAATGAAAACAAGGAAAGATTGTGCATTTTTTGTTAGCTGAAACAGATCAAACTTTGCAGCATTAGTCACTCTGCGATGTTTTAAGCAGCGACCACCAGCAAACGTGAATGCAGCCTTTTTCTAAGCCTGCTTCGATGATAAAATCTTTGTGCAGAGGGCTTGATGACTCCCCGGTTTTGTACCAGAATTTTGATGTGCACTGTTCAAATGATGAGTCGATAAGAAGCAAGTTGCTCCAAGAAGAAATTTTAAAATAAATTAATTTCAGGTTTTGGGGTTGTGCATGAGGATTTTGGTATTACTCACAGGAACTGTGTGCTTCTGTGTTCAGTGTAATCTGCTCGGTGAACCAAGAACTGCATATCGTGAGGAAATCCTTTATTATCGTGGTGTTTCCTTTTAGGAATGAAATGAATGTTTTGAATGAAATGGGGCCTGATCAAAATTTGGCGATAACAAAGCTGACTGAAGTCATGTACCTTCTTGCAATACCTTGTACTGGATACTAATTTTGATTATTTTGTGTGGAAGTTTGGAACTTTTAGAAGATTGTCCCTTAAGAGGGAATTTGTGTTAGAAGAAGCACTCTGTCCTTCATCCGAAGGCTGACCTCTTTGCAGAGCTCACTGCCTGCGCGGCGGTTCCACTTCATCTTGCAGCGCGGTCTTGCTTGGGACACTCGGCCAACATCTTTAAACAATTCTGAAACTGAGTCTGAAACGAATATCCTAGGTTTACAGCAAAAGCTCTCTACTAGCCCGCAAGAAGTGGTATTAAAATGTAATGGGAAAATAGAAATCTCTTTTTTCAAAAGAGCTCTAGGGAATTGCTACAAAATTGGTGATCCTAATTTAGGAAATAAGGACACGGGTATAACTATTATATGTTTCAGATAGTCTGTCACAAAGATAACACAATAGCTAATATCATGGCAAATATTTTTTATTAATTATAGTTCTATAAAACTGATAAGTGAAAACATTTGAATTATTTTGTCTGTCTCTTAAATCTTAACTTTTTAGCTAATACATGTGTAATCTGTTAATGCACACCAATAATTAAGTTAAATTTGTATTGTGAGGACTTAATTGTTTGAGGTTTCTTATTTGCTTTTATCAGAGACCCCACACAGGAGACACAGAGACTGCCCTCCCCCCTATATGGTGGGACTGAATTTACCCTGTGTTCGTAACTGTAATTTTGCAGTACAGGGTTTGTCAGTCGCCACACAGCTCTCTGCCAGTGCTGAAAGCTCTTCAGACTATTTCCAAGACTGTGAAGTTGATTACTTGAGCAAAAGCTTCCATCGGAATTAACATTCTTGATTTCTTTAAATGTAGTATGTGTTTGAAGCTGTTTGAATAGCTATACTCAAAAATCTTTGCAAGCAGAGGCAACTCTTCAAGCATCAGTCTTGCTATGATTTTTCAGTGCTCCAATACTTCCTAATAGCACTGCATCAATGGCAGAGACTCATGGGAGAAATGTCCTGTTTAGGTCTTCCTACTGGCTAAAGGATGATAAAATTTATGGTTTATATATTATCTGATATCCAAAATGTCATATAGCCCAAATATCATTAAATGCAGGAAGGTTCATTGGCCGCTCTCTAGGTAGGGGTCTCTGTCCCTATAGTTAGTGTACATGCTATAACAATACATGTTTTCCATTCTAACCAAATTCACATGCTGTCATTCGTGAAAATGGAAGCGGAAATGACACATTGCATAGTGGTACCCATATCTTTTTTCTTCGGCTGTCTTCACACCAGCTGCTTATGGACAACAATTTTTAAATTTCCTTATCCCAGAGTGAATGTATATACATGACAGTAACGTGCACGTTATAACAATATAGATAAAACCTCTTTTCTTTTTCCTCTTGCTGCATCCCATCAGAAGATGATGCAACACATCAGAGCTGTATAACCTAGACAGCTTGGGATGACAAACACCAAAATTGATGAGCTCCTTCCTTATTTTGATGGATGTAGCTTGGGTTTGGCAGTGTGAAACGTTGTCTCCTGCCAGTACAACTCAGATGATCCTCCCTGTTCTCTTTGATTTTAACTCTTTATAGGCTCAGACTGTGCATAAATACAGTCTCTTAATCGTTTACTTATTTACCTGACCAGAAAGTGTCAGTACCATGAAGTGAAAACTGGATCATTTTAATTACAGACTAGCAGACATTTAATAGATAAATGGAATTCAGGTCAAATGACAACATAGAGCTCAAACTCTCCTATTCAAACTGAAATTCTCTGTGGTTGTTACAGCTATTCCCATTATCCCACTTTGCCAAATAATGGAGTGCCTTTCAAAACTGGGTAATTTAAACCCCTGACTTCATAAAATTTGACATCTTTGTATTGATGAGGTGCAAGTTAGCCAGAGATCTGATCTGAAGTCCCTTGAAGTCAAGGAGCCTTAGCGCTGATTGTAGAAGGCTGCTACTTTGGCCCAAAACCGACAGCCTTTGGAGCATACGTTTCTCTGGGTAAAGCTAGAGACCAGAGAGCTGACGAGAGGGAACGATGGACGTAGGAGTGTCAATAGCTGGGTAAGATTGAGCCTTCAGCAGGCAAAGGAGACAGCTGAGCTGGGCGCTTAATGTGTCATTTCTTTGAAAATAGCAAGAAAGCATCAGTGTGATGATTTTGAATTTTGGTGCATTTGTACTGTATTACTTGTGAAACCATTTGTGTGCCTACTGCGCTTGTGTTAACTCTCGCTTCCTCGTGTTGTCTTAATGGTGATTCGTAGTACCAGCCCTGGGCAGGGGAGACGGTCTGGATCCTGTCCTAAAAGGAGCATGATGCTGCCTGTTGCGCATGCAGAGGGATTTCTTGGCAGCCTGAACTGGTGCTGTTCTGTCTGCCTAAAATGACACTGTGGCTGCTTTGAGCTGGGTATTAGAAACTTAAATATAGTATTTTCAGCTTTGGCGTCTGCGTTTAGATCTGGAGAGCCATCAGGTATTGACACATTCCTGTTTCTACTGGTTGAACGGTGTTCCTTCTTGGCTCTCTCTCCTCTCCCTCGTCTCTTTTTATTTTTCAAAAAAGCATCTGGAGTTACAATATTGCTGAACCAAGCTAAGTTCTTGCTCAGCTCCGTTGTGGAGGCATCAGCTCTGCATTCCTGCTGTGCAAGCAAAGAACACCAAATAAAAGACATTTAGCTGGATAATGACCATCAGTTAGATTTAGTGTAAACTGATATTATTCTTAATTTGTACCAACATAACAAAGTTGAAGAAGTGCCATACTATTTGTTGATACCAAAATAGACTTTAAAAGCCTTCATCTATATTTTCTGTTAACTTAATAAAAACCTTTTTCACTTTACATTTGGGGGACAGGTCATTTTAGAGGGCTTTTTTTGCAAAGCATTCATTAAAAATGGTAAGTTCACCAATATACCTCAGCAAAAGGTACAAGACATGTTTTATTAAGAACTTAGTGGCGATTTTGTGTCTCAAGATAAATTATGCTTCCTTAACTTCCAAGCTGATCTCTACACCTCCCAGTAAACAATTTTTAGAGATTTATTGCTTCACATATGTTCAGTAGCCCAAGCAAATACGGATTGCAAAGAAATATGAAGGGCACAGAGTTCATTCCATTTGCACATTTATGGCTGTCATTGTCTTTGATCAATTAACCAGAGTAATATGAATATGACAAGAGAGTTTATTGAATAGGGTTGAGCTGAAAAGTCAGGAAAGTTGCAAGCCCACTGAACCTTGTTTGATAAAAATCAATCAAATTAGCATTATTTTTGAATTATATTAACTTCTATGGCACAGTAATGCTAAAAATCTTTAGCGAATGTTAGGCTCATTCACGCTTTGATTGACTTGAAGTGGGTATGCAGGCATTGCCAAGACTTAACTACAAAGAATAACAAAGTTGGGTGAAATTAGAGTAATAAAAGCTGTAGCAAAACCAGAGAAGGAACGTTTCTGAGTGACTAACAAGTAGTGAAGTGTTTAGTGGCTTCCTGTACAAGTATGGTTGGGAATAGAAGAGCAGTGAGTTTTTCAAACCGTTGATGTGCCTGTCCATATCTTTCAAGCAATTGTTTTTCAGTAGTTAGGGTTTCAGTGCCAAATGACACATGTTCCACTAGCATCTGAACAGAAAAAGATCATTCTAGTGTAGTGCTAAATTATTCTCTGTTTATTTGATATAAAACTCTAATGCACCATGGCTTTTTTATTTTTGATTGAAAATACATATTAAATCTTTGTAACTTTGAATTTTACATCAGTCAGAAAGTTCATTTTCAGTCAAGTGAAGTTAGTGATCCCAGTGGTCCAGTAACGGCTGTGGTGGTGGTAGGAGGATCTGGATTCTCACCTCTTTTGGGGATCTCTAGTAAAAAAAGGTCTTGTGGGTTGCTGCATAATGCTCGGAGGTTGCTTCGAGTGCCATAGCTCGTTTTTCAAACTGTTTTATGGTTTGTGCAAAAACTTCTTTGATTATAGATGGAGTTATATGTAGTAGAAATGAGGAGCCCGGTTCCTGAATTCATTTATGCCTGTTGATGTGTTAGTTGATGCATGTCAGTTGACGTGTGTATTGATGTTGTTTGTACCAGTGAAATTGCTTGGGTGTAAGTGAATTGTGCTGGCTGGAGGACGCTTTCCAGGCTGTGGTCCAGAACCAAAATCTTGCTTCTCTTGGGGAGAACTGTACCAGCCAAAACCCCTGCCGTGATTCCCAACCAGAAATTATCCTCCTGAGCTGCTTGTGAGCACCTGTAGGGCAGCTGCCTGGGCACCGGAGAGGGGTGGATTCCCAGGCTCTCTGCACTGCACCAGATTTTGAGTGAGAGTGGCTGTTAAATGTGTGCCGTATTGCCAAGAAATATCACATTGCCACGCTGCTGAGGCCGCGCTCGTACACGGTGGTCCTGGGAGTGGGGAGAAAGGATATTTGAGAATGGGGTTGGGGGGACTTGAGGAGTGCTAAGTAACGCCGTAAAACTAACCTAGCAAATCATAGAACCATACTGCAGGACACTACACGTACTATATTGCCACTGACTTGAATTACGAAGCATTAATATATGTCTGCATTTAAAAACATGCTACCTTTTTCTAAGGTCAGCCTTGAAACTTCTATGTCACAGTTATTTTTACTTGTCATTCCTTTTCTTTATGATCAATAATTGGCTTCATTCCTACTGGAGCGTGAAAGAAAGAAGCACCCACGTCATCTTCTGTTGTGCCCATTTTACCTAATGTCATCCAGAACCACCAGCAGGAAGAAGTTCTGCTGATGTGTAAGAGCTGCAAGGAAACTGAAGGGATAGTTAGGATAGTCTGCTGATATTTGGTATCAGATACACTCTAAGATAAATTGTGCTTTACCAATTTGCACTTTTTCTTTGTTCTCCATTTATTACATGCTAATGGTTACTGTTATGCAGGATTACTTTTAACTTGGACTGGGAGAATTGCTTATCAAATACAGAATTATTTCACCAGGGTTATCTGTAACAGGAATGCAAGCAGTGGGACTTTTTGTCTCTGGTATATTAGACTTTTAGTTACATGTGAGATGTTCACTGAAGGAACTCATATCTCATTCTGCTAAAACCAAACAGTGCAATAGAGCTTGCCCTGTTACTACCAGATCTCTTGCTTTAACTTTCTGCAACTGCCTTAAATTCAGTAACATTTAATCATATATATATTTATGATTATATGGGTTATTTAATCGTATTTATTTGATATATCCACTTCTCTCACCGAAACTACTTTCATAAATTTGTCCTAGAATACCTGTGTATGAATCAGGCCCAGTAGTACATGATGAAAGATTAAAACAAAATCTGAATCTGTTGTTCATCTTCTCATAGCTAAAAGGTTTCTCAGTTTGAGTGTTATCTTAAATTGCAGTGCAAACTGAAAGAGGTACTTATTTATTTTGCAGAAGCAATTTTACACTTGTGGTTGGTGATAAACAGCATAACATTAGTGAAGTTGATTAGGCACTATGCTGATATTTCTCTCAATTTTTAGGGAAACATTAGTTACATTTGCATCTTGTTAAATGAGATAGGAAAGAAGTTCCACGGATCTATTTTCATGACATCATGGCAGAGTTAAGCTTCTTTAAATAGCAAGGCATCCTATTAGACATGCACAGCTTTGAAATCAATTATATGCATTTTAATGAGAGGGAAATACTTTACTGTCATTGCATTGCTGTTCTGTCACTGGATGTGTGTATAATCAGCTTTTTAATATCTGCTTTCTGCACCACGCAATCTTGAGTGGCTGCGGAGCACCCGCTGCTGCAGCACTCTTACCTTTGCTTTTTCTGAAGGATGACTAGCATGACCTGTCATTAGGAGCCAGCTGGAGCAATGCCACTTAAATACTATTTAAGTTGAAGGATAAATCTGTGAGACTTGGTTTCAAGTTGACTGCCAAATGGTTTTAAATAAGTGACCTATTGCTCTCTACTTTTTATCATGGTTTTTTGTGTTTGTTAAAAATAGAACAAGAAAGAAAAACAAAAGACAAAACGTTATGCTAAGACGATTTTTTGAAATTCTGCTAATGACACCCTTCCCTAAGGCTGATGCTTAGATGAAGATTGAGAGAAATGGGGGGGGGGAAGCAGTCGAACTGGCGAGGGACCCGCTCGGTGGTGTGCGGGGCAGCAGCGGGCTTGTCCGCGTTGGGCACGCGGCACGGTGGCCCCGGCTGGGCACGGCGCCTCGCAGCAGCAGCACGGCGATGGGAACGGCGGGTTTCTCTTCTCCCGGGTGTTTCTGATGGGCTTCTACTGTAGGAAGAAAGGATTAGATGACCCCCTATGTCACTCATCTTTCTACCTGGCATTTATGCAAGAATCCTCCTTTGACACCTGCTCCTCAGGGCGGTGTAGTTTGCACCGTGTTTGCAGGATGCTGGGATTTTGACCACTTTCTCGGTTTAGGAAGTAATTTCTCCACTAGGGCAAGGTATCTCGCAAGTCTCTAGCATCCCTTGTTACACCTTGGAGAGTCCAGTCAGCGTTAAGGAGTTAAGGATGGTATTTAAGATGTAAGTTTAATAAGTGGAATTGTAATTTCATCATAAATGACCTGAAAGATAATGGTTGACACCATTTTCCTGGTGTTTGAGGAGCATAATGTAGTTAGCAAATAAAATGAATTCATTGTAAAGAAAATATTAGGCATACACTGTAATTCAGACTGAAAAACTCTATTTACTCACTCAATTGGAGGTAAGCTTTTCATAAAACAGATGAATAATTTATCTTACTCTTTTTCTGCTGCTTCTTTCCCTTCTAGTATCCCATAGTCATTCTCAGCGAAATATTTACTGTTTGATACAGGACAGATTAAATGCCTCATTGAAGGTCACACAGAAAGACTAACAAAGCCAGGAACTGAACGGAGGTCCCATAATAATTGCTTAGTTCCTTACGCACTTAACTTCTTAGCATGTTGATTAGGGCTGTTTGATTGTGTACTAGCACAAGTCGGGGCAGCTTTTCCAGGCTGATAGGATATTTATATTTTACTTTTACTATTCAAAGTTAGTATTTGATCACTGATGGTGAACCCCAGTCAGAGCCAAAAACCTCCTTAAACTAGACCGTACCATAAACTCAGATAATTTCCAGGCTGTATAGGTTCTTTGCAAGATCTGATCAAGTGTTATTTGATGTCATTTTTAAATCAAAATGGTCTTTCACGATGCATTTTCCCCAGTAAATTTCTGAATGGACATTTGCTTTGAATAACTTGAGATACATTTTTTTTCATACCGTAGAGAAATCCGTTCTCTCAAATGTTGCATTTTGCCTTTTCCCATCCCCATGCAAAATAGAAGTACAAACTGAAGACATAGAGGGAAGGGAATGAAGACCAAAATTCAGATGCCTATTGCTTTTTCCCAAGTTGCGCCTGCTTTCTGCCCGGCTCGGAGAGCAGAGAAGCGGTTCTGTCTCCCTGCTGCAGGTGCTGGGCTCTGGAGGCAGTAACACAGACATACCTGATGTTCCTTCTGCATTTGGGAAGAAGTGAGCATATTTTTGAGGCTGTAAAATCTTCCTGAGAAAGGATTTCTCTCTACTGAAAACTGTTAAAGAATAAAACCAAAACCCAGCAATCTTTTTCCCAGCCATTCTGTTCATCTTAGGTACCTGAAGCTAGCATAAAAAGAATGGATTACATTTGTGGATATTTTTATATCTGCTCTCCTTTCAAAGAAACAAACAGCGAGTTCTCATGCATGCATTATTCCCCTAGAAATGAGTTTGGTTTCCAGTATACCCTTCACAGCTGTTTGACCTTGCTGCTTTTCTGCACATAAAAGCCGTATTCTCTCTTGAAGTGCTGGCGGTATGAGAAACAATCCATCAATTTTACAGATGCTGCAAACACTTCAATTCACTACAAAGTTAACAGTATCACACTAAATCTCACATTACGGGTTCTATTTTCAAATAATTGACTTAGGAACAAGTATTATTTGGCCCAAATTTTGTCGGCACCAGGCTGAGGAGTGCTCCAGCGACATCGCAGCGAGGGTCATTGCTGGCCTCGGGACTTCTCCACCGGTCCCCACCGAGAAGCCTCTGAAGCTGGGTGGTGACCGCACCGGCCAGTGCAAATATCAGCACACATGTTTCAAAAACCATTTGAAAAGCTTCTTATGCAACTTCTTCATTGGATGTGAAATTGCCAGTTTGTTGGGAAGGAATTAAAAAAGTTCACCCACGCCCTCCCGCCAATATTTTGCACTTGCCCAAATTCCTGTAAAACTGGGCTGCAAAACAAAAGCTTTTTGCGCAGACGAGACGGCCCCTGGGGAGCCAGCGTAGCAGCCCGTGGGTCGGGAGTCCAGCTTTGGGGCCTGAGAAGGTGAACGCGGTAAACCGGTGAATTCTGCGGTACTTAGGTAATGGCCGTCATGTGGCCGTGTAGATTTAGCGGTATTGCTCTGAACTGGAGAGCTGTGATTAGTTTGTACTAATAAAATTAAAAATAAAAAGGATATTCAATTTGTGCTAGTGCTCGGAGCAGCTGATGGTGGAAAAGTGCATTTGATCTTCTCACAGCACACTGAAGTAATGTTTCCTCAATAATTTATTTTTATTTTAATTCAGATACGCTGCCACTCTAAAAAATTACTTGCGTGACCGATCTTCACCAACCTTTTCCTGAAAGAGCATTTAGTTTAATATTTATGACAAAGTATTCGTTGCTCAGGCCACCGAGGTCTCTCGCGCTTGGTTCTCTGCCTGCGTTCAGCTGTGCTGCACCCAGGGCCGTTCTTCACCCCCAGTGCCATCACGGCAGAGAGGGCCCAGAGGTACAGCCGTGTCTGTCCTTCCAACGAACCGCACAAGGCTTCTTGTTGTTGTTATTTAAAAATGATGATGGCAGAGCCCTATTTTACGTGGCACCTTAGCAGTTAGAAAACTTCCTGAGGAATCAACTTTGATTCCTCTTCTCTTCTCTGCTTGGGGGACCCAAACCCACCTCTCTCGCCTCTCAGCAGAGTCACTGCACTAGCGGAAATGTCCCCTGCTCATCTCCTCACTGGCTCCTTAGGAACGGGTTACGCTTTGGTAAAATATTTAATGTTGACTCCGTCAGCAAGAGCATATTCTGTAGTTTATGGTGCTAGGCTGATGGGAGAGGTTGGTATTTCACGCCCTGCTGTTAGGGCTTTTTTTTTTTTTTTTTTTTTTAACTACATTTTGTCAATAATTGTTTCATGTAAAAATAAAGGAGTAATTTCCTGGAGCATGGATATTGCAGCCTAGCTCTTTTCCCTCTTGAGTGCTTACCCAGAAGGCCGAGAGTCACATTTTTCCTGGCCCAGTGAAGACTGGATTTTTTTACCCAGTGGATCAACTGCAAGAGCTGGAGACGAGCCTGCCCACAGCAAGAAAAGCCCTCTGCCTTGTGCGGTCTCCTGGAAAATCCCCGCGAGGTGGGACAGGGTGAAGGCAGCGCTCCCACAACCTGCTGCGTGGAGGAGCATCGTACGCTGTGGACGGGGCATGCGTAAGGGTGAACCACTCCAAAACTTGGTCTCCTCGCTGTGAGCTCAGCCCCTCCCAGGCGTATGGCCTGGCCCAGGCTAACAGGGTCCACCGCGCGGGGGGAGCACAGCCGGGACTGCGGTCAAAGGGAGTTTTGGTCCAGCGTCTGCACTGAGCACTTCTCGCCTTGCGCGGTTGACTTTGGAGTGGCTGCCTCTGCCGGGAGGCCTCTGCTGAAGCCCATACGTTGATTTCAGAGTCATTTATATCTGAGCCTCTCAGTAGAATGACATAAAGAGTTTTTGAATCTACTTTAAATTGAGAGATTTATCGTGAAATGTTGAGATTTTAATGATGTCAGATTTCATAAATCTAGGGAACACTGATATTAGCAAACCAAAATTAGAGAGGGAGACAAATGCCATCACTTGTTCTTAACGCTTTGACATAAAAAGACTGATCATTTTTTAAGTGCTCATTTTATCAATTAAACACTGGCAGAAGTGCAGTGTAACTTATTATTCAATACATATAAATACATATAAATACACCATTATCCACTGTCCTGCTGCGGAACAGTAAATAATTTGTACAGTGACTGTTTTGTGACTGATCCATGATAAACTTACAGTTTTCCTAAATTAAATTCTTTGGTTTTGACTGTATGCTAAATCACACTTGTGCATTTCTGTGTCCAGTATTTAAGCTGTAGCCTTTGTTGAGAGTTGTCAACTAAGGTTGACAGTTTTCATGTCACTTTTCAGGAAAGGATTTTGCATGTATTAGGCTGCCATTCCTCTGGCTTCACGTAGAAGTCTGGAATCTAATGTGATTTTTAGCTTTGAGATTTTTTCCCCCCACAAATAGTATTCTTTGCCCCCTTAAGATCCATTTATATTGGCTAGAATTTGGGTAGGAACAAAAAATTAGTCATGACCGTAGAAAAATTATTTCATAAAAAATGCAGTGTTTCTTGGACTGTGTCACTGGACATGAGCAAAAAAATTCTGTCCGGAATAGTAATAATAGAGCATAATTCTTATATTTCAGTGGTAGGAGCTTTGTAATTTATTTATTTTCAAAAATATTATTTTCTTAGGGGTGTTTGTCAATATAATATTTAAAATAGATAGCAGCATTGGTTGCATTGTGTGTAAGGGCAGTGTATGTTTTTTTTATAAACAGTTTTCACAATATACATCAAACTTCAGTGGTGTATCTACACATCTATTCTTATGCTTCCCAGGGACGTTAACTGAACATTATTTATGCAGTCATTTGTAATAGGTAGAGGAAAAAATAGTAACTAGAAAAAAAATTTTTTGTGTGTTGTAATGCAAAATTTGACTTCAACTCTGTGGTGGAAACTGCTAGATTAACTCATTTTACCGTACTGTCACAAGCTTGAAAGTTAAGGTAGAAACACGCGCTCCACTACTTATACCGGCTGGGGCATGTTTTGTGGTACAGTGGATTCAATCTAGACATCTCCATTTAAAGCTGCCAGCTTTGCTGGTAAAAAGACCCTCTCCCTTTATCCTATCCGAATCATTTCACTGTTTTAACTATACTGATCTTATCAACATAAAATACTGTATTTATTTTTAATTGTTTATAATCATTACTGAAATTACCTGTGAGGCAAGAATGATGGGTTGCACGCTTTACCCTGGCCTGGGAACTGTCAGTAAATCAAGATGTTTCTTCTCTTCTTCACATCCTCGCCACGTATAGATTAAGCCATATTATTTTGTATTCATGGCTCCATCACTTGGAAATCTTCCTGTGTGAGGTTAGTAATGCTTATGTTGCTTAAAAGGCAAAATTTGAAGAACTCTTTGCATATCAATTTAATTACTTTTCAGAGTCAAAGTATTTGGTTTGAATTGTGTCTTTCCAGAGGAAGGGAGAAAAATGTTAACATATTATCTGTGTCATCCATAAAAATATTTAGGTGCTAAGAAGAAGAAGACACTAAATTTGTGTCTGTTCCGGACTATGGAGAAATGCAGGAAAATCGCTTAACCTTTGGGTGTATTTAGGGGTAAGTGTTTTGCATTTGTGTGGGTTAGAAATGACTGGACCTGCAGTTTAGATGCCATCTCAGAACATGCCTGGTACTTCTGCTCTGATCCCCAGATTTCCTAACTGTTCCCTTGGTGTTACGAGCCAGCTTTGTTAGTCTCAGTAAACATCCTCGGAAGACACCGACCTTCATACATTTCCAGATTTGCATATTAAGGAGCAATGTGTATTCAGTTATGTTGATCTAGGCTTTGCTTCCTATTTTTCACATGCATTTTTTTAAAAAAATGCCTCTACTGTTTTTAAAAGCTCTCACAGAGTGCATGGCAGAGCAGATTACTGAGAGATGCGTTTAGTTTCCACTGTATTGCACTTCGTAGGCTCCGAAAGGAGCTGAGAGTGCTTCAGGTTGCAAACATTTCTACCATTACTGTAGGTGAGGCATTAAGGGAAACAGATTTGTTCACATCCAAACTTAATGCAGTCTTTCCACAAAGTGTCCCCCATACGACCCCGTATACGAGTTCCCTTTTTTCCATCATGGGACCTAAATGCAGCGCTGAGCCTTATGATGGACTTTCATTTCAACCACTGGTTCCGTTCCTCTTAGTCTTTTGACCTTAGATCTGCCTTCCAGCTTGCTCTGTGTTTGGGTTGATGAGTTAGAGCTTCATGCTCTCCTGCTCCTATCTTCTTATATATTTTTTTCCCAACAAAGCAATAATAAGAATAGTTCTGGGATTTTTGCCAAAAGTGACTTCCAGCTTTCACACAAATCAGGAAATATTTCTACCTTTCTCTCCTCTAAGCCTCTAGATTCCTCAGAGCACAAATTGCTTTCCTGGATGTCCACAGGGCACTTACAAGTTCAAAACGTGCCTTTGCAGAACTGAGGGTGTTTGCAAACCTTACTCCTTGTTTGCTCTGAATAAATGCGATAACTCTATTAGATTCCTAGCAAAAATGGATTCTGTTCCCCTAGTCTCCTTAAAGAACAAGGGGAGAAGTCCAGATAATATTTCATAAATGTACATTTAGCAAAGGTAGCAGCCACTATGAAAATGGGGAGTTGGAGCTGTACAGTGATGTGAATGAGCGCCCTGTTTCCCACACAGACACATTACTGGGCAACCTCTATTGCACTTGCTGGTACTGGCAGCATTGTTTTCTACAAATGAAATACTACTACCTAAAATCTGTAGATTTATAGAATGTCCATGATTTTTATGTTGCTTTTTTGCCACTTCTTGGGTATCCTGTGAATTGCACAGAGCTTTTTATGCAGAAAGCGTTCCTGCCACTTGGCTCTAAAAGCGAGTGTTCCACAGCGGTGCCACATGTTGGGCAGCCTGCAAATTTGTTAGAGTAGCAAGCATTAGCTGTCTGTTAGTTCCCTTAAGTCAGCAGTTGTTTGTGCTCGCTCACTAACAAATCACTATTTCTTTTATTTATCAGCAAAAATAAAGCAAAGCATGAAATAGCAGGGAAGCTCTGTCACAGTTTCCTTTAATGCAATCCTGGCATTAAACTCCACAAGGAAACTTTCCTAGGCGAGCAGCTTTCCTAGGGTAATGTCTTGTAAGAAATAAAGAAAAGATTGGATGGACTATTATGTGCAAGAAGATATATTATAGTAATGAACCAAATCTTAGGCTCCCATCCCATCACGTCCTGAACATTTTGGAGAGGCTGAACAGATTGCAAGTGGAAGAGACCCGTTCGCCAGTCGCTGTCTGACTGAAATCTCAGGGGTCGGGCAGCTTGGCAAGCGGGGAGCGTTTGCACAAGAACAACCTCTGTAATGAACTTTCCGATTTCAGATTGTGAGAGTCTGACAAGATGGTCTCAGCTCTGTGCAAAATTTTGGAAGAAAGCATCAGCAAATGTTAATATAATCACATCTGTCACACAGGCCTAGTCTAATCAAGATTTAATTAGAACCATTTTAACCAAACTAGAATGAAAATGGTGATGACAAAGAAAACAGAAAAATTGTGTTGCTAATTTTTTCTTTCTGTTAACTAACATTTTTTTTAAAGCTATCTTTTAGTAGCCAAATTAGTTAATAACATCCCAGGTGTTAATAAATACCTGAAATAAGGAAGCCTTTAAAACTGTGATTTAATCAGTATTGCTCTCTGTGTTGATTTGTACTTCTTTTGAGGAGATAAGAGGGAGGCTGTTATTTGTGCATGCAGAAAAGGGGTTGGTAGAACTGTGGAGTTTACCTGTTTGTGGTCAGTTTTGCACTCTTCACAATTGCTGAGCAATCCATAGAAAACCTCTGACTAGCGCATAATTCACAGAGTCATTGAATTTCCATCTGGCGTTTATTTTCTATTCATCAGAAGCTGTGAATTTTAACTCCTTTTTTAATAATACCCTTTGCAAATTTAATAATAAATAATATAATAGCTCACAAAAGCATATAGGATATCATATTGCCATGCTAAAGAAATTAGATCATGTATAAAAATCTATTTAATGGAACCTTTTGTCAACTGCAAAAGCACTTTGTATGCCACCATAATAATGCCTTTTTATGTTGAGATAAATGTCAGACAGGTTTATGTTTTCCTCAAAGTTACTGTGTTTAATCTGTCTAGCTACTTTATGATAAGTAAGATCATACTCAAAATGAATATATAATTTACTTTTCTGACCCTGCTAAAGCTTTGGCAAGTTTGAAATTTAGTCTTTCTTTTAAACAAAATAGTTCCATTTGTTTCAGTGGTTGGTGCTGCCACAGATGCAAGGAGGAGCTCACTCAGCTGTACCTCTAGTTGCAAAGCTAAATCAAATCTGCTTCCCTCCCTCCCTCAGTCTTATAAATTAAGATATTGCATTGATGTCCTGCACTTTCAGGTAATGCTCATTTGACCAGCTGAAATAAAGCATTTGAAATCTGGAATTTAATGATGATAGGGTTACAAAGCATATTGCACCCTATAGTAAGTGTGGACTCCGCAAAAAGCCACTCCTGGAAAGCGAGGGCTTCCTCCCACCCCTGCTGAGTTTCTGGTCGACTGCAGCAAGCGGTAGACTCTCCCGGCGGTCCCTGCAGCGTGTGCACCGCGGTGGTGAAGGAACAGCTTGTTCCTGGCAGCTCGGCTGTCTCCAGCGTTCCTCAGATTTGCTGCGCGCGCTGGGAAGTCCATTTTCCTCTGGCGAAATCCCTTTTGTGTGTTCCTAAGTGGTTCTACTGATTTAATTGGCGAAAGGGAACGGTCAGCAGGGCCGTGGCGTCCTCAGAATAGCTCCTTAGAAAGGCGGCGGTTCGGTGAATGGCGAAGCGTCCCGGGGCTCCGTCGCTTTCCTGCCTGGAGGCCAGGAGCTCACTTTCTTGATACCTAAGCAGCTCACCAGCTCAAATCCTTCCTGTGCTATTGCAAATGAGGGAAGTTTGGAGTATCAGTTTCCCACACTTGCTAATCCCATTTTTCAATTATAAGATACTTAAACTGGTTTTTAGGCTTTCGTTTTTGCACATGAAACTTTTATATATTTCAGGTACTCTAAAATACATCCCTTTTGTAATGTATATAATAAAAAGCTACATAATGTATAGGTTGGGCCAATATACAAAGAAAAATGTCCAGTATCTCTATCAAAATGATGTTTTGTATTGCTTATTTTCATGCTTCCGCCCAGACCTCCTATGTGGAAGAAAACCAGATTCAGGCTCTGGCAAACCCATGGAGGAAGTAAAGTAAATTACAAAGTCAAAAACCCTTTCCTGCAAATACACTGCTTTAGGCAATCCCAGCTTTAAGCATCGGGGTTGTTATGTGAAAGTAGCTCTGTAAACAGGAGGGAACAAGTAGTCACCAAGGTCCAAGGGGTACAAAATGTTTAGCACTTTTGGGATCAAAATCCACTGCTTAAATTGTATTTGGAAGCAATGTGGAAGCCACTGAAAAATCTGAAGTTGCATTTTCCACTGCTCTGCCTTTCTACAAGCTCTTAAATTATAACCAATGCAATAAATAAGCAAAACTCAAGGCAAATGTAGTGAACTGGCAATTTAATACCTGTGTTACCTAGTGCATCAGGGTCTCTTACAAAATATGAAATAACTTTAAATCTCTCAAAATAATTTCCCCACAATAAAAGTCCTTCTACTGAGGCACACATAGTCCAACTCCTTGGAGATGTGGGCATGACCCTTTGTGTCCTTTTAGAGCATTTTTAAATGATTTTGCTCCTAGCTTAAAAGTGTAATATCTAGGTAAGGTTTTCTCGTATTTAGAAGAACCTCTAAAAAGAGATTTCTTTTGCAGCCTTTTCTGCATCCTACTGCAGCTCCAGTGTCGATCTGTTTCTCCTTCTCTTACATGTCTCCGATCCTTCCTACCAGTACTGTTTTCTCGCGTTATGTGCTAGGGACTCATCCAGGGCAGCAGCATTCGAAACCAGGCTGGGAGCTGGGGCCTTACTATGCTGGAGTGTCTCTGTGGCTGCCATCAAGCTGCTTTTTGACCTTTGAAATATTGGCTCCACTAACATGGTTGGGAGGCAATCCTCATGAAATTAATACTGTTCTGTCCGCTAAAGAGCATTTCAAGCTTGTGTGGATACAGTATTAAGAATTAGCACATTGCAGACAGAGAAATGCTATTGCCGTGAATTTTTGGGCCTTGAGTTGATCACTAGCAAAATTATTCTGTGGGATTTCAGATAAAAATAGCTCTGCTTGGTTTGGCATTTGGGGTGTTTTTGGTGAGAAAGAAGGGGAGCTTGTCCTGATGGGTAAGATTTGATAATTTTTTTATCATTATTTTTGTGATCTCTGAAGACGTACGTTCTGCCATCATATCACGTGGTCTGTTTTCTCTCAGACCTGGCGATTGCCTTAGTTTGCAGATGGAGATAACAAATGTAACAAATGCAGTATTTTTGTTGAAGACACTTCATTTCAGATATTTTAGCACACAAAGAAGACTTAGGCAGTCATAAATAGAAATTACATCATTAACTCATGTAAGAATGTAAACTTGTTGCAAAAGAAAAGAGTTTGCTGCAAAGGAGAAGCGTATGAAACAGCCCATTGAGAGAGTTCGCTAAATATAAACTCTCAGAGGTTAAACAAAAAGGAACAAGTTGTCATGAAAATAAGCTTCTAATGCGGTCTGATTCATTTTGGTGTTTATTTCATCCTCAGCTGACTGTAAGTCAGCTCTGAGCAATAAGCACTTGTTACTGAGCTTCTGAAACACACTGGTTTTGTTGGTCAGCCTGGCCCAGGTTTCGCTCCGCGGGTACGTGCCGGAAGAGCTCGCCGCTCCTGGAAGGAAAGCCCTGGTGCAATCTCCCCGGCCTCCCTCTCAAAGCTTGTGCGTTCTTGCGGGAAAGGGGACAGGCCTTAAAGTCTAGGCGAGCGCACCATAAGCCTTTCCCTCTATGCAGTTTTATTTTATATTTGAATTACTGGGAAAACTGGATAAAAGAGAATTTGGATAGGTTGCCAAATTTTGTTCATTGTAGTTTTTAAAATGCACTTGGAAAATGATCTCTGTCCTTTGGTGAACTATTCATATTAAATGTAAAGAAACTCTTCAGATTTACTGTCAGTAGTGTTATTAATGTGTTTCAAATGAAATTTTAAGAAATCAATTGAAACAGTTAAAGCAGCCTGTTTTTAATGTAATGGAAGTATTATGGTAATTAATCAAAACCTTATATTGTTCTATAACACTAAAAAAACACAATATTTGCTTTCCGTTTCATAGTGTCAATAATATCTTGTAAATATTAAGTAATTTTTAAAATCTTAGCTAAACCATTCTGGTAATTGAAGTGAAAAATTAGCACTTTAAAGAATTTCCACGCTTACAATGAAATGTTTCTTGTAGAAATCTCCTCACCATTAAATATGATTTGCTTTCAAGCTGATCTTCTTCCAGACAAAATTACTGCATGTAATTAGCTTATGCAGAGACTGGCTTTAGCCAGATCAGGCTGTCGCTTCGTACGGAGCAGTGTCACGGAGAGGGCCGGAGACCCTCATTATTAGTGCTCCAACAGCTTTGGCAACAGCTTTGTCCTGAAAAGAGCAAAAATATAATTTTCCCTAATATCTAGTAAACTTGCCAATGCAATAATCAGAAACCAGAAACCTAACATTTGTTGAAACAAAACTGAGCAGATAGAAAACCTCTTTTTTCTGTGATAGGTGATGCGAAATCAGCAGGTCCTGGGCTAGCTGAAGGCTGACCCCAGCTTTCTCTTCCAGTCACATAAAATGGTGCTAAAACAATACCCAGAAGAGCAAGCCGATAAACCAAAGTAGCAGCCTGTAGGAAAGCGATGCCTCCACAGACCTCTGGAGGGTCACAGATTTCTTTAATGGGGTCTACAAAAAGTGAGAAAGAAAAATTTCAGAAGGTATGGACTCAGGCATTAGGTATACAAGGACCTACCTCTACCATGACGTGTCTGAGATTTATAAATTGAGAAAAGGTTGAAAAATACTCCTCTAGAATGTGAAGAAATGTGCTAAAAGCCCTGAAGCCCAAGATAGATTGTTCAAAACTCCTTTTTAGAGAGATGTATAACTCTGACATACTATTTTAATGTTGGTTACTTACTTGTCTTTCTTGCTTTATATTTAACTGAAGATGGGGGGCTTTTTGCCAACCATGTGGCTTCTCAGCTGGTTTCTCATCAGAAATGAGCAATTTGTACAAGGTATGCTCCAGTACTGACACACATACCCTATTTAAAAGAAGTCTAATACTTGTCTCTTACCATCTGAAATACAAAGAAAAAAAGGGTTGTTTTAAGTTCTGTCTTCATTTGTATTCCTGGACACAGCATTCAAAAATCCAAAGCCCCTTGAGGGAATTCAAACAATTTTGACCTGTCTTGAAAATAAGCACGTAGTTTTTCTGGATACAATAAAGAAAATCTAATATTCAGTTGAATCAACCCCTTGAATATTAGGTTAAAGTCACATCTCTTCAAAGCAGCCACTACTAAGAATCTTAGAAGATAAAAATTATTTTTTCTGTCTATCATGCAGTATTGCTATGGGTAGAAAGCTGCATGATCTGCATTCTGTCCAGGGAAAAGCGAAATAAAGAATAGACCAGAGAGCTGTTTTGCTGCATGTGCATGATAATGTCAAGAATTGTGAGTAGTTTCTATTTTTCCTTTGCCTTCCCTGCCATCCCAAATGTATGAGAAAGCCATATTGTAACTAAACGAGCAATGCTGTTGCCTCTTGTTGCATGAATCTTTCAAACCATAACAGTTATGTTGATCTTGAGTTTAGAAGCCCTGATACTATTTCTATAGCATTTTGTAAGATTATTAGACCATATCTTCAGATTTTTACAGTGATTTAAAATTATCACCATTCAGAAAGGAGTATCATTTAAAATAGTGTGCCCTTTGCCCGTGTGAAGTGCGTTAAGAGCTTCAGAACGTGTCTCCATACTTGTTTTGTTCTTTCCTGAGAACTTTGCATTTGTCTCTGTCATCCTAATCTCTGAATCATCCTGATTTCTGATATTTTTCTGATATTCTGATCTAATTACATAGATCATACTGGAGGCTGTTCTTTTAAAGGGAGTATCTACCTTAAACATGCTGCATACAAACAGTGCTGATTTGCTGTACATTGATTCTCACTATGGTACCTGCACTCTGAAGGAACAGATTACTTTTAGGATTAGTCATAGTTAAAGTCAGTCCTTTTAGACACTGATGCTGCCAAAGCAAATAAAGTAAAGGCAAAATTATGTTCCATTACCCTTTAATCCTGTGTTATCTTGTAATAAACATGGATTGTTTTTTAGCTTCGTTTTAAAGAGCAGATGTCTATTTGCATAATGTTAAGATTTAGTTAGAGTTGACAAAGGAGAATTACATCTCTTTTTTACAATATGACTAATATATGTGTAAAGGATTAGATAAAGCAATACAAAACCAGCGTATGATTTGCACCTTATTTCTAACCCATTCTTTGTACTTGAAGAAGTATCATGAATGTAAAAGAGTATAGCTACTCTTTTCAGTGGAGTGCAGAAAGGTGTACCTCATCTATAGCAGAATTTTCCCCTAGCATCCGTGGGAAGTAAGATCATCTTGTTATGGATTTTATTCTCTTACTAGCCAATTTGTATGCTGTTGAGCTCTCTTCTGTATTTTAACTCAGAATAGGAGATAATAATATCCAATG
Organism: Dromaius novaehollandiae; assembly: GCF_036370855.1. Lineage (NCBI taxonomy): Eukaryota > Metazoa > Chordata > Aves > Casuariiformes > Dromaiidae > Dromaius > Dromaius novaehollandiae. Next base: position 8,075,747 of record NC_088108.1, read on the forward strand.
TAGCCAACATACAGCTACAACTTCAGCTTGAAACCAGATTTCAGTGACCCACTACTTCTAAATTGCAACCTGTCAACTATTATTATTTCCATAACTTCGTGCACCAACTTTCTTTAGATATCATCTTGCTCTTCCTATGTCAGAGAGCAATTAGAGCTGCAATTTTGTTTGTAATTTTATTGTTGTCTATGTAGTGTGTAGGTTTGCTTTGCTTTGTTTTGTTTTTAGATTTTATATGTTGTCTATGTAGTGCATAGTTGGGAGAAAGGGGGACCCTGGGAGGAAGAGGAGAGCAAAGAGCACGTGTATTGTTTTGCATATGAAAATCCTCGTACCTCTGCCTGAGACAACTGTGTCCTCTGTAAAAGTAAATTTGAGGTGAGAACCAACAACCCTTTGTGACATTTGCCTCGTCTACCTGGAAATAATTGAAGTCTCTCTATATTGCTGTGTTTTCTGCCCTTGCAGTCTAATCTGCCTTAGCGTTTCATAATCGCTGTTGCCCCTGGTCAAGTTGTCACAATTATAGGTCTCATAGTAATCTGCTTTCTGTTTAAACTTGGAATTTGAATCCCTGATACAGGTAACTTCTTTGCTTTACTTGGTCCTAAGCTTTCTTCAACACAGGACACTTCTTCTCCAGCAGGCTGTTTTACTGCGTTATTTCTATGTAATGTTTCTTGATATTAGAGTTTTCAACTCATTATTTTCCTTCCACCAAGTTTCTGACATGCCTATTATGTTAACAGCCTCATTTAAAACCAGGCATCCAATTCACATCTCATTTTTTTTAGACTTGTTGCATTGGTGTGGGAACGCACACAAAAAATAACAACATTAACCAGTATAAAACAAATAAAGACAGTTTATTTTAACGGGGTTATTTTTAGCATAGAGGTTAAAACCGCATGCCTGCAAAAGTTAATAAACATCTTTGCAGCAGCAGTGTTTTGTAATTTTTTGCTTTGCTCTTTGGCTCCTCAGAGTTTGGAGTCTGCAGAGAGGAGCGCAGAGGGTTACGTGCACATGGACCTTGGTAACATGTTTATTCCTCATCTGGTGAACAGTTCATTGCGATAGGACTGTCAATAACTAGTGCGACCTTCAGCGCCGACACTCTGCTTCAGCGTTGTTCTAACTGATCCACCACAATAGAAAAGCAAAATAAAGTGAAAATCACATTGAACCGTATCAGGAGAGCAAGGGAAAAATAAACGCGTTCAGCTGTGTCTCCATTTTGACCTGCTCTAAATACAGCACTGTAACGGCTCTCTTGTATTTGCAGTTACAGCTCTCCGTGGGTCAGAAACACTGACTGTTCACTTTGTATTATTCTTTGATTTATCATAAATAAACAAAAGGATGACAGAGGAAGATTTTGTTAAAATAGAAATAGCAAAGAAGAAGGTCATATAACAAGAGTCATCAGAGAACTGCAGGCTTTTAAATGCATATAGAAAAATGAAATAAGAAATGAGAACCCTTTCTTCATTATTTCGTTAGGTTAATCTATTCCTATTGGCTATTCCTATAACTGTTGAGACATATTTGTCACCTGACAAGCACATAAGACATTTTTGAATTGAGTCCAGTGGTTTTAAATTAAAGGAAACATTTTTGATTTTGGTGCAGTAACCAAATATGAAAATGATTCTAGGATCAAAAACTATGCTGACCATTATCTTGAACATGCAATCAGTGCAGTTCGTAGGGGACAACTAGACAGACACATGAACACATTCTGTGGATTAAAAAGAGTGATATTCTAAATGTATTTCGCTTATCTGCAACAATTAAAATATAATCCAGATGTTTAATTTCCATATCTTATTTACTGACTTGTATTTTGAATAACAAAGTTTCAGCGTTACAGTTAATTTTTGCAAGGAGAAGACTCAATTAAGTATTTTCAGACAGTTGTTAAAAAGTAAAAATTGCTTCCAAAGCTGCAAAATTAGTTTATTACTGGACCCTTTGATTTTAAACATTATTGTTCATAGTCAGTATTTTTAAGATAAGCTGTCAGATAAAAAGAAAATAATACCCTACATAAATTTGAACATAGTTGTGTTTTTTGTGCAGAGATCCTCATGAATTAGACCCTTGGATATATATAGGCTCTTGCTGATGTCAGTAAGACTGTGTGTGAATGCAGGTTTGTCCCTAAATAAATTAATTTGTAGACTTAATCCTGCTATACCTTATTAGGACAGCAGTCAATTAATGTGTAATTAAAAGACCTATAAATATTTCCATTTTGACTAGTAATTCTAGTTAATATTGGAACTGAGTTAAATAATCAAAATTGCACCTGAAAATTGTGCAGGGTTTTTGAGGAATAATGAAAAAATGATACCGTGCATGGTAGCATGTCAGAAATTGTCATAACCATTTCCCTCTGACGACAGTAATCCTTTCTGATTCTTAAAACTTTGGAGATGTCTTTGGAGTTGCTATACTGGTGGTGGAACTCCATTCAAATCATAGAGCAAATTGATACAGGCTTCTCAAACGTGTGTTGCATAGGTTTGTTACATTGTCATTTCCTTGTGCTTCATGGCTAAGAATGGTTTTTACATCTGTTCATTCTATTGTCATTACCATATATTAAATTTCTGTCTTTGTCTCAGCTGGTATTAATGGAAAGTCATCCTTTGGTTGAACTGTTCTGAATGATCTACTGCCACTTACATGTATTAACATGGCAATAGTCATCTTCTAAATCTTTAGCTTTTGTCTTCCAAATCACATTCCTGAAAATCAGACAGCTTCAGTCTGATTATCTGAGCAGTTTACATTTCAGAGCTTGTTCTGCACGATATCCATTTTGCATACAAAGATTCAGGTTTCTATGCTACAAAACAAGGAAATATATGAGTTTCTGCATAACACTATTATTTTAGCCCTTCTTTTTCCCGACTTATTTGATGTTCCATATCCTGAAGGGCAAACCAGTGATTAAATATAGGCACATAAAGGTATATACATGTAATTATATATACAGACACACACACAAGCTGCACTTCAAGCTCCTCACTGAGTAATATTGAATTATTATTTCAACAGAACATTCTGCCTCATTTTTAATGAGGTCATCTACTATACAGTATCTCATTACTGTATTCCTATAGATGGAATAAGCTGCTCTTTAATCTTTTTTTTTTTTACATTAGCATTTTCATTTCATTGGGCACTGTGGCATATATTTAGTAAAACAATAATGATCATTATGCCTTTCTGTACATGTTTTTTTTTAATCATCCTCATCTCTGTCCAATTTAAACACGTTCAATAACACATTAAGTGTTTCTATCATGTTCCATCATGTCTATTCTGTCATCTGCACCCCGGGAGCAGAGGTGCTCGCAGTGGAGTGTAGTCTTTTGGTAGCTCATCTATAGAAGCATGAGACAAAGCAACACTAAAGAAGTGTTCCTTCTACTTTTAGTAGATGGTGATCAGGTTTACCTGATGTGATGATCATTGGTTGTCACCTGCACTGTCTCTTTAGGATAACTTTCAGAAAGCTCTGTCTAAGACACAAGTGAATTTTATTTGTACTGTAGAAATTCCTGTGCTTGAAAAGGAAAATGACTGCCAACAGTGTGACGCTTATAGGTTGCTTTTTTACTCCTTTAATTTAGGAGCTTGGGGTAAGAAGTAGTACTGAAATTATGAAAGAAACCAAGAACAAGGACAGATTTGCTGGGTTTGCAATAGCCTGTCGTAATCAAGCGAATGCTGTGCCCTGCTGCATGCTGTGCTACTTGCACTTACCTGGTAGGATAAAACTTGATGTCTGGACTGATTGTATTGCTGTAGTCTGACACTGAAATGAGAAAGATTGACTGAGGTCGTCATCAGCATGGGAATCTTTTAGCCAAAAAGTGATAGTAAAACTGTCATTCTTACTTACAATGCTGAGTGAAATGCTGGCATTATTCTGTGATCGTGGAAACCATCTAAGCAAATGGTCTCCAAAGGGGGAGCTGCTTCCCAACAGTGCAGGCCATGAGAACCCTCCAGGGCTAACTCCCCTCAAAATGTTTCCATTTAGGGGCTCATATCTTTGCCAACTTTGTATGTTTAAGATGTCCTTAGTCTTGCCATTGTTAGCACCATAAAAGGATGAACGGGTTGGGTTAATTTGGAGCAGTTCAGAAGTCATGGTCCAGCCATGATGATGTAGGACAAGACCTAAGTGTCCTTCCTGACAGATGTACACTGGAAGTAGTGACAGAATTGCAGTCTTGAGAAACAAGGTTGCCTAAGAACTTATAAGAAAAGTATGGATTTGAGGTAAAGTTTTCAAAAGCCTCAAATGGACTTAAGTGCTCAACTATTGCTTTCAGAAATGATTTATCCATCCATCAGGATAAATTTCATTAAAACCGCACCTGAACTTGGTGCCTGAGTAACGCTCTAAAAGTGACTTTTAAGCTCCATGCATAATTCAGGGGCTTTGGAAAATTTTAGCAAAAGCACTCAAGGGAAACTTATGTTTCCATAACGTGGTGAAGACTTTATTCTTACAAGCCTCGTGTTTGCTTTTGACTCCATTGCCTTTTTCTCCTTGCTCTCCGCAAGCTTTCTCCTTCACATGCATAGCACTCAGCTTACGGTATGTGCAACCTTCTGACGACTGCCAGATCTAAACTGCTCCATTTGCATTTGCTCTCTTACCTGAAAAAATGTTTCCATGTATGACAAGTGATCTATCTTAATAATTGTCTATTCAGTATGCCTTATGGGTGGATAATCAACTTGTATCAATTTACCATGTAAAATATATAAAACAGCTTTATATAAAACTCTATTAATCAGCTCAGAAAATGACCCTTCAAGTGTATCTGCCTCACATAGCAAAATGGTTCCTAAGAAGAGAACTTAAATAAATGCCACTGGTTAATTACACATGTTTAAACTCAGAAGTGACACACAGCTGTGGTAAATATCAAAATATAAATGCATATATGCACTTGTGTAAATAACTTACAATAATGTGTTATTTACGTCACCTCATGGTCTTTTAAAATTATGAAACCAAGGAGCATTTTCATATCTAGTATATTAGTTGAGAAATGATTGGATGTTATAGTAACACACAAACAATTAAATATCAAACAGGTAAATCTAAAAAGCCAAGAAGGACAGTCTTTTAAAATCTTTTTTTTAAGGGATTCAATTATTTAGAGAGCCAAAATGCACTTAATCCTACTGCTTTTTATATTAAATAAATTCTGTTCTATTCAGCTCTAAATTTTTGTACATTTTCCTATTGAAATTCAGCTCTTCATGTGTTTTGACCTTTTCAAGAAAGCCTGCTTCATTGTGAATTGTGGGTGCATTAGGAAGGTAAACACATTCAGTACTTGTTATTCAATGAGTCTGGATTTAGAAAGTCATTGTCAATAGGTTAATCCTTCTGTACAGACAGTCTCTTTGGCTAAGAGGCATCTTAAACAAATAAAGGTTTTACCAAAATGCTAATTTCTGAGTCTTTCTGTCAATTGTCAAAGAACAAACCTCAGCGGAGGTCTTAAAATTGGTTATTTCTAGTTTACATTCACTTCATGTCAGCACAGTTTCAAAAAGAACTTCTGTATACAGAAGTCTAGTCACAGACTATTTGTTACCCTGCTCAAGAAATCATTAAAACTGAGGATTTTCTTGGAGTGTTTTATGAGGACGAGGGAAGGGGTAAGTTTATTTGGTTTCCACAAATATTTATAAATACCATGAATAGCACAGATACCAAATTTAGCAGCAGATTTGCTAGGCACTTGAAAGGAAAAGAATATACCCCCAGTCTGATTAAATGTCAAGCGGCTCCTGAACTGCATATCACACTATCCACCAAGCTGATGTATTTAGGACTGGTGGTTAAAATATGGAAGTAGAAATTAGGGATTCTGAGAGAGAATTGCAATAAAACAGCTATTGAACTTGCAACAGTTATGCACTCAGAAGTTCAGAAATAACTAAGGTAAGGCTGCATGTGCAACTTCTAGTTTACCTGCTCTGTAAGTCCTTTCATTTCTTCACTCTCTTCCCTCGGCTCTTGTATTTCAGTTTGTTTCTGGTTGAGAAATGACAGGCAACAGGACTGCAGAGAAAAATGTCTCTCATCCCCACCCAAGTAGGCATTAGAGTCCTCCTGAAATGCAGCATGCCAGAGATGGCTTTAAATTCCTCGGATCAGCAGTCCAGGGAAACGCGGCCTGGTGCCACGGGTCAGAGCCACAGGAGACCAAACGTGCAGTGGAGGTGCTCTTCGGTGGAGCTCTTAGTAGATGGCGTCCTCCATAATCTTAGATGACGCCTCCCTTACTTGTCCTTCAAATTTCACAGTTTCTGCTTAGTTTGAGGGGCAAGTCCTAATTGTTTTTTTCCTTCTTGAGTGAGGACATCTACCTTCTCCAGAAAATGAATGAGTCTGTAGGTAGGAACCTTTTAGATTTTCTTACAACAATACAGCTTTTGCATGCCAGGTTCTTATCTCATCCATAGGTCGTGCCTTAAATGTCCCATTTTAAATGTGATATGCAAAAAAATACTTGAATAGCCTGAAAGAGTTTTCTCCTTAAAAACTGCAGTACTTTGATATCAAATGATAAATTGTTTCTAAATTAATAATGTATTAATCATAAATATGCATTTGTTGCAAAGTATGACTAACAGTGCTTCATTAAAACATAGTAAATATCAGAATAATATATTTTTTCTAGTCAACAAAATAAAAAGCAGTTCCTCAACTGCTTCAACCTGTAGGAGTTTGCTGAAGGCAAACTGGAATAAAGCCAGATGACATTAGCTGAGGATGTGATATATTGCTTTCTTTTGTATCAGTTTCCATGATTTATATTTTTCTGGAGCTTTGCCTCACAGACGGACACTCGCTTATGGTTTTTAGTATACTTCATATTTGGATGCTCATTTAATTTTTTATTATGTAGTCAGGACTTCATGGAGTATGGCTGGCTGAAGGACTGACTAATTTGAGGGATAATTATATGGATTCTGTTGGAACCGGAATATGCCTGTTCAAAAGTCAGGGTGCGTACCTGTAACTGCTTTGTGGTATTTGGACCCAATTAACATGAGAAAGGTCAAGAAGGTTCCAAGACTTCAGAGAATAAAAGTATGCTTCATATGCCTTCTAAAATATTTTTATACACCAGCAGATAGAATTTAAAGATGATTTCAGGGCGTATTTTGTTTTCCCAAGGAGCGTTTTACAGCACGGATTGACATCTGGTTACTCCACTGTGTCAGGGAAAATATGGGGCCAAAAAATATGGGGCCATCTTCTTTTCCAATATTTTTTCACAAATTTATTTAGCAAGTTTGTCTGGAGATTAATTATTGCAACGACAGCATAAGCAACTTCCTGCAGTAAAGCTGTGTTTTACCGATGGCCTTCTTCCTTTTCTATCTGCCAGTGGAACTGCGTATTTGATATTTTTCTGACTCTTTTGGATTTCTGAAGTATTCAAGAGATAGCTACGCAGGGAAACGGGAGGAAGCGAGTCGCAGTGCTGGCCTACCGAACGCCGTGCCTGCAGTCTGCGTCCCAGGCGGAGCAGACGAGGGAAGCACGAGACGGGTGTTTTGACCTGACAGTGTTTTCCTCAGGCCGGCATTCGTTAGCAGCCGAGGGAGCAGCAGGCGATGTTCAAGATGTTTCTTGAGTCAGAACATCAATAGCCGTGGATACATCAGTAGCATTAGGCCAGTAATAAGTGAAAATAATTTGAGCACATTAATGGGCACAGCAGAGGCCTGAGATACGGGTCTCTGATATGGTCCGAGATAACTAACGTGGTCCTAGATATGGTCCGAGATAACTACTGTGGCCCCTCAGACTACTAGCTGGATCTGACAAAAAAAAAATCCTAGTGTAAGGTATTATCATAGACTGCTGTCTGTTTAGAATATGTGTAAGTAGATCAGTTTCTAAAATTTATTTTGTATCTGTATGTATGTATTGCATGAACTCAACCAATAGCTTTTAAAAAACAGAGGAGAAAATCAATGAACTATTATGTAAATTTTTGGATTTCTGAGTGTAATTAGTTAGATAGTAATCTAGTGTTTGTTCTCTTCGAACACTGTTTATTGACTGGATTGATGCAAGTTTTTATGGTTATGCGTAGCCCTTTCCCCAGATCAGGCACTGTTCACCTCTGCCTTCTCACAGCTTGAGCAGAGGCACAGAGAACACTGCTGAGAAAATGCATTGCGGGTTGTTTAGAGGTTGGAAAATATATGTATAAAAATAATTCCAGGCCAAAAAGGTGTAGAGAAAGGGACAGTACAATTAAAGAAATTCTCGTTTGAATGAGTGGAAATCGGTGGTTAACTGAAGATAAAAAAAAAAAAAAAAGAGTAATTATAATAGCATTAAAATAGTATTTCCAGGTACACCTTCACCTTTCTGCAAACACTTTTTTCCATGCTTTTCTTGAACATGTGATGTGTCCTGTGTGGACCCATTTGGCCTTTAAGATGAGGCAATAGCTGGTTGTAAGGCTAGGGTTTTGGAGAGTTAATACAGTATTTTCATTTGTGAAACCACTGTTTCCAAAGTCTTGGTCTATCTGGTGATGTTCTTCTTTATTCTGTACTGCTAACAAAAAAAAGGCTTGGAAGTAAATTATCATTTACATTATCATTATATTAAGTTGGAGATAGCCTGGAAAAATGACTAATGATGTTGAATATTACCTACTTCCAAACAGACCAAGTAATTTAGAAACATCCCAAAGACCAGAAGAACATGTTTCATTTGAGAGGGCAAATAAAGAGATGTTTAAAATATAGACATTTCAAAATAAAGAATAATCAGACCAAGACAGCTATCCAGTCAAAACAAATGACACTAAAGACAGTATTTTATTTTTGCTGATCATTATCGAAGTTCTCACTGAATGTTCAGCTGGAACAAAGAATCTGGCATAATTTTAATATGACATTATAAATATCTGAGCATTTTGTTCCAGGCTTTAAGGCATGTAAACCAAATGTATTACTCAGTATGCATATTAAAAATCAGGATTTCATTGTAAATATCAGAAACTAAGCTGGTAAAGTACGTTAAATGTCTGACGAATAGAAGCCAAGTCTCTTAATACAGTCCTCTGTCTACAGGCAACATTAATGATAACAGTTATGTTATTATTTTGCCTGCAATGAAGTCACTCTGGCTGCAAAGTCCACAAAAGTCGGTAAATACATTGGCGTCCCAAAGGTACTGCTTTGCCTTAGCTGCAGCCAGCTCTTTAAAGCTAGAGTGGCACGTACCTACTAAGCCACTGTTGCACAGGAGCTATCGCCTTATAGAGGTATTCGTTGCACCTGAGATTTTGTATTTGCCAGTGAAGATCCCCAGTGTGCATCTTCCACTATAGCAGCACTTGCAAACCATTCTCGTGATTTTAACAGCCGAACATTTTGTTTCAGCCAAAGCTGGAATACACAGCATGTGAACCTTTACTTTCACCCCCCCCCCCCATATTTAGCCAACTAAAACACTTAAGAATTGATACTGATTTCACCAAATTGTTTGAACAGAAAAAGTGCTTTGAAAATTCTGAAAAACTGCATGTGTTTTTTTAAGCCCCCACCCCTACACAGAGCTGTGATTGCTGCATGAATAATTCACATAACTGAGCTATAATCTATTTTGGTACTAGTGAAGACATGACAGCACGAACATCAGCCCGGGCTGTTTCAGTAAATGCTGTAGGTTCTTGGTATGCTCGAGGTTGCTGTTGCTACCTCTTCACAGCTCTCGGTCTCTAATCTAAGCTGCATATGTCTGCCTGGGCTGTTGACAAGACTCCTGAATGTATTGGACTCATACCAAGATGCTAAGTGAACTTAAAATAATCTCAAGCTAGCAAATGAAAAATTCTTTGAATTTAGGCTTTCATAACTCACTTTCATTGTATAGCTTTGACCTTTCTCAGCTGGATACTGTGTCATAGGTAAGGTACGTTTGAAGTTAGAATATTTTGCTAGATATTTCTGTTAACCTGTGTGAGGATAAATTTAGAAATGGTTAAAATACCAGGATTAAAAAGCAAGTTGAGAAATATTTTCGTTTCAGCCTTTCAGAATGATATGGGGTACAAAAGGTATTTTAATTTGAAATTTAAGATAATTAGGGTATCAGGAACATTGCAAAATTTAAACCTGGACCCAGATTACATGTTCTTTACTTTCAGATATTTTAAGTTTTTGTCTGTTTGTCCCATTTTAGGCCCAATCTCTTTTAGAAGGCACAGAAACGATTTCCCATGCAGATTAGTGATTTGCTCTTTAGTCTCAGTAAGAAAAGAAAATCCTCTTTCAGGAGAGTTGTACTGGTAGATTCCAGCACCCTTTATGACAGCATCTAACGCATTACGTTGTTTTTTGAAGGCGAGCCTAGGGGTAAGTTGTGTAGAGGAAGGCAGCTGAGCTAAGCAGTGATCCCCGCAGAGGATCCCAGGCTGGAACAGAGGCTTCTTGTCACACTCCCTGACGGACGTGTTCCTCTGTACAACTGCTCAGCAGGTTTTTGAGGAGCTGAATATATTTGCCATGAATCACCTGACAATAGCACAAGGATATTCAGTTTATATCTCTGCTGGGATATGAACCTGTGCCCAACAGATAATTATACACTGTGTTTTAAGAATATCAATTATATGAATAAAAATAAATACTGTGCAATTTTACAATTAGATCTTTCATCCAAGACACAGTATGACAACATAATCAGCTCTTCATTTAAGAGTTTGAAAAGTCATCCTAGTCTAATTAATATGCTACAGTAATATCAACCAAACAGGGTTTGCTTTAGACGTGTCGCTGTCCAGATTTTTTTCCATTAGACAATGATCTCGAAGTACTGCCATATGCATATTCCTGCATCTGACAGTATTTTGCTTATGCCATATTATACATATGGCATAAATCATATGCCAGCTTTGTCAGAGTTATTTAATTCTTGTGAAGTTCTCTGAAGTTATAAAAGGTAGCTTGGGAGCACTTGTATTAATCAAGACCCAAACATTCACACTATTAGTGTCTCAATTCTTTATCCAGGGATGTTTTTGTATTTGTCCTCTCCAGTCAGATATAGTGAGTACGTTGTTTAGCATTTACTGACCAAGTCCTGAGCCCTTCCAAAGTGCGGTGTGAAGGCAGAATAGGCTAAAATGGGTGGTGATTTAGTAATGTGGTTAAAGTTCAGCTAAGAGAGTGTAATTAAAACAGCTGAAAACAGTTCTAATGACAAACTAAGTCCTGGAGTGAAAAATTGAGAAATCCTTCCATTTTATCCATGACAGGTATAGGGTTTAACGATCCCTATAGTGAGAAAGATATTTGAACCAAAAGATCAACTATCTTCTTAAGTAAAAGATAGATATATTTATTTTAGATGGATAAAAATAAGAAAAAGAAAGACTGGAAAAGGGTCTCCTGTTCAGTCTAAAAATCGCGTTGTACAGCCACTTCTCCCGTACAAGATGCTCTACAAAAAGATCATAGTGATTGCAGTCATTAGCAGCACACAGTTGAGGGCATGCTCTAGTTTTAATGAAATTGATACTGCATGACCTGAATGAGAAGAGGGACATTTAATTCAGGTGCACATGGAAAGATAAATCATTTAACTCCTTAAAGTTTTTAGCACAAAGATGCTCATAACTGACTAGATGATCCTTTAAAGAAGCAGCACAAACATTTCTGCTTTTTCCCATCATCTTTGGTCCTTAAGTGCAAGGGATCATTTATGTATAAGTGAATACAATATGTTTTATGAATCTGATTTTGCAAGAGGATTATTTACTATTAAGTGTTTACTGAATAAAGGTGGTAGCAAAAACAAAAAAAAAGCAGAGAGTAGCTGTAGGGAAAGCTGTGTTTTATTTTACTGGCCATCAAATATTTGCTCTGTGGCACATAGTTTGTAACGTAGTTCCTTGGAGGAAGTGGAAAGGCAAAAGATTTTGAAAGCTTGGTTTTCTGCAGGAGCGCTGTTGAATATTTTGACGTGGTGTCCATGAATATTTGGTCATTTGGGAGAGTTTCTGAGTAGATCTGTGTGGGCTGTGGTTCTCCAAGCTTTGTAGGGGCTAATCTCTTTAAGAGGGTAAGACGGGGCATAGTGAAAGGCCTGGGTTGTCCATCATCATTTTCAAAAGTGCTAAAAGGCCTTGATAGAGATGACATTTGGCTTCTTAAAAAGCAGTTCATCTGTTATCACCAATCTGGTGACATACATGCCCCTAGAAAGATTAACAAGGCTCGCCGGGTAGGCTGCAAGGTAAAAATACATTGTCAGAACGTAAGAAGGCTCGGAGTGGTGTCAAGTGAAGATGTGTTCTTGAAAGATCATTCTTAAAATCAGTCACAGTTAATTTGATGTTCTTAGGCCTGTTTCTGATGTGTGTGCTGCGAGGGCTGTCAGTCTCTCTGCCGGCAGCATTTTTCAAGGTGATTTGGAGTGTTAAAAAGATGCAGCATAAGAGAGGTGCTTAATTATCGGTAAGTGCATGAACAAAGTGTGATGTAAAGTAATAGAGTTAATAAAACAGTGGTGACTAATGCAATAATAATAGTGATATGGGTTTGTGATCCATATCCAGTAGACTTCAGCTATGGTTGATAAAGATCCCAAATTAGTTTTCTAATTAATTGTTTGGAAACACAATATTTTCGTTTGGCTTTCCTACTACTTTTGCTTGATTGCCATGCTTTCATTTCAATTCCATGTTTCCACTTTTCTGCTCTATTTCTTCTTTGCAATAATTGCTTCTGCTTCTTTTCCTTTTGCTTCCCTTCTGCAATTTTGCATTGCAGCTGGTCTTCAGCTAGCAGAACACACAATGTAGCCGCTTACGTAACAAATGCCACCAATCCCTTGCCTTGTCAGTCATTAGGCAGTGTTTTTAACTGGGTATCAGCTTCCCAAATTATTCTCGCACCATCTGCTTGTTTAATATTTTTCATAGTTCATGTTTTTGCTTTTGTTCGGTTATTCTTTAAACTGCGATGTTCTGTAGAAGTAGCATTTCTCTTTTGCTATGATATAATGAGGGAGTTGATTTTTTTCAGTACCTTTTATTTTAGTTTTTTCAGTAGTCCACGGTACTGGCATTCTCTAATTCTTGGTCTGGCATAGCAGCCTGTATCAGCTGTGTCATTTCAGAAGACAAATTCACTCGTTTTTGGTAGGAGGGCCAAACACAGTGTTTACAGTCCTAAAAATAAACTATATGCTTTTCCCTACTGTTTATCTAATCTGTGGATTTTAACCCGACTGTTACACTACCCATTGGAGACACCAAGATACAAGTAGATTTATTTACCTTACTCTAATTCTTGTAGTGTTAGTGGTATTCCTGAGATGGAAAAAATGATATTCTAGTTTCTCTATCCCATATAAATCATTTCATCTGTTTAATGAATCCATCTACGTGACGCTACCACCATACTGGCTCAGCACCCAGCCAGCTTTTGTGAGGAGGAGCCCAGTGGTGACCCGCCACCCGTCCGGATGCTGGTTTTGCCCTAGACTGCATCTGGACGGGGTCGGAAACGAGCCGGGAGGTGCCACGAAGCTCCTTAGACCTTGTGCATCATTTAAATAATAGGGGCTCCAGTGGCGGTCTGTTGGCTTTCAGTAAACAGAGATATTGATTTTGCCAGGTTGAAGAATAATGGCTTGATGCTTGATAAAATAATTTTATATTATTTTCAACTATTTCTACCTTTGTAATTTGTCCTCACTGGCAGTTCAGATAGGAGAAATACTTGCATGTGCTGTAAGGAACCTGTCCTCCGTCAGCTGTGAAAGTTGTGGCACAGTAAGATACACGTGTGCAAGGCTGACCAGGCTTTGGTAGTTGGTGGATTTTCTGGTTCTCTGTATAATGCTGCATTAGAACGGCTTCTCCCCTCCTTCCTTTACCACTGTATCTGTATCGATGGGTTACTGTAGGTATGTAACTGGTTATCATTGCTCACTCACGGAAATACTTAGTGGTCTGTAAATTGGGTGGAGTTGCCTGAGATTAGAGCAATTTTGACTGGTCTTGGTTGAGACTCATGTGGTCTGACACTCTTCTCTCAACAGAGGGATATAACTTTTCAAATCAACTTCAGATTCATTTTCCACAGATAATTCCATGTAGGGGATCATAAACTTTTTAGATTTCTGTGAAATTGCTTGTTAGCAAGCTTATCAACACAGCAGGTAGACTGGGAAATTTGCTACGCGGTCCCAGACTGTGAGCGAGCTCACAAAGGTGCTTATCCTGTTGCCAACGATCGTCATGACAGGCATCTTCGCTTTCTCCGTCTGACCCGGAGAAGACAAATGTCTGTAAATGCTTTCAGCCCTCAGGATACCTGTAAAAAAACACAAAGAAACAAGAGGAGCCCCCCCAAAATTTTTAGGAACGTTGGTTTGGCTTCCTCCGATTTTCTGTGCAGTTGATAGGTGCCCATCTGATGGTGAAAATGAATCTGCATCTCTTCATTTTTGTTTTTTTTTCTTTTTTTTAAGACTTGCATACTTGAGTCTTCTGTTTTTACTTTATAACAAATATTTATTAACAGGTGCCGGATTTGGGCCCCTCCGTGCCGCGCGACGACAGCACCGCTTTCGGGAGCGCGGGACCCCGTGCTCGCTCACGGCACGTGTGCAGGAGGCAGCGGCTCGGCCCGGGGCGCTGCTGCTCGGCATGTTGCCTTGCCCACCGCCTTGCCCGCCGCCTTGCCCACCGCCTTGCCTGCCGCCTTGCCCACCACCTTTCCCACCACCTTTCCCACCGCCTTGCCCACCGCCTTGCCCACCGCCCCTCGGTGCGGCTCTGACGGCTCCGCATCCAACGCGGGGAAGTCATGTGAGTAATCTTGCTTTGCCAGGGAAGGACTTTCCCTCCTTCCGCTAACGAATGTTGTTAATCTCTTGATTGCATAAACTTTGGGTGAACCCTGGGCCCAGGTCGCTCCGTTCACCTTTAGAAATGGTGTTTTTCTGGTGGAGGGCCGTGAGGGAGCTCCTCGACTGGGTGTGCAGTCAGAGGTCATCGAACCGGTTAATTGCCTGCACTTATCTTTCAAAGCAAAAATGTAATGTTTAGACTAAACCGCTTTATACCATTTAATTCTTCACAAAGGTGTTAAGGCTTTTAGTTTCCAGATGTACCAGGGCCATCAAACTTTATGGCCTAACAAAATGTCTAGTAATTGTCTGAGTGTTTATTTTTTACCTCTCTAAATATTGAAAACCAATGTAAGTTTTAAAATATTATAAAACCAAATACTTTTTCTCCTAGAAATATTACAAACTCCACAAGCTCATTCCTTGTGGCAAAGTGGAAATGAGGTTGGCATAACTTGGCCTTCCTCTTGTTACTCCTAATATTTTGTCTAATTTAATTTAAAGTTTTAGATTGCTATTACTGCGTTCTTTCATTCCCGAGAGGTGAATTCTTGACCTAAGTGCTCATTCAGTTACCCACTATTTCTTATAGTAGCCATGCCTTTTTATTTTTGAAGAGTAATTTGGAGCAAGAGTGAGTGAGGGCCGGCGAAGAGCAGCGTGCGTACAGCCGCGCTTGCGTTCTGCAGCGGGCAGCCAGAAGTGGAAGTGGTGGCCAGCAGTAATTGTGTCCCTGTTACACTCTGCTGCCAATATTCGTAAGGCCCTACACCGGGGGATAACATACTTGATTGTTTTCTCTTTACTTGTTAGCTTGCAGGCTAGTTTTTCGGTAGGTGACTCAGCTATTGGTGTGCTACGTCACCTGCAGAGTCAAGGGCTAAACAGGAGCATGCTTCGCCTGGAATACGATAGATCATATCCAACGAAATGGGCTGTGTACTGGAAAGAGCAAGCTTAAAAACTAGCACGTCCTTCCCGTTAAAGCATGAGAAGTTAGATATGACAAGAAGGTGGCTGGATATAAAGGCATGAGCCCTCCGAGACCTGAATGACTTTTATTTGCATCCTGTATTTTCTTCAAACAATAATTTTCATAACGATAATGGAAGTTTCACAGTCTATCCCCAATTTTGGTCCAGTAGGAGGTACCAGAAACACCACATTTAAACTAGTTCTGCTCTTCTGAGTGCCAGTAATGGGCAATGCTCTTCAGTGCCAGCTGTGTATGAGTTCGAATATCCTGAAGGCTTTCAACTCATCTTAACTTTTTAATATATTCTAGAAACACTTTCCATTTTTTTAGACTTTTGGCATAACCAGTTTTCTTTGAATTATTATAGAACAAACAGCTAGGGGCAGGTAAATTATTCAGAAGAAATTAAGCTGTACCAGAGAATTTTAAAAGACCTTTTGGCTTTCTTTATTGTAAATTTGCAAAAGTAATGCAACTGTGGGATTGGAAATGAAACCTGAATACTAATGCATTATTTACTCTCCCACTGTTTGATGAAACTCTTTCTTTGTACCTCTTTCTAAGATTTTCTCACAGTCGCTAAACCCAATCAGAAAAATGAATTCTTATAATTTGTCAAAAAAAAAAAGAGGAAAAAGAGATTAAATGTTTAAATGAGTGGAAAGAAAGTCAAGAACTCATTTTGCTTGGTAATTTTATCTTTCATTGAATATAGTTGTTCTTTCATTCTGTCAATACACTGTATTGCAAGCCATTGTCCTTGCTTCTCTGCTTAAGGATGTCATTGGTTATTATTTACTGTTCCTTTAGCACACACAGTTTGCTTTGGGCAGTACATACACGGGTATATCTGCAAGCAGCGCTAGATTTAGAAAGGAAAAGCCATGCCCTGTGTGTTTGTGCGTGTGTGGGCATGTGTGTACATGGGTGTGCACACACCTAACCAGACGTTGTGTTGTTTCCCTTCAGAAGCACAGCTAAAGAGATGCAGCCCAAGCGACTGAACGATAATGGAATAATGGTGACCCTCAAGCGTCGCTGGGGCTTGGAGTCGTCTCCATATCACTGCCTTGTCCTAGGCCTGCTGAAGCTCTCACTGGTGTTTCACGGCTTCCTTGCTAGGAGTGCGTAAATAACTATTTGCTGGGGTTTTAAGTTTGTCTGCTTTAGTAATAAATAGAGATTATATGCTAACAGTTGAAAGCATTCTTGCTGCTTTTTTTAAAATGGGATGGGAACACATTTCAGGAAGAAACAGAAGTCTGAATGAGAAGTTGAGCTTCAGAACAAGGGCGTAAATGCAATCACTCTGTTTCCCAGGTTCGTTTTCTTTTTCCTTTCATTAAAACTAAAGCAAGTCACTTCAAAATTCTGAAATCTTTTGATGCAACCAACTCTGCATTTTCCCACAACATCAGCAAAAAGCGCTTGACCTAACTTGACCAGTTGCGCGGGGTAGCAGCGGGCAACCCGAGCAGCACCTGCAGCCTGGATGGGGCAGGAGACACCACGTACAGGACGTCCACCGGTGCAGGGTTTCCTGTCGCCCACTCCAGTGCCCGGACTGGGCGAGAAACCAGACAGCTACCCAGAGAGGTTAGTTGTAGGCATGGTGGACAGAATTGAAATTTATGAAGATATAAGTGAAGAGGATAAGACTTTTCTGAGCCCAGAATGCTTTGGGTTGGCAAGGTGCTTTTTGTGCACTGCGGTGTTACCGCTGTTATGTAGCTAGCTCTTAATGTTCTGCTGGAAAAGCAAGGGGAGCTGCCGATGCGCAGTACGCGGTGAGTCTACCGAGTGCCGTACTGCGAGCAGGGATTTTTGACTGTGCCAGCGCTACTTGCTTGCTTCTCAGGCAAATGGAGCTCGTGGCTTTTGAGCTGAAATGCAGGAGCTCAAAGAAAAGAGCTTCTTACCCCATCATCAGGCCAAGAAGAGCAGTATCGCTCCTTGTAGCAGCTGGGCAGGTTGAAGAAAAAATTCCTAAGCCACAGAATGATATAGAACGTGTCGTTTTCCTGAATGCTCTTTTACAGGGTGATCAAGAGGCTTTCATTTAGTGAATGCATTTGCTCACTCAGTTTTGGAGAGTCGCCCTTCATTTATTCTTTCCCTTTGGAAGTACTTTCGAGTGCAAATTACTGCTATCAGAAGCCTTGAACTGAGAGGCTATTATTCTCCATGCTCAGATTAAATTAATTTTGAACAGTTTAATGCAGCATGTCCGAGCTGCAAGTCCAAGTGGTGTCAAATCTATTTCTCTGCTTTTTTAAGCTGCACCTTCAAGGGCAATATGATTCATGGTGAATGTGTTCTTCTAATGTCTTTTGCTAAGCGTTATTATTTTCTTTCATTTGCAAGTCATGAGGCTAAAATGTTAACCATTTTCCTCCTAAAATTATATAAAGAATGCATGATTTTATTCCAGCCTGATTCTTCCAAAGAAAGCTTATTACATTTGCTTGCTATACATGAAATAAAGGAAAAATAGTCTTGATGAAAGACATAAATTTTTAAAAAATCTAATGGAGAAAAAGGAGCCACTACAAGACACACCACAACATCATCCGTGGTGTTAGAAAGGAATTATCTTGAGCGAGGTCTCTGTAAGAAAATTAAACTTTTTTTAATGGTTGGCTATGTAATTCTATTTGTGCTTTTGCCAAGTTGCAAAAACAAAATATGAAATAAACCTACTTGTCTTTTCTCTTCAAGCTGAAGCCATCTACAGATGCTACACTGCTTCCTCTTGCTAAACTGTCATTGAAATGCAGTAATGAAGCTTTCTACATGTTTCTGCAGTGCAAAGGGTCGAAAGAACGGCAGTCAGTTTGGCACAGGGCAGCAGTGGGGAATTTTGTGAGGGTGATAGATCCAGTGTAGTTTCTGTGAAGGGTACTTGATGGCCAAAGAAATTTACACATCCAGGTTTTAAATTCCAGTCTTCAGCTTTGCAATTGCAATTAGTGTTTCCAATTTTGCATTCTCAGATATTATCGTATTTGGAAATTTAGGTATTTCAGTACTTTCTTATGTACATGGATACTTTTCCAGTATCCCTCTGATGTATGACGAACCTATTTTTCTTCATCTTATATGTCAAATAACTGTTGTTGCTTCCATGATCACATGTATCTTTGAAAATTTTATAAGATTTTGATAAGGAATATATTTGCATAGTTACTTAGCTACTGTGCAGCCACTCCGTAAAATGGGGCGTATACACAATAAGACTGTGAACATAGAGGACTTTGACAATCTGACAACTAAATTAAGAGTCACCTATATCATAAGAGACATGTCGTAGTGATATCTCATGTAATAACTGAAGAAAGGGAATATATAATTCTACCTGAAAAGCAAGTCCTCTTTTTTGAAGAGTGTCAAGGAGGGATTTCTCTGAAAAGTCTGATTGAATTTTTATGGGCTGGAAGGACACAACTTTCGCATTGAGCAATGGAAGACTAAAATGCAAAAAGGGAAAAAGTCTGTTCTGTAAATTATAGTATATAAATTGCAAAGCTCTAGTTCTACATTTCTTGCTTAAGCAATAGTTACTTACCTGATCTGTACCTTTAGAGGCATTTCTTGTAATGAGTTACATCAGCAGTGGAGCAGTACTAATGGGATGCACATTAATCACACAGACTGACAGGCCTATGGCTGAATTTTTCCACATGAATATTGTACATATTATTACTAATAGCTTAACCTGTTGAATTCAAGATCCAGATCAGGAGTTTCTATGTTGTTTTTGTAAAGTTTTGCTTCAATAAGCTGTTTTTAGCCATTAAATGGTGCACTGAGTAGTTCTGTGTATTATTTTTGTATATAACTATGATATCTGCAAAGCATTGTAGAATCCATCAGGGAAGGATAAACCACGAAACAGGTAAGTATCATCGTTGTCATGCCATTAGGTCATTTTATCCACCAAGTATGTGTTTTTCATTTTACAATGAGTAACATTAGTTTCAAAATCCTGTAATCATTCATAACATCAGAACATCTGTGATATCACTTCTTTATATTTTTTATATTTTTCTTTCACTTCTACCTCTACAGTGTGTTTCATTTATCTTAGCATTTTCTTCTCAAGGGAGAAGGAGATGATTATAAGGAATTGAATGAAAGGCACATCAGCCAATCTGGTTGTTGTTTTATTTGCAGCTTTAGATGGAAAGTTGAGTTCCTAGATAATTTGGCAGTATCGTGAGACATTAATTGCTCAGACAAGGAAAGCCATAAGGGCGCCTTTTCTGTTGCAAGTGCCGGGAAGAGTGATGTGCACCGCACCAGAATCAAGGATTTGCTGGTTGTGGCACAGCAGTGTAGTGAGGCATCTCTTGCTGTCAAGAAGGTTAGGGCTCAGCACAGAGGATGCAATACTCTGTGCTTATGAGACGGTTACCCTGAGAATAAGATCAAGGTACAGGTGTCCTGATAAGACCTTTAATGTTAATAATTTTAAAGAAAGCAGGAGAATAAAATGAGGCAACAAGAAGAAAAAATAAATCAGTGCTAATCACTGAGCGGGACATCAGAGAGGAAGCAACAGTAATATAGAATAATGAATAATGAGCAGTGGATGCACTATACTGTAGACTAAATACTGTAGATAAAATGTATATATAAGAGGTTTTAATGAGGAAGTTTTATGCAAGACTGCTGAGATTGTAAATTGTTTGCTTGCCTACTGAAGAATACTACTGTAATCTTTTAAATGCTCTCATAAATTTTGTGGAGAATTTACCTGGATTCATCTGTGCATGCCAACTGAGGCACATTCAGATGCATTTTACTTAGGTGCAATCCCCAACTCTTCAGTCCATGGGATGTGCTGTAGTAATTTTTATCAAAGGGGATGGAAACTGTTCAGTAGTGCTGTCCCAATTCACCGCAATTCAAAGACAGAAGACTACTGAATAGGTCCTGTATATCATAACAAATCTAATTAATGCTTTCTGTGCTCTAATAATCAGAGATATCAAATAGTCTTGATCTTCCCTTCTTGTCTTTAGTGCTGCATTTGTTTCCTACCCTGCTGATATAGATACTCCCTTTTAAGTGTCCAGGAAGTGGACATTAGTTAGGATACCTCAGCAGAGTCTTATTTCTGGTCAGTCCAGTATGAGGGGATTTTGTATGCTGGATAAATCCTGTCTGCCTTTTTCCCTGTAGACCATGAAAAAGATTCAGCCAAATGTCTCTTTCTATCTTCCCCCCTTCTTGTGCCGTGAAGGAATTTTGAATGTCTCTGAAAAGAAATCAGTTTGTTCTGCCTATAGGAAGATGAGATGCTTTTTGTCCCTATAGGAAGTGAGCTAATACAAAGAAAGTCAAGAATGGGATATTCTTACAGTTTAGGAGCTTTAGCATAAATGAATGAGATTCCCTTTTCTCATGCAGAGTCCAGGATATTCTGGAATCTCTTCTCGAATGATGGACGAGATGGCGTGCCTCAGCTATATACAGTACAAGCTCACTTTTTCTTCCCTTTCAAGCAGGACTGAGTAAAACATTGATGTTTAAAAGACAGTTCAGCAAACAGTTTGTTTTTCAGTTCACATAGGGCTTGCTCCAATTTCTGTTAAAGAGACTGGACACAGTCCCTTGATGTAGTAATTGAGTTTGGGCCATAGGCTCAAATCCCTGGAGTTTTGGCTTGAAATTTAATTTAAAACAAAGCAAAATACTTAGACTCGCCTCCAAAGGTTTGGCTTCTGCCTGGATTCCAAGCCTAACTCCATTTTTTGTTGTGCTTTCCAAGCAAAACCTAAGATTCTTATGTAAAACCAAAAATTATTTTGCCTTGTGCTCCTTTGTTGGTGTCCTATTACTCTCTCCTCCTCTCTTCCATGAATAGGGAGAAATGAAAAAGCACGAACATCAGCTCTTTCTCACCGTCTATTCATGAAAAATGATGTCCTCAGAATTACTTACCATCTTAGAGCCTTTTCTTCTCAGCTTTTGCAGCCAGCAGTTTGAAGCTGAGTGCATGAGTGTCAAACAAGACTTTGTAATAGCTCTAATGAGAAAACTAAAAAGTGTGAATTATAATTGGACTAGAAATCCTGATTGTGGCTAGAGCAAGAAAAATGTAGCTACAGAGATAATTACTGATGGAAATACTTCCTATATTTTAGTTGACGATTCAGTGTCTATGAGTGGTGTGGAATGATAAGAATATACTCATATTCACATGATAAAACTTTTTATTGTCATAGTGTTGCCATAGTTATTGGATTACTCTGCAACAGGTGGTTGTAGGTTTTTTCATCAATGATTGTGCTGCTCTCAGCTCTTCACAAGTCATTTTGAAATAACTTGTACAAGCATATTTTGTTCTGAATATATATGTATG
The DNA here is from genome assembly GCF_036370855.1 of Dromaius novaehollandiae. Taxonomy (NCBI): domain Eukaryota; kingdom Metazoa; phylum Chordata; class Aves; order Casuariiformes; family Dromaiidae; genus Dromaius; species Dromaius novaehollandiae. The sequence goes on from NC_088108.1 coordinate 8,098,034, forward strand.
TCTTAAAAAATGTTTAGGTTTAATAATGGTACACAGTTTTCTGCAGTCATTTATATTACATAGATTGCATTTGTCCTTACCCAAAGATGTAGGTGAGTAACAATAGCTCTGAATTGTTAGACAGAGGAAGTCTTGAAATAAGTGGTTAGGGATGGCTCCAACTGGGGGGGGTGGGGGATATTATTTTTATTTCTGAAGGTTTTGATAAACAGGAGATGAGATCATCTGGCAGATGAAGATGGGGAGAGAGACCATATAGAGGCATAGTAAAGTATTTTTATTATTTAAAGAGAGGGAAAAGGGTGAAGGTCAAACAATCTGAATAAACAAATGAAAATGCTTACAAACACACATGAGAAAAGAGCAAGTCTGCCAAAGATGTTCAGATTAATGTTAACATTCCTCTGAACTTGTTAGAGGCATCTATCAATCTGGTTATGAAAGACACAAGTAAGAAAGTTGGGCTACGTGTTGTTTTTTGAGTCTGAGCAGTTAAAGAAGATTCAGCCTAGATTTTTCATATACCACCAGGATTTTTGAGGTTCCCTTTCTGAAACTTCTCTGTCCAGTTAGAAATTTTCTGAGCTTTTAAAAGAATCCTGCCTCTCTGGGTCGTGACTGGACTGTGTTTATTGCTCTGAAGTGCTTCGCTTCCATCCCTCCTCCATCCCCTCAATTTTTAGCACATGCCTGAAAGCACCAGAGCGAATCTGGCCATAGCTGGTGTTGCCGACCTGCCATGGTGAAGCCAGGCCATGCCACAAAGCAGGGACTAGAACGGGAAACCCAGGGGGTGGAGACCTGGTCACCTGTGTGAATGTAAAAGTATGTTCAAACCCAACTTCAGGAAGCGTCCGTGTTTTCATGACACCATGTGATTCCCGTGCTGTTAATATGGTGCGAGTCTGATTTATAGCAGCAATTTTCCTAGGGCATTTTTGAGCTCCATACCATTTTGGAAGGTTTGGTCTCTGGGAGCAGCATAATGAAATCACTAATATGATCAGAAAATCTCTAACAAGATAAACCAAATTCTCATTCTTCTTCCTGTCGCTAGCAGTGTTGGAAATGTTTTCGTTGCCCTCCTCATCAACCTGCTCACAGGGGGCATATCTGGCAGCTGCAAAAGCGCTGTGCCAAGTCTGGGAGTGCATTTTTCATGTGTTAGTAACCGGGCCTCTCGCTGCCGGTGTGAGAGCCGAGCCGCTCGTTTATGTAAACCGCATGTGATTTGCAGGGAGTTTAGTCGATGTTGCATACTCCAGACTACAGGTTTTCACAAAGCCCCGCGTGAGCTCAACTTACAAGGTCATGTGACAGCACTTAATCAAGGGAAGAGAGTGTTTTTGATGCTAACATTCGATGCAGAAATGAGCAGCTGAGTCTTCTTAGCCACCAGTGTCCTTTTTACAGTCTACTCAAAGACTGAGGTTTTGTTGCAGCATGGACTTGGAAGAGAGGTGGTTTGGTGCCAAGACACAAAATGCCAAGGAGGCCAAAGAGCAGAAGAGCATGACAAGTATAAATACAAAGATTATCTATCTCAATAGAAAACAGTCAAGATGATATATGAAATGGCATAACACTACATTAGGAATCTAATTAATATATCCTTTCGTACAGTCAAGGCAGCCTACAAAAGCTGTGTTTCAAAGCAAGTCAGAATCCAGTGAATTACAGAACAGGGACCAGTTGCCGCACATTGTGTTCTGCCACTTAAAGCTGATGAGTTGGACTGTGATTTCTGGCAGAAACACTCCTGAAATATTCAGGTCCAAAAGAAACAACCTAGATAAAACTGCTGGTAGGAGCTGCTCCACCAGGTGCCTGGCCTGTGCATGCCCCTAAACGATGCCTGCGAGGACAAAGGTCCGAAAGCTAATGCCACAGCCAGAATAGCCTAATCCTCTGCTTTTGAGGGTGCACAATGTCTGGAGGAGGAGAATAGGCAGGCTTGAGTAATTTCTACAGAAGACAGGAAGAACAGCATTTAGACTGGCAATTAATTTTGGAGGATGCAAACTTGGGGTGTTGCAGCAACTGTGAGGCAGAGGAGCAGGTGGAGCTTGCAGGGTCTGTGGCTCAGGAGGACGGCGACCTCTTGAAGAAAAGTGGGGAAGCTGCAGAAATGACTGGAGGATAATGCAAAAAAAGAGGAGCCAAGAGAGCTGCTGCTCAGCTGGTGGGGATACATTAGGCAGAAGAAAGGCAGTTAAGTTAGTACAGCTGCTTACAATATTACTTGCTTCTTGATGCATGTTCTTTGGAGTAAATCCTTTTCCAGATATCCGTCATCTTCTTTCTTGGGGTGTGGAATTGTAGAAGAAGATCATACAAACTCAGAAGAAATGAATGTCTTGGAATCATCTTCCGTCCTGTCCTGTCCTGTTCTGTCCATCCGTCCTTCCTTCCTTCCTTTTGCTTTCGTTCATTCTTTCTTTCTTTTTCCTTCCTTCCTTCCCTCCCTCCCTAATTGGCTAACTCTTTTGCTGCAATCATAGATGCAGAAGCATGTCTTGATGCTTAAGTGGTTATATTACCAATCAGAAATTTGACTTGTAAAAGCCGGTTTCAGTGTCCGTTAAAAAAAAAAAATGTAATGTAAATAGTTTAGAAGTCCAAGTTCAGAAATCCAAGAAGCAAAAAAAATTTTTAAAGACCCACTGACTTCTTTCCAAATACCAACACTGTGAGAATTATGATTACATATATGTAAAACATTTTGCACCTGGAATCACATACCTAGTACATGTAAGGTTTATTTTCATTTTTTTTCCCTAGAATATAACTTAAAACTCAAATTTTATAATAGTTTCTGCTTCTTTTTTTTTCTTTTGGGAAACAACGTTAGGAATTATATAAACAAGGTAAGAAAATAAACATCTCTTGGAAATGTAAATCCCTCTCCCTCCCCAAGTTACATTTAGGTCATTGCATTAAAATCTTTTTCACTGTAGCCTTGCTGAAAGTGAATGGCCTGATCCGTTCTGCTCTGCTGAGCCCACGACTGTATTTCAACAGCACAGCACCGATGGAATCGCTTCATAGCAAAGATTCCTCTGAAGGCAAATTCAGAGCTTAGTTAAATAACTGAAGAACAGCTTGTGAAATGCATTCTCTCTCCATTATCTTACCAACCCCAATAGCTGCCTAAAAATGGATTTTCAGCCAGGCCGAATGTATCGCCCCCATTATCTCGCTAACCTGGTTGCTCTACACAAATTGTTCTGATAGAGAGCTGGGAGAGATGACAAGCGCAGACTGCATACTTACGGGGGATTCCTCGTTTCTGCCTTTGGAAATAAACAGCCCTTTTGTCCACTGCAGACCAGAAGTCACCAATCCAATGAATTGTTTTGTTGCAGAATTGTTAAAGAAACACTGCAAACTGCAGCAGTTAGTTCAATTCTGGAATCGCACAGAAAGGTGAGGGATAGGAGAGGGGATGGAGGAACTCATATGAAAGGTAAAAGTTCTCCTAGTAAAGAAAAAAATATCTCTTTGTTAAAATTTTCCAAGAGTAGCAGAAGTTTTTCCTTTGGTTTCAATAATGGACTAGGTGGGTTTTTTTGAAAATCTTGACTCTTGTTCTTGCAGGGTGCCCAGAAGTAGCAGTGTGTTGGGAAAAGAGTTCGGGGAGCTCATTCACAGTGGGTAATTTCCGTTTATGTGCTGCACAATTTTGCTTCTCTGGTGAAAAAGAAAGTGGGAAATGGGAGGCAAATTTGCAGGCTTCACCCTGTACCTGGCATTCAGAAAAATACCTAGATACTATAAGAATGAGCCCAAATTGACTCTTACCACTTTTTTTTTTTATCATTTTTGGAAAGGAACGTAAATGAGAAGCTTACTCTCCTAACCATATTTTTAATGTTATCTTCTTTAAAAAGGATCTGAGTCAACTTTGTTCTCCTTTTTGCAGAACTATTTGAGCTACTAGGTCTGCGTTCCAAGATGAGAATAAAATATGTTGTTTAAATATGAAAAAAAACTTCAAAGCAGCAGTTATATAATGAAAGTATAAGCTAAAGCTAAAAAAAACTCCTTTGCATAGGGGTTTATTTTTAAAACATTATGAATTGTTGTCACTCACCAAGAAGCATTGAGATTATATTGAATACCTACAAAAGATCAAAGAACTTCCATATTCTGTCTATTCTGCATTTTTAGTTTAACAAGTACATCAAATAAATTATTCTTTGGCTTTTTATTTGAATGTGAAGTACAGTAATCAGTGCTCTAAAGCTAATCTGATTATGTGGCTTATTTCACAGAAGCTGTGCTATCTCTTTTTCAGGGAAGATTGGTCCAAAAAATCAATGTTACTTTTTCATAACTTTAAAATTCAGGAATACTATTATCTAATATAATATTACTGACAGGCAGCATATACTGTCCCTCTTTACAAATACTCAAGACAGCAAAACAAAACAAATGGTTTCCTCCTGCTTGAGAGAAGGTTTTGTTAAATTACTGAAGAATTAGGAAAAGCCTAATCTTTTTCATGAGCAAAGGTTGCAAATAGCTGCAGGTATGATAATTTCTTTCTGTATTATTTTTGGGGGTTATGCTATGAGTATAAATGCTATGAAAATGCAAATGAAATACTACAGTACTTTAGATACACATAATATGTAGCTATTCTTTCAGAGGAAAATTCCCTTTCTTTCACCATCACACAATTTTTTTGTTTTGTTCTGCATAGTTTTGTTTAAGATTTCTGCCAAAACCAGCTCTTTGGTGTCATAAACCAAAAAAAAATTTAGAGAAGAACTGCTTGGGGTGAAGTGGGCGTGGGGAATTGCGGGCTGCTTCTGGTACCCGTATGGTGGTGGCAGTCCTGAATTTGTTGAAGTTCATGTTTTGGAAAGTAGGCGTTTTCCTAGGCTCCTTTGATATTCTTAGCGTAACACAAACGTGGCAAGACATTACAAAGAATATTTCATTGGTTTGGCTACAAATAGAGCTATATTTACTTTCATATTTCCTCCTGCTTCCGTCATCATGAGCACCAGAGATTTCGGCCTATTTGCTTTGTTAAGAAATATTAATACAGTTGAGTCATGTAATTTTATGTCATAAAACATGGTTCAGTTTTTCCCCATATATTTTATTGCTTGTATTTGTCAACATGTAAGGTAGGGGGGGTTGTTAGTTACTCAATCATTTCCATTCCAAATGTATTAATATGTCCTGAATGTATTTCTTTAGGGTCTTTTTCACCAGTTTTATAACTAGAAAATTTTCTTTAGATCAGTACTATATTGTGTAGGTTTAGCTTTCGTGTTTCTGGGGGTTGATGTGGAAATTATTCAACAAAATACTATGGTTTGTTTTATGCAAAATACTAGATAATCACAAGGATGATCGTCGTCATTAAAGGCCATAAAACCATCTTGGTGCTCCTTAGCTTTCCGGCGTTAGACGTGCAGAGAGTTAAGGTTGGCTGAGGACTCTCTGCCAGAAACGTGACATATGACGACTGAAAGATTGGCACCCTCTCCAGAACGTGGAAAGCGAGGAAAATTAAAATGCATCCCATAAAAATGAAAATAGCAGGAGATACTTGGGGGGAAGGTTCGTGTTGCCATCTGCGGCGGGTTGGGGCATGGAGCTGTGCCCAGGGGCTTCGCTGTGGCAGTGCCCGGGGGTCCCGCGGCCGGCGCCCACGGGTACCCGCTGGGGAGTAACGAGGAGATAAGGAATGTTTAAAGCTAACGAAAGGGGTACGCCTACCATCTTATTAGCTTTGGTGGCTGTGGTAGAGTTCGGCACTGTCCGTTCGCCTTCCCTGCAGGTCCGTTGCTTTAAAACCTTTCACATCCTCTGATCGACATTTCACCTGGCACCTCATCCCGCTTCAGTCATCTGGCGCTGTAGAAAATGTTATTCCAAAGAGTTAAGGTGCTGTCCCGTCCATGCGAGCCCTCAGAGCCACATCCACGGCGTCCGCGGGAAGGCTGAGCGGGATGCGGCTCAACAGCGTCTCAGACCGTGTCCGTATGAATAGATATCGTTTGCCATGCTCGCATTAGTTCACAGCTGGGATGGCTTTTTTGGGCATTTTTCATTTATAACACTTTGGATTGTTCTGCCCTTTCATATGGCTGTAATAACGGGTAATTTCTGGTGTCTGTCCTTCAAAGGAAGTTTCTCCTGTCCTTCGCCGTGTAGGTAGGGTGTGTAGGTGTCAGCTCCTCGGATAACTCGGCACACAGAAATTGCTGACCAGCGCGGTGGGTCCCTGCGCTTTGGCAGAAGAAACTGCCAGATGCTGCAGAAGAAAATAATTTGCTCCAGACCTCATCTGGGAACAAGCATATGCCCTGAAGTTCATGGTTTTCACAACATGTGTCCTTTGAAATGTCGCATTAGCTTTTTCCACTTACGGTTTTAGAGTTGTTTCAAGTCTGTAAATCATCTTTGCTCATCTGAGTTTCAGTTTTTTTAATCCTCTGTGGTTTTCATGGTTTGTTCCCTTGATAACCTTGAGTATTTCTTGTTTGTTTTTAAAGTGGTTGTTGTCTTAGCAGGAACAGTTAAAGTGCACATTTCCTACAGCAGAGGTCGAGCTTTTATAGTGAGTGTTTCTCTTTAGGACGCACAGCACTTAACATGAAGAAACTTCTGTGCATGCTGACATATTTCAATGTTAAGAAGGATGGAGGGCTTAACACATTTCATGGCAGCAAGTCCCTTGAGCATACCGTTGGTTTAGAAAACCACATTTTTGCTTTCAAAGAATTTGCACTTCTTGCTTTTTCCAAAAATCTATTTGAATTTTTTACACTAAGTGGAACTAAAAAATTACTTTTGCACTGGTGAAATCATAACTTGCTCTTTATATTCCATTGCAACGCCACAACTGCAGGATGAATGTTGACCAGAAGCAACCCAAGAGGGGTGACCCAACCCACCTAAGAGTTTCCCTAAGGGTTCACCTTAGGTTTTACCATCGGGAACGTCAGTCTCTTGCCGAGGGGACTGTCACCCGAAGTTAGGTAGATGAATCTGTGCCCAGGTGTCCTGTGCCTTGATAGTCAAAATTATTTTGTGATTTCTTTATATTAAATAAGAAAAATGTTTGAAAACAACAGGAATTCAGTGTTGCTAAGAGACCATGCATGACAAATTTCACCCAAAGGAAAGCTTTGGGAAAATATAGGCATATGAAAGAACAGTCATCAGTTTACATTCGTAGCAAATGCTATCAGCTGTTCTTCAGTATGATAGCATAAATAATGAATGTTTCAAAAAAAAGTGTGCTTATAATTAGCATTTGACTGCTTAAATAAATAAGTCGGGTCAGGTCCAGTTGTGCTTATTGGCTATATGAATGTGGCTAGAGAATTTCTTCTGGGGAGCTACATTTCTTAAAATCTGTTGAGAAGTTTCAATGCTTGGCCTAAAAGTCTTTTTTTCTCACTAGATTAAATATTGAGAAATAAAACCAAAATATGTAAATATAGTATACCCAAAAGCAAAAAATTAATTTTCAACACAGATGGGTTTCAGGAGGTCCGCTGCCAAGGTTTTAAAATTCTTGTGCCAGGGGGCAGTTTGCTTGCAACAGAAGAAAATGTATCCAATTACCCTCATGAAATTACGAGTTTTGCTCCCTAGCCAGCCATTTGATGGGGCACTTGAAATGAAGGTACAAGCAATGATATCTGTTTCTAATACTCTTGAGAGAATGATAAGTTCAGTCTATGTTGTTTCCTACGTCCCCAAAATATGAGGAAAATAGGTAATAAGGATCATAACTAGACAAACATTACACTGTAGGTAAAAATTAATAAGTTTTTTTTCCTACATATGCTATAAACTAATTAAAAAATAACCTTTCCAGACAAGATGATACATGCCACAAGGAGTAATTCTCTTTCAGTGTTTTGCTGCAGCCCAGATTCTTCTGGATTTGCTGAATGAAGTTGGTCCTGTCTGGCCTGACATCGGATTTCCCTGCAGTCGGTGAAAAGCGAGAAGCAGTGCAGCAGCGGCAGCAGCAGCGTTCACCCACGTATGCTTGGTAGGTTGTGCGAATAACGCGTGCTGAGCTTTGGGGCTTCCCTCCCCTCCACGAAATGATTCTTGGTCAGCTTCTCTGCTGCTCGTCCCCCTCAGAGTCATGACATTCTCGTGCACATAGAGGTTATTTATCCTTTTTTTTTAAGCTTATTTAGATAGCAGATGCTTATGTTAAGCTGGTCTCCACACTCTAAGCCTATGGCTCTTATTAGCTCAACCTCCCTTCCACCACTGCGATTTTGAGTGCTCTGATCCTGACAGCAAACCTTCAAGCATTATTAAAAGTAATTTATCAGTCCTTCTATTAAAAAGCCCTGAATATGGAATATGATCATGTAAGAAGAAAAGCTTTTTGTACTGATTTCTTTGTAAAAAAAACATAAATTGGTCAGGCTACAGCTGACGGTGCAGGTGCAGTGTTTCGTGCGGGTCTGCGAGAGGCACAGAGGGGTTTGGGGAAGGTGCTAGTCGAGCTGCTGCTGGCAGATTCCTAATGCAGCAGCTAATAAATACTCACCTCGTTGTTTCATTTATGGAATGATATTAAGGGCTATCTGCACCCTAACAGCACCTCTCATTTTAAATCCTTCAGGGGCCTGGTCAGACTAACTAGGCTTTTCTCCTCAAGTTTTACCTACCTACCAGCATCAATCTCATAGGAGTCTTGTGACCGTTCATTAGCAAAACCCTGCAGAATCGGTAAGGACTCAGCAAGGATGAGGAGAAAAACATCTGCAGAAAAAGGAACAGAATAGGGAGCAGAAAAAAAACAAGCACAGAGGAGAAGGGACAGAAATCGAGCGTGGGAAAGGGCCCAGGGTGCAAAGAAAGGGCCCAGTGATGTGCATGGGGCAGCCTAATTCTCTGGGAAGTTATATCCCAGATCAGAAGAGGCTGTTTTTCAAGTAAAGACATTGCTTTGGCCAGAAATGCGGGAAGAAATGATGCTATACAGAGGGCCTGAATGAGCCGAAAGGACAGAAAATTCTGAGTACATTAAGAGTTGAATTGTTTATTATAATTCTTTGTCAGACAGTTTTGTTCACAAAGGTTATTTTGCCTAATTTTGCTGTATTAATGCGTTTGAGTACTCTGATTGTTCTAAAATGATTGCGGAAAAATGGAATAGGGAGTAGACCAAAAAGTAAAATGTACTTAAATGCTTCCTCTTGCATAACCTTCTTACAGGTAGGCCCCACGTATCTCATGTGTATGAGAAATTATCTCTCTGTTCGGTTTAAACCATGAGTGATTTAGATTGCAGCTTTTTATCTTTTCTTCCCCCATTCCTTCTGTTCTGATTTAATTTCATGGAAAAAGTCTCCAACATCTTCCATATTGACCACTGTTAGAAAATGTGATGGGCAGATAAAATTAAATGGGGCTGCTAAGTGCTGGCACTCAGACAGTGGTCAGAGTCCTGATGCTCGCAGGCAGGCGTTAGGAAGTTGAGGAAGAAATCCTTCCTTTTTTTAAAGTCAATGGAAGAACTCCCATCGAGTACAGTAGGTCCAGCGTATTAACTAGAACCTTTCAAGTCTGTAAAAATAGTGCCGAAAACTAATGAGTACTGGTTATGCAATATTTAGCATACACAGAATCATTCTTCAAGCTCCTTTATAGCTCATATTGTCATTTCATGGAGTCAACTGGCAATATAATTTGACAGTCTGACAAAGTTGTATTAACTTCTTAATAACAAATGCGAGTTCTTTTTTCAAGCATCTCTCTTTGGTAGGACTAGATCACATAGTAAACCTTGTTTCATTTTGATTTTTCCTGACTGGCCTTCTAAACTTGATTCGTTTATTTTTTTTCTGAACTTAATGGGGAAAACTCTGTTGAAAGAAGACTATGTATGGTTATCTAAATAGATGGAAAAAAATTTCAGTTTCGCCTGACTGGGCTTACTGGGCTTCTGTCCGGGTGATAGGCGGAAAGAAAAATTTGCTTTGACTGACAGATACAAGATACTCCCAATTCAATTTGAAAGACCAAATGCTTATAGCATTAAAAAAAAAGTGCAAATGATCAAGGCCCATAAACTATACTTGACTTAAATATGTTTTGGACATATTAACGTTGTAAGATTCATTGTAAATTTCTATTGATGATGCTAAAAACTTATACAACTTAATGACAGAAGCCATGTGCAACACCGGCACGTCTGAATACCTGCCTCTCGTGTGTAACGTGTTCGACAGAGCAGAGGGGTAAGGACACACTCTACCAAGCGCGGAGACAGAGGCGGTATAATCTACTCACAGGAGTGTTGTGAGAAATAATTATTTAATGTTCATGGAGCACACAGAAAATTAAAAGTGCTATACAGTGATTGCTATTAAAAATCTTTACAATTGGACTTTGCAATTAGATTATTTTATCACAGTATTCCCCTTTTGCTCAGTACAGGAATATCTAGGGAATACTGCAAATCCAGGAATGCAGCAATGGCATTAATTACTTGCGAATGTAATTAGAAAAAACAATACGGGTGATCTCTGAGGCCCATGAAGTACCTAGTTACTAGAGCAACTGGAATTTGGGAGTGAAAATGTTGCATTTCAGATTGGGATTTTACATGTCAATTACAAATGACGGTACAAGGTTTTACAGTTCAGGCCTTTCTGATTGCTGTTCTGTAGCTGGGAAGGATCCGATGAGGAAATCCTGGCCTCATTTAAATCAGCCTTGAAATGCCTTTTGGCTTTACTAGACAAAGTTTTGTCCTCAGTCACTTTCCAAAAGCTCTAGCGGACGTATCTGTCACAGAATTGACAGAACTCGTGGCTGTGCTGGGGAGAGTATTGTGCAGAATATTTAAAGTGTAATTCAGAATTCTTTAAAATGTTCCAGTTATCAAGCAAAGACCTTAAAGTAGTTGGATTTTTTTAACCTATCACAATAGAAGTAAGTGTATGACATCTAAAAAAATTCTGATGTTTTGATACAAAATTTCCATCACACTTTTTACCTCTTTTTCCTTCCATTATTTTATTCCTGAGCAAAATGTGAAAGCCTGGAGTGAAATAAGGTCTTAGTGATTTTCACATCATTGAACTTTTAGTTCATTTATCAGATCACTTGGCCATGACTTTTCCTTATTTTAAATGGACTTGGAGACCTGCATTTCAATGCAGTCTTTCAACGTGAACAAACATATTCCATAATCTGTGTATTTTCAGTTCCAGCACCACCACCACACAAAACCAGAAAACTGCAGGTGAGTATATGGCACCCGCACTTTGTGATATGGTCCGGGGATGGCTCAGTGGAAGACAAATCTGTAGGGTACCTATAATCTGCTCTATAGTCCAAACAGGAGTCTTCTAATTTGCAATTTTTCAAATAATTGCGTTATACGATTAATTGCATGGTGAAAGATAAGTATGCTGTGAATACAAGGTGGTTGGGTTTCATAGCAGAGGTTCTGCTAGCCCCATAACTCCTAAAATGCAAAGAGAAAGTGCAACTTAGGAGCTTGGACAGGGGAGTGGGAGCAAGCATGAATTACTCCTGTATTTTCAGATGGTAGTATTCGTAGTTATTTCTAAGTCTTTTAAAGAGTCCTTAGACTGAAGATTTTAAAGAGTCTTTTAAACATTTTGAGTAATTCTATTGACATTTCGCTGCTGTTGCCTGGGCCCAGACGCTGCTGCTTGGTGCAGCGTGCCCACGGTGCCGTTTCTCTCTCAGCAGTTTCCTGCTTCGCAGACCTTGATGTGTGTATTTCTTTGGGAGGGAGGTTTCTTTGAGCTGATCCATCCCCCGGTAGCTGCTAACGTTTTCTCTATCAGGCTTTACCCGGCAGGAGCGGGGCTTGCCGGTCAGCCCACCACGCAGCGGTCAGAGCTTGCTTTGGGCCGTCGCCTGCCAGGAAACATCTTCAGAGCAGTTGATGGCATGGAGGGGCTGGAAGGGGAAAGGTGGTGGTGGCACTTTGCAGGGAGAGGGTGAGCCACCTAGTAATTTGCCTTTTAATGTGTGCCTCAGGGTAGTCTACATCTGGGATATGTAGATTGGTCTTGTGGGCAGATATGGGACTCATTCATCTGGACACTGTCCGCATGCATCTGATTACAAGCGTAGGAACTTGTACTGCTTTATGGATTAATTTAAACAGTAGTAACTAGTGCCCAATAACATAGCCATCCCCATGGTGCTGAGCATGTTCAATTGTACATGAAAATTGCTCGGAGGGACGCGGTGCTCTGCTGCGCGCAGGCTGCCTGCCCGCTTTGCCGCTGCGGCGGGAGAAGCTCTGCTGCCGTGCTGCCGCCGTGCCCGCCGGCCCGCGGCTCTGCAGCGCGCTCCCCGCCAGCAGCAGCGAGGTACGGAAGTCCCTCTCCTCGTGAAAGCCAGTCACAGAGCTACGTAGGTCAGTAATACTTAATGTACTGTTGGTCACTTCTGGTGCTGGTGGAGATTTTTTATTTTTTCACTAAATATAGCATGTGAAAAGTAGTGATGTTACCAGTAACAATAGTAAAAGTATAATCTTAGGTTAAAAAAACCACTGGAATGCAGAGGTCCTGCAACATTTACATTCTGAACTAAAATAGTCTCTGTTATAGTTTGTTAAATAGACATTTAAGATTGAATTTAGCATGATCAAACAAATAGATGATTTTCAAGAAATAATTTAGGATTTTGACCTCTGTATTTTGGCTCCCACACTATCAGTTTTCTTGAGTAGCTGGTTGTCTACCCCCCCACTGCCTTGTGTGCCAGCTCTTTACTGCAAGCTTTTTAAAATAGCTAAAGAGTCAACAATGAGGTCAAGATATATCAATAGCATGCGAAGGGCAAGAGTTTTGGGAGCGTCTGCAATGGATTGGTGGTTGCCTGATGGCACTGTGCAGAACAGTTGTGATTTCTGCCGCATGGATGCAGTGTCTCTGCAATACGCTGCAACAAAACAGCACTCTAGCACATCTAGGGGACTCTGAATTTTTCTGAAGTTTCTTATCAAGTTTCTTATTTAACAGGTAGGGATTAAGTATGTATATAACTCATGCATGAGTATTCTGACATTCATAGATGGGCTTTCTGTGCACACTTTGTATGTTTACACACACACTTACACATAAAGAGGCAAAAGCTAGAGAGAAAATCATTCTTAATACTGTGTCATTTGGCCTTTTTTTTCAGCTTAGCCTCAAACTAGTTATCTTTTTAGAGTTTTAGCTTTTGCGGGTGCACATAACCTTGACCTATTTTCTGTTTGCAGTTAGCTTTTAGTTAGTTTTGCAATGGAGCAGGAGAGAAGGAGATGCTGGGGACTGGCATGCAGTGGGCTAGTTGGATCTTCAACAGCTAATGGTAGATAGAAACTAGAAATTTACTCTTCAGAAATCTTTCCCATTTTTACCACACGTACAGTACTGATATCCATGTGATAAACCACGTTCATTACACAGTTTTGACAGTCTTACATTTGGTCTGCAGATTAACCCATCTCCTTCCTAACAAGTCTAAGTGCTTTAAATTGATGCTGTTTGTTTAAAAAATTACTAGGTACAACTAAACAATATTCAGTCAAGCACAAAATTTCCAAATCTCCACAAGCAAAAGTGAAAAAACACACATGCATCATAATGCTGGAAGGGATTGTGCTCATGAATGAAGCTGAGAAAGATTCATGTTAGAATGATTTGCAAATTGCAAGTGATAGAGACAAATATTTGTTACTACTTAGAAACCGGGATTTTTACACTTTTTTGCATTGTTAAAGTGAATTACAAGTTCACATTTACCTCAGGTTATAGTCTGAATTGCCACTGATATTTTTATGGACATTTCTGGGTGTCTCAGATACTGCTGCTCAGTAGATAGCAATGAAGACTTTTATTTTAGCAATAAATGTCAGCATCACAAAAGTTTTTGGTCCTGGTAAACTACACATATTTGATTTGAAAAAAGCATGGTCTTACCAAAAAAGCAAATCCCTCAACAACATGGCAAAACCATTTGAGGAAAAATATAGATGCTTTTAATTTAAAATTGTTTGTTTTTATTCTTCAGTGAAGGTGTGCATAGTTAGGCTCAGGACAGACAGAGGAATAGGAACTGTACTCAGAATTTTATAAAGACATTTGGAGACATTTCTAATCTGAGCTCTCTGCACATCATCTGGCCTGGTCCAAAGCACCCTGCGGGGAGGTGGCCCACAAGGGCTGCCAAAACTATCGCAGTGGCAGAGCAGGGTGCAGACCCTTGCTGGAGATCCTGATCCTCGACCACGACACTTCTTCCCAAAAAGCTTCCAAATTGATTGCCTTCTTGTTTGAACTGTAGTAACGAGCTGCTTAAAATCTCACGGGATGCTACTTCCAGCAATGTTTATGGTTTTCAGCTGCCGAAAGCATGTCCATTTAGATGTGCCAAGCTGGCTTGGACTTTCTCTATAAATATCTGAATTGCTGTGGGCATCAACCCTGCTGTTATATATTTAGTATTCTCTGTAACTAGCATCAGCATTTACATGCCATAAATGTCTATGCTTTAATTGCATTATAAATCAGTATTTTATTATCAGAATTTTATTATATGTTAACACATGAAAAAGTGGCTTTATCTCTCTTTGAAGTAATCACTATATTTTAATGTTTCAGGTAAGCACATTAGCAAACATGCCTACAGATAGGAAGTTCTTATCTTGTGGGGAGAATACAGCAATAGTAGAATAGCACACAGTCATGATTTGCGATCGTTATACTGAAGGGCATTTTGGCTCTAGGACTTTGCTGTTCTTGAGTCAAGCAAAGCATTGACCATTTGTTTAGTTCTTCATTTCCTTGGTCTGAGACTGTTGTTAACTGTTAAATGTCAATCAGGACATTTACAATAAGTAATAAAAAGAGGTAAAAATTTGAATTTCATAGGGAAAAAGCAGTGATTTGGCTACGTGTAGCTTACTGCCTTAACAATCCTGTATTGGAGTAAGAAAAAATGAAAATGAAACACTGCTTTCTGATCCAGTCAGTCTTCCAGAACTTCTGGTTAAGGTTTAAAGTGTGCTATTTTACAGCTGCCTTAAGGGGAAAAAAAGCAGTTTTTGAATACTCTGAGAAAAGGCAGAGGTAGAAGAGGTATTCTGGAGAATAGCTCTAGGATATTTTGGGAAATGCTAACAAAGGGAGCTTCTTAACTCACCAAAATGCCAAAAAATGAGCAGACATTTTCAGAGGGCTGGAGCTGGGGTATTAGATGATGCCTGGAGACACCTCAGCACACGATAGTGCGCTTTGGAACAATATTAGTTTTATAACAGTTTCAAGAATGTTCATTTTCCTTTTATTTTGTCTTTTTGTTTGTCTTTTAGACACACTTATATAAATGGAACCTTTTCTCCTAAATCAGTAACCCTTTTTACTTTGTCTATTTACTTTACACTCTGGTGTTTGATACCTTCTTTCAACTAGTACAATAAGTATAGCTACCAAGGAACTGATTAGAGCATCACAAAAATTGGATGTGAAAAAACTTGAATGAAAAGGCCGCCAGCAGAAAAATCATTTTCAGTGCAACTCAACCCTAAAAGAGACAATAGAAAGCAGCTTTAGATGTCCGTCTTTTTTCTCACTTACAAGGTGATGAGACATACGAAAATTAAATTTAAATCAATCTTATTTTTGGCGCTTTTTAACCATTATTTCTTTCAAACAAAAATATTTCTTTTTTATTTTCCACTCTTTTTATATTGTTAGGATTGTTTCTAGGCATTTCCATATTATATCAATTAATTTGGGACAGTGCACTAAAAGAGACACAAGTTGAGCAGGTCTTTATGTTATTTTTTGCATTAACTTGTGGATAGTCTTGAGCAAATCGTGTCATCTTTCTTCACTTCAACTTTACAAGCTGCAAACTGCAAATAGAGATGCCCATTTTACTTTGTGAAGAATTTTTCAAGCTATGGATGAAAAAGTTGCACATCATTGTGTATGTAAGTACTGCTGTTACTACTGGCCTAAACAGATGTATTTATTCACCGAAATGGAAAATGTAATGGCATCTTTACTGCTGCCTAACCGGCTAGCCAGAGCAGGTATGCTGGGTGTGGAGTAGGGCACAGGGAAGGGTGCGGGGTGGCTTTCGTGTTCTCGTCCACGGGTAAGAGGGAGCTGTGGTCTCCAGAGACCACAGGGGCCTTTGCAGACGGGCCTAGAGAAGTGATCATCTCCGTTGCTCTCATCACTTGTCCTTGCCCCATGTGATATTATTGGCATGTAAATTTGATAAGGACAGCACTGGGTGTAGATGATGGATGAGGAAAAGAAGAAAAATGGAAAATTTGTCTAATAGGTCATAAAACAGTTACAGATTCTTTAGGCTAGACTCTTCCTAACTTTAAATAAACCCAAAATTTCATTCTTTTTATACAAAAATGGTGCTATGGTGATGGCTGCGTACTGATCAAATACTACAACTATTGCATACAATAGCAAAATACAGAATTTTTTTTTAATAATTACTCTGTAGTTAATTTGGTCTCATTTAGGTAGGTATGTTTCTCAAGTCTGTCTTCAAAATCTAAGTCATATTACAGAGAAATTTTGACGTTACATCACAGGTATGCTTTACTGCTAAAAACAGTAAATCTTTAACATTGGAAACCTAGAAAGGCAATTTTTGATTTGAAAGTTTAGCTTGCGAAGCAAAGAAGGAACGATGGATACCATCTTCCCTGCTCTCAGGCTCTTTATGCTGATTGTTGGAAGAGCATACTGACTTTACCATTAGTGTTCTTACTGCAGACTTTGCCAAAATAGTTTTATTAACACTACTGTACTCAATGCTCCTGTGAAAGGTATTTAAGTGCAAAAAGGAGGAGTTTTCTCTGAGCTGGTACAATATGGAGAAGTATAATATAAAGCGCTCTCACCGTACCTTCTTTCATTTGTAGAAGGACATATTTAGTCTCTTTACTCATTGGTCTTTGAAAATGATGATGGAAATCCAAATTGGTGATGTTGGTATTGTATTGATGCATGTGTTTGCCTGGAAAAAAAAAAAAAAAAGAAGGACTAAACCCATTAGATAGCCCAGCAAACAGCATTTTAGCTTATAAATTTTTCAAGTTACTGCGGGTCTGAACTCATCAGTTAGCGGTGAATCATTTTCATTACCAGCCCACTGAGGTACCCAAGCATCCTGCTGTGAGACTATCTGGCTCGCTGGGTCACAATAAACACATTTACGTTACTTTCTTAGAACACCTATGACAAGTATAAGCATCCTTTCGTCTGTTTTTTGGTTGTGCCTTCTATCATTGTCAATCCTTGAGTATTAAAGAACTGCTAGCTTGAAAAAAGTGTTTATTCTACTGAGCAACCCACACCGTAATTGAGGTTAATCCACCATTTAACTAAATTCCAAAGAATATATGAGTGTATATACATCAGAAAGGTAAGGTATAAACTTCTGAAATGAGAAGTGTTAATGGTAGACAGTGACACTCATCTGAGAAAGATTATTAAAAAAAAAAAAAGTCAGTCAGTGACTGCACAGCTTAAGTTTTCAGTCAATAGTCCCAGACTGATGCTATGGAAAGTAAAACCCATAGATATAATTTGAGGTTCATTAGGTTTGCCAGAAGTTATTTTAAAAGATCATTGTGAAAAATAATTCTGCCCTGCTCTGCTGAAGATGCAGGGCTAGGGTGAGATGCTGCTGTAGGAAAGAAATGTATACAGAGCTGAGAATACTTACAGGTAGCTAATAGATAATTTGAATAGTCACTGTTTCTGCTGTCTGCCCTGAAATGTTTGATTAATGGTTTATGTGATCAAATTGCATCCTCCACATCTTTTTATAATCTGATTCTTTTTGTCTCATGTTCACAGATGTTAATTAGCCACACATTTTCTTTCTGGTGCTGTGTTTTTTCTTGCTTATTTTCTTTTCCTTACTTTTCTTGCCTCTTACTACATGTACATGAAAATTAATTTCTGTTTCCCCAAAAGTGGGGACAGAAGACTTTGCTATCAGTGTGAATTTCTGGGTTTTATTAAAACATGTTCCTAGATATTTTCTTTTCAGACTTCATCCAGACCTTGTGTCGACTCTGGATATATAGTGGGTACTTAAAGTTGGGCTAGTCCTATTTAACAGGCTTATGAAAGCACGGTGTGGAATATGTTATATATAGACACAATTGCAGAAAGTCAGCAAAGAAACATAAAGAGAAGCTTGAGCGAGCGAGGTCTGCATCAGATGAGTGGTGTACTGTTTGACATCTCCTTTGTGGCTGCTGGGTAATGTGCATTGTCGTTCTGCGTAACGACTGAAAGGACTAAAATCGTGCTCAGGTACAGGAGAACTGCCGGAGTTCTGAAGGCAGGTTAGATGCATGAATCAGTGCCATCCTGTGAGGCAGAAATGGAGTCAGACTGCATGGTTTTGATGAGAGCATTAGGGTGAAGTGATAGATTGAGCTGATATTACTGAGGTAGGGAAAGCTTTATATCATGAAAGAATGGGTAGACAAGGAGATAAAACAATACTATGCTTTGTGTCAACAAGGAATGTGAAATGTGTGAGGAAATACATGGAATTATAAAAAAGAATGAGTTTTCTTTCTCTCTAGCACACTAGTATTTGCATAAATTTTGTTGTTTACTGCTTGTCGTAAGACTTCGGATATATTGTCTTTCTGATGCTTTTTTAATATACTTTACTTGAGCATATGCTGACTTATTTAAATCTCAGTCCTTCAAACATTTAGTGCTTTGTATCATGACAATGATGTGTGCAGTGGGAATACTGGCAATAGTAAGCAATAGGCTTCTGTAGTGGGGGATGTCTAGACTGTGCCATGCATTTTCTTTAAAAAGTCAAGCATCAGAGTTTGTATTTTTTTTCTTTTATAATGAGGATCATATTGCAATTAAATCTCTGGGTTATGACTTTAGAGATGTGGATTTAGTTTCTACCTCTGTTGCAGGTTTTCCTTGTGACTTCATGAAGGTCATTTAATCTCTGTTCCTGTTCCCCATCCGTAGCATGCAGATATTGTCATTGGGTTTGTGTCAGAGCAGAGTAGCTGAAGCTTGGGGGCCCACAGGTGATACACTGCTAAATGAAGTACAGATACTCATATGGAGTTTACTTTCTGATTCGACATCTACAGTAAGAATCAGAAAAATAAGACAGTGGCAGTTAATGTCAAATAACATATCAGTGCTAGAGTGTCTGTGTGCCAAGAAATAGTGCTGTAATGGTAGCTATGCAGTCAGCACATTTTTTTTATTTTTTGATTTATAAGACGCATCAGGTTACAGATGTCTCTGGGTACTCATGATAGAAGATTAGACCTGGAAGTGGTCTCAAGAGATCCTCCAGTTCATTCTTATATCCCAAGATCAACTATACCAAAATTGTTCCTGGCTAATATTTGTCTAACTTTATGCTCTATTTAAAAAGAGAAAAAGAATTGAAAATAAGAGCCTGTTAACTTATTTATTGAAATAAATCAGCATGTTTATTAAATATATAATGAAGTGATACTAGGGGAGAAGTAAATTTAACTGACCTGACATTTTCTGTAATAACAAACTAATCCGAAAATTTTCCTTTCCTCTTTTCTCCCTCTCTTCGTTTCCCTACCATTTTCTAAGTGGCACAAGGGATTCATATTTCACATATTATACTTTTTTATATATATTCCACTGTGATGTTTTGATATTCTCCATCTCATTTTGCTCAATTACATCAATTGCTCGGAGATAGTCAGCATTTTGCTTTAAGTAAAATTTTATTACTCTTAGGTTTCTTGGTATTCCAGAGTTTTTCATTAGTTGAATTTTCAGTCAGGACTCACTACATACTCTTTTCTGCAGCACTCCATGGAGCCATTTGGGTATTGATTAACAGCAGTTTGAATATTCATTTTAGTGTGATTTAGTGACAATCTGAGAAGACAAATGTGTGGACAAATATGTGGGCATCCTTGTTCTGTTATAAGGAGAGCAGGAAGTATCACTCAAAATCAACATTAACCAGCTCTCTCCATCATAAGACCTAGTTTTCACATTTCTGTATCAGTCTTTAACTCCGTGCATTGACTCCGTACATGAAAACTGTGCCTCAGTCTGAATTTACTTTTAAAAATGTCAGCAAAAAAGTATACACTGTCTAGAATGAGACAAGGGGAAAGTGAGTTAGTTTGCTCATCTAAAAGATAATTTGTCTCCTCATAATGCCATTCTTAAATATTCCTAGGTAGATAGGAGAAAGTGTGACTCATATACAGGGTATTATTTTTGAATATGTAATATGAAACTCTGAAAATTAAAACAACTTAAAGCCTTCTAGTAAGTTCTGCTTTCTCAGACTTATTTTTTAGCAGCAAAATTTATGAAAGCTTTATTCACAGTGGGTGTTATCCAGGCCCAGAGCCAAACACAAGTTCACCTGCAACTGGAGCCGTTGCTTGTCGTAGTTTTGCCAGGAGAGGGTTGGAGCATGCGAGCACGAGAGCTCTCCCGCCTGTAGCAGGAATATCCTCAGTAGCCCCTAGGCAGAGCGGGTGAAAGAGCTCAATCTTCCCACACTTCAGCTGTCAGCAAATATCTGAAACCCACTGCTGAAATTTTGTATCCTTTTTCAGAACTGGTCCATGGAGAAGATGACAGCATGTGGACCTATGTGATGGGCATAATGTCCCAACACTGTTGAGGAATTACATGACTGTAAACAAGTCGTCACATAATAAGGGGATTAAAGAGGTTTTTGAAGAAAAATATGTAACAAATTACATTCTGCCTCAAGCCAGAGGTCCACCTAGCCCAGCTGCCTGTGACAGACAAGTATCTACAGGGGGTGCTTAGGCGAGAGCAGAGCAGGAGAAGACCGGAGGGATGCTCATCCAGAAAACTTTCCAGGTCTCCAGCGCTTTGTGGCATAGCAACTTCATGAAGTAGAGTTTTTTTCTCTGTGGAAAGAAGACTATTTAGGTCCTGTGTCTCATTTATTTCAGCAGCTGGATAGCATTCAGTGCATGAGGCAGGGTGTTATAAGAAGAAAAAAAGATGGCCTCATGGTTAGTGACCTGGAGAATTGGTTTTCTTCATGCTCCTGACACACAGTAATACTATGCTGGTTACTAAAACCACACTTGATAAGGGGTTTACCTTAGCTGCATATTTTCTGGACATCTGACTTGGGATTGTAATATATTGCAGTGCTGAGACCTCACAGCTGCAACTGCAGTAAATTGCTCTGCTTTGGATATATAAAGTGCAATATAAGACTAAATCAGATTTTAGATTTCTGGCATTGCATCTGCTATCTTTAGAACAGGGATAACAATATGCACTTATCTCAGATAGCTGTTATGAATGTGATGGGAAGGACCTAAATATTGCATTGATGAGTGTCGCAGAAAGGCTCTGAAGAAATTAATCATTTAGTCTACCGAGTATGAATAGTGTACAGTAAACAAGGCATGTCACCATGCAGTAAACAGTGTGGATAAAACCTAATATTGAATACGTACTCATTAAGTGAGTTCTGCCCATCTTGTGCAGTGATTGAGAGCATTTCTTTCCTGTTGAAAATTAATTTGGAGCTTTATTACAAGGAGACTGAATAGTGTCTAAGAAAGTAGCCCATCTGTACAATGACAGTTCCTAATATTTGAGTGCTTTATTCTGAAACCTTAATAATTCATGTAGTTTTGTGAACATCATTTATTTCTAAAAGAGGAATACCTTTGGTTGCTTTGGCCTTGTGTAGGGTGCAATAATTTTATATGTTTTGAAATATGTCTGTTCTTTATTATTTGAGATACTACTTTTACCACCTATAGCAACAAATCTTGTAGGACTTTAGAGAACAATTTTATTGGGCCAAAATATGGACACATGAGTCCTGTAAGACCTTGCTAGGCAGTACAGCAACGTCATCACCATCAGTTTTTCATCTTAGTTGAGGAATAGCTAACTAAAATGAGAAAGAGAACAAATGTGAACAGGATTATCCAAATTATTCTTTGGTATGAATTCTCTGGTATGAATCTCTTACACTCGAGCGCTAACAGCAGTGGAGATGATGATATCCTCTCTGTACGTAGACAAGCGACCTTCTCTTGTGAATCATGCCTGGGGACAGAACTTAGCAACTTGCCGGCATTGTCAGGAAGGTGGTGTTTTATTGAGTGGGTCTGTTGGCTTTTTCACACAAGGAGTAGTGTGAATTTCCCAAAGGCCTAGCACTATTTAGATTTGCTCTTTATCATTTATGTTAGACTGAGCCTTCATCATGCAGTCAGGCTCCTGGTAAAATGTGAACTTTCTGTGGGAGAGTCAGGAAGTTGATGAGTTTCAGGAGCTTGTTTGCCATCACGCTCAGGAGCTACAGTATTTATTTTTTTAATGCCAAAAAAAATGAAAAGCAGTACAATTGATGTTAAAGTCCTCAGAAGGTGCTAGCCATTGGCTTTATTTAGCTGCATTTGCACTGCAGCATGGACTCCAGCAGGGTTTGCAGACCCAGAGTTTATGTTCCTTGGTACCACTTTGAAGCCAAATTCAGGGAGAAGGGATGTGTTTTTCTCACAATAGCACAGATATGTTTAGATAAAAGGGCAGAAATTTTGTATTCACCAGCCAGAAGTTCCTACAAAGTTGCAGACATTTCATTTGGGTCATGTCTAGAGCAAGCAAATAAGTTTATTTTTAAATTTTGTTAGCTAACACTTTTTACTAACACAATAATCAAGAACATGTAGTGAGTATACACAGGACAATTTGTGTTCAAAAACATACTCAGCTGCTCAGAGTCAATTCAAGTGGCTGTATACTTTCCTAATCTAAACAAAAGCCTTAGAGAAATAGTGTTGATAAAGTTGAAGAAGCTATTACCAGTCCTTCCAAAATGAACTGTTTGATTTTTCATTCCCATCTAAGTCCACTAGTAAAGAGTAGCAAAAAGGAAATCATTTTATCATTTTATTTGAAAGATTATACTTCTAATAATGGACTTTTCCCTATTGTCTTGTTACTGAGTTACACAGTCAGTGTGATACAGCATTTTACAAATATAATAAGCCATTGCAGCCTGGCTCAAAACCCAATAAAGTGAACAACAGTTCTTATGCGGACTTCGTCGGGCTTTGGTCTTTCAGTATTCTTGAAAACAATGTAGAACTGAAAAAGGCATTCGGCCATATTTCTCTCCTAAATCCTTCATATTTCTCTTCTAAATCCTTTTGAACATTGAAAGTCTTGATTAAAACTCCAAGTGAAAGTGTATTTTCTCTAAAACTGGCTTTCCAGAGCTCAAAGTGTGAACAGCTTCACTCATTATGGCCCAAGTGAAAATAATGCATATTTGTCACTTTATTTATTTAACAAGTTAATCGGGATTTAGGCTGATTATTGGATGACTGTGAAAATTATGTATTCTTTTTATAAGACTTGAGACTGAATCAGAGCAGCTTGACGCAAGGCCTCAAGCGCTGGCTGGATGCTGCTAGTATTGTATGCGTTCGCCCCGAGCGGTGGCTCGCAGCACGCCCAGCTGCTCTGCAGAGCAGCCGGAGTACAGGATGCAAAGAGGAAAAAGCGTAGGATGTGATGTATGTTATTTACATTATAACCAGGATGGGCAGTACTCTGTTTCTGAGTTCAATATTGGACACTGTGATCTTGGTGTAAAAAGATGCTATTGCTGTTGCATTCTGGCTTGAAGTGCACACAGTAAGCATGGTGGACAACTTGTTAAAAATAATTTCTTTGTAAATTTTAATTAGATACCTCAATCTTTTGTTACTTTGCTTATAGTCTGATATATAGTTTAATAAGTCTTATAGGGACTCATGATTTTCTAGACAGGTAACAGAACGGTGATTATGAGTATAGTGCGAAAATTATTTTGAAAAAAGTTGAAAGCACATGGAATCCTAATTTGTAAACAAAGTTTATAGATTAACGCTGACAAACACACACCTGCACACACATGCATATACCTATGTATATAAGTACATTCCAGTATACTTTCACCTAAGGTGTTTACACCTTCCTCCTTACGATACATACCGATACTATTGCCCAATTAGTGTGTTTCAGAGTTAAATGAAAGGGTTCACATGTCGAATAGCAATTGCAAATCATTCTTCTTCTCCATAATGTGAAGTACCACCAATAAATATATTTTTCATTTTTAGTAATAAACACAGCAGGTGGCTCTAGTCGGAAGACCATGCTCTTTGGATTTTATAAGCAATGTGGTATCTTTCTATTGATTAAGTACTGTAATGTCTTCTGAGTTTCTGGTGAGTCATTCAGCCAATACCCTAGAACTGTAAACATTTTGCATTGCATTTGTGTGGAAGAAATGCAACAGCACTCTGCAATATGCTGAAGTCCTTGGAGTTAAAATTGTAGTAAACCCTTTCTGCTATCAAGGAACTTCTATACAGCAATTTTGGTTATTGATGCAGAGAACACTGTTGTGAATTACTGAGTACTGCAATGGTAGTAAACATTAGTAAAGTAATTAATTTGGAAAGTGTTGTTTCACTTACAAAAATACTATACTAGAAAATATTGTTTTGTTATATTATAAAATCTTAGTAATAAAGCCCAGCTTCAGCATTTGTATCTTTTTGTTAGGAAGAAAAGGAAAGAAATGATGGAGTTTGTCTGTCATGAATTAGGAAGATATGGTAACTAGTAAAACTTAGTGTTTCTGTCATACATCTAAAGTTCTTCCCATGCAGGAACTATCTACTGAACCTGAGGAACTGAAACATTTTAAAATAAAATTCCTGGAGATAAAAGCTGTTGGAACTTAGCAATTATAAAAATCATACTAGAATATTGGCAAATTTATGGCAGCCCACATGGCATGCTAACTGCACTGCTGTGAACAGGAAAGGATTCCCTATGGACAAATAATTGCCCTGCTAAAAACAATTCAGGGGTTATAGGTGTAGAGGTATTGTTCTGAAAGAAAGTGGTTTCAGAAGTTAGCAGAGAACCACGGTGGCAGGCGTCTCTGAGAAGAGCACCTTCCTGGGGTAAGCTTCCTGGCCCCCATTAGTGATTTCCTGCTTTATTTCCCCTTGGACACAACTTCATTCACATTTCCATTGGAAGAACACAGGGATAATTGAGGAAGGAGGATTTTTTTTTTCTTCCTCTCCTCCTTATGTCAAGTATGCTGTAGGTTTTTATCTCTATGGGAGAGAACAATCTTATCCTTATTGACAGGGATTATTTTCAGTTTTGTTAATACCTGCATAAAGCTGTGGAGTTTCTATGGATGTCACTTGTGCTAAAAGTGCTACAGTGCTATAAATGCAAAATTTGGTCTTGGGGACGTATGTTGAGTGAGGACAGCAAAGAAAGGTGAAAGAAATAGCACAGTGCCTGTGGTTGAAAAGATTTAGGTGGAGTGTGTGTTGTGAACAGGGTGCATAGTCACAAAACCAGCAAGAATAAAGTAGTGGAGATATCCCCAGATAGTGTGCAGAATAACTCAGGGCTTACTTAGCCTGGAGGTGAAAGACAGGTTCAGTTCCCTTTTCTGCCACAGAGTATTCGAGTTTTCAGCAGCAATCTCATAGGAAAATCTGAATATAGACTATTCCTTGAGAATAAGCAGAGTGATTCCCATTAAGTTGCTTTCAGTCTCTACTGCTGATGCTGTTCTATGTTGTATAAAATACTTAAATATTTAAGAAAGCAGAGACTGGGACCATATCCACTAGCTGCAGCGTAAAAGTAAGTCCCAGCACCACCATTTTTACTTTCATGTTCTGAATGGTGATTTTGATTCATTTGCATTGCTTTTGCTTTGGTTAATAGCGTCAGAAATGACATAGAGATACTTCATTTAATTTGTGTTAAAAAAATCTGGTTTTACTTTTGATGGGAAGAGAAATCTTTCCGATTTGTCTCAAATTTGTCCTATATTTGGAACAACAAGCTGACCTTGCATTACTTGAAAAGTAATTTTTGCATTAGGCTTGTTTTTCACTGTGCAGTCTGACAGCTTAAGCGCCATTTTCAGAAATTCCTGATTTCAGGTTACTGCCATTAACACTTAGCACTCCTGCTCAAAATAGGAATAAAAATAAGATGCTATTTCTGAGCATTTCATTAGTGAAGCTTGTGACGTAGCCGTATAAATATTAGAATCCCTTTGCACTGTGTAAATGATCTTTATTTTTACATACATACATATTACTTTTTTAGTTAAAAATACTTGACCCTTTTCAGTGTAAGTAATCACCAGGCCTAACAGATTTCTACAGTCTTTACAAATCTTTGAAGTCAGTATACATATACATAAATTTGCAAATATTATTATAACATTTCTTTTCAAATGTCATCTAAATAATCTTCAGTTATCTTTATGTCTAATGACTAGTTATATGTTTGCAAAGATATGAAAATATAGAATATCCATAGTAGGTCTTAGGAAGCTATTGAAAAGAACCAAAACTTTTCACCAAATAAAATGCCTTGCCAGTACCCAGAAATTACTTACCTGAGCTCAAACCTTTGCCTTTTATTTTGATTTCATTTTCTCAGGATATACTGTCTCCTGAATGCATTTTGGGAGTCCTGCATTGTAAAAGTTTTTAGACTAGTGCTCCTAAACAATATTTAAAATGACATTTTTATTAAGTTGGCATGAAGCATGTTGCTGAATTGCTTTTAATATGATAATGTTTGCAGTTTACTATGCCATAAGTGCAGCTTGGCAGTTGAGTTTACATGAATATTTCATCCACAAAAGGCCACGAGTTTGTAATTATAAATAGACCTGCTCAACAGAAGGAGATGGATGATTCTATTACTAGTAATTTTCTGAGGAAATGATAGCTAGCTGAAGACCGAAGGCAGAGATTATCAACTGCAGAGGGACATCTGCAGATCCCTTGAAGCAGTGGCGTAGAGCATCTGCTCCAGCTCGTTCTCATGGTGGGTTAGTTGGGGTTGGTTATGATGCTCGAATTGTTGCCTTGGCTTCTCAGCTGTGCAGAAGGACATCCCGGTGTAAGGCTCGTCCCGGAGGTGATTGCAGGCCTGCCTCCCCCCTCAGCACTATTCCCCTCACCAGCCAGCTCACCCCGCAGCTCACGCTGCCACAAGTAAAGCGAACCGCCATCCGTCCGTCCATCTGGAAATACGGGCGGGCGAAGGCCGAGCCAGCCACGCGTCTTTGCACCAGGCTGTGCTGCATGACATAGACCTGCCAGTGAGCAGCTTTGGGTTTGGTTGGGTTTTGGGGCAAAGGCAAATTCCGGATCCCCTCTGCAGGCTGTGGTCCCTGCTTCACTCGGGCACTGAGGAGGGACGGGGATGGGATCTTGCAGCAGGAGATGTGGGGAAGACGCTGGAGAGCTGAATCAGTTCGAAAAGAAGGAGCAGAACAGTCAGAGGGGGCAGGAGAATAGCATGGGAAATCTCATCGAAGGTCAAAGGACAAAAAGCAATAGCAAATTGCAATACTTTAACTCCCATAAACAAAATATAATACTAGTAGATATATGGAAAACAGTTTCCTGATTCTTAGTGTTTTCTTAAAGTAAAGGAAAATTAGTTGTAACTTTTTGAATAATTATGCATTCTTAAATGCTGATGAATCTGATGAACAAAAGTGCAAAGAAACCTGAGTGTTCAGCTAGAAATCTTATAGCTACCTCTCTCTTAGGTATTGCAGAACACATGACATGCTGGATATAATAATAACTACTGCATCAAGTCTCTGAAATAGCAGTAGTGCGTTAAGAACACAGCTCTTGAACTTTACCATCCCATCTTACTTTGCTGCATCTTTCTTAAATTCTTAATATTATTTGAATTTGGCCCAGTTCTGCTTAATGGTCAGCACTCCTTCTCAACACCTGAAGATTCCTATACTGGTATAAAAAATATATTTGGCTTTAATTTCAATCACAGCTTCATATTTTAAAGCAAAATTTAGAAATTGAGCTTAATCTGGACCATAATCAAGACCACTGTAAACCTTACAGCTGTAAAAAGATATCTACATGATTAACTCTATTAGAATCTGTTATTTTGTTTTAATGCTTTTAGTTTTGTTTTACTCTGCTGCTCTGTTGAAAGCATATGTAGTGGCAGACCTGCCAAGTGCACGCTTGGGTGCCTGCACCCCCGGGACTTCAGCCCAGGGTGGTCAGTGCTGCACACGAGCAACATTATGGCTGATGCCTTCAGCATCCCTTTCTGAGGCTGTCCCTAAATTATGGGGTAAAGTAAGTTTTTGCAGGATACACAGATGGAGGGGGGTGTCATGAGCATGGCACTGTGATTGACTGGGGCTAAAGGATTTGTCCTGACCGGTGTTACCTGGCAGCTCTGGTGTGACTTGCCGTGGACACACGCAGCATGAGCTAGCGAAGCCGTACTGTCACGGTATCTGTCACAGCGCTGTGTTTGCTTTAAACTGCTCCACTGTGGCTTCCAGCTCCGGTAAGGCCTGAAATGTTGCTGTGAGCTGTAGCTGGGCAGTTCCCGGGAAGTTAATAGGGCTTGTGCGCGTTAGCAGAGCAGTTTCTCTGCGGAGCGTGAGCAGATGGGACAGCAGAGAAAGGACCAACAGTGGCAACACCGTGTTCAGGTGCTTTCAATTATGCATTTTCAAATATTAGTAAAAAAGAGTAAGGTTTTTAATATGGAAATGTGAACTAGAAGAAAACGTGTAAAGAAAACGAAGGGAATGTACCAGGTATACATGGAATAGCTATATGGCTAAGTAAGAAATAAAGCATCCTAAGACTTAAATTCTCTCCCGAAAGATGACTAAGCAAGGTAGGGAGGTTGGAGGCTAATCCTTCTTCCCCTGACATCAATGGCAAGGCATGCATTAACTTCAATAGGAGCTAGATTTGCCTCACAAGTGCTTAAATAACTATGACAGGATGAGAGAATGAAAATATGATGATTATGGAAAAAATATAGTGTACTGGAAGGATATTGACAATGTGAAAATGCTGGTATGAAAAGAAAAGGAAAAGAATATGAGGCATTTTCAAATATCATTCCTGTGCTTGAAATGGAGGCGAGGAGAAGGGAGGATATGGGGGGAGCCCGGCAGGGCAGGCGCGGTGTGCGCGGCGGGCAGGACGCGGCAGCGGGAGCGGGAGGCACCAGGCTCCCCGTCACCTAGAAGATTTCGCCACAAATACTTCTATGGCAGATTTACATTAAAGATGCCAGGTAAATTAGTGGACCACCCCCAGAACTAAATTATAAAATTTTATTTAGAATGTAAAATTTTTAAAAAAAATTAAAGGACACAAGCATATAGAAATCTGCAACTTAGATTTGCTTCCAATTTGCTCTGCGGTCTTTAGCAAATAAAATAATCTTTCTGTCCTGGACCCCTAATACTACTTATCTGTTTCATGTATTAAATATTAATGCTGTTCAGCAGTTTGAAAAGCAGAAAGTATCAGAAGAATACTTGTTTATTGCTTCATTACATTCCCTAACCTAGGAGAAAATTGGACTCTTTTCACTATTTTTCATACTGCAAAAGACAGCATGCTACTATAGCGTGAAGTGGAAATAAACAGAACTGCTTTATTCAATTAACTGTTCTCATTTAGTAGTATTCTTAATTCCTATGAATTAATACCTATACAAAAGAAAAAGAGAAAACTCCTTTACTATTTTGTATCCCAAATGACAAATTTTGTCCCTTGAAAGAGAGAGAACATCTTGGTAAGTGTTTTATTGTTCTCTATATCTGTCTGTATATATATATCCATTTGTTAATATTTCTTGAAAGTTTTTTCCCTGCTTTCCCCACCCAATCCCACTTGTGCCAAGTGTTTGATTTCAAAGCCAAACAGACTTTGCATCCTGCCCTTTTCTCTCCTCTTCTGAATTCATGTATTTGCAGGCAGATTTTCCTTATCCAGAATGAATGTATACTTGAACTGATCTTCTTCAAGTGCTTATGCTTTCATAAATATGCCTTTTTGCACATGCAAGATTTTTTCTTAAAGATTTGACTTTTAATTTGCTGAAAAACTTTATTGTAAAAGCAGCCTGTCAAAAAAGCTGTAGAAAAGATTCTTTTTTTCCTGTTTTTAAGTGTTCTTCTCAAAAATATTTGCATTAATACAGCTGGAAAAATGGTTGTCTTAATTTTGACAGACTTGTCGCCTAAAGAAAACAAAACCCAGTTATTTTAAAAACCACCAATAACCAAAACAAACTTGCAGTATAGGTCAGGAGTTCTCAGATGATTCATTTTTATTTCATTAAAGAGTAGGAAACTGTCAAGGCAAATTCAAAGAGATTCTGAAAATGGAAGGTCTGACTCCACTTTGATTTACATTTTACAAAGCAGAAGCTTGAAATTTGGCAGGGGGAAGGAAATCTTTGTGTCAGAAATATGTGTTTTGCCATTTCTGTGAAAAGCAGCCTGTACTTGGTGAAATACTAAGCCTTTGAAAAGTCTCCGCACATGCTCAGAGGGGATTTGCTAGATGTTTAAAGGGAAAAGGGGAACGTGACGCCTGTGTTTTTACTGCTCATGCTTCCTAACGCCATCCGGCTCCATTTCCAAGCGCGCTTGGACCTATCTCACCTCAGATGTGTTGCTCCAGACTGCAATAAGCTGCCGAGCTGGTCACGTTTTCCAAAAAGTAAGAGAAAAACGGCTCTTTCCCGCGTAGGTGTGGTGGCCCGCCTCTTCTCGGCCCCGGCGACCGCGTGGCGAGAGGCTTCCTCCCGGCCGAAGCGCCGCGGGCGGGTGAGCGAGCTGCGCGCGGCTCTCGGGGCCGGGGCCCGTCGCGCCTGGCGTGGGGCTCGCGCGTCCGCGGCCTTGAGCCGTGCGGGGGCAAAGCCCCTTCCGCCTGCACAGTTCACACCCGAAGACGGTTTTCTTGAAGCTTCTGAAACTTTATAGAAACTTTTCCGTTGAGGAGTCAGTCTGACCAAGAGTGACGTGCTCTTCAGCTGAGGGTAATATGTTTTTAAATAATAGCCACCATTTATGAAAACTGAGAATTATCACACTTAGAAGAGAAGTAATAAACACATCCACCTTTGGAACGTAATGCACTTTTTCTGAAAGAACTTTATTGAATGCTTTGCTCTTCTGAAATGCTGTTTTCTTTCTAATGCCTTTTGGCTTTTCTGTTGTCCAAAATTAAGAGAAACACGTGGTTAGTGCAGCAGGCTGGGACCTGGGGACTCCCTGCCTGGACTGGACCGGACCGGTGAGCCCTTCTGTGCTTCAGCTTGCCCTCCATAAATCAGCTCATTCTTTGTCACCTTGTGGACTACTGTGAGAACAAACATGTTAAACATACTTCTGTTCTCACATAAAAGGCACCAGATAGGTCTTTCAAAAAAAAAGCCCCGGGAAATAATCAGCCCATTCATACTTACGTGGAAGAGGGTCACGTAGGGAACTGACATTGTTTGCAACTATCAGCTTGTTTTAATGCGCGTTCCACTTCTGCTGTTAAGAGAACTAAGAATATATCATGGCGAGGAACGACACTGTAATTATGCTAGCGGGCTAAGATTGCTACTCAGACTTTTCAAGAAGTCTCTGCCGACAGATGGAGAGAGAGAAAAACAAAGTTGCCAGTGACTTTTCAGCGAGGTTGGTATAAATGTGTCGAGCGGCTTAGGGAAGGAGGTGCAGCCTCTGCAAAGGCCTCAGCAAAGCATAGCAAACAAAGGAAGAGGCAAATTACCCTTCCCTTCATAACACATTGCCATACATTTAAAAATCTTGTTTAATTACCTGCAGACCGAAAGACTAAGTTTTGAAATATTAACTTATTTACATTTCTAAGCTTTGCTCCTTATCACCAGATTTCTGTGAAAATAAATCCTCAAATACTTGCATCAAAATCCTGTGACCTTCTGATTCCTTTTCCAGCCAATTCCGTGGAAGAAAAGCAGGAGATGCAGATTTTTTTGAAAATGGAGCTTTTACCTTACAGTCTTTATACTCTTTCTAAAATGGGATCGGCTACTAGTACTGCGCTAATAAAAATCCATTTGGGCCATGTAGGCAGCTCCTTAATCATTTAAAACATGTTTAATAAATGTCTTTAAATCTAAATTTAATCAGCACGCCAATTTGCTAGCTAACCAATAGCTAACTAATATTTAGGGAAGTGGCAGCGTGCATTAGCAGCAATCCAGGGCAAGCCATGCATTAGCCTGTCGGGGGGGTTAAGGCACGGCCAGGCTGCCTTGCGCGGGGTGAGCGCGGGAGCTGGGGAGGCTCCGCCGCGCTGCCGGCGGGGAAGCCAGGGTGCTGCAAGTGAGCACAGGTTTTGTTCCCAAGCTGCATGCTGCGACAACTGGAAAAAATATGGTGCACCTCTCTGAGCATCGTTTAGACCAGGTTTGTGTCTCTATTTCTCTGGCATTGGAAAAATAAAACATAACCAAGCTTGCATTCATTTTTAATGATCGTTCATTATATGTAACAGAGCAGAAATATATAATTTTCTAATAGGTGCCTTGTGCTGTATTGTAGTAGCATGTATTGTAAGTTTGCTTAGCTCTACTGTTATAGCTGTCAGGTGAAGAGAGTTTGTCAAGTCCTGGTTGAGACTGTCATGCTCAACACAGATCTAGCAGCTAGAGGTGTCGTGGCTCTCGGCGCGCCGCTCGCCCTCGCGTGCACGGCGACCTGCCTGCCCGAGTCTGGAGTCCCGCCGTCACGCTGCCTCCAGCCCGGACTCACTCTGCAGATAGGCGGGTATCTTTCGTTGGTAGGGTTTCAGTGGATGGAATTGTATTTTTGGTTTTTAGAAAGCTTGGGAATTTTAGTTAATTGTTAAAACAAGAAACGGATTATGAGTCCCACTGACAGCTAACGTTCCTGCTAAAAATAAGCGTACCAGTAATTTCATTATAGGCTCCTGCGCTGTTTAAAATAGACTTTCCTGTTGTGCTCAGAGCAGGATAGAGGGATATAGCACACATGACTTTTTTTTGGTGCTATTATACTTATCCTGAGAAAATAGGCATCTTTGCACCATTGAAGACTAGAAATTAGTAATAACAAAAGGGGATATTTGCAAGGGAAGTAGTAAGCCTAAGGGGTAGGTTGTCCCATAACTTGATGCACCAGTTGTTTCCTTGGTTTAAGTTCCCTTCCTGCCTTTTGGTGGATTTGGGGGCGGCTGGCGATGCTGGATCCGGTTGCTCCCTGCCACGTTGGAGGCAGATCCGGGCGGAGGGGATCCAGGTGTCCCGGCAGCCCCGCGCTCCCTCTGCCGCCGAGCGGCACAGCCTTGGCCAGACCCCGCACCCCTGCTGCTGGTGCTCAACTCAAAGAGTGTATTTAGGAATCTGCAATGTGTTACTTGATAGTTATTTTTGTACTGGACAATGGGCGTATGCTCCTTCTCCGACGTGTCACTAAAATGGTCCCATGTACTCCTTTCTTTGAGTGGAATTATTCTGTTGTCTTTTTAAGCAGAGGAAATTTTATTTGAAACAAGAGATCCTGAATATCTTGTGAATATTTGTTTCACATCCACTTAGAGCGTATGAGTCCATCGTTGCTTGTGCATCTAAGCAACTCTCAGGGATGAGATGTACTAACCACCTGCGACGGTGAAATGCCATGGTTTGCATCTGCAGTCCTCTGTGCAAGAGACACTAGGGACTTGCTGAGGAAATCAGCTGTGCTGAATGACTGAAAATCACTGCTGAGTGATGAGAAGTGCCTGAACAGAGTCAGCTGAGGAGCTGTTACGTTTACCTGTATGTGCCCCAGCAGAGGGAGGGCCTGGCTTTGCCCACCAGAGCTGTCTTGCTGCTAGCAGGAGAGGGAGCAGAAGGTGGTTCTCGTTCCCAGTGAGTGAAACCCGGTCTAGACTGAGCAGCCTGGTGGATTTGTGGTTGGTTGCTGCGTTGAAATATGTGGGGAGGGTTTAACTGATATTTTAAAATGTATACCTTAGTTAAATGTAAGGGAAATAAAGATGTATTTTTATTTTGGTACCTCTATTAGGCAAATGCTTCCCTGTGCCAATAGCTGGACTTAAGCTTGATGCTCAGGAATTCTACCTTTAATTATTTGCCTTATACTTAAAGAATTTTGATTTCAAAGTTGGAGTTGGATAGAAACAGGAAAGACCACAGCCTTAAGGTGTCAGTTTAAGGTGTAACATTAGTTCTTATTGTTGTGGTGGTGTTTTTGTTGTGTTGTTGTTGTGTTAGTTTTTAGTGTGCAGTCTTCTGTAGAATTTTAATCTCTGCCAAAATTAGCACACTTGAAAAATCAAAAGTGCATGCGGTGTATTTGAATTCTAGAACTGTATGGGCAACTTCTTAATGGGATGCTGTAAGAAAAGAAGGTTTCCTTTGAGTTATTTCTTTGTCAGGTTTCAAGGAATATGAAGGGATTTAACATTACCAAGGGATAAGCTCTGTTTTAGAGCATTAAATGTGAAAATTGTATGTAATTGAATGAAAATTCTTCTCCTGGTTAAGCATATCTCTGGCCTTTGCTTTAGCCTTTTCTTCTCTTTTGATTACTGATATCAATTGTTCAAATGTGTATTTGGAAAAATAGAGAAATTGTTTTATGTGTTTTGTGTTTATGTAAATAATAGAATAGCCAGGAGATCGTGCAGTCATAGAGGTGTGAGCTAGGCTTTTCTGGGGTTGAAGGGGCTGCATGATTTCCAAGTGGGGTTGGGTTTTTTTTTTGTTTTTTGTTTTGTTTTTGCTTTCTTATAGCATGAAGCAATCTAACAGTTTTTAGTGATATGCCTTCAGTATGCTCCTCATAGAGAGGAAAAAATAATCCTCATTGTTTTGTGCCATCCCATTCCAGAAACAGCTAACTGCCCTAACTTAATGGTGCTCTGCAATAGTACAGATGTGTTCTTTTACAACCCTACCTTTTTCGTTTGTATTTTTTGCTTGTTATATCTTTAGTTAAATAGGAAGTGCTTTGGAGTGAGAGGACAATGTTTTTCTGATTTTTTTTTTTTTTTTTTTTTTTTACAATAGGACCCAAAATATATTTGGATTTCTTTAGTATTACCTTGGATAATCTACAAATGGCATATAATTGAAAGTGCTGAGATTTTAAGATATGAGGTGTGGTGCTCTATAGCAAGAATGATTCTCCTTTTTTTTTTTTAATAATGTGAATTCACTTCTGAAGCTTCTTTTAAAAATCTAATTTACTCCAGAGCCCTTAGAGCAAATGCTTCACTTCATTGCTAAAATATGGCTGGCTCTCTTAATGAGCCTCTGCATATTTTTCTTTGTGAATTTCATCATTTTAAAGCCTTATATCTGGGCTTGGATTTTCAGTGGATATTTTTTGCACAGAATTTCTAATAAACAAGTTGCTTGTTGAATTAGGCAAGTAAATTAGAGAAGCTTTTAACTTTTGGCTTTTCTTTCCCCTGTGTACAAATCACATATTAAATATTGAAGGTTTTCTGATGACAGCTCTTCATTCCTCTCACTATGTAGCTGGTGGTACCAGTTGTGTTACTAATTAGTTCAGGAAAATAATAATAAAGAAAAAAGAAATATATGACTACCCTAGTTTCTTTGGCTTGATGACACTTTTAAGTATTCATGACAGTAAGACAGCCATATTGTGTTGTGTTTTGTTTTCTGACAGCTAGTATTGCTGTGGGATATTAGGGGAAAAGTGGAGAGAATCAGTGGAAATGGATAAAAAGAAGAATGATCCTAAATTCTGATATGAAGGCCATTTTTCCCTTATTTTCATGGTGAATTGCAAACTTGCTGGTCATATGCATAGACTATAAGGCAAAATAATTTCTGAAAGGAGGTAAGTTTTGCAGAATACTGCAAAGTACGTACCATTTAAGATTAGAAACTCAGGGTGTTAGCTGGTGCATGGTGTAGCACTGATATCTGTTTATATCAAAGGACTCCTCACGTACTAAAATCAAAATTCATAAGCAACAACTTTTATGAGTAGATCTTGATATTAAAATGTGGGGAGACTTTCAGTTGTCAATGGCAGCTGATCCAGACGAGCCACTGGGTTACAGAAGAACTGAATTACCATGTGATACATTCATAAAACAGCAAATGCAGTCCATTAAGATCATGCAAAGTATTTCCAAAAGAAATAGTGAAGAATGAGAGCCCCTGAAGGCATTAATCTTATTTAGCATACTAGGTACAATCTGGTCATCCTTGTTCAAGAAAAATGAATTTAAATGAGAACAGATGGAAAGAAGTGCAATTACAATGATTAAGTGAACAGAGAATCTATCATATGAGAAGAGATTAAAGTGTTTTATATAATAGGACCTTCTTGTTTAGCCCGGTGAAAAGAAGGCAGAAGCACACAATCCTTCTTTATAAATAAAACCAAGAGTTAAACACGTGGAAGGAGAGGAGGATATTACTGGCACTCAGATAAATGCTTATAAACTGGTGTGAACGAATGCGGAGCAGAGGCGTTGGGAGTCCTTCAGCAGCAAATTTTGGATGCTGGAGGAGCGTCCTGGAGAGAAGGGCTGCATGCGTCTCCGCTCCTGGGCTCCATCCCTGGCGGCGGCTGCGGGTCCGTCTGACCTGCCATGGCTGCTGCGCGCTGGAGGAACGGGTCGCGGTGAAAGGGCTACCAGAGATTTTATTAAGTGATGAATAAATGTTAATAATGTTCTATTGATGGTGCTAGTAAGCAAATATTAAGGCGACCTAAAGGTAGGTGGAGTATAAGAACAGATAAAGCAAATACTTTGTAATTGATAGTAAAAATAAGCTATCTATACTGTTGTTATTTTTAATGCATCTTTGATACGTTAGTCTCCAGCAGACTCAAAATAGTGAATTTAGATACTGTATTTAAAATGAGAGCGTAGAAGAAGGGCTGAAAAGTAGAGCCCTGGGAAGTGTAACATCATCAGTATGTTAGCAAAGACTATATTAATTTATGGATGGCAAAAGGATATGTTTTGAAAATTACAACTTAATGGGCATGAGTCAGCAAGGCTTGTGAAAGGTGAGTCATGTTAAGCAAATAAGGTCACTTCTTTAAGTGTGAATGGAAGAGGAGGAAAGTTTTAATATTTCTCTGTTTCAAGAAAGCCTTTTATAAAGTTTCACACAACAGATTTTTGCATAACCACTCTGAATATGAAGTGGAGGCTTAAGATTTTGAATACAGATAGGTGAGCAGAATAGCAGTGCATGGGAAGAAAAAAGTCCACTTTTTCCTGAAATTGTTGTAGAATCCTTTTGTTTTCTTTGTTAGGATCTTTCTCTTTAATATTTTAATTATTGATTTAAGTGAAAACATGTAAGGTAATAAATATTTCAGGTGATACTAAAGTAAAGAGATTGTTTAAGTGGCAGATGCTTTACAGTGTAATTTTGATAAACTTGAGTGAGTGGACCAGGAGGTGGAAAGTTAAATGCAATGGAAATAAGTGTTAAGTGATGCTCCTGGGTTGGAGTATTACACAAGTTAAGTGTAGTTGAAGCAGATATTGAATTACCTAATAGCAAAGAAGAAAAAGTTCAGTGCGTGCTTATTGACAGATTCAGCATTAAATGCTTACTTCATTGTGTGGCAGCAATAAAAGCTGAAGTGTCTAAATGGAGATTTAATATGAAACCAAACCTCTTTTATAAACCAGCTTGTATAGAATAGCTGTTAGGCCACATTTCCCTGTTTTGGTAGTCTGCTTTTAATCCCTGATACTTTGATGCTTTCAAATAGACTGAAGACGTGTGTTTGGAAGAGAAGTTGATAAACCTGGGAAGTTGTGGTCTAGAGAGGTGAAAATCGAGTAGTATGCAGTGAGGTTCAGAGCCCCTCTTTGGCCCCTGAATTCAGAGGAAAAGCTATAAATTCTGCCTTGTGGATGGAGGGTGAGACTATCTTTGAGGGAGGACTGGCATTTTTTTTTCCCCATTTATTTTCCATATATTGTTTGTTTATTGTTGGATATATGACTGCATTATGTTATTTGAGCTACAAAACTTGACACATCCCAAAAGTCCTCAAGAGGACTTGTCTCCAGGACAAGGCATGCTGCTGGGTCCGGTCCACGCAACTGCTGCGTGGTGAAGTAGCCCCTGAGCTGTCTCGCGAAGATCACTGCGGTGCTTTGTACAGCTAAGGTCAATGGCATGCATGTGTTTGCAGGATCAGGTTTCACTCATCAGCTCTTATTTAAAGTAACTAATAACCCTCTATGTGAGTTGGGAGGGAGTTTCCCTGCCTCCTGCACTGTAAATTTGCTGTGTCTCTTGGGAAGGTGGGCAGCGATGGTTGTGTTACCACTCTTGTTTGCACTATTAAAAATACGCAGCATTTTAAACGTGGGTTGCATTCTCCTCCAACTCTTGCATTTCTGGCATGGCCCCAGGAGCTGGGTAAAGCCGG
The DNA here is from genome assembly GCF_036370855.1 of Dromaius novaehollandiae. NCBI lineage: Eukaryota > Metazoa > Chordata > Aves > Casuariiformes > Dromaiidae > Dromaius > Dromaius novaehollandiae. The sequence continues at coordinate 8,136,434 of NC_088108.1, forward strand.
CAGACTTGGCCCTCGGCAAACTGTGCAGGTGCCCGTGTGCCAGGGGAGCCAGGGCTGCGGGGTCGGACGTGGCCAAAGCTGCCCCTGGGCGCCAGGAGCGGCAAAGGCTTCTGCTGCGCTCTTGAACTCAGAAGTTGCTTTTTCTTTGTGTCTATCTAACAAGCTGACGCCAACCCTCTGAAAAGGGATACCCTACCAAATCCTCGTGAACTCAACAGACCAGGCAGTCTGGTCCTGGCTAAACTATGCTGACAATTACTTATAAATATGAATAAAGAGATGTTTGGAGTTATGGGCACTGTTATTTCAATTAACGCATGCATTTCCTTCTAGAACTTGTTTGGAAACTTGTATCCCCCATATGTTAGATACTACTCAGCTGTATTCAGGAGGAACATATGACAAGATCAGATCTTAAGGACAGCAATCTCAAAATAATGAGTGTTTGCATACCTGGCTGAAGATAAAAAGGGAGGGGGCTGCGCACTCTATCTGAAAATCAGGTCCTAAGTAATAATTTCCTCCTTTATCTGTAAGAGAGATGAAGGTGTCTGGAGCTGAGCTGTCGGCAGTATCGGTGGGAATTCTCTATAGGTCTTTGCTGTCTTATTAAAGTTCTGTGTAAGGTTGTCCATAATCAAGCAATACCTGTGCTTCAGTATTGTGCATGCATGATTTGCTTTTCATGGTTTTCTCAGTGATTAGTGATCACTGCCAAATAACAACAAAAGGATGACATGAGCAAAACATGCTGCCTTACTTATATATATATATTGTCATTATTAAGTATTTCTTTCCTTATCTATCTTTTTTCTTTTCATTAGAGTTAGTAAAAGCATGAATTATTTGAATATATTTCTCCTATTTAGACATTACTGATTTCCACAGCATTTTTAGAGCAAATTATTAGAAATATATATTTTTAATCTAGTTAGTATATTCAGTGACTATGGTAAGTGTTGTAAGCAGGTAAACTTGCCATCCAGTCTTGATTTTTTTTTTTTTTTTTTTAACCAGATTTTACTGTCCACTGGCAGAAAAACAAGCAAACTGCAGCATGGCATGACTTTATTGTACCACTGTTCAGTAATTTTTATATACTGTTTCCTTTTGTAATTTGAGACATGTTAATGATTTTTGTTATAAATTTTTTTATAAATATTCTTACTGACGGATGATGCATTTATTTAAGCATCAGTGGACAAATAAAGTTATCCACGGGTGACTAACAACCTTGAATAAATACCATTTCACTCAGCAGCTATCCATAGTACCTTAGCAATGCAATTACATGCCGGGACCTATTATCCCAATTAATGGACTGTTTTATATTCACTGTGGATTATACTTGAAACTCTTTAGAGGCCTGGCCTTCACTTAGCCAGAGGCAAAACAGAAATGTATAACAAATCACCAAGAAAAGGCTTTCATTTACTTTCTGAGATATGTAGCGTGTAATTATACTTTAAGCATAACTAGCAAGGCCTCAGAAATGGCCTTTGATTTAAGTTAGAGTAAAACTATATATTAAAACTGTGATTAAATATAGTTATCTTGTTTTCCAATATATTGTCGGCAACCGCAAAAGTAGACATTTTGCTATCATCTTCCTACATCATCTTTTTTTTGTAATTATTTTGCCAAAGGTTAAGTTTGATGGTTATTTATTAGATTCATCTAGCTTCCCAGTTTCTCTGCATAAGAACTAAGAGCAGCAGTTCACGGGGACCTTGTGCTTGCTCGATGGGTGAGCAGATGAAATGCCTGCCTGGAAGGACCGGCCCCTCGGCGCGTTGCTGCTCTAAGACGTCAGCCCTGGGCTGTGCTTTACGACTCTGGAACTGGACCACTGGAGTTTAACTTTACTCCCTCTGGTGGTTTCCCGAGCTGTATTACCACAGCCATAAAATAAAACACAGTTGTATTTCTTCTCCTTATTGTAAGGTGCATTGATTGCTTCTCATTGTATATTATAGCAAAGGGGCAGTCTATTACGTAAATTTATTGCATTTTCTTCATGATAATTACTGGAAGTTATTGAACAAGGCAGGGAGTTATGACCAGTAAGTTCCTGCTATAGCTGAGGAAGCAAATCCACAAATATTTAGTGGATCTAAACAGCTGTAAACAACACAGCCTGCTTACAGCCCGCCCGGGATTTACAACTTACAGGGCACTCGAGGATTTTTTTTTTAAGAATCACACTCCCACTTCCACAAATTCCCATTTGAAATACGAACCGCAGCGAAGAGCCACCCTCGGTCGCACCACGCGGGTCCCCTCCGTCGGGTGACGTGACCACAGCTGCGATGACCGCCGCCAGCGTTGCCCTCTCCCTTCCTCGCGGGCCAGCTGAGCACGTGGCAGGGCCCGGGGCTGCCCGCGCTCCCTGCCTGGGGTTATTTGGGGAGGTTTGTGTTACCCCCTGCTCCTGCCTCCGGCGAGGCGTCCCAGATGCGCGGCTCTGCCCTGGCTAGCGCGGGAGCGAAGCGGCCCTGCTGCCCTGCGGGTGCAAAGCCATGGGTGTACTCCAAATACCTATCCGCTTAAAGATGGAGGGTAAAAAGCCAAAGGAGTTAAAAGAAAAGTCAGTAAGTCTAGAACTTATCACTAAATATATAAACTAACTTGTACAAAAGAAACAAAAAGCTGGCAAGTATATTAATTCCAATTAAATGTTGATGACTTTGATAAATGTTGCAATCCCAATAAATATATGTGATCTTCACATTATTCTTCATTTATTGACACCAACGTACTATTCTGAAGAAGATTCATCTTCCACCAAAGACTTTTATTGCTATAATATTTCACAACTGACTAGCCAATTTCTTCCTTTATCTTAATATTCACAGCCAAAATAGAGAAGTAACATTATCCCTAATGACTATCTATGTCAGATATGAAGACAGGGAGGAGAAAAAAAAGACTCGAAAAAGAAAATTCCCAACCATCATTCACTGTCTCGTACTTTGGCTTCAAATATAACACTGGAACTGGTTTGGAAATGTAGTGGCTTTTTTTTTTTTCTTTTCCCTGACCTATTTTTCAGTTTTTCCTCTCAGCCTTTTTCCTTTTTGAAGGACAGGAGTTGAAGATGGCCTTTGCTGAGTCTCCAAAGTACTTAAATTTTTTTGTTCCCTAGGTAGGACTGTAGGCAATTTAAGCTCTTTGATTTCTAGTATTTCACTGGGAGGGAAACATTTTACAAAACTAAAAAAATTCTCTTCCTATTTCATGGGGAAGCTGAAACGGCAGTGTACCCAGCAGGCCAGGCACTGGTGGTGGCGTTGGACTAGAGCGCGAGTCGCTCGGTTTTAGCGGCCCATCGGAGAGGAGAGGAGAGGGTGGGAGAGGATACTGGGGAGAGGGTAGTTAGTCCCCTTCTGCAGGGTGAAAAGGGAGAGCTCAGCCTTCAGTGCCTGGGTCCAGCACCCTGCTCAGGCAGGTGCCCCGTGTCCTCTGCTGTATGGCTGGAAACACGGCGCAGGATTGTCAATGCCTCAGCTGCCTCCTGTCTGTCTTTTAGGATTTATCGTTTTTCAAGTGTCTCTGTTATGATTGCATAGGTGGCAGATATATTTGTGTTGCCTGCAAGTATTCATTGCAGAGCACTAGACATGGTAAGCAAATTTAGTGTTGCTAAGGATGATAACAGTCCAGTAAAAAGAATTCAGTCATAACAGCAGAAAGTTAAGGTCTAGGGGAAAAAACTTAGACCTATAAATAAATACAGATTTCTCTTCCCCTTTGCACAGTATTTTAGCAGTGGTGGTGATAGCGAAAGAGTGGCAGTCTCCTGTTGAGAATTTTCTTGGAAACTTGGAGAGCACCGAGTGTCTTTCTGGTCTGCTGCAGTGTGGTGGTGGTGATGATCTATATATATATATGTATGTATAAAATGAATTTTATATCTATCATATACTATTACAAAGTTAATATTCATATTTAATAATGTAGTGGGTGTTGCTCTGCTGTACCTGAGACGAACAGAGGGGTTGGATGGTTTTACTTGCAACCATGGAAAATACTCATAATAATAGATGAGTGAACACAGCTTTTCTACAACAAAATGAACTTGGGTGCCATTTCATTATCACAGTAAGACGTTTCCAAGAGTGTGGTATTGCAAGATAGTCCTTTTATTGGATCATTTAAGGCCAGTGGGGCATGCGTTATCTCATTTTAACACACACCTTGTGTTTTTTTCGTTTAAGTAGATGATGGATGTTTCCAGTCCAACAGCTTTTTTGTGTACAGAACAAACTAAAGAAGGTGAATAATGTGACTGTGGGAATCTTTTAAATTAAAAGAGATGTTTCTTAATTAGAGATAATCGTGAAAGCTTGGCAGGAATGCTCACTGTATGAGCAAACCTCACTAGCTGCTGTGTGCTTATATGGAGTAGATGCTACGTAAAATGCACTGCTTTTACTTAATTCATTTATTTTTTTCTAGGGACTTCCTCTAACTACCCTTTGCAACCAATCTATTTTTTTTTTTAACTTCTCTGCTCACACAACTTCATCAATATTCATGTTTGAGGTATGATGGTACCTAAATATCCACTATGCCGAGTGCAGATATGTCAAGTTAAAGAAATTGTCCTCTCCTGAGGAGATTGCAGTTGAGAGAAACAAAAAGAGAGAACATATATCTGTACAGATTAAACGAAATGAAATAAAAGCAACAAGTGCTGTCCTGCTGGGAAGTTAGCCTGGCCTCATAGCAACCTCTGAGACAGGCTGCAATTGGAGCAAGCGGGATCTCTTCCTCGGCGGCCGGGGGATGCTCAGGTGCTGCTCTACCCCCTGCGTAGGCTCCGCTTTTTCTGATGTAATTGAGCTGTAAGAAATCCTCAGAGGAGTTTCATTTCTCCATTCGCCTTCTACTTACCATCCCTTTGTGAGCCAAGTAACATCTTTCAGGAGAGGCGTTTCGTCTCCCGCCTCGCAGCTGCGATGTCCTATTTAACCCTGCCGGGCGGCTCTGCCGCAGGGCCGCGTCTCCCAGGCTGCACCTCGGCAATGCCGCTCCTCTGTGGGTGTCCTCCTCCTGGCTCTTCCGCACCAAGCATAAACTTTTATCCTCATTTTTATGATCCTGTCCTCCTCATCCCCGCTGTCTGTAATCTTCCGTCAGCTGCTGGGATGTCATCTTCTGCCTGCAGCTGGCTGGGGATGCTCAGCCTCGTCCTTCCTTCCCCGTTGCTCTTGGGGAGGAGTGTTTCTGTGAACACCTGGGAAGCCACGTCGTTGCTCTGCTTCAGGTCCTTAACGCGCTCTTCTGTGCAATGCCCAAAATCGTGGTGCTGCTTTGGCTGTTCTAAACCCACCAACATATTATTCTGACCTCGTTTTTTCTGTGTATTTCCCCAGCTATCTATGACCATCTGTTGCATTTTGTCTGATACGTACAACGTTAGCTCCCAAAGTCTTCCTCCGAGTGGAAATACAAAAATAATAGTTGTTATCTTTCCCGACATTAAACTGTTAACTTCTTCTCTAATTTAGGTAGTGTAATCAATATCGGTGGAACTTGTAAACCACATTTTCGCAATGAAAAGCAGTACAATAGTATACAATATACAATCGCTATAACCGTTATAAATGGCATGTTTCTCTGCAAAACTTGAAGTATCACTTCATTTTAATTTTGTATTCTTTATTGTATTCTGTCAGAGGTTTAAGGAAGAAAAATGTGAGTGATTGTAAAAGGAAATTTGGGCTGTGAGTAGAGCCCTTTCTTGTTTGTACGTCTTTCAAAAGTACTCTCACTTGTTGTAAATATAAATGACCTTGAAAATTTCTTTGAAAATATTCCTTCCTCTTTGCCATTACGTAGCAATGAATTGCTTGGCAGGCTTTTCTTTACAGGGAAAATAATGAACAGGAAGATATAATAATCATAGAAGTAACAAAAGATATTAACACCCTTTAACTGAGGTGGCTTGCCTGTTTTCTCTCTTTTTTCTTCCTTTTTTCTTTTTTCTTTTTGTTGAGAAAGCACAGTTACAAGTGTCAGGACTGCTCAAAATCACTGATGTTTTCAGAGTCAAACATCCATTCAGTTCAGATAAAAAATAGCAACAAAAATAGAAATAACTGCCTATGAAAGCATATATTACGTAAGGTATTTTCATTAATTGATACATCAGCTGAAGCCCGTAGCAATAAAGATTGCTATTATCTGAATGTATGTGATTGACCACTTAGATAAATTACTAGCACCGTAGAAAGGCTTGCGACTAACATTTAGTTCAACGAGGTCTTGTAGGCCTCATAAAATAACTGTTGATTATAATTATACACTAACCTCTAAAATATTCTCTTGGGAAGTACAGAGATAAATGAACAGAAAAAAATAAACTGATATACTTTACTGATATCAGCAATACCATTTTGCAGCCAATGGCATACTGTGAGAAGCTTTTCAAAGCTTGTATTTTTGATAACCTATTATATTATTTCATCTATCTAGTTATTTATACTGTGTAAAGCAGAAAGTTGTGCATTTTCAAAGTCTCTTACTTTATATAGGCAAACTAAACTACTTTTGCATTTCTTCAGTTGTTGTGCTTTTAAAAAACCCCAGTTCTAGCTGAGTGTTTAGACCTAATGTAAAGAACATAAAAATAGATCTGAACTTGCCTAACATCAGACAGTAATTGTTGCCGTTACTTTTGGTGGAAATTTTCTGCTAGCAGCATTACCATTCTTTACCGGGAGAAAAGTGTTACCAGTATAAAGATTGTGCTTGATTTGAACATGTTACAAATGTCAAGATTTTCCCTTCTGCTTACAAAGTTTCCAGAATGCCAAACTTATTTTCACACTGGTTTGGTGCAACAGAGAAGCATTTTCCAGTTTTCAGATCGAAAAGCAAGAATCGGAGAAAATTGCAGCCTTGCTCAAAATCATACTGACCTAAGAATTGATCTCAGCTCTTGCTGATCTGTCAGCTGTATCGACATGTAAAAGGCACATGCTAAGCACCTGTGTTCATTTTCTTATTAATTAGAAAGCATTTAAGAAGAAATGAGGCTAGTGAACACTGACAAGTGTCTGTGGTGATGTGAAGCTCTGAGAAGGTTTGTTTATGTATAGGAGTTTCAGGATAATACTGGGGCACCTGGGGTGGTTTTAACAATCTTGTGTTTCCTGTAGCGTTAAATCTATAGTGGAGAGCTGTGGACACGTGTAAGGTTTTTCCCATTGCTTTTCATGTTCTTACCTTCCTGGGCTGTAGAGTTCTTTGTGCTAGAATTTCCCAAATTTATAAATACATAGCACATTTCGAGACATCAAAACTCACATGCACTCTTAAACCTTAAGGATTGTATAATTCAGCAAAATGGTTAACGGTGCTGATATTTAAATTATGATTAGCATCTGCTTTAAGACTTACTGAAATGAAGGCTAGAGCAGGAGGGCATCGCTGTATCAGTTGGAACAGCTTTGCAGTGTCTCCGACCTCCTCCTCCTGCCTCTGACAACTAGGAATGCTTCTTTTAAAGAAAAGAAAACAGGGACTGGATAGCAGCTGCCCAATGCTTTTAAAAATACTGCTCTGTATATGCTATGGGGATTACCACAAACACTCTATCCCTTGAAGGCAAAAATAAGAAGTCTTAAGTTTGATCAATGTCTCTATTATTTCCTAATGCCTTTTGCAGAACTAATTCTCAGGCTTGTATGGTATTATAGGCTGCAAAAAAATCCATAATCTTATTCACACTAATTTTCTAGGTTAGGGTATTGTATTTGTCTGGCTTTATTTTATTTTATTTTTTTGATTGCTCTTGCTCAAACACCACATTGCATGAGAAAAGTAAAAAGTAGTGCTGAGGATTGGGGAACAGCACTATGCTCATTCTGAGTGAGCTCACACCCATGGAGTTACTCTTTTAGCTTTACTTAAATCCTTGTGTAGTCTACTTATGCCTCAGAAATATTTATATTTACTAGAGTGTATTTTCAGCTTCATGGGATGGCATGACACTTATTCGTCTTTTAAACTGTGAACACTAGATCATGTGGAAGATAGAGACAAACAGCCGATTCATAAATATTGACTTAGTTCTATGATAATTTTGTTTCAGAATTTAGGAAAGGATCTAAACATACATAAGTGTGTAATTGGACAGGAGCGTCCTATGGCTGAGGTGTCCTACGGTAATACTGGCCTTTGTCTGCCCATGGGGTTCAGCCCTGTAGCAGGCTGACAGCTCCTCTTGGATGCTGAGCATTTTCCGTTCTTCGTTAGGACTCATCATACCAGACTCCTCAAACCCTGTAACATTAAGCCACTCATGCGAAATCCCAATGGAGTTCAATGCCTGGTGCAACTTCTTACTTCAGTGCAGTTTTAACACCATTGACCTCAGGACGGTGATAGTGGGGAGGAATCTGGCCACTTTGTTGGATGCACTGCATGATTTCCAACAGGAATAATAAACACCAGAGACTGAACTCCTTTATGAGCACATCCTCTGCCATTAAATATCTATATTAATTTGTGAACATCAGGTAGGGGTTAATACCATGGATCATGAATAGTAAGTTATTTGCCCACAGCAGAACTCAGACTATATTAAAATGTGATATTGCAGGGTAAACAAGAAGTGTATATTTTAAGAGTTACAAGTAGAGGAATGTTTTGTCTTTTTTAGAGGTCAAGAGCAATTGGCCACAAGTCAAAAAATAGCCAGAAGCAAACTAAGATTCACCACCAACAGACTGGTTTGCTAGAGGTGAATCTGCGTGTTTTGCACATGTCCAGATGTTCTTTTCAGTTCATTACTGGCAAGCAGCCCAATTAGTCTAAAACATATTAAATATAAAGCTTTTTATAAAGGTACAAAGGAAATATATATATATTGTATATATAAATCTCCAATAGGATTCTCTATATAACTATCATTATGGCATTTTAAATGACCTTAAAAAAGGATGGGAGAGGAAGAAACAGACTGAGACTGCGAAATTATTTAGAAATTCAAGAACTGTTACACTCAAGTTTCCTATTTTCAGCTTTGCACCTCAGAAGACCCTGGTCACACAAAGCAAAGGAGGAGATTGCGTGATTTTATGAATTCACTTATTCAGAGTGTACTTTACGGCTGGCAGGAATCCTTGGCATGGGTCGCTTCTCGTTAATCACTGGCAACAGTTGAAATGGGGTTTGCAGGGTGAAGACTAAGCTTGACCTGAGTGAGTCCAGTAGAAATTTGGTTCACTTCCTGGCATCATTATCATTAAAATAACCATCTCTCATATAGCTATACACGATCAGAATACAAGCTCCATTAAAAAAACCCAGGTAGCTCGTGGGGCTGCGGAAGTTAAGCAGAGCGCAGAGCCCTCCCCTCCTGGTGCAGCGCTCGTGCACAGCTGTGCAATGGGAGCAGCGCGCCGCAGGCGCTCGGAGGTCTGCTGCTGCTCGCTGGTGCATACAGTGTCTCCTTGCCTGGAAGGCAAGGTCTGTTGTTTGCTATCCAGCTATTTTTTAGTGTCTGCAGTATTCATGTAAGGTAACAGACAGCACATTGCACCAGGGTTCAAGTGACCTCCTTGGGGCTCAGCTGTAAAGTAAGAATACTGATACTCATCTCTTTGCAAAGTGCTTTGAGATACACAAATGAAAAAGTTCAAATATTATCTAGCGGATGGTGGTGTTATTTGGTGAGGGGATGCAGTTCCTAAAATTGAACTCACAAGTATGTAGCAGATTCCAGAGCAAAACGAGGATGTGGTTTTTTTATTTATTGTGTGCACTTTAGAAATTCTTGATCATGTCTTGTACAGCATAAGAATAATGCATAATATACAAAAAGTACAGAGTTAGCTGTTTTTAACATCTTGATGAATGTATGAACATATTGTAAGATAATTTTTTAGCAAGTTAACATTTTTGGCTACATAATTACATGAACTTGCCTTATGCTAAAGGGAGATGGATTGTGCATGACGCTTGTGAGAGAGAAGAGACTGACACAGCTGAGCAGGCTGTTGGTCTACATATGTCTAGTTTTCGTTAGTGCAATGATAGTCCATTCAGTTGCTCCCTTCTCTATGGCTTTATTAAGCCAGATGTACAGTACTGAACTAGACAGAAGTGTAATTAATATTGAACATATATAGGTGTTGGACCTTGTCTGGATGTTGATCTAGCTTGCTTCTTTTGAAGGAATTATTTGCATTTTGACTGTATTAGAAACAGTAGGCTTTTTGGAAAGAGATTTTGAGGTCAGACCTGCCACCTGGCAAGCAATGTAGAAGGTTGTTGGGAAAATATGCCATAATCACAGAGAGTTCTTCTGTAGGGGACAGAATATCACCTCAGTGCTTTGTTTACCTTTATTTTATATTGCAGTAGTGTTTATTTACGATAACATTAAAATCACAAAAGTTACCATTCTTTCATTAAAAAAAGCAGAAGAATTTTCATTGCAATCTCATTTTCAGTGAGGCGAGCTTAATGTTAGAGCATAAGTGCATATATATTGAAATCTATAAAGACTTCCTAGGTAAGAGCACTTTTCTGTAATAGTCAGATAGCCAACACGTTCCACTTTTGCATAGAAGAAATGCAGAACACTTATCTAGGGCTGCCCAGCAAATTACCATTCAGCAGGAGAGGCAAGTATTCTGCTCTGAGCTATTCAGATGGGCTCCACAGCCCTGCAGTGGCTGGGCAGCTCTTGCAGAGGACCCAAACCGTTATACCGTGAGCCCAAGTAGTGTATATCACTCACTACCTAGATTTCTACTGGAGTATTTAATGTACTCAGTTAGGGAGACTGTCCAAGTTTGTGTTGCTTTCTACCTTTTTCCCCCTATGGTTCAGCTTATTTTCTCTTAATCAGGATTTAGTAATATTCTTGTATCTGAATTGAGTGATATACATAAAATGTTATTTGTTATGCAGTTTAATGAACATTTTTCTACAGAAGAAAAAGAATATCAGATGTTTATGATCATCTATTACTTCTGGAATCAGCTTGGGAAAGGACATTTTAGGTTTAGTAATCCAGTAATTCCTGTTGCTAAACTTTCAGAAAATATGATTATTTTTTAATGCAAAGAGAACTGCAGTGGGTTTTTTTTTGTTGTTGTTTGGTTTTTTTGGTAAAACTGAGTTGTTTGTTATTCCTTGTACTAGATATATAGTCTATATCTTGTTTTGGTCATGATTGCTCATGCTGCCATATGGGAGTTTGTTCACATTCTAGTTCAGCTGAAATCTGTTGCCATGTGTTTGACTACTCATAGTCTTTTTTAAGGCTTGTCTTATTTTCCACAGCTAAATTTATTGGCTTTCTTTTTATAAAAGATAAACAATAAAGTTGGATGTGATGCTAGGACAGTAGACTAGAGAAAGCAGTTACTTTACAATATGGCTCCTCTCTAATGATACTCTTAAATAACAAGTCTGTGAGATTATTTTTGAAGCAGGAATCATTATTCTTACTGAAAACCATTGTTAATGCATGCAGCTAGTTACAAAGCAGGCGTGGGCAAATGTGGCCGTACTTGGAATATCCTGGGTCGTTGACTTTTATATGCTGGAGAGAAACAGCTGATTTCTCGGAGGTCCTTAGACTTTGCTGAAATGTAGTGGGGAGGCATGCAGGGATCCAGGAAGAAATGTGGAAGTCTCCAAGATCCAGAGAGTTTACGGAGATGTTTCTGATCACAGGGAGCCCTGGGCCAGGCAGTCAGACCTGCTGGTGGTCCCACGCTGTGGGAGAAGCAGTGTCTAGTGGGATCATGATGGTCATCATTGCTTTCTTTTGTTCATGTGCTTTTAATATTACTGTATTAGATAAATCGGGCTATTCAGTAAGGAAAAAAGCACATTTCTTGTTTTATGTTTGCTTCCAAGCAGCTATACTATCATCAGATTAGAGCAAACATACGGATTCTAGATGCACAATGTTGACTTCATTTTCCAAACATTCGATACGAATATTTCTAAATGTATAAAAATGTAGCTTTGTTTACTCATCTTCTCACCTATCTATATGAACAAACAGCTTTTTTTTAAGTGGTTTATTGTTGTTCTGATACAGCACTGTTGCTCAACAAATCTGGTTGAGTTGTGTGAGGGTTTTGTGTGGCAGTTAGGCATCCAGTTGGAAGGGCCTATCTGCGTGGGAGTATTGCAATGCTCATACTCATTAGTTTCCTTTGCAATTCAATGAGCTCTGTTAGAGTGAAAATAGGTCTGTCAAACAAACCATGAAACTGATGACTGACTGAAAAAACAGTTTAAAGGAAAGATATAAATTCCCAATCAGCACCAAGCTGACTATATTATCCCTGGTCTGCCACATAACAGTGTAATCTCACAAGTCTCTGCTGCTTTCACAGGCCTAAGATGAGAGAGAAGTAATCTAATGAAAACAGAATTATAGCAAGTGAACACAACTTTGAAAATGATATGAATGCAATAGAAGGATAGAAATAAACCTTAAAACAAACAAAGAAGCAGATCTTTTCCTTTTGGAAGAGGAGTCTTGGGATCAGGTAAATGCTGCCTGTGAGAACTGAGGGTGCTTTGATGTGTAATTTTATGCAGGTCTTACAGATATGTGTGTCAAGAGATTACACAGATATTTCTATATCAAACAGCATTACTGCATGTGCTGGTTCCTCCACACTGTTGTGATGGATGCCAGACCAGTGAGAGGGCAACACCTTACTCCAGTCAGCACCATACTGTGAAATCTGCAGGAATCTCATAAAATCCACTTACTCCAACCAGTTCCACCTGTTTGTTTTGTGGAGTCAAAGATTTTTCTAGTGACAGCAATAATTTCAAAGAGACGCTGGTAATTTGTTTCTTACTTAGGTTATTTCTATGTAGCTGGAAGAATTTAGCCCCAAATCAGCTATGAAGAAGTCAGGTCTGTATGTGTATTTTTTTAATTGAAAAAGTGTTGTTGTTGTTGCAAAGTTTTCCCTTGAATTTTCTCTCTCTCTCTCTCTCTCTTTCTCTCTTTCTTTTTTTTAATAATATTTCTATCCTAGACACTTTTGGAAGGTGATTTTGCAAGCAGTGATTAACAACAAACAAAAAGCTTTACAAGTAAATAACAAGCAATCCAACCTATTACCCACTGCAGCTCCACTATGCAGTCCTCGGACTTTTCTGCCACAGACCTGACATGAAAAGCACTGGAGGACAATTGACCACTGTGAATTTTTATAGCATGTCACAACTGCAGAAACATCTGTGCACATAAAACATATTAAAAATTCGCTGACAAGACCATAAATCATTGAAATGCTAAACGCTAAAATATCACTTTTGCAGTCAGTCATTAAACAAAACTCATAATCTATGAAATTATAGATTCCAATGGAAAATGCAATATTTCACCTTACATTTAGAAATATAGATAAACACACTGTTCCTTTTCTTTTGCAAAACACAAAGCTCATCAACAAAGATATTTCTGCCAGGGTATATAAAGTGGCTCTATCCATCATTCTCTTGTCACAAATAGATCCGTTCCAAGTTAAACCTTATTTTTCTTACACAAATTGTCAGATCTAAGGGGCACAGTCTGTCTGTTCTGCTCAGATGAGTCCCAAGTACATCAGTAATAAGTTTGTATGTGGGTAGAGTGCACAGTATTTCTTCAGGAAGGAGTTCAGGAGTTGCATTTCCAGGTTGATACAGGACCTAGTTTGAGCCTGAGCTCAAGGCCACATTCATCCGCCTGTTCGTTCTTCAACTGTTGGTGATGCCCGTTAGTCTATAGGGCAATTCTCCTAGGACATGCCTGGAGAAAACTCAGGTACAAACTCTTTAGAAACTTTAGAAAATATTCAAGAGCATATTTACCTTGTAGTGCAGATGAGCTGGCAGGCTCGTACCAGGCTTTGTTATCTTCGGGTGTCTGCTGGCCTTGAATCAATGCCATACGTGTGGTCAAAAAGGATGTTCTGGAGGAGGTCTTTCCAAGAAAGGCAATTTGATGTCGTCTGCCACAAGAACAGGCAATATCAGTATCCCAATTCAAGTTGAATCAGTCTATCTACAAGGGCAACTTGGTTTAAAGGAACTGGCTCTCTTTGATCTCTGTGAGATGAGTGAAATACATAGCCAGGATGTTATATATCTGCTGTGGCTGTTACCTTGTTTCTATTCTTAACGATCTGTGCACGGCAATATATCTGTATTTTTATGAAATACAAAATTATCAAACAAATATCTTTGCTAAAGCTGTTTTTCAAACGTACTCTGTAGTTCAAACCTAGTTAGCTACCCAGGGGTAGTAAGTCATAGTTTGACTGTAACTCATGAACTGAAAAACTTTTGCATTGCCCCACCTGACTGACAATGCCATTTCAAATTTAAAAAAATGACCTATTTTCAGGTCTTTAATAGACTTTCAATCTTTATAACACAGGTTTTAGTTTTGGGATGGGCACCAGAAGGTCTCTTTCTGAAGCCAGGAATGTAGAAGAGCATCTCCGAGTATGTGGTGTGCAGAATTGCCATCCTGACCTGACAGTCTCCTGCGGTTTCACAGTGTAAATGTGAGTCAGCTTAGTATTTGATTGAAGAGAAACTCATCTTGAAGCAGTGTACAAGACTCAGGGCTGTAACATCAGGGGATGAACTTACAAGGGAACTGGCTCAGCCCCCACCTCAGCCTTCTCAAGTATTGCTGCGAGGCCAGGGATGAACTCGTACATGGTGGATTTCCTGGATTTCATAAAACCAAGTGGTTATTTCAGTTACTGGAAGAATCTTGGGAGAAAAGTCTGTTTACGTGTAGGCAATCTTCTCCTTCCTTTCTCTCTGTTACAGTTCCCCTTTTCCCACTTCAGACTGTCTGCAGAATGTAATACTGCAAGCAACAGACTAAAAAGAAAAAGTTTCTTTAGGAAGTTTGTCTTGCCTTCAGGGCAGAGGACTTGAGCATTGCAAGAGCTGAGATTTTGAATGAGTGCAGTCAGTAAAGTTCAGATCCCCTGAAACTTTCCACTACTAAAGTTATGTTAAGCTAGATATGTTCATCAAATTCCAGTATGCACAATTAAGTTTCCACTGATGCTTCCATTAAATATAATATTATGCTTTACATTTTTCCCAAAACTGTCATCTAGTGGACTCCTATACTGCTGAATGCATTTCATCTCATAACAGTACTGAAGAAGGTGGGGAAAAGTAATTCCACTGCATTTATAAATTCAGTATTTTTGCCAGGATACCCAAGATACAGTTTGTCAATGGGAATGATGCATATTTTCCGATGAAAATTCTGCACCGCTGAGGAAGCAATCTCACTCTGATATACTCATTCTGTAATGCCTCCAGTTGTTCCTTAGGTATCAGAACAACTGATGCTGATGAACATAATACACTAGTAAATCAAATAGAGACTGCTGGAGAAGAAAATGTATGTTTCCAGACATTTTCTTCTTCATGAACTAAAAGGCAAATGATAGAATAAAATTAAAATAAATAAGATCGTACAAGGAGTTATATAATGTTCACTGGAGGGAATTTTGTATGAATTTTTGTGCATATTCATATTTTTTAAATCTTCATCTGCTCTGTTCATAATCCTGGTTACAAGCCTGATTATTGCTGCACACTAATTCTATATCATGGAATCTTTGTGCTCTGGTTGTTCAGTTTAATCTGAGATTGTAGATTTACACACAAAATAAATAATGAAGTATTTTTGAATCCCTTGCATGCTGGCATAGATTTTAATGTCCTGAATTAAGAGGAGGGAGTTGCCCAAGATGATAAAACAGGAAAATGAATCTCCCCATAGCATTCAGATTACTTGCGCATTTCCACAAGGCAGAACAAAATTAACAGGTAACCGTCATGAAAGCAAAATGTGTCTCTGTTGATTCTTCAAGTAGGTTATAAAAACAGGAAAAATGAATATACATGCCATTCATGAAGTGCTTTTCATCCTGAAGCACTTTATAATCACAAAGTGAAAAGGCTCCTAGAAATGGGAGGGTGATCAAAGCTCTTTGGGAGGGAATTCAGGTAATATTTGAGTTCTGTTAACCCTTGATAATTGGCTCTACTTATCACTTATCTTGATTATTCTTTGTTGTATGGGTGGTTCTTTTTTAAATCCAGCTTTAACATGGAGACAAAAATCCATAGAATCAGGTTTGCAGGGACTTGAGGAAGTTGTATGTTCCAACTTGCTGCGGCAGCAGGGATGGTGGCGAGGCCAGACCAGGTTACTCAGGCCTCTATCCCATCAGGTCTTGAACAGCTCCAGGGATGGAGATGGTGCAACCTCCCTGGGCCCATGGGACTGTCATCCCATGCCCTGAATCTGTCCACGAATCCCAGCCTTACTGGTTTCCAGCAATGGGAAGCTCAGATCATGAGTGATGTGATGGACCTAGTTCTGCTTTGTTTTGTAGGTATGTTTATATACTACGCAGAATAAATGCATGAGCTTTCGTTAATTAGAGTACTCCATAGATAGCTGCAGAGGCGTTTGTTTCTGAAAAAAGAGATAAAAGCTAGTAATTTGTATCTAGAGCCTTTGACAGCTGGCTAGAGACAATCCTGGCTTGTATAAAAATGCAAGGAAGATTTTGGGTTGGGGGATTCAGGAGATGTAGGGAAATGGATCTCTTCCAGTTAGAGGCTGTAGTGACCAAAAGTTCTGAACATCAAATCTATATTTGACGCAGCCTATATTGTCCTAAGAAATCTTTCCCAGACTGCACCTTTTCCACTCTTCCTTCCTCCGGAGCTTGCCACTCTATCAGACTGCAGGTAACCTCAGGAGTCAGAGGTCTCTGTTAAAATGCTCTCAAGAACAACAATTAACAGTGTTGATGTTTTAATTGTTCTCATGATGTTCCAGAGTCACTGCTGCATTGAGAAAGTGTACAGATACACAGCTCCTAGAGGTACTTGTTTCAGGCTTTTAAGACGTAACAAAACGCAGCCTATTAACGTTGGGTTCCAGACTGAATATTTTCTTCATAACAGGAAAAGTAATTTTATATATATTACTTGATTTAGGGTTTTCTGAGTCCTGCTTCACCCCTGTGGTATCTGTTTGAGTTCTTT
The DNA here is from genome assembly GCF_036370855.1 of Dromaius novaehollandiae. Classification (NCBI taxonomy): domain Eukaryota; kingdom Metazoa; phylum Chordata; class Aves; order Casuariiformes; family Dromaiidae; genus Dromaius; species Dromaius novaehollandiae. The sequence continues at coordinate 8,153,516 of NC_088108.1, forward strand.
CTAGGCAACTTGGATTTTGTGCAAGCCATAAGTATTTGTTCTGTTTCATGTCAGTGCAAGTCGCAGCTCTGAGCGTATCTCCTGGAACATGGTACCCACCTACTGCAGGTGCTGTTTCTTCATGGGTCAGTAGCAGGTTTAGGTGTCCTTGTATTTATGATAATGAAGAAAAAGTGAATGCTGGATTCACCTTAACTAATTTTAACTACCGACAGACAGCTAGCCTTTCTTAGTTGTAGAGGTTCCCTCTGTTGTTAAACAGGTACCTCCAGAAATAGCCTCCTTCTCTATGTGCATACACGCACAGATCCTGAAGCACATTTCTACAGCACAGTATCTGTGCTAGCGAGATCTAGGATATATTTTTTTAAAGAAATTACAGAACAACATGATTCTGCTGTCCAGCACATTAGCATGAATTAATGTTCCTAGGCCAAGTTCAAATAATAAACACAATTTTGTGTAGCATGTTGCAGCCAAAATATGTAAAAATATGAATCGTGTATTTGTTTGGTACTTGACTCTGCTGATAGCTTCATACAACCAGTAGCAATGTTACAATGGGGAAAACAAATCAAACCAGTAGCAATGTTACAATGGGGGAAACAAATCAATAGATTTACTGTGTATTGCAGTGTCGGTTTTTCTTGGCTTGTGATTATCATCTGCAAATAACATTTCTGCTAAGCACCCAGTTTATAAACCCTACATGACTTACAGATTATCAAGGTTTAAAGAGAAAATAGAGAATACGCTGTGAAAATAATGCTGTGCTGGCAAAGATAGACTAGGTGACCTGAATAGGTCTTGTATACTTTTAACTGCACTGATCCTATGAATTATATATTTAAATCTAAACAAGCATATGAAAGCAAGTAATTGAAGAAGTTAATATTTTTTTCAGTTAGTGACTATCTTATTTTGTTAATCTTTTCACTGGAGCTTAATAAAAAAGCATATTTATGTCATTTCAAGGTCTAAACCTTGAAAGTCTCTGCAGCACAGGGTTGAAGCTAGCCTCCTCCTTTTTGAAGGAGGTAACAGTGTCCTTCTGGAGAAATCAGTGTTTGGATGTCCTAGTAGGATTAGACAGCCTAAAAACCTAAAAGCTTCCGCACCTGGCCATGCATTCCTGGATATGCATTCCCAAAGTTCTCCAGTCTGAATTTGCCCTTTATGTCTCAAGTGGTCAGGAGAAAGAATGATTAATTTAACCACGTTAGGTCTTACTTCCTGTCACGCTGGAGATGACGACGGGTGTTCCCCATCCAAGGATGCACACAAAGCCCTGCTTCTGAGGGCTGAGTTGTATGGGCTCAACTCATGTTTAGAGCATTCCCATAGGACACAGGGGGATGGCTGGCATATTTCTTAAGACTTCTCCCCAGGCCTGACTGTTTTCAAGAGGGGACTTTCTTGACTAACTCACCCTTCCGACAGCCCGGAGCCCTGCTGCCCTGGCCATGCAGGGCTGCCTGCTCCCTGTGATTCAGCACCCAGCTTGCAGCAAAGCTCAAGCACGATTCGGAGCCTGGAGCGAGCACGCCAAGCCTGCGCCAACAGCCGGGGCACCCACCAAACCTGGGCAGCCACTTTAACTGCTGCTCCTTGGTGAGATTCCTCAGAGCTCTTTTCCCACGGTAAGAGCATTAGAGCAAACCCTTAAAAACAACAGGAGACTAGATTGTATTTTCTGTTCAGTCTAAGGAGATTCAAACTCCAAAGAAAGAGTCTTACTCCTCAGACTAGAGGCTAGACAAACAGCTGGGTCATAATGTCAAAACTAGAGGAGCAGAAGAGTTGTCCAACCTTGACAGCTTTAAATAAAAATAAGATTAGCTGTAGCTTTGAGGTCTTTTCTGCCTATGGCTTTTGATAATGTCAAGTGATTCTGTGGAAAATGTACCACCAAACATTAATAAATGTCTCTTGGAATTGCTCAATCAGCAAACAAGAAATGTCACTTAATACTGCACAGAACTGGAAAGCATGCACATATTCCATTGCCCTTTCCTGGCAAAAATAGTGCTTCTTGACTGCTGACACAGGATGAGTCTCTCATTTTCGATAGCGGAGATCTGTGCCTTTGTAGGGCAGACTATTCCATGAAGTTCCTGAAGGAGATGGTATGCACCAGTGGGGAAATCGTAAGAGCATGTGGATGCATAATATGCAAAAAATACCATTAAGACACACATGCTATGAAAATAAGGGCATAAATATATGCTGCAAATTAAGGACCTGAAGGCTAGTTAGGAAATAATTCTGGTCTAGCTGCCAACAAAAGGAAGGGGCCATACTTAGGCCTCAAGCAGGAGGAATGGTCTTGAAATTTTTTAAAATTAGAATTGTGTGTCTGTGTTTTGAAAAATAGCAATGCAGCAGTCCATCAGGTTGACATTGCCCCAGAGTATCTTTGAACAAAAAAAAAATTGGCAGAAAGTTCAGCCAACTGAATAATCCCATCTGCAGAACATTCAAAATATTTGATAATGACATATAATTCACAATTTATACAGATGCAGCAGATGTTTAAAAACTCCGAATTTACTGTCCTTGAATATACAAAGAATTGCAATGACAAAAGGGGTGGCACATGTTAAAATTTTAATGGCACCCACTGCATTTGTAATCATGTGAATTCTAAGAGATCTGTGCTTTTTTTTTTTAGTAGTAGTAGCAAACAGTAATGATTTGTACTATCATCCTTGTTTTATAATTCTTATTTGCTGGTGGTATTAACAAGCATTCTAGTAAAATGCAGTAGTGGTAAAATAGTATTTATTCTCATAGTGTTTCAGCTGATGCATGTAGAGGAAGCACATGAAATGTTTTCATTTGGACTTTGCCTTGTTGATAAATTTATTTTATGGCTTGATCGCTGTAAACTCATTTTAATTGAATGCCTAAACTACTACTTTGTAACCTTTTAGGCTTTGCCTTAGACATCATGTAGAAAGACATATCAGAAAAGTTTCAGATTATATTTGCAACATTCCCTTGACTTTAGCACAATTTCTTCAGATTAAATTAATAGGTTTCAAATTTTTTTCAGAAAATTTTTTTTCATGTGGAAACATTTAGTTACTGTTGCTGCAGTCAATAATAATACCCTTTTGCAAGACGTATCTGAAGAACACTGCAATCAAGCAGTGAATAGCAACCAAACAACCTTGCCTTTTAAAGAGGCAGAGAGGTTATCTCATCAGAAAACCTAGAAATCTCCCCCTTAAAGTTTACAGTTTGTGTATTCAGTTAGAGATAACTGACATAAAACTGTTCCAGTCTGTATTCCTGTGATACTCTCTATTCTGACCTGTAGGACATTTGCTCTTTCTTACAAGCTACTATTGAGGTCTAGTCAAGCCATGCTTGTAGTAGTGCTGTGTGCGCTGAGATTCGTTAGCGTTTCCTCCAGTTCTGGGTAATATTATACTCCATGCTAGCAGGAGCTCAGCTTGTTGTGACTGTGTGCGAGTGAAATGCAGTATTTCTAGGTGCACTCAGCAAGCACAGGTTTTATTTTTACTGCTGCAATTAGGAGTGAGCTCAGAAGTCCAGAATGAGGAGCTAATCCTATCTTATTTTCTGTCTAACTATTAATTAGCCTATGAGGTAAAGTCATCATTTTTAAGTTTACTTACCAGAAGACTAATGCAACCAGTACCTTTTTCATCAAATTCTGTAGATTGAAAAGAAGCATATAAAACTACAACATTTAAAATGCTTTCAACCGTAATGCTTAAAGTGCTTTTGCCTATAAAAATATTACCGTTAGTAATTTTGAAGTATGTTTTCAGTAATATATTTTTTGATTCTTAAAATTACTTTGAACATTGGGAATGCCACATTGAATGCCACAGGCAATGAAAAAGGGATTTTAGTAAAGAAGTGCTAATAATAACTCTACTTCTACCTTAATTATTTTTCCTTTTTGGAAAAAAAAAATTGCCTTATCATCCTTGAGTGCCCTTTAAATCAGGACACCGTTGACACTTTGTTTCTAATTAACAGTAAAAACCTTCTTTGATCCTTTGACTTTTTTATGAGATGAATTTATATTTTCTAGACTAACATGCATGACAACATAATTCTCCACACTCATTAATATTCAGCTTCTTTGCTTTAATGAGGGAAACGAAGAGGAATGGAATGTCATCTGCTTATCTAAAGCAGCAAGGACTTTGCTAATATTCACAGATGAAAAAAACCCCTACATTTAAATAACATTAAAGCTGTGACACATTTGGCCAAAAACAGGTCATTCAAAGTTAAGCCTGACACTCAGAGCTGAATTAGATCTGTGTGGGGTTTTCCAGCATAAAAAATAAGAAAACTTGAGTTTCCACTTACTGAGTTTTCTTTCTTATCCTTTTTGAAATGCGGTTTGTGGAAGGGCTGCTGGGTTTGTTCCTAGAAACCCAATAGGCTCTGCCGCCCTACGTGGTGCCGTGTTGTGTTGCCCAGGCGTTGGGTGGCCAAGCCCCAGCGGGACCCTCAGAGGATACGAACAGGCAGGACACCATTGACCTCAATCCCACCAGCTGGGCTGGCCCTACATATCTCTACAGTGGATTCCTGCAGAGAATTCACGGATTTTTAGTTTTGCTCCCATTAAAATGTCTTTGAAATACATTTAATCCAAATGTTAATAAACATTACTGCAGTACATCCCCTGCAACTTGACTCAAACAAAGCACACATACATCTGATGATCCTTCTGCTCTCGCATGGAAGTTTTCCCTGGAAGCTTTGTATTTAGCTCAAATGCCGAAAAGAGTTTTGTCAAAATTAATGTAAAATTCACTTTTGTTAAATTTTAGGTGGAGTGGAAAGAGCACACTCTTTCCCCATGTCCTGTTTGTCACTCTTGTTAACAGACTTTACAGTACAAGAACATGAACCTTACATCAAATGAGTTCTTTAAGTTCCAACGCAGAAGGTGGGGTTTCTAAAAATATATATATATATAATATATATTTTTATTTTATATATATATAAAACAGCTACTCACAGTCAATTTAAGTGCTGGTACTAATACTTCAGTGACATTTCAAAAACAGTTCAAATAACCCGTGTTACTTTTAGCAGTTCTAGAACGCCTTTCTCTTTGTTGAGAACATGGTCCTGTAATTTTTCCATGGCTGTGAGAAATTTTTGGGCTTGGAGGTTTATGAATCTTTATCAACCAACATCTATTCCAACACTTCTCACTGTATGATGGAAGCTCTTAGGTCAGTAACATTAGAACTAAAATGGAAAATATTGTACAAAACTGTTAGAAAAGTGTCTATTAACAGCAGGCTTGAAAACCTGAAAACAGTGGCAACACCATTACTTTATAGATGGAATTAAAGGGAATACACAAAGCTTGCAGTCAGCTCAGGATAAAATAAGAATAATGTTAAGATGTAACTGAATTAAAAAAAAATCACAAAGTTAAGTCACTAGCCTATCTGAGATGTCGTTAGTGCTGTGGGTTCATAAAATAAGTTAAAAAAAATCTATATTGGAACACTGTATAAAAAAATTCTTTTTCTTTCTTTGTGAAATATCCTTTTGGACTCGTCTATTTTGCAGTAGTTTTCTTGATATTGGATGCTTTTCATCTTATAGAAGATCTCCTGATAGCACCGAAATCTGAAGGCTTTAGAAAAAATAAAGCAGATTCAGAACTGTTAGTTGAATCATAATTTTTCACGTATTTTTGAAATGTAGCAAATGAAGTCATTGTTTTTCTATACCCTTTCCTATACAGCTGAGATTTTTAGTATTGTACTGTTGGGGGGTTCATCAGGAGTTGTGACTGAATCCTGCACCTTCCAAAATCATTGATTCCAACAGAAGCATGTTAGTAGATGAATTACACATTGAAATACAGTCTAAAATATCTCCTTTTTTGGTGGATGGAGATATGTGGCTGAATGACGGGGGGAGAGGCTAAAGCATGTGCTGCAGACAGTTTCTTTGAGTGCGAGGACGTCTTCAGTGATTTGTCCTTCAGCTTCGTGCTATACGTGGGGTGGTGGGCTGGGCGAGAGGTGAGAAGGTGCCGTGCGAGTGAGCCCAGAGGGGCAGGTGGAGCTCTAGCAAAGGAGGGGAATGTCTAGAAATGGGCAAATGTTGGCGCCCTTCACCGAGGCTTGTCAGCTGTGTGATTTTCATGCCTACCTGTAGAGATCCGTGTCTCCAAAACAATAATAAATGACACAAGACAGCAGCCGGTTTGTTAGCTGTACATCTCATAGCTGTCTGTGGGGTCTGCCTTGAGATTGTCTTAGGCTCTAAATAATCTACTACTCTGTTTGCCCAGTGCACAGAAAAATAGGGGCTTAATTTTGTGTGATTCATAGGCCAACCAAAGATAAAGCTATGTAAATATATGGCTGGAAAACCACTATTTCAGTATGTTCATCCTTTTTAACTCAGGGTTGCAGCATTATATCTTCCATGCAGATGACAAATTCAGGTGGAAAGCAATAGATATAACAAATAGATTTAAAAACGAGAGTTATCAAAATGCTGTGAAGACTGGAGCAGCCATTCAGTAAGGGCAAAGGAATACAGATCAGAGTTCTTAGATAACAAAAAGGAAAAAATTGAGTATAGTAACAGAATGATATTCACTCCTCAATATTCATTGGCACCATATCAAGCTAAAAGGCTTATTTATATTTATAGATTTAAGCATATTTCAGATGCTATAGTTATCTTTCAAAAGTAAATTCTAATGTGAAAAGTGTACATTCACGGCACTGAAAGCCACGTTCTGCAAAGAGCAGACATAGCATGGACTGCAGCAATGGAGTTTTCTCAGTACCACCATGCCATGACCTTGGAGAGTCATTATTAAAAATCAAGATAAAGTTTCACATTGTCCACTTTTAATTCCTTGCCTCTTTATCAAAGCTGCTAATGAAGCCTTCCCTTAACAGTAGTTAACTATATCACTCAGCATTGCCTTGATAGACTCAACAGGGGTGGTTCCAGGGAGAATTATGTGGCTTTTGACTATCAGTGAAGATCATGGACAACAATTCCTATTTTTATTTGCACATTACAACAAAATATTTTGTGTATTGCTCAGTTATTCTTCTGCCATGCAGTGTAATAAATACAGTACATTTCAAAACTAAATAAAAGAAGAAAAATACAGTACATAGCAACCTTTATGGACCTGACTGTTGCTATCCGAGTGCTGGCATGCCACTGCTAGAGGTGATAGCAAGGCACATTGTTTAGGCTAGCTACATGGCTTCAGTCATACTTATGTCAGATGTCAGTATGCTGCTGCTTCTCTGTATTTGAAATGTCCTCTGGATAAGAAGTTTCCATCACAGCTGCCTAAACCAATTGACAGACCGTTCTGTCTGAGCGTGCGGGTGTGCAGCGCTCAGAGCTGAGATGGATGCTTCTTTCAGTATGAGATGAAAATAGGCCTGTATCCCAACCATAAACTGAAAGATGTTCTCAGGATTAGGGATAGCCATCAATGTTCACTAGCTCTCAGGAAGAAGGTGGTTCCTTTTTTATACTGGTTACCTATTCTTGGTATACTCTAGTTATCCAAAGCCACAGGGTTGAGTATCATTCTGCTGGATGTGATGATAACAGCTTGAGGATTTCTTCCACAGACAGCTACCAGAGAATGATAGCAGGAAATCCTGTAATAAGCAGATCAACTTTTGTGGAAAGTTAAAGGATCAGACAGCATATATTTTCACATGGGTAGCTGCCAGCTGCCCTTCCTTGTCTGTTACCCCTTTCCTTTTGTGTATCATGCATGTAAGAGAAACCCTTTGCAAAAACTGGAGTCAGTGCTACTCGGACAAGAAGGCAACTTGTCAGGGATCTTTCTCCCAGTTAGGCTAACAAAAGTAGGAGAGATTTAACTGGATTTTATTCTGGATATTACATCAGCAATGTAGTTGTTAAGTTCTTCCCAGCTGCAAGTAGTTCGTAGCTGAATAGTTATACAGAGGCCAGAATTCTAGGCAAAATACAGAAACCACAGATGAAAATTTGAAATATAAAGATATTTTTGTAATCTATTCTCAAAACTCATACCTTCATTTGCAGTAAAACTGCAAAAAGCATGAACATACATGGCATGTATGTGGAAGTTGCAGAGCTACTGCAGATGAATAGTATTTTCCAAGAGCAACTTGAATGCGTACTGCCAGACAGACCATCATTCAAAAGTTTAAAGGAAACTGTGGTATATGCAAGAACATCACTTAGAAAAGTAACCATCATTTTGTTGAGCTATACATTTATTATTCACCATTTATGAATCTAGGAGCATATCCAAGTCATTACAAATAGGATATTTGCTTACTCAACAGTACTGCTTTCTGTGCATATTCAGGGCATTTAGTGACAAAAATATTTTTTCTTGCCATGTTTTCTCCCAGTTAGACCAACAAAAGTAGGAGAGATTTAACTGGATTTTATTCTGGATGTTAGCTCAGCAATGTAGTTAAATTGTTCCCAGCTGCAAGTAGTTCGTAGCTGAAAAGTTATACAGAGGCCAGAATTCTAGGCAAAATACAGAAACTCACAGGTGAAAATTGGAAATATAAAGATATTTTTGTGATCTATTCTCAAAACTCATACCTTCATTTGCAGCTCTGCAGTTTCCTACTGAAGTTAAAACCCTCAGTACCTCTCACATTAGTAATAGTGAAATCCACAGAATACTTTATAATGAAAAAGTTAAGATATTTCCTTCTCGGTAGTGTTCCATTGGGATAAATTAAATTGGCAACATAATTTAAGACAGTGGAGTTATAAAAGAATAAATGTCATGTCATTTTCCTACTCCACAGTCTGTTGCTAGATCATCATCATGTTTTCATGAGCTTGATCTTTGGACCTCAAGATTAATTATGGCCCTAAAACAGGAACCATTTTATTTATAACAAAGGACTGTAATCTGGGATCATTGCGGAAAGATACAAAATACCAGTGTTATTTAAGGAGCCACTTTGCAGGGTGGTTCACTTTCTCAGATACACAAATTAAAGCAAAATCACATAAAATATAGTAGCACAGATGAATACCTATCCTCCATATGAAGGTTTGAGATTTGGTGAAACTGAAAAGATTAATATTTCTAATGAAATGGGCAATCCCTTAAAAGACAGAATAATGTTATAGAAGAATTAATATTCTTGTTTTCAGGTCCCTTCCAGGCACACTAGTGCCCTTTTAACTTGCTGAGAACCCTGTTTTCTAACAATGTATAAAGTAAAACAGGGTCTTAATTTTTGCTTTTAATTATTTCTTCTTAATGTGATATAAATTGTAGTAGCTGTCACATTTGTAAGGATCATGTCTTACAAGGCTAGTGAAAGTTGGATGCTCATTGAAGAATGTGTCTGTAACTACTGTTCCATCAGAGACCTTTAAGAAGAGCAGCTGCAGCTATTCTTACATCAATAGTTACCTTTCCATCCTTTTAAAGAGGTTGTTTTTAAAGCTCTTGTTTTAAAACTATATTTTCTAATATTTTATGTTATATTTTATTCTTTGTGTGTTCCAGTACTCAGTGTGACTGGCCTTCTTTCCCGTTACTTTTTTCAATATCCTCATTTTACAAGATTTGTTCTTGCCATTTTTGTATATAATTTCTTTGAATTTTCATCTGTTCGTGCACGTGTGTAAGCAAAAGCAGGCTAAGAGAATTTAGTCTGAACTTCATCTTTTGTATTGCTCTGCTTATTTAGCATTTTCTGCATCTTTTTGTAAAAGTTTCATTAAAAATACATATATGTCATCAGCTTCTTTTAAAGCTGCACCTGATGTGTTGCTGATCTGAAATTTAAATCAAGGTTTTATCTTTGCATTTTAAAATCTTAAAGCATAGTTACCATGCAAAAACCATATAGCCTTTTTTCCCCCCAACTTTGTCAGTTATTTTTTCCATATAAAGCAGTTATGAGTGATGACCCACAGCTTGCCTGTGCAGCCTCGGAAAAGGCATACTTCGTACCTGGGACTGGAGAAAGACAACTCTAATCTTTCACCTTTACCCAACGCACTACATTTTCAAATGGTTTATTTGCCAGTGGAAATTTTGAATTTGATCATATTTTATGACTATTTCCTTCTTTGTTATCCTTTTAGTGTGGAAAATACACATATCCTAATCTCTTAAGTATATAATACATTTCATGTTATAGATTACAAAAGACAGAATAATAGGTTGAGATACTGTTGATTAAAGGCTCTAATATTAATTCCACCTCGGAGAAAAAGAATTTTCTATCCAATATCATCCAACTAAAAGCAAGAGTCTTCCATTGTGCCCAGAAAATGTATTTTGATTTTATATTTGAAATGCCAGACTTTGAAGATGAGCAAAGTAATTACTGCTTTCTGTTAAGTATCTGGCAATTTTCATGTAAAAGATTCAGAAGAAAGGCAGAGTGGAAGAGGTTTACTAAAACCAATGCCACTGTAATTCATGGAACATCTGGTTCCACATGTGGTCCAGCATAAACATCTGGGGCAAACAGTTCAAGCCCAGGTTTTCAAAGGTTTACCTACTTTTCCTTAATTCTCCACCTGCAAAGCAGGCTCCTTGGTCCTTGCTTACTTTACTTTGTCATGAAAATAAGTACAGTAAGTATGTTAGGTGTTCAAAGGGCAAGATGGCTGTTGCCCAAACCAGATGGGAGGGAGAGGATGGTATTGTTAGCCAATTTGTAGGCTCTAGACTAGTGAAATGAGAGGATACCTGCTTCTGTTTTTAGGACACCCATCAAGTTATTCTACTGACTTTACAAAATTTCTACAATCCCAATATTCCATAAAACACAAATAGAAATCATTTACACTGAAGTAATATATTCAGTGACATTTTCTAATGGCACTAAGTAAAATGTTGCTTCCTTTAAATGAATTATCAAAAAGAACCAGATAGAAAGGGCAAAAAAGTAAGGAAAAAGTAAATAAAATTATACCTCATGGAAAGAGAAAGCTCTTGATGAAAAGAAAACAAATTTTTGATTCATGACAACTATCTGAACAGAAAAAGCACTAGAATAAGATGAATCAGAATACCCTAGGCAAAACAGCAAAACGTGCACCTGAAAGCATGTACTCCTTGAAGAAAACTCTCCAGAAATCAAGAACCAAGATAAAGAGCACTAAAAATCAAAGCACGTATTAAGTATGTTAAAATCAACTTACTGAACAAAGATCCTAATTCACAAATAAGTGCACTTGTCATTTATCAAAGTGCTCAACAAATGTAACATATTTCTTAGTGGAAACATTAATGCTCCAAAATGATGCATTTATGCCAGATAGATAAATCTATGCCCATTCTTCATCAGAATTTCACTTGACTTTCAAATAGAAAAAAATTGGCTGGATGCAAAGCTAAACCAGACTGTTTTTTCCTCTAGAAATAGCCCACAGTAAAATACTAACAAATCTCAGAGACATCTATGCTGTAATCATAGACCTAATTCCAGTTATCTTCTAGTTCTAGTCATGTGAAAATATGAAGTTAACACAGAAGCCCTTCAGGTCCTTAAAGCATCTAAAGTAAACTAGTCAGAGAGAACTGTTCTGTATAGAAAATGTCTGGTTTTCAGTGCCATGCCATTATTAGCATTACGAGTTTCTCGCTCACCCTCTGTACTAATTCTAAGTGCATGCTGCTAAACTGTAAAGTATATATGTAAACAAATGCCCTTACCTGTTGTTGTTATATGCTAATGCTCCGTGCAAACGAAGTGTTAAATAACCTGAACTGCTGACTCTGTGATTCATGGGAATAGGAATACTACAGAATAGATGTAATACAGAACTAAATTGAAAAAAAGTCTATTGATGCAGGCCTGACAGTGTTTTTAATATAATTTAAAGATATCTATTATCATCTAAAAGGCAAGATATTGGGCTTATGTAATGTCTTGGCTTCAGTCTCTCTACATTATTTCCTATAAACTGTTAATCCTCTTTGTCTAGGGTCCAATCCTGTAAAGTGCTGCATGCTACGTCGAAAGGGCTGCACGCTCTCACTTTGTACCTTGACAACAACAGAGGAAGTGTTCAACACTTTGTAAGATCACGTCTTGAATAATCAAACTTATTGATATCAGTAGCTTTATTCAATATTTAAAATTGCAGTTTAGAAATGTTCTCATTTTTCATGTGAAGAAAGGAATCTGATGAAAATCTGCAGGGCAGTGATGTGCCTCAGAAATCATTCTACTGAAATGAATTACTTTTTTGACTGAGTAACTTCAGAAGGCATTCACATCAATATGGTTTATAACATGTGGAAAGGAAAATTGACATGACTCCTTTGGAAAATAGAGGCACTACTTTCTCACTACTTCATAAACGCTGAAATACACATTCTTTTATTTAAAGATGAGTGAAGGGGCTGAGACTTGCTCTGCCATCCAGCCTTTTTAAAGGAATCAATCTTACTGGAAACCACAGAGATGCAAAGGTATAAAATGTGAATGTTAAAGGAAAGGACATTGTTGAGTTTGGACTGTGCTGTAACAGAAATGGAGGAGCACATTCGGACAAGCTCTTCTGCACACTACTTTTAGTAGGTGTCCTTTCTAGCAGATTGCTTAACTCAGCCCATTTAACAACCTGTTCCTTGCCTTTGCTTTTGAAAGAACGTTGACATTTGCCCTTCTTATTTCTGGAAGCAGCCACACAAATCCAATAGACAGGGTCCAAGTATGGAAAACAGCAGTGTCATAAAGCTTAATTTCAATAACAAGCTTCAGCAGCTCAGAAAATGCATGCTCTTCATTCCTCTTACAATGGAAAGAAGTATCATTTAGCCTCTAACAAGGAAAGAGGTAATGAGTTAAAGATTTAGTGTTCATGTTTATAGGAGGCTTGTGTGAGATTTCCAGCTGTGGCAAAGTTTGTTTGTTTGTTTTTAAAGTATTTATTCAGTCACATTTGAAAATAAAAACACAATTTTATTGAAGTAGTTTGCTATCAATTGCTTTTTCTTTTTTTTCTTTTAAAAAGAATAGTTTATTTGTTCAAAAGTAAACATTATATACATGACTTCATACACCTAAATATCCAGAAAGGTTCTTTTCTAAACTTGTAAAATGATTACGTATTACCTTTTTCTCGCCTATTCTTCCAAGCAATAGAGCCTCTTCTCTGATGACGTACTGTTCCCTAATTGATACTAATGGTCTTTGCAAAGGTCAGTGTTGTTCTAACAGGTGGAAAAAAATGAGGTCCAGAACGCGGTCAGATTGCCGAACTGGGAGTAGAACCCAATCTCCAGAGACCTAACTAGCTACTCGTTTGCTAGGTCAGTGGTTCCCAAACAGTGACATGGTGGCGTTACTTACTTTTGCATTATTCCCACGTCAGTCAGGCAGAAAGCAGTAGCTGCGGGCCGGGTCAGACTTTGTTTCCCACTTCCCTTTTGCCCAGACTGATTCCAGCATGACTCAGTGCTAGTAACTCACTTGCCCTTTGCAGCTCTGCATCCCAAGCAGTCCTGGTGCTCCTGCGTTTTATCTCCGGCAAGGACTCAGGGAACAGGATTTGGGAGGAATGTCGGCAATGAATCTTGCTCCAAAGAAGGCTGAATTCAGCTGCACTTACTGAGAGGCTTGACTTAGTTATCACTTTTTAGTCATTTTTAAAAGTACACGGATGTCTGCAATTCTTTGTTCTTCTCCATGTTCACTGAGGGTTTTTTATGGAAGAGAAGCTCTTGGAGTATTTGATAGTTTATCTAGCAAAAGGATAATTACCTCTGAGGCCTTTAAAGAAATTTATTACCTTTTTGGGACAACTTGTGTGAAATTATCAAATGATTTAAAATCATGGCAGTTATATTAATGCAAGATTTGTTAAATAGAAAAAACAATGCATTTAAACCCAAATAGAATTCTCTTCAGCTGTAAAAATTTGATCAGATACATACTGTTTAGCTAAGTTGTATTGCAAAACCAGTTTCAAAGAGTATTACCTCACTTTTCCACTTATCTTTTGACTGGGCCTATATTTCATTATTAGTATTTCTCCTCATCAGTAATAGTATTTCTGTATTTTTCTTCTTAGATTGGCAGATCTTATTTATTCTCATACCACAAACCCTTCCTATGCATATCCACAGACAGATATTAGTCTCCTTTAAATAGTACATAGGCTTAAAGCTCTGTCACCCCAAATTTGACAATTCAAGGCTAGTAGAGCTTCTTTACTGTAGGTGTGTTCCATTTACAGGCAAAAAGATGCGCAGTAATAATTCTGTGCTGCATTATAACTACCAATTACATATATATACTTATTATCTTGTGAACAGGTAAATTGCACATAATTCACTCATTTATAATCAGACCTCTCAATGCCAATCACTACTTCTTATATTCCAAATATTATGCTGGATTGTTTCATACTATTTCATACTTTATGCTTCCCATCCAATGTATAAACAACATAAAGGAGCCTTAGGGTAAAGGAGCATTGGGCAACTCTATGGCATTTTAGTTCTGAATAAAATACAAGGGAATGATTGTTTTTCTTATCCACTGCTATATTGAGAAAATTAAAATCAAAGGTTTTGCAATTAGGATGAATAACACAAACATTAAAATTTATCTCAGCTACAGCAAATTGTAACTTTAACATACTGTCCGATATCTCCACACATTATTTAGTCAGGTTTACATACTTAGTGCATTTTCCCAAAGGCTATTGCAGATTTACATTATATTCTGCTTCCTTGAAGTACTTGCTTGAGTACAAAGTACTACTGATAAAAATTATATATCAAACAAATGAGATGCATGTCAGAAACCTATAAATAATGAATTAAATACTAGTATACTCATAAATATTACAGAAAAGAGCAATAGGTTCCAAAAGAATATTTCCCTTATAACTTCTTACTTAAACCACAAGGGCATGATGCTGTTTGGGAGACTGAATTATATATATCTGGATTTATAATTAGTCCAACTATTAACCTTTTCTCCAGTTTCTCTCTTTGGTGATATACTGTACTATAAATTTCATAAGGTATTACCTTGCACAAAATACGGTTTTATATAAATGCCCCATGCATATTTTATAATCATTTTTAATGTATGTATTCTAGGTCTGATTCTCCATAGTCTTGTACTTGTACAGTCTTTCTTATATGCAAAATGGATGCAAACTAGACCAAAACAGAACTTTCTCATCACTTAAAGCAAACATGCTCTATTTATATTTTCGGTGGGTACGCATTAGGTAGGTGGCATAGGTCTGAGGCAGGACAGAACTTCAGCTTTGCAGTAACGTCCCTGCTGTAAATTGCAGGCAGGCTGAACGGCCCTAAATCATTGGATAACAAAACTAGCAAGTTTTCTTCATTCCGAGCCAAGTGTTGCCTAAGCAGATGTGTAGACTTGATATGCCTTTACTCTGTTTTCTAGTCCTCATTTTCATTGGCATAAAAACAGAAGCTGTTTAGCTTTGCAGGACAAAAGTTATACAGCCAGTTTAGCCAAAACATCAGGTGCTGTGTCTCTAATTTGCATCTTTATATATATGCAGAGATTTCTGCAGGGAGCCAAGATTTCTGCACACAGACCTCTAAATGTTTTTTTTTTTTTTTTAAGAGGTTACATCAGAACCTTCTGCACAGAGCTGATGACAGCCAGTAAATGGGTGCACATTAATGCTGCATTAGTGCTGTAAAACTGCAGCACTTCAGAAAAGCCTGCCAGAACACGACCCGATCTGGACTGTTAAAATGGCTGCACACGTATTTGTAATTTGCAATCCATTCAAAAGCTAGAAAAAGAGATTAAATTATCTAACACCTGACAGAAACTTCTGTTGACAAAGCTAAACGTTATGTTCTTATGAGTTTAAAACATATTTGCAAACAGTAGTTTTAATCTAAATCATTTCTATTTTAAAGATGTTTTAATTCATTACTCTGTTACTTAATATTTTTAACTTTTAGAACTTGAGGTGTATGTCCATAGGGATTTCAAAAGTCAAAACTGACAGTACATATTTAACTGTCATAACCACCCAGCAATTATGCTTAGCTTCTGTATTCTCATCTAACTAGCCTTGCAATCTAGGAACTTCTGTGCATATTGGGATTTCCGTAGAAGTTAGCATTAATGAAATAGAGTTTTAAATTTCCCTAGGCTCAACCTAGACATTAAGAATATAAATGTAAATTAGCACAGAAGAACTAGCAGTCTTGAATACTAACACTTCCATCACATTACTTTTAGTTAAACATGCACTCCGAAATGGGGGGCCCAGTCCTCTGCAGCTGGCATGCCCAAATTACCTAAATAATTCTGACATTTCTGTGGTCATCTATATGCTATAACATTGTAACACTCAGACACCTTCCAATCAGAGACTGATATTTTCTGTCTGATAAATAACACTTGTCCAAATCAGTTCTGTCTTGAAGACTTCCTCTAAAAGAATCTTCTCTCTTTTCTACTTAAAAACACTGAGTGACATAATTTAAACAAATGTGGCCACAATATTCCTCTTTATACCAAAGCAGTTCAGGTTCGTATTTTGGTTTGGAATGGCATTACAAATTTTGCAAATTCATTGTTTTGCCCCGACATTCATAGAGTCCCCTGCAGTATTTATTTTCATTGCAGTATGTTTTCTGTGTTTGCATGTGTCCACATGGCTTGCTTTAGTTGACTCTCTGTCCCCATCTTCTCTGCCCATGCATTCCGATGGTAAACAAGTGAGAATAAGGTACACAGTGATAATATTAACCTTGTACGTTTGCTATTATTAGCCTCAAACTATCAGTATGGTTAGTACCAAAATATCAATTCTAGTTATGAAAACTGAAATTTGTATTCCTAAGTAACTGCTTCTTTTAATTTAGTAGTAATTAAACATATATTATTGTTATGACCAGTTATATATCTTATTTGTTTACATATTCAAACTAGCTCATCTCTTTAAATATATACTGAGAGCAGTGACCTTAACTGGAAGACAGTAATTCAGTAAAATGGTAATGATGATATAAACTGTAACTTTTGAAGTTCAGGTGAAGTGCTGAAATTGAGGTTTCTGCATGGAAAAAAAAACAGTTGTCTTTTCTGTGGAAATTGTGGACTATCGTCTCCTTGGAAGAATGGGTTGAATCAATTAAAAGACTTCAAAGTTTTATAGAATTTTTGTTACAGTGATTGTGGAAGGTTTTATATACAGATATTTCAACCTTATTTTCTCTTGGTGTAATGAAAAAAGTGATCAATCATAGAATCATGAAATATCTTAATTTGGAAAGGATCTCTGGAGTTATTTGGTCCAGCCCCTGCTTGGAGCCTGGTCTGGTCAAGTCTGAAATATTTCCAAAGATGGGGATCCCACAACATCTCTGTGCAACCTGGTGAAAATTTTTTTCCTAATATCTCACTGGAATTTCCCATGAGTGTGTTGCCTCTTGTCCTCTCCCATCTTGCTGAACTCACTCCAGTATGTCAATGTCTGTCTCGTACGAGGGAGCTCAAAACAGCCAGTTGCAGTCTGAGATGTATCAAATAGAGGGGAAAAATCACTTCCCTCGACCTGCTGCGTGCAGCTCAACCTGCTGCGTGCAGCCCAGCCTGCTGTTGGCCTCCTCTGCCGCAAGGGCACTTTGCTGACTCCCTTTCCACTCGCCCATCAGGACCCCGAGGTGCTTTTCTGTACAGCTGCTTTCTATCTATTGGCCCCTGTCCTGTGCAAGCACATGAGACTGTTCTGTCCAGACACAGGACTTTGCATTTAACTGTATTTCCTTTATCAAGGTTCCTCTGAGCCCTGCCCTCCAGTGTACTGACCACACACCAAAATTCAATATTGTCCGCCAGCATACTGAGTGTGCATCTTTGCCCATTGCCCAGGTTGGCAATAAAGAGATTAAACATTCTTCTAATATGAAAATTCAATAATAAGATAAAGAACCAGGTAACTACATGGGTGAATGCTGTGTTTTGCTGCTTCTCCAAAATCAACTGTACGACTTGACAGTATTTTAAAAGATGAAAAACTGGCACTTCTCAATGAATCTTGAATAAATATATACAGCTTTTCTTAAATGCCTTCATGGTAACTATGCAAAACTCCTCAAAAGTTCGCACTGTGAATTATGGTTTCTTAAGATAGTATCTCAAAAAAAAGTACAGTTTCAGAGTATATTATTGACCTGGGGATTTTTGGAGAGTATTCCTAATGAACTGCTCCTTTTAAAAAGATTTTTGATGCCAAATATAAAACTGAAAGGAAAATGGAGTTCATATATCATTTGAAATTCCATATTTGGTCCAGTGTAAGTAGTACGAAGGGATGAAGACATTCTAGACACAATTTTTGACAGTGACTTTGGAAATTTTCCATAAATATTCCAGAAATCTTGCCTTTTAGAGATTGTCTGTCCTGACTGTAACTTTTCCTGTCTCATAGATATTATATTTTTAGCACAGCATCCTTTGTTGAAGTCATTTGCCAATGCTCTGATAGTTCAGACTTGAGTTCAGAAGAGTTCAGTGTCTTCATATCAAGTAAATTTTGGGTACAGCTTTTAAAACTGTCAGTGAATGATAGCAAATTAGTACTGCATGATTCTTGATTACCTTTGCTATAAGGCAATTAGGATACTAACTTAGGCCATAAACTTTATTACTGTTTCTAACTAAGCTGAAGGTGAACAAGAAAATTCAAGGCATCAAAATTTTCAATGAGATGCCTCTTAAAAATAGTCAGTTGGTTTAAAAAAAAGTGCTTGACGTGATTTAAAAGACATTTTTTGCAAGCTTGCCTCCTGGGAAGCACTTGGGAGCCTAAGTAAAATTTGAATGTTTATGTTTTAAAGCACTTTTAATGCAAGAAATCTGTGTATAATTATCTCTAATTAGTCATCTCTTCCGCTGAGATTTATACTGAGCATGTAGTTTTTCTCTTCTCTACATTAGCCATATCCCAGGCTTCTTTAACAACTAGAACCACCTGACAAGCAGATCTCTGGATGAAACTTCAAACTATTTACTAGTCTGATTGCATTTACCTGTTGGTTTAGGCCAATTCTAAATGAGGCCAGAGTTACTTTCATGTCTAATTAAGCTGAAGAGATTAAGACATTTGGTCTTCTTTTGGTATATTTTCCTAAGGGAAAAATAAAATATGAACAACAGAGATCAACAAAAATAAAGGAAAAAAGAAAAGCAGCAGGAACATGGGAAAGTGCTAAGTAAAAAAAGGGAACAGGAAAAGGAAGAAGCAGGTTGGGTAGATGGTCCTTTGTAAAGTATGTTTATCTTTAAATGCCTCAAAAGATGTGAGTCTACTCTGAGTCCAAATTCTGTAAACTGGTAGTAGATCAGTAGAAATGATCAGCAGAGAACTGATTTCTAACCCAATAATAATGTAATTATCAGATGAACCTAAAAAGAAATATGGAAGAAGGGAAATAAGAGGAGACTATTCTTCAAATGTCATTATACCACTATGTTTGAAAAAAAATCCTTATTATGACTTGCTTCCTATGAAATAAATTACTTCGTAGACTAACCATGAGTTTGATACTCTATGAAACATTCCTTTGTTTTTTATGTTACTTATCTTCTTCAACGTCAACTTTAAATGTAATTGAGAAGTTTTATTATTATTTTATTTAGGAAGGCAATAACACCTGCTATTTGGAAGTTTAATCTCTCTTCAAAGATGCTTTACCTTATTTCTGCTCTAATGGGCAAGCTGATAGACTCCCACCTCTTTCAGCATGTGCTTATATTCAGGAATAAACACTTTGATTTAATATTTTTTCAACAACAATTTTTAATAGTCATCTTTCCTAGTAGGAGGTTTTGTTAATCTTGTAGTTTAGATGCACCTTTCTGCAGTACCAAAGGACTTCCCTCTAAAAGCAGGAGAGCATTTAAACTGATCTCTTCCCATCTCTAGTACTTTTCAATAGTCTGGGTGAATGCTTATAAATTTCGCATCTTCATTTCATGTGATGTATTAAATTCTTTCTTAAGAACTGAAAAATATTGATGCTCTTAAGTTTGTTTTTTTTTTTTTACTTTTTTTCTTGACCTAGAATTCATTTTTATTCAGGTTTTGAAGGAAAACAGGGGATACAGCTGGTCTGTTTGGGGAGTTCTGAGGTTCAAACCAAAACAGTGAAGAAAATATTTCTCTATGTTGACTGGAAATGGAATTTTTTCAGTTTACCAAAAATAACTCCTAGAGTTTAAATATTTCAAACAAAATGTTGTCTTTTAATGGACATTATTTCTTATAAATAATTTAAGGAAAATGAAATATCTGATACACTGGCAACACACCACCATCACCCAGGTCAGGCTTACTGGGGGAGAGGAGAATCGCTACTGGTGACAGGAGCATTAGCACCACCTTGTGTTCATGTGATAGGAAAATAAGTACGCAACACCCTCTTCAGCCATTAAAATTGCAACACTTCGATGCGCTCTGCTGCGTATTTATAAGGATTCCTTATTTGTGGACAAGGTGCATATTTTTGGACATGGTACTCCTGTAAGTTTAAAACAAGAAATAATCGATACATCCATATAGATGGGAAAGTATCAGGAAACAAGCTCACAGTTGTAGTCAATGCATTAGGCAGTGGTCTTGGCACAGCAGCAGCCTAACTATCGTCAGGTTTGTCATAGCCATCCTTGAACAAGAGAGTTTGGATGTGAATTTTGAAAGAAGATTTGCAGTTGTTTACAGGAGTTCTTCCTAAATGTGAGAGAAAAGACTGTAAAAAAAGTATGAAGGTATTTTCTTTGAAAATTTAAAGTGAGCAAAGGAGACTGGCATCGTGTGATGATGGAAAGCCTTGGAGAGGTAGTCAACATGGTGTGTGTGCATTAATTTTTCATAGCCTGTAAACATGGCACAAAGCAGCTTTGTTTTCTTCAGTCTTTCATATGGTAGAAAATACTTTGTAAACAAATGTATTTCTGGTAGATTTTTCACCAAGATAACTACAAAGATATCATGGTTTTCATTTCTTTTTCAAAAATACCAGTGTCTGGTTTTCTTGGCCCTGGGGATACAATTTCTGAAAAGTGATATCCCATCAGAAATTGCAATTCTTTACTTGTCTCTGAGCTCTCATACATGATATGCAGTTTCTGGTGGAAAGTCTGGGTCAAAAATTGTGCTAGCCGAGAGCTCAGAATAATATGGGAGTGCAATTTCTTACATGGTTTTATATATCTGCCTGTATTTAGTCTACCTGCAAGAAATTCAGTTCTTATTGATGAAAGGGAAGTAGAAGAGTCACTTCCACTACCTAGCATCTGCTTTGGTCCAGAAAGTAAAAGCTTTTGATAGGCATTTCCTATGCCACGTTCCCCTTCCTCATTTTTACAAATTTGAATCCTCCCAGGCGAAGGGCAAGACTGTGCTCGTATGTCACTTTTGTTAAGTGTATCAATTTTCTGTTCAGTAACAATGCTATAATCATAACAATAAAAAATATAGTGATCCTGCTTCTCCTTTACGTTTCAGTTTGTGTAATGATTTGTACCTTGTCAAAGTGCATGTACATCAGGTGCAGCTAGAATAGCGCTGTTCTGTACTGCTCGTGTTTTACATCCACATCTAACACCAGGCTGTGATGGAAGGTATTATTCTAAAAAATGGCAGCGTTCTAAAAGCACTGTGCATAGCTATAAGTGATGTAAATGAGGTATCAGTCTCATTAGTTTATCAAGTATAAACTGGATTTTAAAAATAACTTAACCTGTTGGGGTATGCTTGGGATCCCATGTTGAAATACACAGGAAATTGGAGGAACTTCTACAGTGTCCTTTGGGCATCTGACAATATCTCAGATGTCTTTTTTTTTTTTTTTTTTTTTTCCCCACTACATAAAGGGTAGGGCAATGTTAGTGCTACTCAGTTCCTTCCATCACTTTTTGGCAGACAGCTGGATATCTATGTCTTTCATATGTGGGTGGTTTTCTACCAGTATTGAGGAACTTACTGTAAATATTTAATCTTTTTTTAAAAAAATAGCTTTCTTCTAGTCTTTTCAAGAGTAAAAGAAAGACACCAATCCTTGTGTTTCAAACAAACTATGTTATAAAGAGTAGTCAGTGCTGGGATCTGGCTTATTTCTAGCCTCTGTGTTTTAAAACGTGTTAAGTTTATGAAGGAGTAATTTCCATAAATGGCACACCAAACTACCACTACAATTATTTAGGGGAATATAGTATTCTATCCTAAAACTGTCCAGGAAGCAGTCACACGAACTAGGAAAATTCCTCAAGAGTTCACAGAGAAGTTTGTGAGGTATCGGTAGTGCAGGCAGCAATAGTCCCATGGAAGACACGAGACTGCTTTAAATTCAGTGCTTCAGCATAACTTCCATTACCAATAAAGGCAATGACTCACTCAAGAGGCTCTTCTGAACCAGAGCTAGCCAAAGGGGTATCAAGCCAGTCCTTAGCATCAGTACTGTACTGAGTGGGTACTACAGCTGTGCACTGGAGATACCGTAATTTGTGACTCCTGGAGAAAATCATTTTCACTCAAAAAAATTTCATTTGGCACCAAAGTAGTTAGCCATTTGTTAGGTATCAGTTTTTTCAATGCCAGTTCAGCATACTTGGTAGGGAAATCTGAGGGTCAGATTTTTTCTTTGGCTTTATGCATTTCTGATATTTGATACATCTAGGCAAACCTATGTACTTCAAGGGTTCCTGTTGCCAATTATAATGTTTGTTCTGATTCTGCCAGAATGTTTGTTCTGATTCTTGGAAAAAATCTGTATCTGTTTCTTCTTCAGTTTCTCCTAAAGAAATACTTTCATCCTCTAATGGTTCTTGCATTGGAATTTGTTCCTAGTTTTAATCAAGTTGGTGAGGGCATATAACATACCTGAAATTCCACACCTTTCTGTACATCATCTTCATATGAAATACCTGCATGGTCCTCAAAGCAGACCTTTTCAGTTTCCCTAGCCCCAACTCACCAGGCAGCATTCCACGGGTATCTGAAATTACCATATATGCCAGATACTCCATTTCATATCTGGCAACAATTCTTCTGTAGTGAGATATCAACTTTGGCTCAGCAGTGGCTGAACAGACAAAGATAGGACTGAATGTCCATCTCCACTGCTACTCTTTTTATGTCCTCCCTTGATGAAGCTACCATCCTTTAATGACTGCAACAGCAGGCAATTCCAAAGCATTCCGAGCAGAAGCATTAAAAATATTTTCTGTGATCTTTATGTCTGCTAATAGCAAGGTAATATTTATGATGATTATGTTAGTATCTTAAAGCCCAGTATCTAGACTGATGGGGGGGTCCTGTTTTTTTATTTCTGTGACTGAAGTACCAACTCTGTTCTAGATCTTTTTTGTTTTGTTTTGAACTATTTCTGCATTCAACCTTTGCCACCTTATTTCTGTGTTAATGAAAAGCAAATGTTAAAGTCTACCCAAAGAGAGAAGAAACCAAAACAACTAGGTCTCCTAGGAAGGAAAATTTACTATTCCCCCCCTCCATCCCCTATGGCTCAGAATAGTTCATGACTGATCTATACTGTTCAGGAATTTTTTGACCTGCCAGAACTAAATTGCAGATGTTGGAGACAAACTTTTAAGAGAAGAGTGTTCTGAATTAAAATGATTGAAATAGGAAGCTTTAAATTCAGTTCACGCGAAGTTTGTTTAAAGGCTTCAAGATTCACTAAAAATGGGTTGGCTTCTGGGCTTCCTAAGGCAGCAGATGTATGGCCAATAGTTTGAGATTTTCTTTCTGCTGGATAGGATGCATTTAATTTAATGCATTTAAGGAAGATTTTTATTTCTATTTTTCCTGGCCTGTCTGAAGAGCTCTATGTATACCTCAGGATCTGTAGAGCTGTGCATTCTTTAGGAAAAGGCAGATTTAGATTTCTGGAGCATTGTTTAAGGTAGATTCCATTCTGAAGAACTAGACCAAAATCTTCATCTTAACCAGTTCATATTTCTGTCTTTAGGAACTTGTAGAATAATAGACCTAACTTCTAGAAAGGAAGGAACAAAGTTTGTACTTCGTTTTTCACATTAGCAGCTATTTTTTTGGAATTACTATAACCTTGAATGTATTTTCAGAATTGGGTTGCAGCCTATATACAGTGAGGAGACACATCTCCATTGCTTCGTATTTATGCAGATACATTTTTGGGGAAAAGGATTTGTATTTTGGGCCTATTTCTTCCTCACCTTTGCAACACTGTTTGGTGAGGGGTTTTTGTTTTGTTTTGTTTTGTTTTTTTGCTTTGCTTCCTAGAAACCAGTCACATTGGCAGGAAATCATTTTGAATATCAAAACCACATCTGGAAGAGTTTTACCTCCAGGACTGAGAAAACATGACTCAATAAAATTTCTCATGGGCACCTGAATTTTGCTTCTCTAATAGAACAGTCTCAAAGCTGGGTTGTCTTTAAGAGCAAATGTTAAAAATGTTAAAAATGTTAAAAATGTTAAAAATGTTAAATATACCAGCAGTTATATATGTGGCTGTAGTTATATACTAGAGCCACAGCTGGCCTTACCTAATTTATTCTTTTTGATTTATGTACTGCAACACACTGTATAGGCAAAACTGTAATTTTTCCTTGTGAACCAGTTTTAAGAGTAGCAATTGCCTTTAACATGTTCTTTTTCCCAAGTACTCATGTAAATGAGGTAAACTAACTTCCCCAATTAAGTATGTCCCAGCAGCAAGGCAAGGAGTAAAAAGAGGAACTAGACTTTAGGTCTACCCAGAAGCTTGGAGTATCAGGAATTGTGAATTAAACATTTATTTGGTGTGTGCCTGTTACTGATTATATTTTGTCAAGAATGTCTATGTACAAACTAATGATGTAAATAACCACAGCGGTTTTAAGGAATTGATGGATATGTGTACGCAGAGCGTGTGCGCACGGAAACAGGGATGGAGACGGCATGGCGAAAGGGGTCAGGCCTGGGACGCCCACCTTCCCCAGCGCCTTTGAAAAGCCTTTACAGTAACTGCAGATGCATATTTAACGGTTATAAAGCAGGCTGTGATCACCCTTCCGCCTCTGCGTGTCCTCCTGAGGATACAGGGTGTATAAATGATGAAATCAGAGAGACCATCATCAGACAGGGCAGTTGGGCGCGGGGGCGCCCAGAGGAGACTCTCGCCCGCCTGCGGGAGCTCCGCTCACCAAGGGCCCGAGCGCCGCGTGCGCAGCGGCAGCGCTGCCCCAAGCTTCGACTCCCTCTCCGTCCGCCTCCCTCAGCACAGTGAGTTACTCGGAGGCAGGCGTGCTGCGCGACGCCAGGCGCGGAGCAGGGCCGGGGCTCCCCGTGGTGGTTCGGCTTCCCCGCGCGCGCGAGCGGCCGTTGACTGGCCTGGCTGCGGGGCCGGGGCTCTCGGCCGGCGGGGGGCGGCCGCCTCGCTGCTGCCGCCGCCGCTTTCCCTAACGCCGAAAGCCGCGCGGCCGCCGCCCTCGGCGTCGCCTCCGGCGGCGGGGGGGAGTGGGGCGAGGGGGCCCTGCGGCGGCGCCGCGCCCCCGGCCCGCCCGCCTCGGCGCTCGCCCGCCTCAGCGCTCGCCTCACGGCTCGCCGTGGCGGTTGGCGCGAGGCGGCTCGAGGCGCGGCGGGCGGCGGGGCGCATGCGCAGATCTCCCGGGCATGCTCATTAACAGCGAGGGAGCCGAAACGGGGAAAAAAAAGGAGGAAGGAAAAAAAAAAAAAAACCCACCCTGCGAGCGAGCGGCGCCGCTGCCGCCACAGCCGGCGGAGAGGCGCGGCGGCGCTGTGCTGAGCCGGCCCCGCGTCCCCTCGCGCCCGGGCTCCTGGCAGCGTGACGCGGCGCCGCCAGCTGCGAGTCGAGCCGCTGCGGCGGGCGGAGGGGCTGCGGGGGAGCCGCGGACGGCGGCGGCAATGTGGATTTACCTTCGCCCGCGCCGCAGCCGCCGCGGAGCGGGGCGCCGCACCTAGAGGCGATGGGCGAAGCCGCCGGCGGGGCTGAGCCGCGGCGCCGCTGAAAGTTCGGCCGGTGGCCGCGCTCGGTAAGTTTTGCCGGGGCGGCGGGAGCGGCGCCGGGGGCACCCGAACTTCGCCGCCCGCGGGGGGCGGCCGCGCCGAGGGGAGCCGGTCCCGCCGCCCCGGCTGCCGCTGCGCGCCCGCGGCTCCGGCTTGGCTTGTTTGCGGGGGGCGGCGGGCGGGCGGTGCGCTCTGCTCCGCTCCGCTCCGCTCTGCTCTGCTCCGCGCGGGCCGGCTCCGCTGCCGCGGGCTCCGCGCGGGGGCGGCCGGGGGCGCCTGTACCTGGCGGCGGCTGCGGGACGCGCTGCCCGGGCGCCCGCGGGGCTGCGCGGCGGCGGCGCCCTGCCCGCGCCCCCTGCGCCTTCCCCGCGCCGCGGCTCGCCGCCCCCGCGCTGTGCCCCGCCGGCCCGGGCGCCGGCACGCGGCGCTGCTCCCAGCCGCGGTTGCACTCCCGAACAGCCCCCGGCTGCGGCTCGGGGCTGGTGCTGCGGGCTCGGCTGGTGGCTGCGCGCAGCAGCCGCTGCTGTGGCGGTGCTGCGCGATGGATCCCTCGTTCCCCGCTGCGTGACATTATTCTGCTAAATGCCCACACGTTTGCCTGAGCCGACCGGCACTCCGCGTGTTTTAATTTCTCAAAACAGACGCAAGACTCCCCCGCCCCATCCGTTACCTTAAATACACACTGCCCGCTCCAGCCGTGCAGTACCGCCTCGGGGCAGCCTCGCCCTGGTCGGGCTCGTGGCACCCGAAGGCTGCGGCTGCCCGTCGCGGCCGCGCTGGCGATTAGCGAGCCGGGCGCGCCGGGGAGGGGAATAGATAGCAGCCGCCCGTGCTGCTGGGCAAACATCCTAAACCCCCGCTTCGTCCCTCTGCAAATGTTTTTGCGCTGACAGAAATCCACCCTTCCTAGTGCCCGTTTCGGCTGCTGACTGCGAAGCGCCGCGCGCGGCAGTTTGGCGTCGGAGGCACGGCGTTGCGGGGGCTGTGGCGGGGACGCTGCGCGCATCGTAAATAGCCAGAAGCGCCGCGGCAGGGAGAGCTGCCCGGCAGCAGGTGAGACCCGTCCTCGGCAGCCTTCCTTCGCCCGCCCCTGTAGCTCGTTCCCGAAGCCTGCTGTATGTCTAACTCGTGTTATGTTATGGGTTCATTTCAAAATACTTCTCCCGAGATGAAATGCAGGGCTGATAATAAATTGATCGCTGCTTTTTTCCCCTATGTGTGGCATATATCAGTAATGCAAAATGGTCAGAAGGTGTTAATGTATTTAAAATCCTGCTGTGTGTTTTGGAGGTCTGGCTCGTGGCAAGAACTCTCAAATCTTCGAACAGCCTGGAGATACAGGAGTCTTTGTGGGTGTTATGTTTTGTTTGTTATACCACAGTTTCAGGTCAAGTAACGATTAGAAGTTTTATGAATAGCGTGTTCCCAATAGGTTTTGTTCATCTTTCTTTTTAAAGATTAGGCATTCACAGAATACCCCCTTTCAAATACTTAAGGAAAAAAAAAACCTTTTCTTTTCAAGGGAAATGCGTATTCCATTTTGTAAATTTTAGAAGATATAAATAATGTGTGTAAATTACAAAACAAATTCTTGTTAAAAAGTAGCTCTTGAGAAAGAATGCAAGAATGCAAGAATGCGAATTACTAGCCTTAAAACCGTGAGTAGTCAGCTGTAGCAGTAAATGAATGTGGGGTATTGATGGCTTATATATATATAAAGCTGTTGAAATGTGCTCAAAGTTCTATAAAACCGGTGTCATGTGAGAAAAGGTGCTGCAAAGGACATCTATTATTACTCGCTTGGTGTGATACCATAATTTTAAATTACAGTCTGTAAAACTGGCGAAATGACATGTTTAGGCACACGTGTGCCCATACTCACGTGTGTACAGAAACACACAAACATGTCCTTGTTCTGCTCTAATGGGTTAAAAATAGGTAGGTGTATACTTTCTCCTTTTCATCAAGATTGGCAATTTCGAGGATTGGCATTGATGTTAATTGGAGCAGGCAGGAGATTATCTCAATGTGATTCATGAGGTCTAAATGGTATGAATTTAATTTTTAAATGATCCTAACCTAAAATGACTTTTTGAAAAATGTAAAAGAAATAATGCCACTTAATTTATCATTTGTTCAGGGCTCTGGTTATGGAAAAACAATCCCATGCATTCTTTTAGGAATAATTTTTGTTCCCATTTTACAGACAGGGAGAACAACTGCCCTTTTTTTGCGTCAGTCAAAATGACTGGCAGAATCTTGCAAGGACTGTTGTGGGACCAGAGTTTAAAACGTTCGAGAGACTGAATAGTAGATTGGTGATGGAGCTATATCTAAAATTTAGGAGTTCCCTATTTCTTATCTGCTGCTTGCTCACCTGGATTCTGTTGCCTGTCGATTACATTTCATGCTCCAACAAAACTGAGTTACCTTCAGTATTGCGTAACTGTAAAAAGCATCAAGTCAAAGAGTTCAGTAGCACTGGCTGTGTCTCGCTAATACATCACCTTCCACCCAGGTGTTACTGTGTACCAAGTCCTTTGACAGTGGACTTGGTGCCAGATAAAGCTGAAAATACACCGTGGTCTTGTTGTTCTGTTACCTCACTTGAACAGAGACCCAGACATCTTTAAGAACAGGATCTGCTACAACTATCCTTAGTGGCCTAGAGAAATACGTATTTGTGGGAGTTTTTTTCCTGAATATCCTAGTTATCTAGGATTTCTAGTGAGACCCTATCTTTCCTAAAACTGCTTTCAGTAAAATATTGAGGATACCTGACAGTTCAAGTCCACAGAAACTTGTTAAATACCCAGTGTAGTAGTTACTGAGAAAACAAGTTTGGCTTTTTTTGTGCTGTATTTTACTGTTTTTCAGAGCATAAATATTTTGATACAAGGGTTAAAAGTTACTTAAGCTGCTTCTTTGTATATCTTCAGCATATTTAGTATGTTACCGAAAGCAAGTATTCTTTGTTTTCATTTTTGTTACAGTGAACTGTTTTTATTTGAATTTCTCTGTTTAAAAAATATTTATATATAGCTTAATATTTGTCACTTTGGCTGGAGCTACTCTTTGAGTTTATTGCTGTATTGTTCTCTACTTTCTAGTACAGAATATTCCTCATTTCTGAATTTTAGAAAATAAATAGTGTAGCACTGGGGGGGAAAGATCACTTCTAGCTAAATGGTAGTGTA
The DNA here is from genome assembly GCF_036370855.1 of Dromaius novaehollandiae. Classification (NCBI taxonomy): domain Eukaryota; kingdom Metazoa; phylum Chordata; class Aves; order Casuariiformes; family Dromaiidae; genus Dromaius; species Dromaius novaehollandiae. The sequence goes on from NC_088108.1 coordinate 8,182,744, forward strand.
TAAATATATTGAAATTAAAATGACTGGGTAGAATTGGGCTTATTACTGGCTTGTGGCGTTGGAAGCTTTCACTCAGCAGTGCTTGTTTCCAGTAGCCCTAGTGAGTAGTTACTGCACTCTGCCAGTTCAGAGCCTCTGTTAAGTAGATACTGCTGCTTACTCCAAATGATATATGTGTTTTTCTGGTTTGCCTGTAGGCTGTTGGGGTATTTGGCATTTTGGTTTGTTTGTTTCCCTGAGTGCAGGCAGATGTTTGCTGAAGGCTATGAAAATTCCACAAACTCATTTAAAAAAAAAAAAAAAAAAAAAGCAGACATTTGAGTTTTCAAAGTGTAAAATTCTGCTTTGGTACTTGTATTCCCAGTTCGTGTGTGTGTGGGTGTGTGTGCATATATGTGTGTGTGTCTTATCTGTACTTCTGTTTGTATGAACTGAAATAATTGGCAAAATTTCAATATGTTTTTCAGGTTTAAAAAGTAACATGTTGATAACAAAAATATGAATTTTTTTGAAGTGTCATAAGCAAATTGTCCCTTCTCTAGCTTGGTTTTAGGACTGTAGCTAGATGAACAGCTTTAGAACACTTTTGAATGCCATTTTCATGCAGTCAGTTTTGCATCGTTTTCCACTCTAAGTGGTAATTAGTTTATGCATAATTCTGTTCCTAGACTGCTAGATGAAGTTAGTTTGGGATGCAAAGCAGTATGTATTTGTATCAAAGCAACTTTTAAAGAAACAACTACTAAAACAGAAGAAGTCTCTTGGGACTTAGGTAGTCCTTAAGTGAATATTGACTGCAATGTGTTTGATAGATCAGGTACACCACACACACAGTTGTGGGTTGGCTCATATTAACCATAGAAACATCTTGAGAAGAGAACAGTTTAAGGATAAAGGTTCTTCAGTGTCGTACGTGAGCATGACTGCGCTGACTTCAACTGCTTCAAGTGTTATATCAACAGCTTGGACACTCCCTTTAAGGATATTGCAACTAAGTGATACCACTACTTTAACATTTCTTCCAAAAAAGTAGAGTATCAGTTATTGTAACCTCAAGTTCTTGTTTCCCTGATAGAAGAACTCCAGATCTCGACAAGTTCCACTCTCGTTTCCGTGGTAACGGATGGTGGACTGTTGCGCTTGACAGAATCCGAGCCAGGGAGATAGTTGACTGTCCTTTGCCATATTTCTGTCTACCAGAGCTCCGTTTCTATGGAAACTGGTTCCAAAAGGTGGTAGCAGCCAGCAGCAGAGTGGGGAGTCTCATGGGGCTTTCAGGTGCTGGCTGGAGGAGTGAGACTTGAAGCAGGTAAAGGTGGACTTATTTTGTGCTTCTCTGAGGTCTAGCTTGCCAGGTCTCCCTTACTCTCTTCTTGTGGAGTAAGAAATGCATTAGGGTTGCAAGGACACCTTGCAAGCAGCACAGATACCTTTTTTAAAAACATAAGAAAGGAAACTACTTTTTTGTTAACCTGCGTTTTAATTCTAGAAGATACTTTCTTCTCTTTCAGCTTCTCAGATTTCTTGCATGATTTTTCTGGTTTAGCTGTGTAGCCCCTTTTGCTTTGGAGTTCTGTTTCTTACGCGAGACATTAGCCAACTGCTGGACCAGGGAGACATCACTGCACTGGGAAGGAAAGAAACCCAGGGGCATTACTCATTCTAGGCTTCCTGCTGGTTCTTACACAAGCTTTTCTGCTCATCCCTTCAGCCATCTCCAGCAGCAATATCTGTTACTTCCCAAATACAAGTTTCCTCTTTCAGATGCTTTCCTCTGCACTCGCATGCCACCAGCCCCAGAGCCTTCCCCACCTGCTGAAGCCCACAGTGCTTTTCCAGAGAGAGGTGCTTCTGGTGCCTCTTTATCACCAGTCCTTTCCTGCTCCCCGCTACTGCTATGTGCTTCTGACTTCTTTCTCCACCGTACTCGCCAGACAGTCTTTCCTGTTCCTTTCTGGATTCTAGTTATGCCCCTTTCTGCACAGCTGTTATCGCTTCCTGCTCTGAACATTTGTTTTCCTCTTAAGTTTCAGCAAAATTTGGATCTCTTGCATCTCAGAACCGCTTTCATAGCCCTAGTTCTCTCGCAGCCGCCCTGTGCTCCTTGTATACCATAACGACAAAATATCCTTCACCTTCTGTGCACCTACGTTATAGATGTACCTATGACCTTACTCTAATTTCTTTTCATTTTCCTCAATTTCTTCCCCAGCTCTTCTCTCAGAGCTCCCAAATCGTCTGAAACGTCGTTAGCTCTTTTGCAGAGCTCTGTATCATCTTGTCGAGCCCTGCTGTTCTTTATGGAAGTCCAGCAAATTGAAATCCACACAGCTCTGCTTTTGGCTGTTTCCTTCACAACTTTGATCTTGCCTCTTGTAGTCTCTCCCAAAGCTAGGCCTTTCCCCACTGTCTCTCTTCTCTATGTTTTTACCCAGGTCTAATGTGGGAAGGAAATACCGCCATTACTGCACGTTACGCTGAGAAAATGCCACATACTAGGCTCTCTGACGTTAGCTTTGCGTTGGATTGAGAAGCCTATATGATTTTGCTTGCTTTAGTCTTTTTTTTCCTTGCCTTCTTTCTGTGCGGTCTTCTGCTGCTACAAGCAACTTGAATCCCAGCTCTATAAAATACAGATCCCTCCCTTTTGATGTAGAGCCTGTGCAATGCCCTCAACCAGTAAAATGCATATCTTAGTACAAATTTTAATAACAATAATGTATTGCTAGCTAATTGCTCTTAAGTGCCATTGACCTGTCTGTAGGCATAATGACTTTCTGATGCTCCTTTTTCTCCTTTTAATATAGTTAGGCAGTTAATTTCAAAAGAAAAAGCATATAGCCAAAAATTTTCACTTGGATCTTTCCTAGCTTAGGACAAGGTGGAATTTTACAGCATATAGGCTGGCTGCATTTACCAGTGATGATGACCCTTTTCCTTGTGCAAAATTGAATTTTGGTCATTAGTGAAGCTTTTAGGTTAATACTTGGGAACTCTGGGATACAGCACATATGCAAAATTTATTGTATGTATTGTCGTAAAGATGTCTCTTGCATTTGTCCAGCTAATTTAGTGTCCCTTAAAGGTGGTGTTCATTATCTGTGTTACGCATTTTCATATATGTTTGTTAAAACATAACTAACCTCTGTTACAATGTTGTTACAGTATTATAATGTTTGGGGCTTATAATCTCATTAGCTTTACTGTGGATTTCCATAAATTCCATACATCTCAATAAATTAGAGTCACTGTGGACTAAATGGAGCTGGAGTCTGAGAGTAAATCTGAGCAGTAAGCAACTGTTCCAGTTATTAAAAAATCAGAAGATGCAGCATGTGAAGATGAGTGTGTGAATTTTACTTTCACCGCTGTTTGTTGATTAAACCTTCCAATGCTGTTTTGAGAATTAATGTTTTGGTGGCGCTTATTAAATAAAGCATTAATAGAGAGGAAATGGACCTAATTCATGTAGGTGTAAACAGGAGTATTTCCATTGAATATCAGTGAATTCGTACCATATTGTTCAGCTGAGGATTTGGTTCTGTCGTGCTTGCCTGACTAACGGTTTGAGCAGGGAGCAAGAGGGAGGGCATAAAATGTCTTTGATCTATACTTTTGTGAATGTAGACTGATAGCCATCATTTCTGTGACACGGTCTGCTATTTTATTGTGTAACTAAAGCAGATTCTTACTTCTGCAGACATACTGGAAGGAAGAGTTAATGTTCATGTTTTCACCTATAATTTAATGGTGCAACCTTCTAATGTTTCATTAAACATACCTTATTTAAAGTTACGTTGTCTTTCTTTGGAATTACTCAAGTGGCTGCTTGGATTAAGAGACTTTAAGTCTGTGAAGCACAATAATTTTACTTATGGTCAGCAGTTTTACCAATCACCATAAAATATATCTATTGTTTTAATTTCAACCGACTAAGTTGTCGGTTGATAAATAGTCAACAGTAAGAAGAAATTGCCTTTTAATGTTGCTCATATTCAGTTTGTAATATTTTTGTAGCTGATTACGAGTTACAAAATTGAATTTTGGAATCACAAAGCATGTGAGCTGTATTGAACTGCTCTCAGCAATTCATACTGAGTTTTCTAGAGTACCAGCTATAGGCCATGAGAAATTGTTTTATATGTTGATGTTACCGTTCCCAAATGCAAATCTGTGAAGTATGTGAGAGATTACCATAAATTACTGTACTGCTATTTTGAGACTTCATTTAGATAATATATCAACAAGGTCAGTGCTGTTAGCAATTGATTTATGTTGTTTTTTCCTCTGGCAGTTTGTTTATTTATTTTATTCTAAGCATGGAAACTATAGGATGTTTTAGTTTTTTTTTTTTTTTAATTAAAACAAACAAACAAGTGATGGAAATCAACTGAGACTTATCTTATGCACTTAACTTCAGGTCATAGAACTAACCCTTCAGTCCGTATGGTGAAATGAGGGAAAGATGCCCTGGTTTCTCCATGTTTTTTTCCTTGTGCTTTTTACTGATGTCTTTTCTATGCAATGCATGTATAGTTTATCTTTAAAGACTTGCAATATGGGGAGAGACAGATCTAGCATCTCATGTCCAATGGCATCTTTTTCTCTTAGAATTGGGAATAGAACTAAAGCCAGAAATGTCTTGAAATTTATTTTATGAGTAAATTGAGGACAAAAAAAATTGAGACAGAGAGCCATTTAATTTGATGATATAAAATGAAGAACTAGAAAAGCTTCTGAAATTTAGGGTGTCTCCTTGAAATGCTAGACAAGTTCTGAAAGCAGAGTTTGTTTTCCTGAGATGAAACAGACTTTAATACAGTTTTGCTTTCTTTTGAAAGGCTCAGTCCTCATACCACCTATTTTGAGTTACAGGGATTTCTGCCTTGGAAATTAGGGAAAGCAGGATAAAGTCGGAGTTTAAGAAAGACTGATGTAAGCCATTTTACATAGTAGTGATTTTGTTTGGCTGCTTTTTTTGTTTTTTTAATTGCTAAATGCATTAAGTATTATAGTACTCTCACAGCACTTACTCAGGTTGAGAAAAGGAGACACAGTGCTTATTTTGCTAACGCCTGCCTTTTGGAGCTGACTTGTGATCCCAGTGCCCAAGCCTTCTGTTTCCCCAGGTTGTGCTCCCCTCCTCCTACGGAGGGGATTCTCTTTGTTGCAACTTGCACATGTAAAACCAAGAAGCGGTTACCAATAAATGTCACAAGGTAAAAGCAATTAGGTGAATTTAAGCTCTTGCTGTTGCTTTCAGTGTTTGACTACAGTCATCTCTTAACGAAACAAAAACATAGTCTGGCAAATTAAATGTTCACCACGCTTGGGAAATCACATTGAAGCTAAGACTTGGGAGGGCCTTCCATAGCGTAGCTGTAGAGGGTTTTGATGATGGTGATGATGAAATTGTCTGAAGCCTGCCTTCTTCAACATGAGTACCGAGTATGTTGCATCTTACGATCTTTCTACTCCCCCTAAGTCAAACAATTACCTAAAAAGGAGACATAAATGTGCAAAGGCAGATCAGGTCTCCCTGAATGAAATAAGAGGGAAATTATGTTAATCTTATTTTCCAGTGAGTTGAAGTACTATTTTTCTTGCTGCTTAAGTTAAAAGGAGAGGCTTTTTGTAATGAAGATACTAGCTATGTTCTTTTCTTGATGCTTTGCATGAGTCTGTTCTTGAGAATTTCCCATTGCGTCTCATGATGAGGAGAGTGTACTTAAACTAGCAGATTTCCATCATCAGTCATCTCTGCCTATGGTTGAAACTGAGTATCACTTAACTTAAAAAACAAACAAACAAACAAAAAAAAACAAACCACTTACTGGTAGGCTTAGGAGATCAGTTTGCGTGAATAAAGCTAGTATCTGCCATCACTGGCTAACTTTAGAAAAGTTGTATTTTTTTCTTTGATGGTTGGGGGTTTCTGTTTTTTTAAATGCATTTGCCTGAAAGCCAAACTTAAAACTGATTTTGATCCAACTTAAAGTTTGATATAAGATATTTCGTTAGTCTGTTTCAGATTCTTACAATTATTCAAATGATTAAAATTCAGATATGTCTAATCAAGAAGGCAAGATAAGGCTTTTCTGAATTATTTATGTATAATCTCTGTGTATAAATTATGGCTGCAGTTAGCATTATATAACATGGTAATATCACTAGTATTTGTACTTGCCTAAGGAAGTAATTTAGATGTTTCTCTGCTTTTTCAAATAGCCCGTTAGTATTACCTTTTTAGTTAATTCACTACATTAAATGCCATTGGTTATGCCTTAATGTACCTTTAGTAGATCTAAAAACCTGTTTGAACAACAAAAAAGCACCAGCAATGTAATGTTAGTGGAAATTGAAATACTAGTATCATGGACACAAGGTTAATTAAATGTCAGGAAAAAATACCATCCAAAGGATGAAAATGCTTACTCCTTTATCGTAACTTCTGTGTTGAATGTAATTTCAAGGTATTTTAAAAGCTGAAATGAGTTCTAAAGTATTGGGGAAAATGCATCCTAAAAAGCACAGTTTATAACTTAACTATTAGTTTTATGCTCGAACAGGAAAATGTAAAGCACTTTCTTGAATAATAATCAAACAAGTCATATAAACTAATCTCCATAAAAAGTCCCTAGGGAAAATAAGACAGACAACTGTGTGAGGAACAGTCTATCATGCAAGGAGACAGGACATTTCTCTTCTTCTCGTTGCTGAATACTCCCTATTTACTTACATGGAGTAAGTTTTGATGTTCCTTTTCCTTATTTTCTTGAGCCCCAGAAGTCTGAATGCGCCTGCCCCTTTGCACAGCGTGGAAGCATTAGTTGACTTCAGTCGTCTTTGTGTGTTGATATCACTGGTATTTTCAGAGTTTCTCTATTAAAGCTCCGGTTAGACTGAAAAACAGGAAACTATTTGGTGTTGCCAGAAGGAGTTCACTCATCAATAGCACTAAACCCTTTTCTGTTTTGTGGCTTTTTCTTGAAGCTTCTGTACTGGACTCAATTTGTTTCCATTTTTGCATGAGCAGGAGCAAAATCAGAAATGAATGTGATGGTTAGATTCACAAGCTGGGACTGAGGATGGGGGTCATGTTTGAAAACAGGTATGTAGGGGACATACTTTTTCTCTATTTGGAATAACTTATCTACATCTTGAATTCTTGCGTTCTGTTGACTGCATATTGAATGGGGGAGCTCCTGGAATCTCATTACAGTTTAGCCAGGTAATCCTTGGTATTTTTAACCAAATAACTGTACCCAGAAATGCTGACATGTGGAAACTGATATTACTAGCCTCCTTGATATATGCACATGTACTGTTACACTAAACTTATGCCATATGTTCAAATCCATGAAAATCATCAAAGTCCAAAATACTTTAAAAAATGTTTTGTTTTATATTGCAGTTCTCAGACACTAGAAGGTAGACCTCTGTTTGCTGATTTTAAAATTTGGCTTAAATTTGCAGTGACCCGAACTTTTTACAGGCTTATGATTGTATCGCCGTTTATTATTACTTATTACTACAGTGCCATAAATCATCAAGCCAATAAAAATGTGGTCTTTGAAGTATTAGTCATTCTGGTCCTATTCGTAATGAGTGACCGCTGACATTTCAGTAAACATCATCATGCTAGGTGCTAAATGTGCTGTCTTTATTGTTCTCAGATGGAGACAAGTTACCTTTTCATGTTTAAAAGAAATTACTCAAGGTCAAATAGAGGAATGATACAAGAGAAATGTGTATTGCCCACTCCTCCTCCACATGTACTTTTGTCTGCGAATAAATAGAGGACATTAAGTGTCTCTACAGCAGACCTATTCTTTAAAAGAAAAAAAAACCATGAGTAAGTGTTTGCAAGCTTTTATTTCATCATAACAATTTCATCATCTGTATGCAAGATGCATGCAGGATGAACTGCTATCTTGGGATAATGACCAAGAGTACAGCTGTGTCAGCCACCAGAGATGCCTAGCACCTCTATTGTAGCTTAAATTTTTGAACCTTATCAATTCAGATCATACAGCAATCATTTCTGCAACCAGTTCTGCATAGTAATGGAGCATTAATATGTAGCAGTGACAAAGTGATAATATTATGAAGCATAAACAACTCTGGTACAATATGAAGGTGGACTTCACATTAGAACATGAGGATCAGCAGTAAATCAAAACCATGAATCTTCATTTTTTAGTAATATTTTTACCTTATTGATTGGAAATGCAGTGTAAATAAGAGTCGCACATTTTAGGTTAGCAGATCTTTTTCTTTGCTCATCTTGCTGATCAATGGTCCAATTTAGAAATAATAAAATATATCTCTGACATCTGTTTAAAATAGATTGCTTAAATAGTGTGTGTTCAGCTTTTTTGTTTTGCTTTGCCTTTTTAACTGTAGGGATTACCGCATACCTAAGGGATAAGTGTAGAACTGTAGATTAAATCACAAATGTAATGTAAATGCATCAAAACATTCTGCAAGCATAAGCACCATATCAGTTAAAAATACTGCATTAAAAGAATATTTGTGAGTATAAGCCAGATCCTTAATAAAGTTATTGATGACCTAATCATTTGCATAGAAGGGCACAGTTTGGGTGCCATTAGTAATTGTCTTTGTTTCCAAATAAACTGAACATTGAATTGTCTAGGTTTTTATTATTATATGTCTCTTCATGTTATGTGTGAAAATGAAGACTGTCCCTTTCTGGATGAGTGTAAAGTTAAGGCGGAAAGGATGAATGCCTAGGATAAGCTATATACCTCAGAAAGTAACGAAAACCTGCTATACCTTCAAAGAAAAACTTCAACAAAATTGTTTTCCTCTTTTGCAAGTGATAATACATAATGAAAAATCTACTTTGGCCCCTGGTCCCAAGAGTTAATAAGCTAATTTAAATAACAAAGGAAATAACAGATGGAGTAGAAGCAGCAAAAATCATGGAATGCAACGAATGGGAAAATCCTCTTACAGCATTTCTGTTTGGAGTCTGTCATCAGATACCGCTATTTCTTTCAGTTTGTTAGTATGATACCGGAGAAAAGCAGCCACTTCAAGACTTCAGGTTGTGCATCAGTTAAAGATTTGGGGAGAAAGGTAAAGCGAGAAATAAAATAGAAGGGAAGGAAACTAGCTGCATTTATAGGCCTGTGCAAAGCTGAAGATGCTGAAGGTGATAGCATGGTATTAGAAAATGCTGCTGAAGGAGCGGAAGAGGTGACGTAGAGTGGGAACACGTAGCTCCATGTTTGGAGCAGTAGAAAAGGAAGGCAGTTTTTGCTGCTGTGTTGCAGCTAGGCTGCAGCAGGCAGATACAAGCTGCCTGTTTCTGGATGTCACTTGATAGAAAAGTGCTTTTGGCAGGTCAGAACAGTTCCAGATTTGCCTTGACTGATGTAATCAAACACTGAACTGCTTGTTTAAATATTTGTAGTGACATGAGCATGCTCTTCCACTAGCTCTGAGCTTGCTTTAGATCAGAGTGATCTTCTATAATTAACTTTTTGTGTATTTTCTGTTTATGTGAAAGCTCATGGGAAGATTCATGGCAACAGGGTCATTGACAACCATAAACTTGACAGCGTTTTTGGAACTAACATTGGATTGTGACATCCACTGATAGATCAGCTGTGAGTTGCTCCAGTTTGAAGTTGTGCTTGTCTTTGTTCTCTTGCTTAGGTGGTTTCACTTTGTCTTGGATTTTCCACTTGTATTCAGGTGTCATTAATCTTTTTAGTTTTTAAATAACTTTTTTTTTTTTTTTTTTTTTTTTGCTGTGAGAAATGCTAGGAACCTTTAGGACAAAGGGGGAAAGCGGAAGGTTTTCTATTATTTTTTGTTCACTGGAACGTCTTTAGTGTATGTGTGTGTCTGTGTATGTATTTTAGCAAAAGGCTATTAATAAATTCAGGTCTAATAGGTAGCTGGAAGGCATTGGGGAAATATTTTCAGCTTTCCACCGGAAAAGGAAGCAATCACTTTGTGCTGAAAAGAAGGGGCGTTGATGGCTGACCTGTGTGTGCTGTGATCCAGGTTGTCCTCTGTAATCCAAGGTCTGCTGTTTCCTGAGTGTCTTTGCAAGTGTTGTGCTCTGTTAGAGTGAAAACTGTAAAGGTGTGTTGCATACCTTATCCATCCTAAACATGATTACTGAGATTGCTGGGATTTCTAAGGAGAAAACTACATTTTGGAATGTGAGGGATTTTTGTGTGTTTTAAATGAGATATGACCTATTCTAGAGATCTCATATGAAGAGTATGAGAGAGTCCAAAGGAGGACAATAAATCCATTATCAGCTATTTGATTCTAGAGCTGCGTTGTTATTTGGCACATGGATTCATAACTAAATGACAGTAGTTCCCAGAAAAAAAGATTAATGGGAATCTTATGAGTGGCATAGTTTGAAATAAAGTAGAACTGGAAATGAAGGTTTTCTTAAAATAGATTACTAGAGTGTGGCTATATCTCTATCTGTTACAAACTGAGAGCCTGTAAAACATTTAAATATTCATTTTCTGTGCTGAGGATAAATGTGATCAATTGAAGACTGTGTCATACCCTGAATTCGCAGGCAAATCTCTTCATTGTAATTAAGAAATAAACCTCTAAGTTTTCTAGATTCTTCTTTGATGCCTTGCCTGGGGGTCAGAAATGTGTTCTTGAATCCTGCTGTCTACAGATCATGGCACTGAAACACTTAAATAGTATCATTCCTATTAACATAAAAGTTGTTTGTTTGCATTTGTGTGACATTCCCCTCCAAAGCTGAAAAATGTAGTGTTCCAGCACAAAAGGGCTATGGGATTAGAAGACTGTTAATAGATCAGAAGATGGCTATATGTACCATGAAGAGGATTATAACTGTAGGAAAGTCAAATCAAAATTGCTTTAGGACATAATTGTATAGCATGCAAACTTTTAAAAGGTTTTTTCCACAAACTCTTAACAAAACTTGTGTTCTGTTACGGTTTCAGCCCTTAGGGACAAAAACTTCAGTATGGTATCTGCTTTGTCTGCAGAACAGAAGAGGAGCTCTTCTCCTAATCGTTATCCTGGGAGCTGAACGTCCTGCTCCATCTGAGTAAAAATGCATGGTTCAGGACTGCAGGGAGAGCAGAACTGCATCTACCCAAGTGGTTTAAACAGAGCTCATGGTTACGCAATACGTGCTAAAAGCTGTGGCCATTTAAAGGAATAACTACTTTAGCTCTTTTAAATGTTTTGATGCTTTTTTTGGCACTAGATTTTTATGTTTAAAAAAAGGGCAGGGAAGGACACTATTTCAGAAATATTATGTTTCTGAGGAGTATAAAGCTAAAATGGGATAGTGCATGAGCTGTATAGGCCTAAGGGGTAATGATGACAGAATAAGTAGAAATAGAGATCTGTTGTTTCCTGCTTGCAGAAATTAAATCCTCTTCTGGTTTTGGGAACGTGTAGATGACACTCCCTGAAGTGCAATTATTTGTGTCCAATTTCTAAGCATTCCCAGCCTGTATCCAAATTCACTGTTACCCCTTTGGTACTATGGTTGTTTTTTTTTTTTTAAAAAAAAAAAAAAAAAAAAAAAAAGCTCTTATTTCTGCTGCTTGGTTTTACAAGTGCATGAGAGATTTTGTTGTGAGGAGCATTGCCCTCTAGTATTGCAGGATTGCTGGTTCCTGGCTTTCCTGTCTTCTTCCCTCTCGGTGGCCTGTTTCTCCTCCCCCATCAAGGGCTTCCCTCCCCTCACATGACCTTTAGTGCTGGTTGGGAAGGTCCCTTAAGTCACCTTCTGTGACTAGCTGTTGGAGGTGGAATAAAATAGGTCCAGAGAAAGTCATAGGGCAGATTTTTCTAGCGGAGGGGGAACAGATTTGGAGGTTGCTGCGTGTTCATACCTAGGCAGCTGTGCACTGCCTGGGTTTTTAGCCTTCTGCATTTCCAAAGCAGCAAAGCTTATTTAAATCTATACTCGTTTACTTATTTAAATGTATACTTTGTCTATTACATGGAATCAAACAAAGTAATTCTTCCTCTTTTAAATATACGTTATCTTTCTATTTTTAAAAAGAATAAAAGTAACATGCATGCTCCTGGGGCAGCTTGTTAACTTTTCCAAGGAGACTGAGAAATAAAGAAAAATTGTTTGTAGAACCAGAGAGTTGCATTGTCAAGTATGCATCCATTTCTGCGTTTATTTATGTGAATAAAAGACTAAAGAATATTCCTTTAATTCTTTCTCCTGCCATTTCCTGAACAGCTCTAGAGACCTGAAAGAAGGGTACTGTGCAGGTTTGTAACGGATCAGATAACTTAAAGCTTCTAATGTTCTGCTTTCTTTTCTTGCCTTTTTTTCCCTCCTCTTCCCTTCTCCAGATGTCTGTAAAACTGGGTGGTGGTATTACAACTGGAAGGTGCTTTGAACTCTTAAAGAAAGTACTTTGCTGCAGGCATTCATATTTAACAATTTTAGATGGGTATGGGGATAAAATTAGGTTCAGGTATCGGATTTGCCTTCCAGATCAAACAAGTGGATGGTCTGGTTCAGGATACTCTTTCCTGACTGCACTGTCAGGCTGGAACTCCTGAAGCAGAGGTGTCTGGAAAGCGCACGGAGGGTGCTGCTCCATGGAGATGCTTCTTAACAGTGCTCATGGGAGTACCAAGCCCTGGATTGCATCGTTTATATTGTTTGAAATACGTGAGTATGTAGGTGTGCTTGGTTGGTTGGTGACGTGATCTGCTAAATCTCTTCGGAGTTTTAGGCTTTTTTAAAATCAAGATAAGGGGGTTTTGTTTTGATTTAACCACTTCTCAGTTGACTGTAGAGACTATAAGCAGTGGGAGCTCCACTACAACTGAGTTTAATATGCAAGTCCTGTTGTTAATAAACCTATTTAAATGATAGATCTAAGGATAGATACCATTAGCTTAAAAAAAATAAATCTAGAGATGAATGCTTTTTAATGAATCGTATTCGAGATCCCATAATGTCAATTTGAATTCTGGAGAGCATAGAATTGCCTGGAATTTTATCTTATTTCACTGAAAAATTAATTAGAAGCAGTTCATTCTTCCTTTGCAGTGCAATAGACAAAAGAATTTCAATGGAAGTCAGATAAAATTGTTTCCATAGTAAAAGGTTCCAAGCCTTTTGCAGACTGAGTGAAGGGAATTAGCAATGACTGGTTCTGAATATTAAAAAATAGAGACTTTGGGAATTTAGTTGCTGCGCTACAATTTCATCTGTTCTTCAAGTTGCCTGACAGGACCGAAGATGTAACTTGTAATGATAAGGTGATTGACTGGGATTTAAAGCCCCTTTTCTAAAGGAATTTTGAGGGTAAGGCTTATCTGCATAGTTCTTGAGGCAACGGACTCTCAACCTTTTATTCTTATGTGTCTGTGTAAAAATGTCAATATATCTTTTTCAAGTTCAGATAAGAAGAGAAAAACAAGCATTTCGCAGCCTTTAGCCACAAAGTAGTAACTTGTCTGGCAGGCATACTAAGGAAATATCCATAACTTCTGCAGGCCTTAGTACCACATTTGTTTTTGCTACATGATGTGCAAAATACTGCATCTCACAGCTCTCATATCAGTATAAATTAAAAAAAATAGACTTTATTTTTTAAAATACTCAAATAAAAACTCTTCTGCTTTGTGTTTTGAGGGTCACTGGCATAAGTCCCATTATTTTTCTTGAGCGCCTAATATATAACATACTATGCAGAAAATACTTAAACATGTGCCAAAATTTAAGCTTCTGTTATCTACTTCTTTAGCAGAGGAAGTGCCCAGCAGGACGTGTTGGACACATACCTGTATCATCAGCTGCAGAACGCTGCATTCTCCACGTGGAGTTTGGACTGTTTTGAAATTGTTTGTGTGATTCATCCTTTTAAGATTAATTAGATTCTTTTATTTTGTGCCTTTTGGGTATTTGTAATTCTGAGACTGTAACTCTGAGCTACCTCTGGCTGGATTTTCTGAGTTTGCACCAACTCTGTTCACGCCTTGGCTCTCTCCTGTTTTTGTTGTTCTTGTTTTTAATCCCTTTCTATTAAACTTTAATGTCAATGCTGTCCCAGACAAGCACCTCTTCACACTGCCCTGCGGCATAGAATGGGATAAGCAGCGTACTGGCTTGAAGCCCGACTCTGAAGCATTACCTCTCCAAAGCCATGGTATTTGGGATTTCAGATCCTAGCCCACAGTGGGGTTGCTGTGGTATGGTTGATGAAGTCAATTTAGCTAGTATCTGAGATTTGTTTCTTTTTTTTTTTTTTTTTTTTTTTTATGGGAGGAATCCTGGAGAGTGGTATGTGGCTATATGAGCTCTCTGAAATTTGTTTTTCCTTCTTTTTGCTCTTTCGATACTAGTTGTTTCTAGGAATGGCGATGGATTTGGTTGTGTTGGAGTGGCCTGCCATTGCTAAAATTATTTTTTTAGGCGGCCGTTTAGGTTTGGTGTTATTATTTCTCATCGTGGAATGAAAGGGACAATATGTACATTATGAAGCCAGTAGAGGGCTAGACTCATTGTCTTTCTGCTGGAATTGCAAAATGGCTTTTAGAGATTGTGTAGTGGCTACCTGATCGTGCATTCGGATTTGGACTGACATTGATAATCCTTAAAGACAAGCACAGAATAGCTCCAAAATGTATGGAGGAGTACTCTGGATGTTTCTTCTGCAGGTATGCTCACCTGCATCTGGGAAGTCATATGCAATGAAAATTTTCAGAGTCGTACTAGTGATTGTCAGTAGCAAGCCTTGCTTAAGATTTGTTCCTCTCCCCATCTTGTTAGTCAGTTCTATTCTTTTTTTTTAAATTCTGCATGTACTTCCAATAGTTTTCCACTTAATTGTATTATTATACTGTTGCTCCTAACTCTTCACTAGCATTTCTGGTTACACTATTGTGGCTGTATTGGCAGCTTAGCAAAGCTTCATTTTGGGGCTTCCTGGTGTGTGCCCCTTTTCCCCCCATCTATTTACTGTACGAATCCATTTGAGCAAGAGGCTCTCCTTAACGTAAAGGAAGGTTGCTGCATCCAGTGCAAAGGGCAATAAACATCTTGGGGATCCTGTGTTGAATAGTTGTGAGATTCCTTTCTGTTCTTTATTTTCATTGCTACTTACTAGAGAGCTGTGTTGCTTTACTATCAGTAATATTTTGCATTTCCATCTATGGCAATTTTTCTTTGGTAATCTCAATATTCTTTACATATGCTGATGAGTTCTTGGAGTGCTTGGAACTTGAATTGGATGGCAGTCATTATGTGCAGGTTACTTATGGAAAGATTAAGGAACTAAGAGGTTAACGGGAATTAGGCATCTATATGTATTAAATACAGTGCTCCAAATATAACCCATCTGTTTTTATTCATAGGCTGTCATTCACAAGAAGGTTTCACAGTGGAAGACCAGGGCAGACTATAAAACTGCCTTTTATTTTTTTTTTCCATTATGTGTAATGAAACTTGTTTTTGAATATTCAAACAGCATATCCATGGGCACTGGATGTGCTCCTGTTAAGCAGTGAAAATGAGCTGGCATTGGTACTGAAATAAGCACAGTGTTACTGCGATGTGATTCCTGCATTGCTCTTACAATAATATAACGGCTGAAATAGTATTCCAGCATCATTTGAAAATGGATATAGACTTTTTTTTTAAGATGTTGTAATATTCCCCTTCAAAATAGGTGTATCACTCAACTATGATAAATGTCATTTGTACTCTCTTTTTGAGTCCTTTGGTACTGTTTTTATGTGTAATTTTTGCTTTAAGCTTTAAGATAAAGATTAACTTCTACTTACTTTATCCTTTGTCTTTAAATTTGGAGAAAGTTGTGTGCTGAGTATTGAACAGGACAGCTGACAGGCTACTAGGTGTAGTAAGTTTGAATATCTAATACCAAATTACATTGGATGTCTTATTTATAATAGTGTATTGTGTTTCATTTAGTTGTACTGTCACTAAGTACCATTAGCTGTAAATCAATAAACTTTTATAAAAAAAAGAAAATCCAGGTGTTTCCGTTTGGGGCTGTAGACCTCTCTGCTGGGGCACACAGCATTCGCCTGGTCCCGGTGAGAGTGGAGGCGCGGGCAGACTGCACGAGCACTCTGGCCTGACGCAGGGTGTCGGAAGTCCAAATCAATGTCTTCATGCAAAGTAACCTACGATGACACAGGTTTCGCATCACCTTTGTAACTCTTCCTGCAGGCTCCAGAGGGGCTGTTCTTGCTGTTCGTAGAATTTGCCTATGGAGGCGAATACCGCCGGCCGCAGTGCTCGGTGTTGCTGGTCGGGGTTGTATCTCCAAGGGGAGCTCCAGGCAGGTGGGGTTGGTACTCCAGCACTACCTGCTACGATGAGGCAGTTAGTGGTGCTTGTTGTTAGGTGTGTTTTGTTTTTGTTTGTTCGTTGTTTTCTTTTTCCTAGTAAAATCGTTGCTTGAAAGACTGGTCTTGAGCTTGTGATCAGAGAGCAACTTCAAAGTTAGGGGAAAAAACCCATCAAGGTTGTCAAGGCTACAAGGCAGAGAGCGCTGGTGCTGCAGCACTTGCTAGCTTTGCCAAAACAGTGAGGGAACTACTGTGGGCAACATATTTCATAAAAGATCCATTTGCATATACTTCTGCCTACCAGATCTTTGAGGATTTTGGAAATCCTTTAGTTACTGTGTTTATTTATTCTTTTTTCTGTGTCTTTTTAATGAGATCTTTGTCAAGAAGATTGAATTCTCTTTTTCCTGGCAACAATGTATTGGTTTCTCGTGCCTTCCTTTTTCCCCCTCCTGTCTTTGCTGTACCAGTTGTAGGGTTTATGTAGTAGAGATCGGGGTGAAATGGAAGAAAAGAGTACATCCTTCTCCTCATTCACCCCCATCTCCTTTTTCAGTTTCTGTGTATGAGAATAGCCTAGTCCATAGTCCCTTACGACCCTCTCTTTACCATCCTGAAAGCTTAAACCTTAGCAAAACAGTGCTCTTAATATGGGATTTCATCCTATTTCTTGCTTTTGCACGCTGAAAAGAAAATAGTTTTATGCATGTTTTCATGTTTTATGCAAGTATTGTTTTTCTTCCTGAAATGGAGAAAGGTTTCATTTACATGGGGCTAAATGTGGCTCAGAGGAGAATATACTTATTAACCTTCTGTTACCACTTGTATGTTAGAGCTGAAATTTATGAACAAAAATGCCAAACAGTTTTCCTCTCCTGTGCTGAATTTCCTAAATTTGTTAAAATGTTAATAAATAAGTAAATATTTGTATCAGACAGATTTGGAGGGCAGGGAGAGGGAGAACATTGGCTGACTTCTAATTATGGAAATCCTGCTGCTGAACTGTGAAAGGTATTTTCAGCCTTTATCAGCTTGTAATTTTACGTTATGTGAGTGACAATGGCCCACATTCTAATTAGCCTTCTGCTTCCTTGCTCCTGAGCATCTCTCGGCTCATATTCTTTTCCATTTTGTTTGAGCAGTAATACCCTTTTTGTGCAAGATTACTGCTGTTTTTTTCTCACAGTTGGTGCTTGTTCCTCTTTTCATAAATTCAGTTAAAAGCAAGAGCAACTTTGCAGTTAGCCTCCCCTTTTCTTCCAACTTTTCTTTCACTTGCACTGTAAATTTAAGGGGATTTTTATGCAGTGTTTCCTGGAGGCAAGTGTTGGGATTCATACAGCAATTCCAGTTTTCTGTATGCACCTATTTTAGATGTGTGACTGCTGAGAATTGCACAGTAGCACTCGCTGCACAACTTTTATTTTTGGTTTTAGTCTTGGAATCATGGAAAATACTTGGATACTCTGGGCCTGAGAAAACAAACCTCTCCATGCATCTTCCTTAGATACTGCAAGCAGCTGCTTTTGTTTTATCCCTATTCTTGGGGTTTTCTTTCCTTCGTGGTACTGGATTACCCATATGGAAAGAGTTCTTACTTATGTATGAATAAGAACACATGCACACACATTCACACACACTCACATATATATTTAACAGCTATCTGCAATTAATTGCTACATGTCAAAGCTGATGAAAAACATATTGGTGAAAGGAAATATTTTTACAAACTATTCCATAACTGTCAATCCTCCAGCATGAATAAAATATTCATAAATGTCTAAACTAAAGTGCAGTGCTGTTTCTTACCGTTTGGGTGGAGCTCTTGAGGTGGGTGCTCTGACCCCCTTCCCACCCCTCTTGCCCAACCCCCATCTCTAGCGAAGCCTGCAGCATGTTAGGCAGTGTTTAAATATCTTGTGCTTTGCTAATATTTGGGGCTGTCATTTAAGGTGATAAAGTAATGGTAATTGATTATCCAAGTAGTGAATTCCTTTTCCTTTGGTGGGGGGAAGGGAGCATCTTTCATCAATAGAAACAAAGAAGTGTTTTATTTGCCATAAAATGCTCAGGATTTTGGGGCTCCAGGCTTAAAGCTCTCTCTCTGCTTCCCTTAGTTAAACTATTGTTTTAGGCTGTCTGCTCATCTCCTTTTTCTAACTCTGTCTTGAAAAGCAGTATTGCAGCCCCTGCTTACGCAAAGGAGAGACTTATGACTCACATTACTCCTTGGTAACTGTACGAAGTTCTAGTAATTGCTTCATTTTGCAGATGTCTTACCACGGAGAGGGTCTTAATTCTTTCTTCCCTTGAGCCTGAGAATCTGCTTTGTCCAGTGGTTTCGTGCAGTGAAGTTTGGGGTTTGACTCTGGGTGGGAGATGTGTGGAAAGCCTTGGGCGCTCTCCGGAAGGGCCTCGTGGAAGGAGAGTGAATTCTGAGCCGTCTGGGATTTACAGGAAATGCACTTTTCTTCACTCTTTTGATGAAAACCCTAGATAATCACACAATGTTCACATTACCATAAAATCCTGATGTTGGTAGCCTTCCCTTTTGTAATTCAGTCGTTAAAATTAAATCTATATAGTCATACGCTACCCAACCAATTCATGAATGGTCTGGTTTTATTATAGTGTCATAGGGATCGGGAGTGGAGAAGGTGTCTTTTCTTGGCTCATCATCACCAGGAGAGCGGTCTGGGCAATAGAGCGCGTGTTTGAAACTTGGGTCTTCAGAGAATTTATCATGTACACCAAGTATCTGGCTCTGTATTGACTCTTCTGGCGTGCGTGTCTTGGAACTGTATCGCTTTGTAGGATTGTTTTTTTCATCTGTGTTCTTCTGTAGGACCATTATTAAATTCATATCATAGATGGGGGCATTGGCAAGTCAATCTGTTCCTCAGCTGGTAAATAGTTTCTTAGGCAGCTGCAGGACTTCTTGCTTCCAGCACATAGGAAGCTAGGATTGCAGGCCTTGTCTATGAAAGTCAGAGCATATTGTAACAAGAATGGCATTTCTTCTTCATCATTTCATACGGTACATCATAATGTGGCTTGTAATGTGAAATAAGCCATAATTTCTGCCCAGAAGCTCTGGTCACTCTTAGAGCTGAAGATGGCCAAAGTCTTGTGAAGAAGCAATAGTTAGTTTTGATGCATGAGTAATTTTAGTGAAACCTCACTGTTTCAAATATGAAAGAACTGAAATGTGTCTGTGAAATTCATGTTGGAATAAAAGACACTTTTGTTTCCATATTCAGTTGCACAGTTTTTCTCTCTACCTGCCAGCTACAGCTGGACTACACAAACTAGACAAACTTTTCAGAGTATTCAGAAATGAGTCAGCAGTCCAGAACAATAGATGCTTGAGTGGGACCATCAGAACAAATATAAAAAGTGGTGAGATATAAGTCAGTATACAGTAGATGCTTATGAGGTACCTGGATAGAATTAGTATCCAAGCAAATGGTTCTGTGAGTTAGTATCCATCAGATCCACTGGATCAAAGTAGATAATGGTGATTCAGTGGCAATTGCATGAGTACAGTGTCAAGTTTTGTTTAGTGACCATCTTTTTGCTTTGTGTCACAGAAGCTTAAACTGTGAAATTCTTTGCATTCTTTTAGTTGATAATACTTCATATATAAATATGTGTGTATATATATATATAAATATTTTAAAAGTGTATATATAGAGGTAAAACAAATTCTTGGAAGCATATTGCAAACATATCCTTTTGAGGTAGGTAGGTACTTCTTCTGCTCCTTGTTGAGAGAAGGGCTGCAGATTAGAGCCTAAGCTGCGCTGAGCGTGACAGTGTTGTTTGGTGCTCAGCCTCTTGTTGGTTCAGGGTTTTACAAAAGCTGAATGCATGTTAACTATCTTTTTAATTTCTTTCTTCTAAAGACAAAACAAATTCAATGTGTTTTTTTTCTGAAGATTGTGTCCTGCACTTTCTGCAATAGTTGCTATTGCCAGATCTTTCCTTTAAGGTCTGGAGACCCTCTCGTCTTAGAATTTTTTTCATTGCAAGAGTACCCTGCAGTGTTCTGAGCTTCTTCCTGTGGTCTCCAGGGTATCCTTGCTCTTTTGGTATCTGTTACTTATCTTGGTCCTCACTTGCCAGATGTGACAGTAGTTGCTGTGGCTAGTCTGAATGTACACGGTACAAGCTGGACAAAGAGAAGAGATAGGCGTGGAAGCTCAGTGCCTTTCTCCCAGTGAGAGCACTAAATAGAGTTGTGTTATATCTAGGTGGAAATTTGTTCATGAGCGTTTTGGAAGTGTGATATCTTTTAATAATTTCAACCAAATTTGATCCAATGAGCTTGATAATCACAAGGCAGAGATAAGGCAGGGAAGGGAATGGATGGACTATGCAAGTCTCATTTACTCGTGTAGGTTGATACTCTGATTTCATGTCTGATGAGTGCAAAAGGAAAATATGATGACTAATATGAATGACAAACTGTAAATGACACACTGTAAAACACAGACAAACCGTAAATGCTTGTGGGAAAAGATTAATTAAAATTTGGGTCTTTTATGTGCATTTTTTTCTTTATTGCAGGCTAAGCTCTGCAGAGATCGAGCTGTCATCAAACAAATAACAACTAAGGTTAATTCTACGAGGTACTAATAGCAATATGTATACCTCACATTGGTGAAGGTATAAAATCTTCTCAGTCCAGAAATACAGAAGAGAAAAAGGTGGAGGTTTCCTTTTAAGGAGCGTGATTTGCACTTAAGATAAACAAATGAACAATTATGCTGCGTGCCTTAATTTCTGCACCAGTTTGTGCTCTCAAGTCCTTTGGTGTTTCGTGCTCAAAGCACACCAGTGTCTGCACAGACCACTGGGTGTGGCATTTGATTTCCTAACTAGTGCTATCCTTTGGATAGCTTAGAGTAAAGCTCTTGGCTTTGTCTGCTTAGGCCATTTTGTCTTTTTGTGGGTACTTCCTTTTTCCATTTAGAAAAAATAATCAATTCACTGCTGTATTTTTTATGTACCTTATTTGGTGGACTATTGCTACCCGTTTATTCAAGATGTTGTAAAAAAAATTATCTATACTGAGAACCTTGAATTAGTTTCTAGATAATCCCTGGGGGTTTTTTTGTTTTTGTTTTTTTTTTCCCCTGTAAGTTTATCAGGTTGATTATTGGTTATTGTCTGTAACTAGTTATTTGACATATCTGCAGTAGCTAACATAATTCTGTTTAGAAATCTGGATCTTGCTTATAAATTCCAGGTGAATTGCTTTTTTTCATCTATAATTACTGAGGAAACATAATCTTTATCTTGAATAACTATTCGTATACATAATAAGCAGATTTTGCCAAGTTCAGGTGTACACGTGAATGTAGTGTAGACATATACATCCTCTTGGAGCCTATCAGAATCACCCTGCAGTTCCAGGTTAATGAAGCAGTCGAAGAAGTGAGAGGTGTTTAATGCTGTAGCTTAGAGTTGGTAATTAGCTTGACCTGTAGTAAGTTTATATAATCCTAGTCAATATTCTGTTTTACTGTGCTTCAAATGAAGTGAATTAGGTGTAAAGTATTGAAAACAAATAAAACCCCATTCTTCTTTGACAAATGGTTCTCTATTTCCTGCTAGAATATAATAAAAATGTTGATGTTAAATAGTTCAGCTTAAATTGGTGTAAAATTGAGGGGACATAACTGTATTGCAGTCCCGCTTTGCGATGTCGGGGAAGTCCTTACGCTGCCTGTGCTCCGTCGGTTTTGTGCTGCAAATTGTACAGTGACTACTTCTCAAGTGTGGCTCTCGTTAACTGAATTTAAAATAAAACGCTAGGACTACTTCAAGAAACATGCCTGTGTATCAGAGGTATTGAGTTATAACGATATCCTAGATTTTATATGAATTTCACTGTGCTGTTTAAGTAGTAAATGCTGACATATGTACCTGTATGTTTGTCTACTTGACTTTCAGCTGCAAACTGATAAAAAGCTAGTGTCAAACATTGAATCGTGATTGCACTGAATCACTTTTTCCAAAAGGCTTTTGTTGCATCTAATTCTTGGATTTTATTTATTTTTAGAGCTGAACCAGCTGCTTCCAGAGCTGGTAAGATAAAAATAAGAAACTCTTACGCCTGCCCCATGTTTCTGGGTAGCCCTTTGCATGTGTCTGGTTTGGACAAGCTTTTCTCTGGAGTATTTGAGAGAGACAAACTGAATATACCATCTTATATGGTCGCTGTTGAAACAGCTAGGTGGCAATGTTCTTCTTGTTTCTTATCATTGTACTAGTCCATCATTAAGATCTTTATTAGTAAAGAGTAGTATCTTGTCGATTTTATATGGAGAACGAAGTTAACTAAAATAGTTTCTAAGAAATAGTGATTTCAGTAAGGTTTGAGAATAAACCTGCTTGTAAAACTGTTTATACCTGTTGCACGTATGCTAGCTAAGAAACCCAAAGACTTCATAATACTCTTTCATTCTTTGAAGTAGATCTGTTGTATCTGGAAGTCATATTATTTGTATATTTTTAATATTTTGTGGTAATACAGTAGGAATAGTGTCTGAAATAAACACATTTTAATAGAAAATATTTCTTCTATGTTAGTTTCTTGATTGGGTCGTAATTCTGAGCTTTTGGTTGAATGCTGGTCGGGAGAGGGGCCATGGAAGATGCCAGAATTCCTTCCGACTCCTCTCTGCTCATCTCCCTGCTGCGTTTGTCTGGGTCTGACCTAAAATGGCAAATGAAAAGTGGTAGCGCGTCCCTATTAAATGTTCTCTTTGGGGAGTGAAAAGCATTGCAGTCTTGCAGCTGATGCTTAAAGTCCAGCTTTATTGTCTCTGTTAGCTTTACTGTATAGCCAAGCAGAGCCCTATTAGTTAAATGGGAAGCGAGGAACTGGTCATTGCTGTTTGTCAGAGGTTGCATTTCTTTGTCTTAACTTCTCACAGGAACCTCACCAGCTTTATTACTCGTAGAGGAAATGGCTGCAAATGAAGATAGGCATTGGATTCGAATGCTTTAAGTATGTGCGCTATGCTTCAGTGCAAGTCTTGCCTTCAGAAAATGTTATTAATTTAGTCCTTGGTTTAAAAAAAAGGGGGGGGGGGGCTGCTAGATAAACCATCCCTGTTGCCTGAAAGCAATGTACAGCAGTAATTTTTCTGCATACTTGCAGACATATTTTAACAAAACCCCCTACTCTGAAATGAGAGGTTGTGTTCTAAGACTTTCTTTGCATGGAGTGCATATGGTATGTAAAGCTTTCATATGTATCTACTCCAGTAGAAGGAATGACAAACATAGCCCTTATTACATATATTTCAAAGTATGGTTTCTTGAAAAGAATATTTCCTGACACCATATTCTGAGCAAACTTGTCTGTGGGAATTATTTGTCTTTACGAAGAGAACGTTCTTGTTAATCTGGTTGCAGCGGTTGTAAGGGGATGCGTGGCATCTTCTATATCATCTTCATGTCCTCATGATTATACAAAAAGAAAGGGAATGATTCAAAGCAAAATTACATTTAGCTGTAGTATTCTTGGATTTAAACACTTTTTCTATTTAAAAAATGTCAACATTTTTAGTGTTATGCATCAAAGTTATTTAAACTGTTTTCATTATTAAAAATAGGCAAGGCTTGTTTTAGCATTTGAAGGTGGAAAGTGGAAGTCAAAACACCTGTTTTAGCTTTAAAGTGCCCACACTTGCTGAATTACTCTGCCTTCCTAGGTGAAGAGGTGTTAAACCAAATCTTGTATAATTGGTTGAAAGTCAGGGAGCAGGTTTTGTGCTGTGCCTGCGGCTGCTGCGGCTGCCTGCCCGACCCGTGCTGCTGCCGCCTCTCAGGGCAGGGGCTCCATGCCCCCGTCGCCACAGCTTCTGCACCGCCCTCCTGGAGGAGGTTGCTCTGGGGTGCACCAGGTTAGCCTTTGCTGGAAATTTGGGGATAAAAGTCTGTTTTTTCTGATTTTATTTAATCTTAAAGTAACCAGGCTTTGTATGTTAAGCTGGAGTACTTCCTAAACTCTGGAATTGGAACTGAGTGCAAGGGAGAAGTTGGGTTAGAGTATGGTATTGTCAGTGAGTCTTCCTAGTCAAGAGGTGATTTGTTTTGTGATGTATTTGCTGTAATCCAGTCTTTAAACAGCAAACGGAGGTCCTCTGCTACGAGGCCTAATGACAGAAGATGTGAGGCAGCTCGACTTTCGGTTTTACATAGCAGTGGTGTTTCTGGTTGCAAAGGCTACCCAGGGCCAGGGCAAGAAGTTTTAAAGATGTTTGAAGACTTTTATACTGAGAACGGTGGTTTTTTACAGTGGCGAGTGCTGCTGATTTCCCTCCTGCTTTCCTCCATCGCCTTAAGCCAAGGTCTGTGGCAAGGATTTGACTCTCGGGTCACTTACTGAACCCTGTGCGGCTTGAACTGGACCTGTGTTCTCTGCCCTGTGCAAGAACGTGTACCTCGCATGGCTTCTGCGCGATTCTTCCCTTTTGCAATTAAACAGATGGAAAATTTTAATTCCTTTTTGCATTCAGATATAAAAATTTATTGGCTGTTATTTCAAAATTTATCAAATGACAGTCTTGTTAATAATAGGATGACTTCTGTATTAATACTACATATAATGAAAGAGTACTGAGTAATAAGAGTTTGTGCAGCACTTTATAACCTAGTAACACATAGCAGTTAGGGGAGTCAGCATATGCATATGCATTGGAAAGTTGTGTATTGTAAAAACCTATGGGTTTTCCTTTACATTAAAGAAAACTTAATTATCACGATTAAAAACAAACATTTGGGTCTCTGCTTATGTGCAAACAGTACGGTATTCACTATGTAAGTAGTTTTCTTTAAAAGAACAAATTAAGGAATGGGACTGTGATATGTTAGTTCTATGCTGGCATTTGTACAAGGCATTTGGCCTTGTATATGGGCCATATGTAGTGCGAAGTTGCAGTAAGATCTTGCGTCAGAGCAATAAAATCAACTCCTCCTTTTCAAAATATTTAACTTTAATGTAAAATAATTACTATAAAATCACCGCTTTGAGAGGATTTAATTAGTGTATAAAAATAATAATACTAACCTTCACTTATAATTAGAAATCTGCTCCAGGCTGAACAAAAGAAATATTGCAAAACTCCATTTCAGAGATGCATGTTTTTGTTCTTCTGAGAATGCCTCTATTTCTGGTTTGGAGACCAATTATATTTAGTAATAGACAAATGTACTATGGTTAACTAGAAAAACAGTCCTTCAGTTTCAGAGGGATCCACATGTACAAGCTTGCCTCACTTAGGAGTTGTCAGAGTGACAGCCTTTTTATGAGCTAGCGAAGAATTTTTCAAATTTTTTTCTGTTGCGATATATTGATTATTTTCAAAAAAAAAAAAAAAATCCAGCCATCGTGGATTCAGTGGCCGTATGTTGGTTAATTCAGTGTTCTCGTCTTGCTTTATGAGAGTTTGAAAACTGAGATGCTGTAATACTTACTCCATGTAGGGTAATGCTGCTTGTTGACAGTTCTACAAGTGTGTGTGCATGCGTATGTATATACATATGTGTGTGTGTGTGTGTATACACACACACACAAACCATGTTGTGAGGTGGTTGAACATGGTTCTAGATGCTATTTTGAAAAACGGTGTAAGCGTTGTGACTGTCTGCATGGTAATGTTTAATGTATGTTCAATTTGAAACATGTTGTGGCTCTTGACGTTACAGTCATGCCAGTCTTATTGTCAAAAACAGGAGGAATATTTTTTCTTGTTTTTATTATGTTAATATGCTCATATATTACATATTTTCATTATTGTTGTCTAGAATACAGTGGTTTTGTACAAATTCTCTGTACTTTTTAAATCATATTAAGTCACTTGAATCCTTATGAATTTCCATTTCTTGTTAGCTGTGGGGGTGAGACCGAGCAAATTTGATATACAGCAAATAGCAAATTTTAGTAGCAATGATTATGATGTGAAAGTGTCTTTTATATGCATTGGACATTTTAAGTGTAAAGTGGAGAACATTTTACAGTATTTGTGTGTGTGTTTTATTATTATTAATGTTTATTCTAAGTCAACAGTTGCTTGTAAGCTGTGTTGATGTGCTGGCAAATTCTTAGATTTAGTCAGATTAAAGTCCCGTGTTGGATGGTGATGTCTGTTGCTTTGCTCTGCCTTCAAACTGGTGGTAAATTGCAGTGCCACTCAAAGTACATTTTAATATTATTATATTCAGCACACCAAGAGAGAATACCCTCTGAAAATGACTGTATTATGCAGCTAAAGACTTAGGCTTTACTTTAATATCTTTCACACTGTTTGGTAAGTGTCTTCTTGCCAGCTGAGAAATCCAAACGAGGAAAAATAAATGCCTGCTTCCCTTTCTTCTTCCACATATTTGATGAGAATAGTCAGTCCTATTAGGAGAGACTAGAAATCTGGTTAGCTTGCTCTGCTTTTCAGGCCGACAGTCCAAGAATAGAGTATCGTGGGGTTTTAAATTACCCAGAACCAGGCTAGAGTATAAAGCATTTTTTTTCAAAAATTTGATTCCCAATATTTCTCTGGGAGAAGAGTCTGTAATTAAACACAATCTAATGATCCTCTTAACAAAAGACATTTAAAATATGGTGTTATGAAGTACTCTGTAAAAGATACATTTTATGTGAAAGTGTTATATAAGTGCATTAATTGTAAATGAGAAGATGCCTTAACGTCCACCTTGTTTCCGTTGATTGCGAGGTTTGTTTTCGGGATGAACACCTTTCTGCTAAGTCTCTTGTAGAAGGTGGCTTTTTGGGGTGGGAGGTTGAGACTGTCTTCATAGAAATAAATTTAGTTGTACACATTCCCAGCAAACATTTTATTGCAATTATAGCAGTGTTTATTGAAGGAGAATATGTAGATTAATATGTCCCAGAAGTATACATCATAGCACAGCAGGAATTCTGAAGACTAGTAGACAAAAAGCAATTATTGTAATAAAATGTCATGGTAAAAATGTGTGGAAAACGTAGTGGTAGAATAGAAAGGGTCTGAATGGCTAATGTGAAGAGTGAGAAGAAGCAGGAGGCTGTGCAGAACTGATGAAGTTTGCACTTTTATATCCTAACGCTGTGCCCAGGAGCAGTGTGCCCTGGGAACATGAAAGGGCTTTTATCACGAGCCCCAAGGCAAGGTTTTTGATAGCCATCCTACTAAATCAAAGCTAGAAACGAAGCACAAATAAACTTAAACTCCTGTGACCAGAGGGAGAGACTCTGTATGCTCTATTGTACCAGCAATTCAGCATCACTGCTAGAAATACTGGCACGCAGAAAAGTAATTTCTCGGTCACTTGCTGTAAAAGCTAGGGAAGCGGTGAGCAAGCGTGCGTCTTTGTATCATGGCAGAGTAATAGTAATCCCCAAAACATTTGGCTGTCTCGCGTTACCGGCTCATCCAGTTCATAAACGGTGGGTGGGCAGAAGATACTCCTGTGGCAGAAGGAGACGGGGATGTACTCTCTGGGGTTTCTTTATAGCAAGATGATATATAAAATACTAAGCACGTAAAATGAGGAAATGCAAGGAAGTTAGATGAAAGCAGCTTTTAGTTTTCTTTTTAAAGGTTTGCACCCGTCTTGAAGTCTTAAAGTTCAAACCACTGTGTTACTATTTTCCAGATGACCTCAGTTAAATCATATGAAGTGCAATTTAAATTTATAGGAGTGCATTTCCTGTGAATTTATTAGTTAAAACTGTGTCTTTGTATGGGGAAAAAAAAATCCACTGTATTTGTTTCCTTTGACTTCTGTCTGTAATTTTATGCAAAAACCTTTTGATACTTGGATAAAAAACATTAAGTTAGCTGTACTGCTGATGGTACTAGTTCACTACCACATGAGTTTTCTGTTTATTTCTAGTTTGTTATTTAGGTTTCAGGAGGGGAAAAAAAAATACAAACACACAAACAAACCCAAAACCTCTGCAGTGATAATAAATAATTATTTTTAAGATGTTGAATGTAGCCCCTCCTTTACGAAGGAGGTAGTTTGTAGCTTTACAAAATGGTGAGTTACCAGTGTCTGCAGTAGCTCGTGTGCGTACCCTGGGTGTTAGAGCCCTTTCCCCTGGCTGACAAGGTTAAGATGACAGAGGTCTCTATAATTTATGTCATAGGTTTGGTGGGTGTTTTTTTTTGTTTGTTTGTTTGTTTTTTTTTTTTTTTTTTAGTTTCCATTGGGACAGCTGGAGAGTGCTTGTAACTTGCTTATAAAATCTCTTCTTTAACGTGCTTCTTGAATTGCCACGTCCGTTGAACCTCAGAGTTCAGCAACTGTGTGTGCACCGAAGACCTGAGAATGGATTTGATTGCACATCCTTATAAACCATCAATCAGGGTGTTATGGTTTCTTCAAATGGATAATTTATCTATATTTTTTTTTTTTTTAGTAATGTTTAGATGTAAATAATAAACTTTCTTGGGGGGGAGGAGGAGGGATGGTACTTGGTTATTTCTAGAAAGCTTGGAAGATAGGGCCCTGGATATTTTGGGGAGGTCCATTACATGTTATATTTATTTATGTAGTAGTTGTTATAGTTTTCTTATTGGCTGAATGTTTTTACTTAATATATTTGTGTGCTTAGGAAATGAAGAGCTAATAACATTAGCAATAGTCTGGCATGATCTATACAGACCATCTTTGTGAGCTTCTGGATTCTCTTCTGTGCGTGTGCCTCTGCCCAAGCCAACGGCTCCCTATTCCAATTGTAAGCTTCTCTTTGAGCACTTATTGCCAATCGTCCTGAATTGAGCCAAATTAAATGTGTATTTTTAATGAGGAAAAGGGTTTGGATTCCTATCCATACGCTTTAGCTGATGTTAAATCCTGCTTTAAACAGATGCTGACCTCTATATCACCAAAAGGGCTAGTTATGGTTGAAAAAATTTCTGGTTTTGTCTGTAAGAAACAGGTCTTCATATTGCCAAGAAAATACGTATTTTTGTTACATCAGTGTGATGCATGAAGCAGTATCTGCAGTGAAACCTGCTGAATACCTGTTAAATTTGTCTTAGGATGTGCTGTACTTAAAAATCCAGTACCTTGAATGCATTATATTGAAAAGAAGATAAAGCCAGGTGCTCTTAGAAGATTTGTACCTCATTCATCTTTACTGTGTTATGTTTCTGCTGGTGATTAATCATCAGGAAGATAACTGTGCTTTCTGTTTAAAAGGTATATGCAGTGATGCTTTCGTTACATTTTAGAAGCTTATCTTCCAGCTTTTAGCCAGCCGTTCTCCATGCACCAGTTACAAACGGTTCAATCTGGCATAAGTAACTGGGAGAGCTGGTAGCGCTAGCTGTTACCCACAGAAGGCTTTGAAGCTGCACAGATGGTGATATCCTCTTTCCTTTCCTCTTTTGAGTCAAAATGTGTAAGTGTAAATCATGCAAGGTTGGGATAATTCTTCAGAATGCCTGTAAGTGGCTCTTAGGTAAAAATCAGTTAAGAGCTTGAGGCATTTATATGAAAAGGATATATGGAAAAGATTTCTGAATGTTCTGCCTCTTTTTCTCTTGGTTAAAATTATACTCTGTAAAACCATGTGTACCTGTACAAAATTTATCTATGTAAAGTAAGTGCAAAAGGCTAAATAGGTGATCATCAATGATCCAGGGTGGTAGAGCATCTGGCCTATAATGAACAGTATTTTATTTCATATAAATTTCTGTTTAAGGCTTTGTTTTAAGACCAAGTCTGCTTTTTTGAAAAAGCACATATGGCAAAGTCAGAGTTCACAGATAAAGATAGTACAACATTAGGGTTTTAGCCAGCAATGCTGGTAGTAACTGTGATATGGATAAAGCCTGTCATACAGATCCTGTAACACTCCATAATCTCGGAAAATGCAGAAATCAAACTTGTAGAACTGAATTAGAGATGTGTGGGTATTAAAATACTCTATTCGCTCCCATTTAAACGCAGACCATCTGTTGTTTCCAGATGTACCGCTTCCTGCAGCAGTATACTGGGAACGGCATTACAGCACCAGCAAATCCTCGTTTCTGGGGCTGCGGTGTCATTCCCGGAAGCTCACAGCCACCTATCGTTGGCATCACTTCCTTAAATGACGGTGTGCTGGGGCAGGGACATAACGTTACTCCATGGGTAATTGGTAGGATAGGTGGCAAAAATACCTTAAGAAGTAGCATATAATATTTTGAAGGATTCAGTGTTATGTTTTGAACTATGTATCTAGTACAACACCTTAATCTGCTGCTGTCTGTAAAGCAATGGGCTGTCACCTCCCTCAAGACCACTGCTTGCCTCATTAATATCGCTGGAACAAATTATCACTTCACAGCCCAGAAATCTTCTATAGCAGTTGTGGTGATTGATGTAACAAGGCTAAAAAATAATGATGAAATGCAGGTTCCAGAAGACAGATTCAAATGGCAGGATCTTCAAAGGCAATTAAATGTGACACAGAAAGAGTCTTCCTGGAATAATGTATTTGCAAATAAATGACGAGATAACTATGATAGTCTATTGTTGTTTTACTTAAGCTAGCTTTGTGTGCAGTAATTATCTCTGAAAACTTAAGTGTACAGGCATAAAAATAAAAAAAATTAAGTTGTTTTAATACATTTGAATATATGGACAGAAGAAAGTGAATGGAAATGAGAAATAATTTCACCGAATATATCTAGTTTTCCTCTGAATTACACACTTGGCCATATGTAAGTACTTAGGAATTCAAATGAATCATGTCAGTGCTTTTGAGCATCTATTTTGTAGCAAGCTATTTAGAGCTGCTGCTATTCTAATTCGAAGCTGAATTGTTATCAAATAATTGGATAATTTTGTAGGCTTAAAGGAACTTAGTGGTTTCTGACTCAAAAAAAAACAATTGGTAAACCTTGTATATCAAAGGGTTCACGCTCGTCCAGATGAGGGCAAAATGCAGTGAATCTACTGGTCGGTCTCCGATCGTGTGTTTAAATGACTGGGCTGAAGCCTGTGGCTTTGTTGCCTGTGACTGACTTCAGACTTCAGTGGAGCTGTAAATAAGAACTGCAGGACTTTACCTGCCCAATGTTGGGATTATTTTTCTTTACAAGAAATGTAGCCTTCTTGCTGGTGAAAAGCAACAGTTATTCAATCTCAGAAGGAACTCACCCAAATATAATGAAAAAAGGAAAAGGTACGAAAGGAGGCACTCCAGTGAAGGGACTGAACACAATTTTTAATTAAACTTACAAGTGTTGGTGTGGTCCAGATACCAGATAGAACAAACCTCTTCTAGAACCTGCCAGAGTACCTTTAGCATTAGACTGGCTTTCAAGTAGTCAGTTCAGTCTAGAGGAGGCAAGGGTATATTAAATTATTCCATCAGCATCACTTACTGCAGCACCTGAACTTTTCTCACAAATCTAGGTCTCTTTGCTGTCTGTGCTTGTAATAGTGCAGTCAGTGGGACGCCTGTGGTGTGTTTGGTAGGATATCCTTTGGATCGAGGGCATCTCTACAGCTGTACCTTCAAGAGCTTCTGGGAAGGAAGTAACTACATACACAGAATTTGGTAATAAAAATATCTTGGGCAAAGGAATTTCCTTACTTTTCATAAAATCAAATAGATAGTTCTGAATAACTGTGTTAAGTTTATCAGTGTTTCTCAAATCTCAGTTTCATTTTTTTGTGAGTCTGCTTTGTCAAACTGTATCAGAAAACTGTTGCTCTTCTTGGTGGCAGGGCTTAAAATAAAAACATTTATATATTTTTACAGTGGTTTACAGGATATGCATTCTTGGAAAACTTTAAGAGATTTGTTTCTAAAAAAAAAACAAAAACAAAAAAAACAAAAAAAACCACCTCTTGCCCTATTTTTAGTGAGAACCCAAAATCCAGCTAGAAGCTGTAGATTCTGTAGTGACTATTTTAGAAGACGAATGCTGTTTTTCTTACATAAACCAATGGAGAATTCTATGTAGTGGTTTCCACATACAGATTTACTCTTCTCTCAACACCAGGAGATGCATACATATAATTGAATTTCAGCTCCCGGAAGTTTGACTTTCTTTTAAATTTTAATGAAACAACAACTTATGAATAAATTGAAAACTTAAATTAAAAAAAAAAAACAAGTTTAGTGTAAAGGTAGTAGAAATGTTGATGAATTCCTCTCTGTGCCTTAATTTTGGAGAAGGCAATTGAAAAGCAACTGCACTGTGTAAAATGGAATATGCGTAAAGTTCTTCAAGTCCACAATTTCAGATAGATGTGCTTTGTGTGAAATAAGAGCTAAAACAAGCTCTAGAGAGGCAGAGTGAACATAGTGTGGGGTGAAATTTAAAATAGCTATTTTAAGAATATAACTTTAAAACTTTATAATAAAAGCCTTAATAAATGAACAGACATGATGCATTCAGAACCACTAATGTGAGCAGAATTTATATTAACCCTGTGACAGCGATCCTGGGAAGCAGCCTGTTTGTTTTGCACTCGGGTTCAATTTCACACAGTGCAAAAATGCAGGTTTTTCCTTTTAGGGGTTCAGTATAATTTGGAAGAAAAACCCTGCAGTGTTTTTGATAACAGTATACCTTTCTCCAAAGAATCAGCTGCTGTATTTAGTAGCGCTAGTTCTGCCAAGGAGTGTGCAGTCATTGATGCGAGGATCTGTCTGTGCGGATCTTTGCAAGATTGGGGTAAGATGCACTTTCAAATCAATTAAAAGATTTCTGCTGACTTTGGTGGCCCCCAGGTTATGATGCCATAGAAATAGGAGGAAATAAGTGGTGTGTGTTTACAATCTTCCACTGTATAATCACCAAAAGAAAATGGTTACTGTGGCCTTCACTTAAACTATGCAATTAATCTAGGTCAGTTCAGAAGGGCTGCCCCCCTATGCAGACTGTTGGGAAGGAGTTAAAGAAGGAAGATACAGCTGAAGATATTTGACTGAAAATTTGGGAGTGTAGTGTATTTTTATCTTTGTACTCTGGAGAACGTTCGATGAACAATTTTCACAGAAGGGTGTGATTGACTCATTCTTGACATAATAGTTTTGGAATTGGTGTCAAGGATTTGGTGCTTTTGTTTACCTTCTTAGTGCTAATCAACAATTTACTAAACAAGTGGAATCTATAAATAATTTTTTAAACTTGAAACTGTCTAGAAAATTACAAGAATGCAGTGTCCATCTATCCATCATTCTTTCATTACTCATTTAAAAAATAATATTGACACCTAAGCATCTGCCGAAATTTAGGTTGTTGAAGTACAGAGAGTTCTGGACTTTTTAATTTTGGAAGAACTTAAGCCATCTGTTGCCTTGAAGCAGAGAGATTTAGTAATCAAGTACAACAGTAAGAAGGAATTTATCTGGGGAGGCTATTAATTAACAAACTTGGATAAGGTTCAGCATCTTCTTGCCTTTAAAAGTCAAGTCACTTCTGACAAATTCATGGGACAGTTAGGATACAGAAGTCAGTCTTGGGCTAGGGGTTCTTTATTTTTCACTGCAGTCATACCTTAAAGAAGAATAACTGGATGAAAAACATATCTTTTTGATAACTATTACATATTCTTTTCAGACAAAAAGAGAAAAGAAGCTGAATAACTCTGTCTACTTGCATATAATGCTAAGGGGGGAGAAAGCCCTATTTATACAGTGGATTTGCTTTTAAAAACAAAAGTTCAAACTTTCCATTCCTCTGTCAGGATGGCAATATCTCCTGCTACAAAAGTAGAATTCACTTTTTAGGACGCTTCTAATGTATTTGTCTTAAAAAACATAAAAATGAGTGGGATTTTAGGGTTTGACACAATATATATGTATAACTCTTCCTTTTGAAGAAAAAAATTAATATACAAATTCAAATGAAACTACTATTCAGGAAAACCTAGTGAAGAAGGATAAAGATCCTGAATCTCTAAATTGAAACACTGGGTCAGTTCCTTAGCTGATGTTGTGTCAAAGTTGGTGTATTCTCAATTAAAAAATCAGTTGACTTGTAGTAACTTTGGGCTGTGTAAATCGATTGTAACTAGGTCTAGAATAGCAGTATTTTTTTAAAATGCCGTATTCTAAGGAAGAATTAATTTGGTAAAATCATGTAGCTTGTATTATGTCTGATTAAAAAAGGTGCTTCCTGGCTTTGCAGTCTAAGCATGCACGTAAGTCCGCCTAAATGCTGACTTCTTGTAATTTATTTTATAGTATCATTGTAGCATTACCTTCAGTAATCACCTGTGAAAAGTCAGCTCAAGCTACACAGTTGTCCTAGAGTTTGTGACTTGCTTTCCACTGTCCTAATCCAAAATGCGTTTACTGGTGTTCAGGACTCTTTAAATAAAAAGAAAGGCAGAGCTTTTAAAATGCAGGCTGGTGCTGCTTCTCATATTCATCCTTCTCATATGTAGCATTCTCACACGTAGCAACATCATCAGCCTTCCCTTATTTTATTCCTCCTTGCGTATGGATAGCACACCCAAGCGCGAGGACGTGGCCGTGGCTGCCGCGTGAAGCTGCTGCTGAGCTCTGCCGTCGCAGAGGACCGGCGAGTCTGCTGTCTCCGGCGCTGGGGCTGCTGGACGGCGCGGGGGCCTCTGCATCCCCGCACGTACTGGGATTCCCTTTTAGTGCTCGTATGAGCAGCAGGAGGTTTGCGGCTTACATTAAATATCAATAAACAGTATATTCTTGAGTTTGTGTTTCTGAAGTATAATAATTTATAAAGTTTTCTTAAAAATATCATGGAACTATTGGCAGAAACCTCTTTGTGAAGGCTGTGTTGATTTTTCACAACTCTGAGAGGTTGTTAAAGATAACTCTTGGTGACAGAGTATTTTGATAACTTGTTAGCAGTCCTGTGACAGTAGTTGGGGGAGTCGCTGAATGACTTTTATTTTGCTTAGGAAATAATACTGAAGAAAAGGTCGGGACAAAAGCCATTTTTCCTTTGAAAGCCATTGCATGCCCTTAACACCTCTGACCACATTCTGTTCTTGAAACCCCATTTTCTCCTTTGACCTTCATGACGCAGACCTCTCTTGGATCGTCTGCTTGTGTCTAATCCCTTCTTTGTCATCCTCCTCCTCTTACCTTTACAGTTGAGTTTTCATTATGTCTGCCCTAGATACCTGTCCTTGGTGTCCTTCCCGCTTCTCATGGTGCGGCTTCTCTCTGGGCAGCGTTGTCAGGACAAGTTCAGCAGTTGTTGCTGCCCGCTGTTGCCTTCTGCCTGGAGGAACCTGGCAGGGTTCACTTGCTCGGGCTCAGTGCTGCAGCAGGCCCGTCCTTAGGACTTCTGGTTGACCCAAACAGGCAAACAGAGTGTGCTTTTGTAGTCACGTTCCTTGGTAAAATCATTCCTCTGACAGAAGAGTTAAATCTCTTATTCTGTCATTCTTGGCTACTGTGGCCATTTTTCTAGTTTTTGCTAATCATATTCCCTTTATAACCATTAAAAACTGTTCTGTAAAAACTAGGTTTCTAGCTTGTCATTTCAGCCTCCCTCCTAACTCACTTTCTGTGCCTCATCAAATATAAACTGGTTGACTTTTCTCCTTTTGGGTCTCTGTGGTCTAATTCTTCTTTTCGTAATGTCAAAGAGAGGACAACTAGATGCATGGATCGGCCTGTGCCAAGCTTCGTCTCCATCTCGTAAAGTGTTTAGAAAATCACCTCTGCCCCTTTCATTCAGCAAAAAGGTTGCCCGTGAGTATCTGCCAAGTTAGTTCATCATCCTCAAATGCCTTCATAGAACTCATTGCATTCATGGTAGCTGCAAAATACTTAACACCAGTCACTTCAGATTATGCTCTGAGGCTGCATTTTAACCAGTATTGTCTCATTATTTGTTTCCTTTTTCTTTTCCCATCTGCTTGCTGTATTCATCTGTTCCCTCCTTTCTCATTCTTGATTTGTAAACTGTTTGACTCAGATCACTTCTATTTTGTATTTGTGCAGCATCTGCTAGAATAGGAGTCTGCAAACTCCTTGAAATAAGCGGGGGCTCGGAGGAATAGCTAACGCTGTTTGGAGCATCGCTAAGCTGTGCGCGAGGTGTGTTCCAAGTGAGCATGTTGCAGAGAAGCTGTTCTTCTACTTCTTTACATTGTCCTTTTCGCTGCTGCTTTCTGCATTTGTGCTTCACAGATTGCTTGGAGCTTAGGGACAAGTCAGGGGCCTCAGTTCTCCCTTTTGTAAGTGGCGCAGGAGCCCAAAAACCTGCTGCCGCTTATCTAGCAGCAAAATGGAAGTGCAACGTGGGTCTCCACAGCAGTATTTATTTAGCAACTTTGAATTAAGCTCTAATTGTTCAGATATTAAACTCAAATTTACTAAACCTTAAAACACATCTCATCGTGTTTGCATAGCATTTGTTATTAAATAATTACAGGCAAACTTCTTAGCATCAGCGCATGAAGTTAGGATTGCTGTCCAAGGTAGTCTTCCTAATATCGTAGATCTCTTTAGGCCTGAATTTGGTATTTTA
This sequence comes from Dromaius novaehollandiae, assembly GCF_036370855.1. NCBI lineage: Eukaryota > Metazoa > Chordata > Aves > Casuariiformes > Dromaiidae > Dromaius > Dromaius novaehollandiae. Next base: position 8,219,580 of record NC_088108.1, read on the forward strand.
GCACATGTGGAATTTCTATTCAGAGTTATGTTTTACAGTAACTCCTTTCAATTAATTACTCTTACTACATTAAACAGTAGTTGAAATTTGTCATGTTTAATTTTCCATTAAGAAGTAACAGAATAGTTGACTTTGTTAATTTTGTAGGGTAAATCTTTCAGAAAAATTTGATAGTTGTACCAAAATTGAAACATTCTATCAACCAGAGAGCTTAAATGAGTAATCTCTTCGGAGTTTGTGAACTCTCACCTCTGTTTGTTTTCTTTGCTGTACGGCACATGCCTGAATATACCAGTGGACTTGGTGGTGAAGGTGGAAACTATAAAAAGTAGGGAGACACACTATAGAGTTTTGTTGAAATTCAGATGCTCGCAGGTGTGAAACCAATAAAATCAATGCATTAAACTATGTCTACCAAAATCTCTGTATTGTATTGGAAGCAAATCAGAGATAGGAAGAGTCTCAGTTTTCATTGTGAGTATACAATACCTAAACAAAGCTAACAGAATGTAGTAATTGCATGTATATGCACCTTTTCTTCTGCTCAATAAGCATCTGTCATGTTTCTGATACTTATGTGAACCTAGGCCCATGCAGATGGGCTTCGACAACTCTGTCTTGGAGATTTAATTTTCTCTAATTTTGAAGTGTTATGCTAAATGAATAATAATATTAATAAAGAGCATAATTTTGCAGCCATTACATCCGATCATGGATATAATGGAGTTAGTGGGAAAGACTGAACTATAGGAATTAAAATAAATACATACTTATGTATATTTGTTGGTCTGTTTTTAGATTGAGACTGTAGCCTTGAATGTCAGTATATTTGATGTTAAGCTAAACTGCAACTAAAATGTTTGGAAGGATCTTAAAACCTACACTTTCTCAAATGCTAAGTGTTTGTCTGACTGCTTCTGGATATCTGCTTTCAAGCTGAATTTGACATAGGCACTAAACAGCACTGAAGAGAGTCTCAAAATAACTTTTAGTTCTTCTGTCTTCTGTTTGTCTCTGTACTTAAATGGAGAAAGATAAATGCACATTTATACAATCCTTTTCCAGCAGCACGGAGCAATTAGGCACAGCTGAGAGCAGCACTGAGCTGTTCGTTAGGAGATCTAGGAAATGCGTATTTTGTTTTACTCGGACCACTCCAGGGAGCAGAACTAGTACCCCATGTCTGTAAAGTGCAGTATTAGTTTGGAAATACTTGGTATTGGCTACACAATAGGCTTTTATCCTTAACTGTGAATTTTCATTGCTTTCGTGGTCTTAAGCCAGATGTTTAGGTTCTTTCAACTTTTTCTTTCAGTCATTAGTATTGACACAATACCACACGCTTATGTCTCAGCGTGTTTTCTACCATGTGGTACCGTGGGGTTTACTACTCAACCCACCAGACTGACAGCAGGAAACAGAGTGAAGAAATTGTTTCAATATATTTGAGCTTGGGAGAGAGTGATATAAGGAATGAAAGGGATCTCCTTTTCTGCTGAATGTCAAGAAAACATCCCCTTCAGACGCACCTCTTTGGCCAGCTCCTACCTCAGTCCGCGGGACTTGGCGGAGGAGCGTTGTCTGACCTCCTGTGCAGCCCTACGGGCTCGCTCAGCGCTCCCCATCAGTGGCCATCATTCAGCACACAGCCTTTGAGGACTGTCACGTCTGTAGTGATGGAGTGCCAGGGGCTTTCCTTTTTTTTGGTTGGTTACGTTGAAATCGCTTTTAACACAAAAAAAATTAATAGAAATACAAAGTAAAGATAGTATTTTCCAAATCCAAATATGGACAGCAGGCTTACAAACGTTATGGAGGGGTGAACAGAAATACAAAAAACCATCTTTCTGCCTCTTTTGGGAACAGACTGAAGCAAATTCTTTCTCCAGATGTTGTCCAACTGATGAGTTTAGTAGCCACGTAACCACACAGCGAGGGCTCCAGCTTTTATCCTGGAAGATGATGTTGATTTGGGTGTATATATTTTTCTTGTTCCTAAATCATGCCCATGGTTCTACAGAGATTAAAATTTTATCTTCTTCTCCAGGTTTTACTAAATAATTTTATAAGGAGGGAATATTAAGCCCTTCCTCCTTCACTAGACTATTAACAAGACGCGCACCTAAACATGATGGGAGGGGGAAGTGCTTTTCTGCTTGGTAAAACAGTATGTGTGAAAAGCCTGCACAGAGCGTCATGTTTCATATAAACATTGCCGATTCTCTAGTGCACATATTACTAATTCTGTTTGTGAAATTCTATGCATGCAGCAGCTATTTATCAGCTCTTATTTGCAACTGGTTAGTCTTTTGGGGAGTTCGAAGTGTATTGACCTTGTGACAGTCCTGTGAATGACACCACAACATGCCTATTAGCACGGCTGATGCAGTGCAAAGTCCTGTTTCATGTGCTGTGGTTGTGCCTGTACAGTCATCTTGTCCCCTGTTTCTACTCTCTGCTCTCGTCCCTGCCCACTGGGCTGGGTCTATCTGTCCAAAACACATGAAACGTAAAAATATATGGAAGGCATTGACTTTACAATGAGAGGAGGAGATAACTGGCAGCTTGAAAACAAATTTTGTCTTCAGATACCTGTTTTCTCTTGCAAAGTATCACAGGAAGGTGCTTGGAGGAGATGAGGTAGAAAGTTTGGAATTCAGTGTTCTTATTCTCTGTCATCAGTTTCTCATGCACACCGTTCTGTCATACTCTGCTCTAGTGAATTTAATAACTGTTTTTGTAAGTCAGTAGTGGGTTTTTTTTCTCATTGAGGTTGATGATAATTTCAGTGTGGTAGGATATTCCAAAATCTACTGGAATCAGAGTTCAAGGATTGCTTATTGCACTGATATTACTTCATGCTAGAACTCATTAACCTTTTAAAAATTCTGAGGTGATATGGCAGCATTGTCCCCTCCAGGCCCGTGGCTGCAAATGCTGCCATCTTTTTTTCTTTCAGGAAAAAAAAAAGGTGTGGGGGGGGACAGGCCTGATACCTTTCAGGGCTTGTGACAGCTACTTGTTTTGGACCCTTGGGCTCTGGGAGGTAGCGCAGATCCGCAGCAGAGCACCGAGCCACCTCTTGGGCCTTTCACTGGGGCAGCAAGCTACAAGCTCCATTCTTGTAATTGTGATGGTAATTGGGATTTACTGGAGGGTGTGCACTGATCTTACTATAAATAAATAACAGCATTCTCTGTTAAGGTTAGCTTCGCTACAGAAAAACAGCAGCTCTTTATGTGCACTGTACACCTGTGCTGCACACAGTTGTAGACTGTGTTGTAGATGCCCTGAAATAAGTTTTCCAGGACTTTCTCCTGATTCTTCCAGTTATTATTATACTACTAAATACTATTTTTATACACTATTAAATATTATTTCATTTCTTGCAAATATTACTTCATCATTTTCTTAACCTTAAAGTTGCTAGGTAATCATTTTCTTAAAATATATTTTTAATAGTACATTTTAAAGTGTGTGTTGAAATGCAATTAAAATGTTACGGTAGTTTTCAGTCACTAATGAAAAGCTGCCTCTAGTATATGCTGTAGACTTCACTGGTGAAGTTGTAGGATAATTCAGCATGGAAGGAGTTGTAGGCTGCCCTTGGGCTCTACCAGGACCTCCAGCTCCTATTTGGCAGAGCTGCTCCCTGGCCAGGTTAGTGCGTGGATGGCAGTACGTCTCGTCAGCGCATTGCGCCTGAGTCCTGAAAGTAGTAGCTACCTGCGGTACTGCTGCTTCTGCTGCTGGGCGAGACAAGCTTAGATATTTTAACATGACTTGCGTGTGGTATGAAGGTCAGCTCTTTTTAAGAGTGTTTCTGTTTTACATAGTTTGATTTGCATTGCTCTTTCGACTTCTGTCTTCCATTGTGTTTCTCTAGAAAAACGTTAACGGTGTGGAAGTATAATCTGTGAGGAGAGAACTTGCCTGTGTAATGCATGTGAAATGAGTTGTGTTAGTACATGTATATACATACACACACAGAGAGTGTATATATATGTATACACACACATGTATACATCATCATTACAAGCAAAAAATGGTTAAGTAAAAGCATTCTCTGTGGTATACATACGACTTTGACCTTTTCCTCACAGAAGACGTTTTGGCAATATATGGTGTTACGAACAAATAAAAGTACGTTATGGACTCTCATCCCCTCCCATTAAAAAATGGAAGAACATAATTCAAGATGGAACAAAAATAAGCATGCCAGAAATCTCAAAACAAGGAAAAATGCCGAATCCTTACAAATTAGGGGTTAATAGACAATAGCTATGGTCCTGCAATATAGGAAGTAGCAAAAAGGATATTTTTTGACCTTTTTGCTATATTGATAGCGTTTTCAGCTAGCAGACCGGTAGGCTGGGATGTTCAGAAGCATTTGGTGTTAGCTGAGCAGTGGGAGCAGTGTGAAGTCCAATGCAAAATGGCTTTGAAAATCTCCCCCACGCGGGCTTTAAGCACAGGAGCAGTGTGGGCGAGCTGCCGAGCAGAGCGGGGACCGCCGCGCCGGGGGGGGGACCGACTGCGGCCCTCCCAGGCCTCCGCGTGTTACATCAAGGAGGGGGGAAAAAAAAGTTTTGAGAATAGTTCCCTCAGTTTTTGACATGTTCTGTGTCGAACGTTTTTTTGTAAGAAGCTTTTTTATTAGTGACCAGCCAACTTAATGTCAAAAGCAGGTGTTTTCTTTAAATTTTCAGTTAGCGTTCTGTACTCGCATGTGCTGCATTGTCGTGTCCTGATTCAACAGCAGCGCTGTGAATAAAGGAATGGTCATCTAAGTCCCAGTATCATTGCTTTAGCCATTGACTTTCTCGAAATACTTCCTTTAAATTTGAGCTGTTGGGTTGGGGTTAAAAAGCCTTTCAACTCTAGACAGCTTCATTGCCTTTTTCCAGTTGGCCCTTAACAATTAAAAAAAATTATATTTATTCAGTGCACTGAATTTGTTACATTTTTGTTAAATAACTAAGGCTGTGTATATCCTAATAAAAAGACTGTATTAGCACATATGTAGCTGTTTGTTGGTACCTAGGGCGACAGGATCATCGGGGTTGTTCCTGCCTTGGGAATATGTGTGTGGTAACACTGGTGTGAGAAGAAAAATGGAAAGCAGCAGTGATGGTGTAGGATGTGCCTCAGCCTCGTTCCCTCTCCCCTGCTGAGGCAGAGCACAAAGAAGAACCCAGGAATTGGGATTTATTCCTCCCCTGACTAAGATAATGCAGTAGGCTCTGTTTGCAAAGGTCAAAATAAATAGTTTTGTTCAAAAATATAAAAAGAATGGGAAGAAAAAGCTGATGATAAGAAAAGGGGAAAGTAAATGTGGACAGAGGAAAGGTTCAAAGACAAACCCATTGGTGACATTTGTGATTAGATTTCAAGGAATACTTTGAGTGAAGGAATCGCAGCAGAGGATGTGTCGGAAGAGGAGGAGGGCTGAAGGAAAGTCTACAAGGACAAGAGTGTTCAGAGGCTGCTGGCTGAAAGGTATTAACAAAAAATAGAGTTACCCAGCAAGGATTCAGCTTGGCTTACCAGTTCTGCTTCTCCAGTAATGTATAAAATATTGGTGTTTTGCTTACTTAAGTATCTGAGTGTTGCCAGAGTAGTTGAAAAGCTAAGGTAAATAATATTAGAGATGAAAATCTGCGGAGTTCTTCCCTTGCTTCCTTTACATTCCGGCTTCAGTGATGATTTGTGCTAATTGCAGTAGTTTGCAGTGGAAATGAACATGAAATAGGACACTTGAATTTCCTTTCATAGCCATATTTCTGGTGGGAAAACCCCCTTTCTAAGCAACAATGCATTGTTTTATATGTTGTTTTGGATAGTTTTACTATATCTCTGCCTTGCTTCACCATTTGTACAATTAGAATTACATTCTTTCTCCCATCTTTTGGGTGCTTTTTCTATAACTTACAAGAGGTTGAATTCTGAAACTTTCCCATAAGGGCTTACAAATAAATCCAGTTCTTACTAGATGGACTCTGTTGTGTGAAACTCATGGCACCTGCCTTGGTGCCATCAATTCCAGACATGGCTGCAAATTGCCATCAGTTCCTACCATCTCCCTCCTGCTTATGCTACCAGCCAGGTTTTGTGCTGATGCAGTATAAGCGCTCTGAAAGTATAATAGATACATCTGAATTCCCAAACATTCCTGTTTGCTTTTATGTCTTCAGAGTTTTTCTCTTCAACAAGCTCTTGAAACTGTTGTTTATCCAACTGCTGCTGGGAGGAAATGGTTAAAATGGCTGGCATTAGTAATAGCCGTCAGTAGTGTGGGCTTTTTGCTTGCTTGGTTTTTTTTTCCCTATCGCTCCAGACTTACTGGTTTTATTTTAAATCTTCAGAAAAATACAAAGAAATGGTTGTCTTCCAAGATTGGCCATGTGTTTCAAGGAGTACAAATAATCAAAAAGACAGTGTATGACTGTGAGCAAGGAGCCTGCCAAAGTTTGCGTGTGGGAAGCCCCCGTTTTTATGGGGTTGTTCTTCTGGACTGCCTACAAGGGCTGCTGCTTTTTGTTTTAAACAAAACAAAACAAAACAAAAACCTCCATCCCAAAATATGATGCTTATATATTTGTAATTACAGCAATACTTAACCAGCATCTTTTCAGAGAGAATTGGTGGGTGGCAACCACGATGCTTGTGATAAAAGGGTTGTTAAAATTGGCTAAGGAAACTGTAGTTGAGTACAAAACGCTCAAATGTGTGAGATGTTAGCTTTATGGGCTTTTAAACCTGATGATATACATATGTTAGGTAGCATGTATTTTGTCATTAATACAGCCCTCATTACTAGAAGCAGCTGGAAAAAATGGGAGCAGAGGCAGAATAAAATATTGTGTCCCTTTCTTATGCAAACATAAATATGAATTCCTTGTAAATACAAGTTCCCCTTGGATTTTCACAAATATTTTACTCAGTTTAGTTTGAGACTTTGCTGGTCTGATAGTCACTCCTTGAAAAGACATGGAAGATTCTTTTATCATCAATTAATCATCAAAAAGAAATGGACCTATGAAAGAATACTAGCATGTGTTTAATGAAAGCAATTGATCTGCCTTTTTCAGGCATGCTTCCTTGTTGTTCATTTTATTTGAAGATTACTTTGTAGTCTTGTTCAAAGACCACCTACTTCTTGTTATTATGTAGAAGGCAAAGTTTATCTCATTTTACACTGTTAGCATAATAAAAATATATGTAGTTACGAACTGCATGCAGCAGTACTGAGATTTAAGGTTTTCATTGAGTAAAAACTCAGTTCAGATATTATGAGTGGATGAGTTTTATTTGGTAACAGCTTCTGATGCACATGACTAGTAAATGTTATATGCCAGACTTGTCAAGCTAATGTAGGTGAAATAGTAATTTATTTTATGAGATTTCTTGCAGAATAAAAATCTGCTCACCATAGGGAGCAGTGGCAGAATGTGGTCTTAATTTGGATAGTGGATGAAATAATTTCTGTGGACCTTTTAATTGGAATCCAGAAGTACTGTTAACACTTACGTGTCAGTGTAGATTTCATGAGCATCTAATAGGACTTGAGAAATAGTATACAGCATTGGTATTATTTTCAAAAGAACATCTTCAGTAAATTGTCTGTATTGCAGAAGAGGATACATCTGGAGAATACAAGCTAGTCCTTAGATGTTCAGTAAGAATACATTTTATGAGAGCACACAAGCAATATGTTTAATCTACAATTGAGAGACTACACCTGTAGAGAAATATTTTTCTCTGGTAGCACATGGGGGCAATGCTTCTCTGTTTCTGTTGGTCTCTTCAGAAACTTCATAGACTAGTCGCAGAAAAAGACTGATGACATGAGATGCAAAGCGTATGGTCTCAGCACCCCAAGTACTTATTTTGGCTCTCCTTGTCTTCCGTGCTGTATCTTCCCGCATGGCCTGGGTCTGGCAGCCTCCTGGGGGAAGCTAAGGAAGGTGGCTTGTTGTCACCACCGAGGTGTCTTCACGGAGGTGTCCAGGATGCTCGCGGCGACCAGCACAGCCTTTTCACTGGCCTTTTGTGACCTCCTTGCTCATCCTCCATTTCCTCCCACTGTCAATCTCGGTAGCTCTAACTTCTTCCTGGTAAGTGCCCTTTAAGGCCTACTATGTCAAGCCCCTGTATGATCCGTTGGATGAATAATCTGATTTAACTCTGTTAAATATTTACTCAGTCTTTTGGATAATACACACTTAGTCTCAATGAGCTATTGTGTTCTGGGTCACTGCTAAGCTTAAACGTCTGCAAACGGGACTCGAGAATGAGAAAGAAACATCTCTGGAGTTCAGCATACTGTGTTAACAGTGTGTGTTTGTTACAGGAAGGTAGTAATTTTTGCTAGGTTTTCAAGATTGCTTTTACTGTTCTTGGAAGCTGTAAGAAAACCTGTAAATGAGGCATTTTAAAGGAAATATTGTGAACTCCATATCATTTTTTCGTCCTGCTGCAAAGACAGCCAAGTTATAATACTCATGGAAGTATTACAGCATGTAAGAGGTTTTCCCTTGAAAAAGGTTTTAATTTACACAAAAAAATAAAAATATCATTTTAATCTTATGACATTTGTTATATAGAAAATAGAGGGATTTTGTTTTGTGTAGTTTACCCCTGCATATGACTTGTCACAACAGTAATCTAAGCATGCCTATGCTTTTTTTGGTGATTATTCATTAACTGTCAGGGTAATTTGATATACTTGCCTGCTATATTTTTATTAGTGTATTTTATTTCCCCTTAAAAACACAGTTATGAGGAATTCACATACTAGAAAATCATGATGATTTTTTGTTTCTGTACTTAACAGTTAATAAGGCCTTTGCAGTTTGTTAAAATTCAACACCCCATTAAAATGTATTATTCCGCTGTGTTCCAAGGATCAGTGTCACAAAGATTTAGCAGCCTTCCTCTTCAGCACTCCCCAGTGTAATCTCACTTTCTTATTACAAACAAATCTGATGTGATATTTTCTTTGCAGCAAGCTTTGTCTTTAAAGGCCTGCAGCACTGTTCTTTATCCCATTACTTCTCCTTTTTCCGCTCTTTGTACTAATCTTTTCCCTCTATCCAAGCTGGCTGCCTGTCTTAGCCCAGGGTCCTTTCTGGCAGCAGCAAGGCCTCAAGTGGAGCTGCAGGCAGCTCGCCAACACTGTCCAAACTCATGTTGCTCCATAACGTGGCGCTCGGCGTAGGGGAAATGTGGAACCGCAGGTGGGCACGTGTTAGCAAATCTGAAGCACAATTTTGAAAACTCCTACATCTTTCCGAAATGCATTTTTATGTTTAAGGAACAGGTCAGTCATTGCAATTTATTGCTTTGATATCCAAACAGCTGAGTCTGGTTGCTCTGTAAGGTATCTTAGAATAGTAGTCACTCATTAGAATTGCTGATGAACTTCCCCAAGGCACATATGCACCAGTACTGAAACAAAGAAAAAATGCCCAGCGTGTCTGTGCCCCTGGCATGCAAGTGAAAGGAAATGAAATGCCTCGAGATTCAGATGCGTTGTATGTCTCCAAGTGCCCTAACTACTGCAGCTGGAGACATTGTGAGGGCTGAAGCCATTTGTGCCCTTTACCATCGCAACCTGAAAACAGTGAAGAGATCAGTCTGTGTGGATCAAGAGATGTGTCGTCTTTTCAGAAAAATCTGGTGTGCTAGTGCTCATCTCAAGGTGTGTGATGTTGGGTGGTGGTGGTGTTATTGTTTTAAAATTCTTCAACGCTAGTCCTGGACTGTTAGATCACGCTCACAGATCCCGCTGTTAGGACTGACGCAGTCCATGGTTGCCTGGCTGTGGAAGGCTGACCAACTGCAAAGATAACGGTCCAAGATCATCGTTCGGTGTAAATGATACTACAAAAAAGCTCACCCAGTCTGGCAGCTTCAGGAAAAATCATCTTTTGATTCTAGACAAAATGTGTTGTCTTTTTTTTCTATACGCAATCACGGTTTCAAGTGCAAGGAGATTGGAATTTAATCCTGGATCTGGACTAAATAAATTAGTCCCGGATATTTTAAGGCAAATAAAGGCTCTTGCTAATGTTGGTATTGGGCAAAGAAGGGTTGGAAGCAGAGGTCCATGTGGGATAGTCTGCCTCTTATTGCTAGGTATTGTCAAGTATCAAGGCATCAACAAATTGATCTGTACAGTGATAGCAAAGCAATATCTTTATTAACAAAGAAATAAAATTATTTGTTGTTGCTGTGAGGTACCTGAAAATCCAAGGAAAGAAGTTGTTCTTACAGGTCTCTTGCCTGTTCTTCTTGCACCTGAATTTGACAATGCATTATTGACTAAATGGAGAAATCTCTCTCTATCTGAAGTTTTCAGGGTTGTAGCTTCCATTCAGTTTGTACTCCTTAATGTATTTATCCACAAAATACTCTTATGAAGTAGAAAAGTGTTGTTATCTTAGTCTTACACATTGAAAAGTGATTTGTGCAAGGTCAGTTGGGCAGTGTATGACTGAGGAGGAAGCTCATGTTTCTCAAGCCCCAAGCTTGAAGGGTAAATATTGGACAGCTTTTCTTAAATGAAAGAATTGTGATGAAATGTTCTTCTAGTTAATTTAAGACTGAATTTATTGCAGAAATAAATGTTATTTTATGTACAGTTAAAACTACTGCACAAGATTATTATATGATGGGATATTTCATATTAAAAGAAAACAAGTGAAAAGTGATATCAAAATTGAATATTACTGCATTACCACCAACATTTTCTAATGAAAAGCAATCATCCAAATCAAGTGGAATATAAAATATTGGCAGCTGTGCATACCTGTAGGTGTATACTTAAAAATCTGACTAGAATGCTGACTTTTTTTCATTTCTTCATAAAGCATTTTGATCTCTGCTTGAAGATCATTAGCGCGAGAGTAGCTAGGCATTGCAGAGCAGAGCTCGCGTGATGGTTTACACTCAGTTGATTTTTGTGCAGCTCATGAGGTATCTATTGTTTAATATAACTGAAGCTACAAATTTTTATTTTCTTGTCTTGGTAGAGGATTTAACTTTCATTAAGTTTATATCACAGATTTCAAATGCACTTATATCGGAATTTCTGTGACTTAGGTCACAATTTTATAGTAATTAGGATGTTGAAATGGCTGAATTTGCACAAATAACTTATTTTTGAAGTATGTTTAATATTTATATTGTTGCTACAGAACAGCCAGATTGTGTGCTGAAAGTCACAGTAATGCACTTTTACAAAATGTAGGAAATTAAATTCACCTCTAATTTTAAGTGTCAACTTAGTGTAACTGCAGTGTCATTTGTAACATCATTTTAGAACTGCTTGATCCAAAATGCATCCTTGTTTAAAAATAACTGTGGGATAGCTCAATATCTACTTAATTTAATCAGGAGTCTGATAGAGTTTTAAAGACCCAGGGTGGGTTGTGGCTTGTTTTGTTTTGGGGTGTTTTTGTTTTTTTAACTGTGAAAGTTGTGTGAAAAAATCGAACTCTTGAAGTGCTGTCTAGATTGTCTTTTTAGAAACCCTTCTTGGCTTTAGCTGAAATATTATGATAGATGAAATATGATATGTCATCCGGCAACTTTCTTCCCTTCCCTAGGTAGCTAGTGGTTACCCTTACAAAAATCAGCATTTGGCATTGGCTGCCATCCAGTCATGCTTGAAATACTAGGAAATAGAAAATAACTGCCATGGTGCAGCTGAATTGTTCTGATGGCTTGTTTTGAATTTACTGAGGAAAGAGATGAGTCAGAGATTGCTTTGAGGCTGTAGATTTCAAAAAAGCTCAAATAAACTAAAGTAAAGATGACTTGAAAACGCGCAGGGTCTGTTTTGCTTGCACGGTACAGCCGGAGCTTGTGCCCCAGGGATGCTTTCGGACTCCATTTCAGGTGGCCTTGCAAAACCCACCAGTGATTACTTAAATATACCAAGGTATTTTTTGTTGTGTATAAACAAAGCAACGTGTATTAAGAGTGAAAATTCTTGCTTTCTGGCTACATGGTTAAAATAATTGCAAAACGCTGGATCAGAAAAGACTTTACCAAGAGCAGATTGTCACGGAGGCTGAGTGTTACTTACCTGCTCATGGGACTCGACACCGGCTTCATTGGTCTAGTCCCAGAGTTGAGCAATAGTGAGCGTTATCCTTCCAGATCTGTTGGTTTTATAAACATGTCCAAATGCTTCAAGATATAAAAGTTCCTCCTGAATATATCAAAGCTAGTTTCTCTTCTGACTTGGGAAAACTGTTGCTGAATAGCTTTGTAAAAACAATTCAACCCCCTACCACCAGGAGTCTTTGATACCGGAGCGCCCCGGTTGTGCTAGGATATGCAAGCTCTTACTTCTCTGCTGAGGAGACAAAATTAATCAAGTGTCCAAGCATTGCAGAGTGGCAGACAGATTGCTTGCTTGCTTTTTCTCATCATTACAATTACTTGCATTTTCTAGTTATTTTTTTTACAATTGACTCACTTTTCCATCTTATTTTATTTGATCAAGCTGAAAATCAAGTTTCAAATGTTCGTATTCTTGTATTAATACTTTGTGAGCTGCAGGATGTCACTCATTATATGAAATGTAGGTTATATCTTAAAATACTGCTTTTTAGAAAAATAATACTAGATTTAAATCTTTAAATGGTAAAATAAAGTATATGGAAATGATTTAATTTTTTAACTTCCTACTATGGATTTAAAGTAAACAACGTAAGAGACTTAGTTTTTAGTTCTACAAATTAAATTAACTTTGTAAAAAAAAAGTAATGGAAATTAGCTTTACCTTTAACTTGCAAATCCAAACCACTTTTACTTCTGTTAGTTAAATTTAAGGGCTTATATAAGCTATGTAGTGATTTTAGACATCATGCTATGTATAAGCTTTTGGATGTTTTGTCATACTACAAACTCGGACCATACATATCTTATTTGGGCTAGTGACCTGTACTTACTGGGCCCTCCTTTGCTGCAAAGCATATGAGAATTAGTGGAGTGAGAATCTTCCATTGAGTACTTTTTCTGGTTTTAGGTGTGTGGGTTTTTTTGTGTCCCCCCCCCCGCCCCCAAGCTGGTATATCTATGCTTGGAAAATTGCATTTGACGTGGAAGAGGTTTTGATAATATAATGTCATCTAGTAATTAACTCAGATATTTGCTTTAACATATATACTACAGCAGCTAAGAATATGAGGTTATGTCAGATTGCATTGAATCTATTTAGTGTGTGTGTATATTCATATAAAACTTAGTTTCATAGAAACTGAGATGAGCACATACACTGTGTGTATTTATGCGCACCCGTGCACCCAACCCTGCATACGTTTCCTGTGAGATGTTTTCCATACAATTATCTTCTTACAGGTACTTTGCGCACACAGTTGTTAGGTTAAAATTGAGCCTGGGGGGCTGTGCCAACGTGACAACTGTCACATGGCGCAGTTGAAAGAAATGTGAAAGTTGAATTTGGGTTGAGCTTGTTTCAGACCTATTTAAATTTAATACCAGACTTTAAACAAATGCTTTCATAACAGGAAAAAAATGGATAGATGATGGCTTAAATCTTTTCTATAAAATTATATGTTTCTCAGAGGATAGTTGTAATTGAATTATAGAATGCCTTGTGAGTATCCCTGTCGGTGGTTGGAAAAATATGAAAAGAAGCTGAGAGACTCTTTCACAAACCTTAATGTGGAAGAGACACCCTATAATTCAGCTGTATGAAGCCCCCAGCAATCGTATAATTATATTATAAGCGTAGTCTGGGAGGAATGAAAAGCAGCATTTATTTAAAACATTAAGAAAAATTACTTCATTGTATGAGAGATGGTTTTTTATGTGTTATTCAATGAGGTCTTTCTTTTCTGCCCCATCTAGCAAGCTTCCCTCCCTCGTTACCACAATGCAGGTGTCTGCTGGCGTAAACCTGCTCGGGTGTGGGGAAGAGATTCGCTTTTGGGAACTCTATTAGAATTCGAGCCATAAATGGAGAACAGGGCTAAGAGAACCGAGACTTTATTTCTGCCAAAGACAGCAGGGTTTGAGCTTTCTGTTTTGCTTTGTAAGGTTCATTATGGCTAGCTAAAAAGAAAATTGAGAAGTTCCTGAGAATTGAGAAGTAACTGTCCATATGTAGCAGATACGAATTACCAGAGATGCAAGGAGAATTGTCTGTGGATGTTCTGTGTCAAAATATTCTCAGGGAATTATTGCCTGTTCTAGAGGTTTATCTCAAGTCCTTTTTCTTCAGAAAAGAGTCATAAAAATATTAATCAAGTAAATGAGTCCAATTCAGCTAAACAAGAAATGTATGTAGCAACGGGATGTCAAGGTAATTGGTAAACTCCAGTCAACATGTCGGTAAGTAAGTAAGTGGGCAAAATGGGGGCGATATTTACTCTCTGGGTTTGAAGATAGCTCAGAACAGTTGCTAAGTTTTTAGTGCAGTTTGAACATCACCAAAATATCTGAGGCTTTTTAATACTCTGGGAGGAAATTTCATGTGTGATCTTTCCCAAGAGTGACTGGTTTGATGAGCTTTGTGTTGCATTGCACCCATCTTTGGCAAATACCCACATCTTCAGTCTCTTTAGTCGGCATTTGCACAAAGGTTACAACTTCAGCATTCAAAAACTGTAAGTAGTGAATGAAGTTTTACAACCATGCTGCGGGATTAGGAAAAATATTTTCCTGTTTTATTGATGGCACTTTAAAAGGGCTTTTCAAAGCCCCAGCAGAAGATCCGAATCTCCTGTCCTTCTCCTGATTATGCAGATCTCCTTCCTGTAGTCTTGCATGATAACAGAATTGGGATTACCCTGGGCAGGGGTAAAGGAGGCTGCAAAGAGAGAGCGGAGCCAGCGCCTCAGCTCAGTCCCTGCTCAGAATCCGTCGTCTCACAAGATGGGAGCCTTGAGTTTCTAGCTTCTTTGAATATCATGTTTTGTATGACTGGTGAACTTTTGCATCAGATATGCCTGTGAAAGAGCAAAACAGTTAAACTGAAACCATTCCATAGGAATCATTATTAGTTCAGCCAGGATTTGAATCCTGGAAGTGAAAAAGTAGAGGAAGAACTGAAAACTCCAAAGCAAAATACAGTCCTAGACCGGGCAGCATGAACTGTGTGCTGCTTTAAAGTAAGAGAATATTTTTTTCAGTGAATACAGGTTTTGTTTGTTTGCTTGTTTTGACAATAGCATCTCTGAAACTTTCATTTGCTGGTCTGTGGTGTTATTTTCAGTGTCTTTCAGGTCGTAAGTTTTTTAGTTTTGTTTGCTTTTTGCCACATGAATCCTCTGTAGGACACAGATGATGTATGATGGAGGAGTTTTAGAGAACTTTTTGACAATATTTTTGAATAATGATAAATGTTTGTAGACTGAAACTATGTTTTTTTTTTCCCCACAAACTGACAGCGACTGCAGTGTACACTGAAATTGTTTAGGTTTGGCTGGTTTTGTTTTCCCCTTCTAAAACACGGGGTGTTCTGTTACCTGACCATAAAATGTTGAGATGCAGACCTAGATGCCAGCTACCAGGCTTCAGCTGAAGCCTGCCTCCCTACCAGATTGCAATTTTTTGTTGCTCTTTAGGAGAGTTCTGAGATTGAGAGGCTAAACCAAGTTTGATGTTGAGCTTAGTATAGCTCCTAAATTTTGTCATTGATCTTGCCTTTGAACTATTGATAGGTATCGTTAGGTATTCTGATTTCTCTCCTTTATTTTAACTTCAGAAAATTGTTTCCTGAATTTTCAGATGTACGGCTTGTTGCTCAGACTTTCAAATTGTGCAGTTTTAGAGGAAGAGATGTTTTACAGCTTATTGAAGGTTCTTTTGTTTACGGTGTCTCTCATAGCTTAATGAAAACCAGTAGTTAACATAAAATGATGTAATAGCATGTTTTCTGCTGCAGGCCGCTATGTTTGCTAAGCTTTCTTGCTTATCTGGTTTCAGTGAGACTCTAAAACAAGCATATCAGTTTACTCTTATTTGAACCCTAGAACCTAACTTTTTCCACTTGGCCAGGTGTTTGGTAACTCCATGTTTCACAGCGGAGGTTGCATGCTGCATATGAGATACCAAGATGTCTTTTAATAAAAAAGAAAGATTTTTAGCTTGCAGTTCGACTTCATTTTATAGCAGTTTTGACGTGTAAATAAGACATATTAAAATGAAAATAATGCTACATTACTGTTTTAGAAATGTTTGTATCAATGTCTGAGGTCAAACTAGTACTAGATTCACAGTGAGCTGGGTTTTTTAATCAACATAGATTCTAGTCTTTTGGGGTTGAACTGTGTTTACCATTTTATCAGAATCTGTTAAAATTCCGTCTTCAGGTTCAAGTGAACATTTTGATGAGCCCTTAATTGGTCTCCTTATGAAGTTTTGTTTCTGTAGCTGTTTAATTTTTTGCAAACTTTCTGGTTCCCTTTAAATAACTGAAACTATTTGGCCACTTCCCTCTATGGCAACTAGAGCCTTTCCTTTTATTTCAACTGTGCATTAGTCTTTCTCGTTTCTTGGCATCTGTTCTGGGGAAGCAGTGCTTGCTCTCACTGGAAATGCTAATAATGAGGGAAGCTAGTCTTTTGTATTTGTACATGCAGTATCTCAAGTTATTACTTAAACAGTAAAAGTATTTGTGTATAAAGGCTCTATTGTAAGTGTTCTTGTGCTAATAAAATGTAGACTTTGATGGGAAAGACAGCACCACTGGATTTTATACACGATTGGCTCACTGAAATAAGAATTTTAAAGCAAACTCATTTTTTCTGATTAGTCTGCCTGTAAGTATGCATACACTGAAATGTTTTTTAGATAGATATCAAAGCTAGGGGAAGTTTTGCATTGCAGTTCAGATATATCTGGTCGTGGATGAAAACTTTGGAAACATTTCTACATATAGATTCAGATATGAATAATATTTTCTAACAGGGAAATGCTTTTTTCTGTTTTCATGTGTGCCTTAATTTTCATGAAGTCTTGAATTTTCAGAAGTGAAAGGAGAGGTTAGAGGTCCTCTTTAATTGTGTTACTCTGCAAGGTCTGTGCCTGTTCGTGCAGTCCTGCTAAGGCAGAGCTGACGCTGCCCTGGATGAGGTGCGAGGGTTGCACGCTGCATATCTACTTGTGCGTTTGCAAGTTTGGGCTTCCAGTGTAGCTGTTTAAATTGAGACCAAATTTAAATGACACTTACTCTCCTGGAAAGACTGTTCCAAAGAAGAAGTTGTAAATGTTTTGAGTTAAATATACAAAGAAAACTTTATGTTACAGGTTGGCAAAACGGTGGTGAACTCAGATATACTTTAAGGGACTTGAAAAGAGTGAAATGCTTATTAAAATCACTGTTGCAAGGGTGGGGGTAGGGGGGAACCAGATAGTTTTGTAAGCATAATCCATAGGAGATGACTGCTTGCCTGCTCTGAAGTTGGAGGCGGCTCTGGATGCTCGGCGTGTGAAGCGCTGCCTCGGTTGCTGTAATGATGGAGGCAGCTCTTCTGGCCTGTTTTGAAGAAGCAGATTTGAATTCTCAGTGGCAATTAATACAAATCAGCAATAGCCACAGGCTCCTACAGATCAGCGAGGCAGGAATGGCTTAGAGTTTCCCTTGTGGTAATATACACAGGGAAAAAAAAAACCCTTAATGCAAGTGTACATTTGTAATAGCGCGGGGAAGCTGGGTGAAAAGGCCTAACAGCAGTACGGGCAGCGGTTGTTGTTGCCGAGGCGTTTACTGCCAGGCCTTCTGCTGCCTGAGACCACGACAGCCTGTTGTGGTGGTGGTAGCATGACGGACCCACAGCCGAACGCACGATGGGAGCCCATGCGTCAGCCCAACGACTCCTCGGACTAAGCGCAGAGCGTCAACCGCCCGTGATGGTGGCGGGCAGGGAGGAGGAAGCCGTTCATCCATGTTTCACTGGCGAAATTCAGTGTTTGCGTTCAGTGTAGCACGTGTGGTGCAGCTCCTAAGCCGAAACCGAGCCTCTGGGCCTTGGGTTGGCTGAGATCCCCGGAGTCGCTGCCTTTGGCTTACCCTCTGCCGATGCTCTGAGCGGGCGACACCAGGCCTGCGTGGCCGCGGCGGCGAGTCTGAGCGGTGGCACTGCGATCGGGGCGGGAGTGTGCCAGTCTCTTGTAGAGTCCCTAGACCTTTGTATGCATGGGTAGTTTGGGGGGGGGGGGTTTGGTCGGGTTTGGGGTTTTTTGTTTGCTTTTTGTTTTTTTCCCCTCATCTCTAGTTTATAGCTCAGTGCAAAATTGAGCTAGCTTTTTCTGGTTATGCTGCACGTAAGACATGCAAAGAGGGTTCAAAAGCTGAAGGATATCTGTTCTCATAATCATTTTCATTGCCTATTTCTGAATCTCTATTACTTTTATTATAAACAGTATAAGCACAATATTCCGAAGAAGGTTTAGCATGTATGTTAGATGTCACTAACAATATTTAATCATTCACTTTCTACTCTGTTTTTATGCACCCTAGTATTTTAATTTGTGTTATTTTCCACTATCAGGTCTTTCTCCTGAGTAAATACACTTTATTCAGAGCCCAGTTGTGTGTATGAATGCATTGCCTGGCATCTGTTGACAGTAGAATTAATCTGAATCTACTAATAGCTTCCCTCTCTTCTGAATTTAATATGCAACTCGTCCATAAAAGTATTTCTGTTGCCAGAAACATCTGTTCTTGTAAGCACAGAACATAAAGTATTTCCATATTTTTCTTTTTTTTCTTAATAATAGAGTATTAGAGGTTTTCTGTTTTTTCTGGAATACGTGGAGGTAATAGATATGTAGAGAAATATCTGAACAGAAAATACAAAGTGCAGATATACTGTAATCTTAACAGAGATGTAAATTCAAAATGTTTGTGTGTGTCCACTGTAAACACAGTGGACCCCTTTCTGGGCTTGTGTGTAACACTACATTAATTCAGTTGAAATAAATTGTACAGACCTACAAAGTGAGCAGATGAGAGCAAGATCATGTTTGCAGAAAAGGTTTGGTATGGGTTTGAAGTTAATGTTTCGGAAGGAATGGCTCTAATTTGCATGATACTTTAAAAAGATAGTTTTTTTCTGTACCCTTCATACGTTAAAGATTTGAGTTTAAAGTGAGAGGGAACAAATTCAGCAGTTCTTCCTTTCTTTGAAATAAACAACTAAATCTTTTAAGTGTGAGTGAAAGACTGTCTTCCTTTTTCCTTCTTTTGGCAAAGTAAACTGGCTTGTCAGCTGGAGATTGGAGACAAATTTGATCATGGTTGCTCAATTAACAATTTTTTAAAAATAGGAAAATATTCTGAATTACTTAATTGTCTGCCTTTTTCCTTCCTTGCTGTCAAAAGAACAATTTATGTATTCAGACATACATATAACAAGATCGTAGGCTTGGAAAAGTAACTTCTTCAGCAGACTCATAGGTGTGCTTTACTGAGAAGGTGTTTCTCACCCTGTCCAAAATTAGACTGGCTTCAAGTGATTTATACCAAATACGGTATAGACTATATTGCTAAGTGATGAGAGTAATGGAAGTAGAAGAAATTATTGCTTCTAAATAATACACTCCAGGAACCAGAAGCGATGAGGAATGCAGGAACTATGAACTGTGACACTGTTGGCCAAGTGTCAATGCCTGTGGTTGAAATTTGTCATCGGTCATAAGACTCATGTTTGCAAGCTCTTCAGTGTTCTGTTTTTGGGTGAGTCTTCAGTTTGAATTTGATGACTAGTTCTGATTTCAGTTAAACATTACAAAATCGTAGTTCTTGGGATGCTTTGTGTGTGGAAAATACAACGTTGGCTTCAATGTCATTTGTCTGTTGCTGGTTCTTGAGTCCATTTTGTCCTGAATCTAAATGGAAAAACTGTATCCCTCTCTCTGTCTCCTAAGGAGAGGTTTGCATTGCTGGGGTTGCTGTTTTGCATCCTTACTCTTGGCATGTGCCTTCAGAAAAAACTTAACTGACTTGAGTACAGTTCCTTGGATTCTTGCCATCTCCCTGATTGATCCACAATGCTAAACGCTGTAGGGAAGTCCAGGAGTATGGGAACAGATGTCTGTTTACCATTCATCTGTGGAAGGAGATTTGTGCATCCGTGTTATTGAGGCTGATTTCTTTCCTCACGCCTTGAGCAGTATCTTGACTTTGTGTCTAGGAGAGTAGCCAGCCATCAGGCTTCGGCTAGCATCTCTGCTTCCTGAACAGCCGATTTCTATCAAACAGTTGTTAAAAACACCCAGGGTAGTTTGATGTTGTCTTTAGTGCTGGTTGGACTAACGTATGCCTGAAGAGCAAAGGAGAAGCTCCCCCACTCTCCCAGTCCCTTTGGAGGCAGTGACTACCTCTGCCCTGAGAGCCAAGCCGAGTGCTTTCAAGACTCTGTTTCAGAGTTTTTGCAGTCAGTGGAGTTGAGTTGTAATTCTCCGCTGTACCTGGCTAGGACTGAGTGGGCAGGGAACGGAGGTGCTGTGCCATCGTCTGCAGATGCCGCCGTGGCGAAGGCTCGGGGCAGCTGTACATCCAGGCTTTGGGAAAGAAGATGGCCAGATTATCATTCAGCCAGCACATTTCTTTATCTTAATGTCTTGTGCTTCAGAGGATCTTCTTCTTTTGCGATTAAATTACTGCTAATTTTTCTTCACAGTATCTCTCACTTCTGCATTTTCTTTCAGATATCAATAAAAATAACTGGGCAGAGAAAAGGCAGGGTTGAAGGTTAAATCTCAATTTTGTGAACCAAAGCCCTAGCTGGGGCTGCAGGTGGATGGGCAGGGGAAGGTGGAGCCCCTAAGCCTGCCCTTGCTCTGATTCCTGTTTGGGTAATTTCATTTTGTCTTCCATCTTGCAGCTCTTTCACTATATGGCAGTAAACAGCAATCACATTCTGCTCTGGTGGTACCTGTAAGTCAACAGTGCCTCTGGGATCTTTCCCTATGAAAGGTGCGATATAAATGTGAGGCAATGATATTGTCTTTATTATCAATTAAACTTTTAGTGCACTGCCAATCTGGCATGCAAGGTGCATCAAATGGAAGCTAGCTGTGATTATTTCTAAACACTATATAAAAGCAGATCAGACTATACTAATCAAATTGAGAAGGAACAAGAGGGCAACTCAGTTATGTCGCGATCAAATCACTTCAGCGTATTAGAATCTGCTTAGAAATACTGTCATTTTTCATATTCTGTTTTTCCCCTCAAGAAACATATCTTTGTTTGTAGAATCTGAGCTGGCACATCCGTTATCTCCAGGGAGTTACTGTAGCAGGATTGTTGATGGCATTTTTGTAAGGTATTTTACTGAAGTAAGGACTGAAAATCCAGTGTTCTGTCTCAAGAATTTAAGATTTTTTTTGCTAGAGTAATCCTATTTTTTTCAAGGATGCATTATTTTAGGGTGATTATACTTCATATGGCTCATCATATTCTAGCTGTTCTCATTCATGTTTTACTACTGGAGCAGTTCCCTGTGCCTTCCTTCCCATTGCTTGTGTGTACGTGTGTGAGTATTACTTGCATATTTTTAATTCTTCTGTATGTCTTACATGAGCCTCATCTACATGATCGTCTTTGTGAGACATTCAGAGAACGCGCTTACTTGTATGGTTTGTGCTAGATAACTACATTCTGAATAAACTGAATTAACTTACTATATAAGTTCTTCTGCTTTATCTTTAACTGGAGGGAGGTGTTTTTACATGCTGTGGAGCACTGCTGTCTGTCTTGCTAGAGGTGGTTGCCTTTAAGTGAAGGATGAAGTGAATCAACGTACCATAGAGCATTTCTAAAGTGTGTGGCAATCCTTTTGGAGGAAAAAAGACTTTGTTTTTTTTCTGTGTAGCCAGGGTATGCTTACTAGAATTGCTTTACCAGTGCTTCCATTGGGGGGAATTCTTCTTTTACACTTCAAAAAATGGTTTGTTTAAAGAATGTTTTGAGTTTGTCTTTTTATAAAAATAAAGCCAGGTTATAAACGGCTATAAACAGGCAAATCAAGATTCTCCCATCAAAAGATGTTTTCTAAACCAGATTCTGCTGAGGATATGCTGATACATATTTCTGAAATATGCAACATTTTTTCTATCTGTGAAGGTAATGGGAGACTTCGTGCGGAATTAACTTTGTTTTGACCATCTTACCCTGAAATATGTGATAGCAGACCTGCAGGAATAGAGATAATTAGCAAATCTTCTGGTTAGTTCCTGGACCATTCTGAAAAAAAAAGATCAATTTATTGAGCCTTTTTATTGATTGTAAATTACTGCCATCTTTCTTTGCTAGAATAACTCTCCTGAGCATCTTCGGGTGGATAGCCAATAAAGAGCTGTCTAGTGATATGATATTTTATGCATTTTCAGGTAAATCAAAGATAAAAAGCAAAGTCTAGCAGTAGGGACATTATGTAGATTTATAGCACACTTAGAAAACTTTGGATTCCTCTGTAAACTAATGACTAGATTACTGTCATCTCGTATATGTGGTTCTTCATCTGTGATAATTTATGTAGAAATCTTTATTTTAACTGTGACACTTGCCACTGAATTACACACCGTTCTTTGAAAATTTCTGAATGGTGCTAACCACCTTTTTCATAACTGGATGATGCATAATTCTCTGCGGTAAAGAAACAAGGTAGAAGATGGGGTGTATGGTGAATTTACTAGTACTTCAGGAACAGTAAACCTATTAGGATTACTTTAATATGTAGCTGCTATGTATTCTCCATAAATTACCACTAAACCTTTATGGTAAGACGTAACTAGATAGGTTGATGGCTTGTTCTGTGAGGGTGAGGTACATAAATAGAATACAAACATTTCCATGTGGGGAAAATGTAGATGCATCTTTTATTCTACATACATTTTTGGTGCACTGTTTTACCTGCGAGGCAATAAATAAATAAACGAATGACCATCTTAAAGCTATATAAATACCTCGGCATCCAAACGGATCCCACAAGGAGCAGGAGGAATTTTGCAGACTTGCTGAAGAATCCTGTGGCTTCCGGGTGACAGATGCCTTTTGCTGGAGCTCGCTGCTGTGCCAAGCCTGCATGCTGGCCTTCAAACACCGTCCATGCTGGATTGCAGTCTTAGGGACATCATTTTTCATCCTCTCTAAGCATGGAAATAACTTTAAGTACACACTGCAGCCTTACTTATTGTGACTCTGAATGCTGCCATCTTAGTATCATGTGTATGCGTGTTTTGAAACCAGACATAAATAAGGAGAAAGGAGAGGGAAGGAGGAAAGGCTTCAATCTGGCAGACCTTTTTAAAGCAATAGACAAAATACTTCCCACCAGTTGGACATGTAGCTGAGAAGATCGTTGGTTCGCGCTGCCCCCCCGTTTTAGAGCCGACCAGCAGTGCTGCTGCTTCGCGCACATAAGGGTGTCTTCAGCTTCAGCTGTTTAACCTGGCGGTGGCTGCATTATGCTAGCAATTAAAACATTCAGTTTTTGTTTGTTTGTTTTTAGGATAAAAGCTCTATACTAATCTAAGAGTTTCATGACACTGCCAAGATAGCACTGTGGATAAGAAAAAAACAGGGTGTGGGTCCAAATGTGTGTGTATTGAGACATATCTGTATATATGTGTGGAAATCTGTACGGTATTCAAAAGTTATGTCAGTCTTGATGGATTTTAACTATGCCCGTAATACCTGAAGTAGTTTAAATTATGATATCACTTCTAATGTTACCAAGGTAATCTGTAAATCCCTTTCATTTATACGCCTCTTTTATCGTATTTGAACCCTAACCAGCATGTGGCATTGCTGTTAAACTGGATATTAATGGAGTAGCCGAAGATAAGTAATATAGGATGCCTCCTTCCCTGGCCAGCTGTAACCATGGTATCTGAAACACTGTTTCAGCCTCTTGGATGCTGGGTTGTTTTTTTTTTTTTTCCTTTGGAGCTTTTATCAAATTTTTTTACAGCTTTCCTGTTGCACTGACACCCAAATACATTTCTTATCAGTTGAGAATACACAGTTGGATTTTTTTATTTAGTTAAAAAAAAAAAAACTGCCAAAAAGGGAGATGAATGTAGTTGAGAAAATAACAAAAGAGTATCTGTGTGTGTTGAGCAGCTATCTCATTGTATAATCCTATCTCTTTGAAGGTTTAGCTTTTCTCTATAGACCGATAGTGTATATAGAAATGTAGGTTTAGTAGCACTAGGCTTTAAAGTGCTGCTCTTGTTTGGTATGCTAGAGATTGGGGGGTGGGGGGACATACCTGGAGAGTGAATTAGTGGGTGTGCTGTGCTTTGTGGTGGCGGGCTGGCTGCAGGGCGCGTGGGGCGGCCCCTGCCCACTGGCCACGAGCCACACACACTTGTACCGCTTTGGGATTTTGGGGCTCAACAGAAGAGTTGTGTGTGTTATTTTTTCCGTTCAGGAATTGGACCTTTTTCTGCATCGCGCCATAACCCAGAGTTTGCGCGTGATGACAAAGGAGCAAAATACCCGGCTCCGCTGAGGCTGCCTCGATGGCCCGGTGCCCTCCGGGCTGCCGGGGCGCGGGGAGGCACGCAGGGCTGGCGCAGAAGCCGCTGCCCCCCCCGAGCAGCCGCGCTTTCCCGGACCGCCTGGCTGCGGGACCAGACCCACCCACTTGTCTCCGAACCCAGCTGGTGTGGCTTGCCCCCTCCCGAGGGGATTGCTAAAATAGTGTAAAATACTGTGGTATAAGCAGTATGTTTTATAAAAAGCCCAGGGGCCAGGTACTTCTGAACTGTATGTAGCTGAAAAACAGTGTCAAGTAACATTTGAAATAAGAAAAAGAAGGAAGGTGTGAAAAAGCCCAGCATTTTACTCAAGCTGGACCTCCTTCCACATTTTTGTCTTGGTATAGTAGTACAGAAACATGTACATAAGCACGTATGCTGCATATGTTACACATAGCAGTTTTGCCCCCTATTGATGGAAATTACAAGTTCACGTAGCTATTCGGAATATTTTTATTTTTCCAGCATAGCTAACGTCTCCTACTGGTGAGATTGGCAAAGCAAAGGAGTATGTTATTTGTAAAACAATAGCTTTTAAAGGCCCTGTTAAGGGCATACAGTTATCAAGTAATGGGTGCTGTTCAGAAACCAACAAAGGATAAACATTATCAAAGAAATCCAACTGGGCCAGTGCTTGTACATAACTTAGATGTATGATCCTGTTGTCAGCGGCATCTCTTTCATGAGTGAAGGGGTGAATGGCTCTGGTCTGCCCTGTCCCTTTCAAGCTTGTCTCAGTAACTTTCATAAAAATCAAATGAATAGTGCAGTAATTAAGGAAATTGAGACAATATTTATAAATATGACTGCTTAAGCTGTACTTTGAAAAAATGTGTTCAGAGTCAAGTTGTTTTCCATTAATTGTATTGGAGAATGGTATGATTTTATTTAAAAACAAACAAATATCTGCTGGCATTAAATCTGATACTTATGGTGAAAAATGAGTACTATTTGGAGAATGAGAAGCTAGTTAATTTACGTTCCTGTTCAAGAAGATTGCTTTGTTCCAAAGAAAGATGTTTTTGTTTTCTGGAAGACCAGGGAAAATTAATCAGTCCAGTAGATACTCAAAGCATTTTTATGAAAAATGAATGGAAAAATGCAAGTACTGATTTATAGTCAGAAGAAAAATACTTGGCCAATGAAATATTGTTTGTGTGGTTGTTAGCATACAAATACATGTGCACTTACACGTCTCACTTTTAAGCAACCTACTACCGATATTTATTCCGAATGAGGGTTCTTTTCAATGTTTATCAGTATATCTCTTGAGTATGCCCACAAATTTGGGAGGCATGCAGTTAAAAGGATGATTATCTTTTGTCTTTCCCGGCAAACAGTTTATTTGCCTGAATATTGCTTTGCTGCAGATTAATCCAGCCCTTGATGTCCCAGGAGAAGAGTGCCTCTCTTTCCCCCCTTTCCTTGCATGGGTCAGTCAGAAAACCACAAAGCATATTTGGCCGCTTTAGGAAATATGGTACAGCCAGGCATGTTTTCCTGGCACGTTCTCTTTTCTTTGCAGAAATTTTCTTTGGGCAAAATTTGCCTTCATGTAGTTGTTGGGGAATCCTGGAGCTTTCGGCTGCGCCTGCGCCGTAGAAGGGGTGCTGCGCCGGGGATCTGTGCGTAGCAGGCGAGCGTGATGTATCCCGAGTACCCGGGATTTCCTGCGCCCGCACAGATCACTTGCGCTGGGTAGGCACCATGGGTCTGACATTTCCAGAGGCTTCAAACTCCCTGTGCCTCTGCTTGGTGTGGCATCGGCACATTATTTCTGCCTGGGGTTTTGTAGACAGAAAGATGGGAGCCCTTCTCCTGCTTCTGTGAAGATCCCTGCTTGTTAGGAGATCAGTGCTGGGAGGAAACTCCAGCCAGGAACACCTCCTACATAGCACCATCTTCTACCTTTTTTGTTTTTCTTTTTTAGTAAGATGCTGCTTTTCTGTGGCAGTTTGTCCCTAAGAGCAGTTCTGGACAGGGTTTCAGTAGCCTTGGCTTCTTGCTGTCACGTTGGGCGCTGTGTTTAAGGATGGATCCTGTGCCTGAAAGTGTAGGAAAACGGCAGCAGCACCTTTGAAGATTCTTCCTTACCCTCAGCTTTGCAGTGGGAGGAGGATTGTAGAGTTTGAGTGCTTTAGAAATACTGACACTATCGTGTACTCTCCAGTATCCAAATGGCAAAATGCAAGTTCTGAAGCCTTCAAAGATTGTCCATTTATATTCCAAAATAGCATGTTCTCAAGACGTAGTTTGTTTCATTGTAAATTGAGTAGGATTATGCATGAATAGTCTGATTAGCTTTTTTCAGTTCCATGAAATTTTAATCCTTTTTCTGCAGGCGGTTAAGATAAATCTGAAAACTGGTAGACAGAGTTCCTGTCACTCTTTCAGGTGAAGCATAAGCAAAAATTAACCTCTATTACAGTATATGAGAGCTGAAATATAGAATTTTATCCCTTACTCCAAACATCTTCTGTAGCCATGCACGGCAATCTGAACTGCCTGTGGGCACGGTGCCTTCAGGGTGGCTGGCTGTGAGCAAGGAGGAGCTTAGAGTATGTGAAGGGAAACAAGAGAAAGATCAGAGACACCAATCAAGAGTGGTGTGGAAAGCCGGACGGGGAGCGTGAAGGCAGCGCTGAGAAAAAGCAACAAAAGCACTCCTAGGTTTTTGGACAGAGAGGTGCACAAAAGAAACTTATGGATGAGAGAGAGCCAACAATACTAGTCTATGGGATGACCTTTGCTAATAAGGCAGTCCACGTTACATCACATGTAGTGGAAACTAAGCCACTTCTAATGCAAGTGTTTCTGTACTGTTGCATCTCATTACTACCAGTATAGATGAAGGTGAAGCGGCATGTTTTCTTGAAAGTCATCTTATATTTCATAGACAGTAATTAAACTAATAGATGTCAGGGAAGGAGTTCTTTTGTTGGGCATTAATGTTATCTTTAAATGCAATTTTATTTACTAATCAGTAGTATTTTACTACTAACCAGTAAATAAAATTGCATTTAAAGATAACATTAACAAAATTAAAATAAAATTACTGAGTAGTGGGGGAACCCTGCCACTTGTTGTATCCAGAGGAGTTGTTAGCTTTCTAAAGCAGCTTGTTTTGGGGTTTGGCTTTGCTTATTAGTCATGTCCAGCATTATAATATACCCTTGCCCATAAAAATAAGCCTCTGGAAATAATAGTAGCTTTAACCTGTAGTCTTTTGAGTCTCTAATGCAGTGGAAAAATTTAGTACAGAGGGTAATGTATGAATGGTGATGTTTAGCATACATGCTTTTGTAAAACAGCATTGTATATTTCTTAAATAATCAGACCTGAAGTAGAACTGTGTTGGGATACCAGTGTCAGAGCCAGGGCACGTGCCTAGGGAGTGGGAGGAAAGAGGCTGCGAAAGCTCCAAGGTGGAAGGAGGGATGCAGAAGGGAACACAAAATGGCAGAGGAATATTGGAGAATCGTAGGGTGCATGCATAGGAGGAGGAGGAGTTGTGTATTTGATGGCACGTGTCATGGAAATATGGCTTTGAAATCTTACTTTAAATCAGTTATTAATACAAGAAGTTGCGGTAAGAAGGAAATACTTCAAAATTTTCCTATTGAAGTGTTTGGTTAATTATGTTACTTCAAATGATAATTTGAAGGGATAAGTTGAATACCCAAAGAAAGATGTTGTGAGAAAAAAGATTAACATTGCAACAATTGTAGCCCTTGATAGCCCGCTTAAAGGTCTTTGTTAAATCTCTTTTTAGATTTAACAAAGATACTTGTTTCCTTTACCAAAATGATAGGTTTAGTGTCTTGCAAGGGAATACTTAATAGAAATGCTTTGTATCATATTATCCACTTGTGGATTAAGCTTGCTGAGCTGCTGGAGAACGCTGTGGTAGTCCAGAGTTCACAACCTTAATCTGATTAGGCTGTTTCTGCCGATTAACTTGGATTTACTTATTTATTTATTTTAAATCTGGGAGACCTTAACTTCTTAGGAATCTGTACATCTCTGCTGAGATCAACCTAATCCTGCTAAAAGACCTCTGAATTACAAAATCTAAACTGACTGTGGAGCTCAGCGCTTAATGTGTGGCTCAGTCAGGAATCATCTTTCATCGGTTAGGAATATAGAGCACTGGTACTGAGCTGAAAAACCTGACAGTTGGGAGTGCTGGGTTTTGTTTATCTTTAATGACGCTTTTTGGAATAAGCAGAGCTGATGGAAGGGACCACATCCTACAGGCTGCGCAGTGCCAGTATTCCTCTGGTAGTATCCCTCTCTCTGGAAATCGCCTGTGCATGTGTAGCACTGACGGATTTCTCCATGTCGAGTTGTCATTTCTGTTCTGCTTTTCTCTATGGATCCATTCTTTCCAAGCAGGATACTTCTCGTGGGCAGGGTGCTTCAATATTTATGTAATGCTTAAACGTATTGATTATTGCAATCTACAGATTGAATTTTTGATATGAAAATGAATATCCATTAGCTAAAATCTGAGTTAATACTGTCAGTGTCAGCCACATAGATCACTAAATGGGTATTATTGCTGCTTTCTAATCCTGTCAAGGCAGGCAATACATTAATTTATGATGTATGTTTTTTTTTTAATATTATGAATGCCAGTATCCCAAGCAGATCAATTTACCTTTTCTGTGTGTTAAGGCAATGAGACTGTATTATGTGTTTAAATTTGTTTTGGAAGTGTTGTTGTAAAAAGGCATTTGATTATTGTTAAACACTGACTGGCCACTTATAGCTTGGTAATTTCATTTGGAAAATGATGATCAGCCTAGGTTAGCAAGCTGAAGTTTGATAAACACATGGTACTCATTACCTGAAGTCTTTAATGACTATCAGTAAATATGATGATGTTGATTACCCTCCGGATTTCAGCCAAGATATTTATAATATATATAATTTATATATATTATATATATTATATATATTATATATTATATATTATACATATTATATAATATAATTATAGTATAATAATAATATAATATATATTATATAAATGTATATAAATATATATATTTATAATATTTATATAAAAATTCAATTGCTCATGTCTTTCTTTTTTTGTTGAAACTCATCAGGGAGATGAACATACTCAGTATTCTGGTCAACTAATTAATTTTGGAGCTTAGTGAACCAACATTTGGATGCTATCCCAAAAAGGAGTAGTAAATTCTCAACTCACTTTTTCACGTTTTACATGCCTCACACTTCCTCTAAAATAGCAAAATTGTCCTTCCTTTTCCTTCTACCGAATAGATAAGGGAGGATTTTTAATTCCAAAGTCGCCTAATGCTGTCTGTTATCCAAACTGCTGTTGGACTGAAACGCAGCTTAAGATCCTTTAAGGCCAAGTTATTGAGGAAGTTTGACCTCCAAACATCTGTGGCTGTAAAACCAACCGTCTCAAGCTGCTGCTAGGACAGTTGTTTCCAGTGTTTCTCCCACTGTTTATCTGAAAGTGCTTTTGTAATGAGTAAGTTCTCTTATTTGAACTTCAAAGAAGTAATCACAAGATTAAATTGCTACATGCATGAGGTTCGCTTCTGAACGTATGTGTGCCGTTGCGGGTGAGGACAGTTCCCGTCAGATTTCCCAAGAATGCATGTAGTTTTTGCTGGGGGGGGGATTAGAAAAACACACATTTCTAACTTCCAAAGTCAGTTAAGGAAAGTGGTGGATGTTGCAGACATTGTAATTATACAGTCTGCTGCAGGCAACTGTAAAGCCTGTATTTTGTTGGGTAGTCTTAAAAGGAATTAGTGCAGTTATTTTTCAGGATTTTTTGGTTATTGATGATAAAGATCTTTAGCCTTAGTTCACAGCGAATTCCATAGACAGCACCAGTTCGAAAAGTCACCAGTGTCAAGATGGAAAAATTTGTCTTGATGGATTACCGTGTTGATGCAGGGGCATTCAGTATATGTAAAGAACGTTGCATTGGGTTTTTTTTTTTTCACTGTACTTTCATTCAGAAGTAGAATTTGGTACTTTAAAGATCTATAGGATCTGCGTGTCGTGCCCAAGTCTACCTTGTATCGCAAGTCTGCTAGGTGAAGGGATTTTCAGGTTTACTGAACATTGAAAATGACACAACTACATGGAGCCCCGGCCGCTCCGCAGGCTCACGGGCGCGTGGGCACAGAGCACCTCGGGATGTACACGAGGGCCTTGTCCACGTCGTCGTTCAGCCGTACACCGATTTCTTTTTCTATTAAGCAATGATTCTGTTAAGTTTATTTTGAATGTTGGCGCTTCTCATTTATGTTTGGTGTAACGTCGCAGCAGTACCTCGGAGTTAAGGGTCTGAGAGGCCGCCGTTCTGCATGAGACTAACGCAGAGCAGGTTACCGGCCGTGGCTCACCTCCCCGCCACGTCAGCAGCACCCTCCGCGCTGCCGGAACCACCGGGCTGCCGAAGTGGGAGCCTTTAGGAAGCCGTCCTTAGGCTACGAGGCTTTCCTCCCTAGGCAGAGGAGATACTAATCTGAGTCGCCTTTAATAACAGCTGACAGAAAGCTTCTGTCACATGATAAATTGCCAAACCTTAAAACTCCTGTACACCTAAAAGGATTAAAATGAATATTTATAATACATAAGACCTGGAATTCTCTGCAGATTGACAGTGATGTTAAATGTTTTCTCGGGAAGTTTATTTATGTGGCTATTTGGGGAATGAACTATATGTATAAGTAATGATTTGTGTGGTGGGTTTTTCATGTCTGAACTTTCTTCATTTTAAAACAAATACTCTGTTACAGATGCAGTTTTCTTCAGCAATGATATTTGTCATTCAGCATCATGTTCACAAATCCTTCACTGCTGACTTGCTCTCACGTGGAAATCAATAGTGGCTCTTACTTCATTAACGTCACAGCTACTTTTTTCTGCTTCCGCAAGCATCTCGCCCGTGTCAGCCAGGCAGCAGCTCCGGCACCTGGGTCACGGGCAGCGGCTCTTGTCTTCCCTCACCAAGATACCCCGAGAAGGAGTCAGGCCAGACGCTCGGTTCCCCAGACCGGCGGTGGGATGCAGGGCTGTTTTGGGGTATTGCGCCTCTGAGCAAGACCATAGCACGACCCCGAGGAAGGCAGCGGGGGGTGAGACGCTTCGTCCTGACCTTCCGGATGGGCGCGTGGTGGGCGAAAGGCAGCAGCCAGGCAGCAAATGCTGCTGGCAGAGTCAGTCCGCAGCGTTGAATGTTTTCAGATATTTACAAATGTTACAGACCAGGGAATGAAATGTGGGATGAGAGTTAACATCTCTCCTCAAATGAAAGCGAGTTTTATGGAAAAAATGAGATCAGTGGAGGGTGTGAGAGGCGGGTGCCCATCTCGTAACCTCAGTAAGAAGGCACTTGATACAGGAGAATGAAAATGGGATGCTCACTGAGCTGAGGATAATGTAATTTAGCCAAAGGTTAAGGAAAGGGCATTTTCTTGCCTTCTTGGCTGGAAAGAGACAGCAGAGCCCTAACATATAATTGCATTCTGTGACAGGGAAAGGAGCCTCTGGGTGCTTTGGGAAAGGCAAGTGACGTTTTTCTTGCTCGTGAAAGAAATGCAGCTTCACAGCTAGACATGTGTTACAGTAGTCCTGCTTTTTCCCAGTGTAAATAGCATTCGCATGAACTGAATTGCTATCTGCACAGCATCCTTGAGGAAGAATGATTCACGAACACAGCAGCCAGTCCTCGTATTAAGGCAAGGGTAATGGTTCTGTTTTTTTTTTTTTTCTTTAATGCAGCTAGTATAGATATGTGTGTATAATATTTTACACACACACACAGAGGCAACAGACAAAAGCCCCAGTTTCATCCTTTCTGTCTCCTTCCTACGACTTTTTGCAACTGAAGAAAGGGAACCAAGTTACATGTTGTCATTGCGCCCGTGCCGAGGAGGACGTGTTCTTGCCAAGTGCTTTAGCAGGGTGGTCGCAGGAAGCAGTAATGTGTTGGGTGTATGATAAAAGGATGTGAGGAGCTGAGAGTTTCGAGAACTTGTTCTACAAAGCGAACTATGGCACAGGTTCATTCCTCCGAACTGAACTGCCCAAGGTAGGAATGTCGCAGCCTTCCTGGCCTCTGCTGATAGTCACGGACTGTTTCCTGGAGGTTCATCTTCCTCCAGCACCTAGAGGGCAAGGTAGGACCACTTGGTTCCTTAGACACTTCTGTTAGAAGTTTGTTTAGTAGTAAGAATCAGTGGCAGCACACTTCATTTAATTTTCAGCTCAGATTGGTTTATTGCAGAACACCAGTTTCCAAATAACTTGCTTCTTGCGGTATTCCTGAAAAGAGCGGTGTTTGTCATTCCTAAGTTAGGAGAAAGAGCAATGTCTGGTGTCAGTTGTGCTGCACTGAGAAGCCCTGGGCAAACGGGAAGTGAAGTAGTCAGCAACCCCTCATTGATTGATTTATTTATTTTAATCCTGTATAGCAGTTAAGGGGTCTTAGTGAGAAGGCGCTTCGTGTAGTTCAGTAGATGCAACAATCTGTATTCAAGGAGGCGCTCCCGAGTAGAAATGATTAATTTCTAGTGAGGGTAAGGACTTCTTAAATGCATCAGAACTTTCTCGTGTTTTAGTGCAATTGCTGAAGTGGGTTTTTTTCCCATACATTCATTGAACAGATTTTTGTTCAACATTGAACTTCTGTCTGAATTCATATGGTGTTTTTTTTTATCTACCTAAAAAAAATTCCTTAGCATAGAAACATACCTTAGTGTAGAATTAAATGGCCAAGTTGTTGATAAAGCCATAATAAATATTGCTGAATCCCCCATGTCTGTCCTGTCTTCTTCATCA
Organism: Dromaius novaehollandiae; assembly: GCF_036370855.1. Taxonomy (NCBI): domain Eukaryota; kingdom Metazoa; phylum Chordata; class Aves; order Casuariiformes; family Dromaiidae; genus Dromaius; species Dromaius novaehollandiae. The sequence continues at coordinate 8,252,952 of NC_088108.1, forward strand.
TGGCGGGAAAGCATATATGAAGAGAAAATACTTACTTCACTTAAGTTAGTTCTACCAACAGGAAGAAAAAGAAAATTATTTTAAGATTTCAGAGACTGATCTTCTAAACAGGCAAGAAGATTTGAATTGTAAATTACCAGGTTAGAGTTGTTTAAAGGTAAAACCAACCTACTTGTTACTGCATTTTTATTGAATAGAGATTATATTTGGGGGGAAAATTGCTTGAAAAGATGTAGAGAAGAGGCTTCTTATAATATGAGAATGCAAAAAAACATCCATGACGCTGATGCACAGAAACTTCAGAATGTAAAAAATGTGAATAATGTCCCAACAATACTGGAAATTAATTCTTGTTTCCAAGTGCAAATATAACAATGCCCTGGTGTAAAAGGGTATTATTCCACAAGAACACTAGAGGCTTAATTGTATGTATTTAGTCTGTTATGTTTCCTTGTGTAGGTGAGCCGTTAGACATAAAGCTAAGGAATACTCCCACTCTTCACTGGCAGCACAACCTTTACTGCTCTGTCTTTGTGAAGAAAATGAGATAATCAGTTTGCAAAAAGCATAACGTTGGGGAGAGAGAGAGCTTGTCTTGAATTCATCTCTGGCAAGAAGGCTCCCACAGCTCTGACTGGTAAAATTGGATACATGCATAATATGCTTCCAGTTTTCGCTACAGAAGACCTGCTACTTGCAGGAGAAATTTCTAGCAGACATTCATTACAAAAGATTCGCTATTGAAATGAGAACAAAGGTTCCACCAGCAAGATCTCCGAGGATTCACATGTACCTTTTCATAGGTGACATGCTGATACAAGCCCATTCTCGAGGGGCTGCATCAAGGCATAAATCAGCAGTAATTTCAAGCCTGCATGATCATAGCACTATCATGAACAGAGAGAAAATCAATCTGACACCAGCTCAAATAATAGCACTTCTGGGAGTCATGCTATATAGTACAAGTCCACTGGGAGGGTCTGCTTGTCAGAACAATGGCACTTGAAGATGCCGAGTACTTTGACAGACATCAAAGCAAGAAGAAAAGGAGCAGTAAGATCACTTCTCAGGCGCAAGAGTGTCATGCACACAAATGGCAACCTGAGCGATGCTTCAAACGAAGGTGATGCAGATGTTGGTCATGTGGTCAGGAAGTCTCAAAAGTGGTGAAACAGTAGTCAGGTCTTCTTGCAAGAAGTACTTCAAATGCCTGAAAAGCTTTTTAAGTTTTAACTTGGCTGATGTCAAAGTTGTGAAATAATTAGTGGTATTTCTTTCGACAGTAGAAGAGCAAAAGTCAAGAAGACTAAGAAGAAGGCTGAGAAGTTCGTTTCCCAGGTGCAGAGAATAATGGTGGCTTCATAAGTGGAAGCTCTTACACACTGGGACATCATTTGTTTGACTATTTGTAAACTTAATAGACGTTGAAGTTTAAGTCGTGTGCCTAGTATATGTCGGCTGACATTTTGAGCCTACACTGGAAATAAACATGATACTGAATTATTAAAGATACTGCTTTTATTTTGGAAGAATCTAGTCTTAATGCAGCAGAAATAAATGAAGACACCTGCCTCAAGAAAGGTCATCAATCTAAATATGAGCAAATTGCAGCAAAGCTGAGGAGTAGGAAAGGCTAGGGAGAGTCTGGTAATGCGCAAGATACCATGTTCTGTTAGTCTCTATTCAGCTGGGAGGCTTCAGCATTTTGTTTTGGAGATTCTTTTTTGTGGAGTTTTTGCTTCTGCATCTGGAAAAGAAAATCGCTAATGCCACCTGAGGCATTTTCCAACATCTTGTGGGATCTTTCTTTAAGAGACAACAATGAAAACGTAAAAAAAGTACCAGAAAAAAATAAAGCCTACCAGTAAAATTCCCTTTTTGTGCCTTTGTTTACTGTAACATCAACTGATCACAGCTTTTATATTCCGTCAAATGTAATGGGACTTAAATGCTTTCTCACATTTAAATATGTCCGTAAGTACTCTGAGTGTTCAGCGAAGACCTCTTCCTCCAAGTAAAAGAGGAAAAATGAAAATGTAGATGAAATTCCGAGCTGAATATTTTAAATATCGTTGCCAAAGCATCCTAATAACAGTGACAAATGACCTAATAGTTCTAGGGGTTTTCTTAGATGTTCCATAGTATTGATGTGTTGTACATTATCCTCATGTGCTAACCTTATTATGGTACAACATTTAAATTGGTATCTCAAAAAATTAATAATATCTAAGTGGAACATGTTAATTTCCATTTCTGTATTCTCTGAGATACTAAATTGGGTTTTAAAAATTACATTGTTGCTAATTAGGGCTTACTGGGTCTTCTTAATTAAGCACACAGTTGGAAAAGAGACATAGCAATAATTATCTCAATTTGATGGTCATACAGTTTGCTTTATCAACAAATGGCCAAAGCAGAATTCAGTTTTCTTGTCATGTATAAATGAATACAGTACTTACTTTATGGCAGCCCAGTTTTTCTTTTTTTAAACACTGTACCTTACAAAGGGCAATACTTGCTTATTACTAAATAAATACAATGAAGATCCCATTTTTCATATGTGCCTATACATAAACCTCACTTTAATGTATGCCTAACTTTAATGTGTTAAGCTGTAAGATAAATGATAGCATTTACGTAGTATACATTAAAAAAAAAATCTGTAGTAGAGAAAACACTTAAAAAAATAAATATATGCATAACCACAACTTTGACTTTACATTATGATGTTGTTTACCCCTTTTGTTCAGGAGAGTTCCAAGATTAAAATGCATCTCTCATGTAAAAACTTGGTAATTAAGCAGTTTCCTAATTTTAGGTTTTTAAAATGCCAAATTTTTCCTTTGACACCAAAGCTGTAATGATAAATTTGGAGAGCAACCTGAACTTCCATTGAAAAGCATTTTAACGTTTAATCCAGTGTTAATGGATGGTCCCCTCTACAGAGGGACAACACTTAGTTGTCCCAGATGTACTTGAATGTGAAGGGGGAGTGTTCGCTTCTTAAATTCTCTTCTCGTCTTAACATAATGTCTTTTGCTAAGAGCGTAGAGCCATGCCCGTTTCTCCTCCCTGGAGGGAAAAGACTGCTGAAAGGGCCATATGGGAATGCCGCTGCTGTAGCTCAGCCTACACTCTTACATGCTCCAGACTTCCTTTACTTCTTTCTCTTTATTATCCCTGTTTTACAGTGAGGAACTAAGTCGCAAAGACATCAGGTGCCCTGCCCATGTGCTCTGTACCAGCTCTGTGGATGTCAAGCATTTGGTTAGTTTAGCTTAGCCTGCACTTTCTTCACTTTCTGCAGCAATTCTAGTCAAAGTGTCCAGATATTGGGATACTCTAAAATACTTGTCATAGTGTTTTCATTACTAGAATTTATATGATCACAAGTAATCAAATTATAATAATTTTGTCAAATGATTGATAATTATCAAATAATTTTGCAGATTACCTTGCAAAGTAATCAAGAATTGTTTAACCCAAATTACAGTTTTTTCAGAAAAATTTAGAGTTCATTGGATAGCCTGCATCACCCTGGATCACGCAAACTAACCATCCTTCATCCCACCACATAGCTTAATCTCTCGCTCTAGAACCGCCATTGACTCGTACTCGCTAGCATCCAACAACTGCTTTCCAAAAGAAAAACAATAAGGAGGTGTGGGATTTTATAGTCAGTGGCAAGTCTCCAAGTAAAGTAAAGGGCACATGTTAGCTGGGAGTTGTGTGCTGCAGTTGAATAGCTGACATAACTCATGTTTCTTCAGTTCACTTTCAGGTTTGCCATATGCCACAAAATACTGCAACCACCTCACTTACTTCCTGTACAATTGTATTCCGTAGTGTGCTCTTTCTGACATTTTGGATAAAATGGACAATAATTTGAATTACTTTAGCTAGAATTAAATCAGGCTTTCACTAATTTTAAATGAAGACCATTAAATATTAAAATGAATATTTCCCCTCTTGCATATATCACAATGAAAAATACAAATGTATGGACAAGTGTAATCTACTCTTAGGCTAAAACCACAAATCCTCCAGGGAGTGTGTTTAAACCTATGGTATGTCCCTGAGAGCTGTGTTTTGCGTTTGCATATTTGATATAGGAAGAAGTCAGTAAGGAAAGAAAAAAATAAACATATTTCTGCATAGCTTTCTTTTATCTGTACCTCTGTTCTTTTTAAAATGTACTATGTAGTCCATTTCCGGGCAGGAATAATGTATTCATGTGAAAAGAAATTGGTAAGATGGCTATGGGGAAAAGCTGAACAGGAAAATGGATATGGATGTCTCGATATTTCAGATTCTCACTCATACACACAGGGTTACCAGTGGCATCATACTCGGTGATTCACAGTTCATTATGCCATCTTCAAACATCTTTTGACTTTATGATGATAGAAAATGTACATGTGAAGTTTGTGGTTTTGTCTTTTTTTTTTTTTTTTTTTAATTCTGTGTGATCTTTCTTCAGTCAATCATTTAGATGTTGCTTTCAGTTATTCTTTCTTGGTTTTAGTATGAATTTTTTACTCTAGTGGAAAGTGTTATCTTTTTCCATCCTGCAACCTTAGGCAGACTTTCACATTTCTTCATCTAATTCCATGTATCATCTGGAAATGTAATTTGTTCTGCGCTGCTGCTGTTTAGCTGATGCCTTCTCTCTTCCGGCAAGGTGCCGCTCCAAAGCTCTGGGCTCCTTGTAGCTGCTTCAGGAGCTACGCTGGAGCCCATACTGCAATAGAGCCCGTATGTGAAACAGAGAGCTTTAAGGATAACACTTGTAAAATATAAACTAACATTTCGGGGTGATAGTTTTGTTGATCTATACAAGGCTAGACTTTTTTTCCCTCTTTCTTTATTGATATTGCCTTTCTTAAAGGTTTCAAGAGTGTTTGCTTTTGTTTTATTTTTCATATTTTATGGTTTCACATTTCAGAAAGGCCTTTTAGAATGAAGGTCCTTTTCCTTATGCCTTCATCAAACCGGAGCTGAAATTACTATTTGGTAGTTCATTTTCAGGAATCCCTGGTTTGGGGAAGTAATAAGCCATTGCTAACCTTCAAGTAAGAGTGTATGCTGAAGAAAAGCAATAAATGAGAGAATTGAGCAAATGTGCAGTTGGGGCTGGTTGTTGATTGAACAGCCCTTGAGAGTGAGAAGTAGAAATACAGAAGGCTGTCTCTGAATTTAGATTTTATGTAATCTACAGCTGTTTCCTGGTTATATTTTGGTATTATAGCTACAATTTCATTTTAATTCTATATAGTTTGGAATATTTGAATCTTGAACATGGGGCCAGTTGAAGCCAAAAAAAGGTTAAAGTACTTCATGGCTTTGTCTTGTACTTACGGGACACCCTCTTCGGCTGCAAGGCACTCAGTGTCACCCATATGCAGACGTCTCCAGTCAGGTCTGGACTGTAGCGCTAACAAAGCAGATATACCATGGGTTATTTGATGGGGTTGATGGTAGTAATAGGTATGGAAATTTTATTATAAAGGAGCACTCCATCAGCGTGGCCTGATACGAATTTATTCAAAGCACTGTAAAAATACTGTGAACACTCTGGCATTGCTGTGTTTGAATAGAGAGCTTGTTTGTGTGCAGTACAAATGCATACTGTGAGTTTTATTATAAAATACCTATTGTCTAGCAGCGCACTGCATACAGCCTCATCGTGGCCTTTCTCATAAGCCGCAGCTGTTCCAACATTATTTTGTTCCAGAGCAACTAGGGTTTTAGAAAAAGTAGAATATGAAAGTAGGGTTTTGATCTAAGAGGGTGTTTATGCAAAGAGAACATGAAAATAGTGTCTTCTAACAAACTTTGCGTAAAGCATGCATTAAAAATACATCCATATACATATCTGTATTGGTTGCATTGCTTAGAAGATGGTGTTTTCTTTTCTAATAATTCTTTTTGAGTATGTTTTTGATTTTGCAAACCAGTGTTTCGTTGTAAATTTAAATATTTAGTTGTGTATTCTTTTCTTTAAAATTTCTGTATGGTATCTGTTTTAAAGTACACTTGAGAGTTATCTCTGCCATTAGATGCCTAAGTAAATAAAAAATATATATATTTGTGTATGTATATACGTATATATTTTGTTAAAACCTTCACTGACAGACCCACTGATGGAAAGGGCGGAAAAGAGCCATTCTTTGTGAGAAGGAAAGCATCGAGACACTCATACAAAGGTCACTAACAGGACTGTGAGGTTTTATGAGACTTTATCATTTTGCTGACAAGGTCAGCTTGGTATTGATCAGCTGGATGTTTTGTTTAGCTACCTGACAGCCAGTTATTTGGAAAAGCCTGCGTAAAGGTGCAGGCAACATGCTTTGAACTCCTGCTTTATCCAGCAGGAGCAGGATATCCAGTGCAGGAACTCCAGCATTTTGGGGTGTTGTTTGTTACGTTACCTTTTTCCAAGTAAAATAGGAAATAAGGTTACAATTGCCAGTGTTTAGCTTTGCGGTATCGTAACCTCTCTTAGTGCAAGAAAAGCTTGAACGTTCGGTCTGTTGTTCTGTCGCGTGTTTGTGATTCCCGGGAGAGCGGTGTGCTGGAAGTTTCTGTGAAGTCTTTTGGCAGTTCTTGCAAATGATTTGTTGCCTGCTTTCGTACCAGGCTGGGTAGCTGTGGGTTTACGACACGTTAATGCCCTACGCGAAAATAAAGGCAGCCCAAGCTTAGTCCGCGTGTGAGTGAGTGGAGGTGCAAGGTTCCCGTGCCGTTTGAGGCTCGGTGCCGCATCTCTGGCTGTTACGCGAGCCCGTCGTGCCGGAGGGCTGTCGCTAGAGTGGGCAGAGCTGGTTCGGGGTGGGGAGGGAAGAGGTGGCCATATGAGCTGCATCTTCCTTTGGCTGGTGAACGAGGCAGCAGTTCAGGATCTGTCAATTATGATTTTAAGCAGTTGGTTTTCTGTATCCTAAGTTTCACAGATCTGTATGCCATCCTAATTATTTTTATTCCTTAATTAAAGAAAATAAAAAAGAAAAAAAAAAAGCAGGAGTCATCTTTTGTAGAACAACTGCTAAGTAGATGAACTGCAAGGTTATCTTTTAGGGGGATCGTCTGTGTGTTTTTCTGAAGACTCAAGGTGCAGAACTATCTTACTGAGTTTTTTATGTCTCCAGTTGTACCTTGAATATAAGAGATGAGCACAGAAATGTGTATTTTGGGGGGGCAGTATTATTATTTTTTTACAGTAGCAAAAAAATCTAAACTCCAGTAGTGAGCAACATTTGTCTGTTTTGGTTTGGTTTGAGGGTTTTTTTTGCTTTTGTAGGGCCAAACATTTTACCGTTGCATGCACCTGAGGCTGTCTGCATGCATTGCCTTCATGGCAAAATATATGTCTTGTCTCCTACATCTTATCAAAGGTCCTTAAGTTTTCCCCATTTTCCCCCAGTTTCTGTAGCATTGTCTCCATTCGATCCATCAGACGGGTTATAGAGGAAGGTTTTTTTTTGCTGTCCCCATGCATCTCTACAGAGTCATCAGGTAAACCAACCCCACGCTTGTTAGTCAGAGCCTCTTTGCTGTGTCGCGAGCAAGTACTAAGCTTTTTAGTGAAACATTGGCAAATAGCAGCAAATTAAGGAAATACTCGTTGTGAAGGAAAGTGTACGTGTTGTTAGTAACCTGTCTACGGCGGTACCTGCGCACCGACGCGATCAGGCGCGCTCCGTGCAGAAGCACTGGGGCTCCTCGCTGCGACGCTGCAGGGAGTTTGCGGGGAGCCCCTGGGGCGGGCAGGCGGCTGCGTAGCGCTTCTTAGGTCTCTTTTTTTCTCTAAGAGAGCTTTCTTACTGCCTGGGGTGCTGCCAATCCTACTGTGGTAGGAGGAGACTTGAACTTTGCTTTGTTTATGCTCCGGCTCTTTATCAGGTGCTGGTCTCTTTGCTTCCGAAGAGCTATTTCACGACTGGCTTTCCAGGCAGTTTTGGTGGATTAAACTTCTCCGCGCACCGACCAGCAGCGAAGCGCTTTCTCTGTTTCTTACATTTGCCTTTTGTGTGTTTGTTTCCATGTTTCCTGTGGTTGGTTTTTGGCTAATGGAAAGGTCCCCTCAGAGGTGAGAAGGTGCCGGGTTGGAAGCCCCTGTCTGAGACGGGGAGGGACCCGGTGCCGAACCCCACAGCGAGCTCCTCCCTGCTGCTGCTGCTGCTTTAGTCCTCAAGAAGCCGTGAGCAATGGTTGCTAGTTGAGCAAGGTCTCCTTCAACACCTGTGGCCGTGGTCCTCTGGCAATGATGGAGCTGCCTTTGTTATTACATTTGTTTTCCTAGGTTAATAGCATCTATTAATCTAAAAAAAAAAATGATTTTTTTAAGAAAGAGATGGCTGTTCTTGTAGGGGGAGGCTGGGGAGCCGTCCCGCCGCTCTGCAGGGTGCTGTGTGGTCCCTGCTACCCCGCCGCAGCATTTGCATCGCGGTCGCTGGTGGAAGCAGCGGGGCGAGAGCGAGGTCAGCGGACGGGTGCAGCCCCGCGGGCTTGGCGGCAGCGGGGCGGCCGGCGGAGGGCTGCCGGCCACGCGCTGCCTCCTGGAAACGCCCGCGCCACGCAGCTTAGAAGGAAAATTCCGTGTTTCCCAAGCCCTGCATGTCCTCCTAGAGGAACAGGCTGGAGTTTCTTGCCTCTTTGCCATGTCTGCTGGTTTTCTAAAGTGTGCACTCTGTTGGTTTTGATTAAGTGTAATCTGATTTGCAGCAAAGTACTTCAGAAGGGTGAACTTTCCGGCTTCTAGGCCTCATTTTTAAAAAGATACAAAGTGTGGTTGTCATTTAAGATAGATGTGCCCCTCTTTAGAGATGTAACAAGTGCTCAGTCAGAGCTTTAATACCAAACTGGTATTTTTGTAGCATATTGCATGCAAAAAGTACCATTTTTGTTAGATCTAGTGGGACAGTGCATAGGATTTGGGTTTGGTTTTTCTTCTTCAATTTAATGTTATTTTAATAGTATTTAAAAAAAGAACTAAAACAATAAAACATGTCCAGATTCTTTCCTGGATAGCAGTGATATAAATTCAATTTAACTGGTTTATATTGATTAAAAATAAAATTGGGCCTTTGTGAGCTGAATATTTATGTATAGCTGATTTGGACCTTTTTTTTCCCCCAGGACTGTTTCCTTAAGGAATTCCAGCTGCTTGTTTTCATGCCTCTAAGCCTATTTAATCAGAGATGGAGCAGATGGACTGCAAACCCTACCAGCCACTGTCTAAAGTTAAACATGAAGTGGATCTAACTTACACGAGTTCTTCAGATGAAAGTGAGGATGGGAGAAAGCAGCGGCAATCTTACGACTCAAGAGAAACTCTGAATGAGTATAGCCAAGAGCTCAGACTGAATTATAACAGTCATAGCAGAAAAAGAAAACCCGTTGACCAATCCGCTCAAGGTAAATTGTTGATTTTATTTACTAATTGTGATTATTGCTTTCTGGTTACTTACTAAAAAGGCAAACGTTTTGCTTTCAAAGGTTTGTTGCAACAACTGACTTCTTTTACCCACTTCTACGAACCGTAATATCAGAAAAGTAGCAATTTTTTTTGAACTAAAATCACTTTTCTAGCGAGATGGAGTGACCACTATTTTGGAGACCATTGCATGATAATTATGGATAAATTTATCTTTAGTAGTGACTACTCTCCTTACTAACCTTGACTGGTTAATTATTTTATTACCTTTATATATGTTGTGTTTAGGTACAAAATCAGCTTTGAGGTTGTAGGATATATCTGCATGTGCTCATAAAGCTTATGAATGAATTAAAATGCAACAGTCTTCTTAAAAAATAAATAAATAAATAAATAAATCATCTAATCCTACAAATAGCCAACTCAGTTAAAAACTGAAGGATAAATAATGTCTTATCAGAAAAAAAGTAAACAGTTAAGTTCCCTTTTAGGCTTCTGCATGACATGGACCAAAGTCTAGGACAAATATTTGAGAGCTTATGCTGTTTGAGCCGACATTAGGAAAAGCTACTGTTTGGAGAGAGATAAAGGCTAAAAACTAGAATGGGCTTAAAGAGGTGAGGAAGGAAATGAGCAGGATTTACTGCAACATTCCCTGATAGACTGCTTCTCATGGGAACCCGCTTGCTGTGTTTAACCCACTTGTCTGTACAAAAAGTGTCAATGTACTGCCTTTATCTCTGTCACAATTTGTGACTGTATGGTGGAGGAAGGAGAATGTTTTTTGGAATCGCAGTGCCTGTCAGTGCAAGAAAGTCCTGTCCCTTTTACAACAGCAGAAACAATACACTGTGGGAAGTGGCTTGCTGCTCTTCAAAGAAGTGGTTAAATGGATCCATCATAGTGTGGCCAGTATTTCTGAGTTAGAAAGCTTGGTACTTTTCTAAGGTGGTGGTGGGGAACCAACCAATCAGCCAACCCAAAAACTCTTCCACCACCACCACCCCGACCCTATTTTGCATACTAAAACAATTTTCCTTTTGGACAAGAAGATCAAAAGTTGTTCTTGAGGATGGAAAGTCATCTCCTCTGTGGTATGTAAATTAATGCAGAAATTAGAATAGCAGTGCTATGTAGCTAAAGAGCTGTTTGGATCACTGTAGGTTTTGTTGTTATTGCAGATATTTTGAATCAAATTACCTTTGTGCTACTGGTGTTGTCTAAAAGTAGCTATAATTCATTGGAGAAATTATCCCTACCAGATATCCCAGAGACCCCCTCAATACAGATGTTCCCTCAGTACAATTACAGAACTGCAATAGTGAAAAAAGTCATGAATACAGATTTCTACAAATTACTCTGTACAAAGACATATGTTTGATTCATGAGAAGTGAGTTGATCTTGCATAAGATATGAGGATTTGGTTAACTAAGGTAGTCTGTGCTGCAGTGATTGGAGATCATGTTGATGTACTTGTAGATCTACTTAAACTACCTTCCTCATTACTGATAGCTGTGGCTATGAAAGCATGACCTTGGCGTTGACTAAGCCTATGAAGAGCTCCTCATTTACCAAGCTTTGATACAATCAGTTCCCAAGCTAGTTTTAGCCCAGCCAGCTTGGATAATGGCTGCAATCACTATATTGTAGGCATAAAAAAATCAGCCTGTATGTCATATGTTGAATTTGTTTTTCCAGATCAGTACTTTTGAAAACAATCTTGCTCATAATTTTGGAGAAGTGGTCAAATTAGTGTGCATTTCTGCAAGAAGTTGTCAGGCATGAGTTTTTTCCCATTCATTCAGGGCTGGCCTGTTAGGAATCAGACTTATGCTTGAACAGACCAACAAGTATTTTGTACTCATTGTAAGATTGTTTTATTGGAAATATATGTCTAAAGTTTTTTCCCGTAAAATTAGCATCTGGAACATGCCGTATGAGTTTGCGGTTCTTTTATGAGCATTTATATTTTTCTCCTTGGAAGTAATATATTCTTGTACTCCTTCAAACTGTAGTATGAGGCTGGGTGTCCATGTTTGTAGAAAAGCACTTTTGCCTGTGTTATATATAGTCTGTCAGTATGCAAGGCAGCACTTGAATACTTGCTTACCTTTACACACTTTATCATTTAGTATACACTGCTTGTTTTGTTGTAATATTTAGCATAAAGGTGTTTTTAAAAACGTACTTGTATTTTGAATTGTGAGGATGGAGCTGAACCTCACTTGTCATACTAAAAATCAGTTTTCTCCTGTGACAAATTCAGGTTGGTATAATTCAGTTAGTAATTGCACTGCTAAGCATATCTGTTTGACTTCCCAGGAATTCATCCCCATATCTTTCTAGTGGTTTAAATCATACAGATTTGCTCTGCCACAAATTTAACCCAAATGTTTGGCCTGGCGGGCATCATAGAGATTTGAAATATAAAACTGGTTGAGCTGAAAATTCAAGCAACAGCAAAACAGGTTGTAAAGCTGAGTATAAAATTTCATTCATCAACTTTTTTGCTTTGATTACAGTTCTGCTGTGTTGTTTCTGAAAGGACAGCCAGCTTTAGTGGTACAAGTCCTAGGAATTGTAGAGTTCTTGGAGATTCTTGATACTTGCTCAAACAATACCAGAAAATAATAGGTTCAGTTTTGGATTGTGAATCTGGCATGAATCCGTAAAACTGTATATAGAATTTGTGTTTTAAATATATCCTTTTCTAAAATTCCTTTTCAACATTGCTTCAAGAAAGCTTTTCTCATGTTTGGCACATCTTTCCAATTTAAACAGAACAAAACCCTCTGCAGTGTCCCTTTTCAAAGGGGATTTTTCTGCAAGGAGAAAGCTATTCGAGGCAATTGCATATGACCATTATATAAGAATTTTCTGAATATTAAATATGGAGCCCTATTTTCTTTCTCTATAGAAAAGCTAAGATACAGAGGTAAAAGGAACACCCATACGTGCCAGCCCAAGTAGTGACACAGTGTTACTCTTCAGCCACTAGTTAGGTGTGAAATAATGCTCAATCCTTAAAATATGCTGAATTAATTGCAAAGTTAGGGTAAAATCCAACATTCAGTTTGACGTTCATGCATGAAAGGTGTGAGAATAGATGAGGAAACAGCCATCACTACAGTCATGAGTAAAGTGATAATGATGGAGGATGAGAGAGAAATCAAATATGAGTTCTAATTGTGAAGTGTGAGAGCAAAATCATTTCACAATAAAAAAAAATAAAGAGAAGCTTTTATCAGGAACAACGTAGTGGTATATGTTTGTACTGATCTAGTTTTATAAAAAGAATCATCAGTTCAAATGTTTATGGAAACTGATGTGCATCAGGACATTGTATTCTGCTATTAAACATTTTAGTTTTTATAAACTAGATTGGGCAATCTCATCTGCCCTTTAAATAGCTTCAGAGTAAAATGTGATATGTTTCTCAAAATATTGATACCAAATCACTTTGCCTCCTATGAAGTTTTTTGTTACTAGCAGTTCTACTATTTAATTTTGACTAGCAACATTGAGGATTAATTTCCGTGGAAGACCTTAGCTGAAATCTGAGATTGTGTAAATTTGTTATGTATGGGTATTTGTGTTTGCATATATAGACAATCTGTCTAAACAAGATCTCTAAGTTTATATGGCATGAACCCAAAGTAAATATTGTCAGTGTTCTCAAACATATCCTACAGTATTTGATACCATTATTAGTATTTTGACAAATATCTTCTCCGTCATAGTTTTTGTTGAAGAGCCTTGTGATCTTGCAAATTGTGAACTACTTGGCTTTATAGGTTGAAAACAATACACAGAATGCTTTAACTTTTTCAATATTCTTGTATTCCTTACAGTTCTTGAAACTGTATCTCAAAGCTTCTTCCAAAAGGATTGGTTTCTTTGTTATTTTTCACAAGTCTTATAGGTAGGAATATGAAAGAAAAAATCAACAATAAATACAGAATTAATCTATTGAGAGACTATTATTTGAGCTGTGATTTCTAGACATTATTCCTGAGATCTAGTACTGATGTCCCTCTTGGAGTTTCCAGTGTAAGACAAATGATATCTTCGGAGTTACTTACCTCAGGAACTTGCACTTACTTGACAGATCTAGGTTTAACACGTAAGGCAGGCAGAGCTCTATTACTGGCCTAACAAGTGGATGTGAGCAGATGCAAAAACCTCCTGACAAAGTATTAATTCACTACTGAGGATGAAATGCTAATCGCATAATGTGTAAATCTTAAAAGACAGAGTTTTTCATCATTGAAACGTCCAAACTGCTGTCGGTCGGAGGGTGTGTAACCCGCAATGCAGTGTCCTCGCAAGGAGAGCCTACAGGGTGGATTCCTGGCAGACCCCGACTGTATGGTACCTGGCAGACCCTGTCTAATAGAGTTCAGATATTGGCGAACCTAGTAAATTAACTCTTGGAAGAATTGGTAAACAGTGTTTTGTAGAACTGGCAGAACTTATGCGATACTTTGTTTTTGCTAGGAAACTTGATTGGATTGATGGAGCTGGCTGGGAGGAAAAATTTCTCACAAGGGGTGCTGGACAGAGACCGCACTTCTGGTTTCTTTGTGGCCTGCTTACGTCGCCAGCACTCCTGTTTTCTTCCACAGTTTCCTCTGTTTCCACCAGAATAAGCGTGAAAGGGATTGAACTCTGCAAATATTGGCAATATAGAGAAGCTTTATTCTTTCTGGGCTAATTCTAGAGAAGGCTAGTTTAGAGGAGCGAATTCCTGGTAGGGCAAGCATCTGGGATTGAGTCACTGGCATCATAAAGTTTATTGATCGTTAACAGTATGAGCATACGGCAGTAAATTTCTGGTTAGACAAACATGTATTTCCTGGCAAGCTAAATGTATTGAACTGCATTATGGGCAAGGCAAACTGGAGTTATTCCTAGCAGGAAGATCCAGTAGTAAAAATCTTCTGGTAAATGTGTGCGTTTAGGAAAAAAGAAAAAAACCACTAGTGTTACTATTAGTTCTAGGAAACACTTTAGACTACTTCACCAAAATGGACGTTTTCTGCTTTTGGTCTGAGAAGTGAGGAGAAATCCTGTTCGTAGGACAAAAGCTGAAGATTGGTGACAGCGCAGACCAGATGTAGAAAACGTGTCTGAATTGCCTTCAGGTGCCCTGAGTAAACAGATGCAGGTAAACGGGCGAGATCTTCCCGGAGCGACCTGCGCGGGCCGCGGGGGGAGGCCTGGGCGCTGGGCGGCGCGGGGGGGCCCTGCGGCTCCGGGCCCCTTCTGTTTCGTCCCCGATTCTCGCCTTACTGCTTTTGCCATCGCATTCTCGTTGCTGCACTTCTGCAACTTTCTAGCTCTGGTTGTAGTGTGGGGGCAATAGAAACACTCTGATGCTGGAAAGCACTTTTTTTTCCTTAGAAAAGACAAACGATGTGCAAAGTACAGGAATTGGCAGTCTGTTTTGTTATGCTTTTAACTTCAGCAAATTTAAGCTTACTAGGAAGGGAGATTGAAACACAAGCAGCTCTAACTTCATATGACCAGTCAAAAACAGTTTTATTTAACATCAGAGACATAAATATAAGGCATGCTGACAAGTACTAGTAGGAAATTGTCCTGTCAGGAAAATGTCATGGTGTTTTTTTGTCATCTGTGAAGCAGCAAAAGCTTTTCACACAGTGGCTATGTTCCTCTCCGATTTAAGGATGTCGTAACTCCATCCAGGCCTGCGGATCTGCTGTGTACCACGGCCATGGAGAGTAGAATTTGGGCTGCGTGTAGCAAGTGCTCCTTGTTTCAATTGCTGTATTTTTAAGTGACATATAAAGATAAAAAAGCCAATTTTTATCAGCTGTTTCCATTAACCTGTTTTATATATAACACTAGAATAATATTTTGGCATACCCGAAGTTCATGGTCTCATCAGCTCTCGCAGAGAAAATTGATGCCAATGGAAAGCCTGTGATTTTTCATCACTTTAATAGACATTTGGAAGACTTTATTGCTTAACTTTGACAGTCATATTTACAGCTTGTGTATATTGGCGTAACTTTATTGAAACCTGGAAAGTTGAGTCTTTCCTCGTTGAATTTAGACCTTCCGTGCTTTTAAACCTCCTTAAAGAGCAGTTAATACTCTCTTAGTTCTACTAGGTTGCGTCCCCAAACTCTCACTAGGATATTAAAAAGGTAGTGTTCACATATGAGTGCTACCCTCCTGATTTAATGAGATGAGGATAAAATAATTCAATATAGCTCTTACATGCTAGTTGCATACTTGGGAGCACTGGCCAATATTATTCATGAGACAAAAACTGCCTCAGAATATTTTAATGGTTATATATTGATGAGTAGATGGGACATGGCAAAATGCATTTTCTATGTTTGCAGTGGGAGGGAGCTCATTAGTTTTGAAAAGGGCAAAGAAAATTGTGAAACAAAAAGTAAATTCACCCTTAAAAGAACCACTGTCATTTTAGAAATATGGTAGATTTAAACTCTTCAGTTGGGCAGTTATATACTTTTCTCATTCTCAACATTTTCTTTATGATGATATTTGTGGGTTTAATGAAGGGTGGGGTTTGTGTGGTTTTTTGTTTTGTTTTTGTTTTTGTTTTTTAAACCTTCAAGCTACATAGTTCATTTAGGACGAAGTGTTGAGGTGCTGAGGAAGGTGATGGTACTCTGCACTGGGGAAGGAACCCTTCCCAAGTTCCCGAGGAAGAGGGTGGGAATGGGTTGGTTACAAGAGAAACCAGTCATTTTTGCAAGAACTTACCTTGAAACTCCATAGCTTGAAGGAAGAAAACAAAGATAAAAGATTTCTGGTAATACATTATTATTGGATAGGGCTTTTTTCAAAAATCCTGAGGGACTTTGTATTGTAAGAATCTGTTCTCGCTTGTTTGTATATGCCAAAAGTTTAACCTTTAGACTGCAGTTTTCCTTGCTATTTGTCTTCAAAATTATTTTTGCTAATTTTAGAAAATCCTCTGAGAACCTAGTTTAAGTAAGTTTTGTACCTACATACTTTGGAGCAGGAACTTGAAACACAGCAAAGAAGAGATGTCGGTATTAGGGATATTTAATATATACCTTTTACTGTCCTCCTGAGAGGGACTCATCTTTCAGTAAAGGCTGATTTAAAAGGCCCTATAGATTTCTGCATATACTAATGGAGGGAAGCAACAGCTAGTAAACTCAGTCTCAAGCTGCTGTATACCATCTGGTCTTAATGTTTGAGCTTCATATTGTCCAAGAAAACTGCACGCAGGGCGGAGAAAAAGAACCCACACTTTGAAAGCTTTAGTGCGTTGTCTCCTCCTGTTCCCTTGCAGAGCCACGGGCTCCTGTTGGGCTGTGCTGTGCTGCCTTTGGCTGGCTCTGTGCTAATTACAATGATGTTACTGTCTCGGAGAGAAAACCGGTGTGATGGGGAGTTCCCTGTGGCTTCCTGGACTGAAGCCTTCTCCTCGAAGCGGGGAGTATCTGCTAACTCCAAGGAGAGGAAAAGAGGCACAAAAGATTCAGGCCTCCTATAAGTGTTCTTGTTTGATTTGCCAAGTAATTGGAAATTTCTCTCCTTGGAAAAGCTGGGGGGAGGAAACTATCTTTCGTGGCTTTATCTTGGTAGGAATACTTTTCTTCTCCCCTTTGTCAAATCAATATACATGTGCGAACAGCATGTACAAAGCCTCTTTTCCCCTAGACTGAAGTGGACTCTCCCTTACTAGATGACAAACGTGTTATAAAACCTTGCAACCTGCTGTCCCCATTCCATAATGCTGTTTCCAACCTTATAATGTCTACCATCATTTCAGTGAAAAATGCTGTGTATTTTTCAAAAAGAGTTTCATTCTTGTAAGTAATTCCTTTGATTAAAAAATGAATATATGAGAGGGGAAAAGCTATCAAAAAAAAAGGAAATAATTTAGAGAAAGATTACAGTGCATTTCCAATCCCCTGTTAACAGATCTCATCTGAGGAATAAAAAAACATTTCCCAAATGTTAAAAAAAAGCTTAACAGTCCATTTTGCAGTGTACAGATGTAAAAGAAGGTCCAAATTTCCATTTTCTTCTCAGAATCACCACATTTCTGTAGTGTAAAATGCCAGAAGTCATAGATATAAAAATCAGGAGCGAGGAACCCAGTCACATTCACAGATGCCAAGGTACCGCAGTCCTTACAGCAACCATCACCCAGTGCTAATGCTTCTCTCCAGTAGTGTCTTAAGCTTTTGGGTTACCCTAATATGTTGTGCATTCTGGCCTGGCATTATATTTGTCAGAGTGTGCAAATGATACCAGAATACCTATGAAATGCTTCTGCTAAATTAGTAGAGCATCTTCCCATAACACTTTGAAGTGTCCAAGAAGATCTTCCATGAGTTAAAGCAGAGATATAACCAAACGTCACGGCAGAATAACTGAGCAAGTACTATGGGACGTGGGAACAAGTAAGCAACTCCGTGTCTGTCCCACGAGCCGGTTTATCATACACGCTCTTGCTGTGGCTTTTATGTCACGCTTTTTGAAACAAAGAAGAGCTGTCTTTCTTTTTGGAACTAGAAATAAACTCTGGTTTGCTTATCTTCATTTATAGAGCAGATGCTGAAACAAAATAACATTTCTTCCCTGTGTTTCTCAATTATGTATCTGTCAGAAGGTTTTGTACTGCCTGAAATAACGAACTGTCAAGATGTAACTTGGTGAGTAGATGACATTGCTGGTAATGTGGTGAAGCAGCAGGGTGGGTATATCTTAAGTCATTTAGAGTTTGAATTAGTATTTCCTTTGAGAATTAGACTCAAATACTTCTGAACTTAGTTTTGCATGTATTTATGTTAAGTAAATTATATACGTGATTTAAAATCTAAGGTTCTATTTTCAAAGCTTCAATTTTATTGGAGTTTTGGAGTTTTTTGCAGTTTCCCCCGACCGTCACTCATTAGGAAGGCTTTGCAAGCAGATGCAGTATCCTCAGCTCAGGTGGGAAAAGCAGCGTGAGAGGAATAAAGTAATGTTCAACACCAGCAGATTGATTTTTTTCCAAGTACCAGTTATACAATGAAGGAATGAGTATTGAGCGAGGTTGGTACGGCCAATTCCTGCTGCAACCTCAGGAATCAGGCAGAGAGTCTAGAAAAGTTGCATATCAAAATATAACTAGTTTGTGTGAAAATCACCAGGAGCTTATGGAGTCGGCAAATTCAAATCATAATCTTAGCATGGTGACTAATGAAACATGAGTCAAGCTAGGCAAACTTTCGGAAAGATTAACTGTATTTTATTCAGTATTAATGGGCTGGAATTAATAACTGCTACAGATGTTTTAATTCTTCTTGGAAAGAAACTAGCAATGGACTGTCTCAGGAACTGAATATCGGAGGTGCCGGTCTGACGGGGCTTTTCTCCTACGGAGTTTATGGTAACTGAAAACGGCCGTGTCCGACGGGCTAGGTTCAGCGGCGCCTTGGTCGTCGCAGCTGACGTTTGAGGTGCCCCTGTCCCCCACAAGGGACCACCTCTCGGGCAGTATCACTCAAAGCTGTGCAGGTCAGGTCCGCGCTGGAGGGAGCGTGCCTCGCCGGTGCGCGGAGCGGGGGCTCTGGGAGGCCATCCGCGTTTGCAGTCAGCAGCCGTCCGTGTGAGCTGAAGAGGTTCTGGTGACAGTCGAGATGTGCAAAAGCAGTTGGAATATTTCCTTAAATAGCAGGTTTCCCTCTTTTGTTTGCTCTCCCGGGATAGCACCATAAATAATAGTGTGCATTCTCATCTGCATTTCCGTTAGTGTTTAATTTTCAGTTAATTATTTAATCAATTGCTTAAGACATTTAAAACACCCATTCCAGTGAACAAGTAGGTGCAACCTAACCATGGCTATTGATAAGTGAAATTAATGTTGTTGTGCATATTTCTTAATTTAAACATTGTTTATATCATTTTACTCTTAAGGCATTTTTCCTGGAATTCCTAGAGTGCTGTATAACAGTGGAACTCCAAAAATAGAAATGAAACTATAAAGAATGGTGGATTAACTTTAAAATCCTAGAGCTTCTTAAGGTCTACTAAAACCAAGAGGCACTACTTTTTTGTAGATGGCATCTCAAAATATCACAAAGTACACGTGAAATAAAAAGCATACTGCTGCCTCTTGAACAAAAGCAGTGAAGGTGGCCTGTGGAAGGACCGAATGTGATCAGTCCTCTACTTAGAAAAATAGGTGGGGTTTGCTGTTAGGGTGTTACCACAAGATAAAAAAATTGTGTAACTGTTTCAAGTATTGAGAAAAATCCAGTGTAGATACATGAACTGTTTTGCAAAACTTTATTAACAAAGTTAATAGTAGCTAAGCTTCCTGAGGCTAAGCTATATTTGGATCTAATTTTTAAGTTTATTTGAATTTTGGTTTTCCCAGTGAATAGAGAGGTTTTTATTCACCTGATTTGTTAGATGCTTTCTCACTAATTAATACATAAATGTAAAGATTATTTGCATTTAAACAAATGAAGGTGTATTGGTCTAAAAGTGATCTAAGTAGGGGGGTAGTATGGCCCAATGGCTTAAACTGTGTGCTCCATCGGAAGGTTTTGTTGAAGCTTTCTAACATTTGCCCGGTATTGATGGTTTTGGATTCCTGATGTACAGCGGACAACAGTGTAAGCAGCAAAATATTTGCCAAAAGTGCGTAAGGTTCCCTTGCTTCCAACTATTTTAATAGGATGAAAAGTATTTAGAAGTATTTTAAAAATTTGAGTTTCTATTCGTTTAATATTACATAGCAAAATTATTCACATCTAATTTTAACATTATCATCTAAAACAATATATCCTAGGAGTAGATTTTTGTTATGTACAAAAATTCTAAAAAAATTCGGATAAAATAATGATTGATTATTTACTGGTATGTTAATTTCCTGATGCACTCAGTTTATTGGTAGCTGGAAGAGGGAAGCTTATTTGTGCTTTCACTGATTAATTATAAAATTTTATACTTCCGGCATTCGACAGAGGGACTTGCATGCTTTGCTCCAACACTGTTCAGGATGTGAGTAAATAATAAAAGTAAACATTCACAATATGTGGAAATATGATTAATGCAATAATACAAAAAAGGTGAAGTTTTCTTTTTCAGATGCCTTTTTGTGGCCTGTGAAACAGGCATACAATTTTCTTGGTAATGAAAGTTTTGAATCGTGATCAAAGAGGATCTTGATGTGTTGTTTAAATATCAAACTTTTTCTTACCTTTCAAACACTTGCATGAAATTAATGGTTTGCCAACTTGACCTCTTTATGTCACTGTCTATTGGCATGAAGAAAAAAATTTGCGTTTTCTTATGGTATTATATTGAAGACATTGTAATTTTATAATTTTTAATAAAAATCATATCAGGGCACTGATTACATGGTTTTCTGTCATGTACTTTTGGTACATACCCTTAATCCTTCTTAATAATGAAATTAAAGAGATTGTTACTTAATTATTTTTAGTTGAACAAAAGGATCACGTAGTGTTCTACATAAATGCAGCTGTTTAGTTCAGTTGGAGGCAGGAATTGATTTTAAAATTTCTCTACAATATTTTCCCAGTGTTATTTTCATGGGAATTTTCAAATTCCTTGCTGCAAATGTGTGTATAAATACAGAGGGGAGTGTGTGTAGTATTGACACAGTACAAGTTTTACTTGCATTAGTTTAAGGTGCAGTTTTGTATCCTGTCTACTCCAGAAAAATACCCAGATTTTTTTTTCTGAGATTTCTTTGTACATGTTGGAGGTGCTATATTTTAAAGGAAATGCGAAAGTTGGAAGTGTGTGTGTACATGCATGCAAACATTGGAATAATTTTTGCATTCCCTGATTCTACGGTTGGAGTCAGTTATTACATATTGGAACAGATAAATATTAGAAATATCTAATAGTTGTTCCCAAATGCATTCCCCTGTGCTGGTTGGAAAATGCATGCTTTCTATCACTGTAGTTTCTTTTCTCGCCGTGTATGTGGGATTGGATTGCAAAATTTATTTCTCTGTGGAAGGATATCTCAATACCAAATTCACAAAGAGAAAGGCATGGTATGAAAAAATCCTTGTGTTTCAACAGAAAGAGTGAAGAAATTATGTGCCTGTTCTTACTGGAAAAGTCCTCGTTCATGTGAGCGTATGTTGGATGGCCGTCTTGTCATTATCTGTTATGAAAATAATGATGAACATAACAATACACCTCTCTGCATTGACAGCACTTCTCCACCCATTGTCACTACTGTCACGCAAAGTATATCTTTGTTCCTTTAAATATGTTGCTTTTATCTTCCTGTGTATCCAGCTTTTCTGATTCACTCCTGTGTTCGGTAGTATTTAGTGTGTTCTATTTAGAAAAGTAAAATGAGCAAGAGAATAATAAATGTACTGGATTATCTGTCTGTGCAGCCTTACTGTGCGCTGCGCAGGGTTCGGTGTCCCAGCCCCACTCACCTTGTGCGTGTAGCAAAAGGCAAAGCGTCCTTGTCACCTGCCTTTTCACAGGCCTTATGCCGCTGCCAAAGGTAAAACTAACTCTGAACAAATGGACTTAGGCATCTTACTCGGTACTGTATTCTGCCAAAGAGGTGGCTGAATTTCTGCCTTACGGTTTCGTCATCACTTCCTCAGCATTTAAACTTTGTTTTAGGATGTTTACTTGGGTATTTTTTAGGTTCTTCTGTTGATCTTTTTTTTTTCTCTCTCATTTCCCAAGGATTCATTTTGCTATATAATGCAAAAAACATTAGTTTTTACAGATTTTTAGTCTTTAAAGAAACTATTAGATGTGCATTCGTGTTGTGCTTTGCTCTTTGGATTGAGACTGTGTATTCTGCTTATGGCTAGTAATATGAAAAACACAAGTCTCAGTTTTTCTGTCATTCATACTAATTCTGTATGCCATCAGTCCTTTGGCTTCCCTAGTCACATTACTGTAAATCAGAAAATAATCATGTCTTTATGTAATTTGTAATTTTTTAGTTGTTAATAATGTAGCTTGTGTCAATGCATACACAGAATAGTGCTTTATCAGAAATATATAATGAATGTTTTCAGAAAGGACATATTCATAGGGTTTATTTGTCTATTTTGCTTTGTACACAGGTTCTCAAAGGATTAACTTCAGCTGTCGATTCTAGGGATACAGTTCTTGCTAGTATCAGTGAGAATTGTGCCTATAGATTTGACATTAGTTTAAGCTGAGATAGTAGTAGTGATTACCGAATGTTCACAATGGATTGTCCGCTATTGATCTGTAGAGTGTAGGTGTTCAGGAAGAGTAATTCTAATAATTTGCTTTTATTCTGTGTATAGAAAAAGAATCTGCCTTCAGTCAATCAAAAATTAAAAAAGCCATAATGGATTATTTGTCCATTTTTATATTTTAGCTGCTGGATCAGATTTTTTGAGATCTTCATGATCCATGTCTTTAAAATATCTCTTGGCTCCTCCCTACACTTTTTATTTTTATTTTTTAATAGTACTATCCATTATTAAAGTTTGGCTTGCTTCCCAGAGATGGCACAGATGCAGAAAGGGAGTGATGGCTCCGGTCAGCTGGCTGGATTGCACGTGCCTTCCTTGTGACTCCGAAGCTGTCACGCAGACGGCGATATATAGTGTCTACCATTTCTAATGACAACCTTCACCATTGTATACATTTATTTACTGTTATTCACTTAAATACTGCTGTTTTGCAGTTTAGAGTCAGTGTAGGTTCATGCTTTTTTGGAACCAGAAGATACAGAGAGTGTTTCCTTTTTCTTTCATTATCCTGTTGGGCTCTTCTCTGTTTCCTGAAGTCTCTGTTATCCCATGTAGCTATCCAGCTCATTTTTGGTCATGAAGGGAAGGATCCTTCAAAATAATCTAGTTTGCGGTCTGCATTTTTTTTTAAACAGTTGAAAACTGCTTATACACTTAAACATTTCCTTTTTTTTCCTACACTTCTGCAGTCTGATGACATCTACTTAAAAAAAAGTTCATAAAGAGTGTTAAAGTCTCCTGCTGAAGTCCCACTTTGATGGTCATTGTTCTTTTGAGTCAAGTGCCAGGTATTCAAACCAGGTAGTCAGAGGGTTATACCAGTAGCAAGGAAATCAGCAGATGAAGTGTACCTTTTCGAATTGCTGCCTCTGAAAATTTTTGTTACTCTAATTAAATGAGATGGTCTGATAGGAGAAGATTTTGGAGTTTTGGAGAAAAGGAATAGGTAATGTTGGGTACCTCAGTGCTATTTACTGCTTCCAGAATCAATAGCAGCCCTGTATTTACTGCTGTAGGGCTGAGCATGCCTTCAAGGCTATAAAAGTATGTTTAAATAGTTCTCAACCTTGTATTCAGAGACTAACGCAGGGAACAAGGCTGCTTATTGCAGACGGTTTCTCCAGTTCATGAACTCCTGGCACCCGTATATATGTCATGCAGCTGCACTAGCCCTCAGCACAAAGTAAACCAGGTCTGCTTTGGCCAACTTCTCCATCACATTATTACCACTCTCCAGTAAAGTATTCAGCCTGGTATTCACCCATGTGATGACTATTTATTTGACAGATAATTATCACCATACCTCAGCAGCTCCATGCAAATAACCCAAACTTCTCACATCACCAATCATTTCTGCCACTGTTCTGGCAGCATGAAGCTTCATGCTTTAATAATGTTCCATCATTTGAGCTGTAAATTTTGAGTGAAATGACCATGACTGGGGTTAGGAAACTCTTCCTTCCCTTTATTCAATACTTGAGGTTTTAAGAAAGGGAAAGAAGAGGCATCTGCCACTCATCTTCTCGTGTGCTGCCTTAAATCCCACACCTGAATTTGAGGTAACAGCATAACAGACATAAACAAGGATGTTTCCTGAAACTTTGTGCTTTAATTGAGAATATATGCTTTGATCGATTAAATGTTCAGGCATTGTATTTCAGTATTTTCAAGTTTTTCTCAACGGTTATAGCAATTAAAAAAATCTTGGTCCTTAAATTGGCTATTGTAATGGATTTCCCTGGACTGTCAACTGAGTGGAATAATGCTGCTAGCAAATACATGTATTTCAATTTAGTTTTATTATCTCTTTAGATGACTTATAGGCCTAAAACATTTGAAATGCCTAATAAGTCCTACTGAAGAAGCAAAAAAGGAACATAAAGGCAGTTGTCTCTCTTTTGTGCAAAAGTTATTTTTAAGATGAATAAAAGCCCTAAATAAAAAGTAGCTGCAATAGGAATAGAAGCTGTTAGAGAAGATCAGCCATAGTATCTGCAATGGTTAGGGTTCAACACCAGATTTTCTGTAACTGATGTATTTACTTGCTTGGTGTGTTTGGCAACATTCATGACAAAATTTTACATTATTTGTGTTGTTGTTTCCTAAAAGTCATCCCCGAGCCTGCTTCAACAATCCTCCAGGTAGGATTTCAGCAAACTAGTCCAAGCAGGCAGACAGCCGTATTAAAAAGGAAGACATTGACTTGTGAGACTTTTTGGCCAGTATCACTTAAATTTTTCTGTAACAGTTCATTCAAAGGTTGCCTCTCTTTCTGCTCTGGTTATTGTCGTAGCGTCCATCCATTCTTTCCCTGTTGTTCGTACATTATCCATTTTGAATAGGAATAAGCCAGAGAGATGGGGGAAAGGGGACAGGGTGAGGGATGTGCGCTGCTTTCTGAGTGCTTCATTGTTGGAAAGACCATCCAGGGAAATAGTTCTTACTAGCCTGGTGAAAAGGGTTCGCTCTGCTGTATTCACTTTCTTGATTACAGCCCTGTAATTCTCTGTTCATCTTCCTTGGTATTGAGCCCACCGAGGCCAAGCCTTTCCTCCTCCGTCCCCCTCCCGAGGAAGCTCCAGCGTGAGGAGATGCCTCCTCCTGGCTCAGCGCTCAGGCCGGCGGATGCTGGCTGCTGGTGCTAAGCGCCATCCGAGGAGAGCAAAGTCAGTGAGAGTCTTGCGCTTAAAACAGTGAAGTGTTTTAAGTTCCTACAAATGTGGGGTATTTTTGATGCAGAGCCACTTCTAGATTTGCCACTTGCAGCCTTTGCCAGTCACCCTGATCTGCTGTGCTCTTTATTTCCGATGTGCTCTGCCACCGCTGTGTCTAATATCGGACACAGTGTGAGATGGTGCAGCGCAGGAGCTGGTGAAGCAGCTGGCAGAGAAATGAGGTAATACTGAGTAGTAGATAATGTGCAGAAGGACAAAATCCACAGGTGACTTGTATAGGGGAACTGTTTCACGTGAAGACTCTGAACTCAGCATGCTTGCACAAAACAAATTTAATAGGAGAAACAATGGAAAAGGGCTTTAAGGTCTGTTTAAGGCATAAAACTGACAGAAAAAAAGACTTTGGACGAAAGGATATGCAAACATTCTTTTTTGTTGATCTGAAAACAATTCATTTCGTAGCTGGATAGAAGTTTGTATTTTTTGCTGCAAAATACTTAACATTGAGGGGGGAAAATTAGGATACACATTCTGTAGACTAGCACTTTAGGTCACTCTAGACCACAGAGCTTGTCACAAAGGGAACATTTGTTACATCCATTAGGTTAAGATTGTAAGGTTTATATTTACCTGTTTTTCACTCTTTTACCATGCCTTAATATATATAGTAGAGTGTATGTGTGAACTGTGCATTTTAGTATATGAAATAATTGTTGCTACAGTCCTTCCAAAACAGTAAAGTATGCTTTTATAGAATAACGCCCTGGGAATTCAGACAGGATTGCTCCTGTTGGGCAGCAGTCACCTGCGGCCGGTAGCGGAGCTCCTGCTCTCAGGTCCCCAGTCTACAACAGATGCGTACTTCCTCCTCCTGGCTGGCAGTGGCCTTAGTGTTTGGACTGATAACTGCACACATTCTTTTACCAGTATATATGAATGTCTTTGAATGTGGTTTAATATGCAGTCGCTCTCATTTTTGCTCAACTCTGGTATTTCCCCGGAGTCTCCATTTTGAGTGTTCTCTCCCTTATGTGTCCCCTTTCTGATCATGGTTTAATTACATTTTAAATGCCTTCTGTGTTACTGTCTCCACCACCTCAATTAGTTCACCTCCAACTGTGTGAATTCCTTAATAAGGAGGCACGAAACATTTGCAGTAATACCGAACTTAAGCTTTTCTTATCTGCCCATGGCAGGCTTTCCTTCAGGGCATGGGGGAGTATACAGGGCTGCTGTAGGCTAATCTGTTAGTGAGATATCTTGCCCTTTTGGTTTGATTTATTTTCTGTGGGTTAGAGTACTCTCAGCTGCTGTGGAGACTCGTAACTTGCCTCTCCCAAGCATCATTGATCAAGCAGCTTCTCTGCAGAGTGATGAGTTATGGTGAGTTCGCAGGCTGCCGGGCTGCGCTGCCGAGCTGGGGTCGCGGGGGCCGAGCGCGAGGGATGCCGCGGTGCTGGAAGGCCGCGCTGCGCATTTGCCGTCCCACCAGAAAAGGGCTCAGCGGCGGCCGTCGGGAGACGTTCCAGGTTCTGTGTGTGAAGTGCTAATACCGTGGTTCATTCTGCCTGCGTTTTCCAGTCCATTAAGCTCCAAACTAATAATTTCACTTTCTGATTTGCTTTTTGAGGATTTCTCTAAAATAGTCCATTCTTTAGTTACCTATTTCTAGATATCTCATGGTAGGTAACCAGCCTCCTAATGCACATTTATGCACATTAGCAATACAGTTGAATCCACTGATTTGATGATGAAGTCAACATTACGTTTGCACTGGAAAGAGCTGGTGCCTGCCTTCTCAGTTTCAAAGAAGAGCAGTCGCATTTTAATGTTTCCCAGGCAGTGACTTGTTATTTGCTAAGTGTCAAGTATATGGCTGTGTCTGACTGAAAGATAAAGATAATAAGATGCTGTGTGGTTAAACCACAGGCTGGAGTTTTCCGAGTCAGTGCCTAGAATAGCTACCGAAAGGAGTATTATACACCTAAATAAGCCAGGTAGTATTTAGAAACGATTAGAACTCACATTAAGAAAGTGCAAGGTAGCTGAAAATGTCTGGAGCTCCAAAAAATGTAGCCAAGTCCTCCTACCCTACATTAAAACACTAGAATTATCTCAGTGTAGTGGCTTTGTCCTTTTGTTCCCAAAGTTTTGATAAGTTTTGATAGATCATGCAGACTCAAAGCACTAGTTTAAACGTTGTGGAGACGTACAGTGGTCTTTGGTTTGGTGTGCTTTGGAGTTGGTCGCATGCTTAATTCCCTCTGGCACAGACGAGGAACTGTGGTGCTTGTTGCCTCTGCTGGAGCTCCGCATCAGGTGGCGAGGTGAGAACGGAAGTGAAAACAGTGCTCGGTATTCCAAACACATATATCCCTCCTAAAATACAGGGACTTGGCCCTCTTGTAGCACATGTTTAAGTAGATTAACAACATAAAAACAAATGCTATCAGATTAATTTTGAAAAATGTTCTTGAGGTATAGTCATTGTTCCCTTCTGTGCTCAGTTTCTCTACCTTAACAACTCTGGATTTTGTCGGTAACATGTAATATGCGTAGGAATCTCGGTTTATTATGCTGACATAAATGGCTCAGATTTTCGTCTTTTCCGCTGTGCATTTTGAGGTGAAATATTTCTCAAGAACTGTTTATTTAACTTGAACAGTAATGCTGCTATGTGGTGTTTATGCAAGATTATCACAGTGTGGTTTTGGGGGACACACATCTGGAATGACCCCACCATCTTCAGGTGACTTACTTAGACACATCTTGATGGTATCAAAGCAAAAATACAAGCCCATTTTGTAGCTGCTGAGAGAGAATATGTATAATTCAAGTAATTTGTAAATGAAATGTAGTTAGAAGAAATAATAATATCTGGAAATAGCAGAAAATCTAATAAAGATCCTGGAAGGAAGGGAGTATAAACAGTTGTTAAATAGTTACTGTGGCCATATATATTAAAAATAAGAAATTTGAAAACATTTATTTCTGTTAAATTGCTTTAACATTACTTAAGCTGCTGTAAGGCTGATGTTTAAGTCTGAGCTGCTGTTTTTGAAGTCCCTTTGGTAAACTGAGCGCTTGAAGAAAGAAGGGGATAGAAGGGGTCAGAAGTTTTTGAGGGCAGTTTGATCTCCCATTTCTTGGTCAGATGGAACATTTGATGATTATCCCCTCAAGAGTTTTTTTGGGGAAAGAGGGGTTATTTGACTGACAATCTGTATCCTTGATTGGCTAATCAGATGTAGCAGATGTGCCAAGTTGTCTTGCATATGTTCTCATTGATGTCAGATTGGCAACTGGAAGTAATGGGAAGTGAATGGAAGTACTAAAGGGGGTGTGTGTGCTGTGCACACTCGTACACGCACAACGCGTGCACACGCACGTGCACAAACACACACAACACACGCACACACACTCTTGTTCCAAGGTGAATCAGAAGAGTACATTGTTGGTCTGAATGTTACTTGAGTGGTTTAATCCGAATTCAGGAAAGTGCTGCATGCATTATAGATGTTCATTTATTAGGATTGTGTCTGCTACATGTAAATTTTTGAAATACAGAGAGAGATGTGGAAAAAAGGAAGAAAAAATGGAGATATGTGCATGCCTAACCCAGAGAAGGACAAAGTTTGTCTGTTTAGCTGTCCTAAGCTCAAGTAGGAGCTACCTCACAGTCTGAGTTGATTTTTAGTGGGAAAGGTGATTACACACTAAAAAGCCACTAGTGAATATCTAGGGCAAATGGGATTTTTATGGATGGGTTTTTAGCATTTCACTTTTAACAGTGAAACCTTAATCAGTGTGGATGGGATTTTCAAAATCATGAAAACAAAGTTGGATATCAAGCTTTATTCTTAGAGGCATAACACTGTCTCTTTTGAAAGCGTCACCTGATACTAAAATGCTTCTTAGTGCTCTGCATTTGACGATAGCAGTCTTTGCTCAGTAAATGGACTTTAATGCTCTTCATTAAAAGCCCTGAGCAATATGACCACCAAAGGCCCTTACAACCTAAGTTGTTTTATGATTCTACAATTTTATATCCTTC
Organism: Dromaius novaehollandiae; assembly: GCF_036370855.1. NCBI lineage: Eukaryota > Metazoa > Chordata > Aves > Casuariiformes > Dromaiidae > Dromaius > Dromaius novaehollandiae. Next base: position 8,282,389 of record NC_088108.1, read on the forward strand.
CATATCTATATTTATGCATATGTAATATTTCATGCGTGTGTGTGTGTGTGTGTGTGTATACATGCATATGTATACATATATAAAAGAGAGAAAGAAGTACAAAATGAAGCATATTATTCTGCAGATGTCAGATATGACACTAAGAGAGTGGGTGAAATGTTCAGATCTTGTCTTCATTCGACGTCCCCCTTAGCAGTGGGTGCTTGGGAGAGGAACGAGCCGTACGCGCAGGGTTGGCGGCGTCCGTGGTCTGAAGAGGCTGGCAGGCAGTATGGCTCCGCTGCCTTTGCCCAGCAGACCTGGTGGCACTGGAAGCTGGCAGGCTGGGGTTCATCAGCCTTTACGTGAGTACTCGGAAAGGGACAGTTTTCAAACAATTATATAGTATTGTTCTGGTTCGTTCTGTTTCCTGTCTTGTCAAAAGCTGCAGCAGAGAGTTCACCCTGCAAAGCCTGCAGTGTCTGTCGGGATTTACAAAGATGTTTGTTCTTGATGCTGCTGCCTTTTGTCTCTCACTTGCAGCTTTTTCTCTTTTGATTTGTGATAGCAAATTTTCTGCTCTGGATTTCTAGCTGATTCACAACAAAAAAGGAGAGGATACGTATGCTAATCCTGTTGGGGAGTTGTTGGTTTGGACAGGGGGCAATTGCTTGCATAGAGTCTCTTCTTCCTGCTTTGCCTTTTTTCAACCAAGCCCAGCCACACGCTTGGAGGTAGTAGGACATGGAAAAAGCAGCGCATTCCTTTTCAACATAATATTTGCTCAAAAGTACCAGCTACTTGCTGAGGTTTGAGCGGGCAATAAAACCTCACTTAGTTACTCATTTCTGTGACTTACTACTACAACAGAATAATTGCAAAAAATAAAATACAAAGTCAATCAGCCAGTTACATATAGCCTTTGTAGAAAAGCCCTGAGATCCAAACAAAAACCACTCAAATGCTAAAAAGAATAAATATCTTGTGCTCTGCCTCGAAGGTTGCTCTGCGAGGCTGCCGAGGGGGAGCCGCGTCCGAAGGCAGGGCTCCTCAGCCGCGCGCTCGGCCGCTGCCGCCGCCGGCTCAGGCCTCCGAGCTGACAGCAAAGCCCCCAGCTGATGTTACCTAGTTTGACATGGTGTCGGGCGAGAGGCTGCTCCTCCAGGAGCTGCCTTGTTTCTGCGGCGGCAGCGCAGCGACCGCAGCAAGGCTCCTCGGGTCTGTCCGCACGGGGAATTGCGCTTCTCAGGCCTCTTGGATATCGCACCGTGAAAGGAGACGGTGTCTGGTACGTTTCTGTTCACACCAGCTTTCTAAAACCATTTCCACTATCGTGAAGATGTGCGCTTGCAGATGCTTACCCTGAGAGCGTCGTGCCGGCCTGAAGCCTCAGCGCTGGCTTCTTTATCTGGCCTGCTGGCTTTGCAGAAATTATTCCTGGGTTTACAGCAGTATAGATGAAATCTCATCTTGGACTTCTTTTTTTTCAATATGTTGTCTTCTGATGCTAGGTTGATGAAAAATACAAAGATACCTAATTTACACACCTTTCATTCAAAAAAGGCTCTGATACTCATGTCACTTATGTCAGTGGTTCTACTGGGATCTTAAAAGAGGAAGCAATCTTAATATTTTTAGAAACACAAGATGTAAATTTTCTTTATTTTATAATCTGCAGTCAAAACCATTGGTAGTAATCAGCTTCATATTTCCACCCTAAATTCTAGCAGAAATTGACATCTGTTGTGAAACCAAAAACTGATGCTTGAATGAAAGTGATTCTGCTTTAAATTTAAGTGTGCGCAGAGATTACATCCAGAAGAGCATCTCTGAGTTGGAGTCAAGTTTGTAGGGATATAGCAACAGCCTGAGGGTAAATTCTTTTTAAAGAATGTTGATATATAAGTCTGTTTAAAAAAATAAATAAAGGGAAATTTGGTCAATCTTTCATCTCTTGAACGAGATACAGACTTTCAGGGAGATTAGAACCACCATCTTAACTTTGCCTGTTGGAGCTGCAAACACAGTGCACTGAAGCTATCAGCACTTCACAGTTCCACTTTTTGGAGTCTTAAGGAAGAATATTTGTTCATCTGAACCTCTTTCAAAAAGAAAAGTCAGTTAGTAATCTGCTGTAGATGGTTTGATGTATAGATTAGCTGCACAGCTCTCTTTCATGAAAGTCTTGTCTTTTTTTATATACAAACTTTATGAAGTCCACAGACTAACACTGTGACTGGTTTTAATTTTGAAAAGTTAATGAAAAAGGGAAAGGATCCATTATTTATTGCTTCCTTGAAAGCGTGACTTACCCACACATCCAGAACTGCAAAGCTTCTGGTTGAAAAAGGGGTTTCAGAACCAAAGAACCTTAACGTTCTTGAAAGAAAATTGGAATGTTTTTTTCTTTATAATACAGTTTTGGGGGGAAAAACAGATTTTTTTATGAAAATTCTCCATTTCCTAATACATTTTTGCACATGGAAAATGAAATTGTAATTGAATGTATTGTAAAGCAAGTTTATCCAAACTCTATTTCAGCTGTAGCATTTTAGGAACTTCATTTTTCTTCTCAGATGATAGTGATGCTTTTTCTCATCTGTGATAATCAGATTTTTTTCTTCTTAATAGAGTAGAGTTAATGTGGTCATTATTTGCAATTAAGTAGGTTTCTTTTATCAGAAATATAGGTTAAATGCTACCTCCTAGTGTTTACTATGGTTTTATAGTTCTAAAATTCATTAAAGGAGATACACTTATGAGTGCCTGCAGTAGAAATTTCTTTTTAACAAAATCCATGCGAGTGGAAGTCCCTCACATCACAAAGCCGTGCTCCAGCAATGGGAAGGGCCTTAGCCACCCATACTTCAGATGTATTGGAATTTGAAGAATTTAATTCCCTGTCTGATAATCTGATCTGACGATGACAGTGTTTCTTCCTAAATTAAAACTGAGACCTACTACGTCTACACTGCCTTACCTCTGGCATCTTGCTAGTGACTCTTGAAAAACAAATCTTTAACATTGTAGATTTCTGATGATCTACAGAAAGACTGTTACACTTCCAGAGGAAGAAGAAGGTGGTCTATGTCCTCGTAAGATCAGGACGGATGCCATGCAGAATCTGAGAAGTACCTTTCCTTATTCTGTTGATTTTAGCAGTTGGGAGAAGAAAAAAAGAAGAAAAAAAAGCTATCTGAGAGCTCTGGGCACATGTCGAAAAATTGGTGCAGCTCTGCTCCTGTCCTCTTTCTTGCGTTTGAAGAATTGGATTGAAGAAGAGAACAGAAACGTATTTGCCATGAGGCTTGGGGTGCAACCTCATTTTTTGATTCCTCTAGGGAAGGCCCTGAGGGATAAAGTTGCTTTCCTTCTCATAAATTTCTAAGAAAGAGCTTTCTGAAAGTGCAGACTTCTTTCCTAATCCCTTAGGTGCCTAATCTGCAAATTTCATGAAACTCCTCAGTGCTATTGCAGACTCTGACTCCCATTTTAATCTCTCTTTATTTGTTATTAGATTATTACTATTATTATTAACTTTCCAGCACCTCTGCTGGTAACTGCAGAATAATATAGGAAAATAAACTACACAGTGGAGGAAATGTAAGGAGAAGTTGAAATGCGGTAAAAGAAAACATACGCACTAGTATGTATTTGGTACGGAAGTATAAAAGCGCAAATGGCATATTTTATATGTAGAGTATTTACCTATGTGTAATTGGTATATCAAATTAATTTTCTGTTTTATTAAAATAAATGCAACTTTAAATCTGTTTTGGACTGTGATAATTGTGTAGCTGGTGATAAACAGAAGACTTACAGAGCAAATTAATAGCCAATGTAATGTGCTTTTGCAAATTAATTGAATTTTGGTCTCTTTCTCAATGATTTTCATATGAATGCTAACTGAAGTTTAATGTCTTTAAATTATATTGTCCTAGGAAAGATGCAACATGTTCTCAACATGAAAACAAGTTTTTTTAAAAAAAAGACTTTGACTAAATGGAATGTAAACAGAAAGAAATTCAGAAGCTTATCTAGCAGGTTGTGTTACACAAATGACTTTATGGAGTACCTTAAGATCTCCGTGCGTTTAATTCTCAAGTCCAGTGTACAGCCAGTAAACCATGGTGCTCGGGTGAGAAATGAGAAATTTTAAGGGCCGTTGAACACTCTGAATTTTGCAGAGTGCTCAATAGCCCTCAAAATTTCTCGTTTAGGAGGGTGCATATGTACCGCTTCAAAACTGAGTGGGAACTTCACTTTCCCATTTGATTTACATTTCTCCCTCCCCCCCTTCTTCCTCCCTCTCAATCTTCTTATGGCATGAGTAGCTGCCCTTACCTTCTTCTCATTTTGAAACATATAAAATGTACTTGCTGATTAAGCTATTGGCCCAAGTTTGAAGTGGGGAAACCACAAACACAGGTTCAGTGATAAATAGCACACTAGAACATCCTGCACCGTATGGTGACCTCAAAACCTGAGCGCTGGGGGGTTTTTCACCTGCATTCCTGTTGTCACTCCTTCAGGCACCAGCTTGGGGACTAATGTCAAACAACACTATTCAGGTTAATACAAGGTTTTTTTTTTCAGTTCTGTAATTCCTTTCATTATTGTTCAGGATGTTTACAGAGGATCCAAGAGAGGATCGGCTCTCTAGACTCTGGTAGTCCTGTTACTCTCAAATAAGTGTAAAAGAGGAAGGACACTGGCCAGAAATGAGTAATATGGATTTGAACTTCCAATATATTGTCATTTTCTCCATGCTTTTCAGCTAAGTAGGCTCCCTGCCCCCCAGTTTCTGTTTACAGATTTGCTTTATAATTTTACTGCTGTGGAGACAGAGCAATTTGTAAGTTTTCATTTCGATAATTGATTTTGTGTGTTTTTGAGGTTGTTTTTTTCCTCAGAATAAAAAGAACTGCATACCAAGAGTTGAGGATAAAATAAATTTGTAAATAGATGAAGTTAAAAGAAACTTTTAAAATATGCAAGCCAAAAGTACTTAGCTATATAATAGAGTTCATAAAATGGATATAATAGCAACTCATCAAACTATTCCAGTTTATAAACAATCTTGTGTTTTTGTGTAAGCTTTTTCTTTAGCTGAACAGGTAAGTTTATTATGTAATAGGTATTATTATTTGCCATTTTGTTATTAATAAAGAATAACATTTTGCCTTAAGGGAATAGGAAAAATTGAAAGGAAGTTTCTTTATGGTTGGTGGTCTTTGTTTATTCACTAGTTTTGTGATTCTTTTATCTACTTTGTTTTGGCAGTCCTTTTTCTTTATGTTAAATATTTTATTGAAACAAAGATTTCTTTATTTCCTCTCCTGGGCAGTTCTTTGAAATCAGCCACATCCTTGGCAATTGGCAGCAATGCAGAAATTCCCCAAATCCTGCAGGTCTACTCAAGTTTGCAGAACTACTGAGCTGCCAAGGAGGACCTCCATGCTCTCTCACTCGCTTAATTTTTTTTTGCTGCTGTCGGAGAAACGAAACAGGGGTGCGCAGAGTGGAGCTGACGCACAGACACGCCTGCCCGTTCAGAGGACAAGGAGGTGGTCCTGAAAATGCACTGAGATAAATGCTTTACATAAATACGAAAATCCAAACTGTAAACTGTTACCTGCACCCGTGGCTGAGCTGGTGCTGCGCTAAGTCCCCGTGTGGGCAGGGAGAAGGCAGAAGCTGTGGGCAGCTGCCTGGGGCAGTAAGCAGGGCGGGAGCAGGGCCGTGGGCACTGCCCGGCCACTGCCTGGGTCTCGTAGCACCAAGGGCACCTTTAAGAGCGGCAAAGGCACCGTTGTCCAGGGGTAAGACTGCTCTTCGACTGCTCATCTGTGAAGATTTTGTTCAAGAGAAAAACATGTTGCATAAGGGCAGAAAGAAAGGATCTGTTAATTGAAATGCTAAATTTTTTTTTTTTTTGGACCCAGACTTCTTTCCATTTCCCGATAGCATAAAATACTTTACATTCCTGTATACGTTACTTTGATTTTAACTTTCTAACAAAAATAGGGGATGAAATACTTGTTTTTTAACCTTTAACTTAGAATGGGCTATTCCGCCAGGCCCCAGGCATAAAATCCTGTTGTGATCCTCCATATAAATTCATAACTGCAACCTTTTTTTCCTCTGTCCGTAGTTTAGGCAAAAACTTGAATTTCATCTTAGTATTTCCTCATTCATCTTCTGTGTGTGTCTTTTTGGTGTACGATAGACTTTATGATGGACTAAATCTATCATAAATCCACTTGAACTTTATCTCCTTGTGGAAATAAGTAGTATTTTAGGTAACAAGGTTAGGTATGCAGACTAAAAGCAGCCACTTTTGGCACTCTAAAGTGCTTTTCAGAAAATGCATCCTGTGGGAGTTAAAATACTACAAAGGCTTGTATACTTCAGAAATAGACTGTTAAGGGAATGCATTGTGTTGGATGTCAGTTGAATATGAGTAATAGCATAAAGAAGTCAATTTCTGCTGCTCCACCGGAAAAAAAATAGCTACAATATTGAATATGCTAGCTGCTACGTTTTGAATTAACATACCAAGCAAAGGGTAAATTCTGTGTTTTGTAAACATGTGTAATCTAATTAGCATTTGTGAGATTTAGTTGCGCAACTGCAAACGGGCAGAGGCTGGGCTGCAGGTGCCGGTGGCGGCTGAGCTGCCCGGAGCAGGCGGCAGGACGGGAAGGGCCGTGTCCCCGCTCCGCGGGGGCCTGGCGTCGGCCACGTGGCGCCGCGTGTGATTATGGGGAGGCTCCTTAACTGGTGAAAAGGAGGCAAAATCTGCTTCGAAGGGAAAGGAGGTGTGTGCAAAACAGCTCTTAAGATCACAGTTTTAGTTGACAGGAGAAGAAATAATCCAAGAGCCTTGCATTGCTGTCATACTTTACACAACTCTTAAGTTTGCAAATGAGAATAAAACTGTTCTTTGAGAGAACAAAAAAACCCATCGTGGGACAGGTTCATTGCAGGTTGTTTCTGTATTATGAGACGAGCCGTAAGGGGCTTGCTGGAGTTTGCACCAGCAAATTGGCCTTGCTTCTTTCGGATTCTGCGCGCGCAGGAACGGAGTCCGGCCATTGCAAAGTAGGCACGTTCTCTTGCTCCAAGCTGAGCAATAGTCTCAACTGTTAGGATGGTGAAATCCAAAAATCAGTGCAATTGTTCTCTTAGAGTATGCCCGTTTTAATCAAAATTGAGACTGTTACCAAGGCTGGTAGCGAATTCTGTTGGCCCTCTTCTATTTCATGAGGAAATAATATTTTTTCAATATAATTTTTTCTTAATGTACTGCAATAAACGATCATTCTTTGGAAATCTCTCTCATTACTGCTTATACCTACTAGTGTTTTTAAATACAGCTCTTCAAATGGATGAGCGTAATTTGCTTTCCCTGAATTTTAATGGTTTTAGCAGATAAATCTTAGTTTTCTTTATCATATTTTTCTTTAAATGGCAGTACTCATAATTCCCCCTTCTCATGACATCTGCTAAAGCATGTGTTAACCATCATAACTGTTTGATATAGTGAGCAGTCTGGACTTTATCCCTGCATGTGACAAGAGCTAGTTGCATTGCTGGTTGTGAGCCACTTGCCAGCGAGATTTGGCTTTCGCCTTTTTTTCAGAGCTCAGGTGTAGTATGCGGAGTGAAGCTCTTGGCGCTGTTTTATGGCAGTTCATTTCTTTTAAGCAGAACTTTTAATCAGCTGTTTTCCAAGAAAGCATTTACTTACTGTTTTTGTTACTGAATAATGTGTGTAGTGTACAGTTACATCCACAACTTCCCTTTAAATGCACAATATAATCTTTCCAAGTTGGAATCGAATGAGCCTGTTTACCCGATTCAGTCTTTATTTCATTGATACTGGGCACTGCATTAATAATCTACCACTGTTGTTGGCTTTTTAATTGTTGGCTCATGTATAAGTCTTTTTTTTTCTTTAATTTAGTCAAGAGTAAGAGTTGGCATGTACCGTTTGAGTTCGTGTTTTGTATAAAGAGGGTTTGTATTCATTTCATGTTTTGAAAAGGAAAGTAGAAGCTGGGAGTGTAGTGCGGTTATGATGGTTGAGTATTCAGCATCAATGTCAGCAGTGTTCACGTCATACAAAGATTTGGCCCATGTTGTCTAATTAAACCAAGAAGAGCTTGTTTGTTGTGTATATAATACAGAATTAAAGTGAAACTGAAATAAGGCACTGTATGAACAACACTATATTTAGTTACATGCAGTAACATTTTGTGAGATTGCTTCTGTGTATGTCTCCAATATCCAGTGAGCTTTGAAAATCTCAGAAAAAGGGGGCTTTTCTGGAGACTAGATGTTTTGTGCTTACCATCCTCACCACAGGCAAAGGACAGAAACGGGGAGTTTTTCCAGCGGCCCTTGTAGGGTTCAAGATTTCTCTTGCGCATCTGTGTAGGATGGAGAACCAGTAGTGACCCCCAGCTTCCATGTGCATCCGCCATCCTGCCTCGTACCCCGTTTCTTCCTCCTTCTGCCAGTCAGCCGCAGACAGCATGGAGGAGCACTGCACCATAGTGGTAGGGGAAAGCCTTGTGCGAGTGGTACGCGCCTGAATGCCAGGTTTTGCCCTTGCTGCCTGGGCTGTGCAGCTCCTTCCCACCCGTCTGGGCTACTTCCTCCAAACCATCTCTGTCAAGCCTCAGAGGCCCCCTCACAGCATTTGAGAGACTTGGAGAGCAGAGCTAGGGAAGGTGGCATCATTCTGGAGCTTCACAAGTGTAAGGCTGGGACCAAGTCCTCCTCCTGTGAGTCCAGGGCAGAGAAGCAGGGAGAGCAGTGAGGGAGGCCTCTGCAGAAAGCCTGGCAGCCGGCATGCTGCTCTGGCCACCCTGGTCCAGGCAAGAGGAGCGGGGCAGCGACTGCTGGTGCTGCTGGCGCAGGCCAGCCCTAGCAGTAACGCTGCCTCCTCAGCCATGGGGCCGCGATGGCCTTGCAGGACCCTTGCCTAAGGCCATGCTCATTTCTTTCTGTTCTCTGTCCTCCCATTTCCCATGCCCTCCCGAAAACATGCTGCCGTAGCAAAGTAATTTGCCTCAGCACCGAGCCAGCTCTTGGGGGTTATCACTGCAACGGAGACCTTCAGGATAGCGAAGTAAAGATACACAGATGAAGTGAAGACTGAGCAACCTCAGTGTATGATAGCTTAGCGTTAGGTCTGTGGATTCTGTTCAAGACCTTCAGGAGAGTACCAGGGCTTTCTGTCACCACTGAGAGGATGCTTAAAATGAGAACCGTTCCTCTCACTGGCTGGTAAGTGGATTAGTCTGTCAAATTAAGGCTTTAGTTAGGATGACAGTAGAAGAGAGCATTTGGTCTCCGTCTCTATCAGTGCCCCTTGTCTCTAATGTTTCTTTTCTAGAAATTGAAAAAAATACTGTATGCGTGTTTGAGATTGTATTTAGTCTCTCAAGATGGCATCCCAGGTCTGCTGTTCAATTAGGGAGTACGGCTCGGTAATCCTTATTTAATTAGAGCTCCTTGTCGTGCTCCCTGGGAGCTGCACTTGTAATTGGATTCGCACAAGTGAGAATATGCAGAGGCTACCTCAAAGGGAAGTTGTGCTTGGCTGGCGTGCGTTGCCTGCCCGGCGTTCGGCGAGACTCTTTCCTCTGCATATTCACACTACGGTTCCTGTCCTCCTCCTGTTTTCCCTCGGAGTCCTGCTGCCCTGCACTTACGGTGTTTAGTAGGAGCAACGGATGCGTTGAGCGCTGTACAACTCTAAATCCCTGATTGCTTGGTGCCGTGAGAGGGCACTTGTACAGTCCTGGTAGCCAGTGCTCTTCGGGGAAGTTCCTGTAGTTCACCAGCGCTGGAGAGCCAAGAGCCCTGGTGTGAATATGCAAGGAGAGCGCTCTCAAAGCACGCCTCCCTGGTAAGTAGCCTGCCTCTTCTTCTGCCTTTGACTGAAAACGTCAAACGTAATTTTGTAAATTCCCTATTTGCAAATACTGAATTCACTTTCCCTATCATAAAAAGTTTTGAGGTTTCTGATTTGTGAGATTAATTCTAAAAGCATTTCCTTCATGGCAAAAAAAAGAGAAAAAAGCAAGCATTTATCTGTCTTTCTAAGTCTTTAATATTTACTCAGTTCAGTTGTAAATTGATGTGGTACTATCTGCGTGGGTGTACGTGTAAATACACACATTTGAGCTGTAATATATATCTCTATCAGACAAAAAGGCACAATTATAGTACAGTCTTACATATTTTAGAATTACACTCTTTTAGATTTTATTATATTTAGAGTAGATCAGATGGCCACATGAGCCATTGACCAAGTTGCCTGTCCAGTTGGATTAACAGCGTTAATTCTCAAAACAGATTCTCCAGAACAAAATCAAGTGTATATTGCTTTTCTCTTCTAAATCTGTTCTTGCATCTTTTTTTTTGCAGACATGGAGTTCTGCGAGCCTCCCCACATCCTGTGCTCGGGCTACCAGGCCGACGGGCGCGGGGCGGCCGAGCACAGCTACCCGCTGGAGGTGGGCTCCGACGGGGACACGGAGACGGAGGGCGGCGCCTCGCCGGACCATGCCCTGCGCCTCTGGATGAGGGGGATGAAATCGGAGCACAGCTCCTGCTTGTCGAGCCGGGCAAACTCCGCCTTGTCCCTGACCGACACTGACCACGAGAGGAAGTCTGATGGGGAGAATGGTAATAAAGAGATGCATCTACTGCGCTAAAATAGTAGTAGTACTAGTGAAGTTGAACCTTTCTTCTTCTTCTTCTTCTTCTTCTTCTTCTTCTTCTCCTTCTTCTCGTTTGTTTTCATTTTCTTTTTTCTTCCTTCCTTCCTTCCTCCTTAGGTCTCTGTATTATATGAAAGGTAAAAAGTATATTACTTGATACTTGTGTTTATAGCATAAACTTACACTTGTCTTACCCTAAGACAAAAAATGAGACAGTGGTTTTGTTAAAATGTGTAATTCTTCTAGAGACCAACTACTTTCCAATCTTTATGCAATAGGAAGTATATCAATTGAATTTAATGGCCTAGAAATTAGGTTCTAAATAAATTCCTGTTTACACGTTTCTATCACGTATATTTTGTGTACGATCCATCCTGCACGTGCTGGCTCCTGAGTGCAGCTTTAAGACTCTGCAGTCGGGTGGCTGCAGAGAGACTACTTGGAGTCCTAAGTACTAACTTCAGCCATCATTTCGGGCTAAGACTCAGTTTGGGGCTAAGACTTTTGGGCTGTGCGCACAAGAACTGAACAGGGCCCTTTCATATCTCCTTTCTGTGTTTCTCTGTGCGTGGAAGGTGGGATTTCAGCTTAGATTTTTATTTTTAACTATTTGTTCTGTTCCAGGATTTTTTTCTGCTTATGTGCGTAGTGTGTCACAGAAGGAAAAAGTGTGTTTTTAGTTGCATAACAGAGGGTTGAAAATGGGATTATTATTTATCTCAGTGCATCAAGCTGAAAATAATGAAAATCTGCTAAAAATATTTCCTACAGTGTATAGTAAATAAACAAATTTATCATGTCAATATCAGCAAGTTCAGTTTATTTCTTAATTTCTGTGTTTAATAGCTTCATATTAGGGCAGTTAAGTTTTTTAAGTAGTTAAGAAGAGATCAGGGAAACAGTGAAAATGGCACATGTGACTTCAGTGTTGACAATGGTAAATGTTAGTGCATCTGTAGTAGTAACGTGCAAGAGAGTTCAATTACTAATGAATAATTAAGCATAACCTTTACTTAAACCCCATAATCTTTGTGATGCTAGTGGTCTGAGCGCGGATAACTGAGATCAGCGCTATCCCTACAGCTGTAAAAGTGAACTGATGATCATGAGACTTTTTTCAGTCTGTTTTCTCTGCTCTTTGTCAAACCCAGTGTGTCAGTGTTCTGGGTAAGTGCCTGCTCATATGCTGCCTGCTGCTGTGAAAATACATGCTCTAATGTAGAAAAACAAGGTCACTTAGAAATGTGTACATGGTACACTTAGAACAGAATATCAGTATCTAAGACTACTAGGAAATTTTAAGTACTGGGTCAAAAAATTCTAATTTTTCGGCTTTGACCTGTGTAGCTTATAGGACCTTCTTACTCTTAAGTAGATCATGGAGGGTGCATATTTCCTCTTGAGTTTATTTATAACATGATATGTATTTATTGTGTATTCTGAGTAGCCACATTTGAGAATTTACTTGAGGACTGTTTTTATTCCCAGGCACATAGACCAGGTCTGAAATAATCACTGTTTAAACACACTCTCTGGTTGTTTTGGAAGCATTGAACAGATTGTGTGAAACACCAACATTCCCATTTAAATTAGTGTTGTCAGTGTTAATGGCAACTAATAATAGCCTATTAGTGCACAAACTGCCTTCAGCTTTGCCTGAGGCTAAGCAAAATATATTTTAACTGCAAGTAATGAATGGCCAGTTTCTTGGGTATCATTGGTTATCTCTGTTATGGTATAACTAGCTCTATTTTATCATGAACAGTGTTACCCTACAATGTGTGAATGTAGACTTCCAACAGAAACACTGCAAAACAACAATATTAAGTATAGTTGCTTTATTTCATTGAAGGAAACTGCAGTTACCCTTCATTTAGCGGAATGATGATATCTGTTATTGCAGGAGTTCAGTTATTTAGTCTCTGGGAAGACTGAGCTGATACGTACTCTATGTTACAGCGTACTCCAATATCTACAGATACATTTTTAATTAAATTACAGTATCTTGGAATGAAAATACAGGCCTGAAACTACTTTCATAGTGCTTTCTACTGCTTCTGAGAACTGTATGAAGATGCACTATTGTGTTATGTTGAGTTTGCTTCTGTTTTTTTGTTTATATGAAGTAAAAGATCTGATCTGGGAGAGCATATAACCCTGATTTCTGGGGAGGGAAAAAATAAAAAAGGCTGTTCTTTGGTCATATATCTAAAAATACATCATATGACACGGGACTGCATCTTGGGCTAGCTAGCGTGTGAATGAGACTAAAGTTCTTTTTGCCTCCCTATATTCTTCCCCATTAAATGGTTCATGCAGCCCTTATGTTCTGTTTTACAACTGCATAGGTATCCTGTAAAGCAATGTATTGTATCCCAAGCTTATGCCATGCAATGCCTACTAAGCATTTTTGAATCACATTTGACTTGTTAGCACAACCATCTGCTCTTTTACTTTTAGGTACCATATCTCAGCTGAGAGGTGGTAAGGAACTTGAGCCATCTCTAAAATAACAGAATTTTTAGCCTATTTCAAGTTCAGTTGGATTGTTTTGAACTGTTTTAAAGGCTAGCTTGTTCGGCTTAGCTCTGACATGGACCTGGATATTTTTATGCGATTAATTACCCCTCTCTACTAAATGGTGAGAACCAATAGCAGAAAACTAGCTTCCAGTGTAGTATGAAATGCATCCTCATTCTTGGGGGTAGATACATGCTCCATTCCTCTGGCTGCACAATTTTATGAAAGCTGGACTTTGGCTATAGTTCTCAGTAGATTCTCTGAGATTTGTAGGCAAGAAATGAGGGTGTTTGTACAGGCTGAAGTACGACTAGATTGATCATGGAATATCACTTTGGGGTGCTTAAGATCTGGGCAGGGGATTTTTTTTAATAACATATTTGTCTTTTTTAAAACAAAACAAGGGAAAAAAATTAAAAAATAAATGCTATGCACAGTTTAGAGTTTCCATTTTCCCACAGAAATTATTGGGAAGCCTCTTAACATCAACATTCAGGATCAAATTCTATTTGGAGTAATAAATGTTTTAATAATATCAAGAATTTTAAACAGCAGATTACAAAGACAGAATAAAATATTAGCCAGATGTTAATAAGTAGAAGTAGTAGAGAACTAAGGAACACTGAAGATAAGTTACTTTCTTGTGTTCACATAGTGAATCAGATGTTCCCTAATTCTCACTCCTGGGACTAAGTTTTGATTTAAAATATGCCAGTTAAAATCATGCATAGCTTCACCGAAGTTAATATAAGTCAATTCAGATGAGATCAGAATGCAGTTCCAGCATTCCAGCCTGGATGGCACATGCCTGCCTCTATAAATCCTTATTGTGCTAGGTTACAGATTAAAGCTGAGTTTAATGACACAGAAACATGTAAGATTAATATTGTGTAATTCACCTACATATTTGTTTTACATCGTGGGAGCAATGGTCCATTTAATAGAGCTCTTGACTCCAATTCCCTAAATCTTGGGGGGGGGGGGGGGGGGGGGGGATTCCATCCTTTGATTGCTGGGCAGGTGGGTGGCTCTGAGCAAGTCACCTCAGCTCTTTGCACTTCAGTTCCAGGATCTGTTAAAGGGATAAAGATGCTTAAATAATAAAAGAAATGCTGAAATTTTAAATATGCAGCTTTGTGAATACTGTAGTTTTTCAAACATGGGGAGAATTTAACTAAGGACAAGATTCTGATTTAATTTAGAGTGGGTGTCAATAGATCTACTGTGAAATCACACCTATTTAAATTAGACCTGAATTCAGCTCTTCATAGAAGTGTTGTGTTTTAATGCAAGACAGTGAGAGCTTTGGGATTAATGTTGCTGTTATTTACTGTTCTTTTGTAAACAAGTCAGTCATTAAGCTGGTCTCTCACTTTCTCAATTCTCCAGGAAATTATTGCCAACAGCTACATTATAATAACAATACATGTGCTGAGAAATTACCCACGTGACTCCCTGTGCAGGACTCTGCTTGTAATAACTGTGGCTGTGTCTGAAGTATTTCCATTAGCTTTGGTCCTGTCGCTCTCTATCTACAATGGAGCAATTAAGAAATCGAGTTACTAATTTGCAAGTAGAGCAGTTAGGTCAAATATATGTAAGAAGCCTTGAAAATATAAAGGTAAACATCAGTCTTAATCCCCTTTTATCTGAATCATTTAATATTTTCCTCTCCATTCCTAGCGTTCCTTGTTGTTGCGGCATGGATTGTATGTAAAATCATGGTCGTGCATTGGATGTTTCCAGTCACCCACAGGATTTGGGCAACCACATAGTTTACACAAAATGCAAATCCCTATGGTGAAATCCCTTGAATTTGTGGAGTTTTAAGATCACATCTCAGATAGTTGACATATTCTCTAAGATATTTGATAGAAAAGGGCCATTAATCCTCTCAATACAAGACTTCTTTTGCTTCTGTCATGGTTTTTTTTTTCTTTTCTAGTGCTTAAACAATATTTTTATTGGTTGCTTCTACTACATTCATCATTGTTTCAAATAAGCCTCCTCGGTGTCAGAGGAAGTGCGTGAATCTCTGCAGTAACATAGCAGTACTTTTGGGGAGTGTTGGAGTATACATTGACATTTGACAACTCCAACAGAGCAGTTACATAATGTAAGATGCTTTTTTCCTTTAGAAATGTTACTGTCTCACAGGAGACATTTAAGTCATCTGAATTGTCTTGGGTAAGTATGAGATGCTTCTATAACACCATCTCACCTGTAATATTGTGAAAGCTTTGCATTCATGGAATTTCATTTACGAAATTGCTCACATATGAAAATCTAGTTAAAAATGAATTGTGGGGAAAAATTCTGTCCTTTGAAATAACTGTCATCATTAGTTTTGCTGACTGACAAGGGTATTGCATCTGCATATCTGTTTCAGCCTTTACAGTTTTCATATGATATATTAAAATCAGTATACAGTGGTGTTAAAACACTCCCTTTCTTTTTTGTATTTATTTTGTAACCCCAATGAACATTCATTTCAGGACAAATATCAAACAGTATTTAGTATTTTGCATTAAACACAGTGAAAAAATATTTAGAATATAGCAGAAATATTTTTGATATTCCAGAATCCATATGACCCTTGCCTACAGCATAGTAAAATGCAGCTATATATTTACCCAAGATTGTGTATTATTTTTAGCCCTGCAGTTTTGTTTTCTTTTATTGGTTACTAAGAGAGGGGAGGGAGGGAAGCTTGAGGAGAACAGTCAGGACTAATTTGTATCTCAGAGATGAGTAACTTGGCTCAAAAGCTCAAAAAAAAAATCACTTGGCTTTCCTCCTCTGTGTTATGCAGGGGGGATAACACATATGGCTAAGGAGCCTGTAGCACTGTAATTACTGCTCCCTCTTTCTTTTGGATCCTTTTGACTTTTGTTGGTGTAAATGCGTGTGCAGGAAAAATACTCCCACAAACGTTGCACAACGCAAAATGATGCTGCAGTGCTGCTGACGCTTGTGGGAACTCGGTTTACCTGGGCTGCCCCGGAGGGCGGAGGTGAGACGGGACAGGCGGAAAGCGCCTGGCTCCTATCAGAGTGCTGCAGTGCAAAAGCACGAGGATCAGCTGCCCCTTCATTTTGGCAAGCTCCCTGAGGATGGGGGGACCCAGAACAAAATACTTTTTATCTGTTTCAGTGTGTGTCATTAACCCTACGTGAGAGCAGGTCCGATTTAGGATATTGCTGGGAACAGTTGCATTCTAAACAACAGACGTGTCTATGCTGATTTTTTTTATGTTATTTTATTATTATTTTTATAAAATGTATAAAATTCAGAAGTAATTTGCTAGGTAAAAGAAGAAAATATAATGAAGTTGTATTATTAATTATATCACTTAACAGTGCAGGAATTCTTATGCATATTGTTTGAATCTGAAAGGTAGGAAACCTGCCTGTAGTGTTTGATTTTGGAAATAGTGTCATATAAGGAAAAGCATGTACAGTTAATATCAGAGTTTTGGGTATTTGTGGAAAGGAAGAGGACTGGTAGAGCTGCAACCAATGTTACGATGACATTTGGGAAGGGAATTACCACTTTTTCAAACCAGTATAATTACTATGCTAAACCTTAGCTACTACATCAAACTGTGTAATTTTGTAGTTATACTGTAAAGATTTTCAAAGATTGTTATAGTTTATTTCATAACTGTATAATCTTCAAAAAGTCGCAGTCCCGCTAAGAAGATCTGACAGTTGGAACATGTTTTTCATCAAAGTCGGGGATGTTCCGCTGAAAGCTGCACGTAAAACAGGAGTCCTCTGAATTCTGATCACAGGAGAATTACACTTAAGGCTGCTAGATAAATAAGGTCAAATTACTCTTGTGGGTTCCTCAGCCAGTGAGATTTTTAAATACGGAGATACCTAGGCTCTTTTTTCCCCAGCAGAATGCTTTTCATCTGTTCCAAATAGAATTGCTGTAAATGAGATAGAAAGAAAGGATCTAGGAAATCAGCACAGGATTGGTAGAAAAGTGGAAAATACTGACAAATTATCCTTTTAGGGATAGCAAGATTTAATCTAAATAACATTTCTTCATGACAGTATGAGAGCTTCTGAGAATGTATTAGGTCAACCTACGGATGACATTTAATTCGTGCGTTAAATTACAGAGGAAAGTCATATTTTCCATTTTCAGGTTTGATAGTATTTCATTTCACATTGTGGTGGGAGTATGATGAAGATCAGCATAAATCTGTATTTTTCAGAATTACAAATATTGTCATATCCTCATTTTACAAAGGAGAAGTATTGATAGCAGCAAATAGCCTTGGTCAGAGAGTTTAAAAGTAAATGGTAAAAGGTGATTGTGACCTTCATAGTCTTCTAAAAGTGAAAGAGAAAACAAACATACTAGGCCCTGTATTTCTTTTTTCTGCAATAGAAGGTAGGATAGGAATCGGAAGTTGTATATGAAATTACAGTTAGTTTATACAGAATAATACAGAATGGAATACTGCTTGTTTCTCCTTGCTTTCATATACAGGTCTTACAAAAAGTAACACAATGTTTTAGATATTAATTTTGTTTTCTTCAGTCATATCTAGCTCTGTGCACAATTTCATATTCTGTAACAAGCTTAAGAGGAATTGTGTATAATTAGCTCTTCTGGAACACGGGTCCAGGAGCACTGAGTAATTCCTTCAGGCTGCTTCCTCTCCCTAACAGATGTTTTTGAGTAATATTTTAATTAGATTCACATTTTCTGATGACTAGTTATATTGCCAATGTGGTTCCTTTATCTTAAGCTTTTACTCCTGATGATTTGCAATGTAAATTCTATACAGTGTTTCACAACACTGACTTTGGATCAAGCAGCACATGTTGGCATCTGATGGCGAGTTACTCATCACGAGCGGCATTGGCAGTGCAGGGGAGCAGCCCTTCAGGCACAGAGACCGGGGTGCCTTAGAACAGCTCTGCTCCTCTGGCTCCGGTGTTGGCCAGAAAAGGAGCTAGAAGAAGTCTTGAGGAAGACCTGCATGTAGGAGAAAATGATGAGTTGAGGATGGCTTAGGAGGGTGAAGGTGTGGGTATCAGGTCAGAGTTTTGTTCAGATTGATCCACCAGAGACTTTGCTAAGAGCTAACAAGAAAATGTATGAAACTCACGGGACCAAAGATAAGATAGGGGCACGCTGAGCTGTGTATAGCATTTATTATGGTCCACAGTGCTGCTCCCTTGCCACCTCCCCAGTTTTGTACATTAGAGCTTTATATCTTCTCCAACACAATTAGAAATGTGTAGTAATCAAGAGAGCATGGTACACTGGAAAATTTTTCTTAAGCTAAGAGAAGGAAAAGCATCAGTATTTCAAATAAAGGCAAGTTAAAAGAGATAATTATCGGTTCCTATTTAATTTCACTTTGTCCCCAAGTGATACCCATGTTATAAAAGTTTGAACACATGCATATCAATGATTTTGAAATATTTTTGTGACTGTAGGTACTAGGCTTTCTCCCTATTTTTCTTTCTCTGAAGACCCCATTTAGTTTTATGCTGATTATGCTAATGATTCTGCAGAGAATGACTCCAGTTTGATACAGCCAATGTTGTCTCATTTTGGGGGTATATTTGTGGAGGAGTTGAATGTTACCGATGAACTACTAATTTTCTTCTGGCTTTTAAATCTAGTCATTGCAATGAGCGTTACTGAATGTTGCTTTGGGCTTGTTTATATAGCTGCAGTAAGCATGTCACTTGTTTTGAAGCTGCAATGAAATACCGCTTGTAAATGAGCTTGGATTATTTTATGGTGATTTATTCTTGTCTTTTCCAAAATACTGTTACATTTCCCTGTCATTCAAGTATTACAGCCACGGGAGGGTGAAAGGCATATCTTATGCTGGCATGAGTGGAACAATTTCTTTAATGAACCGCTGTCCCTAGAAGAACTTCAAGAAACTTAGGAGCAGCAGGTGAAAGAGACTGCTTGCTTGTGCTGTGGTAAGTTAGCCCGGGGGACCTTCGGCGTGCTGTCACTCCGCTTAGCCACAGCTCACTGGTGGGAAGTTTAGCATTTGCCATAGTGTTAGGTGGCTCCCTGAAGCAATGCCTTTGTCTTACGGGGAGGCAGCAAGGAGAAAAAAGGGTCTGTGCACCACAAACACACCAAAAGAAAAGTGTAGTTAGCAGAGCAAAATACATTTAATCAAAAGGGTATTGCTCATATTTTCCTATGTAATTGAAATGTATATGCAATACGATTTTCTTTCTCTGCCTACAATTATTTCGGGGTAAATATAAAATAAGACATATAGTTTCAGTGCACTTACATCCATGGTAACACTTGTTTTGACTTTAATGCCTTTCTCATTGCTTCATCCAACAGCAATTTAAAGTGGCCCTTTTGGTTTGAGAATGTCCTCATATTTCATTAACTTTTCCCCAAACAGAGCTTTTGAGAGTGCGTACCTGCTATTGCTCTGTTGTGTTAAGCCCTTTTAGAACAGGTATTTGACTGTTTGCTGAAGCGTGGGAATCAATGCATGCTCGGGACTCGTGCTTTTCTGTGTACTTTGCTATGGACAGATAAATTCAGTTGCACAATCACAAGATATTTGATGTAACTTACAAATTGATTCTTATTTCAATCGAATCTGCTTGGACTCGTGATATTGGGATCACAGAACAGAGCTGCTTGCTGCAAGTGCCTTGTTAATGGGTCCTGATGAGCAGTGCAGTATTTCTAGCTCAGCAGCAGAGACTTTTAATTTGCTTGCTTTATATTTCTGGCAGTACAAATTATGGATACTTGCAACCCCTTCAATTACCTCAAATATCTTAGTAGCAGAAAGTACCTGGGTTATAATTACTGTTATAGGTCCTCAAACTCCTTTGAAAGTTAATGGTGTGGTTTGTGGTTTCTTCTCGCTAGCAATCTGCCCGAACCAGATTTTACTTACTGCAGGAGCGCTTGATCTTGGGGGTTGTAATGGCTTATTTGCCCTGCAGTCATTGTCAGAAAGGGGTGCTGTTTTAGAATATGCTGCTAATCACAGGTGGGGTTTGGACACTGGCTATAAGGCATATTGCTCTTGGTGAAGGGAAAGTTTCCAAATTTGTTTTTAAGTACTTAAGAATTTTTTTCAGGAGACCAAAAGCCTCTGAATATCCTTGATGAGGAAGATGATAGTGATGGAGCAGCGTTTGTAGTCACAGAAACTGCTTTAAAAATGCTGAGATTGAGGTGAGGAATATGCCCTAGCTTCCTGTGATGGTCACCTTCCTGGTATAATTATAACAGGCTTAGCGTAGGTCCAGCCAGAGGTCATGTGTTGGGAAGTAAGGCGATGCACGTTTTGTTTGTAGTAGCTCGTTCAATTTAGTCCAGCAGAGAAAAGCCATCTTCGTGCATGGCTCTGCAACCCAGATTTCCCTTTTGGGGGAACTGTGCTACAGCACAGTCAATTTATTCAGGCTTTACTGTGCTATGTTGATTCTCAAGAAACATTTTTACCTCAGTAGCCTAAACGTGATGGGAGGATCCATCCTTTTTTGTTTTTGTGGCACAGTGAGAGGGGAAGCAGAAGCTGCTGCTCTGTGCACAGTGCTGCCCTCAGACTGGATGCAGTGTGGGCTCCCTCAGACGTAGGCTGTGCATTTGGGGCTGGCTGTCGTTGTTTGGCCAAGTCCCAGGTATGTTTTGTTGCCTCAGTGGAGTGAGGGATGCTGCAGTCCTGAGAAATCTGCCTGGTGTGATACGGGGAGACTATGAGATGTTATCTGTGGTGCGGGCACATTAGGAAGCCTTTGCGTCCCTTCTCTCCCTTGGCTCCAATTTAGCAGCAAGTTATTTAAGGAAGGGTTTTGTGCCACCTTCAAAAACCCTTAGAAGTCGTTCCTCCTCCCCACGCCAGGCTCAGAAGTCAGTGAGAAGCCGGCCCATCAGTGCTTTTCCGCGGCTGGTGTAAAGGCAGGTGGTGGTGCTGTGGCCTGACCTCCCGCCGGCGGGAGGCGACCTGCTGGACACCGGTGCAGGCGGGCGCCGAGGCTGCGGCCTGCCGGGACTGCCGGGCCCAAAGGCAGCCAAGCCCTGAGGTTGTTTCTCTTCCACAATGCCTATAATTATTCACCATTTCGACTGGCTGTTTGCCCTTTGTAACGAGGGGCATTGCCCACATGCTTTTTTGTGATATTTAATGTGTCTGCGACTTTTTTGTGGTTTTGCCCATGGGGGAAAATATAATTGAGTCATTCTTCGTCAACCTGCCTGGTTGTGTGCTCCGTCCGTCCCATCTCTGTCCACCTTCCTGCTGATGGTTGCGCGGATTGTGTTTATTCCAGCTGGTGATTCTGTCTCCACTCTGGCTTTGTAATTTTTATAATTCACTTCCTTTCAAACAGCAAATTCAACTGTGTTTGGATGTTTGCATATTTTGTTAGAAATATAATCTCCTGAATACAGATTTCTCCCTAGCAGCTAATAATCCGCAGTGCTTGAAAGCTCCTTTTTCTTTTTATAACCTATCCTTTTTCCCGATACATTTTCTGATTACTGCACTACAGTTCGATTTTTATGAGATCATTTTAGAGCGTAATAATTTATTTCTGATCCTTAGTACCTCTCATCCGTGTCTGAAGTGGTCCACATAATTTCAGTCACTCATTTTTGTTTACATCTTTTCTCTGAAGTCAGTCTTCTACATTTTATCTCAAAATATCTTTCTGACTGGCATCACCATTTTAGTCTTGTGATATCCAATTTCCTTTTAATACAAAATCAAATAGAAAGCATTTTCTGTACTTTACCAGCTTACTGCAGTTGCATTTTTTTCAGCTGTCTTGTAGGTATCTTAAAAATTGGTTGGTGGCTAATAGTGGCAAAAAGACTATATTATAAAGTTCTGGAAGAAAAAAGGTAGAAAGATTTTATATTGAATGCATTTTTAAAAAATATTATGGTTATGGATACGATAAAATAGACATTTTATATGCAGTTACTTTAGAATTTTAGCCATGCTTATTAATGTTAAAAAAGAGCCATAATAAGGAAACGGTCTAAATCAATTATGTGTAAACTTTTAGCATAAATCATTGTGGCATTATTTGTTCATTCATTGCCTCTACAATAGTTTAGAAAGAATGATTATCTACCATCTGCTAAAAAACAAAAATAAAAACCAGAACTCTACAGCTCTTCATGTTGCAGAAACCTACATCAAAGCCTGAAATTTGAGTTAGGTTTCTCTATCAGGCTTGATAAGAGCTCTTAAGAAACTGAACTGTGGTCAAATCTGTGGCAAGTAGTCTCTGTTAAGAAAAATGACTGTGAGTTGCTGTTTTCAAATGGCTTCAGCCTCAAATCAAATCAAAGCAAATTGTTTTAGCTGTTTTTTTTTCCAAAGCTTTAGGTTTGTGCAGTCATGAAATAAAATATAGTTCCTGGCTGTGAACTCATGTAAATTGATCCAACCTCTAGACATCTGGCAGAACTCAGGTTGTAGCTTCCCACTGGGGAAATATGCATTAGGAGGCAGAGGGAGAAAACATAAATAACCTGCAGCCAGATTGGAAACCAGCAAGGACAGTCCACAAAGCGGAGATGTTTGCCTGTTAGCTTTGCCAGCTCAGGTCGTGTTTCGATGATCATCTTTGACGGCAGTTCCCTGTAGAATCCCCATCACCACAGATGCAGAGCCGCCTGCACTACTGCCACTGTCACTGCTGCCCTTTCAGTGTATAATGATGTAATTTGCAGTTTCATATGCCCATAGGAAAGAACAAGTAGTCGAGTCCTCTTAGAAGTGTAGCCGTTTAGTTCAGGTCTCCAGCATAGCTGCCAAGAAGTCGTGGCAGCAACTTCCCATCCTGCTGCTTTCCCTGCTTCCTGTCAAAATGTTCTCTGCTTGCTTGCCTCGGTTAAAGTCTCCTTATGTTCTCTAAGGACACCTACATATTTATTTGATGGTGTTGATAAAGTCTATGATTGATAATATTCTGAAGCTTGAATCCCACATGATAAAGCTGAAAAAAATCAAGCTGACAGGAGTCAAGAAGTGGAAATATGAGGTGCTAAATTAGTTAAAAAAAGAGAAAGGAAAAAGAAGAAAAAGACAAGTCTATATAATATTCTGAAGCAATCATTCATGGAGAACCAGAGGACCTGGTTATATTCCTGTGACCTATGTCATCCCGAAAGAGATCTTCTGAAGTGTGAGTCAGACTCTTTCTGGGTTGCCTTCTAGGATGTAACTCTTGGCGTTGGCCACACTGCTTATTCTGCTAAATAACAAATACCCACATGCTCTGGCTCAATAAAGCTGCTACTCGTAGCAGCTTGAAAAGTTTGAGTCCTGAAAGCATTTATATACTTAACTTCACAAATATGAATGGTTGCACGGAAATCAGTCAGTACTCAAATGAAAAAGGTGAGCAGGTGGAAAGCATTTGTAGAATTTGTTCTTTTCAGTTGGTAAATTTGCTGTTGTCTTTTAGTTTGACTTGCACAACTGTTGCATCGAAATTTCAATTAATTGGAAAAGCCAGTGAATGTTTCAAAAGTCCTCAGATTAGGCACCCTCTTTTTATCACATGTCGAGTCACATGCAAATACAAGAAAAGCAAACATCCCAAGGGGCAGCTGATTTCGCAGTCCAGCATTTGTTCCTGTTCATATGAATAATAATTGTATTTGGCGGTTTTCCCACTGACTTACCTCAAGCAACTTGTGTTGGTAATTTCAGATTTAGACCCTTCTTTGGATGCCCCCCAATGAACCACTAGAACAGCGAGAAGAGAATTAGGCACAGTTAATTTGAAGTTCTCCTCTATAAGTAGGTCTTTCTTACAGACTCACTGTGTTTAGCTGATTTAATTACTTCTGAAAATATTTTTCAAGTTTGTTTTTAATAGGCATAGTCATCTCAAAACAGATAATGACAAATGCTTAAATATATTTCAAGGCAGACAGTCAGATCAGTCATTTTATTTCCTTAAGAGCAGAACTAGGAACAGCATTCTGCTAAACTAACCTGATTAATTTTAAATGCCTACCAAATACGATGGCATTTTGTAAATCCACATCTTTGAATTAATTTCTTGACTTTTCTCTTGAATGTGGCTTGTGTCTGCTAATCTGGGGGCACCTAGGGGATTAGTTAGACATGCTTCTGGGTCACCTCAGTGGTGCGATAAACTGATAACTCTGATTGAAATTTGTAGTCATCCTAAAACAAAATAGAGAAAAAGAAGAAAACCCAGTTTCATCAAGCTGTCGCTTCGGAGGCTTAAACGTGACAAATTGTAGAGATGAGAAAGCTGTACCTGAGCTGCAGTCAGTCCCATTCTGCTGGATGGAATTTAAAGCATTTAGAAATACTCTAGTTGTGCTCATAACACAGGAGGATTTCCTCTTCTTTTTGGTTTCTATGAAATTACTTTGAAATGTTTACCTAGGTTCAATATACATAATTGAGTTTATTCTTAAGTTAATGGAAGAGTAGGAAAAATGAAGAAGAAGAAAGAAAAAGTCCTAATCATAATAGGACACTGGAGGCAGCTCACGACAAAAGGTTTTAGCTGACTATTTTAACCTTTTCATTTGACAGTTTTGTGAAATTCTTCTGTAGTCTCCTAAACAACGTTTCTGGGCAGTGATTATTATTTCTATTACAATAATACTAATAGATCCATATCAAAATCAAGACTTACTTTACTTTATGCTACACAGACAGTTAAAAGATGAGTCAGTCTTCTGAAGAGCCCAAATGTTATGCGTAGATTGATCACTTTATCTCTGTTATCATTCACAGGTTCATTCTGAGTCTCATATAATATACATAAAGCTGCTAGATACAGAACTTCATTACTAACTGTGAAGAATTTTATTATTATCCTTTTCTTATCTGTTGTTAAGATAGCATCAAGTCAGAATTTGCCCAAATATTTATTTTCTGTATAAGCAAGCTTTTATTATGTCAAGGACTTTTTTTTTAATTTTTAATTTACTGAAAGCCTTTGTTTCCTTGTTGTATTTTGCACCCTGGAAGTTAAAACATGAAAGTGGAGCAGACCATAAAAAGCAGCACTTGCTTACATTATTACTGTTGTTTATGTTGAGAAATAATTAAATACAATATTTTGAATTCGTAAATTCTTTGCAATTTAGCAGGCAATAGGTAATACAGATATTTCTTACAATATTAGTATTTTTATCTGGTTGCCCCTTTAATATCCGAAACAGGAAAAGGAAATGTAGTGTGCCACATATCTGTATGAGGGACATGAACATCCCTATGAGAGACTGGAATGAAAGATGTCAGCAGCATGCTACTTAATCTGATGTTTAAGCTGAAGACATTATAAATGTCATTGCTGGCATAGAAGTGGATATAGAAGACTTCAAGAGCCAGAAGGATACGAAGGAAATCAAATGAGATTCAGAGTTGGGGGCAGTAGAAAAAATAAAATACTTAGTAGGAGCTACTTTGGAAAGCAGTAATGCTGAAAGAGACCTAGAGGGCCAGTAAATGACATAAATGGAGCACACAAGTCAAATGCTACTTTGGGCTGTGGTAGGTACATCTTGTAAAGGAGTTATGAAATATAGCAGATGTTGCTAAGACTAGTCAGTTTGGGGCATTTCAATAGCAGGAATGTATGAAATGGAAGAGACTGTCAGAGGAGCACAAAATGTTATTTGAGACTTGTTATTTGAGGAAAGATTTTTAAAAGGACTGAATATGTAGAGGATGGCCAAGAGACCTCTAACAGGGAGAAGTGATAACTGTCAAACAAGTCCGTGAATGTCGTTAAGCAACATGGGCTGGAGGAGAATTTTGAGGCCATCTCAAAGTCACACAGTGTCACGGACGCAGGGGGAATGCAGCACAGTAAGGATGTATCTGCTGCCAGCCATGGACCTGTCAATATTGTTTCAGTTGCTGCAATCTGAAGTCTGAGAAATTCAAACATGAAATCAAATACAGTTTTAGAACAGTTTAGTCATTCAGCATGGTGATAATTTGCTAAAGGACAGTAAGTCCTTAATACCTGTGGCCCTTCGGAATTGGATATTTCTCAAAACATGCTTAAGCTGAACCTTGCATTATTAGGGCTAATGTGAGAGTTGCTGGTGAAACTGTGTTTCTGATTTTGAAGGTGATCAGACTGGATGGGCACATCAACTCTTTCCAGCTTCCTAATCTGTAAAGCCATTATGTTTTTACTGAATATTACATTTTTCAAACATGATGTCTGTTTAGAGTAGTATGAAGTAGTAAATGAAGTGGCTGTGGGGCTCCCGTCACTTAAAACTAGCCAGCACAATTGAGTATATGCTGTAGAGGGCATGACAGGCATGTGATTCATTGATTGCAGTTCTTCATGAGTTTGTAGCTGAAGAAAATAGCCTAATAGATCTTTCCATCTCTGTGTGATACTGTCTGTAGTTCTAGCTGCTGCACTGTAAGTTCACAACTGGCCCAAAATGAAAGAAAAATAACACCAAGAAATTAATTTTCTATCCGCAGAGAAGGACAAAGGCCATTCAATCTGTAGTTTATACAGAAAGCTTATTGAATCTGAAGACTGTACATCTGGGAATGAGCTGGTAGAACCCATTTGTAAAATAATGCCAAAACCTAAGAGAAATATTTGTACACTAATCAATCAGTAGTTAACTAAGGGGGGAGTTGAGTTGAGGTAACATGCAAGCAAAGGTATTTATTCATGGTTTCCCAAACAGACAAACCTTTCTAAAAGGTAAAAGTGAAGAAATCAAAGAAAAACACATCTAATCAAGTTGTACCAAGGTTAAATCAGACCCTTCCCTCCTTTACCCTGCCTCATTGCTGTCCTCCCAGGACAGGTCCCGTCTCCTGTGAAAGATTGCTGTCTATTCAAGCACGTTGGTTCTGCCAGCCCAGTTTCAGTTTGCAGTCTTCTCATGGATCCACACAGAGTATTTTTTCAGTTCCCAGAACTCGTGTTTAAGCCTGGACACGATGCGAATGAATCCCCTCAGGGCGACGATGGGTTTTGAGTGGCTGATCCCCAGCATCTCTGTCGCAGTTTATCTTGCTTGTGAGTACTCCTCATCTCTTCGAACAGAAACACACTTTCCAGGTACTAGCTTTGGAAAATTTGGAATGGAGGACTTCATAAATCTCTTGAGCATGTCTGTATTTCTAGCAGAGCACTTGATGTAGATAATGAAAGTCTTCTATTAGGATTTCTGTCTTTATTTCTGAATTTTAGCATTGACCTCCCCATAAAAAAAAAACATTAAACCCTTTAATATTTGAATTAACTAGCTTAAAGCTAAGATCCAGGAAAGCCATTTTGTCATTTTAATGTGAATTGGCAGACTTAAGTTTGACCTAATGACTCAAAATTTACAGTCTGCCGTGCTTTCGCTAGACTTTTATCTTAAGTCAGTTATCTTAAGAACATCTTTTTTTTTCTTTTTTTCTTTTAAACAACAAAGACTGGACTGCAGTGGGAGTGGCCATAATTAGCATAGCTTATTTTGCATTTAGGAATGTGATGATACAAACACAGCCTGATTAACTCAGCTGTGGTCTCCCCTGGCTACCTGCTGAATACTAGCTGTGAATGAGGCGAGTCCTCTTCTGTCCTCACTTTGATTCCTTTCTAAGTGTGAAGCACATCATCCTAGCTGATACCTCTGTTTCTTAGCAAAGCTTTAATATCACAGGAACATATTTGCCCTGTAAGTCCTGTGTCTGTGAAGGGTCTCTCCAGGATGTGTCTTTCTGTTACCGCGCTAGGATGGTGACTCTCTTTCAACTTACCCTTGAGCAACAATTAATGTGAAGAGAGAGTTATGCTTTTCTAAACCTTACAGACTTTCTCTTTAGAAGAAACCTAACAGGCATCTGTCTTGTCCATGGACTGATGTGTGACTAGTTTGATGCCAGTGGAAGAAATTAAATGACCTTGAAACAAATGTTTTCAATCAGATGCTGTCAGCGTTCATTGAGAACCAGGGAAACCAGACTGAAGTGCGAGTGTAAAACAGTATATTAACTCTGCTTCAGTAGATCAGTGTTTTAAGTGCATTTACACAAGCATTTAGATGTGTCATTGGGTAGCTTCTCTTTTATCTGTTTGACTTGCGTTTTGCTTTCCTTTTGTGACTGCGCCATGTAGCGAGGTAGGGGAAGGTGCTTGGTTATCTGCTGCTCGCGTGGCATACTTCGCGACCAGCCCATCAACGTGAGGTGATACGAATCGACAGCCTGCGGCCCTGAAATTTCTTAATGCAGTCCAGAGCTTGAGTTAGAGTGTATGTCAGGTTGTTTTGATTTTAAAAGCCCAGAGAGAGGCTGTGACGGCAGTGCAATGCGAGAGGCAGCGCGTGCCATACGCGGGAACGGGCAGGGAACCGACGGGCTTCCCCCCGCGCCGCGTGGCCGGCACAGCCCGGGCTGCCCCGGCTGCTTCTGTTTGCCTTCCGACTGTGTCCTTGGGCAGAAAAATTGGTTTGACTTGGGTTTTCTACCTGAAGGAAGGGTTGCATGATTTGGGAAGGAGAAGGTGACTCACCAGAGTAGGGACAAGATCATGGGCTTTCCTAGAAGTTGCTTTGAAAGGGCAGATACTTCGCTAGCTTCATCATGCTTAGTGCTGCTACCTCATTAAGAATTAGTTTAGAAGTGCTAATAATAGATCATGAAGAAGGCACTCGCTATGTGTAAATACATGTTACTAAATTAATTTAATTATCACTGACACTTGTATGCTAACTAATCCATACATTTTATGAATGGGAAGGTTTCAGTGTTGCGATATAAATCTAGATTAAATGGAAGCTGAATTTGCTTTATCACGTTGAATAAAATAAAAAAAATCTCTACTTAATCACCTTTATTCCTCACACAGGCTGAGATCACAGAGAAGTGAACAGGTGAATGAGTAAGGGTGTGTATAGGTGTGTGTAACTTATCATACCATGAAATTAAAGATGCTCCTGTAGAAGTCGGAGTAATGATCTCCTGTGGTTGTATGCAGACATACGTGCAGAGAGAAAAGGATCCAGGACAAAGGAAACTCATGTGTTCGTTTATTCCTCAGTTAGAGTAAGTGTTCCTTGGTTGATTAAGAGAAGTCAGGCAGAAAATGTTACAATCTATCATCCACCACCTTGTAGAACTTTAATCTTTTCAGCAATACCGCATATTCCTACCTGCCTACAGGTGTATTTTCAGTGTTGTTTACCTTTTCATGTGAACAGTGCTGCTTTTCTGTATTTATGTGCTTTCCTTCTAATGATAATGATCACTAATCTATGAATATCAAATCTAGTAGTCCAAAAATTAGGAAGTATCAGAATTAAAGGTGCGTATACATATGTATTATGTTACAGTTATCTGTATTATCTCACTGTCCCTTCTCCCACAGGAACTCTCTCATATTCAGTGTACAGGATAGAGTGTGCCAGCTTAATGACAAGCAATACAGTATTTTACTTTCTTTTTATTGTTCAACGTATAGCATTAAGCCTTATTTATTACTGCTATTCAAACCTTGTTCCTACAACAGTATTAATTTCCTGTTGGCAATTCTGCAGTGCTCATCACTACAGTATTCAAATACTTCACAAACTCATTTATTTCTCTTTGCAATAACCCTGGAAAATGATGAGGGTAGTACCTCCATTTTATGGGTGGAGAGTTCACATACATACAGATTAAAGTCAAATACCTGCTAAGCTTGGGTGTCTAGTTTGAAATACCCAACACCTGATTTTTTCAGAATACTTTGAACATTAGTGCAATATAATAATAATAGCTCTCATTGACTTCAGTTACGGCTCTGTAGCTTTACAAAAAGGCAAAATGAGAAGTTGAAATATCACGTGACACCAGTTGGTTTATGAGCAGTTTCTAACACCTAGATTCAATGTAAAGACTTAGGCTGCTTGAGCTAGTGAGCTGTCAATAGCAGTCAAAAGCTGCCTCCTCTTCGAACCAGCACTGAACGCCAAAGGAGTCCATGTATTGCTTTCGGGTATCTCAGATGTTAACTGACAGCTGAGAACTGGTAACACTTGTGCCATTTTTAATTTCTTCCCTTTGGGATTTCCTTCCCAGTTCCAGTCACTTTACTGTACCAGTCTTCAGGAGATCTGATCTCAGTAGTCTTGCTCAAGGGCTGTGCTCCTGCCCTCCTCTCCTTTTGTATTTTTTGTCTGTCTGACCACTCAACTAATGGTCCCAATCCCCCACCCCACCCCCTATAATTCATTTAATCTGCCATCCTTTTCCTTCAAAATTTCCAGCTTGCTCCTGTCACATGATCCTGATTTGAATGATGTTTGTGATGTGACCAGAATGAGGGATTCAGGTTATGTGAACTGTGCACATCTGGACACACAATCAGTGCAGATGTTCGTGAGTTTAGGCATATCCTATAATGTAGTCAAAAGGCAGGTATCTGTCTCTACACGTTGCTGGAGAATTGAGTTGTACAAAGATTTTCTAGCGTGCCCTGCTAAAATCTTTGTTCAGAGATAGTCAGTTAATGTTAAAAATGAAGGATGAGGGCAGTTATGAAGGAAAACCTTGGGGTATTTTCCGTAAGATTTTTTTTTTTCCTTCTAAGGGAGGGCAGATGTAACTCTTCAGTGCATATCAACTTTGAGGATGTATGTTAATAAATGTAAATTTTGTAAATGCAAATTTGTAAGAAGTACAAATTTGTATAACAGCACATACTTAGAGAGTTGCCTGTTATAAAATTTAAACTTCCTTACGGGCTGCTTCCTTTGTAGTTTTTTAGGCTTTCTTAAAATAGCCCTGTTGTTCCTACCTCGCCGTACGTACGCAGGTGCTGTACGAAGCTGGCATCTCCCTGGAAAGCCAGAAAGCTTCGCTTGCGTTTCCTCTGCCGCTGGCGCTGGCGGAGGAGCCGTGGCTCCTTGGGGCGCGCGGAGCCCCGGCTGCGCTGCTGCCGCCCTGCGGACGCGTCCCTGTCCCTGTCCCCGTCCCCTTGGGGAGCGGGGCACATTTAGCCCGTTGGGGGTCTGTCCTGCTTGTCTTGTTTGGGTGTTGAGGGATACGTTTACAGAGCTTGTTAATCCAGGAGGTTTGACTGCTGTAGCAGTCAGGAGTGCTCCGTGCAGAGGCTCTTTCGGCCTCGCTTGGTAAGTGCATGTGCTGCTGCTTGTCGTGTCTGCGTGCAGTACCTAATAATTGATTGACGCTGTGGAAAAAATATGTGTGTATGTATATATAAGTTCAGTAAGAGATGTGATGTGTAGCCTGAGGGTTTTTCAACTTACCGGTAATATGTTTGTTTTTCCTGTATTTTCAGCTGTGTAGTAATTATCCTATGCTAGAATTTCAATTTAAAAAGCTAGTGAACTAACAGTCATAATTAGTGTACAACATTGCTGTCTGATACTTGCAATATTCCCCTAGCCTAAAAACATTCACCAAATAGTCACTTCGATTGTACCCAAAATAGTTTCATCTGCGCTGCTAGACTGTTACCACGCATCCTGCCCGGTAGCTCCATGTTCCTGCATTAGACGTTATCCAGAGTTTCCCCATGAGTTCTGTTTTATTACTGGGTTTGGATTAGGCCCCTAATTTTTCTGGGAAAAAATGAATCCTCTTCTTTCATATGAGGAAACCGTTATTAATATTAATTCCTGCTATGATGATGATTTACTTCTTGGATCCTTCTCTGCAAACTGCCCTGATCTTATTTTTTGACATACATATTTTATGCCTTGAGAAAAAAAATATTCTAAAAAAACCCTAGTTTGAGTGCTCTTAACATTTGTTTAAAAAAAAAAATCCATTCTGGGGAGCATCCATCTTATTTAGGTGTAAAATATTACTGAGAACAGTGATACCATGTGAAAGAATACACCTGTCTTTTAGTTTCTGTTGCTAAGGCACCTGGCCTTACCTGGAGCTCCGCTGCAGCCTGGCCTGTCTCAGCCCTGTTCAGCGTTTGTGATTCAGCCAAATATTTTTTCCACTCGGTGCCATGTTTATGTTGCAGGGGATGCTATACAATACCCCATTTTATCTACATTGATGTCCTTGGAAAAGATAGGTTTAATGAATGTAAATGAAATTATTCCCAAGGCTACTGATTTTTTTTAATACTGCTGTTTGTGCTTCCTATACAAAGCACTGTTTTTGCTAATAAGTTCTTTAAAGTTGATACTTACATTAGCTTGAATTATTTATGAAAGTAAGCATGTGCTACCACTTAGCGACCAGACAAATGGAGAAAACCTCCTTGATCCTGAGTTTTATTGTTTGGGTTATATCCCATTGCACAAACTGTTCTGACTCACGTGCCCTGTGTCCTGTGGTTACTAAAAGCAAATGCATATTGCTGAAGTAGATTGCAGCGTACTTCTAAAGGCTTAGGACACCTCAAGTATCCCAGTGACTTGGCCCTCAGCCATGGTCCCCGGGATAAGAGGTGCGGCGCCTCCTTTCCCCATTGGAAAAGGGAGACTACGGAAGAATTTGTTTTCCTCCTGTTTTCTCCTCAGTCTCCTCGCTTTGAGGACCAAGGTAGCTCCTTCCTTCCTCTTCCTCTCATGGGCCTTCCATCACCCCTGAGGCTCCTTCTTTCCTCTCCCGCACACTTCATTCAAGACAGGTTCTCCTGTCTGTTTTTTACACCTGTGTTATATTTGTGGTGTTACACTTCATTCCTGGTTCTTTTATTCAATAGGACTGTAGTTTCTGAATGTATACCAAAGTCCGCTGTGACATCTTTATGTTCCTCTGGAATACAGCATTCAGATTTATTAGCTTTCCTTCCATTCAGCCTGCTTTGCGGCTTTCTCTGAGTTAGCATTTTTGTGCTGTTCCTCAAGTTTTTTCAGTTTATAATTTTTCTTATGTTGTATGGATTGTTGAAATACTTTATAAATTACATATCGCAAGAGGTATTCAATAGACTGTTCTTGTGGAACTCAAGAGTCTTCAGATCACTTTGAGGTCTTCCTAGTGGTTATGCATGATGTATTAATAATACCAGGGAAGAATATGTGGCCACCAGCAGCCCTATCTGCACCACCCTTATTAGGTTTAGCAAACCATTGTTCATGCTATAATAAAAATACCAGAAAAAAAATCTATAAAAAAGAGGCAAATTTTTCTGTAGGTTTCCTCTACTCAAGGATTTTTTCTGTGCTGCTTAGGTACAAGAAACACAATATTCCAGTGGTAGACTTGTGATCTGTTGTGATCTGTTGAAGTTAGAAATGGTTACTTTTATAGCACTGGCACAGGAAAATTATCACTTTTTGACTTGGAGGATATACTGGCTTCTAGGCTTGTAGATAAGAACATACTGGACTTGAGAAAGACCTATGATCTTTTTCCTCACTGAGGGCCATGCATTTTGATTACTGAACAAATTGCAGTCTTAATTTTAAAATTATACAAGCAGGCAAAATTGATCCCTGAAAAATGTAATAAATTAGTGCAGAACTGTTTGATTCAGGTATACGAATGTCTGTGTGAACTGAAATTTGCAGTACCTAGCTTTCTACCTCCAGAACCTTATATAGGCCTTATGTTAACTAAGGAATAGAAAAGGAAAATAAATCCTTTTTTTTTCCCCACACTGAGAGACTAACTTTAAATAGCACTATTCCATATTTGTAAATGGCAACATATACTGCCTGCATGGGGAGATTGGTTTTAGAAAATCAGGAGTATTCCTGTTACTAAATTGTCATTGCAAAAAATGTTGTCATTGGACATACATAATTAATTGTTTTCACTTACAGCACTGTTTTTGTCAGGAGTAGAGTTATAATATAATCCCATATAGCTAAAAGAACAGTAAATTGAATTCACATTTTATGAACAATTTTGTCTTATTGCTCTTCAGTCATCATCCACAAACTATTCTTTTTAGTTAAGCTGTAATTTAAAGGGGTTTTTTGGTTATATAAAAGCCAATTTTAAAAATTTGTAATAGTAGTTTGAGTTTTGTTGTTGCAAAGGAACTGAGTAATCATTCTGTTGTATTGCTGGAGCACGCTTTAGCTGCGTGTGTACATGAAATGATGAACTGATTCAGAATATTAGTTTCATACTTGAAATGACTTTTAATCTGTTTTCCTTAATTTTTTTGACAGTTCCATATTTGGAACTCTGTATCTTCACTGTTGTACTATTAGCATTCAAACAAGGATTAAGAAAAGCTGGTGGGAATTTTTGCAGTATTGCATTGAAATTTTTAAATAATCCACAGATTTCTCAGTTTCCACATATTCTAATGTTTCTAACCTGCTATTATGTTTTTGTCATTATCAGTATCCTAGCTTTTGAGTTTTTGATGAATTTGATAGGGGTGTTTAGTACATTCATTGTGAAAAGGGGTGAAGAATATGTGATGCAGTAAAAAGTCTGTGGAGGAGGGATTGTTAGTGAAATGAAAAGGTGGAAATTAACACTTCAAATGTGCAAAGCGTTTATGAATGCTTAAAAACATCTCTGAGTAAAGAGTCTGTGCTTTGCAGAATGGACAAGAGGTTACTGCATCAGTGTTATTTGGAGGTAATTCAGAAGTAATCAAAAGTTTTAATACTCAAATGATGGAATCTACACAATGTTTATAATAGTGGAAAGAGGCTGTTAGAAACTTTAGGAGAAACTACAGTTTGAAGAACATGGAGCATGTGGATGTGGAAGCCACCCTACAAAGGGAATAATGATGATGGTGGTGAAAATGCTGTAAAAATGCTCTCCTATGTTGTGCACTCTTAATCCTACATGGACTACGAGAATGAGCTACTCTTTCTCCATTTAAGAAGCATTTAGGAAATGTTTTTATTACATCCATCATTCACTGCTGCAGCCTCACCAAACAACACACTTAAGCAACTGCTTCCCTGAGCTGACACCTGTCTGAAGCAGACTTAGAAATGCTGCTGAAAAGAGAGAAATATATTATTAATTTGATTCTCACAGAACATGTTTTTAAATGAATGAAAGGTCAGGACATGAGAAGAATATCATGGTGCATTAGAAAGTACATTACCTTGATTTAGCTGTTAGCAATTCCAAAGTGAAATGGTTAATAAGGGATCTTGTCATGTAAGTGCTCATAATTAGGCATCTAGGTTTCCTATCACAAAACCACAGCTGGCACTAATGGGTGCCCTTGTTGTCGGTGTCAGCCATAGGCCAAGGACTGAGTGAAGATCGAAGGGAATTAACTGTATTCTCACCAAAGAGGTGCTGTACTTGTTTGGTAGGAAACAGATTTAAGGCTCCAGGGCTGTCAGCCTGATTTTTTCATGAGCACTGCAGACTTCTCGAAGAAGTCGGCAAAACTGAAGCTTAAAGACAGCATTTTAATAGTAATGATGTCTGCAACTTTTACTTCTTCTTTAAAAGATCTGTCTTAAGCACCTTCACTGCATTTAGCAGAAAATAGAACCTGTTTAAAACTAAAAATACAAAGTGTTGTTTTGTATTTGTAGAATGTAGAATAAATGGCTGAATCATAACATTACCAATTTCATGTGTTTTCTTACTATTGCAGAATTATTTTTTCCTAATCTGCTCCTGGCTGTTTGCCCAGAATGACAAGAATACGTACTGAGATGATTAAATAAAAAAAAAGTTCTTTTAAAATAGTTTTTTTATGAAACCATTGCTACACGAGGGTCCCTGTCTTGCTAGCTCCCGTACAAAACTGCCATCGACTTCGGCGAGCGTTCAGCTGCCATGAAATACTTACAAGACAGGACCCCCCGCTGCCCTGTGTGTTTGCCCAAGGAATGGGATAGCAGAGAAGGCTCAGGAGGAGAAGAAATGCAATTGCACAGACAGTGGAGCGAGCAGCACAAGGGAAGTAACCAGAGATGGGACAGAGAACAGAATTACGGCTTCTCTGAGTTACATCAACCTAAAATGCCCTCCCCAGGGTGAGGGGATGGTGTAGGAGCTTAAGCAGAGTCCCCAACTTCTCTTACTCAGATTAACTCAATTTCCAGCAGGCAGCTTGTTTGTGGGTTTTTTAATTGATGTGTAGTAGCTGATGTCATGTTGAAGACCTGCTGATGGATTGTGAGAAGTTGGCAGGGATAGAAAGCAAATGGTAAATTTAGCAAACGAGTTGTAGCAACATGAACTCCTGATAAAATGGCATTCGGAAGGCATGCTAGATTTTGTTGCTCAACAGGTTTTGACTTGCATTTAATTGTTTTGATGAATATTTCAATTTATTTGTATTTTAGCACAGCTAATGAAACTGTAAACACTGCATCGCAGGAAGGTTTGACTCTTCCAATAGATTGCCAATATAAAACACTACCAGCTCAGTCCTGCAGCATCAATTTTGACTGCAGTTTGCACAGACAAATAGTTCTGCTCCTGTGAATACTGCCGTCTCTCCAACACTGCTGAAGGGGTGGCTGAAGCTCACTCAGTACCTTCGGGCTTGACCACGCTCCCTACGCATGAGCAGCTAGACACTTTAACTTCACGTTACCCCAGAAGACTCATGTTCTTCAGACTCCTGCTTTACCAATTCACAGATTAGCTTATTAATTTGGGTTACATTTGATTTTGAGCGGTGTCAAGATAAAAGGGGAAAGACCTAGCCCTAACATGCTTTGGCTTTTAACGTAGGGGCTTCAGTCCTGTAAGTTCAAGGCTTTTCTCATATTTATTTTCTTGCACGTTATTTTTCGTGACTGTAACAGAAAGGAAGAGATCAACCTATTAAAAAAAAAAAAGTGGAGCTATCATCTTTTGTTCAATAATTATTCTTGTATTCAAAATTTATGTTATGGCTGAAGGCTTTGAAATAGCTGCTGGAGATTGACTGCCCAGTACCAGTTTTCTCTGTATCGCTCAGTTTCTAGATGCGTTGTGCTGCTCGTTGTGACTGGCTCACTTTAAATGAAAAAAAAAAAAAAAAAAAAGACCGGGAGGTATTTTAGTTTTGCTTAATACTCCTGTCTGACGTCTCATTCCAGATGCAGGCCTTCATTTTTCAAGCGGGATAAGCTTGCAGAAAGGCTTTACTTTTCTGAAATTATTTGGGCAGCTTTCAATGTCTGACAAGCCCGTGGATGTTATTAAGGTCATAAATCTTGGCTATAATTTATACAAGCTTCATCCCAGTAAAATCATCCAAGTCACAGAAGCCTTTGTGTTTTCTTCTCGGTGGGCAGAGCCACGTAAGTGGCCTGGCGGGCTGCGGAGGAGATGCTATGCAATGGAAACAAGTCTCTCTCCAAGGCGGCAACTGCCTCTCTGTGACTTTGAACTGCTGTGAGAGATCCTCACAATTACCTATCACAAGGCCTCTATTCTGCGGAGGTATTTTAGAAGGTCAGTTGGAAAAAAAATCCACCCTTTTCTCTGAGAATATGTATTAAATATCCTGAGAGCTTGCTCTCCGTTAGCTAATGGTGGCAGAGCGGCTGATTCTGTGGAGCGGGTTGGTCTGTGCTCAGTCCTGTTTCTCCAGTGTGTTACTCGACTTTTACCCGTTTATACTAACACGCATGTTCCACGGCGTACCTATTCCTAATACCCATGGAGACAGGACTATTGCTCCATCTTATCGAGGATGCTGTTGAGTATTCAAGCCGGCAGCTGTTGTTCCTGGCTCTGTTCTCCTGCTTGGTTTTCCTGTAGGATTCGCCGAGTGCCGCAGCCGGCCTGTGGCTGAGCAAGGCCCTCTGCCTGCTGGCGGGGACAGCGTTGCATGTCACTTAGCAGTTAGGTTAAGTCAGCAGAGCTAGAGGTCTGCAGATTGACATTTGCATAAGTTTTTCTGTGTGTTTGTGCACATTAGTCTTTGAAAGCCTTAACAATAGTCAGTGCACAGGAAAATCCATTAGTTTACAGAGTGCTATTCCCCTACTGCGAAACCTGGTTTATTTTGTAGCAGCCAGTGCAGAAATGTGATGAAACTGACTCCTAGGAACTTCTTAGATTAATATTTTCTTAACGGATCTGCTGAATAAAAATACCTGTAGCAAGTCTGTCAAGACATATAAGAGCGATGCTCTTCATACTGCTTTGGTACCACATAAAACCTGAGTACAGAAGTAATCTCCTTGTCTCCCCAACTGTGAGTGTAAAGCCGGGTTTTTCTTCTAGTTTGTTTCCTTCCCTGTAGACTTGTACATTTGGGATGAGCCGCTTCAGCGCTGCAGCGTACTGTAAACACTCATGGTATCAGCCAAGAAGGTCATTCTCACGAAAGACGGTGCTGAAGTCGTGTGGGTTGGGGTTGTGTGCTCCCCAACGCTACGTGCGCTCTCCTCTCCCGGCCCTGCCGTTGCCTCAAAGCGCTTGTTAGCACTCTCGTCCCTGAAGTAACCTGGCCGCTGATGTGGCCCCCTCTGCCGTTTCGGTTTGTGGGGGGAATGCATAGGAAACATCTCCCTTGCAGCCTCCAAAATACGTGCGGGGAGCTAGCACAGGCGTGCAGAGCCCGCGGCGGAGAGGGGCCCCCGCAGCGCCGCCTCCCGGGCCGGAGCCCCTTCCCTGGGAGCGCGGCACCCCCGCTCATGCACGTGGGCCCGGAGGCGCCAGGCCGTGGCAAAGCAAGTCTGGTTATTAACGAGGAGAAAGTCAAGCTTTATTAACAAATATAATGGAAAAATGCATATGAAATTCGGAAGTCAGTTTAAAATGTCAGACAAGGATTTTTCCTGATGTTTACTGATGGCTTTATTATCTTGATTTCATGACCAAGTGAAATGATAGAAATGGTAGTTAAAGGAACAGGTATAAAAACATCATGACCAACATATCGCAGGAGAGGAGAATCAGTGCTGCAGAATGGGAGAGCTTACCCGCCTACTCTGACGGCCAGTTGACATGCAGTGGGTTTTAGTGATTGTCCACACTTATTGCTAAATGCTAGCCGTTTTTATTAAAAATTTTCCGGTGCAGGAGGCGATAGTAGACTTCAGCAAAAAGACCAAAAGAGCTAAAACACTGTGCCATTCTTATTTGCATATGATTTGCTATGAAATCTAAACTTCTAGAAATAATGTGATTACAAAGAGCCAAAGCAAGACCCTCTAAATGTGTTTTTCTTATTTTTACATCACATCGTATGCATTCATCTGTTAACTCTGCCTGTGTGGGATCTTCTCCCTTATTCCGTGAGTTCTTGCAAGGGTGAGCATTCATATTAAAGGTTTTTTAATTGAGAGTTGTGTTTTCTCTCTGATAGTAGAAGGTTATAATGTAAAGAAGGTGAAGATGGTCATTTTCTCTACCAAACTTACTTTTTCTTGTTCACATTATTTAAAGTAGATTAACTTCAGTAGCCAAAGAGAAAGAACTGATATATTCACTTTGTAAAATACCAGTTAGGAACATAAGCAGAGGTGCTTCAGGGCTCGAGAAGACAGCCAGCAAGGTCTGTTGTTTATGGAGAGGAGGGAATGAAGCGAATTTCGAATGAAGCGAATTTTCTTCGTAGTGAAGAAAAACTGATGGCCTCAAACCTATGCCATGTTACTTTGAAGCTCAGCATTAAAATTGTAGGTTTTTCTGTTGTCAGATTCAGGTATACGTAATGACCATTGCCTGGCTTTGGTTTCCTTTGGGAAAGAAGCTACTCCAGCACTTGTGTTTGCTGATCTATGTTACAAATCAATATTTCAGTAACCGTGAGTACAGTACAATTTTAGCTTTCAGGAAAAGAACTGTTGAAAAGGTGTTGTGATTTTTTTATAATACAGATAAATAAGAGAGGCATAATTTGAACTGACAAAAAGTGAGAAATTAAGTTCAAATGCTAGATCTGTACAAAATTGTCTCTGTAAGTGGTTTCACACCTATAAAATCTGGAATTGTCAGCTGTGATTTACAAAGGCATTCATTACAGAATGTCACCCTTAACTGTAGTTAATTTTTTGTCATTTTGTTCTTAAAGGCAGTTCTGGCTATTTATTGTCAAATTTATTTATCCCTATTGATCTTTCACATATGTAACCATTGTTTTTTGTGTCAATTGTACATTATATGAAGTGCTGCCTCTCATCTCACATTCATTTTTTTTTTCACCAAAACCAGACCCCTTTTCAAATGCTTCTTACGTTCTGCTGCAGCCTTAGATTTTTCTTCCAGGATTCTCATAAAGTTCTCTCTTTCTTGGGTGATTGATGGAGCACTGAGTTTCATGAAGATTGTATTTCATGTCTTTTGCTGTTGCTGCTAAATCCTGTTTCTAAAGATGAGAGTGAAAACGAAAGTTTTCATGTCAGCAGTTTAATTAGCACATGCATACCATGTGTATGCATACATGGCATTGTTTTATAGGGGGAGTGGTGGGGTGAGTAGTATGTGTGTTTATGCTGTAGGTGTACAGGCTTGGAATTAGGCTTGGCCCGAGAAATGAGTTTGGACAAGAGTCTTTTGTCACTGTACGCAAGTGATTAATATTGTGCCATGCCCTGGTCTAGTGTTTTCATCCCTTTTTGTTCTCGGTACGTCCCAGAGCATGTGACTGCTTTGGTCGTTGGCCTTAGATCTGGCTGTGTATGTTTATGTTTGTGTGGGTTTCTGAGATTCATAAATTTCATAATTCAGTTTTTTCTGGCAAGTAACCAGGAGTGCACAACAGTGTGCGACAGGCAGCTGGAGAAGAGGCTACTTGCAACAGAGTTTTTTCTTTAGACTGTTTTTTTATGATAAAAATATATACGCATTTATGTAAATGAACCCTCACATATAAAAATGTTTTCCATTGTGTTAAATGGCAACACTGTTGAGACGTCTCTCCTGCTTATATGAAATTACTTGAAAAACTATCAGTGTAAAGGTTTTATCGTGGTGAAGTACAGAGCTTTGATGAACATGAAGTGGGATGGGGAAACAGAGCTGCGATGGAGGCCAGGCAGGCAGGGCGTCGCGTGAGACCCCGAATCCCTCAGCTGCACGCCGTGAAGGGTTGCGTGCTGCTGCGGGGGAGTCGGCGGGTGCCGTTGCCGTATGCGTGTGCTGAGGGCTGGATTCGCCCTTCTGGCCTTCGGGCGTTTGCCTGGGGCACGTTATCCGAGAGCCTCGTTTGTCTCCGTCGTCATTGGAGAGACATGTAGCTCCAAAAATTGACTGAACTCCTAAGCGCCCTTTGGAAGCATATACATGGGAAATTCAGGGCCCTTTTTCTAGTCATTTCAGTTAATAGGCTAAAATTGGATAAGATGTATTTGACTTCAGAGACCTTGTCAGAACTGCACATGTTGTTGGGTTTTTTTAACTGCAATTCTTTTAATTTAATATTTGTATTTTGTCCATGCAACACTGACTTTGCAATGACCTTCCTCACTAGGCATTATATTACTGGGGCTTTTGTTGTGTTTTTTTGTATATTTGAAGTGCACTTTAAACTTCTGTGTGTATTTGTACAAATGTCCTTAGGTTTTCCCTGTTTTCTACCTCATCCTCTGCAGAGGCAATGAAAGGCTGTTGACAGGTCCTTGGGGTGGGAACCAAGAGGTGTACTCAGCACGTTGTGTCCCAGGTGCGACTTGCAGCAAAGCCTCTGCACAGTTTTCCAAGCATCTCCCTGGGGAGATCCTCCCAGGAAGCCTGATTGCTCTGGCCGCATAGGCGTGGAGCAAATTTCGTTCTTGCGCACGCAGTTTATGTAGGAGTTAGTTATCTGCTTCATCTGTCTTCATTCTTCAAAGTAATGCTGATAGTATAACTAAAGTTCCTACAGCAGCTTCTCCATTTGCTCCTGCAGTCTTTGCATTCCCTCTAACATCTATGTCTTTTTTGTGCATTTATTTGTTATTGTATCGTAAAACTTGTTTACAGATAGTACCGTTTCCTGGTGCTTCAGTAGAAATAGCAAATGAGCCGTGGTATTCTACGGTCTGTTCCTTCGTTTTATGTGTATCATGATTTGCAGTCCTACTTATCCTTAAAGTATGTCTGTAAACCCTGATTAAACTACGTTTTTGTTAAAATGGCATTTTTGATTTGCAGCAAATCTCTCTGCTTTAAACATGGCAGTTCTTCCTGCAGCCATGTTTGGCCCTCTCTTTTAAACAATTCCTCCTTTTTTGTCCTCAGCTTAAAGTATGATCGTAGCTAGTCCCCTTAGGTTGTGTTCCATTGGGAGACTTGTGTCTGACTGCATTTGCTTCGATTCTGTTGCATACCGTATGGTTAAATACAATTATATTTAGTTATTCTGAGCCTATTTTACTTAACATAGGCTGAGTTTTGTTATATGCAAAACAAAGTTATATTTTTCTTATGTATAAATGCTGTCTGCACGTCAGTAGCAGTTCATACCAAACGCTAGTATTGAATTGATTTAGCTTCTCTGCATGTTTTTTCTGACAAATTTTGTATGGGACAATAGTCATTTGAACTATAATGATGTTTGGCGTTTTGGAAAAACATAATTAGAACATCAAAACATTTAACAATTAAAACAACATTTTTAAACAATGTAAAATTAGCACCATATAATTAATTATGTTACTTTTTTGAGAAAGATATTTCTAAATTTTTTAAATGAAACAGAACTAAAAACTAAATCTCAATATTTTCTGAACATACTACGTGAATCTGGTTAGAATGATTAGGGGATCTGGATGTATGATCAGAAGAGACTGATAGATCCTTAGCTCACATCCAGAGTACGTTTTGTCTGATGCTCAGAAGGTGGGCAGAATCCTTCAGGCTGTGCTCGCACGTCGCTGTTAGTTGGGACAGATTTGTATTCATTAGGATTTGATCAGGCCTGTGTTAGGGCTTTGACTGCTTTCTGTTTGGGTTGGGGGGAGGTTGGGGGTTTTACTTTTTTCTTTGATTTGGTTTTGGAGGTTTTGTGGTTGTTTCTTAAGTTGGGAGCTGCTGGAGGACCAGAGTTCTGAAATAAAGCCCAGAGATGTGAACAGTAGCCACAATAAGGGAGCTTTTCAGGAGCAGCTGTAAATTTGTTGAAAAAGTGCATGTTTAAATGAGATAAAGCAAATTAACTGGAACATTTTTTTAAAGTTGCTGTTTTGGAAATGGCTCACTGATTAATCAAAAATAAGTAATGTATTTTTCAGTTGGTCCAGCTCAGCTTCGTAGGAAGAAAGCTCTTTAGTGAGAAATCAGGTAGATCCAAATTTTGAGCTTGATAATCACTATTTTATTCCCGCTGCTGGAATCGTGTGAGGGTTCTGCCTGTGTGTCCTGCAGTATACTGACTTTTATCATAAGGATAAATAGTAGGTTATCTATTCAGCAGAGTTTTTTTTATCTACTTCTCATCCACAAGGTAACTGGGTCTTTTTTTTTTTTATGGCCAAAAGACAAACTCTTTAATCGGGCTTAGTCTCCTCTTTTACTTTTTCTCCCATATTTGTGTTTTAGACTCTTTCAGTTCCAGTCCAGTTCTGTAACAATTCAGAATAAGTTAAGTTCAGTGACTGTTTACATTTGTTTAGCGATTGTGAAGCGGTTAGTTTGCTTTCACCTTGCCCTGCTGATTATTGGTGCCTCCTCCTACGTGGCAAGCCCGTCGCTGGAAAACCGCACACGTTCCGCTCTTTGTCAGTGAGGTGAGAGAAAAATATTGTCAGCCTCTTTGTATCCAGCTGAGGCCAGGTGTTGTTCATTAACATGTAAATAGTGCAATTAGTGCCAATTATGATTTTTAAAAAAGCATTAAAATCCATGGGAACACAGTTGTGTCACCCATGCTTCTTTTTGTGTTTTCCTGCTTCAGCTTCTTTTTTAGGCATCTGCTACTACTTTCAGTCTTTATTCCTGTGGGGCTTCAAGCTGTTGTTTGCTTCTGAAATGTCAGCCCTGTGAGGAGAAGACACTCTGGATGATAATGCAGAAGTAGGAACTCGAGTCAGATTGCATTTAATCACCTGGTGAGACTAAAGTCTTTATCGAAAGGGCATAAGGCCTGCCCCAAACCTCACAGATTTCAGGCAAGGCAGGGTCATCTCTGCTGCAGCTGAACACATATATATCCCTGTCTGTGTGTGTCTGTCTCTCTCTGTATATACACAAACATACATACATACATACATCAGTTAGGGAATTAGCGATAGCTGTGGTGGGAGTGGTTAGGTCAGTCTTCTAAATCAGGCCACTGTTTGACTTTAAAACAAAACTTGACTGGAGTTCTTCATTAACAACACGCTGAGGTAAGGATGTCCTGTCAGTTTGCAGTCCCTTGTGCTTATCCTGCTCTTTCTCCTGCAAACGCTGTTACTGGGATCACGGTGTACATGCTTTTCCGTGACACCTAGTGTAAGTCTCTGCCCCTTGGTTGGTGCCCTTGATCACATTCTTACCCAAGATGCTCACACAGTGTGTCCAGCTGGGCCATCAAGCGTTGCAAAACACTTGCATGCTGCTGTTGGATATACTGTTTTAGGATGCTTGTATTTGAGCTCAAGGCAAGTTAGTATTGGTTGTCTCCTGATTAGTGCACTTACAGTTCATAGGAGTTACAGGCCCCTGCTTTGACTACCCCCCTGTGGCAGCCTGTGCTTCTGCCCCGGCCTCGGTGTCCCTCGTCAGGCTCGGTCCTCTGGTTACGTCTTCCATTGCCAGCCGCAGGTGTGCATGGGGCACGGCCCATAAGGGGACCGTGGGACATGGCATCTCAGCATTGCGTGGGAAGCATTGGCCAAATT
Source organism: Dromaius novaehollandiae (assembly GCF_036370855.1). Classification (NCBI taxonomy): domain Eukaryota; kingdom Metazoa; phylum Chordata; class Aves; order Casuariiformes; family Dromaiidae; genus Dromaius; species Dromaius novaehollandiae. The sequence continues at coordinate 8,327,244 of NC_088108.1, forward strand.
GTGTGCAAATTGTTGAAAGAATACTTGTTATCGGGCACCATTTTGTCCGAGAGAACCGCCCTGTACAGTAGCATGAGCGCTGGCAGGCTGCTTGGAGCAGGTAGAGCCACTTCCATTCAACCGTACTCCAATATAATTTTGAAGTGTATTGGAGTATATATAATATTTGGGGCTGTTCAGGAAGCTTCGGAATCGTTGGCATTGGGACCTCTCCTGGTACTGCTGGTCTCGCAGATCACGTCGCCCAGTCTGCTTGTGCAGGAGATGTTGCTCCTTCTTCAGGTGTATGCAGGCAAGAACGTGTTTTAAGTAGCTGAAAAATTTCTTGGTTCTTCCTCATTCAATACCCCATGAGACAAAAGGTGCTGAATTCTAAATAAAGCTGATTAAGGTAGAATTTGTAGTGATGTTTGGATGTACGGAGGTATGTGGCAGGAACACAGTGAAGTAGTGTATCCTTTGTAATAACTGTAGTCTCACTTGTTCAGCACACCTGGAAATTATGAGTGAGTCTGCTGGCTTTTCAGATCTCTCAACAGACTCATGTTTGGGCATAGTTATCTGACTGCTTTCTTAGGTTTTTCCACTTGTACTGTAAAGGAACTTCTGCCTGATAAATTATATTTTTTGTATTTCTGACCATTTCTTTCATCTTGCAATGATTCTGAGATGTAGATGCTCAGGAAAACCTGAAGTGCAAAAAGATGAGTACCTTTCTATTTGTATAAATTAAAACACATTGACTTTAAAGAAAAGCTAAGTGCATTTCATATCAACATCAGAGAGTCTCGCATCTAATTCAGGATGTGATGCTTTATAGAGAAGTAATGCCAGCATATTCTGAATCAGAGAAGTGTCAAATAGTAGCTCATAAGCAGGCATACATGGTAGTTGAACAGCACAGCTTATTTTGTATTAATATTTAATCTGATAACGAAAACACTTAAAGGAGCTAGGGATGTGAGGCGTCTGTTAGAAATGGCTTCTTAGTTGCACCAAGCAATTACCACCCAAATAAATGAAACCAAGAAACTTGTTCTGCTAATTTTAAAATACTATTCTGTTGGGAGAGCTTTTGTGCTTACTACTTTCTGTTTTTAAGGGTTGTTTCTTTAGTCAGTGAAAGAATAACTTCCTGCATGTTAGACACAAGGGTGCAAATTAAGACTAATAAACTGATTTTAAGCCAGTCAGAGAAATAAAGATAAAAAGGAATGTGTCTGGGAGCACTGTGCAGATTGTAGCAGAGGAAGAAGTTTGCACATTTATAAAGAAAATAACCAAATCAATGGAGCATCAATTATTAATGTTCTATATTGCCAGAAAATGGGAAGGGCTAAAAGAAAATGCGTATAATGGAGCATAACGTAGTGCAGCCCCAAGCTTCCTCCAAGATTTGGGCCAGGCTGCAAGAGCACGGCCTTCTCGCAGCTTCGTCCCCTCCCCAGCAGCATGTGAGGCAGGAGTGATCACAGGGTGATGTGAGAATCTCAGCTTTCTTTTCCAAGAAGATTGTGTTCTTCTCAATTGTTAACCAAAAAAAAAAAAAAAAAAAAGTGCCCTCAGGACTAAAAAAAATTCCCAGGGAAATAGATAAATGGGTTTAAAAAAAACCCTCAGTTTAAATTAATCCCTTGTTTCCTGGGGCTTTATTCATGGTTTTTGAACAGTTGGGGTCATAAATACTGTTTGCCTTCCTATAGTGTATTCAGGGCCTCATTACTTTAGGCCATCCAAATGTTGGGTTTTGACCGTACAGTCTGGCGGCAGCTCACGCCAGTAACTATAGACTGTGCACAAACCAGTTGCTGGGGAATTGGTGAGTTCTGCTGGGATAGAAAAAGCAGGAGTTGGTGCTGGGAGCAGCTCCTCAATGCTGCTGTCCTCCCATAGCATACCTGTAGCTGAAGTAGCTGAGACATACCGTATATTGGAATAAGTTCCGCATACTTACAGATTATTTCATGTTGTGCAGCGTCTGCTTGTGCCAATCCAGCACTAATTTTTTTTGTTTGTTTTTTGGCTTCTAGGAATTTTATGTTAGTCTTTGAATACCTTTTTTCTAACGTTTCAAACTTGTGGGAATATTTTAAACTGACAACTTCCTGTCTGAAATAAACCCATTGTTCATTCTTAAATGAATTCTTCATAGTTTTCCTGGCGTCATGCTATCTAAATTCTTAGACGTGTGTGTTCATGCTGTGCAGGGCATTACTTTGAGCATTAGCAGCTAAGCAAGGTCCTGGTGCCGGCTGCAGGCTTCCTCTCCTAGAGCAGCCCAGCAGAGTCAGTGCAGTAACTCCATTTGAGCTTGTCTGAAAATCTGGTTTTCCACTCCGGTTCTTAGGCAGACAGATGGGCTTCCATACATCTGCAGCAGTGTTTCATGCTGGTGTCTTCGTTCTCCTGAATTTCAAGGAGGTAGTTTTTATGTTTTTAATTTTAATATGTTTCATTGTGTTGTTTGGCACCACAGGTGGGTCGATGATTTGGGTGCTTTATGAAATACATACTAATTTTATTAGTAATGCTTAGTAGCAGTGGTTTAAAAGTCTAGTGCTGTTATTGACTGGCACTCCATTAAATTTAAATATTGGTAAGAAATTATTCATTTATTTAATGCATATTTTCTGTCAGCTTGTTTTGGCTATTGAAAGAACTGAACTATTAACTCCAGCCACAAAATTTATGGATAAAATCCTTCAGCTTTAAAATTAAAAATAATTAGCTGTTGTCACAGTACTAATTATTGTACATACAGTATCAGCAGGGCTATAATCTATCTGTCCAATATGCGTGCTATTCAAATTGCATTAATCATAACTTGCTTAAATGTTAGCAAACGGTTCTACAAAGTGCTAGCAATAGCGATTCTTACAGTCGAGAAATAATGAAGATGTAAATCACTTCTACGCATCATTGCCATAATATTCCAATGATAGGATATGAAACTGCTGCATCCGCTTTTATACTAATATTCAAGATAGTTATTCTTTGCGATGGCAGTGTAGAACGGTACTTCCGCTGATTTCCAGCTGTGCCGAGTTGTGTGAGAGTCAATTGCATTCGTGAATTTAGATTTACTCTTTTGAACTCGTCATGAAAGTCAATAGTGGTACGGTATACTCTAAATCCAAGATAACATCATTGATTTTGGATATGGTGCTCTGTTTTAGCATGCATGTTTAGAGTAGGATTTATCCTACGAAATTCTACACGCGGAATATAATATTTTGAGTTTTTAGTGTGAATATTAGATCTTCACTTAGTGTAAATTGTTACGGCTTACTCACTTCAACAGAGATGTACAATTTGATATGACATTATATTGCTTCAGGACTTTTGTTTTCGCATAGGCTCGTTTGTGTGGTGCAATTTGCTTGATTCATCTCATGCCTTCTTCGGGCTCCGGTCTGTGTTCTTTTGCATAATTATGCATTTTAGAGTGGGAGTGGGAATGCGTAGGTAAATTTTCAAGCTCTTCTAATGTTAACTTGTTATGAAGTCTGAGATTTTTGTAGGCTGTAGATTTCAGTTATTCTTGGGAGAGCGGCGATACTTGAAGGCTTGAGGCTCCATCCCCGAGTTTCCTTTCTCACGAGGTTGTCGAGCCTGTGGTGGCTATCGTTGTGCCTGAAAGTCTCAGGAGAAGGGGGTTTAAAAAGTGTTTTTTATAAACAAAATGAATAAAAGTAAGACAGAGTAATAATAAGGACCTGCATTTGTCAGCTGCTTTCTGAAGTGTGCCATTCTTGTTGCTATGATAATAGAGAAAATTAATATATGCTGTCAGGACCACGCGACAGGAGCGCTGAAAAGCTGTGAAGTGACTGTACACAGCGGAATAAAGGAAATCCACTTTGATCTACCATTTTTGATGTTTTATAATTGCACTTATTATCAGGTCCTTTACTCTCTTCTTATTTGACACAAGATCCATTATCAGTGACAGCGTGAGTGTGAACACGGGCTTGATTTGAAAAACTACTTAGGATGAGGTAATGGGGAAAAAAGCTTTTTGTTCCTAACTGTTGAGAAAAGAAAAAAAATTAAAATCATTTATGTTAGTGCTATCAGCTAATACCTTTCCAGAAATGCTCCCCTTCATGTGTAATATTGTTTATATGCTGCGTTAGAGTGCAGCCTGTTTAATTAGTTCCCTAATGAAATATTGTATAACAAAATGGAACTTTATCATTTGCTTTTACGCTTTTGTTCTGCCGCAAACTAGGGCAGGTTGCTGGGCCCAGCCTGAACTAGACACCATCTCCTTTTGTGCTGCATTTGAATACAACCCATTTAATTTTTTTAAAAACGCTGTCTATTGAGATTGTCAAACAAAGGGCTGAAGCGCTGTCCTTTTAGCTTCAGTGCCATCTCTTATCTCTGCTGCATGAGATCAGAGGAAGCGCTGCTCGGCACGAAGGCAGATTACCAGGTATCCAGCTTTTATTGGGCTGTATAGTAGAATTAGTCTGTCTTTATAGCATCAGCAGTGCAACTGGATGGAAACGTTCGTTATCCATGGAGTTCGTCTCTCCTGTGTTGCGCCATGAAGAAAAACTAGTGAATTAGTTATTCGCTATGTTGAACAGATTTGAAGTGATGCACTCGGATGGTTATATACAGTTCCTAGTGAAACCAGCATGCGTTCCTGCTGGTCGTACTTAGCCTGGATTTTGTTTACTTTATTTTTTGGTAGTAATAGTAAATAAGAGCGGTGGAAGCTGGTGACACTGCCATGTAGGTAGGCCTGCTGGCCCCGAGGGTGGGTGCCCAGGCCTGGCAGAGCATGAGGCTGCGGTAAACCAGGCAGAAAAGGTCCTCTCCAAGTTAAGGCTTAAGCCACTGTCTGCGGGAGAGAGGTCTTCTGCTGCAACTTGGGTCTAGCCCTACAGTGCTCCCTATATGTCTACCGTAGATCTTTAAAATGTAAAGTTGCATTTTGTTGAAAGTGTGTTCAAACCCAGATATTTCAGGAAATGTGTCAGCTTCAGTGTCGTTCTCCCCAAAGCGGCCTGCTCTGTTTGGAGGTGAAATTCCTTGTCGGAGCAAGAGGTTCCCGAGGAAGGAGGCTGTGGAGGTGGTCACCTGGAAAGTCAGATAATGGTGAAGGAGAGGATTAGAAACGATATCCCCGCACCTGGTACAGAGGTAGTCATCTCTTTTTCTCATTCTTTCTCATAATCTCTTGGGAAATACTTCACCGTGTGTAAATAATCAAGTATTTATTGACTGGAGAGACAGGGGCCCCAGCTTGCTCTCTAGCTCAGTGATCAGGCACTCCAGTATTACGTGGTGGACTGAAGTTCAGTTCCTTGTGCCAACTGATTTTTAATGGTACAAAGTGGCACTTCTCAGGTGGTAGGTGTCTGGTGTGAGAGCCTGAGGCGCAAGTCCCATTTCTGTGTCAGACAGAGCAAGTAGAGCTGAGGCTCCCGTGCTCAGGTGGATGCCGTAAGACGGGGTTTCTCGATGCGCGGCAGGGATCGTTCCCTCTCTCCTCTACCCTTACGTATTATCTGCATGGCCCGGTTGTGCTTATCCACCCTGGCGTGTTGTGGTGAACGGTACTGCCACTGCTAGGGAAACTGTCACCTTGCATCCACTATTGCCAAGCTTAATGCGTCCTAGCACTTCTATAGTGCATTTCTATGTTCCAGGTGTTACAGAAATACTAAAGTCTGCTCTCAGCTGAAGCATTTCCCCATTCATTGCTTGGTTTTGCTTGACGGTAGGGACTGCAGAACAGAAAGTGAAGAGCTGCTTTGCACCACTGGAAGCACCAGGAGAGACTGGATATGACTGTATGCATCAGGAGAGGGCATTTGCAGTTCCCTTGCGCTCGCCTGGCTAGTATGAAAGGGAAATAAGCCAGAGTCCCACTTCATCAGTGCTTCTCCCTTCCCACTTTTAGGAAGGAGCATCTCAGAGGGTTGCTTGTGCTCTGATGACAATAGTTTGCCCTGGTTTATGGCTCAGCTAGGGAACTTGTATGCTTGTGCTCACTGTATACCGTGTATAGCAGTTGTACACGGTCCTGCTCTGCATGCAATTCACGGTACGACTGGGTGCACCATTTCCTTATAGTTCATGGAATCTGTGCTGGAAATCTTCCTGGTGATTTTACATACTGAGGGTTGACACGAACAAAAGTACTCACTTATAACCTGGCCCATTCGAGGGTTCTCTACTAATTTAACTGAATAGAAGTCTTTGACTAATGGCTTAAGAGGCTTCCTATTACAAGAGATGGAGTTTGCTGTTGTGATTTCTGAGTTTTCCCTGTGTTTTTTAGGAAAGAGTCTTTTTGAAAGCAGCACAAAATGTTTAGTTCTATATATGTAAAGCACAGCAATTTTAGTGCTGCCTTTATCAAGTTTTGGAAAACGTCATTCAAAATAGAACTAATGCTTCCCAGTGAAGGTGAAGGCAAACATACACAGCACTGTCATACTCTGAGATCATCTGGAAGGAGATTAATCACTAATCAGTAAATGGATAAACTTCCCAAACCTTTTTACTTTGTATTAAGCTTTGGAGCCAGATCAATACCATAAATGTCAACTACAGTTTTGGTCATTTAGCTTTGTCTTATGAAGTAAAAGTTGCTTTTGCATTAGCTATGCTGTCATGTTTAGTGCACAGCAAAGTTTTTAATATAAATGATGTAGCAATATAATCCTATTTGCACTATCAAATTGCCGGGATATTCACATGAGATGAATTTTGTGCCTGCAGATGTTCCAGTTCTTTCTTCACAGCTACTTACGGACCGGCACGGTCCCAAAGTGAGCTGTGTAGGGGTGCTAGCACGTACGCTGCAGAACAGAGCCGGTGACAGATCCTTCCCTTCCCTTTTCTAATCAAAAGGACAGAATTAGGACTTTGGAGATTACTACAGGCTGTAAACTAGCCTCAGAGCGTCTCTGCAGCCATCTCATGTTCCCTCCTAAATTACTGGGCAAAATCTTCATCCCAAGCATCTGGATTTGGACTATGAACTACCATACAGCTGTCTTACACTGGATCTTTGTACTCAGTTCTACTTTCTGCAGTCGGAACTGATTAATTAACGTGGTTTAGTTGTTCATTCATTTCAGCTATGTGTTTTTTCTACAATAGGATATGCTTTATTTTGATAGCTATGTGGTATGTCACTTTTTTTTTTAATGTAAGATGTAAAACCAGACTGTAGCAGGAGGAAAGCAGGGTCTGAGTAGCCCACACCTTTTTGATGCATATTTTCATGATTTCTACTTCCTAAGTGCATGAAATTCTAAAGAGTTCAATTTTAGCTGAATGCTACAACTTGGCTCTAATAATTGCATTTCACAGATCATTTAGAAATTATGTAAGTTGAAACTGTCTGGTGATCTTCACCCATTCTGTCCATTCTCTTTAGAAAAAGGTAACTGTAGTCTGTATTATAACCAGCTCTTTCCTCCACCTCCATGATACAGTTGCTTTGTTTGTATTCAGTCTGGATAATCCGTGATAAAGAAAGGCAGGTGGATGAAGCACATTGCAGGTATGTAAGCAGAAATTCAATACTGTGAAATGAGTTTGGTATCAGGTATTTTTGTTGTGGTTATTGTTTCACTCAGGTTTGAGTGCAGTAATTGCATTTGTAGCGTTCACAAAATCTGTATGCAGTTATCTGCAATATTTACTAAGAGCACATTTTTCAAAAGGTTGTAAGTAAGTGAGTGTCAAAATTAGAATTTAAACATGTCAGGACAAAATGATTCTGAAATTATTACTGTATTCTGAACAACATCCTATAGATGTGGCTTTACGGACTACTTACGTATGTTAAGTTTAAAAGTGCTGTTTTAAGTGTCAGTACCTACCTCAGTCCAAAATGTGCAAATCAAGTCTTTGGCCTCTAATTTTTGTATTATTGGTGGTATGTGACTTCAGGGCAGATGTATTCTTTCACAGCTATGAAGTTTATGTCTTAAACTTTTTTCATCAGTTGGCTGAGTAAACTATATACTCTTCTTGTTATCCCCATATGTGTCTTTTGACTAAAACAGGATTGTCCAGATGAGATAGGGAGACTTTTACCAATGGATTTGGTTAATGTTCTCTGATCAGTACCAGGAGCAAGCAATGAGGGCAGTTTACTCCATGATGTTATTTTCAGTGGTATGACATGAAATCCCTCAATGTAATAAAAATTTAGTCTTGTAAATGAACTGAGCAAATATCAGTCTAAATTTTATTCTTTCGGTTGTGATTTCAGTTCAGTGGAGGTTTTTAATAACGTGTTGGCAGAAGCTTTGTATTAGAGAGATGTACGTACATTAAGGTTGACTGTCTTTGCCCTCCTTTCCTTGCTTTTCCCCCTTCCTTACAGGATCTCCACCTGAAAGAGATGGAAAAAATCTATATTTATATGTATACATAAAATACATGTGTATGTATTATATACATATACACATAAAATGCATCCTTTTTAAGTACAGATGTGCTTAGGTTTGTGTGTACATTGACTTCCAACTCTACATATAGATAAATAATTAGCTATATAAAATTTTACACTTAAAGAAAATACTAGCAACCTCTTTTCTCAATGATAGCTTGTAGCAACAAGTTCCCAGATTAACTGTGTTGTAAAAAAAAGAAAAAAGAAGAAAAAGAGTATTCCCTTTTATTGGTTTTAAATTTGCTTCCTGTTTCATTTAGGGATCCTCTGTACTTTTATTGTGAATGTAAATAGTTGTTTTCCTATTGAGTTCATTATCTTGTTTCTCTGTCATTTAGATCTTACTTGTCTTGTCTTTAAGCCACACAATCTGTTTAGTGTCTCCTCATATAGTGGCTTTTCCATACCACTAATCTAGTCACCTGTCTGTAAAATCACCTCTCTTTTTCCTAAATTGATCTGAAGAGAAGTGTCAAGAGTAGAGCACAGTACTCCACAGCACGTATATGCAATGATGTAACGCTATTTTGCATTTTACTTTCTGTCTCGTTCTCTCTGTTTTTGATACTGCTACATTCTGGTAGTAGAGCTGTATACAGAAAAGAGGTTTTCATTGAGCTGCTAACAGCTAGACACAGGTCCATTTTCTGAGTACTTGCAGTTAATTTAGATCTCAGCAACCAACTTGTGGTACTTTGCATTTGTCAGCATGAATTTTGATCTGCTGATGAAGATTGCTGCCTTTTCACATACCTCCGCAGGACCTTGCTAAATGTTCTCGGTCTTCTTATCTTTACAAATTCAGATAAGTTTGCATCAACCTGTATTTTACCATTTTGATGTTCATCCCTTCCTAAGTCACATATAAATACAGTAACCCCATTTCTGGAATAGAATCATGGGGTGCTCCACAGCTGATATTTTGAAGTGATAAATGTACTATTTCTAAATTTGTAAAAAAATGGGTATGCCCTTTCAGGGGAGGACTGCTAGCCTCTGTGGCTACACCTAGTAAACTGAGTCAGAATAACATAATTGAAATCAATTGAGTTAATCTGAAATCATGCTGTTGTAACTGGGAAAAGAGATGGATCCTAAATTTACACCTAAATCTTTCAAATAAAGCCATCTGCTCAAAAGTTTGGTCAGAACAGGTTTTAAGCCATCATCCTGGCAATAAAAGGAAAATAAATGATTCTGTGAGGCGTACAGCTTTTTGTACATAAAAATGAAACAACCTTGAAAATCTATTGACTTTCCAGTAGGTTAATATTTTCTAGTAGGTGACTATAGCCTATAAATGTCAAAGTCTGAAAACAGATGAGCATAAGTTCCTCTAAGTTGCTATAAATTGCTGAAATTTGCCTTAATACTTCCTGAATGCATAACACAATAAAGTCTGGTATTTGACCTTTCAGGGCTAAGTTTAATGGGAATCCATAAACATATGCTGGTTCGTTTCTCAGTTTATAGAGACATTGTTGCACACACATCCCATCCCAAATTTTATAGTGCAGATGTGCTTATTAGTAAGTCAGTGAAAACCTTTTAAAAATCTATTCCTCGGACAATAATATTTTTCCCCGTGGTTTTTTCAGATGTCAAAATGTGTGGGATATCAAGTTCTGCTCAATATCAGAACTTTAAATACCCAGAGAAAGTTACCCATCCATGTGTGATGGCCAAAGACATAAGGTGTGAAATTCTCCTAAGAAGCCCCCAGCTTACTGAACTCGCTTAGACCAGGATGAGGAGGCACTTGCCATCTTTGCAGTGCTGGCCCTGCTTTGGGAGTCCTTCTGTCTCACTTCACTTTCATGGATATTCCGCGCTTTCAAAGAGTTACGAGTATAAAGTCTTTTTTTTGCTGTAATTATTTTAATTTCTAAAACAGGTAGGAGTTTGACATAGGGTTCAGAACTGAACAAAGAATAATAATCAGTTTTCTTTCAAGAATCAAAATTTCTGAGAAGTTAACGGGCTTGTTGTTCTTTGAATGTAGTCATTGCAAGTTTCAGTCAAGGTATAATTATTGTTATATCTTAGAATAATTATTATAAAAGTAGCTCTGCCTAGTCTGGAAAGCAAACAAAAATAGCTGATAATGAGTTCTGAATAATCAGAGTTGCTTTTAAGAATGATAAAGCAAAGGCTCGCAACAGTGCACTCTGAAACTTTGCATCACTTAGGGGGAAATTTCTGTAAAATTCAGGGCTAAATTTATAGCCCTGAATTTGGAAAAGATGCAGAGAATTTTTTCCCTTGACACCAACTCAAATATATTTGCAGTATTTGAACTCGAAACTTTAATTGTCTTTAATTAGTTGCAAGTATCATGGTAAATCTTCAAGTGTTTTTGAAGGATGTGTTCTTTTTTCGATATTCTGTTTTGTTTAGGTTTCCATTATTTAATTACAGGTCTTGATATGAAACTAATCATGCATGCATCCATATGAAGCTGGCATACTGACAGGATAAAATCATTAAACAGTCATTACTATAAACTGATGTTGGCCTCTAATTTTTGCAGTTAACGGGGGAGTTGATGCTTGGTGAACAATCCAATTAAAACTGGCAACAAAAGACCTAAAATGTCAGCCAAATTGCTTTTTAATAGTCAACGCAGCCGTCACAAAACATAAACATTAAAGTCCCCGTAGTAGCATAAAGCTTCATGGTGAAACAATTCTAGAAAATGAATAATAATTACGGCATCCTGAGAATTCTTTTAATAGATGTGCACTCATTAAAATACTTTGTTGGTTAGATTCGTATGAAAAAGTATGCTTCCCTAGATACTTCTTTATGCATTTATTTTGAAGGTTTTATTTGATATTTTATAGATATAATTTCTAGTAATATTCAAAAATGCATGTCTTATTTACGAAGAGTTTAAATAACTGTATATAGATAAGCTTTGAATGAAAAGCACCTTAGAAATGTATTGTGAGGTGAACTGAGAAAACGGTCGCCAAGAGCTCTTATAACCTATTAATGCTGTAAAATACTGTCAACTTTATTAATTTTGAATTGCACCAGATTTCTTTTGCAAGCTGAGCAAGAATAACAGGAGAAATTTTTCAAACCTTATTTCCTAATGTTAACTAGCTAAATCAGCTTATTTGCAAATGACTTGATTGGTACTTGATGAGGTACCCGGGCTCAGATCTTCAGGGGTATTTAGGAGTGCCTAACTCTTAATAAAACCCAGTGTGCAGTTAAAGTCCTAAATAGATCGAAGAACTGGGCCACAACCTCCACTTGAGTGGAAGGGTTTAGGCATATTGGTATTTCTGAAAATCTGTATGCTTGTTTATAAATGTCTAAATGCACATTTGAGAGACTAACTTGAAAACTGTGGGTTTATGCTTACCCTAGTATGTTCATTTTTGGGCATTACATCAGCTGTTTATTTGTTGTTATTTTGTCTTTCCCCAAAGGAGTTTTTCCTTGCTTTAAAAAATAATCGACTTACTGTTTGCTGTCAGTTACACCTGTAACGTTGTCTTTCCTCCAAGCAAGCTTAATATGGTAGGAGAAGTGTCAACATTCCTAAAGAAAATATTACCAACGTCAATGGCAAGAACAGATCTTTCTGTTAGAGTATTTAGGTTATTTGTGGAGTAAGTTGAGAAGGACAGGAACGTGTTAGCTACCTGTAGGGGTAAAAGGCAGAAACAGTTGGTCAGTTAATCCCATGCTAAAGTGTCTATGCATATACCCTTTTAAAAGTGATTTAGTGTGTAGATACAATGTAGAACTGTATTAAGCCTGAATTATCTGACAGTTGCGTACAGCGTCCTTCTTAAACAATAAAATGCACTTCTAAGGGTTACCAAAAATAAACTGATGATAACTGTCCTGCAGCTAAGATTTCCATGCTTCTTGTGCTTAAAAAAAAGGTAGCTTGCTTCAGAAACAGAACTTCAAAATGACAATATATATTTTGAAACTGCAATTTGTCTTAAAGAATTCTTCTTTAAGGAATCTGTCGAGTAAAGGAAAGCTTGCCGTCTCTATGTGCACGCTGGGCAGAGGGTTCCCCCCAACTGGTTACTGTATAACCACAGGTAAACTCATGATTTTTTTTGATATTGCCTATAGTCATGTAACAGTCACTGGAAATGTTTGTGAAGATACTCATATCAAGAAATTCTGTGACCATATGAAATCCGTAAGAAAAGTATGTGGGGTACTGTTCCACTGAATAACACAGAGACCTTTATTTTCTCACGTAAGCTATAAACACATTCTTCAGAGTATTGTGAATGCAAGAACTAGTACATATTTCTCCCAATATTTCCCCCATAGCTATCTTTCTGAAGGGACTGTCACAAAAATGAAATAAATATCTGGGCACGGGGACACAATTACTGAATGATCTGGTAAAGCTTCAAGTTTCTCTATCTGTACATGCTATTGATGATAAAAATGGATCCAGTATTTAAATTTTGCTCTGCAAAGTAATGCCAGTAGACAGGCTGGAGATGTGGATTTCACACAATAATCTGGAATTCAGAGAATTAGGTGTCCCATGCAAAGCTGTTGTCTGTCCAGATTGGAGAAACTGGGCAGTGATTCGTCCATGAGTCTGGAAAGTTCAAGCACTTCTTGAAAGAAAGGTGTAGTAAGGTTCCAGTGCTGCCAACCAAGCGCTAGCACTGCCTGAACCTGGATAGATGGGGATATTTGGGGATTTTGACGCCAGCAGTGTTAGGAGCTGTGCAGGAGCACATTCTGCAGGGCTTGAGTTTGACTCCTGACATCACTGGCAAGTTTATAAACGGGAGCTAGGCCTTAACATCTTTTCATGTGTCTGTAGAGCCACAGAGTATTTTGTATTTATCAAAATACCAACTAACAAACTGATCTTTCTCATGGCTGAGCTCCTCATTGAATAGGATTCTATTTGTCAGTAAATCAATGTATCTTGTATCACTGTCCCCAAACGCGAGAGGGCATGGGATTAAATGGAAGGGGTCATGAGCCATCCTTGTGTGCTGAACTGGAGGGGTGCAGTTCTGTTACCTGATCTGGGCCTGTAACATGGCTTGACCTCAAGCAGTTCTTGTTTTGTAAAAATGCTGCAAAATAACAAGAACAAATAGGCAACGGATCAGAGGTAGACAGGCAAGGTTATTAGCCGTTGTAGAAAGGCTCCTTAACAAAGTGACTTAATATGTCTATATTCATATTTCCACTGAACTGCTGGACTAAATACACTATGTATTTCATTATAATTTATAGTTCCTAATGCCATTACCTATAGATCCCTTTTAAAAAGCTCTCACTACTAATGAATTTAGTGATGCAAAGGCCAAAACTTGAATATATACCACCCTGCTGAAGACTGTCAGTAACTGTGGAAATGTTAATATTTACAGCCATGCCTAGCTGCAACCTATTTTACCAGTCATAAACTGCTCTTTAATCAAAATCTGTTCACCTGTAAGGTCAGCAACATTTGCTGCCAGGCTACGTGTAACTGGCTTTTGTAAACCTGGATGATAGGCTTACCATGTAAGCTGTAATCTCCCTCTCTTTGTTCAGAGGTTTAGAATAGTAATTTACTGTCCCCTGCGAGTTGCCACTGATAGAAGTTACAGCCGATGCTGTTGACTGAACCCACCACTTGTAAGTAATGGCAGGAATTATGCATTCTCCTGAAATATCACCTTTAAGCTGGCTGGGAGCTGTCAGTCTCCACGTCTATCCTATGAATACTGCGTGACGTTAATTGTACTAGCAGCTGCTTGATCTGCTAAACAAGCCACTGGAAGCCAGAGCGGGTTGTTCCAATCGCTCCCTCAGTCTCCCTCGTAATTGGACTGCCTCTCTGCTTCTCCGTCCCCATTTTTCCCTTGACCTGTGTGACTCAGCCACCGACAGGTCTTGTGTTGGAACATGCTGTAGTGGTTTAAGAGAATGATCTTGATCTGTATTTGAGAAAATCTGACGCATGGCTTCTAGTGCATTGTTGTACCACCTGCAAGCAAGGAGATGGAGAAGACCGAGTAGGATAGTTTCATTTCTAATTTGTCTTATTAATTGACACAAATGTGAGCATTTCAGCATTTCACATGAATGTGATAGATTTTCACATAAATATTATATGTAGAGTGAATTGGTATTTAACAGCTATATGAACAAATAGTGTAAAGCAAAACTGTAATTCAGACAATTCAGCAGAATAAAAACACCTCAGGAGCTCTAGTTATTCACTCCCCTTTGGCAGTGTTTATTTTATATGAACAAGCATCTGTGCGATTACAGTGTCAGGTGCTACTGCATGATAACATTTAAAACTTGCATCTTATCCATGGTACGCAGTGTTATAACCCAAAAGTCATTTCTGGTTACAAACTACAGCACAGAGAGTGGCATCTTATAGTGCAGTGTTTATGTCCAAAATTATTCTACTTCAGCAATCAGACTCTCAAGTTAAAACACTGAGTGATGGAGTTAATTAAGGAGGAGTAGTGCTGTTGTAGCGCTAATGATCTACAGATATAAGTGCCTCTAAGTGAGGCAAAGTTTGTCAGGAAAGGTAATGTCTTTTATTGCATCAGCTGATACAGCTAGAAAACAAAAATAGATAAGCTTTGGGCACATAAACCCTTCTTTTGCTTTGAGTGTATTAACACTTGTGTCATCATAAAAAGCAAAACCACCACCCCCACACACACACCTAAAGAAATAAATAAATCAGTCTTTTTTCCAAGATTTTTACAAAGTAAAAATTGACAAGCTAAGTACATGGTAGACAAAGAAGACAGATGCCAGAATTTTAAAATCTTTTGAATCTTAAAAGGCAGACTATTATTAAACACATCCTATCAGCAAAGTTAGAAAGGGCTGCCATGTGATAGTTCCCTGGTGATAAATCACTGCCTTTCCGTCTCTAATGAATTCTAACCTCCATTCTTTACCCTGAAAAATTCTCCCACTTCTTTCTGCAGCTGAGTAAAGAAACAGTTTGCTTGCGGAGGTACTTCTGCGGTAGCTATTTTTTATTTTCCAAAAACACATTATCTCTGATATTTTTTTCACTTTCATCATTCTGCTAATGATGGGCTGATAGCATCATGTTTGATGTCTTACCAGAAATAGAGCCCAGCCGCGTTACCATTCTGACATGCAACAGTAATGACCCAAATACAGAAGTCCTGATGATGGAAATTGCTAATGCTCTATGTTGATAGCAGTCATAAGGCATTCATATTTAATATCAATTTCATATGCAGATAATTTTCGGTCTGTTTATGCTGTTTGAATTGCATAGTTTCTAGTAGATTTTAAGATTAAGTAATCCATTTCAAAATTTCATGTTAACCTTATAGAAATTTTTACAACGTGTATCTATTCAAAGTAGAACAAAAATGTAAATTAAAGTAATGAGAGAATACTAGGATTATATTAATCTGCATAAATAAATATGGAATCCAGATAGAAAATTAGCTGAATAATAGTATTTCACAGGGCATTGTACTAAACAGAGTTAAAGAAACAGAAAATATTTCCTTCTGCTGATGCTCCCAGCATTCTGTTTTACCCTGGTGTTCAAAGCTGGGTAGTTACATTTTCATAAAGTTTGCTAGAAAGAGGTTCATTATCAGTCTTTAAAAATTATAGTCACTTATGTCTCACAGTACAAGATCTTTTATTAATTTAAGAATAGGAAAGAAAGCATTGCACAAAGTTCATAAGGAAGAAGCCCTTACCATCCTGATGTCTACAGAAAAGATTTTTTTTTGCTATAGAGTTAGACCATACAACAGTCAACATAAATATTACTTTTGCTTTTAAAAGAGAATTAAATTGCCATCATATTTCATTTGTAAATATGGCTAAACTTTAATATGTTGAAGAAAAGCAGAAGAAATAAGTTTCTTTTACCATTAGGAAATTGTTAGAATTCTTATTTTACCAGATCTATCTGTGTTAAAATGACCCATAAATGAGAAGTTAGAAGCTGTTAACGTGTGCCGTATAACTGTAAGAGATTCAAGTATATTGAATATATGTGTTACTAAGAGTGTAATGGAAACATTTAATGGGATCCATATGAACATACTGGACTGAAGGTTTAAGTATCATAAATCACTAGTTTGACATCATTAGGTTATTGTATTGCAAATCCAGCTGTCAGTATTTTATGCTCATTGACACAGTTGAAAATAGAGGATCTAAGACCTCTGTTAATTTTTCTTCAGAACGGTTGTATTTTCAGCAAAGCCTAAATAATGATACAGGGGGTGCATTCTACTGTTAGAATGGTAATATGGTAGGAAATTATATACTTGCCTATTTTAGGGTGCATCTATACTGATAAATAAAGGGCCCAGGGCTCCTTGATCATCTGGAAGGCTTAATTGTTCCCTCTTTCCCTCGGTCTGGTCTGGAGCATCCCAACCAGCTCCCCAAGGCTGGCTCAGAGCCCCGCAGGCACAAGCCAGCAGAGCGTGCAGGGGAGTAGCCTTGGTCTCTGGAGGTATCTAGATCTCTTTTACTTAGCATCACTGATGTAAGCTTTTAGTTCCTATGACCTTTAGTTTATAAGCTTTCATTGCATTATAATCTTTATCTTGCATAAAACAGTGTATTTTGTAGCGTTCTTTAGAGATGTTTAATATTTTATATTCTGGAAGATTTACTGTGTAGTAAGATGGAAAAAAAGTTATGTACAACAAAAAATATAATATCATAGTGGTCTGACAAAGTTCCAGAAGCAAAGAGTTTTGCACCCGAGGTAGGCTGACTACATGTTGAGCCGTATCAGAAGGCCTAAGCATAGAATATATTACTTAAAACACAATGTAAATTTATACATCAACAGAGAATCTCATGCACAATTCTCTTTCACATTCACCTTTTCTCAAAGTACATAACAGCAAAAAAAAGAAGGAATTCAGAAGTAGGCAACAAATAATTAGAGGCTTGATAAGGTCATAGCGACATAGGTAGAAAAAACATTTTAAGTCTGAAGATACAGTCTGGTGGAGTCAGAATGGAAGGAAAGGGTGTGAGTATTCACAAGATCAGTACATACGCTAACATGGAGCAGAGCCAGCATTCTGCAACTGTAACACCAGCATTTAATTCCTAGTTTGTCATCTTAGACCCTGAGCATAAATCTCATTGTAAAATTAAGAATTTTAGTATATGCTTTTTAGCTCTACTCCTAGGCTTTCAGAGTCTTTGTCCTCCCTGCACTGAGTCTTTTCCAGTTCTTCAGTGCCCATTTGTATAAACTGGGCACAGTGCTCTGGGCATAATCCTTGTATTCTCTTCTGTGTTATCAGACATGTCTTTCTGTATGATGCTGTCTTCGTAGCTTCTGTTTTCATAAATAAGATTATGTTCATTCATCTCTGCTTGATAAAACATTACAGATTGCTTTGAAACTGAGTTATACCCACAGAACTTTTAAATAGAAACCTACACTAAACTCTCTGAACATATGTTACTATTTAGTTCATTAAATAATGGATTGCAAGCTAATTCATACTCAGCTGAGACACATCTAGTAAAAAACACATATACATATATGTATATGTATATAGTGAATTTAGGAACTGAAAAAAATATCTCAAAAGCACTACAGGTTAAATGCAGACCTTCTAAAGTTCATTACTTTTACTGTATTCTCTCTGATATACTTCACTCAGCATTGTAGCCTTCTCAGTAAATGATAAAACAGTTCAATTACCCCTGCTTATTTAGTGGATCCAAAGAGTATACTTCAAAACTGTTAGGAAAAGGGTTTAACAAAAGGCCTGGTTTATTTTCAAAAATAATTTTTAATCAGGAGCTAACTAGCGGATAAAGCATCCTGTTTCATCTTTGTCTATAAAAATTCAGCTACATGTTTGTGATCACAAAGGCACTTTAGCCTGTTTCTTAAGAAAAATGAGTTTATATTAATGCTCTTGGTGTCCATTGGTCTGTGTCTCCAATAACTTTTGAGCAGAATGGCGACACTCAACCGAACATGATAGAGCAATGGAAGTTTCTAAGATAATTAACTTTCCATTTTCTGAAAAGCAGAGGCCCAGTAGAAAAAAAATCTGAATTATTGTATTCCCAGAAGGAAAACGCCCCAGTGGTTGGAACTGAGCAGTGGAAAAGGAGTAGGAACCAACCTCAGCAGTCAGCTGCCAGGGGCACCGTGTGCTCGGTATTGAACAAGGGCAGTCCAAAAGAATGAGTCAGAGCCAGAGAAGAAGAAACATGCAGGTCAAAACCAGAGCTCCTCCCTTCAATCTCCAAAGGAGAGCAAGGTGGGGGCCATCTGCCTTCACATGACATTGCGTCATGAGGCCAAAGAGGGTGTCTTCTGGTTTGGACGGTCCTCAGATGAGAATCTGATCTGATGCAAATTATTGTAAATGAGAAGTTTTAGCTGAAATCAGTTTTATAGTTATGTTTTTAGAGGAAGGGAGATTGTTAACATGTCAATAAATGTATCAATCATTTCATATGTAGACTTTCTGATCTGAGAAATCAAATAAAACCTGAACATTACTCTATCAGCAACCATTAAAAATAGAAACAAATATTGTCATGGATAGATAGCATTATGCAGAACAATAGCAGCGGGATAAAAATTCATAACTAAGCTAATTTCCATATCACTCCCATACACTCCAGATACTTGTTGGCTTTAGACAAGTTATCATGCATAATTTCACTTTTTAGATATTTAAATGATTTTGCATGAAGTTATTTTACAGGGTCTGCTGTTCATTCAGAGATCTGAAGAATCATCAGTATGGAGATTTAGATACAATGCTGTTTTATCACAAGCAACATTTTTTAATGGAATAAAAATAAAGTCAATGAGATGTAGACTTAGTTTCAAGCAAAATAAAAATAACTTTGCTAAATTAGAAACAGTCTGTAAATACTAATTAGAAACTCAGACCAGATTCTCAGCTCAGTGAATTTACAATGGTTCATTGAAGGGAAGGTCTGATGCAGATCTGTCTTTAAATCACTAAAATCCCGTAGACTCTGATGTGAGGTTTTCCGTGGCGGCGGTAGCTGCACAGAGGGGTGATAAGTGAGATGATGAAAGTCGAATCCCCGTGAACGCAGATGCATTAATGCCTTGTGGGAAGCAGCGCTGGGAGATAAGGTACCCTACTGACCAGCAATATTTTTTGGAATGCAGGGTTCGCCGAATAACTTTAGCCTATCGCATGGAACAAACTAAATTATCTGTTGGATAATGGTGTGCTGTCAACAGGATTGGGGTAGCACAGGAAAAGGAGAAGAAAGGAGCTAAAAAACGTGCTGCTAAATAGGTTGTACCATTTTCCCGTGCTTGCAGAAGCAGTTGCCTCGACTGCTCAGCGTTTGCCGCTTGGCTTTGGACGTGCCTTCTGGAATCTGCCTGTCATGGCAAAGATCGCTTAAATCATTGTATTCTAGCTGACAGGACAGTGGCACAGCTATTAAAATGGTTTGTCATGCAAATTATGGGATGTATAATAATCCTGCAGATTTTCTGTAGGGTGGAAATAGGTTTGATACCACCAATAAGGCAAAGTCACTGATCAAATACTTGAGGATGCTGGGCATCAAATATTATGTCCAAAATTTTGGTAGCTTTCGATTCTAAAATAGCAGGATACAGGATTTACTGAGATTAATTTTTACAAGAAAGTGGCATAGCAGATTATTTCAGAGCTCTGGACTGTTGACTCCAGTGATTTAATTTACTGAGGTCTCCAGTTTTCTAATATGCTTAGAAATGCTTTTCTGGTATATGCAAACTAATATTCCAGTGTAAACCTTAATGCAAATGTAAGAATGCTGCCTTGATAAAAGATCAATGAAATTTAAAAGGATTAAACCTGGGCCGAATCCGTGACAGCTTTGCTTACCACAGCATGGAAGAGCTTACGCTGAGCGCTAAGCAACCTTGTTCCTCCAGCTGGGGTAAGTTGTGGTCGGCACTGAGGAAAAAGTGCTTTTTCCCGCCGGCCTTTCCAAGAAGGGCAGGGGCACGCTTTCACCTTGCGTCACGAAGGTGGATCCTGCCGGAGTTTCCCCAAACTGCGTGGTGTCAGTGGATGTCAACCATAGTTCCTTGCAGGGGGTTTTTTGGGGAGCTGCCTTCCAGCTGGGTCTGGTGCAGGTTTAGCTGCAGTGTAAGCGGCTGAGGTAAAGCGGGGGGAGGGAGGGCGGGCGGGGAGGGCACAGAGCAGCAGCCGCGGCCGAGGTGCACTGGCCGCCCCGTCCCCTTTTTGAATTCCCTTGTGTGACTCCTGGCTATCGCATCGGAAACTGTTGTGAGCCGTGCCTGCAAGCTGAGAGGTCTTACATGAGAGGGGCTGTGTAGCTGGTTGTAGGGAAAGAAACAGGAGGCAGCAGTAGTCACTGCTGTGGTGGGAAAAAATGCCTCCATCACCGCTCCCTGGAGGCTGACAGCAAGGTCGCTTTAACTGCTCTTCCCTACAAACTAATTAGCAAATAGGTCTGTCCCCTGCATAGGCGTGTGTGATGCAGAAGGAAAATGCCTGTACCTCTGGGTGCTTCGACATAGCAAGGGTCCTCGCAGTGGGACGTGCGGGTGTGATGGTTCCTCACGGGCGTCGCTGGTGTTCTCGGACCTGCTGCCGGCGGCCGCCCCGGAGCAGCGCTGCCCCGCGTGTGCTGCGGCATGCCCACCGCCCCCGCACGCCGCCTGGACACCCGGGGCATCTTGCAGAGAGCCAGAAACCCTTGTCCAGGCAACCCAGCCGAGCCCTCGAGGTCGTGCAAGCCCGCAAGCGGAAGCTCCCCTTCCTTCCCAAGGAAACTGTCGACGTACGGGAAGGGTGTGAGGGCAACGTGTGGCGCAAAGCTCGCTGGGGGGGCTGCTCACGGGTTCTGAAAGCATCTGGGTCATTTCGTTAGTTATGTCCTTTGAAAGGGTCAAAAACTACTTCTTAGTAAGTCGGTAACTTCTAAAAGACAAGATTTAGGACTGGAAGAGTTTCAAGTTAATAGCTTCACAGTTTGCTCAATCTGGCAGCAATTTTTATTCAGCATTTGCAAGGTATTTTTTATCGTTCCTTTACAAAGGAAGCCTCAGTTCTCCATAACTTCATTTCTTGCTGCCCTGAGAGTCTTGTGGGGAGTGGAGAGAACATGATGTTATTGTCCCTTCAAAATGCCGCTATTCCGTAGTTGCGTCTTCCTTTTGCAGGCAACCGAGCTCGCTGCAGCCCAGCACGCGCCAAGGCAGAGCGGCCGCGTGAGCACGTGGTGCCCGCTGCGGGCTGCTCCCGGCCACGCTGCCCCGCGGGCAGCTGCCGCCGCACGGACCGCGGAGCCTCGGTCACGCCGCCCCCGTTTACAGCCCGAGCTGGTGGCTGTGGGCTCCAGGGCCACCTCCAGCTGCCATAAAAGCTACTCAGGCGTGTGGATAATTAGTGCTCCAGGTAGTCTCGAGGAGATCCGCTCCCCAGGTCTAATTTAACAAATGCAGTAAAATAGTTGCAGAACTGTGTTAACCTCATTTTGTGGAGGATGCTCGTTAGGCGGTGGTTTTGCAAAAGGAATCTCTGAATTATTTTCTCGTTTGATTTGAAGTGCAAGATTTTTATTCTTATAGTGTGTCTGTTTCTTTCACAGCTGTTCTTAAATGAGATTTATACCTGATGAAATCAGTTGGTATCTGTGCTGTAATTCAATGTCAGCTTGATTTATTTGTTCTTTACCCTCCTCCCCAAAAAATCCTATGACAAATTACATCAATGCTCTGTTGTCTTTTTTCTTTTTTTTAACTGAACTGAACTACAGTGCTGGAGCACGTATAATATTCCTTATTCTGTTTATAATGTTCTTTATTTCATTAGAGTATTGTATTTTAAATTATTCTGCGAGTTGCAGTAACGTTTTACAAATACCCGACTTAACGGCGTGATCGGTTGCACAATGCTTTAATCCCGTTAAGTGTTGTATCGCGCTCTCCTGCTCTGTTCTGAAATCACAAGTCGCCGTGGGTTTCTTTGCTGTTTCAGACATGCCGGGTAGCCCCCACAACCAGTTCACGTTCAGGCCGCTGCCGCCGCCCCCGCCACCGCCGCACGCCTGCACCTGCAGCCGGAAGCCGCCGCCGCCGGGCGACTCTCTGCAGCGGAGGTCGATGACGACGCGCAGCCAGCCCAGCCCCGCGGCCCCCACGCCCCCCGCCAGCGCCCAGGAGTCCGTGCATCTCCACAACAGCTGGGTCCTGAACAGCAACATACCGCTGGAAACCAGGTACAGACCCACCCCTGCTACCCAGCAGCTCTGAAACGTTAAGAAAAAGTTGGGGCGGAGGCCTCACGTTGACGAGGAGGTTAGAGGCCATTACAGATTTGTCATTCAGGCCCTGCCAAAGCATGTTGATCTGAGGCCGTCTTGTTGTGTGCCGTATTTATTCGGTTCGTCTAGATCATTAGTGCTCATAAAAGCATGTTTTGTAAAGTTTGGGAAGAGGTGGATTTTTTTAAGATGTGTACATTACACAGCTGTCTTGGGTTTGGTTTGTGTGCAAGCAAGGTTGGTGCTTGCACACTTGTGCCACCATCCCGCCTTCTCCCGGGGACATTCTGCACAAGCAGCAAGCCGCAAATAGGGGAAGTTTTGTTTAACTGGTGTGCTCTGGCGGCTCTGGAGTCAGTCCAGGCTTTGGCATCCTGGCGATAAAAAAGAGATATGAAATAAAGCTGAAGTATTTTTTTTCCTCCATGTTTGTTTAAACATGTTAATGCATATATACACAAAGAATACCATAATCATTTGATAATATAGAAATGATACAGGCCAAAGACATGTATTGAACATGAAAAGCCTTACTTTTGGGAGGCAGAGCACAAAGGGTTCAACTTCAGAATCATCTGTAATTTACACAAATAATCTACTTTGGAAAATAATGGCAAGCAAATACATTCCGTATTTGGAAAACCTGTGACTCAGTACCCAGAATTCTGCCTGCGGAGGTGCATGCACAGCTTCCCCTGACTTCCTGGCTATAAGCTTCTTTGTTCCTGGCAAGTATTAGCTAATTTGATGGCCTTTAAATACAGTTGTGTCTGCTGACTTGATGCATATAATCAGCCCTTGATTTTCTACAACACTTCTCTTCCTTTTAGAATCATTGTGAATATAGCACCAAGTTTTGACTAGGGTTTCCTTTGGGTTTTAACAGTCTACAACATAAAAAGCACAGGACTCTCTGAAAGATATTTGGTGATACTCAGATGAACTGACATTGGACTAACCTGACCCAAAGAATATAATGTAATGTGCATAAATGTGGCTTTATAAATATATATATATATGTCCAATTACCAGTTATCACAATTATTTAATCACTTAAACCCTTTTGATTTTATAACATAATTTAATTTTAGTATAAATCTTTAAACATATAATTGCTGCCAAACAGAAATCTCATGTAGAATAAGTCTGTCTTTGAAGGGCTGTTGAATTGGAATTGAAGAATGAGCTGATTCATTCTGAAATAAAACTTTTCTTTTTTTGTCTTAAGGATATCTGCTTGAAATACCACAAAATAATCAAGGAGTAAAGAAACTTTTTCCCCAAGCTGAACATATGCAAAATTTTAGTCCCACTAGTCCCTCAATCTGTGTTTTTTCAAAGTTATATCAAATAGATGAACTGGAAGCAATTTTTTAAATGCTTCTGTTTGAAATTCATGTTTAACCACATTTATCCATTTTTCAGAATACAATTTTTTAGTCGAAGATTGAATCAAAATAGAAAACATTTAGCTTTTTGGAGATGAGAACTTGAGGAGAAAAAAAGTGATAACAACAGTGACATAATATACATTGAAAACTATAAAAAATAAAAATTTCTAGCACTCATTCATCAGTAAGTATCAGTCAAATTCTATTATCTCTTAAATAAATTTTTAAAAACCTCAGTATTCCATAAATAGAATCAGAATTCCTCTTTACTTAATTTTTATAATGATAAATCTCTCTCATTTCTGTAACAAGCTTGTATATCTATACCTTCTGCTGCCTCTGAACCTGATCTGTAGGCATTCTGGACCCACTGAGTCCTTTTTGGTTGTCTTCGGTTAACACTTAGGTAAATCTTCTGCAGCCTTTCTCCATCCCTTTAGTATTTTCTCTTCAGCCCTCCTTATTGGGGGAAGTACTTTATGATTTTTGGTTTGGTTTGTAAGCTCTTCGATTTTTCTGGCTTACTATTTTTACAAATTTGAATCTTTGCATGAAGGGTATTCTCTAGATATATACATATCTCTATCAGACTGGATCCTGGTGAGAGGGCTGTGCAGTGGATTAGGAATCCAACCTGTAGAACATACTGTAGGCTACACTTCGGTGACTCACCAAGTCTGGGAATTTTCCCCGTTGCTAACCTTCAGTGGCTGTTTTAGCTGATTTTGAGCACCCTCTGGAAGCTAGCTGCAGCCTCTCATGAACCTGCCTGAAAGGCTATATAGTCTTAAAGCAGAATCTACAAAACTGTTCGCCAAGGTATATCTGCAGTTTATGTAGGGACAAGTGATATAGCAGGGGAACATTGTAATAAAAAATATTTGTGGTCACCACTTCCCAGAAGTCTGTACCGCACAACACAGTCTTAGAGAAAAAGAACAGTTGGAACTTTGTTTTCCTTCTTTAACGGGGAATGATTCAGATGGAATTGAAAATACTTTGGCCTAATATCTGGATTCTCTTCCTTTTCTCCTCCGTTAATGTTCAGCCCTCCATTAAAAATAATCCTGCAAAATAAATGGAAACATGTCAATGGCAGCTGTATTTCTGTGCTAAATCTTTAATAGTACAAAATCTACCTAATATATTTGTACCTAATATGTATAAGCAGATTTTATTTTTTTAATTTGGAACATTTGCAATCAAAAAGAAGATTTAGAGACAGTAATTTATTCCCTACTGTAATAACTGGACAAAAATCACAATGCACATGTTCAGCCTTTCTATCCAACAGAATCTCCCGTTAATCCATAAACAGCGCATGTGTTTGCACAGTTTAGCTATCATCGCATAATATGGGAGAATTTTCAGACAGGAGAAGATTTCCTGGAACTAATCATTTGCCTACAAGTCCTGTTTGCTCTGGATAGTCAGAAATGAAGCACATTTATGAGTTGGCTTGTAATGGTAATGTGTCACATTTACATGAAAGAAAACTCTGTAGTTCTGAAAATATATTTAACATACTGACTAGAAATCTATTCTTATATAATTAGGCTTTGAAAACCTACATTAGACTGGAAAGGGGTGCAGTAGAGACTTATGCAGAGGTGGTATGTTCCAGCAGTTTTTCTGTAGAGTAAAACTTTGTTATGTTTTCATAGAAAAGGGCTAATCAGAAACTCTGTAAGTGTTCTGTGCCTCATCTCAAGGTGTTGCAGGCACGGACTAATCCACAAAACACTCTTGCCAGGCCCCAACCTGCTATCCCACCTTTTTAATGAGTAGACTGAAATAGAAAGGTGAAATGGCTCCTTCAAGTTCACACCAGCTTTTGGCAAAGCCAAAAATGGAATCTAGGTCTTCGTCATTGTCAGGGCCAGTTTTCTGCCTCCGGCTGTTGCTCGGACTGAAAGCAGCCCAGGTGAAGCCAGGGAGTAGGAACACCTTTACGGCTTCAGAGGATGAGATGTAGAATAGTCCTTGATGAAGAAATAGGAGAAAAACTGTACCTGTAGGAAGTGTGACAGCTTAACCTGCCAGCTGACCGCGCTGCAGCCTTCAGGGCTGTGACGTCCCTGCGAATGCAAATGTGTGCTCTATCTGTATGCACGCACATACGGTACTGAACACAACTTATTCATTATTAAAATGACTTAGGAACATGCAGTAATTTCGTTGTGTCACACAGAAAATAATTTGTAAGTATTGCCAAAGAAAAGACTGCAAGGTTCTCTTGCATCACATAAAAACACAGGAAACATTGATTCTCTTTTTTAGCAGCATAATGTTATTGGGCTTTTACATAAATTGATTTTTTTCTTCTCCGCCAGAATAAAGTACTTGCAACCTATTGCCTGTTCCCTTCCTTTCCACTAAAATAATTGTTTTTTTGGGTTTCATAGATACTTTCCTCTAATGTTTCAAATCTTATGATTTACAGTGTTATACATTGTCATTATCTCTGACAGCGCCATTTGAACATGGCTTACTGCTTTTTATGGAGTATGTTTTAAACCCTGACAATTCAGAAGAGTGTGTTTCTCATTTTCTCTGTTCCCTGTTAGTTGACTCAGCGTTTGTTTATGTACCTGATATTTTGTTTTTTTCTGGTGCTTGCTATTTTTTTTCAGTCAATTTCCAAAATACAAAGAAAAGATTAGATTTTAAATGTGTATTTCAGTTGATACTATTTCTGATCCTTTGTGTGTTATGCTACAGTTCCCTCTCATGGATAAACCATTGGACAGGCTTATTTTGAATATGGTTTTGCATTTAGACTCCCTGGGTATTAGGTGCGTGTTACTTTGTGATATTTAAATTCTCTGTCAAAACATCAAAACTTATCTAATTCTGACTTTGTTTCAAAGTGTGTATTTTTTGGTCCTGTATTTTGTGCTTCAGGATTTTACATATTTGCTTGTTCCTTCTTTTTCTAAATCAAATTTCTTTCTCATTCCTATAACCCATTTAGCAGTGTTGGCAGTAAGGTTAATGCTGTGCTGAATGGACTGAAATCTCCCTTCAGTGCACTGGCAATGAGCCAAGTACTGTGGAAAAGACAGCTTAATTTAAGCAATCTTATCACCATGGTAATAGCTTCTCTAAAGGGACAGTGAGGTACCAGACCATGAACCTGAGATTCAATTATCATTAATTTTTATAAAACTTTAAAGTTGTAGGATAATAAGAGAAGTATTTGGGGTTCAAGGCAGTTGTGATTTTTAGTTATTATTCAGCAATATTTCAGAGCCCTAAAATTTGATTCTGGTTCTAAGCATTTAAAAACTTTAAGAGTTTTGGAGTCTAAGAAGTTTAATCAGCCCCTTATACAGACAGTGTCATTCCTCTCTATATCATGTAGTTGTTTAAAGGTGCATATTTAAGATTCTCTGGATTTCTGTTTTCATGAAAATGTTGTCTTGTTTGTGGTGTTTTTTAATATGATCTTAACAACTGTCACTTACCAAAACATTTATTCAGTACTATGGTTTTCCCTTTTTTAATCAAGCTCATAATTATTTGCACATATGTTTATAGTCTTCCAGACCACAGAAACCTGTGCATACTCAGTCTTGGTCAGTTTAAGCTGGAGTCATGCTACATGCAGAAATAATAATAAAACACGTAAAAGTACATGCACACACAAAGTTCAGTTTTCTCCTTGGTCACTTCATCATCCTGAAAATGTTGCCCCACTGCAGAGATGCAGAAAGTGCTTTTGTGCCTTCCTTTTCCCACTTCCAGGTTTTCCACAGCAAACGGAATGTTTTGTTACGGCTCCGAAGGCAGACAGGTGTTGATGACCACAAAGCACCAAGCAAGGAGACAATTACTGTTTGAGCAGTGCAATTCATCAGTACCTTGTTTGTGAATGGGACTTGCTCCTGAGTTAAATGGCCTTACTTGTGGTTATTCCAAAAATAAATGCAGGGAGATTTCATTTATGATCTTTCCTTCAAATCGTGTTGTTCGCTATCTGCTATTTTGATATGGTTCTTGTATTTTGTCATTTTCTACCTAATTAAGCAATAAATCTAACCTACAGAGAGGCTGATCGTATTAAACGCAGACACATGGTAAGGGTTAGAAATTCAAAGTCCCATGTGTTTTCACTGCAGAAAAGAAAAGACCTAAAAATATTTAAGACTTCTGAATTGAAAAAGATATATTGAAAGCCATAAATATGACCGTGAACTTAATATAAAAGCTGTAAATATGACCCTAAATTTAATAATGCAAGGATGAAACCATCTTTTATGGAAATAAAAATACAAACATTTGTCAACTCCAATGAATTACAATTTTAATGTCTCCAGCTATGGCACTTGAGGCTCTGTTCTTCTCTTGAATAATCTGGAATCCAGTCACTATAAGGCAATTTAAATTGTTTTTTATTCTACTGTAATTTTTCTTTGGGAGAAGGTCAGGTTTGGGCTTCCCTGGAACAGTATGATAGTATTTGTATGTGCAAGTGTTTTTATCCAGACTGGATATAGTAATTTGAAATGCCATGCTGTAGATACTCTTTGCTCATTTTGAATAATGGACTAGTGTATAAAGTAATAAATAAGAGTAAAAATATGTCGTTATTTTATGGCCACCAATAACCAAGTTGGCCTGGTAGCTTTCTATAAAGCACAGTATTTTCATTTACTAAAACAGAAGCAGACTAAGTATAAATTTTGAAAGAGAAAAATATTAACAGGTTAATACAGAGGGTCTAATCTGATTTGGAAAACAGAATATATGTAGCAGAAAGGGACATAGGTATGCAGAAGATCGTATCTTTTCATTTTAAGGAGAAACTTACATATTTGGAATGTTGTTGCCTGGAAACATGTATCCGTGCCCCAGAGAGCTTCCTTCCAGGTATTCTCTTCTGGAAGATTAGATAATATTTAGATAGGTAAGGTGATACACCTCTTGCCGAGTTGAATATGTTGAGAGTGTTATTTGTCACTGTTGCAGTACAGCTTGGCTTTCGACTATCTGCATGGGAGTGTAGGTGTTTGGATGTCGGCTCACCTGCTAGGAGGAAAAGTAGGAAGGAATATGCATGAACACCCACAGGAGGAAATACATGGCAAAGAGAACTATGGGGCAACTATTTCTGCCTTAGTTATCTCATATTCATTCCTTTGTTTTAAGCTGTGCTTATAATCACGGATGTGAGCAACAAAACCACAGTATTGATGTGTTTGTCCTTCTCACTTTATGATTTCAAAGTACCCTTCAGATATTACCTAACTGTTCATTATAAAACCTTTGTAAATGGTATTGTAAGTACTATCATTCTCATTTTACCAATGGAAAATTAGAAAATTACTGAAAAAATAGACTAGACCATGAGCTCCCATAGTGTTTGCCCCACTAATCCTTGTGTACATTGATCAGTTTTACTCAGATGTTGTTTGAATTGTACTGTTTGTTAAGGTCCTAATCCACAGAAAAGCCCTTTGAATTTAAAAATATGGCATTGGTAAAGCAATGTCACTGTGCATCATAACAGTAAAGCACATACTAATCTATACCGGACTAATTTCTGCCTCCAATATGGTAGCTTTTGTTTTGGCTGCTTTTTCAGTAAATGGCCAATGAAACCGGAGGAAGATTGTATTTCAGAGGACTGTCCCATATTAGAACTGCTCTTGACTGATTTTTGGCAGTGTCCTGCTTTTATATAGTTATTGTCCCAGATTTGTGCCGGGGACTTGAAAGCTGAGCTGCCTGGTTGAGCGCGTGAGCCTGCCTAGGGCAGTGACGGGCGAGCGGCTCAGCGTCGTGTCACTTCTGTTGGTGCTCTCTAATGAAGTGATCACCAAGGGACACAGACGGTCTTTTCACATCCCATTGTGTGCAGGGTCACGGGGCTAAGTTTTCAAACACCATGCAAAGTAAACATGAGTGCGTAAAGGGAGGCAATTCTGTGTAAATGATTCAGAAGGCAAATCCAACTCAAAAGGGAATTAAAACAATGCAGTTGTATTCCCAAAGACAAATCTCTGATGGGTCTTTAAATGAATTTCAATTATACATATAAAGATAGAATCGTATAATAAATTAGCTACATACTTTTCATAACCATTTCCCTCTTCTTTCATCCGTGTTCTCATAAATAAATAGCTAGAATAGGGCACAGCGCTGCACCAGATACAATTATAGGTCAGATTCTATCTGTAATTATGAGTCATGTCATATAATTCATATACCTTTTTGCCAGATTGGTTTTAAACAAGACAGTATAATTAGTTTATTATTGTTATAGAACAGCCATCTTGTTTTTATACTATATACTTCACTGAGAGCCACGTGGGAGATAAGGAATGATTTATATACAAAGGTCCATATTCGGATTATTATCTAAATTTAGGAGTTTCCTTCTCCTCACATTCATGGTATAGAGTAGAATGGATAGAAAATCAGTAAAGAGCAAGTTTCTAATTCTTTCCAGTGTCACAGGAAATACTGCACAACTAAAAAGGGCTGTGGGCATGTGGTCAATGCTAGCCAAAGTAGATTGGCAACTATATCAATTCTAAAGCTAATCTTTTGGCTACCATCTTTACATGTTTTTTGGATATGCCAAAAATCAGAGAGCATTCTTCCTATGGTTCAATAATTATGCTATTAAAGAATTCCCCTTGCTGCTTCTGTTAGCATCTAAATTAGAATTATTTCAATTGCCTGGTTAAGTTTGAGTATACAGTTACCTAACTCGGTTAAAAAGAAGTTGAAATACTTACATGACCAAACCAAAGACCTTCTAGCTTTGTTGTCACTTAGTTATGCAGTAGATTATTAGGCTTTTAATAGCTGCTTGAAACTGAAATGCATGCAAGTACAAATGTGTTCCTACTTGCTTTATCCAGGAGAAATGCAGACAAATCTTTTGGCCCAGGCATTGCAAGATTTCTTTTGCATTTGTATTTCTCCTAATTCCTCCATTGGATTGCTTTCAAATCTCCTTTCATCCTTCATTTTTCTCTTACAAATTTGTATTTTTTAATAAAATGAAGGAAAACATGTTGCAATGTACAAGGTAAACTTCTACGCCCACAGATTAAAGGTTGAAACATAGGGCAAGTGCTTACAACATACAGAAGCAATGCCAAGCCCTCAACAGAGTAGAGGGACACAGCTACAGTACTGGGATAGCAAAATACTTTCTCAGGATTTAATTAAGGAATGCTGTGTGTGGTTAATCTAGATTCTGTAATGGTTTTCCATTACCATCTCATGAATTCAGCTGGGATGTTGCTTTGTGTGTAGCTTTTATAGGACTTAGGTTGCCACTCCAGGTAAGAAGCCAAAAGTATGTAACAAAACATCCTGACAGAGGAATGTGTAAAGAAAGAAATGAATTACCATTCTCTAAGTTTTTCCTAACTAAGAATTCAATGTTTTTGTGTGAGCTGGATGCTTGGAGTTACGTGCTGTTCCTCTTGAGGTAGAACAAGAGCAAGAACGCTTAGATGAGCCATGTGAAACCCCTCCGTTACTGAAAATGAGCTTTTCTGCTATCAGCAGGACTAAGGGGGCTGATTTCATGCCTTATGTTAGCTGAGCTCCCCAATAACTCCCTGTCTGACCGGGGGAGTCAAGGCAGCAGGTCTGGACCTTGGTGCTCCCAGCCGATTTGCACCCTGAGTCGTTAGCCCCAGGAGGCAGGGTGCACAGCTGGTGGGAGCATTGCAGAGGGGATGAGGAGCTGAGGTTATTAATGGGAGCTCGGTAGCATTGGGGTCCTCTGTCTCATTGCTGATTTTCATGAGACTGGTAGGATCTTTTTCTTCCTGTCAGATTTGTTTGCAAGAATTCAAAGTTCGGAGGTTTTGCATTTGTAGAGACGACCAAGTAGACAGATAGGCAAACAGACATGGTGATTACATTAAAAAAGAAAGTTTTCCAACTGTATGTTTTGTGCAGTGAAATTATTACTGAGCCTTGAATATTTTTATGTCTTGGAATTATCAGCCTTATATTAAGTGACTTTTATTTCACAGATGCCTTGCAGGCTGTCTTGTGTTTCTTTTTCTAAGAGAGTAGTATTTTTGTCTTTATGAATGTTTTTGACATTTTTGTGAACGTTTAGAACTTTTTTACTCACTATGAGTGGTCTTATCTGTCAATCTTATAAATCCTCTGATTTTTCTTGTGCTCTCAATTCAGAAAAAAGCCTCTCCTTTTCTGTTAGATCGAATATTAAGGCACACACCAAGCTATAGTCACATATAAACTCTTGAACTCCAATTTTTATTATTTTGCTCTTTAGAGAGAGGCTGATATTATAGAATTGATAGCAACAGTTTACTGTGTCCTAATGTCCTTTGGGAACAGTGGTGTGCTTAGACAGATGAGTAGTCATCGGAGTTTATGAGAACATAGTCACAGTCTAGCTTTGGAAATTTGTCTCTGTGCCACCAGTGTTTTTCAAATTCTACAGAAATGTCGTGAGGTGCTCATTATACACTCCCCAAAATGGGATGCATTAACAATTGCCGTTTGTAACGTTTTCTTGACAGTGTTTCGTTGGTAGCTCACCTTCAGTGTAGTATTGCATCATGATCTCAGTTTTATAACAACAAATTAGAGCTATATAAATTCTCCTGTGTGTGATTATAGTTTTCTATCTGGCTGAAAGGGTGTGAGCTGAATCCATCTTGTGTGTACTCAGATTCTCATGCTCTTCTGCTATTAAAGAAATCCCCCTGCACACTAGTATTTTACCATCAGGCTATCAAGCCCCATTTATAAATCCTTGTGCAAGAGAATGAAATTATTCCTGGCTATTGATTGCTAGGCTATTAGAGCTTTAATAATAACTTTCGGTTCAGCATCTCCTTGCCGTTACCTCTGATATCTTTGAACTGTGCACCATATAGGACGATCAATACTGCCAGTATCAGGCCATTTTACAGTAATTTCCGAAATTTTTAAATGAAAAAGTATCAGATAAGTAGGTTTTTGTCATTATATCCTGAACATGTAAACCACTTAAAGAACTATTGACTGGTTAAAATAAATTGTAATAATACTTTTCTTATTTTATATTGTGATTTTGCTCCTGGTCCCTTGAATATTAGGAGGAATTTTGTTGTGAAGGTCACCACCACCGAAGTCTAGGTGGCCGTGTATCTTGTTAACTGCTGACCAAAAATCAAGACAACCACACACTCGCGAAAGCCTTCATGCGTGCCGGTGAAGCAGTCTAAAGAAATACTGAAGCCAGAATAACCAAGCATTTTCCAATGACCTGGTATGAGGGAAGCAGAAGTAGGTAGTCTTATAGACAGTTATGTTATTTCATTGGAATTTATTATGTGACTGTATTTGAATTTAAAACTTTTGAACTCATAGTTACAGGGAACATTAACATGTTCAGAGCATTGCCATTATTAAATAAGGGCCATACTCTATATATCTACAGCTATGAAATGCTAGTGAATGGGAAAGCAGATTCGACTGCGTTGTCTGACGTACCCCCAGGGTGCTGTACTCAGTCAAATTCGGTTGTCTGTATCGGGCTGAGTACTGCTTACATGTGTCCTAAGTCTGAAGCCTGGGTATGTTATTCAACACAGCAAGGAACGCAGAATTTGGCTCTCGATGGTTTGTCAAAAGAATCCATGTATGTAGGCAGTGCAAACGGTAACACAAGTTATCCAGTGTTCTCATTTGCATTTTATGTAACTGCCTGAAAAAAGGCCCTTTACAAGTAAATCTGCTCTGTAGTACCTTTTTATTTTCTATAATCTGGCATTTTGGAGAACTGCAACCTTTCTTTTAAAATCCTACAATGGAAACAGATAATACCATACCCCTTGCACCATCTTAACAATTACCTTTTCATGAGCCTGGATTTACAGTATTCTTGTGTCAAACGTCACGGTATGCTCACGTTTCCCCCGAGCGTTTGACTCTGCGTGCGTCCCGCTGTGGACGTACCAGGGGACTCCTGCCAGAGTGACCGATCTATATGGGCATCCAGAACTTCTCTCGTGCCTTCCTGGAGGTGTGAAGGCACATTGGTCATCTGAAAGGCCATAAATGATGTCAGTGCTCGTCCGTGAGCTTCAGCTTGGAAACTCCTCCGTGTCGTTTGGGTTGCTTGTGCCGTTCACCCGTGGCTCTTACCCCTCATCCCGGCACGCGGGCTGTGGCGGTGCTCGCCCTGCCCGGGACGCTCGTGAGTCTCGCAGCTGGTGGACGAACGGAGACGCGGCTCGCGTAGGAGCCGACAGCAGCGGCGCTCGCGCACCGTTACGAAGCTGGGAGCTCGTGCGAACGGGCCTACGGTTCAGAGCACCTGAGCTGCAGAAGGGTCGCGCCGGGGCCTGGCTCCCAAAGCAAGGAGCTGGCTGGCTCGGGAGAGCTAGCGCTGCTCCCTAGAAATGCCGCTGTTGTCCAGGGGTCGGTTCAGTTAGCTACGGGCCACAGAGACGTATGGGCTAAAGCCGCAGCTCCCGCGGCGGCAGCTCTGCGGCCAAGGCAGTCCTTGCTCGCCCACGCTGTGCAGTGCCAGCTTATCGCTCACATAAAGCAAAGGAAAGAAGTGCAGAAAAATCGGTGCTTCCAAAAGAAGAACACTTTGTATGGTCAGACTTGATTGTGTCCTTTACTGCCACAGTATCTGAGCACATAGGACAGCAAGTTATTTTTTAAAAATTAAATATCCCTTCCCTAATTTTCCTGGAGAGGACTTGCCAGGCCTGAAAATCTTCCATCTTCCTACAGATTACTGCTCAGCATTCATACAGCAGAGCCTGTTCTGCAAGGCACATTTCTGATGCTAATGTCAGTCTTTGCTTGGGTGCTTTTCCTTCTTGAAGGCAGTCCTCCCACCCGTACTGAAATAGGTCTCCAAATGAGCTTGCTAACTTGGTATATTTGAGAACCACACACTGTAGGGAAAAGCATTTGAAGAAAAGCTGCTCTCGATATAGCTCAATTAAGAATACTAAGCAGATTGTGTACTTTCCTATACAGTAACTAGCATCCTTCAAATGGGTTGTCCTTGTGGATTTCCCACTCGGGAGTCTCCTTTCTCTCCTTTTTTTATTTTTTCCCTATTCTCTGGCGAGAATCTGTGGTAAAAAACAAAGAAGTGAATACTCAGAGCGGTGGTGGCTTCTGCGCTTTCTGTATGCTGCGGGTGAGGTGCGCGCAGCTGGGCGGAGGCGTTTGCGGCAGCGCGGGGCCCGTCCTGCCCGGGCCCTTCGGCCTGCCCCGCGCGCGCTCGGAGCTGCTGGGGGCACGGGGAGTGCATTCACCTGATGTCACCTCACTAAAAAATCACTGAAGATCTTGTGGTGTGGTTAAAATGCTATACTTCCAATTCGGAGGGTGTTCAAGTATACGTTTTCCTGTCTTTATGCTTTCTATAGACATATTGGTCATGCTACGATGCTTATGTAGTTCCTTTCACTTTTTGAAGCACAGACTGGTGTTTACAACGTGGTTCTTTGTCTTCTTTTTGTAGGCATTTCCTATTTAAACACGGATCTGGGTCTTCAGCTATCTTCAGTGCAGCCAGTCAGAACTATCCTTTAACATCCAATACTGTTTACTCTCCACCTCCTAGGCCTCTTCCTAGAAGCACCTTTTCTAGACCTGCCTTCACTTTTAACAAACCTTACAGGTGTTGCAACTGGAAGTGCACTGCTTTGAGTGCTACTGCTATTACAGTTACACTGGCGTTGTTGCTAGCCTATGTTATCGGTAAGCCTCTGTTTATTTTCTACGCTGAATTATTCTTTACCTTTTCTGTTCTGTTGTCATGCTTGCTTTTGCACTAATATAAATATCATGTTTTACTAATACTATTTGCCACTGGGTGCTCTGTAAATTCTGGCAAGCAAAATACTAGATTGGCTAGAGGTTGCACACGACATGGAGTTCTCATTAACTTTCTACTCTGTTAACCTCAATACTGCCTAATAGAGAAAGAAATATTATTCAAGATGACATGTTTGCACTAGCAGAGGACTCCTACTGATTTTAATTGCCGTGGTATTTTTCTTAAATTAAAGGTTTGGTTTTCGTATTAAGACTTACAATATTGTTACTCTTAAATAGTTTTTCATAAAAGATATTGATAACTCTCTATTGTATTTTTGCCTTGCTGCCTTTCTTTCATTTCTTTGATCTGATCAAAATTTAACACTTTTGTATTTTCCCCTTGCATCATTGGTTAGACTTGTAGCTAGCTTTAAAAATACCCAGCACTTTATACCTTATTTTCTAAGACATATTTTGCTGTGCCTGTATCGAATTTATGTTTCAGAAAAATGTTACATAGATTGAAGTGCACTTATTTAATTTCAAACTCATTTTTGGTAAGTAACTTCGCAATTTTGTTACCACAATAGATTGGTAGGATTTATCAAAGTAGTTAGAAACTCCTTCCTTTTATTTGGAAAATAAATACTGAATCGCACTTGGAGTGAGTGTGATTAAAATCATACACTAGAGAGCAAATCTTTTTGACTTAATATATGACATATTGGCTGAACATTAATTTCCATGTTGGTTTTGCAATCTGAAATGTAAGTATGACAGGATGTTCATTATGCTGACTCTTAGGATGTGACTGTGGCTTCCATAAACACGAGGAAGTCTAACGAATTTTTGCTTGCGTGATTCACTTTCTCACATAGACTCTTACTTTGCTGATGTAGCTGCCAGTCTGCAAATAAGCAGGAGCCAGAGTATCACCAGCAACTTCTAGCTGGAATAGGAATGTCTCTGGGTTTGCCTGAAAGAGGAGTTTGCACTGGGGAGAATTTGTGCAGGGATACTGAGATATACCTTCAACCAGAAGAGAAGCCATTGCTTTTCTATATTCCCTGAATAAAGTCTTTATGAGGGATTTGGGTTTCTAAACCAAGTCCCACTGAAAATTCCAGTCATTTTGTTTTCCACTGTATTTTTGGTCCCACAGTGACAAAGGTCTAGTTATTATCAGTGAGATGTTCATCAGGAGGGATTTTTTTCTAACACCCTGGTCTAATGCAGATGGGAAAGCAGATTTGATCATTTCTGGCGTATGATTATTTGAAAGCACCTGAGGATCTAGTAAGCTACATTAATTGCAGATTTACATAACAGCTGGTGAGCATATGCCCTCACTTAGGACTGGCTGTATAATTTTTGCAGCCTCATCTGTTTGCTACATATATATCCCACCCACACCATCTCAGTTTTATCTGGATGAAACACTGCCTGCTTCATCCCTGCCTAGATCTCAGTCTGCCACTGGGAAAAACTGTTTAACTTTGCAGAAGTACAGTGCCACACATCCTCGGCCTGAGAACGCCGTAGGAGCTCCGCACCGCTGCGAATGGAAAAGCCCTATGTGAATTCCCTATAGGCATGTCTGTACGTATCTTAACACAGCATCACAAAGGTGTTACACCTGTTTTTAGTTAGGCAGGACTAACTAAAAGTAATATATCTTTATGTTTTATATTTTATAGGTATTTCTACTGATGTTTTCTATAGCAAAATACAAATCTCTGAACCAGAAATATTAATTCAGAAAAATTTCCAAAGTGCACTTATTTCTTTTTGTTTGCCCCAGAAATTTTTCAGTTGCAAAAGTTTTCTTGTAAATGCAAATACTAGTAAACTTATTCCAAGTTAATATTTATGCTGCCTATTTCTGGTTGGTTAAATATTTAAATATGTTCACGGTCTGTTGTTCTGAGTCAGGTACCTTAATTTTTTCCCTTTTGTTAAGTATGGATAATAGCATATAAATTATTTTCAAAGTTCAGTTGTTCTTAGGGTTTCATACTTGCATATCTTTTCATGCCAAGAATTTAAATGTGCAAGTTTCAAATAACGGTAGGTGAATATACAGAATCAGACTGCATGCAACACTCTCCAGTTAAAATACTCTCCAGCAAGTATTTTCTTTTCGCTGTGATCCGCATTGCGTCAGGTCCCTCAGTCCTTGCTTCAGGAAGCTTCCCTTAAAGTCAAAGGGAGTTACCCGTGAGCGAGGACTGTAGACTTGGGCCCAAGTTGTGGAGCAAAGTTCCTATTACTTTCAGGATCAAACCTCTCTGCGATCAACTCAGTGATTGTTACCGGAAGGATAAGGGAGAGCTTGTAAAGGCAGAATTATTTCCATCATATGTTTTATGGCATAGTCTACAGTAACATGCAATGAGCTGAGATTTTAGGCCAGATGAACCTAGGTCAAAATTTAACATCTAAGCTTTTTCTTATGCATATCTAATAGCTTAAGTGTGCTTTATCAACTATCTTTTACTACTGTTAGATGCAAGAGCTATGTGTTACTGTTTTTTTTAAAAAAGAAAAAAGGCCCATATCTAAGCATCAGATCAGAACAGGCCCAAAGTCTTGAAAATTCAAGGCTTATTCCAGATCAAAAATTTGCAAATGGCTCTAAAATTTATAAGGAACCAACCAAGACCTGTTCCATATTGGTGTAAACTGTCATTGTTTTCTTTTTCCTCAGAAGATGAATTATTAAATTTTCCTTCTTTTACTTTTCAGTCTTTCCTTATTATCAGTAAGTCCCAGTACAGAAACTTTAATTGAGAACACATATTTCTTCTGCGTTTTCTAACTTTTGAACTCCTAGTCAGTTAAAAAAAAATGATAATAATATAGATTTTTCTCTATGTTCCCATTTTTGCCCTATAATTAAGCATGTTTATTATTTGGTCCTTCTTGCCAAAATAAATTTGAGTATTATGGGCGATAAGGAAATTATAGAATCCTGTAAATGCTTGTATAAAAGCTGATTTATTGAAAACCTTTAGTCACAGTATTTAGTTTAGCAAGTAAAACATTTTCACCTTAGCAGGAGTAATTTCTATGAGTAGGTTGTAAAGTCACAGTAGTTACTATTGCTAAGTGCTCATTTCATAAAGAGGGTGTTTGGTCTCCTCTCTGTAAATGCATTGAATTATTTCTCTATTGAATAAAGGCATATATATATATTTTTCGTTTATACTTTCATATATGTTGGCAACAATAATGCCTTCCTGCCCATCTGGGGCACAATTGCTTCAATTTGTCTACCAAGAAGCAGTGTGAAGTGGGCAAAATCTGCCTCCTAGCACACGCTCTGTCTGGAGGCTGTATAAACTGTTCATGTTTTAAAGGTTTAGGCAAATGTGCGAATGAATGCTTAAATTAAAAAAAATCTGACTGTACTTGAGGGAAAATTATAGAAATACAGTTACAGTCAAAGTTTTTAATTTTGATTATAAAAGAGAAACAGATAAATTCCTGGCTTTGTGTCGGTGCATATTTCTGTCTGTGGCAT
This sequence comes from Dromaius novaehollandiae, assembly GCF_036370855.1. NCBI lineage: Eukaryota > Metazoa > Chordata > Aves > Casuariiformes > Dromaiidae > Dromaius > Dromaius novaehollandiae. The sequence goes on from NC_088108.1 coordinate 8,366,668, forward strand.
GAGGTGCGTCTAATGACCATAACAGAGATTCCTAATTATCACATGAAAGAAACGACCGTATCTGTTTGATTCAGTGCAGTCGATAGTTGTGTCTCTGTGCTCATCTATTAGTCTGTGCTGCTGTAAACAGTAGGAGATAGCTTACCATTCTGGAGCAGTATCGCTAAATATTCTCTTTTTTACTCTTATTGTAATAAAAACCTTAGAATCCATCACCAATTAAAACAAAAATTTGACCAAAAGTTTAAAAAGAGCATATAAGGCAAATGTAAGAGTTAAAATAAGAAGTATATATTTTTTCTGTAGTTCTTCACTACTATACTATTTTCTTTAAATACAATACAATGTTTGATGGTGTGACTGTTCATCTAGTCAGTTATTTTTAGCCCGTTATTCAGTAGGATTTTTCTTCCATGATGTCTTACCCTTTTATCAGTATCTGATTAGGACTTGCAAATCACTGGTCCTATTGATCAAAGGTGCTGAACTCCTACAGTTTCTATTGATTTTAAGAGGAGATGCAAATGTTCAGTGCCTCTGAAAATTGGATCCCAAGTTCCTGGATTTAACCATCTCTGACTACAAAATGGCTATTTTATATACAAATGAATTCTCAAGTATGAATGCAAAGTTATCCCTGCCCTTCACGATATTACCACTATTTGTGAGCAGGCAGTGGAGATGGTTGTTAGGTCTAAGATTATGCTCATATGGAGGGCGAGGAAATTAAAACCTCTCTGCTGTTTGCCACTGGTTTTCTCATTTCTCATACTCTGGACAAGGCAAAGGAGTGATGGCTTTAGCAGCGGAAAGGCTAGGCCAAATTTTGAGGACGTGTGTGTCTCAGTCCATAGATTTGTAACATTGATTTTATGGCTTTACACAATAAAGAACAGTGGGAAAAATAGAAGCCTTTGAGAACTAGAAGTTAGGCAGAGAAGGCTGAAGTAGTAAATTTGCTGATTTTACATTGAAGAGTGTCATGGTATAATACACACTGGTAAATGCGTCAGGTCTAGATGTGCAACTCTGTCGCATTAAGGAGCTTGTCAGTGGGATCGTTCTCACCGAGGAGCATACATCAGGGTTTCCCAGCTGGAAATCAGGGCATCTCTTCCCTCCGAGCCAGGGTCTCGCCGGCAAATCTGGTATTGTCGCAAACCTTCAGCTACACTGAGGAAAAGGCTTGACAACGCTGTATTATTGTCTAAGATTACTTTGTTCCTCACTTTAACAGACGGCTTAGTAATGAAAAGTGAGACCAGGCTAATTATTCTATGTCTGAGTAGGAGGATTGCAGGGGAGGGGGAATATTTTCATTCTCAGGTATAAAAAATATATATAAAGAGGATGCTGCTTGAGATAGAGGAGAATGCTTGAAAGTTAAGATGGATATAAAAACTGTATGGTCCAGAATAACATGTCACTTCAATGCAAATCCAAAAAGAAAAAAAAATGGTAGGATGCTTCAGGCTGAATCCAGTATTAACAGTCTCAAATTTCATTATAGTAGAATGACATTAGCATTTTATCTACAAAACAAGCCTAAAAAAGAAAGGCACCCTGTCTGTAGGTTGGGATTCAGCAGCAGAATTTGATTCTTGACTCTTAGCTGTATTAGATTTTTTCACATTAATTCTCCTTTATACTGCCCAAATAGAACTGAAGAAGTAATGCGCAAAGTGGCCTTATGCCACAGTCAAATCCAGTTTTATAAGCAGAACCTGCTAGCAGTTTTAGCAGGTAACTGCTTTTCTGGCATTTGCTCAGAGCAGGTGCAGAAAGAATAGTCAGCTGCAGATCTGCTTTCTACTACGGCTCTTCTAAAGTCTAGGCTTCATGGGGGATGATCCAGTGAGATTTTCTAAAATAGCTAAACACAGCACAGAAAGCTAAACAAAAGCGTATAGTGCAGGTCAACAATTTGGAGAAATTCACATTTCTAGGATTTCTGTCCTCTGAAGTTCATCTTGGGGGTTGATAAGTACTTATTGCACAGGACTTTTTGACATCTCCTCACTACTGAGAGTCTGTTTTGCACTTGAGCCAAGCCTCTTATTCACATACTGCCAAGCATGTAGCACAGGAGTTGACAAGCTGTGCTTACACAGAAGGTAGATAAGAATAAATTAAATTAGATCATTGGCTTCATAGCAGATGGTGGGTTAATCCAGTTTGCGAAGTCGGTTCTGAAAAAAATGCTTATATGTTTGTGAATATTTACTTGAGTATGCTGCAAAATTACAAGAACTGAATTATCTTATCTGAAAGTGTTGGTTTGTTTTATTTAAATGTTGAACAAAATAAGCAATCTGGTCATTTACTTCACAGGTAAAGGCCCGAGCTCTGGTTCTGAACAGATCCCAGCTGGCTTTGATTACAGCAGTAATGTGAAGTAACCAAAAATCTGCCTCTGGATAGAGAAAATCCCTCAGCGTAAAGCCATATTAGCTTTTCATGTCGTTTTTCCTTGAAGGAAAATTATGGGTAGGATAGAAGATACAGGCCTTTAATTTATTTTCTGCAAGAGATCTGTTTTATACCTAATAATTATTTTTTTCCTAAGAGGCATAATAAATTAGCCAAGAGAAACTCTGCACTACCACAAATAGAATCTCCTGTGTTCAGGATAACTAATTTAAAGTTACCTTGAGTGACTCCCCTCTGCAGCTTGTCCAGAGAAGAAACTTGGTTTCGCCATAGGCACGTGGCACCTGCCATTCTCTTTACCGCCACCAAATGTAGTAGCTGGACTAAAATCCTTATCTATCTTGTAAAAACTGTACATCCACTTTTTTGTTACAGTATTATCTGAAACTTTATTTGAATTTAACAGGACTATCTAAAAATGTATTAATGAGCACAGATAATATCTCCAGACATTTTGTAAAGAGGGTCAAATTTTGCCTTTAGATATATTTGTCTGCCTCCAAATCACCCTAATCAGAGCAATGTAGAACTCTGCTTATAGCAGGATGCAACTCATAAGTAACATAGAGCAGAGAAATAATATAATGGTAGAGGGGCAAATATACTGAAGGTTCAAGCAAGCCAAGAAACAATATCTTTTCAGATGAGATTTGCAGTGGGATGGAAGAATCAAGAAAACAGAGGAATCAAGGTGGATGTTCAAGAATGCCAGGTAAAGAAGCGCAGTTGCTAGCAGCAGTGTAAATATTGGCACTCAACTTTTGTATGAGAAATTTGGTTAGGCCCAGATAAGGGGATATGGGTTGATTCGCCTGGTGACTCACTGCAGCCCTTCCTAACTTTAAGCAGGAATTTTGCAGCTGTGAAGCTCACTGAGGCCAAGAAGCTGTTCAGTCTGCCCTTACCCAGTAGTCTGTGGTTTTGCTTGAAACTGGAGAATTCACCAATGATCTTATGGCACCCTGCTAGTAGCTAAGATACTCTAAGTGGTGCAAAATATAAGATATCTGATTGCAAAATTTCTCTGAAATGCCAGGTGGGCAGAGCCTAAGTAGATAGATTTTTGCTTTTTCTGTAATTGCAATGTAGTCATCAAACCACAAGCGCTGTTTTTGTGTTCTGTCAGAAGTTGACCTGTGCCTAATAGTGCATCTTCAGTCGTAATGGTGGGGTTCAGTGCCACTGAGGAGTCAACAGCCAGCCTCAGAACTGCTGTAGGCAAGGTCCAGACCTCTCTTTATAAATATCAGTCTGGAAGACTGAACTTCAAGGAAAAGGCAGATGCCTTCCTCAGAAACCAAATCTCTCTCCTTTTTACCCAGCACAGTTGAATCTTACAAATGTATTTATGTGGTGGTAAAAAACATTGTGGCCTTGTATTCGATTCCAGTCCAGCATCTATGTCATCCTTCCCATGGTGTGTTGAGTTTTTTGTGTACAGGAGGAAGAGCAAAAGCCAGAAATCCACTGGAAAATTAAAAGGGAGACTGACTTGAAAGAGAAGATCTTTTGATATTTTCAGTAAAAGTCAGTACATGCCTACTTACTTGTCTTTACGATCTTCTAAAGAGAGTTGAGAGAGATATAGTTGAAAATTTTAAGTTAAACTCAGTTGGTGAAGTATCTGAATATTTACAATATAATGCATGTACAATACAGGAAAGAGACTTCATCCAAATTCTGTCTACCTTAGGTAAAAGAAAAGTATCACTGAAAACAAATAGGCAAGCTAAGGCTCTGCGTCTACTAAATATACATGTATTACATGTATTATTCCCTGTAGTCTGGAAAAGGTGTCTCTAAGAATTAGTGGCTTTTGGTGCTGTATGTAGTCTGATTATTACTAGAGTAATACCTGGATCTGAAGGTAATTTGTCAAGAGCTACAGTGTGCCTGCACACCGACTTGATAGGTAATGTAATGAAAGTCAGATTTATTTTAGCGTTGCAAGATGACCAGGTTTCTGCAGTGATAGCAGTCAGTTAAATTCAGGTAGAACTTATTTTCATAGCAATGTGCTTTGTTTTCAAGTGCTCCATCTCTGCGTGGTTTAGCAGGAAGCAGGTCTGCCAGTATCACACGCAGTCTCCCACAGCCTGGGAGTCAGGAGTCCAAGGCTGGCAGAGACCAGCATCTCTATAAGGCAGTTGGTGTTTTCAGGGAGGAAACAGACTGTCAAACATACATACAAACAGTTTTGCTAGCTTGCCAAGCTTTGGCATGAACTATAAAAACAACAGCACTTCCTCAGCCTGAAGGGAAGACAAAGCAAGCAAACTAGTCAAATTGGTGCGAATGGATGACAAAATGCATAATGTATGTAATCTGGAAATGACATAGAGTAAGGGAAAATATGCATTACACGTTCAGTGTAAATTTTTTGTGATGTGCCCTCTGTAGCACATGCAAATACTATCTTAAGATAGGTACAGTAACAACAATGAAAATAGCATAAGAAAGTATAGGTTATGTTTTGTGATTGTATGACCACTAAAAACAATTTTATATATGCGGTTATGCTTTGCATCTGCTGTTAATGTCTCATGTATTAATATAATTATTTGCATTAGTATAAATTAAATATGCATTCATTATTTATCGATCCCATTACGCTTTGTTCCTTTTTGTTGTTATTGACTTTTTAAATCATAATAATGCCCAGAAGCTCAGGCCAGGAGCAAATGCTGCATGCTCTGGAGATGTGAAGGCATGCTGATTTCTGTTGTACCTTTTTTACGTAGCAGTAATCTGGCTTGCATTAATAAGCTTGAGGATCAGAGCGTAGGTCTGTGTGATCTGACTGCAAGCCCCCTTTTCAAAGCATTGTCATGGTCCCTGGGCAGTTTCCAGTCAATGAAATACGAAGCAATCGAGGCAAATCTCTGGCTTGAGAGCTCTCCTCTGACACGGGAGTAATCCTCTAGCATCTCTTCTGAGCAGTGGGAATTTACACTTCAGTGATGTCTCCAGAGCCCAGGTCTGATCCTGAAGCCGTGGTCTGAGAATTCAGTAAACTTGCCTCTCTTCTCCTGAAGCCAGTATGAAAATACAAATGTGGCACAGAGTCTATGTAGTGTCACCTCACTAATTCAGTAGAAATGCTGTCATTTGCCTGTGCCTGACTTGGCTCATATCTCTACTGCTGGGTGATCCAGGAGGGCACAGATCTGGAATTAATGCTGGTGGATTGACAGCTTCGCATTCCTGTGGTGGGTTTGGCAAGCCCTTGGCAAGAACCCATTGCAGGCATGGGTCTCTGCTTTACAATTTAGCTGTTAAGCATGCAAGGGAGACGTGAGCAAATGCCCAGAAAACAGATGCAGACTGCAATGTGTAGGTTTCCTGTTCATATCATGATTTTTTCTCAAAGTATATGCAAGTGTAAGAGAAAGCAATACACTTTCTAAATGCAGGGCCCCATGCTAGATCACCCTCATTTTTCCTCTGCGTCCTTGAGGTTCCTATACCATTCAGGAAAAGCAAATATATTGCCTATATTTTTAGGCTTCCGTGGTGGGCAGCTCCTACTCGATGCAAATTGCTGCATGTGGCTAAAGAGACTGTTACTCAGTTTTTGCCCTTTATATGATGTTTTCATCCTGTCTGTGGAGGGGTATCCTCAATCCATATTTTAGTGGGTCATCAGTCCTCCCTGCTGAGTTACTTCAATGCTGAGGCAACCTCTTCCTTCAATAATTTGTCCTCCTCAGTAAGACCTAGGTAATTGGCTAGAAGGACTGCAGTACAATTGTATTATGCTTAAAATAAGATCTTCTGTTGCTGTCTTTCTCCTACCATCCTTCAGTGCCTCAGATCAAAAGCAACCGAAAGGAAAACATAAAAAGTGAATGGCTATGTAGCCAGAATGGAGTAGGTAGCTAAAGATACATTTTATAACTTCAAGAATGGATTAATAATTTTAATAGCTTTCCCAGTGCATAAATAACAACTATTTTCTGTTCTTGTTCATTATAGACCAATTGCATACATTTTAGATACAGAGCCAGGATCTTATCTGCAGTGTAATTCTAGAGTAAATCTATCCAAGGCAGTGTTTTTACTCATGTTTAGACTAATCTAAATGAGAAGATTTGGGAATGCAGTGGGCACAATTTCACTTAGAACTGGGTTGGAAAGGGTTAGAAATTTTACTTCATGCTAGTGTTTTAATCAGACAAACTCTGAGCTCTTTGGCAGTTGAAAGTTGATGGACAACATTGATGTAGCATTAGAGTCTGTCACAGAATATTTAATTCATGCAACTGTTATCCTGTTATTGCAAGTATTTCCATTAATTGCTGTAGAAATTCATCACCCTGAACTGGCTGAGCTCCAAAAGAAAGTGTGGAAGCTAATTAAACATTGAGTTTTAAGGTAAAATAGTAAATTGCTCATTAGAATCAATGGAATTCTGATTTATTCCTGACAGAACTAAATAATATTCACTTTGCAGAAATTGGGTCATAGCATTCTTTTTTAGTCTGACTGATGGTGCCGTAGCTTAGAAATCAATTAACTGGGCTTCATTTTTTTGCAGCAGTACACTTGTTTGGTTTAACCTGGCAACTACAGCCTGTTGAAGGGCAGCTATATGAAAATGGAGTTAGCAAAGGAAACAGAGGAACAGAATCCACGGATACTACTTACTCGCCGATTGGAGGAAAAGTTTCTGATAAAACAGAAAAAAAAGGTATGTATGAATGGGGGGGGGGAAGACAGTTTAGGAACATCTAAACACTACTACAATTCTGATTCTGTATTTGCTGCAGATTTTGAATAAAAGTTGTATCTTCTCTGGTATAATTTTAAAATGGATATCAAAAGTCCCTATCTTGATTACGTTTCCTTTAGGAGAACTCTTACTGAAATTACCAGAGTGAACCAAGCCTTTAGGAAAGTTACGTTCCATACCAAAACAATTGCCTTTCTTCTGTGAGAGAAAGGAGGTTAGAGAGTTTGGGGGGGTTCTTTTTTAAGGCAGGAAAGGGGAGACCCTATCTGCCAAGACCCCATTTATGCAAAAGCTCAATGCTGCGCCTGTGTCTCATAGACCAAAGCCAGTCTTAGGGAAAGTGAACATCTTTGTACTGACAGGCCAGAACACATAGAAGGTTAGAAATCCTAATGACTTTAAAGGCATCCAATCCTTTAAGGCTTAAGCTAAAATACAGCATCCCTGTCAAATCCTGGTTCACCCAGTTGTAGTGACTGAGCTTGCAGGAATCCTCTGAGGTTTCACGTAATGGCTGTGCTGGTCCAAAGGCTCCCTGCAGCCCCGGGACGGTGGGGCTCCCGCCCCACTTTCTCGCTGTGCATCCTCACAGCTTCCTCGTGCCCCTGCAGGGATTGTCCGAGGTGCAAGTGACTCACCTCAGTTTGCTCTGCAGGCAGAAAATGGCTTTGGGGGGAAGGTGGATAGTCTTCTGCCACGTTAGTGAGCTGAGCTGGCCCTTCTGAAGGGGCAGACAGGTGCCAGGGCTGGCTCAGGCCTGCACAGCCAGGAGTGAAGCAGAGAGCAGGGCATCCTGGAGAGACGTGCAGTTTTTTCCTGTCAAATCTTTTCATTTAATATTGCTAGATCAACTACCCTTGTATTAGTTACAAGCTCTGACACATACTTTCCATTGACCACTATGTGATGACTGACGACAATGATATTTTATGACTGTAGGAAGCAGATGGCCCTCCCATTTCTTCTTGTAATACTTAGAAAAAAGAAAAAGTGGATAAATCAAATAGACTAGATCAGAGAAAAGTGAATGGGAGTATAATACAAACACCAGTCATTAGAAGGAAGGTAAAATTGTCCTGAGAGCTCTGCAAAAATATGATATCTGCAGAGTTTTCGACTTCCGTGGCAGAGCAGCTGTCTGGTTTTGTGTATGCCAGGTGAGATCTGACTCCTGATGAGACAAGGTGGAGCGTTATTGTTCCAGTCCCCCCAGAAGGAAGATAACATCCCACAACAGTAGTCTTACAAGTCAATGTGGCAAAACTGCTAAGAGATCATGTTAGATAAATGAGCAATGATATTGTTATTTTCCATTATTTCTTCCCTTAGAATGGACTGATGGTGAATTACATTAAATGTTTTATAGACTTTGGTATTGTTGTCCAGGTACACTGTGGGAAACATCCAACCTATCTCAAATAGTTCTTCTCAACTACATTAAAAAAAATTTTCAATAGGTTACAGATTTAACAAAGGCTCTTCCAAAGCATTAGGCTTCCGAAGGAGGAGGTACAGGAAAAACATCAAAAACATGGTCTTAAAAGTCAGAGATGCTTGAAAACAGAAAAGAGAAGATGTGGGTCAATAGTGACTCGATGTGGTAGATAAAAGACAAATGAATCCGCTTGCCCCGAATAGTCCGAACCTCATGTGAAGCCACAGGATTCACCAAAAACACTGAAGCACAGACCTGTCGCTGAGAGCCCATCAAGCAGTGTCAGAGGCCAGTCTTGAATGTAGTTAGACCGTTGTCCCACCTTGTCCCTGTCCACCTTTAGGGGTAACCTATAGTACAGGGCATGCTAACTGGGAGGATACACTTGGTAAAGCACAAGAAAAAAGTGTGCAAGCTTACTACCTGGCATCGGTACATGGGCTCTGGCTATTTTCTGTTTTTTCTTTTTTTTTTTTTTTTTTGATTTCCTATCCCCCCATCTTTTTTAGTAGATACCAGTAATTTTATTCCCAGTGCTTGCACCAAATCCTCCATGTAGATGCAGTGGGAAGGAGGATTTGGAAACAGGCAGCTCCTTGCCCTTCAGCAGTGTACCACAGAAAGAGCTGATCTTTTGCCTCTAAATTTGAAGCCTCTAGTGCGATTTCACGGGAATAAATAAGTACTGCCAGCTATTGTGACCTCCCAGTTTCCCAACTCTATGTAGCTGCATAGGATGCTTTGCCAGACTTTGAAAGCATATATTTTAACTAATCTTTTAATGAAAATCAAGTTGACAAACCAGCAAGTCAGATTTCTTTAAGAAATCATTTTATAACACACTGACCCGTGGCTATGAGTTAACATTTTAATACGTAGCAATGTCATTAAAAACTCAGACATCCTATTGACGCTGGTGTTTACCCGGGGATTACAAGGAGATTGATTGTTTCAGGATCAGTAATAATCAGCATATGGGTACTTTCTTGTGAAGATAATTGGCACCATGCTGTTCAGAGTTTTACTTTCTTGAAGCCAAAAGAAACCTGTGATTAGGAATCTATCTTAGACTTTTAGACTTACAAAGAAAGTGTACTTGGAAAGAGTAGGAAAGATGTAATACCAGCTGGTGAGATCGGGAGCTATATCAGGAATAGAAGGTCGATAATTAAATGATGCTTTTTCATAGGGATGATGCTGTTACAAGAAAGATGTTCTGAGAACAAGTGCAGGACTTGTATTGTATTGTAATTTGAAATGCTTATTTCACGGTATCTTTCAAGAGAAGAGCAAGAAGGCATAAGAGGATAGTCTGTGAATAGTGCATCTTCAGATGGCTTGTTTGTACAGCCAAATACCTGTGTAGTTCAGTTAAGCATAGCTGAAGTATTTTTCTATAAAGAAGGAACAATAGCTCAGTGAATATGAAGATGTGCACTTCAGACATGGCTCTTACAGTAGCCATTTCATGCTGTATGATTATCTGAAAAAATAACGTGAAAGGGAGGGATGCTGCAACTACATTCTCTCTGGGCAATATATATATATATATATTTTTATGCTACCGTTGTCAATAGCAACATGCACGTCTTTCATATATAATGAGATAAAACTAAATCTAAATGCATGTGATTTTTTTAAAGAGAACATGAAGAACATGAAATCATTACCAGAACAAAGGCATTTTCAGCCAAATGTGGAAAAACTTCTGAGATATGTTGTTTTGAGCCTAGCAAAGCTAGCACATTAATTAAGCAAAATTGGATGGCATCAATTAGTTAAAATACTCTTTCTCCAAGGATGCCTGTGCCCTAACTAAAGATGTGGTGCTTTTTATTTTCAACAAAGAACTGGGCCTTTTCACTCTGAGAAACTGAAAAACAGTTACTCTATTTTTAAAGGACCTTGAACACGGACCAATAATGCCATTAACTTCAGAAATGATACTGTATCCTTGACTTTCTACCTAGTGCTCTGCCATTTTGTAATTGAATCTCATTAATTACTGTGTGTCAATAACACCAAAAAGTTCCTCAGTGTTTTATTTAACCCAAGGTAATTGCTTGCAAAGAATCACTAAGATTTAATATCTCTGGAGTACTGAAAATACGGGGAAAAAATCTAAATTTACATCGGCCAAGTAGGATCTAGTATGTGGGCTGGGACGGGAGAAGGTGCCCCTTTTGTGCCCAACTGCATTAGAAGCTTAAATATATTTTCAAAACTGAATATTCAAGGTTGGGGGCGTTTCCACAAAAAATTGAAAAAGCACTGTTAAAGCAGCAGTTTTAAAATAAGTTAACTCATGAACGAAGTAACGTGTGTTTTTTGGAGTTCTAGAAAATAACTTTTGTGCTCTAAGAACAGATGTTTTTACATGGCAAGGTGTTGAAAGTCACTTCTAGTTTTTGCTGTAGCTTTGTTTCTGGTGACACAAAACAGCCATAAAGCTGGAAGATCCAATAGCCTGAGAATTGCTCCTGCCCTGTAAATTAAGTATCTATTCATTAAGAATGCTAAGTACCTCCTACGCTAGTTAAAGCCTACATAAAAGCCCACCAAGGATCTTAATGCTAATAATGTTTAGGAGAAAGCTGGCCATAGCTTTGCTACTGCCATTTTCATTTCCAATGGAAATTTACACTATTTCAGGTAGATTATGTTGTATTATATATTTATTTGCGTTATTGTAAAAAGTGAGATTCCAGTCATTTTTGATTGCTCCTCTTTATTCGTCATCCTGATGTTCGAATGAAATGAAGCATAAATGGCTAAGGCTGCTGATTTCATTTTTCTGCTCTTGGGTCCTTCTTGGATGTAGCACCTTATCTTGCTTTTTTGTAGTTGAGAACACGAGTTTTGCAAATTTTATGATGGAGTTACCTCAGATGTTAGCAAGACTGAGTCCATGACTTGCAGCTTGTCAGGATGCTGATCGCTGGCAGGCTTTAAAATACAGAAAGATGGTGATACCAGCCAGCAAAGCAAGCCAGCTCCCATTTAGTTTGGCAATGGCTTCTTTACACATTCCATTTCCCTTTCTATTTCAGCTCTCTCATACCCTTGTGTAAAGTTACATACTGTAGATGTCTGCAAATTTATTGTTAGGCATTGTGAAGTTATGCCAATTTTTGCTATAGATTTAATGCCTGTCCCTGTCCTTATGCCCTTGTATATCCTTTTATGCAGGAAGACCAAGCAAAAACAGATGTTCTTTATTTCTCTAGGACTAGAATATCTCTGCCATAATAATATCATTAGCAACAGTGGTTAATAGAAATCCAGGCTTGGACATAGTCTCCAACTTACCAGATTTGATGCATTTTCTGCCTTCACCGGCATCCATTTTTGTAGCTGATGCGGTAGCCCTTCGGCGGTAGTCTGGATGATGTGCCCGAGGAAGCTGCCCCATGCCCGGTCTGTGCGTTCACACTTGCGTGGTTGTGCTTGCACAGCCTGATGGTCACATGAAAAGACCGTGGTTACCTCAGTGTCAGTGGGACCTTGCTCTAATCAGGAACATGCTCAAAGATGTCCAGGGCAAAAATGCTTTGTGGTGTGTATTGTTGTAAATATCGTGGGTAAGTTTGTTTATATTTTTCAATTAATTGAACAAAAAATACAGTGGATTCAGCGAAATGCCCCCAGTTTAGGGGTTGGTTTCAGTATATTCCAATATATCTGAGGGCCTGACCTATTATTTTCACCCACTATGAATATGACAATTGATTGTTTTCTTTGTTTCTGGAAAATCAGTGTTTCAGAAGGGACGGGCCATAGACACAGGAGAAGTTGAGATTGGAGCCCAAGTCATGCAGACCATCCCACCCGGTTTATTCTGGCGCTTTCAGATTACTATACATCACCCCATGTACCTGAAATTTAACATTTCCCTGGCGAAGGATTCTCTGCTGGGAATTTATGGCAGAAGAAACATTCCACCTACTCATACTCAGGTAATTGGTAATAAAGTAATTCTATCATGTTTTATGTTTTCAAACAGCAAAGAGCAAAGTGGATGCTAGTGTTCACACTGCACTTTCAAAGCACAGAGGATGAGAGGAAGGAACTGGATGTAACCACAAAAAGCAGGCTGTTCATCCCTTTCTTTTACTGAGGTCTGGCTATACCCTCGAGCTGTGCTATTTCAGACGGAGGGACAGGATGGTACTAGAAAGGTCGGCAATTCTGGCCACACCATAGGAGTGTGGGGGAGGCTGGATGGGTGCCACTGCGTAACCGAGTGGCACAAGCACCTTCTGTGGGGGCAGTGGGCTGGTGTGCCAGATCATTTGAAAATGCTTTAGTCTTTTAAGTATTTCATCTCCATCAAAACAAACAGATTACATCATTAGTGTAAAGATCTAATAGAAAAAAAAGAGCTGTTTCTAATTCTGATTTCTAATATGGAAGTAACTTCTGAGTGTTTACTACGAGGGATTTTGCAGGAGAAAACAAAGCAATAAGCTAAGCAATAAGAATATGCAGTATTGCTAGTCATGCTGAATCATTTTTTAGACAAAATATTTGGCACATTAAACTATCATTTATGTGGATAATTAAGAGATTTATCAGTTTTATTATAGCAGGATCGTACAGTATGTAATAAATTTTCAGAAATACATGGAATCATGGAAAGATTGATTGGAAGAGACCTCTGGAGGTAATCAAGTACAACCTCAAAAATGATTCACTAGAGCTTTCATCTCAGAAATGTTAAATGCTCATAGCTGTCACTGGCTTTAACTGAAGCTGTGTCTTCAGTTGAGCTGAAGTTGAACTTTTCTGAAAATCAGGCTGGAGAATGCCTAGAAAAAACTAGAGAAATATATCCATCGCTTAAACAGGGATTGATAGAAAGATTTACATCTTCTCACATACTTTGAGGTTAATTGGCCTTAAAGCTGTCGGTATCCACTCTATTAAGTATTACTTATTTCAGTGTCACAAAGTAGATGCTTATTTACATTAATAAAATTAAATATAAAGAAAAAAGTATATGCAGGTGTTGATATGTGGTATTTAACTGACAAACATTTAAAAATTTGGTATAGAACGATAGGCTATTTAATCTATATTTAGTGTTTGAGATTAATCACAGTGTAACCTAGGCACTACAGCTTCAAAATTTTGGAATTGTTCCCATTGAAGAGATGTAGTTTTTGAAGTAAGTCTGCTGAATTTAATGGAGCAGGTCTGAATTTACCCAGCTGTAGCAGAGAGCAAATTTTGATGCCAGATTTCTGACCTGCTATAGGTCTTTTTTATATGGAATGAAGGACTGAAGCTAAATGGACCAGGTTATGCAACTTCTGTTCACATTGGTGAATACTTATTCAATCGGGCAGCTCCTCTGAAGATTTCAATGGTTTAGCCCTCTTTGACTGAAGCAGTGCAGAGTACATTCTATAAAAATTTGCCAGGTGGTTAATTTTTACTCATCATTATTTCAGTTTGATTTTGTAAAACTGATGGATGGAAAACAGTTAATTAAACAAGAACCAAGAAACTCAGAGGAGCCTCAGCAAGCTCCCAGGAATCTGATCTTAACTTCACTGCAAGAAACAGGTTTCATTGAATATATGGATCAAGGAGCTTGGCACATGGCATTTTACAATGATGGAAAGAAAGTGGAGCAAGTGTTTGTACTAACTACAGCGATTGGTAAGGACAATTACGATAAAATTGTTGCTCTGATTTTTATGTTGGGAAACTGCATTTGAAAAGATATCATTGACCTTGATTCCAGCTTCTCTTAAATATGCTCTTAAGTAAGTTTTATTTCAGCTTTAGTATATTTAACCTCAGTGGAGTAGCTTCATGGTTATGCCAGTATTAGACAAATAACAGCATTTCTGTATTAAAGATGTATATTATCAAGAACTGTGACATTTTCATGTGCTTTAAGATTATTACATGCTAGCTTAAGTATCTGAGTAATTTCTGGTGATATCTTGCTCAAAGTAAAAGAGAATATGTATGTCCTCTCTTTTTATATAGGAATCATAAATCCAGACTTCAGGTTCTTATTCCCATTATGTTAATCATTTAGAAAATCTAAAAGGCAGCTTTTGTGGGCTTGGTTGTGGTGGTGGTTGTTTGATGGAGAGTTGCTGTTATTTTATATGGTTATTTCATTGCACCATTTTGTTTGGAACACAAAAGGCAAATATAGGAGACACTGTCCCAGTGGCATCTTAAATCGCCATTGCTTTTTTAATAAATTAAGGTGGACAAATGTTTGCAACTTTAGTTGTTGTTAGTGAGCACTGCTCACACATAGAGTTTGTTTGGAATTTAATATCAGGTAAAGTGTTGTAGTATTTGTGACAGTGTTGGTTTGCTGTCAGATCTTAACCACTTTGCCCTTTAGTTAACCTGTTCAACCATATGTTTAGCAAGATGTCTTTACTAGTAATGGACATGCCATCTGCTCTTTAGAACAATTAGATGCTATTTTTACTAGATGGTAAATACCTTGCAGAAAATGACAGTATCATTCAAATACCAAGATTATGAAGGGCTTGCACAAAATAATTTAAAAAACCCTGAATTGTAATGATGATTTTATGTGAGAAAGTTCTTATTTGTGAAGTTTAGAAAAAAGCATCTTTTACTAGCAGGAGAGATGCCATTAGTCAATCCTGTAGGAGAAAGTAATACTCGAGGAGTCTGTGAAGCATCTTCACAGATGCTCTATGAAGAGTGTGAAACCTGGCTGAGCTGCAACCCAGATCAGAATACAAACACCTTCCTTCTTGTTTATTTCTGCTATAACACAGAAGTGTTTTGACCAGCATTTCTAAGCAATATTTCATTGCTGAGTAGCATACCCTCTCCAAGAGAAAGCTGCAGTTTTGTTCTTGTCCCGTTTGGGGAGAAAGACGGCGTTGCATCCCTCCTCTTGCCCCTGGCCGGCAGGATCTCGGAGCGGGCAGCAGCGCGGGGCACCATACAGGCCACATGCCCCATCCTTACACTCAGAAACGTCTGTGAGGAGGTAAATGGGAGGAGAAGGAGGGTTCCTGCTGCAAGAAGCTACTGCTGATGCATTTGAAAATAATGCCTGCTATTGTGTCTCCGCAGTCTGTATATTTTCTTCTCACGCTTCCCTTTGTATGATGGTTCTTCATTTCTTTGGAGTTTTTCCCCTGGTGCTCTCATATTCACCAAAATAACCCCAACTGTCTTCTGATTCTTGGCCCATGCTCTTTACCCTAGACTTTGGGAGGTGTCTAGAGCTAGATTCGTATTTTCTCTCTCTCCTGGCGAGAGAATCAACCAGAGCGCAGATGCAGAGACGGCGGATGCAGAGAAAGCTTGACGGCGTCTCTGCCGCATGCCTCTGGCCCCGCGTGCAGCAGCCGTGCCCTCCTGCGCAGCGCCTGTTAGGCGGTGTTTGGAGTTGCTGGGTTTCAGTTATGTATAAAATGGATTTTGCTAGGACTTCTGCTAAAGCCCTGGTCAGACTTTCCCCTGGAGGGTTGTCTAATTTGCATGCAAAATATGGCACGCCTCAAGTACTTTCATGGACTGGATGAAGGGCAGCCCAAACTGGACCTTGCATCCGGAGGAATTCACTTTGCAGACTGTCAATTCCTCATTTCAAGTCAGAGTAGGGATAACTTACCAGGTGGTTCTGGAAAGCTGAGAAGTCAGGCAAGTAGATAGATATCTACAGCATAAGAGAAGACTTGATAATGAACAATGATATGTAAAAATTAATAGTGATCAGCATGTCTGTGAAAAAAAATTACTTCTGAAAAAAGCTAATTTTTTGTCTTTGAAACAGACATCTGAGTATTGATTGTGAGTATCTGGTGAACTGCTGGGTAGCAAATGCACCTTCATTGGTATAAACCGATAATCTGAAAGGAAGCAAATGTTTTAAAAAACAGTGGGATTTTCCAAGAGGAACTAATTCTTATCTGTCTGAGTGTCCATAAGTAAGATCAAAATAAATGTATTTCATTTATTCGTACTAGTCGTAGGATATGCTTATAGCCAGTCTTTTGACAAGCTAAATTTGAGTTTAAAAGTGTATCAGATTTGATCAGCTTAAATATTCCAATGGTATGGCCTTTCCTGAGAAAAGCTTCTTCTCCCAAAACATCTGCTGTGGACAGAGACTCTTCGAAAGGATCTGGGTTTTCTTCTGTTTCCCCAACAGTTGTTACTCTGCAGGAGTGGGTCACGTTCCGTCTTCCTGCAGCCAGCGGTACTTGCCCAGGTCTCTGGGTGCTTGTGCCAACACAATAAATAGTCTTTTGGCTGCCTGGTTCCTGCAGTTTTGTGACCACCTCCCATCCTGTGCCACACTGCCCTGAGATGTGTAAGGCTAAGAGGTTCCGTAGCCAAAACCATGTGATGGAACGTGCACATGTAAGAGCAGAACTGAGATTTTTTTCTTGAGATCTAGTTCTTAGTCTTTTATTGCATTGAGCTTCATCACTTTACATAAGACGGTGGTTTTTTTCATCTGATTGTGTGGAAATGGAAATCTTTCCCTTCCCCATTGAAGTCCACTCACATGGTTCAAATGAACAGCTTAGAAGACAATTTATTCTATAAGCAGGTTTCAAACAAATTACTTCAACAATAAAAGACAGTGGTTAAGGTGGACTTTTCTCAGCAAATGCTTTGGTTCTTATAGTGCTTTTCATGGTGGTAAATTTTACATGAACACTTACTTTAAAAGCTTTCTTGTGTAATATAAATGATGCACTTGTTATCTCCAAGCTGTCAAGGCAAAATCGAATATTCGTAAGTTGCTTGAACAGGAATTTTGTTTTATGCTCCCTATGAATGGAAATGGGCCATTTACTGCCTCTGCACCTACTTGTATGTTGAGATGTGTCCTGCAGAGTGGTGAAGATGCCATTCATTTCAGAAGTCAACCCATTTCTGTTTTTCTTTGTGCCCAACTCTCCGGATAAATAGAAGCCTTGGATGACTGCTCTACTAATTGCAATGGGAATGGTGAATGCATCTCTGGGCACTGCCACTGTTTCCCAGGGTTCCTTGGTCCTGATTGTGCAAAAGGTAATCTCATATTAACTGATCTACAGTGCATGACAGGGATCATGATTATTGTGTGTGACTGCTGTGCTTGCAAAGATTCAAAGTGATTAAGGGAGATTAAATTCCTCTTTCCAGCCAGATGGCAGATAGAGTACAAGCACAGGCATCGCAAGTCTCTTTATGCTGTATTCTTGCTAAGATGCCTCAACCATTTCTACCTCAGTGACCTTTGGAATTAAAATTCCTCCAGCCCTCCTTGCACCCACTCTTAAAAATACATTTGTAACAAATGTAGTTTTTTTAACAAATGTTAGCTTAGCATATGTGTACTATTATTTAAAAGTGACAAACCAGCTGTTTCATTTTGAAGAAATGCAGGAGACAATCACATGCTTCTGTGGCCTTAACTTGAATAGGGTGTAGAAGAGAAACCTTTTAGAAACTATTTTCCAGTGTTTTAGGCAAAAACTTACTAAAAATACTGTAAGCGAGCTTATTTCTGTTTCATATATTTCTGTGAGTATTATCTGACATACTCAGTATATTATGTCTGGAGATTCTCATGTTTTTCCTACTGTTTCCTCGAATTTATGATTGACTTTATATTTTAAGAGATTGGTTGGCTCAGAAATTGGTACTGCATTGTAAAACTAAGCTTCCAGATCACTGGTTTACACTCAGATCAGTAACGGCTCAAACTTCAATTATGTTAAGTCTACTTAGAAGAAGAAAAGGTGGATATCTTGCTCCAGTTCACCGGAACAAATGCTAATATTACAGAAAATCATAAGCAGGCATCACTGTGCAAATCTCAACAGAGGCAAGTCAAGAGCAGGGAACCATTTTTGTGTTCTGAGATGTCCCATTTCAGGTCAGAATTAAGGTATACTGGCAAGGCAGGATGAGGCAACTTATATTACTGTTGCGCTTCCTATTTCAAACATTTCAGCCTGCCACAGCCCAGAGTCAAAGTGGGGAGCAGAGGGGGCTGGAATGGAAACAAAAGAATTACAGAGTGATAAATGCATTATGCGTTATAATATGTGAGTATTTACATACATTACAGAGGTCAATTTGCCTTCTTCAGATTCATGCCCAGTGCTATGCAGTGGAAACGGAGAATATGAGAAAGGTCACTGCGTATGTCGAAATGGGTGGAAGGGACCAGAATGTGACGTTCCAGAAGAACAGTGCATTGATCCAACGTGCTTTGGCCACGGCACTTGTATCATGGGAGTCTGCATCTGTGTCCCTGGATACAAAGGAGAGATTTGTGAGGAAGGTTTGTGAAGTTTCCCTCTTTTTAATTAGCGTTTTCGATTTTGTCTTTAAAATCGCCCAACCTGTTCTAAGTTTAACGGTAGTTAAGAACTCACATAGATGTAAGAAACTTACTGTGAAGTGGTACTGTTTTTCTGAAAAGCACCGTTACTGTCTCATGGAAAGTAATGTTGATAGAAGTCATTTAGGCCCAATGACAGTTGTGGGAGTTGATCACATAATTTCCAGGATTAAAAGATTAAAGCTATTTAACATTGTCTAATTAGAATATCTAATCACTGTAGCACAGGCAGACCTCTGAAATGCTCGTTTTCTCTTTTGGTCTGGGAAGACTGTAGCTTGCAGGTGATTTCACTTGCCTCCTGCCATTGAATGCCAACAGCCAGGTCTGGTGGAAGTCCTTGCCTTTCAGCGAGTGATGGATTCTCAGTCCCTCAGGAGTTTCCTGCAAAGTGGCCCTGCAAGCCAAGGATTCTTATTTTTTGTGAAAGCTGTGAGATCATCCTGACTTGTTTCTCTTTACTTTCCTTCTCTCAGACTCCTCATGCTCCTTTCAGTAAGGGTGGCTAACGCTAACGCCACAGAGCCTCTCTGCAACCAGTAGCCTAGTCCCATAGTGTGCACTACCAGAGCCTGGGCAGTTTTTTTTCCTTTGTCAAAGGCTAAGGGTAAGACAACTGGAAGATCATTTAAATGAAATATAATGTGGTCATTTTCCAAAGTAATCAGCCAGTCATAATCAGCTGTTCTCTTTCTACATTCTGTTCATCTTAGATTTTTTCCATGAAGAATGTACTGACTTTATAGAGTCAAGATAGCAGCAAACAGTTTCAGTTTACCAGAGTGTATTGTGTAATTCTGTTGTCGTATGTCATTTTTACTGTGAGCCTATATTCAGGGTACTAAAATGGCATCTTTTAAAGCTTGGCTGATAAAATGTGGGAAATTACAAGAACAAGTAATTGTACTTTAGCTGGTTATAGTACCGATGTGTGTCTGCCCTCATCTGTAGCAAGAAGCAGCTGTCATTTGCCTGTTAGCATTTCTGAGAGAGCTCATCAGCTACAACTTACTTCCCCTGTGCATAGCCATGAAAAGCAGAACTGTTCTTCATGCTTGCCCTGATTTGGTGATTTTTTCAGTAGTCCCCTTACCCTGAAGCTAGTGACAGCGCACTTCGTGCCTCCTGTTGTATGGATTTTAGGTACTTCTTTCGAGTAACACACAAAGGAAGTTCTTACATGGCCTGAATTCTCTAATGAGAAAAATGCAGAAGATCGGGATACATTGGATGGATTTTACATATCTGATATGGTTTTAAAAGGGAAGATCAAGAGAGCGCTTCTGGCATACCTGGTTGTTGGTGTTTTCAAAAATGGACAAAATCAAAAAAAAAAAAGAAATGAAATGAAAAAAAGCAAGCAATGTACACATTTACACACTGAGGCCATGGTACTGAACAAGCCTGTAGCTGATGAAAGGTTGACTGAAATTTATTCAGTTGCTTTGCTTGTTGACATAATGTGATCCTGTAAAACGGTTGAAAAAGTAATTGAGATAAATGTGTTCAGACAGCCATTGAAACTAAGATCATGAAAAAGTTGGGGTTTTTAAAAGGAGAAAAACACTTAAATGGAAAAAAGAGGGGAACTGTGTAGGCATAGGATGGATGAAACAGACCTTTACAACCTATACTTTGTACGGCACATTTTTATTGTGACAATGTGTGCATGACATGACTGTTAACTATCTACTGTATTGCACAGCATGTGGAAGTAATTCTATCAATAATTCAAATTACATTATTGTATGTAAACCTGAGGATCATTAACTGTTGAATTTAGT
Source organism: Dromaius novaehollandiae (assembly GCF_036370855.1). Taxonomy (NCBI): domain Eukaryota; kingdom Metazoa; phylum Chordata; class Aves; order Casuariiformes; family Dromaiidae; genus Dromaius; species Dromaius novaehollandiae. The sequence continues at coordinate 8,387,412 of NC_088108.1, forward strand.
ATTATAGCAGTATCGTTAACATCACAGACATAGTAACAGATGTAATATCCAGAGAATACCAGTAGCCATATGTATTCATTGCTATGGACATCCTTTCAGTTTGTCCTGTCAGATTATCAGTACTGTCCTAAGTGATAATTTTTAAACTGTTCATGGAATCACTCAATTAATTTTAAAAGATCAGCACATCAAAGAACTGTATTTCAGGATGAGAAAACGTTGCCAAGTACTTTTGTCGTGTGCTCAGCAAGATGTACTTTGTCCAGAAACACTGATTTCCCCTTTTAAGTCCATTGCACTGTGCACACACCTGGAAGGCTGAAAAAGATACAGAACAAATCCTGAAATAAGATCTTGCCTTGGTGGCATAGCATGCTCAAAAGATAAGCTGTCACTTCTTTATTCTTTGGTCAAAAGGTTCAGTGAAGTGCAGGCCATTAGTCTGTAAGTCTGAAGTATTGAGTCTTCTGTCACTGACACAGAGAGCGGTCTCTTCATTCACGCAGCACAGAATACTGGTTTTAAGTTTACAATTAAATTACTAAAGAAGATCTGATGCTCATACTTGAAATATACATAGAAGAACTTTCAAGATGCCATTTTAAGACTAGCTTGAAGCATGATCTAACATAGATAGGCTTTTGGCTGATTGTTTTGCGTGCTCGGACACCCCACAAATTTCTCTTCAGCTAAGCAGTCTTACTGGTGCCTCCAGAGAGAGCAGGCTATGTGGTCTGCTTAACGTTTGCCTTGTTAACAAAATGCTGGGTCTTTATGAAAGAATATGCTGATTATACAGGACTAACCAGCTGATTTAAATTCTTCTACAGAGCTCCTGAATTCTTCACTAGGAATAGTTTAATCCAAGTTGAGAACAAATCTTGCTCTTTGTCTGTTTGCAAATTATTCATCAGTACGTTATGTCTTTTATGAATCTGTTCATTATCTGCAATTGCCCAGCACATACTTTTTATGAGTGTATAAGATTTTTGTGGTTTGTGTTCAGTCAAAGATGCACTATTCAAGGTTAGTGGATGACCGTTTTGGGGGGATCAAATTCTCTGCTATAAAAGTAGCTTTCCACGGGAATTTTCAAAGAATAAATCTCTTTTCACAAATGTAAATAAAACATAGACCGCAAAGGCCCAGATGGAAATACAATGCACAGTTGTAGAAATAGTTGTTAATTGCTTCAGTTCTTTGCCAGCTCCTGCTACTGAAACATAGACTTGGCTAATTTAGAACACTGAATCTCTCCAGGGAACCTGCATTTTAAAAATAAGAAAATACAAATGACAGGTAGAATCATTAGATCTCTAACAATCTACGTATGTACTTGTTTTCCTGTTTTCAGTTTACAGTTTTGCACAGCTCTTAGCATAGACTGTTTTTTCTTGTTTATTCGTTAACATTGTTTCAGTTGGAGTATTTGCACAGAAGTCACTTTTTTTTTTTTTTTTACCTAATAAACCCGAATCCCTGATGTTGTATTTCACTAGGAAGGCTTGCAGTAAAGGTGCAAGGTTTAAGCCATGAATTGTACATTCCCTGTTTTCTAGAGGACTGCCTGGATCCGATGTGTTCTGGCCATGGCGTGTGCGTCCAAGGGGAATGCCACTGCTCCGCCGGCTGGGGCGGCGTCAACTGCGAGACGTCTCTCCCTGTGTGCCAGGAGCAGTGCTCGGGTCACGGCACGTTTCTCCTGGATACAGGACTCTGCAGCTGTGAGCCACAGTGGACGGGTTCAGACTGTTCAACAGGTATGACACGATTTTACTTTCTTGATGAAACCTGTTAAAAGCTTTTGTTTTCTGTTGGGCTTGTGTTAGAAAGTACAAGTATTAGTTTAAAACACAAGATGAGGTGAACCAGAGGTGCTGTGGTGTTGAAGTCTGATTTCTTGTGGGATACACAAGTGAGTTTGGCAGCAGCTGGCTTTCTCCTGGCAAGGGTAAAATGGCTTTTTCCTCGTGACAAGAACTCTGACTGATGGCGTGACAGCGAGCTCGGTAGTCCTACGGGAGGGCAGCTGCCTCCTGGCTGTGGTTGGAGTTGAGCAGGATTCTCTCATGCTGTCCAGCACTTCCTAGGATCATGCCTCCAATGCAATGAGGGAGTCCACAACTCTGAGAGAATATGGAGATATATGAAAACAGGGTCTAAACCTAATGATTCATCAGTAAGAAGCTTCTGTCAAAAGAATGTTGAACAAAACATTTGCCTGTTCTCTCCTGCTGGGATAAAGATTGTTTTTTCTGAGAGGACCATCAAGTTTTAATCCCACTGAATCTGTTTAAGAGTTCAAATGGATTTTCTATGTGCTTCGTACCTGTAGATTTAGTATTCTTGAAATGAATATGCTCAGGGCATTTTACTCCTGTAATGGAGCATGTCGTTACCAAAGAAAAAAATAATTTTGAGTGTTTGTTACAAAGACCCCGATTTCCATGCTCTGAAATTAATAATACGTGTAACGTCAGTCTGACACTGTTGGAGGTGATGCTTTGACAAGAATTGTCTGTGCTGGCTTTCAGCAAAACTCCAGTTGCTTGGATTTTTATCATGTGTTTCATTATGTGCTGAAGATGTTTGCTGAAGGATAGTAATATAGTGGTAGTTTCAGTAATGAAGCAAATAATTAGGTAAGGTGCTAGTTATGTACTAAATTTGTTTCCCACAAAATATACAAGATAATTCTGTTCTAATAGGAAGTTACTGTAGCTCAAAAGGAGTTGTTAATCTCTAATGGGTCTATTGTGTCAGCTGCATGGGGCAATTGGATATTAAGTAAAAGAACATGGAGATAGTAAATGACTGCAGCAAAGAGGCTGCTGTCTTGTCTTCTAGGATCTTCATTTCATGTTTGTCTCAATTTCAGAGTTATTTTGATGAATTCTTGGAAGGTAATTTTTTCTTTACTTTCATCAACCAGTAGGGAAGACACCTCTTTTTGTCCCTACTGTCTTCAGACTTACAGGATGCTTTCATGACCACCAACAGATACCTCTATAGCTAGATACTTCAGGTTTCTCCTTTCAAATTTCTCTTTCTTCGTAGCTATTAAACTTGATTCAGGATTGTTGTGACAATACAATGAGGATTAGACTGAAGCGTAGATGTTCATTTGCTGCTGGAGACTGTCTTCTTAGGCTCAGTGATTACTGTGCATACTTGATCTTAGGAAGGAAAACATCAGAAGGCTAAGTCAACAGGGTCACAGTAAAAGCTTTCTTATGTGAATAGAAAAAAATCGTGAAGTTCTGTATAGTGAACAGGATGAAAAGGTATAAAGGACAGACCACTCATCTGTAATCAGAAAGAAAGGAAAACTTTGCAAGTGATATACCAGGAGTCTGTCAGCCTGTCTCAAACCCTTGCACTTTCCCAGCACCTCAGTACCTCAAGCCAGAGAAGTGGAAGAGTCGTTGTTGGCAATGGGAAAATATGCCTTTCTGTATTGTTGTCAAGCGCATGGGCTTCTGTTTTGACACTTTCTGCGTTCCCCAGCAAATGCCAAGCATTTTCAAAATAAAAGGGGAAATTATTTTTGAGTTTCACGTTTTCCTAATTAGAAAATTAGTATGTCTTGCTGTATTGTAAAAAGCAGCAATAGCAAAGGAACTGCAGTACTTCTGACTATGTTGTCCCACATACACTGTGGCTCACTGGCAAAGGAGTGAGCCATCTGTACAGTACCTTCCCCAGCCTGCCCATCTCTAGCTCTTCATACAACATGAAGTTCCATTTAAAATGCCGCAGACATTTAAAGAAAACAGTATGGACAGAGATGAAGAGTGAGGGTGTGACTCATGCATATCCCGAAGGATGGGCAAGGTTTGGAGCCACAGCCTGAAATCTAATGGAGTCATTCAGAGATTTTTGAGGCTAGGAAAGACCATAGTGTTCGTATAGTTTGACTTTCTGTAGAATGTGTACCAAAAAAAAATGATCCTTCAATTTCTGCTTGACGCTCATAGACTGTGTATTTTTTAGTAATTCAACCTTCACCAAAAGACTGCAAATGAACGGTAATCTACTACATTCCTAGGTAAATTGGTTCAATCATGTCTGACCCTTACCGCTAAAACGTGCACTTTCTAATCCCAATTTGAATAGGTGAAAAATCTGTTGTGCCTCTTTCTGCTAGATGAGACTGTCAGATTCTTCTCCTACATGTTCCTACTCTCTTCACCTCTTATCCATCTCTTCAGTAAACTAAAACTAACATAATGATCTCCTTAAGGGGTTCTTCCCATTGATTCATTTTCCTATAGACTTTTTTAGTTGCATAGAAAATCATCTGATCCTGTGTCCAACTGGAAGCTTTCTAAACATTTTCCAAATCAGGGAAGTGTATTTAAAAAGATAGAGCAATGCAGGTAAGGATGGAGAAGTGCTCTCAAATGAAGTGTATCTTATTGTTAAAATGAATGATCTGGCAGGAATTCTGTAAGAGCCAGTCTATCTTTACTTTAAATAGTGTGAATGTGAAATACTTTACTTTTTAGAGTTTTACTGATTTAAGGAAATTTTCATATATGCAATGGAGAGTGGTGCTAATTCTGGTAATTTTCCTCAAAATGGGAGAGGCTTTTTAAGTGTCGCCAGTATACCTACAGTACAAAAAGAAAGCAACCAAGCCAAAAAGACTCTCATCTGTAGGCAGACTTTAAAAAAAAAAAAAAAAAAAAAAAAAAAAAAAGTTTTCAAAACTGATTTTTTTTGTCCTTAATGATTATAGAAATCAGTATAAAAGGAGCCAATATTTTACATCAATTTCTTTCTTGTAATGATATGCATTTCTTGTACCTACACAAACACACACACACACAAATCTCTCTCTCTCTTTTAATCTCTCCTTTCCTCCTTCCCTTCATAAAAATATAATGCCAAAAAAGGCAGAACATTTTATGCATTTTGTATTTTCAGGTAGTCCTTTTGGAAGTATGATTGACCACATAGAGTTTTCTTTTGCTTTTGTAAAATGACATCAAGCAAACACTAAAATTCTAAGCTTAAACATGCAAAGGTCAAGGAAAGACAAAAGAAGATACCTATGCCTTAACTGAGTCATCTTTCCCGTGTTTCTTATGAAACACTTATCATTTTTCTCACTTAAAGAAATGCCATTTTGCTAAAGATGTATTGCTTGATCATTCAAGCAGTTAGTTGCTCTTGTATATACTTGATTTTACAAGAAGTTGCTTGTTGAGAGTGGATATAACAAACTCTGAACTCTGACATGATTGAACTAATTGGGTAGTAAGAAGTGGCTAGTTTAGAAAAGGAGAAATGTGTAGATGGTATGATGGGGGAGTAAATGCACAAATGTACAGAGTAATGGAATGGGTGGGGTTTATTTCCAGTCGTCCCTCATATGAGGCATTGTTTCTAAAAGGATTGTGAGAATGAAGAGGCCGTAGCTGTGCTCTGTCTAAATATTGCACGGTCCTGCTTGGAGGCCTCCATATAGGGATATGAATCTGCCATAATCTCTTTCTTGGGGTCAGCAGCTAAATGCCTCAGATTGCCCATTGAATTTGTACAGTGCTTTTCCTGTGGAGCTCTTCCTTTTTCTTTAGGCCTCGTGCATATTCTTAAAGAATTAATTTATTCAGTAGAGTAGAATAATTTGATAGACAACATCTGTACTACAAAGGCCAGTGTAACTAGGGCAGCTCCCTAGTTTAAGATTAGAGCTCAGAATTACTGAATAGAAGTATCCAAAAATAACTCATAACTGGTGCTAGAGATACTCCTTATGTATGCCTGTGGAGAAGAGAGCTGTGGCACTGGACCAAGCACCTATGACCAGGCTAGAATCCATCTGACTTGCTGCTCTAGTTAAACTGTCCTTCATGGGACCTGTCAGCTTGAGTATCTTTTACTTAGGAGCATTAGCTGGCAGTCAGTCACCTTTCTAGCGTTGCAATACCGGAGCATACTGTTAACAGCTCGGAGCTGGGGAGAGCAGATGCCTGCTGCCAAGACCACTGTCCTCCTCTCCTGATGAGGCACCTGTGCCAACTTCTAGGCAAGGGGTGATGATTCTGAGGCGCTTCAAGATCTCATTGTTATCATCAGAGGCCTGAGGCCAGGGTTTGTCTGCAGCGTAGCAGAGACCAGCTTGCTATCTTTCCACCCTTTTGATTCCTAGAGTATTTCCAAGACCAAAAGAAACAAAGCCAGCACTGTTATAGTTCCACACTGTCCACAACATTGACCACAACAACCACACATACCGTGAAGCAAATAGTTCTTCTTCATGCATCACCATGGTTTATCTGATGCTCATAAAAAACGTATGATTTTCTCTCTAATCATTAATTTGTGGAAAAAGAAATGCTGCCCTCATGTAAAGCACCGAAATGCTTTACATGATACTACTCAATGTATAAAGGTGAGTATTCTGTGTTTGAATTCATTCCTTACTATCTTGTTTATCACATTATTCATTTTGTTTTGGTTTTTGGTTTTTTCCTAGTTTGTTCATCCTTTGGCAACTCACGCAAAAATGTCCAAAGAAGTTAGAGATGTAGATTTTGCCTCCTTTATGGCCATTATTGATTCAGTCATCTGACTGTGGATATGCCTAAGAGAGATGCACAAGAGATTGGGTTCTATTTCTCACTTAGTCTTCCCTCTCCCCTAAAAGCTGTATAGAGAATAGAAATGTCATATTCTGTTCCAAGTGAGACTGATTATAAAATATTTTTTGTGAAAAGTGCTTGTACTGGAAAAGGTCATCCTTGCCTATTTCAGAGTCGCAGCAGCTTTACACCATCCTGAATCCAGTTATGATTGTATGTGAAAATCCATTATTATTCAGACCTCTGATATATCGTTCAGTTAACCTGTGCAGCATGGGGGTGATTTACTGCATACATGGCAAAATAAAATAGCAGAATGGAAGACTGATAGTAGACTATTTTGATGTCACCAGGACATCAGTACAGTCAACATTCTGCTTATTGTCTGTGTATCTTTGTTGCTTTATTTATAGACTGTCATCCAAAATCCCTTGATGTTAATGAGTGATTTCCCTTTGAGATCTATAGGCAATACATTTCAGAAAGACAAACTCAAACTTGCAGGTACTGACTGCTCCTTTTCAGATAGAAGGGAGCTCTAGCTAATTAGATTGATCTACATGCTATTCTCACATTATACAGTCATTAGTTCACTCCACCTCTGTAAAAAAGATGGCTTGGTGCTTTTATAAAACCCAAAGAGCAGGAGTGACTTTTCCAAGATCGTGCTGTCTCCACAGATAAAACCAGGACCACAAGACCTGCCTTAGTCAGGATATTAAAAAGCTAAACCTTGTGAATAAAACATCAGAAATATTAAAACAGGACAAGAGGCAATGGGCACAAATTGAAACACAAAAAAGTCCCTCCGAACATAAGAAAACACTTTTTTCCGGAGAAGGTGATTGAACACTGGAACAGGTTGCCCAGAGAGGTTGCAGAGTCTCCATCCTTGGAGGCAGTCAAAGGCTGTCTTGACCTGGTCCTGAGCAATCTGCTCTGGCTGACGCTGCTCGAGCAGGTGTTGGAGTAGACCATTTCCAGAGGTTCCTGCCAACCTCAGCCATTCTGAGATTCTGTGAAAGTGCAGCACGAACAAACTGAAGAGGAAACATCATCCTCCTTTCTTAGATTGACGTCTGTAACACGGAGCCTTGAGATTAAGGGAGTTAAACATCAAGCAAAAGTTGATGACAGGGTTGTTCAATGGGGCAGATCCTCAGCTAGCATAAATTAGTATAACTGCAGTGATTCCACCAAAGCATTGCCAGTGTATTTCAGCTGAGATTCCAGCCCTGAGTCATTAATTAATTGCTGCACTGTGCCCAAAATATTATAGACTGAAAAGTAATGAAATCTATGACAGAGCTGATATCTCTGACATCCTGTCCTGTATTCATTTCTCTAGACTCTATTCAATTCGGCCAAAGTAGGCCAATTTCTGTCCTCCTTACTCCAGGACATTTGTCATAATTCCACTGAATCCATTTATACCACTGAAGCAACCTAATTATGATTGGTAAAAGAATAGTGGCAGTTCTTTGTCATGAAAACATTCATCCTAAAATGATTATATGTAGATGGTATATATTTAGCATATCTATTTTTGGTTAAACTCTCTCTAGCAAGATTGGTGGTAATTTTCCAAAGGGTAAAAATGGATCAGCAGCCTCTTCTCTCAGTATCTTGCAGAGCATAAAACCTCTCTAAACTGAAGTGCTTTGAAAAATGCAAAATGTTGTAATTGTTGTAAATTGATATGTGCAGAGTAGAGTAATTTAAAAATCATTAGAAGTATGCATTTTTTAAAGTAAAGTGCTTCAAAAAGAAATGAAGGCATAAAACAGTATATTAATATAGTTCAAGACATCTCAAATTGATTTCAAAATTAAACATCAAAAACTGCAACTTGAAAAAATAATTAGGTAAAACCATTTCATTGCAATCAGAAAACTCTTCAGATTTAGGAAATTGCAGATTATGGGTGTCAGTCATTCTGATTTGCCAAGGACAAGGGTATTCAATACAAACAACTCAAATAGTGAAAATAGCCTTGAAATTTCTTCCATACATGATGTACTGTCATGCATTTTCTACAGACTGTTCTTTTCTATGCTGACACTTTTACTGTACTTCCTATTTTAGAAAAATCTGAAGAACTTTATCTACTGTAACCATCCCTCATTGTTCTGTTCTGCAGAAATGATGGACTTACTTAATTTCGTCTAACTGTCCTGTTTCTTTAATTTGTGAGGAGCTTTGACTATTACTGCTATGCTAATTAAAAGGATGATTGAAGTTTCCCCTGCTGTACGTTGTTTGACATTGTAGAAAGGCTCTTCCTACTGCTATATATTTCACTGAAAAGAAAAAACTATGTGACTAGTTTGATTTGTATCTCCTGTAGAGTTGCAAGAGTTTGCAAAAAGATATCTGGTGAGCAAGATTTCTATTAAAAACTCAGTAGTTAAAGATTGCAATGCTGAATACGTGTTGCTGGAGAATTTAAAATATGAGAAATTTAAGGCAGTGAAGAAGTACTCCAATAAAAATTAATTCTCCTGCCTGTTGAAATCAGTCCAGAGGGAACCAGGAAGACCTGGTGTAGTCATGTATTGATTTAAGAAGTAGGATAAGTCAAGGGTATGAGAGATACAATGAGGAAACTTGGGATATTTTTCAACAGATTGCTGCTTATTTTGCAGATATGCCAAAAATAATGGCTATTTCTTTTTCAACCTGAAAATTAAGATTCTTAATCTATTGCTGTCTACTCCTCATTTGGCAATTATTGGAAATATCGCTCATTGAAATATAATTATAATGTACTTAAGTCAGCTTTTGTAGATCCTGGTCTAATCCAGAAAAAGGTATTACTCAGTCCATTGGGTGGAATCTGCAAAGCCAAGTTCGGCTGTTCCTGTCCCAGGCGCTCTTCCCCTATCCGAGGGCAAGATACAGGAATTGCTTTGGTGACAGCAGCTTGTTCCTGGCTCTCCTTCCTCCTGGGGGCTGACAGAGACTTTCCTCTGTGCATGCACAATATGGCACCTGTATAGGGAGTCTGGTGTTGCCAGCAAACACCCGCTTCAGTGTGCTTTCTACTAGACCTAATCCAATAGATCTGGTTTGACAGTGATGCTGATTAAGATTCGCAGGCAAGATCCACGTAAGGAACATGCCAATTGTGAATCCAGAGGGCTTAACACCAGGTTGTACGGCAAGACAGCTAGACGATTATCTAGTAGCAAAACCTGGCAAATAAGTGTGAATTTTGGTAGCAATTCAAGTGCCTAAGTAATTTAAACAATTTAGGTAAGCTGAGCAAAAGTTTAAGGATCTACATCTTGGGTTTAGACAATTAAAGTTGTAATTAGGCGCCTACATCCCTTTGAACATCTCATCCTTACTACCTACATGGTAGTAGATCTACTAGAAAGTCATTGAGGACCACAGTAAAACAGCTGACAGGATTTTGTATGGGAAGGACTTTGACGAATACTCTGTCCAAGAAAATACCAAGAGAGGAGTTCTGAATAGGAAAGGCCGATGCTCCACAGTAGCCCACCCTAACTCTAGGGCAGGCAAGTTGGGAATAGCTTCTGCTGGTGTTGTAGGTGCCATAACGGAGTGGAAATAAAGAGCCTCGGCAGACACGAGAGCGGTAACGGTATGCAGGGTCTTCACCTTTTAATTTGCTAAGTCAGTGCCAGTGACAAAACCCCAGCAAGCTGCTAGCCAGCGGGAAGGCAGCCACCCCACCGGCCTTTCAAGGGGGTGCTAATGTCAGGAGGAAGCATCCCGTCTTCAAAGCTGGGAAAGCAAAATGCTGGAGCAAGAGTACAAACAACCAAAACAACCGGAGTTTTTGTCCTTCAGTGAATTTCAGAACACTCAGCTGCAAAATGTGTTGCTTAAGTCCCCCCCAAAACAGATATTTAAAACATTTTTTTGTTGTTGTGGTAAGAGTTTTACAAAAATAGCTATCATTTCAATATGCAGCAGAGTCTTTCTGCTAAATTTAACTTGCCTCTGAATCTAGGAAATTGCTATCAGTAAAAGTTTAAATCATGGAAGCCTTTTCCTGCTTGGAAACTTTCATTTCTCCTGCAAATTGCCTTGTTGAGCTTTTCGACTGTGTAGATAATTGCAAGGGTAATAGATGTAGACATCTTAAAGAATTACTGGTCTTTGCCCTCTTTAAGCAAGGACTTTTGCTTAAGTGTTTAGGCTCAGGTGACACTTTTTAAATAGAATTATAGTAATTATGCAAAAACATTTCAGCGGTGATAGAGCAAAAACTCCACGCACGTTGTAGCTGCGGTGTATGTTCATGCATGTTGCTGTTTAGGAAGCCTCAGCCATTTTATAAGCAGCTTATTAAAATAGTATCTATCACCTTGTGATCCAAAATCATTTTCTGAGGGACTGCAGAAAGCGGATTGTTAACCTGCTGCATTTTCAGCTCCTTCTGTCCTCGCCCGTGCAGCTCATTACAAACGCGGCTGGAAGGAGGATGGCCCCTGCGTGCCTCTGCCAGCCGTGCCGAGTGAAAAGAAGCCGCGTAGGAGACAAACTGGTTGTTGAGCAGCCTGTGACTGGGCAGCACGTCCAGGCGATGCTGGACCTAACTCAGCAAAGTGTTTGCAGGGGGAGGAAGAACGGGAGAGCAGTGCCGAGTTAGCGGGAAGGTGTGCGCAGGACAGAGGGACGCTGAGGATGTGGCATAGCAGTGCTCGCTCGCACCCAGGGCCGTGCGCCGGGTTGCCGTTCCCCGCGGGAGGAGGAAGCCTGCAAGGCAGGCGCTGCGTCTCTGAGCAGCGACGAGGCAGAAGAGCAGCTGCCAGATGCGTGTTGCTATTTCGGTTCGTGTTGCTGACACAGAGGAAGTTGCTTGCTGCTAGCTGCTTCGTCTCTCTCTGTACTCAAAGTCACAAGTGCAGCAATGGAGACAGTTAAACCTACCAGCGTTTACTGGCTGTTGGTGTAGGCGGTGCTCCCAGTCAGCCGCTGAGCGCTGCGACGGCTGCTCTTGCTGGTGCTCGGCTGCCCTTGCTCGTGGGGAGAGCTCGGGTCGCCTGCCTCGGCTGAGTTTGCCCCCAAAATGAGTTACTTGTGCTAAAAAGACAGGTAGCAAGGCCAACTTCAGCTGATTTTTGCTGCTGTTTGGGAAACTGAGGTGCTGCTCAGTACCTGGTAGTGACCTTTAATTTCTGATATTAGTCTTTACTGTGATATTTTGTTTGTTTGTTGGGAACACGGAGTCCCTAAGGCTTATTTTGGTTGATCCCCCGTGTCTGTCACTGGTGTGTGCTTCTTCACTGAAAAAACTGGTCAAAAGAGAAGTATGTGCTTTTTTTGGCTATTATCATATATCAAAAGGGATTCCTTTCAAAAACCGCCAGTCCTGCAACGCTGAGTTAGATTGCACAAGTCAGTCTCCTTTCCCTCTTAGCAGCAACCCCGCGCCAGATTTGGTCGGCAGTGGCTCCTCTGTGGGTTTGGGGCTGCCATTGCTTTTACACAAGTGAATCTGGATACTCGTGATAATGTATGAGAAGTAGGACCAGTGCCTGCTTTTTCAGCATTTTGAGCCCTTCAGAAGTCTGATAAGTAAAATACATCTTGATTACTGAAGTCAGCAGTTGTTCCTAACGTACAGAGCATGTGATCTGGGTGAGTTAAGCATTCAACAGAGCCATTTTGGGGACTAGATCCATGCTCAAAGGTCAACCTGTAAGCCAGCGAATTGAAGTTGGTGCCTCCTCTTTGGAAGCAGTGCTTAAATAAACCATTACTTCTTTACTAAATATGACTAATCAAATTTACTAATCAATTTTGAAAACTTAATGCTCAGAGTAGAGCCCTATTCTGTGTTAATACCTCTCCGTGTATCATGAAAGATTTAGTGCTTATATAAAAGATGCATCCCAATCCATTTGGGCAAGCTTGCAAACCTTGGCTGAAAATAGCTGTTCTTTTATTTTCTTTCGATACTGTATTAGTTCAGGCTGTACCTGTGAGACAGTTTTATTAAATGTACCTACTGAGCAGTTGCTTCGCCTGTTTCCTTTTTTCCTGCAGAACAATTTGGTTGCTCTCCATGTTCCTCATCATTATCATACGCTGCCTCATGCCCTTCACTGATTCTCGCCGTCTGTCACTTACCCGACAGGTTTCCTTTTTCTCCATTTTTCCTATACCCCCGGCTTTTCAGCCCGAGGACCCGTGGTTTGCATTTTCCCTCCGTGAGTGAGCACAAAGCCTTAGCTTTCATAGCTTTCGTCTCATTCATTATTGGCTCAAGAGAGGTTGTTCTGGCCTGCTTTCTTGCTAGTCTCCCGATCACATAAAATATCACACAAGACAGACGTTTCCTTCTGTGGTTCTCTGTATGTTGTGAGGGATTTTATGAAGCTTGTTAGTCAGAGTATGAATCTCCAGTGACTGCTGTAATTTCAGTGCTTTACAACATGTACAGATGAAATCAAATAGTGGAGACAAATTATAAAACAGGACAAAATTTGACGAAGTAACTCGGTGTTTACTTGGGAAGCACAATATTAAAAGAAAAGGTTATTCTGGTCAGAGTTCTGTGTGGTTCTCCTCACCCTCGTGTCAGTCTAATCTTCCTTGCTGTTAGGTTATATTTCTGCTCATTTATTTTAAACATTTCCCACAAAGGCCTTATCTGACCTGCCAACCTGTATCATGTCCAAGAAAGAGACAGGTTCTGCAGCTAAAATCCCTTGTGTGTCAAGCACAGCATAATTGTATTCTGCTTTACACCAACACTATGGCTGGGTAAACACAGATATACCCAACGGCAAATGAGTAATCCTTTTCAGTGATATCAATTTTCAGAGCTTTGGCTCCTTGAAATGAAATATCTGTTAGTATGTTTACCATTACCAGTCCAGACTCATAAGATTGTATTGATTAAATTTTTGCACTGTAAAAATACCATTCTGAAGCACAGTGAAATCAATAAAGGGTGAAGTTTTTTATATATACAAATTGGATTTGGATCAGGAAGAAAATATTCTTCATCAGATGAAAAATAAATCTGAAAGAAAAGTGTGATAAAAGATCCAAAAAGGGGGAAAAGTTCACCGAAGTGGTGTTTCTCTATCGTTTCCCTCTGCTTGCTGTATTAGCCTCTCAGACTTTTCTGTCTGCCCAGTGGTTACTTTCTCACGTGACTGCATTTTCAAGCAAATCAGGGCTCCCAAGTTTGGAAAAGATATTTTCCAAATAGGTATAGTATTATGAGAGGTTACATTACAGTTAAAAAAAAAATGCAATTGCATTCATATCTTTTAAGGTACATAACACTGTTAATGGCATTGTTCCTACTGGAAGTCAGAAGAGCTATTTTTAGAGTACTTACTGCATCAGGAGTAAGTTCAATGAGATGAGGGTAGGATTATTTCCAGAAAGCAATTAAAACAGTTACTAGATTGATGGGGAAACAGTATGAATAACCAATAGTGAGGATATGGCATTTTAGTTCCAGTGGTCTGGTTTTGTGTGTTGTGGGCTGTGGTGAGAAGATAAGAAAGGTAGTTAGAAATCTGTGAAGCAAGATACCAAAAAGGTTTACTGCATAAAGCTTGTGCTAAAAAGGTTTAAAATGAAACAATGTTTGGAGAAGTTTTGGCTTTGCTATGCCCGTGGAAATATTTGATGATTGTGTGTTAATCGTGGCTGAGTTATCCTAAATAATAATTTGGGCTGTGTGAAGTCTAGGTTTTCCCATTTGGCCTGAGGACATTCATCATGTAACAGTGCATCCCTGCCGCTCGCGTGGGCAAGCCCGAGGAAGACCCTGCTTGCTGTGCCGCCTTACTGCCCCCCTGCTAGAAACCCTCCTGGGGTAAAGCAGGTCGCAGTGTGGACAGGAGTGCCACAGTCAGCCCTCCATTCAGTTAGCTTATACTGTCTTTCCGTGAGAACACCCAAGAACTTATTTGATGCAATTACTAGTTTATTTCTTTTTTAAGTTTAGGGAATGTCCTTATATTTCCGTAACCCATGGAAATGCACAGATAGTTGTAATATGTTATGATCCTCTGAGTCAGAAATAAGGGCAAATATGACCTGGAGTGGGATTTGTTTTCGTGGAGAATTTTTCCAAAACCATTCCTCCGTTCTAAAACCATTTCTGAACATAGCTTTGTATGCTGGCTCTCTTTCTTCATCACAATCAAAAATTTGGGAATGTAAACTACTGGTAAGCTAACCTTTAGCTATTTTGAACTTGATCTGGATTTTCAATAGAAAACTATTTCAGATACAGATGCTGAAGCTGCCTGAGATGGATCTCCCTCTGTGTGTCTTATATGGGGATGGGCCATCATGTCCCACTTTGTTCAAGAAACAGAATCTGTGGAAATGATTTTGGACATATCTGTAAGAATAAATTCAGTGCAGTAGACTCAGGGTGTTCATTTAAATAGCATTAAAATGTTGCTTTTGATTTACTCACACAAATAGAACAAACTACTTAAATCCACAAATTGTTGTGGTATCATTAGATGACCTATATATTTCCTTGTCCGGTTTGAGTACGTGATGCATGGAGAATAGGACAAGAAATGCTGTAGCAAAAGAAGTTGAGACTGAGAAAGTACTTGTCACAGGGCAGTCTGGTGATGGAATAGATTACCTAGTGCTAACTTACATTCTCTGTTGCTGGGAGTTTTTTGAGTGGTGCCAAATATTTAATTTGGAATGAGGATGGACTAGACGATCATATGAAGGCCTTTGCAGTCCTGTTTTATATAAATCTACATAAAGCGAGGTCAGCTATGCTATGTGCCTAGGTGCATGTCGTGACCATAGATGTTATTTTAGTACGCTGGCAGTAGAGGCTTTTGTTTCATGCAAACAGTTGTCGGTTGGTGATGATCGATATAGCATGTTGATTTAATTTTGATTGTACCAAATTTTGTGTAAAGTTCTATAGCTTTTTCCCATTGAGTGTTGCTTGATGGTATGAAAGATAGACTATGTAGCTGGAATTGTTTGGATTTTATCTGCGATTTGGGAAGGGACCTTTACTGCGTGTTGCCTGCAGGAAGCTCATTTCGGTTTGCCGGAGGAAGCATGGTCACAGACACCAACAGCTGACAGCCTAAGACTTCAAAAGACATGTTTTGCAGACACTTCCAAGTCCCTGCGATTTCCTGCTCTGGCTTGAAGAGCAGGTGCTCTTGGATGCTCTCATACCCCTTGTGATTCTTCTGCCTTGCCTTTATAGAAAGATTATAGCCTGCAGTTTCTTGGTTTTATGCTGATTCACCATGTTACCTACAAACATACTTACTAATAGAAGAAAGTAATTATTTAGTGGGACTGGAATTACAGCTGTATTATCAAAAAGTTACAAATGATACATTAAAAATGTGTTCCTAGACAATAACAAAATTCTCATGCTTCAGCTGAGTGTCGCCATGGGTATTAGGTTTTGGTGAGAATGACAGCCTAATTTTTATGTGGGAGCTCCAATTATCTGTTGCTATCAAAGTACTAAATTAAATAAACTATCCTTACTTTTCTCTTGAAGCAAAAATGAAATACCTATGGCTTAAACAGATTGATTATTACCTTTGCTATGCTTTTTCTTTTCCTTAACCGTCTCTCCTTCTTGTCCTATTATGAAATAAGGATATCTAATCTGTCCATGAAAATAGGAAAGAATGAATAGAAAGAACACCTTTTATGCAGCCTGTAGCTTTGAGGTCTTTAGCTGAAAAGTTTGTTCGTATAGTTGTGGCTGGCTAAGAAAGTACAAAGTTGTGCACCTAACTGGTGTGCTGTAACTCCATCAGGAGAAGCCCAGATTAGATGCAGTTGGAACAACCACATTGCCAGAGAGCTTGTTTAAATCGGGGAAATGATATAAGGTATACCATAAAAATAACACCTTTTCTGTTACAGACTTGCAAAACTTGGTTTTAAGCCTCTATACTGCATTCCATCAGGTAACCTTCTCTAGGGAGGACAACTTTCCATTAGGTTTTACTGAAAAAAAGTGGCTCAAGTGCTTTTGGACTGTAAATTTTAAACTTTACATTTTTGAACCTTTTTACGATGTAAAAACTTGTATTAATAAAATCAGTTGCTGAAAATGAAAGCTAGAACAGAGTTGTCTCCAGGACACAGCAAGAAGGTAATTTAGAAAAGCTCAGGAACATTGTTGAAATTATCATGCAAGCTTATTAAATGCAATGTATATTTAAATTGAAAAAACTTTCTTTATTAGGCCTAGATAGGTGGGTTTTTGCTGCCTCCAGCATTTAAACATATTGGGTGAAAGTCAGGTTAGATTAATTTCTAATCTTTATGGAAATCCACTTATTAAAAAATGGATAGCCAAGTTATGAATATAATGCTTAAGGGTTTAGACTGTCTGTTGCACGACTCACCATTTGAATGTGAAGAAAAGTAAAATGAAAGTGTTTTCATATTACGATTATTTGACCACTTTTGTTTACATATATTTTTGTATTCTTGACTTGATTTTCTAAGAGTTATTCCTGAAACATGTTGAATTAACATTAAAATCTTCCCTTATCATTACAAATTATAAAATATTTAGCTTTAATTTCCCTTTTCATTTTACATAAGTAAAAGCTTATTATAAAACACATTTAAAAGGACTCAATGTTGACTTAGGTAATTAAAATGAAAAGTATGGGGTGAATTTTTAATGCTTTTCAGATTAGCTCAGGAACGATCAAGGTATTTGTCTCCTTCTCAAGCATATGTACAAATAATGCTTCCTTTTCCAGTTTGCCTTCTTCCAATAAAATTAATGGACATTCAGGATTAAGGACATATCACTAAAGATTCTAGGAAGCTTGAACTGAACAGTTTTTAAGTCTCTTACTCATTGCTTGGTTTATATCTGAGGAATCTGAATTTAGTATTTGATGTATTTTGTGAAAGTCTATAAGAAATGGCAGGGTCTGGTTGAGGCCAGCTCCCAGCACGCAGCAACGTGTCAGCACGTTGCTCGCAGTCAGTCTGCACAGCCTAGGGCTTTTTTAAATAAGGAGCCCTGTGTTTAGAGAACCTTGTTTTGATTGCAAAGTGTACACGTGCAAATGCCGAGACAGGCCTTCGATTCCTGTAAATTCGGGTGATTCAGCTGGTGTTGCTGGAGCAGGGAGAAGTGTCGCTGGCTGAGGAGCTGCTCTCCCGGCCGCAGAGCAGCCTTCGAGCCGCCTCCCCCAGGAGCGCTGGGGACCTGCCTGGAGCGCTGGGGCCGCCGGGCGGGAGCGTGTCCCGCCAGCCTGTGCCATGGAGGAGCAGGAGAGAAGCGATTGCTTTCATGCAGGTCCACAGGCCTAAGCACACGCACAGTTGAAGGGCTTCACTAGTGATGTGTATTGTGCTATACCTTGTGAGAATGAATGAACATCATTGCAACAGCCTAACTAGAGGCTAGTGATGTAGTATCCCCCAGAGTCCAATTTTCTGATCAAAACTGTCATCTGCCTGCTTTCTTGTCTTAAATAAGTCACCTCTCCCTTGCTCATGTGCTTTGTAGTCTTGTCTGGTGCAACAGCTCGGGGCTCCCGAACAGGCCAGGCCCCGTCCTGCTGGGTCTCCATCTCCTCTCCTGCCCTGTGTGTGGAGCTCACCTGCGCCCTCAGCAAGCTTGCAGGTACTACACCAGAGTACAGTGAATAATTGCCTGCCCGGCTCATGATGTGAGCCAGCTGCCCGCCGTTGCACGAGCTGCGGACAGGGTCCACACAGCCAGGAGGCGGGTGGCGAGGAGGGGAGCGTGGTAGCACTTCACAGCAGAAGGGAGCTCTTGGGCTGGCTCGACTCCTGTGTCTACCCAGCCCCAAAACCACCGCTCAGTTGCCCTGGCTCCTTGGCGCACCTGCTGCGTTGAGGTGCTTCTGAGCCCACCAGCACCCGCGGCGGTGGGAGGAGAAGGCCTCCGTTTCACAGCAGAGTTGCTTGATGGCTGACTTGCTGTCTGACTTCATTGCTGTCTGACCTTTAACCACATCAGCCTCGTAAGAAGCCCTTAATCTATTTCAAGTGAATATATTGCTTTCCATCGCACTTGGTCACCATCCACTGAGAATACCTCCTTTTGTCACATCTGCTGTGGAGACACAGTCCCACAGTGCAAATGCAAATGCTAATGGGACCCCCTCCTATTCTGGTTTCTCTGTACTTGTTTATCCGCAGAAAGAACTAAGGAATTGTTTTGCATTAAAAACAGGACAACCTGAACTGATATATATATTTTTTTTAGTCTTAGTTGTTTGAATTGGAAGTGGATTAAAGGTGTATGTACTACCACAGCATACATAGGATGATGTTAGGCTTGAGTTCACTTGCTTGGCATGAAAACAGAAGTCTGGGGAGAATCTTAGGAACTGCCCTTGGTTTTGCTTGGCACAAGACTACATTATTACTATAAACAGCACTTCTGAAGCCTCATATTATATCATTGAAGCAAATGTAAATCTACAGATTGGCCTTAGTGGCCACAAAATGAGAGTGGCCTGAGCAGCTGGACAACTGGGGTAACTGAGGGAAATGCCTCATCCAAACCAAGAAACCAGACTTCATTACGTCTGCTTGCTTGTGGAAGTGTTTATCCAGGCTAAACACTGTTCTTGATTTGCATCAAAGAAGATTTAGATTAGATATTTGGGAGGTTGGGGGGAAAGGAAAGGCAAGGACTAGGTGAGCTCATTCTGGCGTTCCTTCACTGGAGGCCACCAGGAATGAGTTTGAGAGAGGTCCATCAGGGACCAGGCAGGGTTATTTACTGTGCCTCAGTGCAGAGCGATGGACTGTTTGACTCTTCAGGTGTCTTCCTTACAGTTTTCTCATTCCTTAATTTATACCACATGCATTGAATTGTCAGTTCACTGAAATGTGCTGGGGTCATAGTTATGCCCAGCAATAACTTCATGAGGTAACACTTTCTAAAGAGTTACATTAATAAAAATAATAACCTTGCAGCTGTGGTGCCTTCTCTCTTGTAAGTAAAATATAGATGACTGTGAAATTTTGCTGAAATAATTTATTGTTCCAAAATTCCGCATGTGTGTCTCACTATATGGCATTATGTATGTAAAGTTCAGATAAAGTTAAGTATTTCTCCTTTGGTTATTGACAAAGCATTCTTGAGAAGCCCTCTTGCAATGTCGTTAGATTCTCTTGTTTTGGTAAGTTCTTCCAGTGCAGCTAATTATATCCACTTGTCTAGCAACGAAAGGATGGGCCAGATTATCACCTAGTATGCATTTGCATTACTGCATTGACTAAAATCAAATTATGCCGATTCAAATTAGGTCAGGCTTTCCTCTTGTAACACTTCTTATGCAGATACTGGTACATGGTTACTGTGCTCGGACTCACAGCAGAGATTAGGTGTAAAAGCTGAATAAGGGGGCACAGGACAACGAACCTCACATCTCCTGTTACAGAGAACCAGTTTGGCATCCAGGATTTGTGCCACTATGTTGTCTTTCCAAGTCAGTCTGGTTGGGATAGATGAAGCCACTGTGTTCCAATAGGCTAAAAGTAAAGGAAAATTTGCTTGGCTGTGTCTCATCTTAGGTGACAAAACAGAATAAGAAAAAGGAGCCTTGTAGTTAAAGACTGTATAGTGACTGGCCCATTATACTGTTAAAAAGATAGGAAGTCTTTTAGCTCTGCGTCATTAATCTGATTGACTTCATGAGTTTAAATAGTGATTAAACATTTTATTTCTAGTGTGGAACATGGAGAAAAAATGATGAAAAAATTTCAGACATGTAGGTCCATTTCATTCCCTGGGTTATAAAATAATAACATGCGCCAGATCTGTACAGTCTCTTCTTCCCACCAGAGCAGGGGTATGTCCACATGCCCTTCCACTCCATAATGCATATTTCTTTTGTTTCTCTTTGGAAGACATAAGTGTCAAGAGTAAACCTGGTAGGAAGGTGGGCAGAGGTGAGGCAGGCGTGCTGTACGGGAATGTGTACAGGAAGGTTTTCCACAGCTCATTCTCTGAGATTTATTTGCACTTAGAGAAGTGGAGGAAGCTGCTAGAGCTGCTGAAAAGATAGGAAAGCCCTATCTATCACTGTCTTTCCCCACTTCAGACTTTCCAGGTTGAAGTTAAGTTATGTATACTGATGTCTTGAATATTCCCTGAAGTTTTGGCATTACTTGAGCTAAAGCAGTCCCACAACTGCAAAAAGCTGTGTAGAGGACATTTAATCCAGAATGGTCCAAAACCATCTACTCCACGTAGCCCTACATAGTGTAGGCCACAGACTGTTTCTTAAAATCTGCTCTGCAATCTTTTCCGCTTATAATGAAATACCAAAAGCTATAATTTTAATGAACTAGAGGGGGATCAGAAGAGATCAAAGGCATCCCTCGAACAGCCTAAATCCTTGAAGTAGCAGGTAATTTGTTCGATTTAATTCTCAGGAGTTAGCCCATGCCCCGTGCTATAAAGGTAAGCAAAAATAATTGCAATGATCCTCTGCCGGTCTGGCCTGCGGTGGGGAGAGGATTCTTCTGTGGTCCCAGAACTGGGGATGAGTTACCTCCTCATCTGAGGAGAACGGAGTATGTGAGTGGTTTTGATATGAATGAAATGACAGAGCAAGTCCTCCCCCTGCTCTCTGAGCCATCTCCCAGGTTTCCAAGGAACAAACAAGTGACAAAACAAAAAAGCCAAGCCAAATGATGCACAATCCCTCCTGGTACCTGCAGGCAAGCAGTCCAAGGCATGAAGCATTAGGTTAATATGTGATCAGTGGGCAGCCGTCAAGTCTTTCTAAAGGCTGATGCCCCAGACTGGGCACAGTTTTTTATTTGGGGCATCTTTGTAGCAGAGTATAGCCAAGCAGTCCCCTTCCTTGTCTTATATGCAAAAGAGGGTATAATTTACTCTTTTGGGGGAATATCATCAGATAATTATGTTTATTTTGTGCTCCAATATTTCACAAGTCCCTTGCTGAATAATAAAATTAGTCATTTTTTATGTAGTTTATTTTGCTTTCCTCAGTGTAGTACTTGATAGTTGCTTTTACTGAATTTTATTGCAACTTTTTTTACTGAGGTTTTTAACCAAGTCCTCAGCTTCTGAGGGTAATTTTGAGTTTGACCCTTCTCTTCCAGTTTTTCACTCACAAATTCTATACATATATACTGTGAGCCAGTTTATTAATGAAAATAATGGCTGAAACTTGACTCAAGACAGACCCCGGACCCCCCGGTGGTGTCACTGGGTAGTTATATCTCTGTGCTGCTTTTTTCTTCGTGTTATAATGTTTGGAGTCAATAAGATTTCAGTTTGAACTTTATGAACTTTGCTTGGTATGGACAGTGGCAGTGTTTGTCAGTACGGATGCTTTCAGGAATGTGTATGTACAATAGTTCCAAGATATAAATGATCATTGTTTAAAATCTGTCAAGAGAAAAATCTTTCCACTACTAAATATGTAGCACTGGCATTTTAAATCGGCACAGCCATGGTTATTTGGCTTGCACTCATAGTACTATCAGCTGCTCTCTGAGAGGAGGAAGGAGGAAACATTTCTATGGCAGGTTAATTGCAGAATAACAAGCAAATTCTGTCTCCTGACACTAATTATTCTAAATAAATTTAAACTATATAGAACTCTTTTATAATGAAGCCATTGTTTTCACAGAGCAACTTTAGTCTAAGTGGAGGTAGAATTGCGATTGGCATATTGTGATGTATTGAAACAATTCAGGACTTTCATTCCACTTCACACTAAGTGGAGCTCTACAACACCCAGGTAGAGAAACTGTTCTGAGTGAAATGACAGTACTCCTGTCTTCCTGCAGTGGTTTTTATGGGTTTTTAGCAGTTGGCTCAGGAGGGTCAGGAGGTGGGGGAAAAAAGCTTTAATCCTTGAAAGCCGTTTTCAAACTAGGGGGATCTGCATGGCATATATGGTATGTCATGTTGTATGCTGCCATGACAGTGGGTTCCTTGCTGTTCCTCTTTCTCAGTATTCCCTTCCTGTTGACTCTTCTTACTGGAAGTGAATGCCATTACTGTCACTACAAACCACTGAATATCTCAAAGACTGTTTTGCTGTTGTGTATTTAACATGCCACTTTGTTTTTTGTCTCAGCCCACCCATAATATTTGCGTTTACAGTAGATTCCAGAAGTAAGCCAGTGCAACCCAGGACTGGGTATGGCACGCAATTGCTCAAAGGCCTCAGCTGAAGTCAGTCAAAAGAAATGGACTTCTTTGCATCACCACTGGTCTGTTTTGGACCCATTGCCCTACCATATGCAAAACTATCATCTGCAGTCCCCAGCCCAAACAAATAGATGATCTTGCAGATATCTGCTAAAGAAGGAAGCAGTCAGGTTGGGTGAGATCTGAAGTGGGTGATGTAACTGGTATTTGATCCAGTTGAAGAGTGGCATTAGTCTGGAACTGGTTATGTTTATTATCCATGCAAGGTCTATATCCAGTATGAAATTGCCATTTCACTTTATCCATTTTTGTAATCCTGTGCAGAGCTCTGTACCCTGGACTGTGGCAGCCACGGCGTTTGTTCAAGAGGGATATGCCAGTGCGAAGAAGGCTGGGTAGGACCAACCTGTGAAGAACGCACCTGCCACTCTCACTGTGCTGAGCATGGCCAGTGCAAAGATGGGAAGTGTGAGTGCAGCCCTGGATGGGAAGGGGACCACTGCACCATCGGTAAGGCTTTTGTACCCCTAGAAATAAAACAAATAAGATCTAAACCAGTTATACAAACATCTGCTATAGTCATTAGTCAGATTCAAGTCATTTTGAAAAACCAGGGACACAGAATCAGGCCAGGTGTGAAAAGGTGCCTCTCTGGTGATGATGCACCCTGTTCGTCCCGCAGAATGGCAACTCAGTGCAGCTTTCTGTTTATAAGAAATAGCACTGATGCATTAATTAAAGAAAAAAAAAACATATAAAGGTATCTGGGTCCTAACAAATGTCTGGGTTTTTCCAAAGTCATTACTCTACTGTACAAATGTAATTGTTATATTTTTAATGAAATATGACACTTTTTTGTGAAGCCTTATAGTGGTTCTATCTAAAATGTCATTAATAATTTTCCAGAGCAGTATTATTCATAAATATTTTAATTGCATGAAAGAGTTAGGTATCTAATTTTCAGAGGTAAGCAGCATAAGCTTTCGTGCTTGCTTCTTGATAAAAAAGTAGAATGTTTTATCTTTATCTTGATCATTTTAAGATAATTTGTTCACTAGCTCTAGAATTTGCTGAATTGTATTTGCTAATTCTAGAATTAGATTTGGTGAGGAAGAAGGGCCTAATTTTCAAAAGGCTCTGTATCCAGAAAGGATATAATCTTTAATCAAGAAAGGACAAAAATAATAATATGATGACAATAGAGCTTGAATAATAAGGTGGAAATAGAGCTTTTTTCCTAAGTCGTTGTTAATCACGTTGTAGGCACTACCAGGTATGGCCCAAGCTGTCCTCCGCATCCTTGTGATCGAATGGAGAGCAGACACACAAGCAATGTGTTTTGATCATAGTAGTAGCAACAGACCTAACTGTAATAAGAGGGAGACAGTTTATGTCTAACCAGCAGGTGGCAAACCATAAGCAAATGGTTTCTGTATTTTTATTTTGGTACAGAAATTCAATCCATCTCAGTTTTGTTCTTTTCTTTTTTAAGCTCACTACTTAGATGCTGTTCGAGGTAAGTTTTTCATATCAGCATTGCAAAGAATAATGAAAAGATAGAAAAGTAGTGGGAGTGACGTGTTCTGTGTTACCTGTTTTGTCTGAGCTTTTGTACTGTTATAAGTTGCCAGAACAGATCAGATATTTGATTATAGAGGTATATGTATATACATAGAGAGAGATACAGAAAAAATGTAGCTTTTAACAGAAAGTGTGTTCAACTCATTTGCAAAGTTGTAGCAATGTAAGCATGTTTCATGTGGATATCTAATTTGTTATGTTAGGCAAATGAGATTTTTGCTCTTGGTTACCATTCCAAAATAATGACAGAGCTGAGGACTTACTGGAAAAAAATATTGTTGACCCTGTCTTCCATGAAAACAAAATTTTACATATTTTTGTCATTTGCAGTTGGAGTAAGTTTCTTTTGATAGAAAAGTTCTCATTTTTCAAAACTCTCTAGTCTATATGTGATGTAGTTCTCCTCAAATCACTTGATAGCAAGAGTTAAATTTTAATGTTGTTTTGTGCCTGGTGCTGCTCATTAGATTTCTGTGCCTTGCCCGAGGTCCTGCTCGATTACAAGTACCTGCCTTCCCTGCGCTTGGCAGCAGTCCCTCTCCGTCTTAGCCATGCTGCGCGGAGCAACAATGCACGCTGCCCCTTTCAAAAATGCTCCTAGCAGAAATATCAAACTAACCAAAATTCTCCAAAGACTTGGGCATTTGTTTGTGTTTTTATTTTCAGAATTAGATAATAATAAAAAGGTTAGGCACTGATTTGATTAGACTTATAATCTGGAAGGATAACCACACAGAGCAGCAAAATAATCATAGTCGAATAGTGAAGTAACACAGCTGGACAGTGAATTAAAGTGGAAAAACATCCCCTTTACCCAGAACCACGCTCAAATCGTGCCCTTTCCCCCAATCCTCTAAAAGAGGCAAAGAATGGGTTTCGTAGTGTACATGGTGTTTGCCAACCCCATGCAATTTCAGAGCAGCAAGTTCCCGAATTCCCGTGCAAAAACATGGTGCTCCCTTCTCCAGCTCTTCGTAAGGTGAGGGCCAGACTGACCTCTCTCCCAGTGTCCAGCTGTGATCCATGAACTGCCCAGAGAGTGAGGAGGTGACGGATGATGTGCAAAGTTGCCAGGAAATGTGCTGCATTCTGGGCTTTGGGTCACAACCTGATAGACCAGTTGTACCTGCTCTCTGATTCCTTGGTCAGCTCTTCCAAGGCCCTGCTGGAGCATCTATCCCTTGAGGCTGCCAAAGACACATGCAGACTGAGTCGTTTTCTTTCTTCATCAAAAAAAAATTTCCCACTGATAACACAGAAGTGTCGATGTTGACTATCAAGTACAGGAGAGCAGTCAATTCCTGTAAGTCTGTGCTGGCAAAGAGAAAGGAGCCCTCTTAGAAGGGATGCCACTTGCGATGTTGAGCTTATTGCTCAGCTTTATCCACAGTCCTTCGGCTCCTTGTGTGATATGGTGAGGATTTGACAAATGTCTGAGCTGGCACCAAACTCTGCAAGCAGATGGACGTGAGTGTGCACATCCAAGAGACAATCCCTCCGTCCCTCTTACAGGCATACAGAGCGAGGTATCTAGCTGAGAATGTCCAAATTACTATTGATTCAGAGTTTACAAGCATATAATCCAGGGATGGTGCGATCATTGTTCCAGTTTTGATCTAGAATCACAGCCACTAAAGGGCAAGTGTTCGTCCTATTTGAGTCAGATACATCATTGTGAGGAAGCGGCCAATGGGCATTGGAAGGAAATAATTGTTTTCTTTCTGTGGAAAAAATTGTTGTTTTGTAGAATGAATCGAATCGTCTTTCTCTTGTTCAGCTGAGTCTTTATGAACAAAATAAAAAGACCATCTCCCTCCCTATGAGATATAGGAGGAGTATGCCCACAAAAGCCAATTTGTCATTTAAACAATATTTTCTGTGCATACCTTTGATAAAAGCCTTGCATATGTATGTGCTTTTCCTTGTATTATACAACATATTTTTGCATCGGGGAGAGAAAGACGGACACAGCAGGCTGTTAAATATCTTATTGCACATTTATTCACTGGTGAGTTTTTCCTCTGCACAAAATCTCACATACTAAAACAGTATAATTCGTCACTGAGACCTGACTTCTTGGGCAAGCAAAGGGAGGGACCAGGATGAAGATTTTTGCATACTTAGCCAAGAATATAAGTGGAGTACAAAGTATTGTACTGTGATAATTTGAAGGCCAGAAGTACGATGCTACTTTTAAGAATGTTATAGAGTAATTACAACCTAAAACGAAGAGAACGAAACTTCTTCATGAAGGCTTCTTTTGTACATTTTCTGTTATAGATGGCTGCCCAGGGCTCTGCTATGGAAATGGGAGATGCACTCTTGATCAGAACGGATGGCACTGTGTTTGTCAAGTGGGCTGGAGTGGTGCAGGATGTAATGTTGTCATGGAAATGGTGTGTGGAGATAACCTGGACAATGATGGAGGTATGATACATAATTCATGTCTCTTTGTTTATTCTTCACATCCTAGAGTGTCTTTTCTATATATATATGTAGTTTTGGTGTATGTTTTCTTTTTTTATCACAGAATGTCAGTCTTGTGCCTGTTTACTCAAGGCAGTCGTAGCATTGACTGGAGCTGAACCAGGGCAGTGAGTGAACAGTTGCAGGATCAGACTCTTGTGTTAGATTTTCTTGAGGGCAGAATCTGTGTATAGGCTTAGGCCATCCCTGTTGTCCTAGTACCTGAGTGTTTTCCAAGAAAAGCATGTTTTAATAGTAACTACTAAATGTTATTTTTATCTCTTTTCCACTCTTCCTCACATTCAAAATAGCTCTAATATGTATTTAAAAAAAAAATCCTACTGAGACCCAAATAAGAAACCGTCTATCCTAATACTCCATGCCTGACAAAATGCATCCACAGTTTAGTCTTACATTAATATTAAATAAACACATTTGCAAACATAAAGCATAGATTTAGAGATGTTTCTGTTTCTTAATGTTACCTTTGGGATACAGCACAGTACTTAGAATTATCTGGACCTCTGCTTGAACAACTGCTGAGCGAGTCAGTGTAGAAAGTGTGCAGAAGTAGTTTCCGAAAGTACCATAAACAGAGCCCTCTGCAAAAATACTCATTCACTCTTTCCCACCAATTGGACCAAGGCATTTGCAGTTAGGTGTTCCCTACCTCAGCCCTCGGTAGCCTTGATTCGTTCCAGGGCTTTATATGTTTTAGGACTACTGGGAAAAACATAGTTCTTGCACAAATTATTCTGCCTCATTTCTAGCAGTTCATTCTAACGCATGGTTTAGTGTATTTCTTTGAGGAAAAATATCCTGTCTTTATGTTAAAGCTTCTAGTGGCAGAAAAGCAACAGCAATCCTTACTGATTGTTCTAGGAGTTAATTATTCTTTTTTTTTTTCTTTTAATGAGGAATACTTCTTTACCTGGCAATCAGAAAGGACTATTGTTTTCCTCTTTTTTAATTATTACCATCCCTTACAGTGTGCTTGCTCCCATGCTTGGAGCTGTGCAGATTTCTCATTCAGACTGTGACTATATCTGCCCCAAGCATGGTTATATTCTTTGTCCTTAAATTTACCTTTGGGATGTATTGAGATAAGTATTAATTGCCTGTGTCACACTTAACAGACCATCTCAGTATCTTGGGTGAGATCTCACACCCCAGCGTTGTGTCGAACCTCAGTATAATGATTGTGTATTTTCTTCTAGGTCATTGACAAAATAAGCTTGATTTAGGGCCAAGAACTGAGGTCACAGTGGGACCTCAGTAGAAACACTCTGACTCAGTGATGATTCCTCATTTACGGATATATTTTGAGACTTTCTGATTTTGTATCCTGTGGGCTCTATGACCATGCTGTCCTTTGGCAGAGGCTTCCTCATTTCTGAATCCCATTCAAAATTGCCTTATCCCTCCCTAATCCTTCTTCCTTTTCCATCTTATTTCCAAGCCCTCGGTAACCATCTCTCTGCCCACTCACTCGGCTCCTCTCGGCTCGGTGGCCCGGGCCGTATCCCTGTCACACAAGTGCCCACAGCTGGGCTCGCTGCCTCCCCCGTGCTTTCCCATCTGTCTGCTGCTCTCCCCTGCCGGCCGAGCCACTGAGTCACTCGCGCTCTTAAATCTGTCCACAAAAGCCCTGCTTAGCCCATAATGTATGTAAAGCATTTTCTGATACACTCTGAGAACTGGCTCTGTATAAATTGCCCTGTATCGTGATTTTGTATGCTTTATATTCTGCAGTAGCAGTGAGTTATTGAAAGAGTTGGCAGTCTTAACTCTAAATCTCCTTGAATTTGTCAATTTAAGGCAGACACTTAACATCATTTCACTGCAGGTTTTAAAAGTAATTTTCTTTTTCTTTTTTAATGGTAGCATAACATGGACTAGGACAGCTCTGTTGACATTACAATTAGAGATAAGTGCAGAGAGAAATATTTAATTAATTTGACTACTACAGATGGGCTAAATGTAATTAAGTTTCCTTCACAATTAATTTTATATTAAAAAAAGAAAATTATATCTACATATTGAAACCACTTCTCTTTATATATGAAATTCAAAGGCCTGATTTGGCATAAGCATAAATTAGAAAAAAAATTCCCCTAAAGTCACTGGTGATGCACCACTGTTAAGTTAATACGAAAGCAGAAGCTGGTTCCTAGGATTTGGGGGTTTGTGCATGCGGAGTGATGAAAACAGGAAGCAGGAGAGCGAGGTGACATCATCTGTGAAGTCCTGTTGGCCGCGAGATGGTTGCGTAGGCTATAAGCGTATTGTGGCAGCGTAACAACTTGCCCTCTGTCAAGCTACGTAACTGGATTCGGTTCATAAAGATGGAAGCTAATATGGTTTTGCCTGCAGTTGTGGTGAGCTAAGAGCGTGCACGTAGGTGAGTTACAGAAACTCGGCTGACAGGTAGTAACTTCTGAAGTTATGATGTGATCACATTCCTGCCAGTGACATGCAGCCACAGGAGATCACTCTCTAGTACCTAGTTTAATGCAGCTGTATATTCCAGATCACGATTTTCTCACCTAGGAAAGGTCTTATTTATCCCAATTGTGTTTAAATCAAACATTTGTATCTCAGTGCTTAGGGGCTGTTTTGTGCTTCAAGTTCATTAGGAGAAAGTCACAACCAAAGGATAAAGTTGTAATAATGTTGTACAATTACTATTCCAAGCAAGCTCTAATTTCAGGGGTTAGTCACCATGATAATCTGGTGCAGTTTCTGGTTGATTGATTATACAATACTTTGAGAATGAAAGCCTGACATTTTTACTGTATAAAAATACGTGGTAGAAAAAATGTGTAACTTTAATATATGAAATAAAAGTATTTTATTAGTTCCAAGGCATCAAATAATGTCACTTTCTTGGAATAAGGAAGTGTTAGTTTTAGTGTTTGGTCTGTAGTAACAGCACAAAAGCTTTGGGGGAGAGGAAGTTTTCAGTTCCTTTTTTTTTCAGGGATTGCTATATTAGTATGCATGGTAAGCTGAAAACATATTCCCGTGAGTCCCAGTCCTACGGACACTGAAGCCCCAGTTCCACATCAGTGCAGTTTTTCACGGTGATAAGGTTAAACACATGCAGAAATACTTTTCCCAAGAAGGGGGAGTACTTTTTCTTTTAGATCCCATTAGTATCTGCAGTACTTGGACCCTGGCTGTACCGTGACCATCTTTGACTTTCCATCTCATAACTCTCTGTTAGCTTTTTCCTACTTGCAGACTTAAGGGCATGTTTACCTGCTCAAATACCACTACAAATATCATTCAAAAGGTCTTAGCATTATAACAGATGCACGACGACATGGTTTGCACTTGCTCTTGCTGAATACATCTGCAGTCTGTTAGCAGTGCGATGTCCATTAAGCAACGCCACGATCTCGAGCAGATGTCCTTTGCGGTGGGATATGCTCTGCCTCGCTATGGCTTTCCTCAGCGTTACGTTATTTCCTGTTCTCATTTCGTATCTTCATTCTTTCACTGTCATGACTTACATGATTTCGTTTTCAATTTATAAGATGACTATTCAGCTCATTTGAGCAGGTCATTTTCTCTTGTCCTACCATTACTTTTGACTTCTTCTGGAAGCTTCAGTAGCTCCAGGAGATTGCTTGAAACGCTCTGCTGAGTGCTGTTAATCCGACTATCGCTGTCCACGGCCCAGGGAGGCGGAGCACGCTGGCGCGGCAGCCCTGGGACGTGCAGAGTGCTGGGCACCGCCTTGCGGGTCACTCCTCTGCCCTGCCAAGCCACAATTTACATGCTGTCCTTACATATATTTACACTGATGCTGTACGTACAAGCTCAAAGATGCAGCCCATCGTTCCCCTTAATTTCTTTGTTACTGATCTCTGTTTTAAATTTGCCTGGATCTCTTTTCACCATTTTCTCTCTTTCATGAATCAATCTCAACTGTTTGTTTTAAAGGAAAGTACTGTTTACTACAAGCTTTGGATTTGCTTCCAAAAGTCCCTTCAGTCACTTTTCACTTACTGCAGCGTTCTCCAAGCTTTTCCAAGCACAAGAAAACAGATGACTCAGCATAGCCTTTGGTTGATAGCCAGTGCATCTAAAATATTGATGTATTTCTGACCCATCCATTGGCATTTTAATAGCCTATCCATCACAGAGATATTGAGTCCATATATAAGTAATATGCTATTATTACACAATACATATAATACTGATGGGAAGGATTTTCATTGTTGCTGAGCAGCGAGGGCTCCCCAGGGATGCTTACTGTTTCTGAAAATCATACCCTGATTTATTTGCATCCTATTGTGTGCAGAAGGCCAAACACCACTGGTATTCATTGAATAAAACACGGTGCCGCCTTTCCGCACACACACACCGGCTGGTTTCAAATGTCCTGATACAAACCGCGGCGCGCTCAGTTAGCGGCTGCCTTGGCTGCTGGGGAGTGCTACGTATTACAGCTAAAATTCGAGAAGCAGTTTGGATGAATGCAAACAGATGAGCCTTACAGTCTCACTAATTCGGTTTGCTCAGGTTCCTGGCAACTCTGATTGGACTTAACTGAGCCTGTGGTGAAGCAGGTAGGCACAGGCGTTGGGTAATGCTTGTGTGAAATCTGTAAAAAAGGCAAGTAAACATAAGGTGAAGACTCCTGTGGACTTTTTTTTCCACAAAGAACAATAGTATTAAGCTATTGACTACATGAGTATAAAGACGGAAAATCTCAAATCCCTCAAGAGCTGAGAGCCATGGTACTGTGTTTTTTAGGTTGTCCTACATAAGGAATTCAGAGAACAAAACCTGCTTGCTGAAGGGAGACAGTTATAGCCCATTTGCTCTCTGAGAAAATGTTATGGGCCGAGGCTCTCATAGCTCCATCCCTGGCGTGGGCTCGCTGCGCTCTGTACAGAGAGGGCGAGTGCATACACGCACACCTCAAGGTTGCACCGCAGCAGTGAAAATGGAGCTCACTGGTATTATTGATATTAAATAATAGCATATTGCTTAGAGAAGGACTTGACTTTCATGTGACAGAGCATCTCCATTTATTAGTGTGTGTGTGTGTGTTTGTGTATATATGTGGGCATACCTGTCCATGCATGTGCATTACATGCACACATTATGTGAGCATTAATTGTAGCATTCTTGTTCTGGAGTTAATCCTAAAACTCCAGACCTAATGTGGCTAACGCTAGTAGTGTCTTCTCAAATATGTTGAAAGCTTAAAGGGGTGAGAACTGTGCTCTCCTAATGAACTTTAAAGTGTAAGAATAACAATTTTAAGAGTCTTTATTAATTATTTGTATTCTGCTTGGCAGAGCTGAATGATAGTGACTAGTTTAAATAAGTAGCTCAGTAACACAGCAGATAGTCAGATTGAATTTGTCGTTTCATATCCAGTTAATAAAACCTCTCAGTGTTTTGATAGAAAAGAGGCTGCTCTGAAGGTTGCCGCGTGCTGCCCTGGGGAGCTGGGGAGGCCACTGCCTCGGAACCGAGCGCCGCCTTGCTCTGCGCTCGCCTTTCCCGAGCCTCTGCCCTGATCTCCATTACGCTGATCGTATTCCGCTACTGAGAAAACTTGTACTAATTGCAAACACAGATCCATTTTCAACAACATGTGTTACTGTGACATTCCCAGATTTACAGTCATAAAGTGCAGGAAATGCAAGAGTAGGTGAGAAGACTAGAAGAGCCAGGATCTGGAAAGGGGTTGGCATAGAAATGTTCATATCAGGCCTTAAATATTTGGCTTGTTTCATGTTCCTTATATTAACTTTTATGTTAGTGAATAAGATGACTTCAAAGCTGACCTTTTTCTTTTCCAACTGTTGTTCTGTTTTCTTGAGAATATTGATGATGTGAAGTGCACATAAAGCTCAAATACAAAAAATATGAAATACAGTTACCATACAGAATTTTCCCAAACGTGGTAAATAAATAGGCATATTGCCAGAGAGCAACCAAGGAAGGGGTTGGTCCATAGCTCCACTCCCAGTTTGTCTAGCTGCCAGTGGTGCCGTGCATGTGTAAGAGTGTGCTTGCACGATCTGTGCATTTAAGAATGTACTGTATGTAGCACAAATGGAGTCTTCAGTGATTACTATAGAAATATAGGTGAGGAGTTAGTTGGATCACTTTTGTGACATTCTTTCCATCATATTAAAAAGGAAATACATATGTATATTCACACACATATACATGTGAGAAAATGTGTCTCATCCGATGAACAACACTTTATGATTCCACTGATGCAAACTCCTGATACAGTAAATATTAATACCATTCCTTATAGAAAATTTCCTGAAAGGATCCCTTCCCCAGCAAGGAAATGGGAAAATCTTGTCCTAACTGTGTGAGCTACAGCAATGTGGAGAGGAGTAGTGTGACTGAGAACAGAGCCACTTGCTTTAGCGTGCTCTGTCTTTTCTTCGAGGCTGTTTAAATTACTTGAGAGTGCTATGAAGTGCTCCTTTATCCTCAGGTTGGTCTTTGTGAATCCTATTTTAGCGGTAGTGTTAGAAATATTTTCATTGTCTAATTTATTAAAAGGAAAAATCTGGTCCAACATTACCTCTCACGTGCAAAACAAGGTATCTGGAAGATGTGAACCCATACTACTAGGTGTCTCATGAATTTAGAATCTGACTCATCAAAATCTGAATCACTCTATTATATCATCTGTACTGCACTGGTGGAGGTGCCTGGCTGTCTTTTATATTAAAAAAAAAGAAAAGAAAAGAAAAGAAATGCCAATGGTAAAGCAAAGTCATTTACACCTCTGTAATACATTTTAGTCTGCACCTATGCTGTGATGCTCTGTGTGGTAATTGACAGTAAAAAGTTCAGCATAGAGGCTCCCCTGCTGTATGAATTACAGTTTTTGCTGTTTGTAGTAGTTTGTTCATACTCCTGACTGTTGTCTCTTGAGATTTAATAGAAACCTTGCTGCTTTCTTAACACTGTGAGTTTTTTAATAGTTGGCTTCTGGTATGAAAATTTAACTAAAAAACACGACCGTTGGTTGAGGATTGAAAATAATGTACTTACAGCATGGGATTGGCTTGTTGAAAATGTTATCCTCACATGCACTTACTAATGTGATTTGCAGTACCGTACACTGCCTCCATATGTAACTCGAGAGTCTGCACCAGAATGTTTTCCCAGATTCCTTTTAATGAGTATAATGTTGAATTACCATAGTAAACAGCCACGCTATAGTTGAAGAAAATATTTATAGGAAGCAGAAATATCTGACTCCTGAAGTGTTCTGCAGATGGAGCCTTAAGTGAGGAAAGGCTTTTTGTCTTCATTTCTCTCTGTCACTAGGTCCAAATAATGCGACTTATGTATAGGAGGGGACTGGAACAAATTGCTTTCAGTATCTATTAATGAAGTTGTTCTGTTTACAGATCACAGAACACTTCATATTAATGTTTCAAAACAAAATGTTTCTTTTTTGGTCTGGGGGTTTTCTCTTTTTCTAAAATGGATCTAAGTTAAAACAAAAGGGTTAAATGAGCCTGGAGTGGAGCAAATGTTTTATTTTGGCTCAAGAGTTCCACGTTTGCCTCAAAGTTTCAAATGTTTTATTCTTTTACATCAACACAAAGCAGGTAAAATGTTCTTCAGTTTTGTGCAAGCTGATTTTTTTCTAAATTTGTTTGTTTAGAAAAAAATAGTTGCAGTATTCATACAATTCTAGTTAGTTATTCTTACATACACGCTGGCCTGAGTTTGTTAGGCCTCAGCCAAATACGTAGTGTTAAGAGTTTGTTGAGAAATTGCTGCTTCGGAGCTTGTTGTCCTGCTGCCCACGGAGCATTTTCTCAAAACCTTGCATTTTCCTCCCATTTCATTCTGCACGGCTGATAAGGGAGATTGGAATAAAATGTCACCTAATCAACTAAAAGATCCAAAAATGAAAAGAAAAATAGATATAGTATGAGAGAGAGGCGCCATTAATGATTATCTGTAGCCTAGAAAACTGCTTTGCGTGTGACATTTGTATCTCCTGGTTAGTGACTGCTACCTCTTGCCGGCAGTCTCAGACTTGTGCGTCCAGAACAGTGTACATTTGTGATGCTCTTAGGGTGGAGAGTACCTTTCTCTCGCGGTTTATTCAGATCTGCTTCTAAGATTTCACACCCCTCCTAATGGGAAACCCACCCCTTCCCAGCCCTGAGAGCCTGGAGAGATGAGGGCAACCAGGTGCAAGTCACTTGAGCAGAAATAACTCCATTAGCAGAATCTGTAAGAGTTTATAAGATACTCATTTTGCTGACAGGTAGACTGCAAAAAAGAAAGATGAAAATTGAGTCTGACTGGAAAATGGAAGACTGCTTTCCCTTTGCTTGGTTTCTGTGCGGACAGTGTGAGTGCACGGTGCTGATTGCCAGGCATGTAAGCTGGTGACCAGTGCCGAAAAGAATGAGGCAACAGTGAAATATTTAATTGTCGTTTTTTATGGCTGTTTCTTTTCTAAACACATTTTCAGGCTCAAATATTTCTATGAATTTTCACTTTTACTTTTACATAAATGAGAGAATCAGGTCAGCTCAGTTCACACATCTAATAGCTTGTTGACAAGGAATAATTAATCAGAATAGCTATTGTGGAATAAATAGCTTCCCCATGGATGCTGTTATTCTGGAGTAAGTATGCCTTTTTCTGATTAATACATGTTCTGCCAGAGCTACATTTTTCAAATTTTCCAGGCAGGTAGCAGTCAGCTTGTAGAAATTAGTATCTTCCAGAAAGTACCTTGACTTCTTGAGCAAGACTTGTCAGTGCCACAGCCATCCCACCAGCCGAAACCTGCCCGGAGTAGCTGCGCCTCACCGCAGAAGGACCCCCTGCAGGCATCCACACCAGTAAAAAGCAAGAGCAATAGATTTCTATTTCTTTATTGCCTTTTTAGTCTAGTAGAATTCTTTAATATTTGCAATTTTAGAGAATTTAGTAGTAATTTGATGCTTTTCAGTTCCCTTATTAAGGATATAGAGAGTTTTGTTCCTTGGACACAAAAGAGGAAACAGTAAGAGGATATTTTCTTTGCTTGCAGCTCCAAGCCTGCTGTTCAGGTTTCAACCCAAAAAGCTTTTTTTCTTTTTTTTTTCATCAGAGCACAATAAAAACCCCTTTGGTTCGTATAGTTAACGCCTCCATCAGCTTCCCACATGGCTTTGTTTAGGCTGCAGGCCCCTTACTGTTTCAGCCTACTGATTTCCGGGAGAATTTCAGTAGTTTTTTAGCTTTCCGAATAAGAAGCGACTGCCACACTCCAAGTCAGTAAACTCAGCATCACCCTGTGAAGCTCTTCTCCCGCTGCTGGAAAATGCCTGGCCTGGGGAGTGTAGAAGGAAGGTAAAACTGCTTTGAAACACACGTGCAGTGACCTGTAGCTGTGCCCAGCTTTGCCCAGTCTGAGGCTCTCCCGTCGTTGTCGCTGCCTGTTTACAGCTGCGCTTGGTTCATTGTCACAAAAACAAGGCTGCTCTATTTGACTTCCCAGCTGCAGGAGGAGAGAGTTGTTAATATTTTTTGCTTAGGCAAACAGTTCCCTCGCTCAAGGTCAGGCAAGGATTTTCCGATTCCGGGGAAGTCCATTTCGGGTTGCTTGTTTGTTCTGCAGAAGGGCTTTTGCTTTCCTCTCTAAGCAAATATTTCATACTGTTACTTAGCAAGTACGTGCAGCGTGCCGTGTGCTCTACTGAGGAGAGAGGAGAGGTGCTCTGGTCTGCAGGTTGGTCTTGCAGCCATTAAAGTCAATGACAGAACTACAGTAGCTTCCCCGATGATGGAGTTTGCCCTGAGGACATACGGTTTTATAGGAACCAAAGTGTTGGCAGGAACAGAGCATAAAAAGTCAAAGTATGAAGTGAAAATGTCTGACAGTATGTTGATACTATAGCCTTCCAGTTTTAACATAAGGGAAATCTGCCCTGTGAGATGATGACTTAGCATTTGTACAGCCTGACCTTGTTAAAAATACAAAAAGATGTCTTTTCTTGAAGGATATGATGCCTCATCTTGCTGTATATGCAAGTTAGCAACTGGTAGGTCATAAAATGAATGTTGCCTGTAAGAAGGTAGTTGAACATTTTTACCATACTGTATTAACTCTGACTGTTTCTGGTTGAGTATATAATTTAGGCAATGTAGACGTCTAATGTGATGATAGGTAGAAGCAGTTAGTTAAATGCTGATAGCCCAATTTTAAGTTGTATTTAGGTGCTTAATTTAGACTAATTTCAGTGCTACACTTTTAATCACAAGCTTTGGATATTCAAGTAATTCAATTTCACCCACAAATATAGTTGCATTTTTTTCCATGAAGAAAGGTAGATTTTTTTTTAATAATTATTTTTCCTATTTTTCCTGCTTGAAAATGGGGAAAAGAGGAATAGTTTTATCTCCACTTTCCAAATTTGCTTCCCTGAGGGCAGGCATCCATGGAGAAGACTGTATCTGTCAGGTTATTGGGTCAGCGCCTGCATCGTGGTGTGTATTTGTATAGCACTAACTACAAAAGGAGTGTAGTCATGATTCTGCTTTTGTGGGTCACTCTAGTGTAGCAACAAATAAATGAGAAATAAACATCCTAAAGCACTAATAAAAGTATTGTAGGGCTTAAAATGCAAGTCGGAAAACTGTAACAAAAACCTTTTTTTAACCGCTACAGTGAAGATGCTTATGAAAGTTAGATAACATTTTAGACTTCAGATTATTGCATACTCAGTAGCAAATGTATATCCTTCACAGTTGTGAACAGACAGTAGTGACAGTAGATGACTTTTAGAGAAATCAGCTACACACTAACAAGTATTGTGTGGTGATTTTCTTTTTCTGTCTGTTCTGTGATGAAGACAGTCACACTCTTCCATGTTCACTTAGTTTATAGGTTCTATTTTCTCACTGTTTGGTGAGGACTTTCTGAGCTCACGCAGTGTTGATGACTAGACAGAAATACCCACCTTGAATTAAGCGTGTACATAAATGCTTTATTAAATTTAAATTTTTGTGTCATCCTAATCAGCATGCCTTCCAATCGATTAAATGCCTCTTCTCCTGTGCTTTCCAGTAGTAAGCACTTTGCTTTATTCTCAGAAACACTCAATTTCCTGAACTTTCTATTTTCTCTGTTTTCAGATGGCTTGACAGACTGTGTAGACCCTGACTGCTGTCAGCAGAGCAATTGTTACGCAAGCCCTCTCTGCCAAGGGTCCCCTGATCCCCTTGACCTTATTCAACACAGCCAACCGCCTTTCTCGCAGCATCCTCCAAGGCTCTTCTATGATCGAATCAGATTCCTCATTGGGAAGGAAAGCACTCATGTAATCCCCGGAGATGTCTCATTTGAGAGCAGGTAGGTTTTCTTTTACATGAAAGACTTTTCTGAACGTTAAGAGCAGCAGTGAAATTTCTTAACCAGGAAAAAACACTGACACATCGATAGTTGAGAATTCTTCACTGATGATCAAAAAATATTTGGATAGTAAACTTCCAGGTCACAACAGCTCAGAATCTTTTTTTGTCAAATTCTCTTTATTACTCTGTCTAGTTCATAAAAGTGTCACTGTAGCAAACTGTACTGCTTTTATTAAGAAGACTGATGGCTGTGGAAGGTAAACTGCCTTGTACTTCAAAAATAAGTGGGGGAAAGCTCAGCTCTTTATGCTGTAGATGCATCTGATGGCAGGAGGCAGAAGGACGGGTTGGATTCATATGAGCTGTATTCCCTCACCTTTCTGCCCAGCAATGTGTGGAGTTTACCATTTTGTGCTGCAGGTTACTCTCAAACTGCCATGCAGATAGTGCAGAGTGTTTGTGAGATTGGCACATCCTTTAAGAGGAAAAGACTGTGCAATAGGAAGGGGCACACACTAGCTCAGCAAACCTGATAGCACGGACTTTCTTGAACATCTGAAATATAGGGGCACATAAGTTTTTATGCTGTAGTTCACCTGGGAAGCTATAACTTACAGGCTGACAAAGAGATCCACAAATCATCCGCATCATCTGACTATTGCCCTGTCAACTAGGCCTGTCCATTAGATAAACCATGTTCCAATAATGAGAGCATAAGAATTTTTTATTTTCATAGTACAGTAAATAGCACTTGGATCACAACCTTGCCTTCATTCTGTAGCTGCACACAAACTCAGTGCACTCTTTCATTGTAACTTATTAATTTTTAATAAAATAAATATGTAGACTGAGTCTTTAT
This sequence comes from Dromaius novaehollandiae, assembly GCF_036370855.1. Lineage (NCBI taxonomy): Eukaryota > Metazoa > Chordata > Aves > Casuariiformes > Dromaiidae > Dromaius > Dromaius novaehollandiae. The sequence continues at coordinate 8,426,437 of NC_088108.1, forward strand.
CGATCCGAAATACCTAAACATTTAATCACTATTAATAATGTAACAGGATGTTATAAATATGTGGAACAATAGTGCGTGGAAATGAACTGCATGGAAAGCCTCCACCTGACAATGCCGGGTCTCTCGGCGTGTCCGTCACTAACGGAAGAGTGCCGCTGCGCCTCATGCAGCATCCTTGGCTAACTGTACACGTAGCGGCGCATACTGCAGTTTAAAACAAAAAGTCGCCAGTGAAAGATGTTCCTCATCAAAATGCCTCGCAGGAAGGTGTTTTCACAGAGAGGGTGAGCACTCAAGTCGCCCGTACAGAGCTCTGTGGCATGGCAAATGTTAGCAGCCAGATTGCACATAATCCCATCAACGTGCTTTTATAGATATAAGGAACTGATCTTTTAAAGCTATCATTGATGGGATTTAACTTGGATTTAAAAGACTTTTCTGAGTATTTCATTTCTTTACCCTGGTATCTGGCATGCCTTTGGAGAATGAGGAATAATGAAGGTCTGTTGGTGATCTGTCCTTAGAAACTGCTGTAACTGCAGGGGGGGAGGGCTCTGGCAAACAGCAGTACATGGCCAGCAGCCCACCCTAGCCATGGTTTGATACTTCAGACTTTATAATAATAAGGAATATGACTTGTAGTTGGATTCCTGCATTGTTCACACCCCAGATATCATTTCCTCCCGCTGTAAAGAAATTACTGGTTAGTTTACTGAGACGATTGTTGGGATTCAGATGATGCTGTCTGTATGTGTAGAATCAGGGCAGTGCCTTAAGAGGCTGACGCTGTGTCGTGTCTCCTGGGCTTTGTCAACAGTAATCTGTGATGTCTGCGGCACCCTAAGGACTTCATTGGTCCACACTTTCCTTGATCTTCAAGTCTTCCAGGCTCTTGAAAAATTGCTCATCCATAAGTCAAATATTATTAAAAACTGTCAAAATTTTCCTTAAGGATCACAGATAAGTAGTGTCTCAGAGGAAGCAATGGCTTAGCTGGGCTGCCTCTGTTCAGAAATCTTCCCCTGACATTGTCAGTCAGGCTGTCATCTAGTGTCTGTTCTGCTCCTGGGAATTAAGATTACTGAAAAGAAGGTAGCAAAAAGTAACAACTGTTACTACTGTAAATACCTCAGACTTCTGTGAACCTGCCTATCTGGTACTGACCAAAGCATGTTTGGGTTTTTATCTCCTCCTTGCTGGTGCTCAAGAGTTCATATCTGTTATGGGTGATGTTTGCATGAATCTCCTGCTAGATAAGGCTAAGGTGATGTTGCATAGATTTGGGAATGCTATCGAAAGAAGGCGAAGATTATCTCTGTCTTCAGACTGTGAAAGCGTTTGGTCTCTGCCACATGCTGGCATTCTCAGCATCCTCTGAAATACCAAAATTATTTGTTCCAACAACTGCTGGGACATCTTTCCTTCTGCATTTGCATCTTGACTTTACCTTAGATCTTGCAGCTATTTCAAGCTTTCAGATATTTGGCTTCTACAACACAGTCAAGGCCAGGGAGTGAGCCATGGCCAAATACTAGACCAAAATTAATGTTAAGGAGCTGAATGTTTTAGAAGTGTATTTTGCTTTCTGTTATGTTATTTGTACTGGCTTTCTACAAAATCCCTACTTTAACTGTGACATGCTTAAAGGCAGATTAGACAAACTGAGAATAAATGAAAGTGTACTTGCTTACATCAGGAATTATTTTGACCCATTGCATGTAGTGGAGTGTAGCAGATTACAATGTTTTAGCAACTTATGTTCTCAGGAAGGTTTTTAGCTTGTTTCTTTACTGAGTATTTTTAATGCGTGCTGCTGGCAAGCTATTTGACTCGCTGCAAATTGCCTGCAAAAAAGAGTCCAGTGCATGGTACTGAATTAATTACCCTTCAAAGGCTGCTTACAGCAACATTGTCAGGAGAAAGAAATGAATGTACCTTACTAGCCTTTAGCTTAATTTCTCTGATTGAAGATTTTAATCAGAAATGTAATACAGTAAATGACATCTTCTGATAACATGACACTTGCGAATTCACAAGTTTCCTTGACAGAGTTACATGTCTGAGCCTAATGTCTCAGCCTGAGGTGCTCAGAGAACATTGGAAACTTAACACAAAAACCAGAAGTGAAAGAATAACAAATAAGTAGTAGTAGAGCAAGGCAGAACAGTGGTGGAATAATAAAATGCTTCAGAAGTAGTGAAATAATGCACCTAGAATTTTAAAGTCCTATTTATATTTTAAATTAGAGATGTCAAACAAACTGCCTCATGGCAGAGATCTGAGATCCTCTGCTACATGTGGAATGACCCATGAGGCATTTACAAAGAAATCCTACTTCTTCAATGCCCCTGCAGCCCAAGGGAATCTCTGCTTTCTCTCAAAAAGCAACTGCTCCCTCTGGAGCTGCAGATTTAGTACAGCCTGCCAGGGGACCAGAAGGATTTTTAATGCATTTGAGAAGACTAAGGCAGCTTATCAGGGACACATTCCTCCCCAGATACAAGACAGAAAATAGACGCCAGGCTTTCCAGCTCTTTCAAACTAGAGAAGACATTTTTGCACTTACACAGCTTGGACGTTATAGTTTGGCAGCCTTAGTCCAAGATTGTGCAATCTTTGCAAATAAAATGACTGTTAGAAAGGTTGTATGAGTTACTATCCGCATGAGAAATAAAAGCAGGCCAGTCACAAGTGTGTAGAATAAACCTTAGAGGCTGAGAGTGGAAGAGGGAAATACAGCACATTGAGGAGGCCTGGTGGGCTCCAGAGATTGCTCTGCTAGAATCAAGAAGAGCAGCAAGCAGTAGCAAGGTCTAAGGCCAACTCTGCCAGAAGGAGAGTGAACGCTGAAGTCAGAAAAGTGTGAAATGGTGGTTGTGTCAAAAGTGACATCACTGCAGGAAACACATTCTATCAGCTCTAAAAAAGTTCTAAAATTACCCTAAATAAGGGTCAGAACAAAGTGGGGTCTCCTGCAAGCTGCAAAGGCGCTGGGACACTGCAAGCGAGCCAGGCGCCCTCCAGAGTGCCGTCATCCCCTTCGGGAGATGGCAGGCGTTAGGGAGGAGAGGGAGCCTGCTGCAGAGCCTGTGATAAATGCAGAAATTAAAACCAATTAGGATTGAATACTGTTAATCAAAGATTTAGTAGGTGCTGGTAATTCAAGAAGATGCCAAAGAGGAAAAGACTCTTCAACTCAGAGTAGGATAATAAAAAGACAGAAAATAATGAGGTCAACATACAGGCAGGCTTAGAACACTTAAAATCTAAAAAATTGCAAAGACAGTTCAATACAGATAAACGTAGAATAATGAGGTTTGTAAGTCTTTATCACATACTGTAAATGTGTGTGGCTCATAAAATACAAAGAATACAAAAAGAATAAGAAAGTTGAAAGATAAGTCTCTGAATATTGTTTATGAATAATGAGAAACAAAGTGAGTGAGTAGAGGGAAGATAGACAACGTATGAAATAAAGAAGACTGATGAGTTGCTATCACACAAATCTGTGTGCTTGATAAAATACGAGGAAGGAGTAGAGTCAGAAGACAAGTCTTTGCAGAATGAGAAACAGTGAATGAGCAAACAGAGGAACACTAGAATAATGTACAGAATAATGATGACTCTTAGGGGACTCTCTCCCTCAAACCAGTGTACTTGGTAAATATATGGAATGCACAAATAAAGGGATTAGAAAAGGAAAGACAGGTCTGTAGATGTCAGAAAATATGAGAAAACAATAGACACTTGTAGTTTCTATTCTAACAAATCAAAAAGTAGTGGAACCTGGCACAGTCTATTGAGACATATGAGAGCTTGATTGCCTTCAGTGGAGCAACTGGTTTTGCCCACAAATAGGGCCACAACCAACTTAGGTAACGCAGAAAACTAAAAGGTGGTAAATTAGAAATCTGTTCTGCATACTGAAAGTAATGCAGCCTACTTTTCATATTCAGCTGGGTTTTTCAGCAACTTTGCTATCAGTCTGCATGCCGAGAGCCTGGAACTAGTGTGAGCCACTGTGGTGAACGGCATGCTCCCAAAGGGGTTAATTTTTACCAGTTGCATTTTCTCAGGGCGCAGTCAGCTGAGTTTGATGGTATCATAGCTATAAATCAATGTCCTGTTGAGTGGCTTTGGAGAGTGGGATCTTACAAAATGTCAGAATTCTGAGAAATTATTAGTCCAGCTTGCACATACGATTTCATTGCATCAAAATCAATTAATCTCTCAAGGCATCTTCTTTAAATTCACATATAGACTCTCACATAACTTTCATTTAAAGAGCTATTGATTTTTTCCTTTAGAATACATAGTCACTGTGCAAAGGTGGGATGTGTCTGTTGGGACAAGTACAAATTTGTAACTTGAGAGAGAAACGTTAAGAGTGTCTAAATTTATGCTTATTGTTTATATTGAGTAATTAATACCGGAAATGTTTATAGGTATTCTGGCATTCTGACCCTACATGTCTTTGTCTACATGTAAACTGTTATGAAAAGTCTTGTGGATACACTGTTCACTCTGCTATTTGAAACTACCTTTCATCTGTGCAATTGTATCACTAGATACCCAAACCCAGATTCTTTGAGCCAATGGAAGTATACTAATGTAGACCTGAGGGCGTGGGGCAAAATATGAAAGCGGTTTCAGTGGAACTGAGCTGTGTAAGCCCTTACAAAATCTCACAAGGTCTTAATCTGCACTGTGAGAGTATTTCATGTCCTATTCCTCATCTTTGATGTGACTTGTTTCCTTTATATTTCAGGTTATGAGTCTTCAAATGCATAAAAGACTAAAGCTAAGAAAAAGAGTAATTTTTTTCACAATATCCATGGCTAGCGTGAAAGTATTGGTCTTAAAGGGCAGCGTAGAGATTCAAATTACACAGTAGGAAAGACTTGCCATGAGTAAAGCACTCATACAGAAGCATTGCAGTAGGTTGCATGGTGAGGTTATGGAGTTAGACAAGCATCTGTCTGGAATAATGTAGGTATAGTTGATCTTACCTGAGGCAAAGAAATGGACAACATGAAGTCTTGTATTTCCTTTCAGCTCTCATTTTCTATGATCCGTGATTCTGTTAGCCTCCGCTTAGACCCACTTAGTTATGAGTTCGCTTTCCTGTCCAGTGAGTTTGATATGTTCTTCTGTTCTGCCATATAACCCCCTCTTTACATGTACTTTACACGTACACGTACTTTTTTTTTTTTTTAATGCTGGTAAATGGGTGCAAGTCTAACTCCTCCTAGAGGGATTTTTAAAAGGCATAATGTGTGATGTATGTTACACCTGGTTAGGCTCTCTCTGGATTTACCTATATAACTTTCCAAAGCTCAGTGAAGGCCATGTGTCTCACTGCTGCCTTATCACATTAGTTCAGCTTTTCTCTAACAGACAGTGATGCTCCATTCTTAGCACCAGAGAATTGGGTTTGGTTCTCCCCTTTCACAAATCATCACCACTAGAGCTGCAGCAAGCTAAATCATGCTATCATGAAACCTTTGCAACACTATTCAATGGCAGAACAAACGGTGTACTGAAAGATAGCTGGAAATGGAAATGTATTCATATATTCCTGATACACCAAAAATTCATAGCGAAGTCTATGTGTTTTCTTCATGAGATAATGCTTTTTCAAATCAATCTTTTGGGCTTCTTTGAATCTTCATTCAAAATCAACAGTCACGATGATTTCACGGTAGTTCTGCCTGTGTTCAGGACAGAAGTGTAGCAGAGTTTCTGAGATAATACTGTTCTCACCCTCCTTATGTGTCTCACACTGTTACCTTTGCTTGTTTCATTACAGACGTGCCTGTGTCATTCGAGGGCAGGTGGTAGCAATAGATGGGACACCTTTGGTTGGAGTGAATGTCAGTTTTCTACACCACAACGAGTATGGATATACCATCAGTCGACAAGATGGAAGGTGAGACTTTTATGTATGGCCTCTCATTGAGTTAGATTTTTACAGTTGGGGCCATCCAGCGCCTTCTGTTCATGTGCAAAATTCTCATAGACATCGCTGTTCGTAATGTGGACTGAGGATGGCATCTGGTCCTCTGTTCTGGGAGCACATCTAATTAGAGCTCTCTGTCGTAAAGAGGCCAAAAAAGAAAAGGAAGAATAAAAAAACAATAGCACCTGGAAAATTACAGTGGCATTCAAACACCTGGAGTCCAAGTGCGACTGTACTGCTGTCATGGCACCTCCAGTGAGTCTCTGTTCTGAGATGGTGTTGATGACATACTGCTTGGCATATTACTAACCTCCTTGACATTTCAGTATTTTCAGTAGTCAGGTTTTCCATAGAATTCCCTGTCTTCCCTCTTTTTTTCTGTCTTTAAGTGTGAATCTTCAAGTAGTTTATTGAGGATTCAGTAAAGTTCACTCCTTTAGCTGATCACCTGAGGCACACCCATAAAAATAAAGACAGATTCTTACCAGAGCCAGAATGATTAAACTGCTGTTCTGCAGCCAAACCTGAGCAATCCTGGCTCCCCCATTTCCCCAGCCTTTTGGGGCTGAGTTTAGTTCCTGAAAAGAGACGACTTCCTGTATGTTCTCTGTTGCACTCCAAGACTGGCCATCCATTTGCATTAGAGTCATGGTTTGCCCCTGAACTTTAGTCATATTCAATTGCTAAGGGCTCTTAAAGACTTCATCTTCCTTGACTGTGTTGTGAATGACAAGAAATTAGAAGATATCTTCAAACAGGGAAAGAAATAATTTGTTGCTGTTTGCACAGTTTTGGGGGGCATTGTCAGTTGTTAGAAGTAAAGAGCATGCATATTGATTGTCTCTTATTTTCTTGACTTTCAAATCACGCTACTGAAAGTTAGTAATTATCATTTCCTGTTTACGCTAGCCTGGATGAAGTTGTTGCATAAAGATATGCTACCTGTATTTTGCTGTGAATGTAATCGGTGTCATTTGGGAAATGTGATGAGAGATGCATAATTAAGTCTGACTTCTTATCACAGTTTGTTACCATCAAAAGCCTCCGTAATAGATGCATTCAATAATACAGAGGGTGAAGTGTCAATTTACATATTACCTTATGGTACCTGACTATAGATGTCAGAAACTCAGAGAATTGAGACTGTGTATAGCTTGCCTTCTGTGTCCCACTGCTTTGCAGCCCACATATGCCAAGGGCTCTTCGCAATAGCTCCCAGAGGAGCACCTGCCATACGTACAAGAGCTGGTTCAGTTCTCAGCACAGGTAATCAGCTTCTTTCCCAAAATCTTCATATCCTGCACAGACTGGTCTCCTGCTCAGTGTACTAAACCTTTTCCTCCTGCTACTTTCAGAAAAGGGGAAAAGGATATGTTAATAAAGAAAAGGCCTCTCCGGCTTAAGAGTTCTTTATTCTGCATGCTGTACCTGCATAGATTCTGAGTAGCATCCCTTTGGTGGGTTAGGAATTTCTTTTCATACGGACCAAAGTAACTGGATCCCCACCCTTGTTATAGATTACTTGTTAATAGTGATTCTAGTTGACAAACGAGGGAGAGTAGACAGGTAACAGTGGAGTACCGTACCTGGCTAATGATAAGTAAGGGAGAGAGCAGAAAGAGATCAAGCTTCTGCATGAATGCCAAAGTGGCATTGGAAAAATATACTGGAATGATTTCACATAGCAAATGAAAGGTTGTAATGAACAATATAAAGAGGTTTTTTGTGATGCATTGAAAGTTGTGGCAGTATGAGGATGAAAATAAAATGAAACAAAGCATTTTGTTTTGTCTTTTTCAGTTTTGACCTTGTGGCTGTTGGAGGCATCTCTGTCACTCTAGTTTTTGACAGATCTCCTTTCATATCTGAAAAAAGGACACTTTGGTTACCTTGGAATAGATTTATCATTGTAGACAAAGTTGTAATGCAAAGAACAGAGTCAGAAATACCATCTTGTGACATCAGTAGTTTTATTAGCCCAAATCCCATCGTACTCCCTTCACCCTTGACAGCGTTTGGAGGCTCCTGTCCAGAAAGAGGAACCGTTATTCCAGAGTTACAGGTAATAAAAATGCTTTCAAATTAACAGAATGTTCAGCTCCAGAAAAAATTCTAGGCAATTCTAAAAGTTACCATTCTTGACCTTTATTAATGGAACCGACATAATTATTTGGTGATATTGACAATTTGACACTGAATGTCAAGCAGATCCAACCTTTATCATTAAATTTGCATGCACAATTGCTCATATCAGTGTATTATCATAAAAGTTTTATTAAACTTTTCTGCCTAAATCATATATATTCCTGATGTGCATGCATAAATACTAGAGCACATAGATATTAGACTTATAAGGGTTTAAAAAACCTGGATTTCACTGACATAGGAAGTTGAACTTTCCATTTAAAAGTTACAGTTTCAGGCTTTCAGACTAATTTGGAGCGATGGTGTGTGGTGGGTATTCACTGGACAAGTGACACTGCCTTAACGTCTTCCTTTGTTCCTAGAAAGTTCTGGCAGTGCTGCTGTGAAGGGGATGCTACCAGATAATGACCATTTAACTGCTGGGATGTTATGCACTTCTCAGAATGACATCAGTGCAGGCTTCTTTAGCACTGCTGAGCGAAGCACTTTCCTCCTTTTTTTTTTAATTTTCTTCATTTTTTTAAGATGTTTATTTCTTCCCACCAAGTAAAAGGAGAAGATGGGGAGTGCTACTATGATTTATTATTGAAATCCTGATTTATTTATAATGATGCACAAAACCATTCCTAGGTTACAGACAAACAGCACAGCTTCACCATACATCAGTGTGAGACATTACCCAGCATGCTGTGAAGATTCCCAGGGATTTTTCATCCTTTCATATCTTCTAGTTATTTATGATGGCATCTCCAGCTATGTGTTACTCCTTGTTTTTTTTTTTTATTTTCTTTCCAAGGTAGAACAATATTAACATGCTGTTTCCAATGGGTTATATTTAAATGTCTTATTTTCTTGAGTCTCCCTTCAATATGCGTTTAGAATTGCTTTCTAATTAGCCTTGCACTTAATTATTCTGTTCTTTGGGACTTAAAAGAGATGGTGGAAGTCAAACATCCAGCAAAATACAACTACATAGATTTTAGATCATGCTAACCCCCCTAATGTTCCATATGTTATTTGAGCAGATAAACTGTAAGCCAAAGCCCTGCAGTAAGACCTCTTTTGGGTTCTCTTTTAATTTTGCTGAGGAAGCGTGGAAGATATTTTGGTGGCTACCTGTAAATATGAGTATTTCCATCCTTTTTTCTTTTAAAAGGGTTGCTACTGACAAAGGGCCCTTATCCTATATGTAGGAGCCCTCTGATTGAACTCAACGATATTTAAACATCTGGATAATGATAAACACATTATCTTGTTTCAGCTAGCTGATGACCACAGTGTTGCTTCATAGAACATAATAGGTGAAACTAATGAACATAGATTAAGAATAACTGATGCACACTAGTAAGAAAAAACTGGGTCACATTATTCCACATGAAGTATTCCTAGGTCTTTTTTAAGCAGTAAGGTACCTAAAGATGCAGTCTGCTCATAAGAGAAACTGCTCCCAGTCCCTTTGCTGGCAATGAAGGGTCCTTAGAGTGTTGATTTTTATTGTACAGGACTGGGAGATGAATAAAAAGTAACCCAGAATAGCAAGAGAAAGAGATATATCAAAATATATTAGTACATGTATATTTCTTCCTCTTTTTCTATTAAAAAATAAGAAGAGATGTCAGATGTATGACAGAGGGGGCAGCTGGGATGTCAGCAGGAAAGAGGGGACCACTGCAAGTCAGGAACAGTAAAGGGAGCAGGAATTCCCTGGCAACACTGCATTTCATATGTCCAAACGACAAGTGCTGGCAGGCCTCCAGCAGGACTGCAGCAATCCTGTGACAGTGATACTGTGGCAATATGTAAATAAAAGGGGTTTGAAAGTGAAGCAATTTATGGTTAAAGAAACAAAACAAAAAAAAAGGAAAAACTGGGGAATATAAACCAAACACAGTTTGTATTTTTTCAAGCTGTACTAATTTAACATTGTGACAGATTGGCTTGTTATTACTGCAGCGTACTAAAATCGTTGACCTTCCTGGAGGTTAACCTAACCGGAGCACAGACCAGTTTCCGGTGGCTTGTGAGTGCCTGATGGACTCATCCAAGAAGCTGCTCCCAGAAGAGCGCTTGCTCTCAGGCCATTGCGGGAGCTAGATCCCTCTCCGTAGCTCCAAGGCCCCCATCATTCAAAAGGCCAAGGCCAGGTTTTCTCCCTCCCCCACGAGCTTGCGGCCTCCGCAGTCCCTCTCATTGCTGAGGGCGTATCTTCGCTGCACCAGAGTGGGCACATCCAAGCCAGCTTTACGCCAACTGTTTCAGACAGCAGCAATGACAGCAGCGCAATGGGATTTGAGCTATACAGCACGCCCTGGGGACTTTACCTGTTAGCGAGATGAGTCTGACACCCAAGTGCTGCTTTCCTGTTCAGTGCTGCATATCCCCAGCTAGCTTGTTGTGCCATGTCTTCCTGTGCTGTGCCGTGCCCCTGCTTGCTGCAGCTTAGCTTCACTGCAAGCAGTTCTGCCCAGCAGCTGGTTTATCAGCAAGATCTATTTTCTTTCTTCGCTCTCCCTTAGTTAGGGCAGGTCCACATTACCTCCAAAGCAGGACAGTGTCTTGAAATCGTTGTGTGATACATAATGTGTGTACAGACTTAAAAAAACCTTTTGTTTAATTATATTCTAGTTAAAAGACTCATTAAGTAGACCAAATAATAAAGCCAAGGTGCAGCTGTAATGCTCATGCATATGAATATGATCACAGAGATTGTATTCGCATCTCTGGGGATAATAGTGAAGAGTTAGAGGAAGAGGTTCTTTAACAAAGTAGACCGACTGCCATCCAACAAGATGAAAAAGCAGTTTTTAGTGTTGGAGATTTTGCATTATGCCTAGCTACTGCATTGCCGAAATAAACTCACGTAAGAGCAGTGTTTTAAGTGATACCGTATTCAGATCATGATTGTGAAATGTAAAGTAAACACCTGTCATTATTAAAAATAATCATAATTTTGCACTTTTCTTGGCCATAGATATAATCATATGCTTGTTTTTATCCAAGGTGGTCCAGGAGGAAATCCCAATTCCTTCCAGCTTTGTGAAGCTTAGTTATCTCAGCAGTCGAACACCGGGGTATAAAACTTTGCTGCGCATTATTCTGACACACACTACCATCCCTCCTGGAATGACAAAAGTACATCTGATAGTTGCTGTTGAAGGACGTCTGCTCCAGAAATGGTTTCCTGCTGCAACCAATTTGGTCTACACGTTTGCCTGGAATAAGACAGATATATATGGGCAAAAGGTTTCTGGTCTGGCAGAGGCAACGGGTATGTAGAATCACCTTGATGTAAGCAGAAACACTAACACATATGAAGCCAGGAAAATTAAAATTTAATCTAAAACTTAAACTTAATATTTTGCTGCTTCATTTGCATAGTTTTCAATCAAATGCTTCTTTAACTAATTAAAAAGACTTGTATGATTTTCTAGAAACATTTATTTTCTTGTTCCTTCAACATCTTCATTCTAACTTAATCAATTTGAAAATCCCCTTTTCCCTCTGAGAGTAGTTACATGCTAATGGCATTATATTCAGCGCTCTCTATTTTTGAATGTTACTTTGAATATGACCTTTGGTGTGTCATTGTCTCTGTCATTTTTTGGCTGTGACATTTAAAATGTCATTTCCACTTAGGGTTTGCAAAATTCTAACTTTCAGGCATCCTCTCTCACTACGTTTCGTGTCCCCATGAGTTTAAACTTCTTAGTATTTTGTTTAAAGGTGTTTATGTGAAAATCATCATGTTACCTAGGCTTTCTTTACCAAGTGACACAAGCAGATGTGAGAATTGCTACTGAAATGCTGTTTGTGAAAATACATTTTATTTAGCCAGGGCATTTTTTTCATGAGTTAAATTATTTGATTTTTAAAGGGTTTGTTTTGCTTTTTAAGTCAGGGGAATTATAACAAGAAAAATTTGCAGGATCAGACTATAAAACAAGGATAAGCAAGGACTACATGGAGCCATTCATCCATGCAAGGCGTGCTGTCTCGTTCCATATAGCGCAACGCTGTTCTGAGGGGCAGCCAGAAACTCTGTTCAGTGCCCGTTGTGTTGGCCGTACAGACTATGTTGGCCTGCAGACAGTGAAAAGGTGCCTTTCAGGCTTCTCAGGATCCTACAAGTCCCCATATATCTAGTACTTCACTGTGTTATCATGTGCACTCAGGTAGTTTGTGAGGCAGCTGTGGGGAGAGGAGATGGGTGAGGGAAGGAATATATCGCTTCCACAGTCACTTCTACTTGGAGAGTGGTGCATACGTAGTCACTGGTGTCAGCAAAGGATAATGTTATAGTCAAAAATATGGAGTATAACTTACATCATGCAATGCACAAAGGAATATATCAAAAAATAAGGAGCGTATTCTAAGGCTGTGGTTCCACAATCAATTTAAAGAGATACTACTGCAGGCTGCTGCCAGAAGGGACGTTCCCACGTTCCCTCCTTCTCCCCTGAGCCACCACTCACATTCATTTGATCATGAAATGAGCCAAATCAGGAACAAACTCAGCTGAAAAGTGAAGCAACCAGAAAATAAGTGATAAATTTTAGGCTTCATTAGTTTCCTGATCTGCTATGAATGCTAGTGCAGAAGTGCAGGTCTACACATTTCAGCTGTAGCTCACACTTTAGATTGGTCTGAAGCAATCAAAACTCCAACCTTAGCCCAGGCTTTCCTGAGTTGATCTATCGCATGTGCACCTGATTCATCACATCAGCCTTTTCTGGCTCCTCCGTCTCACAAAACCTCTGTGAGGGTGTGAAATCTGGCCTTAACCGATTGCAAGTATCGATTCCTGCAAGTGTCTTGCAGTGCAGGAAGGTATTAAATGAGTCATTGGTTCAACTTACATGTACTTGTGCAAGTGCAGAAATGGAAACCCATTCAGATGTGCCCACTGGTGCATCTACACGTGCCGTCTGTGCAGGTTCATGCTTCGCATGTTAGCACTCACATATGTAGCTCCCTCTGGATCATTTAAGAGCTTTTCCATGACCATGAAATCCAGTGCATATCTGGACTTTATAACCAAATTAAATCAAATACATACCTAGCTTCTTATAAAATGGTGCATCCATTACCTAAATCTCAAATTAAAAATAGATGAGAGTCATGTTTAAATATGAATAAAACCTATACAATAGTGCTGGGTAACAACTTTTAATTATTTAATTGGTGCTTAATTTTTTTAATTTACTAAAGGTTTAGTTTAATTATGCTTCTTGCAAAATAGAAGCAAAAATCTTTATATTTAAGTGCATTGTTAGCATGGTTTGTTACACTCCAATAGAGATGTATTTAATTTGACAGTGTAGCATTCGGGGACCTTTCTCTGCATCCGTTATATGAATTTTGTCAAAATTATTTCCTCTGCCTGTATATTACCAATATTTAATACTGCATTCTGTTCAGATTTCATTTTAATTACATTAAACTGCAGCAGGTTGAGGTCCTGGCAACTCAGGAATATAACCATCTGGCTTTAGTTTTATAAATACTGTAAGCATCTCTATTTTTCTTCAGGGTTATCAACAGCAATGATCACACAACCCATTACAGAAAAGAAGGCTTTCTGAGCATGCTTGCACACACAAGAGGTGCTGTTCAAATTTGTTGGAGAAATGTTTGCTAATGTGTGTTTATTCCACAAGTCTCTAGCAGAGAGGCCATTTTCTCTTCTCCAAGTAACAGCAGAGATGATAAAGTAGCCTTTTTTTGTTCTGAATAAAAACAACATGAGGATGTTGCCACATAAAACCTGTGCGGTGAAGTTTACGCGCTCTTGGGAGTTAACATAGCTTAAGGGAAGATTTCAGTGGAAATCTCAGTAACTGCCCCGGGACCCTCCGTGGATGTCAGGGTTATTCCTGGGAGCCCTGGCTTCCCACACGGCAGGACGCAGCGGCATGTGAGCGCTGATCGTTCTGGACAGGGTATGAACCAACCCTCAAACATTATGCTCTTAAGTCTTCGCAGTTTATTAGTTTACTTGTTATTTTAGCTTAGTTCATTACGGTTATTGGTCAAAGAAGATGCTGGTAAGTACAAATACTTCAGGAGAGAATGAGGTAGAGATTACGTCCAGTTTAATCATGTCTTTGATTTCTTACCTGTATTTTGCAACAGTATCAGGAGAAACAGCAGCAGCCCGTGATTTATGATATGCTAGCTCAATAAACAGTTTAATCTTAATTCTTCTAAATAATTATATGAAAAGAGTAGATTTTGGTGCACAATAAATCATCTTTTGAAATCCATTTTGAGGCTGCAGCTGTACTTGCTGGTTATTACTTTCCAAAAACATAGTTACTACTGCTCTGCTCTTTCATTCCTTCATGCAGTGAAATCCCAGCCGCTTCCCAAATGGGCTGCTGTCTGTGAGCGAGTTTGCCCAGAAAGTGCCACCCCACAAGGAGTTAAGCTGACTGAGATCGTGTCATTTTGCTTATGAGATTGCAGCCTCCTGCAAAGCCTGCCAGAAACAAAATACATATTTTTCAAGTGGCAGCGCAGTCACTTGGTTGACTTTGTAGTTGTTATGCTTCACCCTGATGCCTGCGTGCGCAAAGCAGTTGTGAGTGAGGAGATTTTCATGGATGGCATGTCGGTACCTCCACCGAAGAGGTTCAGGAGATCCTGCTTGAAGATGACACAGATGCTCCTTTGGGCACACAGAAATTCTTTGCTGTGCAGAATAGACTCTTTTCCTAAATATGTGTATGTATATGTAGAAACAAGTTTGTAAACACAGGCCAAGTGAGCGTATGTCCGAGCGTCCCTTACTGACGAGAAGGGACAGAAAGGCAGCTGCGCGCAGGGTCAGCGCGAGCAGGAGCAGTGCACTTGTGAGAGAGGGGGCAGCAGTCTCTGGAGAGCATTTGGCAGCTGAGAAACGTCGGATACAGGCAGGGAATAGCAGCAGCTTTGTGGTGTTAGCTACGTCCTAGGAACCGTGCCAGCAGGCAGGCTCTCCGTGGGGCAGGCTGACCGCGCAGCTGCCTAGGAGCGCTGCTGGTTGTGGTCGCAGGAGCTCCTTCGGCTAAGTCAACTGGACAAAGTGGCTGCTGGGCACTCAGAATAACCACTAAAACCTATGAAGTTTTAATAAACATACCGTAGGCACAGTACCTGAGGAGATGTGTTTTTAGGAGTCAGAGTTCAGCTGCAAAACCAGGTTCTTTCTGCGAAAATGATGAAGCAGCTCTGCTAAGCGAAGTCGCTGTTGGCAACAGCTTTCGCTTTGCCATAATATTTATCTTACAAACACAAATGCTCCCTGCTATAGCTGGCCAAAATATTTTGATTGCATCCTGTAATGGAATTTTGATGGAATTAAAACTATTTATGGTTCAGGTAAAAAGTAAATAAAACTGCTAGATGGACAAAGTGAGAGGAAAATACTGAAAATGTCAGAAGACTACATTTCTTAAAATACTTCTGTATTTCATCTTCATATATATTTAAAGATGTTTTTATTTCTTAAAGGCTGAAATATTTCAGCGTTTCCTAGATCAAACTTTTGGGACTTGATTTCAAAATAACGTTCTTCGTTTAGGACTGAATTCCACTGAAATGTAAAAAGGTTAACTAGAGGAGAAAAGTAACTAAATATAAAGAAAATATATTGGTTGGAGTGAGTCATTTTGGAGTTACCAAAAATTAAATTTTGAAGAATTGTTTGTTTCATTGAAATACTAATGGGAAGTATTTTCGGTCAGCTTGAGCCAATTATCCCCTGAAGAACTCCACTGCTAGGGAAAATCAAGATTTACAGCAAGTGCATTGGCCAGCTGTAAGGGGGAGGCATGTGACATGCAAGCTTGCTGACAGATTTTTTAT
This sequence comes from Dromaius novaehollandiae, assembly GCF_036370855.1. Classification (NCBI taxonomy): domain Eukaryota; kingdom Metazoa; phylum Chordata; class Aves; order Casuariiformes; family Dromaiidae; genus Dromaius; species Dromaius novaehollandiae. The sequence continues at coordinate 8,442,386 of NC_088108.1, forward strand.
TTAATTCTAGAAATTTTCAGCTGGCAATCCATTTCTTCCCAACCACAGTTCTTACAATTACAACAAGACCTTTAGGATAAAGATCACGAAGCTTCAAAATTATCCAGTCTGTGCGAATTTAGAAGTGATATTGTCAGGCTTAACAAACAAACAAAAACAGTTTCAGTTTCAATGCAGAATTTTTCTGTTTAAGCTGTTATTCAGGTAGTTAGTAGAAATGCAATAAACAATTAAGTCAGAGGTCACTGGAGGGGATTTATATTCATAAGACAATCCATAATTGATACTGCGGGAAATACTCTGCTTTGAAACTGTAGTAACCGGAGCTTTCACAAGATACTAATCTCTTAAACTCTGTAAATACCCTCCCCCATTAGCAATCAGGCAGAAGATAATTAGTGGCATCATTACCTGACAGGTGGATATTGAAACCTAGAATGAAAAATTACCCTGTAGTTCACAGAGAAAAGCTAGACTGATATATCTTTAATTATTTGTTTGCAGTGTCTGTGGGATATGAATATGAAACGTGTCCCGATTTTATTCTGTGGGAGAAAAGAACCGTAATCCTTCAAGGCTTTGAGATGGATGCTTCAAACCTGGGAGGCTGGTCTATAAACAAACACCACGTGCTGAATCCACAAAGCGGTAAGTCCTTCCTTCTCTCACTGGCCATGTGGAAGAGAAACAAATTTTAAAAGAATTAATTGTTCAGATTTTCAGTATTACACTTTATAATGTTTAATCCTTTTTGTTTGAATATGTCCCCTTGTTTATTGAGACCTGGACTGTAAATGCCATCTGAAGGGATATTCTTAATATTCTGGCTCATTTTGGTCATTTGGATGGGCAAAGGGCACACTAATTCGGGATTAGAAACTTTCATCCCCACACTGTTGGTATCGCAGCGCTAAATTTGAAGTCAGTTTATAGTGTGTCATATTCTCAGTGAAGTGTCTACATCCCTAATACAACCCATAGCTAACATCTGTTAATAGTGTTGTCGGCAGTCACAGAAAGACACCAAATGTGTCCGAAAGCAGGAAAGCGGAGCGTGAGGCAGCGCGGCCGGCCCCGCGAGCAGCCTGGCAGGCAGGGCCTTGGCAGCTGCCCCCCAGCGCTGTCCAAGGCATTAAAAAAATCTGTAAGTCCTTGTGCTGTTCTAACAGTAACCCTGTGTACAGATTCCTCAGGCATGGAGACTTTCATCTGTTTTCTCATTGCTCTTATTTTATTCTTGGGTTTTTCATTGCTTAACACCTAAAATCAGGAATTACTCTTAGTGAGATTAATTTATTAAACCAATACTTGTATATAAATTATGGTAACCGGAAAAATATAATTTAGCAGATAAACAGATATCTTACTTCCCTGGGGAAGAGAAACTTAGGGTCATATTTCAGCACATACACATCAGGATAGTATTGGATTCGGTAAAGTTCTCTCAATTTGCTCCAGCTGAGAGTCTGTCCACTAAAATCTATTTCCATCTGCAAACTTCTGTAATGGAGATCCATGCACAGATGTATAGCTGTGAGGTTTTTTGCAAGTTCTGCTGTTGAATGCACAACTACAGTATAAATATTCCAAATACAAAAGGTCAGATTTAGTTTGTAAATTATCTGGATTTCTGTTTTGATTTAAAATAGTTTGACATTTTAAACAGCCGTTCTTTCATACCCTGTCTTACTGGTTTGTATAGATTGTCTCTTTTAAATGCCAGCTATTGACATTTAACACAAAGAGAAATCTGACCTCAGCCAGCTCAGCCCCCAACTGTGAGCCCCATAGTCTCCTCCTTAGTGCCAATTTGCCACTTGCATAGTTTAATTTCCAGACTAAATTGCTGGCAGTAACTCCAATTTATATGACTATCCACTAACTGCAGTGGTTACTACTATAATTCACCCCATAGGCACTGATGTGTTTTGAGATTTTATAAAATACACAATTATAATCTGAGCAGGGCTAAATCACTGCTTTACTGAACGTGGGCTATGTGGTGACAAACTGTTCCCTGGCCGTTTTCAGCTGTGTGGCCCAAACTTTCCGGAAATGCCGGCGAGTGCCGACGGGAACGGGGCACGTCTCCTCCCCGAAAGTGCGAGGCCTGGGCCTGCTGCCCTGGCCCTGGGCGCAGATGGTCCTCTGATCATTACAGGTTTTGGCCATGCACATCTGGCTTATGTATAGGACCAGAAAAATAATGACCACGTGAAGTACGCACCTAACAAAGTAGCCTGTAGTCTCGTGTTAAGCAACAAACCAAATAATCAACTGTGTCAGTCAAAAGGATAAAAATAACTAGTACATTTCTGCTCTTCTCAAGAGACTAGGGAACCGCTCTTCAATTTCAGATATGCAAAAATGTACTTTTAAATAAGGACCAAATTGTGATTCAGACTTAGAACTGTACGTTTCAGACTTACCTCCACACCACTGTGAGTGGAATGGAAAGCATGAGTAGCCTTCTCAAGCATGATATATTGAAATTTTCATTTTTAATTAAAGCATTCCCTCTGTACATATGAAGAGCTGCATATTTTAGAAGCATGAAATTTACACCCATTTTGAAATACTGTCATTGGATTAACTACAGAAATAGCACTGGAATATAATACAAGTATATTTCTAAAAATTCTCCACTGCAAATTACAGTTTTCTTTTCAGACTAAAACTAAAACCATTCTGTTTGCTGAGTTAACTGTTCGTGAAGAGCTTATGTTTAACTTCTACCAGTAAACCTTCTCTTGCAGCGGATGTGCTGCTGTGTGTGCTCTCCTCCTCTCAGACAAGGTGTATATGCTTCCTTCCCTGCCCATAAAGGCCTTTCATTTTAGAGACGTTAGAAAATAAATTCAATCACACAATAGAAAAGTTGTGAAAATAAATAGATGCAGTTACACAGAACTGCATTTCATAGCACAGTCTAAGCTCTGGAGGTACATATATTGATATGTAGAAACTATACAAAGTAAAAACCATATTCTATTGGTGGATTAAGTACCTAGAACAAAACAAACAAACTGATTCCAGTAGACTGGATGTGAAAAAGCTGTGTGTGATTCCCACACGGTTGTCATTGGAAGCTCAAGCTTTTTGGATGAATACATTTTTGCACCAATAAGAATGTAATGTTACCGAAGATAATGGATCACACTGTGTTCTCAGCTGTACTAAACTGTTCTTTTTCCACTTTCTTCCCCCACTCCGGAGGTTTGTTCACTTACAGTTTGTGACATGATTCTCATTTAATGTTTCCCAGCACAAAGGTTTGGTCAGTTTAGAAGATCTTCACAGCGTTTCACGTAATCAAGTAGAGGACACATACCATAAATGCTTGTGCCCGTATAGAGTCCTTTTAAAGGCCCAGATAGCTCATGAATACAAACAAATACGCTATTAATCATTTTCAGAGTATTCTTTGAATTAGATTTTTCTCTGATTGTCAAATGTATTGATTTCATTTTTATTTGAGGGAAGGAGGAGTAATTTTAAAGGGACTTTATGGTAATTGTAGCCCCAATCCAACCCAGCGCTGACTTAAATTAAAGAAGCAACTTGCGAGCCTGGGATTGAGCACATGCTTATCTTTATTGAGAGCAAAACGTATTCTCCAGAGCCCTAATTATTTACTGGCATTTCTACGAGGCAGTTGAAAGATTACCTTCACGTTGGTAATTTCAGCCAAAAGGCAGCATCTTCATTTAGTGGTATTTTTATCTGGTAGGTAAGGGAGGAAGTGGCCGTTAATTATGCTGGCATATTTCCAAGATGCTTTTTTATGCCAGCGTTCAGCTCCAAAGAAATATATGTATTCTGTCCTTTGCCGTTCAGGAATAAATTTAAAAGAATAGATTTCCCTTTGAAAAAATAATGACAACACCCTGTAACTTTCAAGGCGAATGTTAGTTTCAGACTTACCTGAAGCCACAAAGCAAATTTGGTAGACAAAGTACACATACACGTCTGTCGCACTCCGAGAAAATGCTCGAGTGTCCCCGTGTGTCCGGGCTGCAGTACCGAGCCTCTGCTCGTTCCCAGGTTGGAGGTGGGAGCCCTCCAGCCTGTAGCTCTGCTGCACGCGCAGCCCTCCGGGGCCGACGCTCAGCTCGCACTTGAGCTGGGGAGGAGCGTTTTGCTGAGGGCGCCGGGGTGGCTTCGTTACCGGCACAACGTGCCTCAGCCGGGAACCCCGTCCGCCGACAGGGGCGAGCTGCCAGCGCTTCACGCAGCAAGCGCCTGCGCAACCCTCTGTGGGCTAAAGTGATGGAGCGACAGCAAAAGCAATGAAATTCCTGAAAATAATACCTGCAGCAGCTTTGCTGTTCATGTCAGGAGCAAAAATGAAGCGCTGTGGCGTCAGGCAGTGGAAGTGTGAGTAAGCAGCTGAAACGTGCTCTAACGGCGGCGACAAAGGCGGCTTTCAGCGTGATCATTTTTTGCAAAAGCTGCGTATTGTACAATACAAAGGGGTTTTCTGCTCCCATTTTTGTTGTTCAAGCTCTAGCTAGGCAGGCTGATTTCGGTACATGGAAGGTACAGTGTGTCATATAAAGACAAGCCATCTACTGGGGCACTGCGATCAGAAAGTCATTCCCTTGTGTTTATTGCTTTTATCGTGCCACTTTTTTGATAAAGTACTGGGCTTTCTAATGGAAATAAGAGATTTTGGAAGTGTAGTCTGAAAGGATACCTATCTTCCTTACAAAAATAGCTAAGTTTTGTAATAACATGTCATTTTGAAGGTAATTGCTACCTATATTGCCACATTGTTATTTAAAAAAACCTACAGATACCTCCTTGAAAAAAATGTTTGTATTGGTCTTGATATTACCAGCCTGGTAATTGGAAAGAGTTTCAGCAATGTATCCTGCAGAACAGTGCTGAAATATTCACACATTGGAAAGTTGTTTTACACTTTATGGCAGAACTTAACGTATCCTTACTGGTAAGAAATACACTTGTGCCTCAGAATTACTCCTCCACTTTTAACTTGGCTGTGCTGCGTCGGCACCCTTTTTATATACCATGAAGGACTTGCATTTAAATCTGAATATTGATTTTGTACTGCCACTCAGTGCTCTTTCCTGAAAAATGCATAGTAGTCCTGCTATTAATCTCCTTTAATTAAATATTCAAACTGCCTAAGAAATTCCTCTGCTACCTAATAAAAATTTATGAATAAAATGAATATTAAAGTAGTAATCCCCAAGAAATCAGATAGCACTGCAATTAACAGTCAATTTGTTAGAGCATTAACCAACCATGAGTTCTCTTCATGATGTTGGCTTTTAAAATAGCCACTAACCACTAATCGACAAAATGGTGATGATGAAACTTGGGACTGCATGAAATTGGGAGAGATTAGGGGAACTCTGTGGTGCAGTCTTTAAAAGGTCTGATTGTTCATTGCTGTTTTGCTAATACGCTTTCCGACAGGAACGCAAAATCCAAAGATAAACTGCAGAGTAGTTTAACTGCTATGTGCACGTTTTTACTGCCTCCTCTGTGATTTTTGTTTGCTTTCTCGTAGGGATCGTGCACAAAGGCAATGGGGAGAACATGTTCATCTCCCAGCAGCCGCCGGTCATCTCGACTGTGATGGGTAACGGGCACCAGCGAAGCGTCTCCTGCTCCACCTGCAACGGGCTCGCGCTCAACAGCAAACTCTTTGCCCCCGTTGCTCTTGCTTCGGGTCCCGATGGCAGTGTGTATATCGGTGACTTCAATTTTGTCAGACGGGTCTTCCCCTCGGGGAATTCTATTGGCATCTTAGAGCTAAGGTAAAAAAAAAAAAAAAAAAAAAAAGGAAAAAGAAAAACTTTCCCTAACTGGTGGTCATTATCCTGGTGAAAACTACAGTGAGCCTTTTTTTTTCCTAATGTGACTTAGAGAAGCAGCCACATTTAGTTGCCTAGTGACAGTGTGGCTCACTGACTGTCAAACAAACTCATCTGAAAACTTAGGCTTACTTTAAAGTGATCAGTTAAAAAGGGCATTACCACCCACCTTAAATGGCCTTTAGAACAGGTTTTGCATAACGAATTTCTACAAAGTGCAAAATTAAAAGAGCTGATTTTTCTTCCTATGGCTTTTTTGTAAATTTATTTTTTCAGAAATTAGTTAAAATCTTCCATGAAGTATATTTTTTAAGAATAAAAGAATAATTCAAGAGCGAATATATACAGATCATGTCAGATGATGGTATTGTGGCTGAAGGTGGACCTACCATGTTTAAACTTAATATAATTAAATTGTTCCTCATGTGTAACAGAAGAGTATGGTTGGGTTTAAGCAGACAGGAACGACCCAGGCATTGCAGACTCCCCTGTAATTATGGCTTAGGCTTGGGATTCGCTCTTGGAGTTGCAGGGGAAGGCATGAATGATTCTGGACACTGATACACCAAACTTGTATTTACTTCAAACCCATAAATCTCTAACTAGTTAATGTTACTGGCAATGAGATTGCATGCTGTTCATTCAGGATGAACTTGAAAATGCACAGGTGGTGGAAAGGAAACAGTGAATTTTGAGGGGAAGAAGTGATACTGAGTGATTGAATAAGCAATGTTTTGATATTGGTAGATAGCTCCATAAGCAGTTTACAAAGAATATAGCTGCATTAACTGATACTGATTACTGTTTCTTTTCTTTTTTTTTTTTTTTTTTTTTTAATCCTGAACTGATCTGACTTGTTAGGAATAGAGATACAAGACACAGGTGAGTAAAACACAGTAGCAGTGGCATGTGAACTGCGTGGATTTAAGGAAACAGTCTTACAAAAGCCCTTTTAGAAGTCTGGATATGGAAGAAACTGTGAATTTAGTAAATGTTAATCAAATTCACTTTTATTTATCATAAAGAAGGTTTGATGTGTTCCGTTTGAAGGGACGAAGTCAGTCTCTAAAAATCAGTTTGCTGATCACAGGTCGAGAGGTTTCAGCCTGAAGGCTGGGTATGCTCTTCATAGCTGTCGTATTCATTTCACGTGATCACAGATATAGCCGCCCAAGGAAACTGGAGTTTTAGCAACTGAGAAACAAGCAAATTAAAAGAAAGCCTTTAGAGTCACCCACGAGGGGCCTGGGGCTTGGCAGTGCCCAGGCAGGGGAAAGTGTGCCTCCTGCCCCGGTTGCAGGTGGCACGTGGGGTCCGGAGCAGGGCACACAGCTGAGGCCAGCGGTCACAGCTCAGTCCTCGCTCCTTCTCTCTAATAGCAAAAGCAAGTTGCTTCTGCCCTTTTCATTTAACATTTTGATATTGCAGTGTAAGGATTTCTTTAAAACAATGAATATTGGGTGGTAGGCTGCAAAGGATGGTAAGGGAGTTACAAGAATCAATCTGCAGAAATGGCGTTGCAGGCATTGCACCAAGCCGCTCGGCATCCTCTGAGACAATCTTCTTAGCATTTCAATATAGAAGTGAGATCAATAAAGCAGCACTAGCTCAACCTAAGTTGATGGCTGCCTGGGATAGTAGGAAACAGTGTGTGGACTGAATGCACATTTTGAGGCCTGAGAGCACTGGTCGGAGTTAGTTGGTTTAGCCACAATAATGCTATGGAATGCCACAGGTTATTTGCCAGCTCATTGATAAAAGATGTCACATTTCATATATTTTAAAATGAAAGCTTAGTTAAAAAAGATAATAATAATAATTCCTAGTTGATAAGTGTAAGCTCCATATTTTAACTGAAGGATCATTTCCCTTTGCCTGTATGTTAAATTGATGAAAAGACACAAATTGAACGTATTTGCTCTGTAATGCATTCAGAGTGTTAATCAGGTTTGTAATTTAGACGTTTCTTTTGTATATCTGTTCACTAGAACAAGTTCCTAGTTTCTTTAGAGGAGCTTAAACCTTAGTTAAATCAAGCTGTGAGATTTTTTCATACTCAAGTGCCCCAGACCTATTAATTAGAATAATAATTAACTCTATCCCAAACTATCTATATTATGTTCAAGTTAAGTGAAGCAGTCTGTGGTAAATTGGAGGATGTCACTTGAAGGTGATGCAGTCATTGAGGTTATGGAGAAGTACTCATCAGTCCCACTGTACACCATATATTCTGTTAAGCTGGTGAAGGCCACAGCCATGCTGAGATGAATACGGGTTTATGCCTGTCCCAGAGATTTCCAGCAAGCTCAAATAAGCATGTGGGAGCAACAACTGAATGTTGTTGGAGGCAATAGAAGTCAGGCTTTTGACAATGCAAGCAGGAAAAGGCTTCCAAATTGAAGCCCTCAACGCAGCGTTTAGTCTCCAAAAGAATGGGGGAAAAATTATTCTTTTTTCAGGAAAAAAGGAAATGCGAAATGCTGTGTAGAAAAGAATAGCGTTTGAAGACCAGGAAAGACACAAAAAGCCACTGATCTTATATTTGACTTTTTAAATCAACTCATCCAGTTTAATTTTCTAAACTTTCCTGTCATTGAGATTTTAATAAAAAATAACAAAGCTGTTTGATAACTGATGAAATGGAAAGTAGGCTTTGAAGTTTGAGTAAAAATTGAACTAAGTGAAAGTAATAACTTGTTCTGGAAGGAATCATTGTAAGTACCAGTCTACTTGACGCAGTTTTTAACAGGCTAATTTAAATAGGCCCAGATTTAGATTTGATTGCAAACTTTCCCGAAGGTTAGGAGTATTTGATTTTGTTCCATTTTTGCTGATACTTTTTAGATTTAAACCTCTTAGTATTCAAGGCTTCGAGCAAAGATAACGTCAAGAGTTTTCTAAAAGCCAGTGCATTAAACATAATGACAAAGACGACAGAAGATGTGTGTATGAGGGGGGTATATAAAGACCCCTGGTCCTCTGTAGTTTCTGCATGATGGAGAGTGCATTTATTTAACATCTACAATTTCTGGAATTCTCCTTGCAACTTTTCCCACAACAGTATTTTATTGAAAAATCATCTTTTGGTTAGCCAGTCTCTTCTGAGCTTGCTGCAGAGAGCACAAATGATTCTTAAAGCTTTTAACAAACAAAACTTTGTAGTAATGGTGATATGTAATTCAGGATTAATTGCCTTTACTTCATCCTCTTACTCATTTTCATCTTACCAAGGTCCTCTCTCATACACTATATTTCCTTGCCCTGGGTTTCACATCTGTTCCGTCACTGTGGGAATATCTCATTCCTTGTATTTTACATTTCTGGTTTTTATAAAAAACTTATGATGAAGGTCAGCATTAAGCTAGCTTAGCTTGTGGCCCAGTCCTCAGAGATGGTGAGTAGTTTCTGCCCCTTTTTGGACAGGGAATGAGAATTGAGAGAAACTGGCCCAAGCTCTGTCACATTTATCATGGCACAGCTTTGACGTAGTCTCTCACAAATAGAAATATGAGATTTCAGCTGATCATCTGTTAGAGCTTTCTTAGCAATATATAGAGTACCGAGTTGTGATTGCTAAACTAAAAGAGATACTGATAAGTATTTTTAAATTGGTTTGTAATATTGCTCAGTAAGGTGGAACTGTCTAATAGATGATTAATGAAGCTTAGCATCTCCCTCATCCAAGCAAAAGTTTCAAACTTAAGGAGGCTCCATTAACCTTCAATCTAATCAGTAAAAAAAAAAAAAAAAAAAAAAAAAAAGAAGAAGAAAAGTCTTTGTCATTTCAGACATTACATATCTCTTCTGGAGTCTTGAACAATTCACCACTTATACTTCACGTAGATTCCTTTTTTCCCAATGTATTGTGGCACGAAAACCTGGGCATGCAGAAAGAGCTGTACATAGAGCATTGTCAAATCCACCATTTAAACAAAACTGACAGAATCAAGGGAAATAAATCTCTTTTCCTAACTTTGTTACAACACTTGCATGTTAGTTAGTTGTAAAAACGTTCTAAAATTTCTTCTTAGCCAAGTGTGATTTTCACAGCCTTTCTAATCTGTCTAACATAATACTTGAGAGCACATTTGTGTGGGGAAATTCCATATAAAGTTACAGGAAATATGGGAAGGTCAGTGTCTAATGCAGCTCTCTGCCTGAGAGCAGAAACACTGCAGCGACAACAATCCTGTCCGGGAGCTTTGGCCCCCTGACAAGCGGTGGCTAACAGCACGATGGTGCCTGTGCTCATCTCCCACCATTTCAGTAAAAGTCTGCATAATCTAAAGGATCTAAGCCCATCTGCATTTTTATTTTGTTTTATAATCAGAACCACTGCAATCTCACAAGGTTCAGCACAACTGTGTGGCATGCCATGCTCTTAGACAATTTCCTGAACCTAAATTAACTTTGCACTCAAAAAGAAACCCAAAGTCTTACTGCTTAATAACATGCAGCCCAGTTCCCTGATTAGAATTTATGATCCTCACCATTTAATTAACATATGTAAATATTTTTTAAATAACATTTTATAACCTCAATAAGGCACTTCAGTGCATGAATTATGGTGCATTAATTCATGCCTAGTCGCACTGACAGTACTTGGCCTTCTGCCTCGCTCCTGACAACACAGTAGGCTTGAATTAAGGCACCATGTTTCACACCTTCATATTTCCTAAGATTTAAAAACAGATAAAAATAACCAGGAGTAGGTATTTGTGCCCCTGCAGAAGAGTCTGTGATTCTCTCTGCTGTAAGTCATAGATTGGTTTCTCGGTGTCAGGAGTACTAGGACTTAGTGGATATAGAAAAATGACCTTGCTTTGGAAAATAATAGTTAAAACTATGCTGAAATCACTCCAGTTAGCTTTATACTAGTTGGCTTGGTGCTGATGGCAGGCTACCTCCGGCAATAGCACTCTTTGCATAAGCTAGCTCCCTAACATGTAGCTGGCAATCTGGTCAGGCTTTATAGCTAGTCCTCATTCCTTCCTTCTCATCCATGGTACTTGAATGAGCTAATTTAAAGCCGATCTCACTTACGCCTCTGTCTCTCTCCAAATAACTGAACAGACGTGTCTTTCAGATCAGTAAGAGAATACAATCGTTGTATTACCGCGAACGGAGATTATAAGGAAAAACAACTAGTTAACTTTGATGCTGTTTTCTTCTGTTTTAGTACAAGTCCTGCACATAAATATTACTTGGCTATTGACCCAGTGTCAGAATCCCTTTACTTGTCGGATACAAACACCAGGAAAGTCTACAAAGCAAAATCTCTCATTGAAACGAAGGACCTGGCCAAGAACGTGGACGTGGTGGCCGGCACGGGTGATCAGTGCCTGCCGTTTGACCAGAGTCACTGCGGCGATGGCGGGAAGGCATCCGAGGCCTCGCTCAACAGTCCGAGAGGTAGGAGAAGAACCTGCCCACAGCACACAGTGGTAGTCTTCTGTCAGGTCCTTGCCTTGCTTAGAAACCCAGATGCAATTGGATATACAAAAAGGGGTCTGAGCTGACATGTGATTCAATCTTTAAGTGAACTAAATCACTTCACAAAGCTCACTCATGTATTTGATACAGGCGATCCTTTATGAGGGAGTAGCGTGAGCAGCACACTACAGCTAGTGTCCTCTGAAATGCTGTCTTTTCTTGTGTGGCAACACTCCTCTTTAATTACCGTTCTGTTACAGAATGGAAGCATTTAATTATGTTTAACTTTGAAGCAAATAACGTGGGTGTGAAGTCCATTTTGAGACTTAATGCATTCAGGTGACTCCTGTAATGCTAGTGGAGCTTACGCATACATATTAAGTCAGTGTTCTTAAATTAGAGAGCCAGCAAAATTGAGTTTATTTGGAAATCTATAGTTTGTCCTTCCTCATTAAATACACTTTGCAAAGTGTCAACATCTCATGTACTCCAAGTGAAATGAGTGTTTTGATGCAACCCTGCTTTTAGAATACCTCCTGTATTGTCACGGGCAAAATGCATGTGCAGTCTTGAATCCCCAAGAGCGCCGCAATTAATCCACTTGCAGCGTGCTTTAGAGCTATGATAAAGTCTCTGGACTTGATCCTCTAATGAAGCTGTTCGCCCTCAACTCCCACTGAAATCACTGGGACCACAGGGTACTCAGCATCTCTGATGGCCAAGCTCTAAGTGGGCTTTTAGCATGCTCCCCCTGTAGCGAACTGCTTACTCCTAATGACTAGCTCTAAGGGAGAGTTTTGATTATTTTTCGTGAGCTAATAAAGGAAGGCTGTATATCAGTAGGAAATTAGAATGTATATCCAGACAGAAACGTTTCTAAGACAAGCAAATAATCCTGTTCTAAGGCTTAGCAAGAGACACATTGTAATTATAGATAGAGTGACTTTAACGTGTCTTTAATGATAGAAGGTAAGTGCAAGGTAAGTACAAATAAATGTTAATCTTCAGTCAGCTAATTAATGTAATGCATCAATTCTAAAAATAGTAGAAAACAAGGGTTTTCAGATCCTTTAGCAGAAAAAAAAATCAATGTATTATTGCTGATTACAATTGATTATATCTAATTACACCACAATTAGTTGTTCCATCTTCTTTTCTTATTGGGGAAGTATGGTGAATATCTGTAATATGCTCTCTACTTTAAAAATACCCATGCATAGCTGGCTTCCTCAATAGAAAGTTCTAGTCACAAAGAAATTAACAGCAATAAAAATAAAATTCATCAGTTCTGGGGCAGCCAGCAAAAGTTAGTAAAATCTACTGTAGTGGACAATGGCTCATATATTGGCAGATAGTGGCTCCCAGCTGGTTTTGAATTAAGCACCTGCTCTAAATTACAACAGTTTACCTTGAAATTGTTTCTGTTGCATTTGTTATGCTTTGGATTTTAGATTTTAATCTCAGGAAGTTATGGACTGCCCCACTGCATATTTGCACAGGGCCTAGCCTGGTACAGCGTCAACATGTAGTCACCATCACACGATGAACAGTTAGTTGTGTATTATCATAATGGTCTTATAAGTGTGCTACATTATCTTCCTCTTAACTGCAAGAAGTTGAATAACCTTGAAAGCAGTCAGAAGTGCTTGCCTAGTACCAGTAAATTTATTATATATAAGGAAACCTAAAAGTTTCATGTAGTTCAATACAGTTTGGTGATTATTTTGATCACTTATTTTGCTTGTTATCAGAATCATTACTAAGTCACAAGATATCAGGTCACATTTCTACTGAAATTGCATTCAAACAGTGTTTGCAAAATCTTTTTTCTGGAAAACAGGAAATACAGATAAAATTTTTGGTGAGTGCACAGACTCACCAACATCTTGTCCACGTTTAAACATACTTGGGCACAAAGCAACAAAACATTATGTATCATCTGACCACAGGAACAAATGAATCATTTCTAATTTATTCTAATCCTTCAGGGTATTTGCAACACAAAAAACATGTGCCTGATAATGCAGATGATAGAATTGCTCAATGACCAGACAAGATTTTAGCATTTATTTTTTAATCTGATGTAGAGAAACTTTAGCTCTGGGTTTTTTTTTATCTACCTTTTTATTTTTGTCCTCAATATTCATTCTTTTGCAGTAAATGAAAAAGGTAACAGATTTAGCTGTTTTACTTGGGAGAAAGGTAGTATCTGGAAAAGAATTCAGTTTAGTCACTGTCTGACCTTGGTTATTTGTGGCTTAAGTTACATTTTCACTGTAGCTTTGAATATAGGCTTATCTCTATGACTCAGTTTATCCATTTATAAAACTGATAAGCAATACCTACTGTGTAACAGTGATTTGAAACTTAATACTGTTTGATAACATTCCTCAAATGTATGGGAATAAGTGGAAATTCACATATTCTTTTTTAATTTACTTTTCTGAGTGAAAGTTGCTTCAAATACTTTTTTGACTTTTCTGAACTCACACTGATTATTCTACTTCAGTAGGCATCCAAGTACTTTTTGTAGAGTTCTAGAATACTTTTTAATCACTTAAGGCTTTCATAAACTTTTACTTCTCTGTATCTTTATTTGGCATGACCGTCTTTACCTAATCACCAAGAATTGAGTGCCTGACAATAAAACATAGTAAAGTCACACTAGTCAATTACCATTCCATCTACTTTCCTCAACTTTTATTTTGCTGGTGATTCACAAGCTGTGTAGCTTTGTTCAGTCTGTTCCCACTCCTCTATGAAGGAGCGAAGAAGAAGGAAGGGGCTTACTGGACATTAATCTTGCACAATTGTATGTGTTTGAGCTGACTTTGAAATATGCTTTTAAACATGCATGGGTGATGTAGTTGAAACTTGAACTTCAATATATTATTTTTACTGCAACTTTCTTTAATTCTGTAGAGAACTCAGACTAATGAGTCATGTAATAGATGACCAAGTGCTTAAGCAGAATGTGAAATGATACAAGGTGGGGACATAAAATAAGATCTGTGACAAGCTGAACACATTTATTACACAAGAAGATATTGAAAATGAAGAAGTGACTACACAAGATATTAATCACTGACTGAATTCCCATCTCTTGAACTTTACCAAGTAACAGATTTTAATTTGGGGGTGGAGGGTTCTGTTTGGTGAGTTTGGGAATTTTTTTGTAAAAATATTCTGGCACAGCTAGTCAGCAGCTGTACCGCTTGAATAATCTGGACTAATACTTGCAACAAGGCACTAAGGGACAGCATCTTGATTTTTACTAGGTAAGTCACTGAATACTGGAGGAGTAAGAAGCACTAAAATGTACAGAAATACCTGGGAGTTGTTCCACTTAGCACTTGCAAAGCCAATGCCTGGATCAAAGGTATTAAGCACTCACCCTGCTCCTCTGAAGTCAGTGGGCTTTAGACATGTAAATGCCTTTGACTTTTCAAGCTTAACTGACAGAGGCAGTGGGAGTCTGAGACAATCAAGTTACCACGTTTTGCTGAGCTGCCGTATCTCTCAGTAAGTATGCCAAGTAAAGTGACGTAGATTAATGTCTGATTTGAATTACCTTGTATTTGTCACAGCCTCAGAGCATCCACCCTGGATGGCTATTGTGGAACAGCAAACTAAGTAACTTAATAAAACACTAAGTCTCTCCTATGTTTGAATGCTAGTTTTCAAAGGTGACCTGCAGCATTTAGAAGTGTAAGCACTAGATCCAAAGATTTGGGCATCCCAGGTACGGCAGTGCCTGCTTTTTGACTCCTGGGTCCAGACCAGGCTCTTGAGCTGGGAAATAGATGCACAGACTGTCTTTGCAAGTTGTACAGAGAGTTACTGCTTCAGAAGACATTAAAAACTGCACAGCGAGTACAGACTATTTAAATGCAGTGCGGTGACCCCACTACAGATGCAGTGACCTCAGGGTAAGCACCAGGGAAATGCAGAAGGTTGGAATGAGTTCTAAGTCCCATGCATAAAGATGCCTTATTCACAGCCGCAGCAAAGTACCTTTTTTCACTCTGATCCATGGCCATGAACTAGCAACACAAATGAAAGCTTAAATTAAAAATCAATCCTGCAGTGTACTTTTATTCATTTTGCTTGAAATTATTTTACTAAGGCAATGCTAGAAAAAAAATCACTGTTTGAAAAAGGTGATACCCCCCAACCAGTAGCTTACATCCCGAAATAATCAGTCTTGTTGCTCACCATCTGCAGCGCTACTTTCTAAAGTAAATAAAGCTGTAAGAACAACTGCTCAGATTAAACCTTTACATTTGTCATATGACAGTAGCCCATTTAAGGTCTGCTTCTGCTCAGCTAAAAGATTCCTATTAGCTTCGGTAAGATTCAGACTCAATTCTTAATATAGCATTTTGTGAAGACCCCCTTTTCATGGCTAATTAGTCACTAAGATTTATTCAGCAGTCTCTGCCATTTTACAAATCTGTAAGAGCTGTTGAAACCTTCTATACAGTCCAAAAAGAAAAGCAGAAGGGAGCAGGATGCTCAGTATCAACATGCAAAGTAAGAAGCAGCCATAAAGCAAGGTGATTTTCAAACTTGTATCATTGCATTCAATTTCATGATGTGAGCGTCATAAAATAAAAAATTCAGCTCTTTCCATTTTTGATTCACCAATGTGCATTCCTTATTTTTTCATCAGTGATTTTAGTTACTTAGGATTTCAGAAGTCTGTGAATCTTGTAGAAGTCTTTTTTAATGAAAACTTTTTGCAAAGCAAGTTTTCCTAAATTTCATCCAACCTTCATCTGAATGCGTAAGAAAGTTACTTTTCTGCTAAACACTGTCAGCAATAAGTGTGACCCCAGTCATGGTGTCTCAAACTGGAAACGGGATGTTTTCATTCAGAATGAGTACTTAAAATAATGCTGTTCTCACCAGCACTGCTGTTAGGCATTTCCAAAGAGAACGACACTCAAGTGCAAATACTGAAGTCATTCCAGCTAACAAAAAATAGTTGAACATTTTGCTGCCAGTACTGAGAAAGTAATGAAGATGACAAAGATCACAAAGCAACAGAATGCAAATCATTTGAATCATATTTGGAGTGGTGTATTATGGTAACCTATAAATAACTAATTGCATAAAATTGCTTTAGTAGTTTCTAGATGGCAGCTTTAATTAAAAGCACCAGAGACATTGAGAAGTTTAGAAATGGATGGCATGTAATTTGCCCTTTTACCAACCATAAAATGGTAATTAACCAATTTGATTCACTTCTTCCTATTAAAAGTTTTATGAGACTAGCAAGTTCCTTCTAAATACAGTTTTTCTTCAGCAGAAGGTAGCACATTCTCTTTTATCAGTCCTCACCAGTAGTTTTAGATGTTCATGTACAAAATCTTCAGAAGTTTAGTTAGAAGTTTTCAATGTAAAAAGCTCATTTGCAGTTTTTAACTGGGCAAAAAGTGTCAAGTAGAATTTCCAGAAGTGGACATTATAATAGCTCTTGCTGTTGTTCATCGATGTGTTTGAGGAGGATTTGTTCACAAAAATATTGTCTTCGAATGCAATGTGGGCTATGCTATGAAAAAGAAAGATAAAATATCTCAATAGGGAACTTGCTTTATTAATTTTAATCCATATTTTGTAATTTAATTACAAATCTACCGTAAGCTTAGCTCCATTAACATTGCAAGGCCAAGATTTCTAGACTGAAAATAAAGGTCAGCTGCATAATACTCACATCTGTTTTGAAATTACACCTATGTTAGTTTCGCACAGAAATGAGCAGTTTGCTTTCAAAGTGTTACTTGCATTGATAATTGTGTACGTATGTGCACTAAGGGAGATCTATCAAAAGAGTTAACCCTTTTACCAGACTCGCACCCCAGGGCATAGCACAGGAGAGGTTACTCCATCTGCCATCTGTGTTTGCCGTGGCTGTATCCAGCCTGTCTGCTAGCTACTATTTTGCACAGAAAAGTTGCAAAGAGCAAGACTTTTTTTGCAAAGCCTTTCTAGTGATGATAGGCAGTAGCCAATGTATGAATGCACTAGCAGCATTTTTGATGTTGGTTGGCAGAATTAAAATGGAACTGATTAACAGATCTGTAATGATAAATAAATACTGTTCTAAGACGTCCGAGCATAAAACCACTGGAGATGGAAGTTAGCAAGAGCTCCTGTTTTACATTCAGGTCCGTACAATCTAGTCCCATGTAAGACAGTTCCAGTGACTAAACATGACTAAAGCAGTCCTTCAGGACAAGATGTTACTCAGAAAAACAGATTGTGCTCAGCCTTTGAGTCAAAGGATACGACCAGTTCTCGCACAGGAGGACTTAGTCTGTATTCAGACATCCGTGTTAGAGTAGGGATCTCAGCTATCCAAGCAACAGAGGTGTGTCATGTGGGCAATAAGCCACATTTGTGCCCAGAGACCGTGTCGGTGAGGCATACAGTTCAGTGCTACGGTCCCATAGGAAGCCAGAATGAGGCCCTAAGGCAAACTACATTTTACTCTCTGTGCAAAGAAAAGAAGATATGTAAAAATGAGCTTTTTCACTCAGTCAAGGAGTGAGCAGTATTCATACTTAGAGCAATTTATGCTTACAGTGGCACTTGGGAAGTACATGGTTCCTCCCCAACTTCCTAAGTGATTAAAGAGCAGCTGAAGTGCTGTGTGGGCTTCTCTTCTGTATCACACTGTACGTCACGAAAGGATTAAAAATAAGCTCTTGGAGTACAGATTATGTGAAGCATCATGCAAGTTGTGACAGGAGCATTAATGAGTCCAACATCTAATAATGAATAAATTGGGACAGTTTAGCCACAGATCTGTATTTTGTTTTTCAGTGCTGTGTTATCAGTAGGGCATTTGTCAACAAGATTTAAATGCATAAGTACTTTTTTTCCAACAGGTAAACTGGTGTTATTTTGGTTTAAGTTAAAAACTAAGAAAAGGATGGGTTTTTTCTGAGTGAAGTAGCTCCACAGGAATAAGCATTGGATGCAGTGGTTGTGTTGAACATGTATAAACTGGTGCTCGAAACTTGGCTTCTAAGGAAGTGCCAGGAATTTGTTATCTTTAGTACCGATACCACGGACATGGTCCTGTGCATGTTACTACACTGGTGTACGTACTTCCCCTGCACGTAGATTGCCTTACTGTGATGGTTGTAGGCCGGAAAAGCACACTCTCAACGTTAAAGGATCTTTGGTTTTCTTATACAGGCAGTATTTGAAATCCATTCAGCAGCACAGCTGAGTAGCTGTATTTCACTGCTGCATGATTTTGGACTTTTATATAATGGATGGTTCGCAGCCAATACGGCCATCTGCTCGCGGGGAAATTGCGTGAGCCTGGAGCCGCGCGTGCCGTGGGGATAGGTGGTGGCGTCGCGTTGCCCGCGACGTGGCTCCCGCCCGGGCTGCGCAGGGGCTCCTCTCCGGGTGCACCGCAGCCCCCTCCCCGCCACCCAGGGGGCTTCCTTGCTTCAGCCTGTGACCTAGGCTGGGAAGTAAGTGAAATCCCACCTAACAGCTCCACAGTGTAACATCGGTAGGGTTAAAAGCACCCCAACAGGCAGTCGTACCTGCACCCAGCAGTGATCACGTGAGGCAGTCCTTGCTCCTTACGCCTTCAGGGCCACAGCAGTCCGAGTGCCTTTTTCTCCGGAATAGGAGGCTTTCGGAGACTCCCACCAAAACAGAGAGAGGCAGGAGCTGCAGAGGCTTTTGTCACAACCCATCACTCATCCGAGAAGAAACCCCGGCACGATTTCCTAGCAGCTTTTCCATTTTCTACTCCATTTGCATGTTCTGGGCTCCACGGTGTCCCTGCTCTGGTGGTTGGTAGGGCCCAGGCCGGAGGTGGTGGGACCCCCAAAATCCCGGCGCGAGGGCAGAAGGTGCCTGGGGCCCCGGGCTCCACGTGCTCCGGGGCCCGAGCTGGGGTGCTGGAGTCAGCCCAGCCCTGCTGCTTTCTTGAAGGGCTGATGTGTCCATGCACAGCGGCCAGTTCAAACCCTCCCCATACCAAACAGCAGGTAATACCTTGGCCCTTTGGGCATTGTTGCTGGGGAAAGCTGCCGGCCTCCCAGCAGCCGATCACGGTAAAGGCACCGGCCTTTCCGCCGGTGGTGCATTTTGCTGGCTTCTGCCACGGGCATTCCCTTGGGAGGAGCATTTGCAAAAAGCCTGTCAGATTGGTGTGTTAATTACTTGTTGACATGGTTATTAAGACTGGATTTCTTTTTTTGCTTCAGTTGGGTTTTAGGGTGGTTGTTTTTGCAGCTTGTTTGCATCCAGAGATTTTGCAGTTCACTGCCCATGTAGTCTCAGTTTCTGAGCAGGCTGAAAGTCTGACCGGTAGCCCTAACTCTCACCTTGTGTGTG
The DNA here is from genome assembly GCF_036370855.1 of Dromaius novaehollandiae. NCBI lineage: Eukaryota > Metazoa > Chordata > Aves > Casuariiformes > Dromaiidae > Dromaius > Dromaius novaehollandiae. The sequence goes on from NC_088108.1 coordinate 8,462,032, forward strand.
TGTGTGCCAGACAGACAGGCGTGCAGTCCCTTCCCGACAGCTGGGGCACACAGTTCGTGCCCTCGGTACCAGAGCTGCCCCTTTGGTTCCTGGACGCGCTCTGCACCTCAGCTCCCCGTCAGCCATTCCAGCCGTTCGGGTTTGTAGCTTGACCGCGTAGAAGCACGTGGCGGACGGGAGCTGCCAGGCTGTGTGTGAAGTGTCTGCCTGCACCGTCACTCTCTAATTAGAGAGTAAAGATCCTCTGAGAGCGCCGCGTGGAGGGATCATCCTCGGGGAGCTCCCGCACCCCGGGACCGTCGCCCCCCCGCTGACGTCTGCCTTCTGCGTTTCGGTGGGGAGCCGTCTCAGGCGATGCACCTATGTGTCCTGTGTCCTAAGGCATTTAAGCAGTCCTTGGGCACTTTCTGTCCAAAATGGAGGACGTGACAGGACAGTGAATACCGGTCTTTTAACTGCAGTTTACAGCCAGGCGAATACACCAAATTGCTAATTTCAAAGTACTAATTTCAATTACCAGCACTATCCCAATAGCCTGAGGACTGAACGCGGTAGGAGAGTTAGACACTAAAAAGTTAACTACTGTGGCCTTTGGATTTTTTTTTTCTTTTTTTTATGGTGATACCCTCGGACCTCGGAGAGCTGCCTAAATGTCATACACAGTGAAAAGGTGCCTCCGAATGGGAGCTGAAGCAGCTGGGGATGTTACGAGAGGGCATGTCTAAAAGCCTGTACCCTTCACAGCCGTACTCGGCGCTTCCGCTGGGTGTTAGTGCTCTAAGAGAAACCGTGTTGTGCTCAAGCGTCTGTAATTGCCAGGCGTATCCAGCTCCCAGGCGGAGGGTGTCTTCGGGCCCCGGGACACTGCCCCGTCCCTAGCCCCTGGGGACTGGCGTGCTCCCTGTCAGCGCTGCCTGTCCTCCCCCTGCTGCATGCCCCGGCTGCCCCCATATATTTAAAGAAAGATTAAAGACATGCAACAAGGCGGTGGAGGGGGATTGGGTTTTTTCTTTTCGTTTTTTCTTAATGGCTCATGGAAGTGCTGTATGGTTTTCCAAGCTGGCATGCAAGCAAGCATTTTGTAAACTCGGCATACACACAGCCTTCAGTTGTGCTAAATGCAGGGGACAAAAATCAAGAGCCATATAAGCCACTGTCCAAACCATCTGTTCAAGTCCTCTGCCTTTCGTTTCTATGTAGCAGAACATAAATTCATTATTAAAAGAGCTTGGCTGTGCGCAGCAGATGCTATAATTGCAAAGTTATGCAATTTTAAATGGGAAATTATGAAGTAGTTTAAAGCAAGAAATTGAACGGTTTGGGTAGAAAGTGTTTTACAAACCCAACTTGAATAGAAGTGCTCTTCTAGCTATTTTCAACATTTCAGGAAAAAAAGACTGTACTTACATTTCGTGCAATACAGAAAAGTCTAACAAAGCAGGAGTGCAGGAAGACCTGGGGGGGAAGCGTTAGGCTGGGACGGAGCAGGGCTGGGCGCACATCGTGGCGCGGCTCCACGGACACGGCCAACGCGAGACAGCAAGCGCTCTCCTGGCTCTGCGCCTCAGCTCCCCCACTGAAATAAAGAAGAACATGAACTGCCCCTTGCCTAGCCCTCCTAGTTTGCTTTGGCGTCTGTCCCTGCGTTGCAAAGCAGTGCAGTGTAGTGGTGCTAGAGCTATTGCAGGTACCAGAAGGGAGAGAGCCACGTTAGCTCATGCTGCAGTATGCTGAAGCCCTCTGTTGCTGGGGAACTAGCCTGTTTCTGGTACATGACCATGTGTTTTGGGGAACACTGCACTGCAAGACGTTCAATAGTACGCTATTCCTTGGGACCAGACAATTCATATAGATAACCTCTTCCACAAAAAGGATCTCTGTGGCTTTTCGTGGGTGCTTCCTACTTGCCCTTGTGCTCTGATAATGCACACAGTATAGTATTATAAGAATTTTGCTTCTGCATGGGAATTAAGAAAGTGAAAATGAAGACAAATCAGCTATAAGGTAAGTTTTAGAGAAGCTAGTCTTGCCCACTGTCTGTGATGAAGGACATGGTGCAAAGTTATTGAAGAGCGTAATTCTATGAATATATGTTACAAGCACGTATGCTGCTTTATTCTGTGTCTTATGTCTCTGTAGGTCAGAGACACTCTGATATCTGGATAATGTTTTTCCATATACAATTGTATAAGCTTCAAATAAGTAATAGAGAAAATCGACTCATACTTTTTTTAATCATCAGATTTTCAGAATCTAAGAAGAGAGTAAACATTTTAAGGTCATGCTTTCCAATCTAGATAATATCAGTGCTAACTTTTTTTTTTAACCTTTCCTCTCATCCAGGTATCACTGTAGATAAGCACGGATTTATTTACTTCGTTGATGGTACCATGATTCGGAAAATTGATGAGAATGGTGTGATCACAACAATAATAGGTTCAAATGGCCTCACATCAACCCAGCCGTTGAGCTGTGACTCTGGGATGGACATCACTCAGGTAGACACCTGCTGTTCATGCGTTGTCACTGTTTTACACCTTATGGAGACAAATAACTTAGTCTCCCCTACAAAAATTAGGTATCAGGATATGCTGGATGAATCAGGTAATTCTGTACTGCACATTTTATAGACACGTTTTCAAGAGCAGCGGTGATTTGTGCTACACATGGATCTTCCATTCAAATAATTATTGTAAGGTATAGCATATAAATGCAGAAGCATGCTTTTGATTTTATACAGGAGATTGCATATGAATGTTTAGAGGAGCTTATAAAATGAATACAGAGTATGTCTAAACTGCCTTAGAAAGTTACTTGCTACTTTGAAATGTATCTTTTAAACGATGAGAAGTTTATAGCACTTTTCTTTGGTCCAGCATTCCGACTGATTTGCTTGAACCACTAAATGGAAAAGATATATATTCTGTTGACATCTAAGCCTCTGTTCTAAATCCTGGAGGATTATTTAGTAAGTTTGAATTAGTTTCAATTAAAAAAGAAGTGATGAGATTGCTTGGCCGTAAATCCTGTAAATGACAACAAAACAGTGGTGCTGTACAGAAGCTACTGCATTTCAGTACATTTCTCAAAGTGTTTTTCAGTTATTATTATAGGAATATTTCTTATTCCACAAGCAGTGTAAAAGAAATTGGGCTAAAAAACACTTTTTGCCTCTCCAGTTTTTGGTAAAAAAGATAAACAGATAAACGTGAAGAAACACAAATGGTACTCCTGACTAGTCAGTGAACAACACTTAGATACCACAAGGAAGGGATTAGTGTTTGCCAATAAATACTTGAATTAGTCAGCTTCAAAATGGGGGAAAAGCTGTATTTAAAAAAACTTGAGACATTCAAGTAACATCGTAAAGATATATTATGGAATGCATAAGATAATAACCAGAATGCAGTTGATTTCACATTTCTTTTTTTTCCTTTCCCCCCCTTCCTGAGTTGTTCTGTTAAGAGCTTGTATGCAGAATTTGAGTAGTAGCAGCAGGTTACTGTGATCCTGTAGTCATGTACACAGAGAATATGGGATTGATATTTTGGCTAGTTTGTAACAGATTTCATGGGGGCAGTCAATGGAATCTGATGCCAGAGTCACCAAAGGAGTTGGGATTTATTGCCACTACAATCAAAATAGAAAAACATATCCTCGTTCCACTTCGTATGTCACTGCACAGTCAGTTTTTTCAAATGCAAAAAAATTCTGGTCCGCTAGAAATTCAGTATTCCATGTAAATGGAACAGGATCAACTGACTTTCGTGAGTTAAATCCAAGTTTAAGCTAGCCTAGTAAATGTCTTAAGCTCATATTGCTCTGGACACCTCGGCTTCTGCTTTGTCACCTCTTGTAGGGTACCGCGTCCCGCAGAGGGCGTGCACGACCCCACTAAAACGACCAGCGCTCCTCAGCAGCCGCTCGGCCCCACTGCTGCACAGCAGCTGGCACGAGTGACGCTTCATGGAATTTAATGCTGCCTGAAGCACATTTTACTTATTTCTTGGATACATATAACAACCGCCTGGAGCATCCGTAACCAGATTAGAGATCTCCGAGGTGTAGGGAATGGTGCCAGGTGCAATATCTGTTCCCTGCCTGCCTTCTCCTTGTGATCTGCATTTAGGGCTGTGCACATAATTGCTTCACTGGCCACGTAATGAGGGAGTGTGTGTTTGTGTGCAAATTTTTGCTCATTTTCTGTATGAAATGAAAAAAATACCCACATTTTGTGTCCAAACAAAATGTCTCAGTAATCTGAAATTTGATGTTTCTTTTTTTTTTTTCCTTTTTTAAAAAAACGGAAATATACTTTAGCGAATAAATTGTGGCAAGGGGGTTAGCAAATGTGGAAGCAAAATGATTTTATTTTTAAAATGAGAAGTTACAAAGTTAAACTTTTGGGAGGCCCTAAAATTCTATTATTTGGTGAGCTGTCTAATTGCCAGAAAGAACAGGTCTAGTTTACCTTACTCTACAATATAATTGCAATGCATGGAGGAAGGGCCTCCACAAAATCATAGATAACAGAAAGCATGTTGTAGAGCAAATACTTCTCCATGTTGTTCTCAGGGCATCGGCATTTTGATGGGGTAGTGCTGCCTTTTCACAGAGGCAGAAAGGAACTGTTTTCTTCCGTGAATAAAGCCAACACCATGCTTGCATGCTACAGGAATCTCTTGCTGCACATTTCGTAAAATTTTGCAGATGTTTCAACATTCTCGGAAGTCAAGATATGTTCTTACTGCATAGATTGGGATTATTTTGAGATAAATATTCTAAACCAATAAATATTCTAAACAACATAATAAATGATGGCATATAAAGGACCCCTAGAAAGTAGCCAAGCAAACTAATTACTTTTTTTTTAATTGAAATTAATTCAATCTTGCTAAATAATTGTCTGTCAGTGATTGGTGAAGTCACATTATTGGCAGTCTGCAATACCAAAGTATATACAGCTTCTTGAAGCATTTCCAGCTTTATAGATTTGTTGGGGTGGGGGACTAAGCAAACTGTCATATGGAAATTTTTCACAAAATCCAGGATTTTGAGTATTTTCACATAGCATGGAAGAACACAGACCCTAAATAAATGCCCAGAACAAAGATTCTGAAAGGTAGCTATATCGAATTCGGTTGATAGTCTTCTTTCGAAAGCTGTTGCTGATAACCAGAAAACTATGAAGTAGTCATATCCCATGGAAGTAAATGATGTTAATCTGAAATTATAGAAAAATAACAAAATGATATTTTTACTTGGTCCAAAACAATGTCTATCCTTGCAAGTCTGCTGAGAGTATTCCAGAATGGCATAAATATAAATGAAAGATGAATTTGGCCCATCTCCACTTGAATTGTTTTTTGGCTAAGTCACAAATAGCATTTACGTCAAGAGAATGTGGGTTGCTCACAAATTGCATGTTTAGAAGAACTTATGAAATACGTTAATAAAATCAATTCTAAAAGCGAAATTTGCTCTGACAATAAAATCAACGACTTGCTCAAAATCAATATTTCTTGATTTACAGAAATACAAAAATGTACTCCTGAAGTAAACACATAGAATAACTGCCCATTGCAAATACTACTATAAATGACAAGCTTTCACTTTAAGGCATTCACTTTAATATATGAGTTGATTATGAAAGGGTTTAATCATTTATTCCAATATCAGTTTGACAGAAACACTTCATATTAATCATTCTGTACTTGTTATTCACTGCCTTCTCGTTCTTAACCATGCAATAGTATTCTGCATTCATAAAGGAGGAAAAAAGGACAGCTGGGGCTGAGAAGATTATTTGTTGTGGCAAATAAACCACCAAGCTCTGACTAATTACTTTGCTCTCATACTTGACTGTGAGGATGTTAATCTGAATTTAGAAGGGAAAGGACATTACACTGAGGTATTTATATGGTGTGCTGGTCTTCTCTGTGCTATGTCTGCATGTACAAAACTTGGAAGACTTTTTCTTCTCACTGCAGTGCAAGTCAAGTGATTTTAGTGTTCTTCAACTAGTTAATAAGGAGGAAATATAAAGAAAATTGTTCTTCAGAGCCTAATTTATGAACACACACACACACACACATTCAGCACTCACCATAGGTGCCATGATTTTAGCAGACACCTACGTTAAGGTCAGCTCTCCCGTACTTCCTTTGTGATACCCTGACTACTAGCTTGTGAACAAGTGCTGAATTTTAAAGGCAAAACATTTTCCAGGATTGGCAAATAGGGGGCTGTGATATTCATTTGAGCTGTGAGTTTGAATACTGACCACGCTAGTATACAGCACCTAGTCTCTCTGTGCCTGACTGTTCAGAGGAGTGCCCATACTGCTTGCTTCTTGGTGTCTTCTGGGACTGGGTCCCATTCTTCATCTCTTCTGCAGAAGTTTTTCTGTTGTATGTTAAGTACATGAATAATAAACCCATGCTGAACCGGTTACACTGCTGCATCTGAGCTGAAGGCCCCATAAATTGAGCTAATTGATCTTATGGTTGTAATATTTCCTTCTATCAAATTGAGGCCCAGCTGAAGAGAACATAGCATTTCCTGCTGCATTACCTGCCTTCCCAGTACCCTTTGGATAGGAAGAGTACGTAGGTATCTAAACCAGGGACATGAAATTTGGCCTAAGATATTTGACTGTCTCCTTAAATTACTGCACTACAGGCTATTCTCTATTCATCAGCAGAGACATGCTGGGTCACATCCCCGATCGCAGGACCTCCCGGTTGCCTGCCACAGTGGACAGCGCTGAGGAAGGAGACTGGGATGGAGAGGGACAGAAGGAGAAGAGAGGGGGTTCTTGTTCTGCTTCGCTGCCGGATAGATTTATGCTTGATTCTGGTCGATACCAAAGGCATCTCTAGGTCTTTTTTTCTCAAATGCACACAATCTCATGGTGCTTGCTGCATCTCTAGGGGAAATAGAATTTTTTTAGCCCAGTTACTGCTTGCAAACAAGAGCACATCACCTGTTTGAGTATGTCTGTCTGTCTGTTGGTATTCTTTTCCTCCCAGTAAATTGAAATCTTTGGCCAATTCCCACCAAATTTGTCAGAGGAACACCAGTCTTCACAGTAATTAAATTCCTGCAAGTTCCATAAAAAATCTTAATCCAGTTAGAGGGGACAGATCTAAAGTGCCTTTTTGAAAGGAAGTATTGCAGCATGAGCTAACTTTTATTAAACTCCTGAGATTCCACACAGGATCTAATAAATGCCCTGTTCACAGAAAAGGCTTCATTTGGTGCTTGGACCCTATTAAACTCCCAAGTCAGTCAGCCATGCGACGGAAGTCCTTAGGAAGCCAGACTTCATTAGATCCAGTGTTCATAGAAGTAATATTGACATTGTGGGAGGTTTTGTGAGACAGTAAAAACACTTCCAGCTCAGCTTGAGCGATAAGCTTCATTTCGCTTCTGCCTCCATTGCTGTGGCAAAAACTGAGGAGAAAATTAGCAGCTATTTCTACCATCTCGCAATTTCATCCTATATCTTTCCTCCCATGAGAAATATGTAGGCTGAATTTCCACCACTGTGAACCGTAAGTCATTTATAGCTGTGCAAATGTTAGCATTTAGTATTTGGGAAGAGTTTAAACCAATCTGGAGCACAGTTCCCGCGAATGCACAGACTAAACATTTGCAATGCAACAGCAAATGCGTCCCGAGAGCCTTCTCTTCGCCCATAACCATGGCCTTGTTCTTGTACTGATGTCAATTCCACGAGGCACGACTCTGTGCCAGAGCAATAGCTCCTGACTGATTGATAGTGTTAATAACTGTCACTGCTGTGTTCCAAAATGAAAGGTCTGATTTGAAGACTTTTTCTTGACATTTGCACTTCATCAGCCTTTGTTCGGCAGTTCTCCACGTGAGGGATCCATCTATATTGTGTTGCTTCACATAAACTTCAGTGATGCTGCAGAATGTTTTGCTCCCTCATAAAAAATGTGACAATTTTAGTTATGTAGTCAATTTGCTTGCGTAGGTCAAATTATAAGACACATTTCTAGAATGAGATTTTAAGGGGAGTGTCTAGACAGGGACCCATCCTTTGCAAGAATACAGTGTCCTGGACAGCCTGCTGTGAATGATTGGTGTGGAGGAGAGGAGAGAGAGCAAAACAGTAATTCTGCTGATGACCTACTTGAAATACTGAAGTGAGAGACAGAATGCTGGAATCAGGAGTAAAGATGAGTGAATTGATTTAAAATATAGTTTTTATCTCAAAAATGCAAACATTGATGTTGCTCCCGCAGTCACAAGTGCTGCAGGCGTTCCCCAGCAGTGTCTGCGACGGCACAGTATGTTTAGATGGGATTTTGAAAGCCTGTTGAGCAGAACAAAAGGCTCACGGGACACCGTGACCTCACTTGAAAGCAACAGCGAAGGTTTGCTTGACAGAATAAACAAAGCATAAATGTAACTTTAACTGAGTACATTTGGAGGCAGTAAAGGAAAATGTGGAAGACAAGCTTGATCTAATGAAGGGGTGAGGAATGGGGGGAGCCACTGACAGTGTAAAAACAAAATTGTTTCTAGAGCAGAGTACTTTAAGCCAGCATGAGAGTAGTTATCACAAAGCAACTGCAGGGTTACACGGAGCCAATTAATTCGTTAGTGTTGCAGGCTGAAGGAGGACACTAGCCATTTAGGTGCTTCCTTGCATGCCCAGCAGTATATACTGCACTCTTGTAAGAGCAGAGAGCACAAAATGCTTTCTCATTGATTTATTTTAACACCAGGCATTTAATATTCTAATTGCATCTACCTGCCATGAAAAAGCAACAACTTTATTTTCACTGTAGCAAGGTGTGGTAAGACTACCCCTGCTGCTGATTACTTTTAGGCTCCTACATGTGTGAGGCTTTTGGTACACTGTTCTACCTATGTGTAATTAATGCATCCTAAATATTCCAAATCCCTGAACCATTTTTTGTAGTGCTTTGCAGAAACACAATTGTTACATGTATTCTTGAAAACAGTGAACAAAAAGATGCAAAAAAAGGGAAATGATGATATTTAGGTCCTTGATTTTTTGTGATCTTTCTTTGTAGGATACTTTCAGAGTTTTTTATTTTCTTTTTAAAAAAGGATTATTATTACTCTCTTTTTCTAATTTGTGGTGTATGAAGGAGCCCAGAAAAGATGTTGTTTTTTCCAATATAAAGTTCTCTAGTTCTTTTTACTCTGCTGCTTAATTTTCCCTGGCTATTTTTGCCACAATTGCAGAGCAGCTAACCAGAGGTGGAGTTGTGGCCCCAGCAAAATCAGTGCCTGTGTTGCCCCTGACTTCAGTGGAGCTAGGGCTTCGCGCCGGTTGCTTTCGCAAGCTTAGTTGAAAGGGTAGTGGGTGGCAAGTGTGTAGCAAGGAGCAATTGTATCGTAAGACAATGTTCTGAAAAATACTTATGGAAAATGGACAAAATTTGGTAAGGAACAGAGGTTTTATCAAGGTGTTTTCAAACCTTTGTAAAAATGAGTCCCCTTCCTAAATTAACTGAGAGTTAGTCTTTGGAACCATAAACATATATGAAATAATTCCAGTCATAACAGCATCTGCAGGAAAAAGCAATCACTAGGCTCCATACTTTGAAGCAAAACCAAGCTGATTGCCTTTTTTAAGAAGGATCTTCAGGTAGAAGATAAAACAATCCTTTTTCCAGGCTGGAGGAAAGGTTAAGTAGCCTCCCTCTAACAGGAACTGAGAGAAAAGAGGCTCAGAGGATTAGGACCTCAGGTGGAAAAGAATCTGTGAGAACTCATGAATCAAAATTGTATATGTGTAATGTGATTTTTAGAATATCAAACAGAAAGCATGATGGTTTCATCACAGCTAATCTGTATTCTAATCAAATTATCCTAGCACTGAATTTGAAATATTAGTCATAGTAACGAGATACAGTTTGGTGAAGTCACACTGCAATTTTTTCCTCAAAGTCCCAAGTGATATTTTTCTGCTGGTCACCTGCAAAGCAGCAATTTGTTTCAATTATCTGCCATAAATAATGCATTATTACTGAGTAAGATGCTATATACATTTTAATCAAATCTCTCAGCAATTGCATCCTTTTCTTGTGGCAGCGAGGAATGCTAGGAGCTCCATGTGATCCATGTGGAAGAGGAGGAGAATGGGCAGACCTCTCCTCATAATTTTTCCAGCTTGTAGAGAACAGATTTTTCCCTCACACCTAGTGGAAGACATTTAGGTCTTTGGGAGCAGGTAGTTCTGTGGAGCAGTTTCCTCAGTATAAAGCTCCTGTGCTGCTTTTGGGCAAAAACGATTTGTTCTTGTTAGTCAGGAAAGAGCTCTGCGAGTTCTAACTAGAGAGACTCAACCAAAGTCTCATTTGATGTTGTTGTTAAACTGTGTAAATGAAAGGAATAGTCACTTACCCGGTCGCCTCACTTTTTATTCCTTATGCACATGTAGCCTTTGATTATTTCTCTCATTTAAATACTGTTTCAGTATGATGGAGTCTAGCTGGTGAGTTATTTGTGGCAGAGGCCTTGTGTCTGCAGTGCTGAATTACGCTGTTGTAAATTTTAGCGTAGCTCTGCCACATTGGTGAGAGGCTGCAGTGGGTTGAGATATATTGATGACAATATCAATTTTTTTTTCATTTTTTGAGGAAACATAGTTGACATAATGTATTCATGAAGACTACATAAGTTTCTTTATATATATATGTATATTATATATATATATAAAAGCTGTATCTATATACACATATCTATATACAGCATCTACATCTACTGCAGACCTACCATAAGTAATTAGATAAGGAGAGGGGCAATTTCTGTGCTAGCATTTCTACATTCTGCATTTTGTAGGTTGTCAGGCCTGGTACTGTGTGTGTGCTGCTCTTCTCTCTCAGGAGCACCCCATCTCCCTGCAGCAGTTCAAGATTCACCAGGCAACCTGCACAAATCTATGGAGTAAGAGATCCTCCACAGATGGAGCAGGTTTTTTGTGTTAGAAGTGAGTAACAATAATAATCAAGCTTAACTTGGAGTTCTCTTTACTGCCTCTATTCCAAACCTTTCAGATTGCCCCACATAGTCTAGTTTGGGCTTTTGGAGACGTAGCACAACATCAGGGTGAGGGAGACCAAATGTGCTAGCACAGCTCTGGAGTTTGAATCCAGGACATCTCTGAAATAGAGCACAGCAGTCACCAAAGGTGGCACTGCCCTTCCTGCAGAGCTGTCTCACGCTGTTGGGATAGAAGTTGTTGCATTGACTAATTCAATGGAAGATTGTCCTACATCTTAGAGGAGTGAGGATTGGTCTTTGGCCTTCAGGTCTCCCTTGATAACAGCATAAATCAGGAGAAAGGTCACTGAAATTAAAGGAATAAAACCATTGAAAGTGGAAAAAGGAATGTAGGCCTTTAACTCTTTGATGAGTTCATTGAAATTTTACATAGCTGAGAACTGAAGAGCTGCGTATGAAAACAGCAAAATAAATTGTGGATGTGATTGCATGAGTGAAAACATTGCCACGCAGTTACTGGTTTAAGGGTGCTCTGAAAAGCCAGTGCAGCGATACTTCTGGCCTGCAAATTGCTCCAGGAGCTAAGGGGAATCTGAAAATCTTTAGATCCTGTCAAAACAATGCTGTAATATTAACAGCTTACGAAGGGCAGGGCTTTGAAGCATGTCAGCAAGAGAGAACTCTATGGGGTGTTGTTTCCCTTGCTGTCTCAGTGCTTCTAGGGTCTCAAAGCTAGTTATGAATAAAGACTGAAAGGATTTTTAGTACCAAGAAGTGTTGCTTTGGAAGTATTAATGATATCTCTAGTCTTACTAATAGGACTAAGTTTTTTTTGAGTTATCCTTGCAGCCTGCTGAAGTCAAAAGAAAGCAAGCTGTGACAACCACCAGAAAGTAGTGTGAAAGGAGCTGCAGCCTAGGAAATGACAATTCAGAATGCCTGATTTCTCTTCTTCCTGGTATTGTTTTTGTTTCTGCATCTTTTCTACCATTGTTTCTGTCATGAAAAAAAATGAAAAGACATCATCTCAGTGGAGGAAAGTGCAAATGTCAGGACAGAAATTGGTAATATCCGTCTTTGGCATACAATACAGAGGTTACCTTTTTAGCCACATATTACAATGCTTAGGCCACAGACACACGCAAATAGAATGATAACACCATTTTATGCAGTGTGTTATTCTGACAATAACACTCACATTTACAAACAAATTAGCTAAAAACGTCTGAAGGACATTCAGCTTTTACAAACTGGGCCTCATCTCCTGCTGATAGATTCCTTTGGGATAGCTATGGCATGCAAAATGATACACTGCCTTGGAGAATAAATTTATGAAGTTTAGCAATGTAGGTCACATTGCAGAAAAATCGTAAATGTCTGAACATCACTCAATAGCCATTCAATCAAACCCTCCAAGCAAAATGGGAAACTGAACAGCATGTAGCTGTCTCTAGTGAGAACTGGGGAAAGTCATGATATGATGTAAAACCCTCTAGGTCCTCCATCCATATGTATTTTTTAGTAGGGCAAGAATTTGAACAGATTCTGTTTTTGTTGCCAATTCAGAATTCGATTTCTGTGTCCATATCAATGATGACAACAAAGCCAACTTTTTTCACTATTATTACCACTAACTATAGTAAACATCTTGGAAGGGTCATAAAATGATATGTCAAAATTTTGAAAATCAGGAAAGGTCCGATAGTCAAAACTTGGTAGAAGAAGCCTAGCCATAAACAAGCAATTAAATTGTGAAACAGTTTTCATATGCTCCCATCCAGCAAGATTTGTAATTTGTACTATTTGCTTCAACTTCTTTGGATTTTGTGGTATGGAATAAAAAGAAGTAGAAGTTTCAAAAAGCAGTTTCCAGAGGTGTCTGGATCTGTACCATCTAGAGATTCCTAGAGTTTTCTAGATCTAGAAATTGCCAGAGATTCCTTGATATTTGGAGAGTCAAAGATCTGCAGCTTTGCTAGAGCGGTCAAGAGCCTTCATAAAGACTTGGAGAACTTTGTAGATCTGGGGCCTTTCTTGCTCTGCAGCCTTGTTGGCTTGTCTCTAGATGGAAAGCCGTTTTAGACCCTTTCCTGGAGGCCATCTAGAACATTTGGGAGGCCTTCTTCAGAGCCTGCCAAGTGCCTTTATGGAGCCTTTGTGCTGCCCTTCATGAACTTTTGTGGAGCCTTTCTTGATCTCCTCTATAGCTTGTATTGAACAGTATCAGAGCCTTCCTGGAGCCTCTCAACAGCCTTTTCTAGTTCTGGGGGCTTTTTCTTGCTCCAGAGCCCTTATGGGGCCGTTGTAAATGGATCCCTTCATGGGCCTCCTGCCCCCAACCCTTTTTTTCCTTTGCAAGAGTCTTTTTAGAGCTTTCAGGTGCACGTGTATAGCCTTTGCCTAGAACCTCTGTGGAGGTGAGGAAGACTGAGCGCCTCTCCACTGCTGTCTGCGCTGTGTGCACACCAGGCTTAAAGGAGGTCGGTTAGTCATGAGGGATTATTTCTTCAATTTTGCTTGAAAACTTTAGTGTTAAACCTTATCTTTGTTTGCCTTTCTGGCACGATCTGACACTGCATATCCAAGTATGCATCACAGCAGTACCCAATGCCCTTAGTTGACAAAAATTTAAAACAGAGTGCCTGCTTCCAGTCTCATGCTTGGAAGAAACATTCTCCAGTGTGTTTTCTTACAAGTCCCTAATCAATGTAAATAATAGTCATGCGTAAGGGTTTCTGCATGGAATACAGTATCTTGTTTGCTCTGCATAGCATGCCGTAATTCTTTTATTAGCTCTTTAAAATCTAACAAAGAGCAGTAGGTGTTTGCTTTCAATGCTGCATAATAGCTAATTAATTACATTGATTTCGTTCAGTTAAAATGTTTACTATATAAATAGTTGTGAAAAATTAGGTTGCAGAAGATCATGACTTGACAACAATTAATTGTGATACTAATTTCTGCCAAAGTAGGAACTTGCATTATTTCAATTACTCTTTTTTCTAGAACTTTTATATACATATGAAAAAATCTGTACAATATAAGGAAGAAATTCAAACTTATCTACAGCTGTTTTGCTCTATCTGTTTCCATTTATGAAAGAATTAGTGGGTTAAAAAAGCTGTTGAATTCTGTATCATTGCTGTAGGAACTTGCCAAAGGAAGATGCTCTGCCATAAACTGCAGAATATCTGTTTTTTCCCATCCTTCTTTCATTTGCAGAACTTTTTTTGTCGTTTAATGCTGTAATCCTTAAGGAAAAAATTTAAGTCACAGAAATGAATTTGTGTTTTTTTGTGGAAGCTGTGAAGTTAGCATTCATTCCAGTCCCTATGGGGATACCTTTTGCACCCCTGATCCAGCTGAGGAGATGTTTGTGTCTCCTGTGTGCCCAGCTCCCACTTGAGACAGCCAGTCCTCATCATTCTCTTCTTCTGTTTTCACTTTCTGCCCAGCTTTGGGGTCAGGGAAGCACTGCCCTGGGGAGCAGCATGGTTGTGAGAAGTCATGGTCCTGGGACCATGGGGACACAATCTCCTGGGCAGTTTAAGTCAAATCTATAGGAAGTTTTAATTCCAAGAAAGAAATCTTGACTTTGATTCTGTATTCAGGCAAGAGTGCAAGAGTCAATCCTACATACAGAGTAGATGAGTGATACATTCACAATGGCCTCTGTTGTTCAATGCGAGGGCTTTTGCTTTCTTCACTGCCTGGGGCTTTCTTCAGATACGGAAACTTCACTTCTGTGTATCTTCTCTTCCTCTCGGTTTTCAGACCCGATGCTCTTACAAGCCTCAATAGTTACTGAAAGCAAAAGGCACTTGAATATACTTAGCTCTAGCCTCTCACTATTCTCAAACAGCTCTTAATCACTGTCTCAATTAAAGCTCTTCAATATCTTCCACTTTTCTTTAGTAGCACACTAGCTTTCTATATCTGAGCTCAAAATGGAAAGATGAGGCCAAAACTTCTATGAGACTTGCTAAGATTTACTCAATCTTACGTTTACACTGCCTAGTTTAGCGAGAATGGTGTCTGGAAGTCCAAGGTAGAAGGCAAGGCAAAACAGGAACAGTTCCATTAGCTAGATTACCACTTAGGCCTGCTCGCTCCTTTTGATTGTGCAAATTAGCTGTAAAGGTTTGTTTGGAGGACATCTATTCCCACTCCAGCACAAGAGATACGTTCAGGTTAGATTCACATTCAAGGTCTATTTTGAGACATTTTAATTGAAGAATCTAAGCAACCTCCTCTCAGAGGTACCAGACTGCTAGAAATACTTTGTAAATTACCTTTGGGCGTTTAACAAATTATTTTTTTCATAACCTGTATAAACCATGGTACCATGTTTTAAAGGACTTAAATGGCTTACGAATCTAAGTCCCATTGATTTTCATAGTGGGCTTATGTGATTCTGGAAAATATTCCCTCTATTATTAAATAAAGATGGTGTGAAACCTGTCCCCATAGAAATCCACTTTTGCTATCGATTTAGTAGACCCAAGATTCCTCATATGGTCTTTGAAGTTGTGAAGCAGAAGAAATCATAAATAAGAAATTGTGAAACAAGCAGAGAGGTGGAAAGGGAGAGCGTAGTGAAGCTTGCGGCGTGTGAAATGAGGAAGACAAGCAACGAAAGGATGGTGGTGCCTTGCCTTTTTGCATTCCTGTGCCAGATTTCGTATCCACTGGAAATAATTCACGGTAAAAGCAGATTGGGAGGAGACTACCCAAGCCGTGATCCTGAGAACTGGTGGCCTCAGACCTCTGAGCTGTGTCTGTAAATGTGCCCCAGCTGTTCTCCCAGCCTAGGGATGGAAAGCAGGGGGAGGCAGGCTGCCAAACTCCTTTCTAGTGAAGAGGGTTTCCTTCAGAAAGGCCCTCTAATTTCCGTATACAAAACTCATTTATTTGGGTTTTACACCAGGCAGCGATGAATGCAGAGAGAGCAACATTTGCAAAGTTTAGCACAGGGCCTGCTCCAGCTGAGCGGGATCATTCTGATTTCCCGACATGCCGCGCGAGGAACACGAGGAACAAAGGCTTCTTTCCAAGCGAGAGGAAGGCTGTAATGCCACCGTAAGGAAGCGCTCGCCCGGTGTCAGACTGCAGCGAGCTGGATTCGCGCTCTCTGCGCCGTTAAGAGAGAAGCTAAGCTGCCGAGAGGAGCTGACAACGTCCGTGTCAACAAAAGAGATATCCTAGCAGCTAGAGCAGACTGACAGAAGATGATGAAAAAATATCTGCGGTTGTCAGCTGCGAGAAAATAGAGAGAAATGCATGTAGTGAGACATCCTGTAAAAGGTTCAGGGAGGCAGAACGGGTCCCCGTCAGCCTTGTAAACTACATGCTCATTACTAATGGGCCATCCCGGCGAGTCCTTCCTCAGAGCCATTTCTTGCGCAGAAGGAATCAGAGCGAGGGGTTTAGGCAGAGAGAGAGAAAAATAGTGTTTAGAAGGGCATTGTGGTGAGTGAAAATGGTTTGGCCTGGAAACAGCTGCAGTGAGTACGAATGGGAGGAAGTGAAAACGCAAAGTAACAGGAAAAGAGAGATGTGGAGGAGGGCCTGATCAGGGCTGTGAGTGCACATCGTACAGCTGAGTAAAGACAAAGTTAGCATAGAGAGAAGTGCTCGAGGCTGAGCAGTGCAGATAGGAAGTAATCCATCACTCAGGACTATCAGAAAAATTTTGGCATGAATTTCACACTGCTACGTGAAATTGAATCAAAATACACAAGCAATGCATGGCAAGAAATCAAAGGAAAGGTGAAGCCTTTGTATGGATTTATGCAGCTTCTTTTAATCCATGATAAATGAAACTTAATCCAGTGAAATTTCCCCCTGTACCCCAAACAGTTAAGCTCTTGAAATTTGCATCTGTAGACAAGGATAATTCTTCTCCTTGGTACTTTTCTTACTTTGATAGGAACAGTAGAATGTGTTTGATCTGATTTATTAAAAATAACATCAAAAATGCCACAGCCATAAAATGCCGCACAAAACATGAAGAAAGTCTTAGCTGTGTGGTCAAAACCAAAAATAGAACAGTATCCTTCCCAAGCTAACACTTAAATGTGTGTGCTTGTGTGTGTACACGTTTAAGAAGCATATGAGTGCATGCTCTCGTACCAGTCCTGCTTTGCAAAAAAACCACATTATTTAGTTGTAATACTTGTACTTTTGCTGCGGGGAAAATATATAAAGAGTTTTCAAAACCATATACATACACACACATATATATACACACAAGTACATGTATCTATTTGGGAGAAAGAAACAAACGCCCAAAAATACCATTATGTAGTTACCTAAATGTAGGTCTATCATCCAAAATTCATTTAAACCGAAACCATTTTAGTGCACTTTGTGTTTCTAGAATGCTTGACATGAGAAAATATATTAGAAAGCCAGACCGTTAGGTGTTAATTTTGCACTTCTCAAACCAGACATTGATTATCAGATACAGCTAGAGCCTTGGTGTTGAAAATTAAAAGCTGAATTCCCAGAACCTTGGCATGTTGATACTTACATGCAAAAAGCCTCATGGCTCAAGGGTTCATTTGTTTCTGCAGTGCTTTGCATTGCAGAATATACCCAGTCTCCAGTGAACCACACCAGGATTGTCACCTGGCAGCATGGGTGTGTGACGAGTATAAGGTCCTGCCTGCTCCCAGACAAATGTTGTCTGGTTGTTTATAATGGGATATTCTGCAATGCCACTTCTGCGCGCTGCTTGAAAAAGAAAAGAACCCATCAAATATCAGAAATACCACTTCCAGTTGTCCCAGTTTTGAGATGTAAGAAAAACGTGTATGTATGGGAGAGGAGTATTTGCAGGGACTTATAACGTGTTGCCTGAGATTAAAAAGTATATTAACTGACTTAATATTCTAACCCTGAATGTTTTGTCTGGGGAAACTTTTTAATGGGCACAGTCATATCAGATGAGAATTGAAGTCCTTCTCTGTAATATGTTTATTGGGTTTGAATGAAGCACAACTGATGGTTTAGTCACAGAAAGCTGCCAGAGGGCAGCTTGCTTTAAAAGAAAAGAAACAACCAGTGACTTTTGAAGGTAACAGTCAACCTCAGGGTGCAGTTACACTTCAGCTTAAGGTGATTTAGATGATTAGTTCTGAGCCAGCAAAGTGTCCTGGACCAGCTCACTGCACCAGCCCTGCTGCGGGGGAGCCGGGGAGGGACAGGGCTGCGGCAGCCCCGACTTACACCACTTTTAGCTGTCATGAAGCCTCATCCTGACATGAGCAAGGCAGATTTTGTCTAAATCTTTGAAATTCTTCCTCAACGAATGGCCAGGGTTTTGTTTGTTTGGACTTTTTTTCCCCTCTCGTTGCACTAGCGTAAGCATGCAGTGAGCAGCAGCTGTTATCTATGCTGCAGTCTCCAGACATGTACATGCTAGCTTTAATCATCTTACCTGGGATTAGCCTATGAATACACCCAAGACAGCTTCAAACCCAGGAATGGGAAGCTACGGCTATACCTTCTGTTAGCTTTGCAGTGGGCTAGGGAACAGAGGTCAGGTATAGTAATGGAAATGGTTTAGGTGTCCCCAGTTAAAATTTTATTTGTTTTTATCATAATGCAGCTATGCTTACAATGTGATCAGTATCAAACTAAATGTGCTTACAGCTTAATATACCTGTGAGGAATCTAGCTTCTTCTTAGCTTTTAGGGACATTGTTGTAAGGAAAATGTACAGTTGCGTAAAAGCTTCTATCTCAGTAAACAGAACTAGCCTCAAATCTACCACAAAAAAAGTTGTTTTGGCCCAGATCAGTCCCTGTTTGTCTGCAAGGACACCAGATATACTTCCACGGTGAGAGGAATTTAGATTATCTGCTGAGGCAAAGGCAACGTGGCTGGCCCACAAAGTAAAACCAGCTACTAAGATGAGGCAGATGCTAAGGAGTGTCATTATGGCAAAAATAGTCAGGTCTGGCCTAACGTTTTTATCACTCACAATCTAGTTATGATTAATCAAAGGCTGTCTTTGCACTAGAGTGGTCTGTGAAGGAGGTGCTAAGGTTGGTGGTGTATGTTTTCCAACAAAAATAATGTGCTTACTTTGATAAAGCAATCAGACACTCTGTGTTAAAGGTATGTTGCAAATATGTGTTTGTCCAAGTTTCACGAGAGTAGTCTTCTAGACATTTTATGCTACCTAAATAGTTTTGTTCAGCTTCTCAGCAAAATCTCAGTTGCAAAGAAGAAAGCATAAGCTAGCAGCTATGTTTAAATCAGCCCTAACCCATCCGGCAGAATCCAGACACTCTCACATGCATCCACAGAAATCAGCACCTTTATGCCTGGAATCTGTTTCCAACTGTTTCACCACATCTATCATCATTTGGAATGACTCTACCACCTGGTGCAGAAGAGATCTTGAACCCAACAGCATTAGTCTTAATGCCAGTTATTATGCTGTCTAGTAAAATGAACTGAGCACAGGGAGGACTTCGATTATTCAGTGAGCCTTCTTAATTGTGTGGTGCACCAGATAACCACGCAGGGCAAGACAGAGTAGCCACAATGCCCTTGCTATATTAAAACATGAATTAGCAATGTACAGAAATGTACTTCTGGAAATGAGATTATTCAGGAAATACTGATGCTTGAGAACCAAAGAAACTTGGCCTTCAGCCTGGTGCCTGAGCTGACCCCAGGCAAGCAGGTGGCTCGGGATGGCCACACTCTCCACCATATGTTATTCTTCAGTGTTGAACATTGTATTAGCATCTGTGGCCTCTAAATTCATAGATCTTTTAATCAGTGCAGTGGAAAAACAAACAAGAATAGCAACAAAATCAGTAAATGAAATAATAGAAGCTTCTGTGATAACTGCATATAAAGACCATTGCATTTTAGCCAGGCATTTATTTTCTTCTGCTGATTGAAATACTTGGTCCAGAAAAATCCCGCTCAAATAAAAGCAGCCCTCTCTTCACAAAAGCTAACAAGCAAAGCATCTTGAGAAAGACAGAAATAGACTGTCTTACGACCTCCCTGGCTCAGCTGTTTTCTGATCTTCCTATAGACAAGCTGCAGCCCAAATCCTGCACTGACCATTATCTGGGAAAGGGGACCAGCCTCCTGAGTTGTTGTTACCCAGTCCAGAAATCCTGCACAGCCTGCTGAACTTCTTCAACAGGAGGAGCTTGAAGCCCTGGCCAATACATGCTGCAGTCGACAGCCAAGCTATTAGGTGTCATTCAAGTTGACAGGCTGCCCCACCTTTAATGGGGAGCACGTTTAATTCTTCCAGATCCTGATGCAACGGATCAGGAAAGGGAGGTTATTCTTATACCATTTCTTGCAAAACTGCTTAGTTGTCACCCTCACCTGCATGGAAAAAGACAAAAGGCTAGCCTTAAATATGAGGAATTTACTTAATCCGCTACTGTACTGTAGGAAGTGTGGTATACTGTGTACTGTTATGTTACAAAGAATTATCAAGCTTTTGATGGCATATAAGTCTTGCTAACTTTTCCAAATTCGTGCATAAACTGTGGAAGCATGTTGCACTCCTCTGCAATGTAGGTTTCCTTTTGTGTTAGAATAGTGACAGCTCCCAACTGTTTTTCACTCTGCCAATGTTGACTGCAACCTTGATACAATAACATTCAGACCTGGAAAATTTTCTAGCTGATGTTGCGTGACATGGAGCATGTGTTTTTACTTGCATGAGTGTGTAGGTATAATAAAGTTCCCACCTTAATGGACTTGGCAAATACCTTTCAGAGGATGCTAAATTACTTTTGAAATCAAGTTTTGTTCCATAGTGATTTTGGATCTTACAAAAAAGTATGCTTTTTAAAACTTCTTCAGCCACACAAAATTAAAGGTCTATACTAGTGAAGCAGCACTGGATGAATCCATTGAATGCCTTGAGCCTACGATGATCAGAGATGGTTGAGCAGAACTGCTTTAATGACTTAATCATTCTTTTTCCTTTTGCTTCTCTGTCTTCCCCTTAATTTTTTTTTCCAGGTGCGGTTAGAGTGGCCAACAGACCTCACAGTGAACCCACTAGACAATTCACTGTATGTCCTGGACAACAATATCGTTCTGCAGATCTCTGAGAATAGGCGTGTGCGGATAATTGCGGGGCGCCCGATTCACTGCCAGGTGCCAGGCATCGATCACTTCATCGTCAGCAAGGTGGCCATCCATTCAACCCTGGAGTCAGCCAGAGCGATCGCTGTATCTCACAGTGGCATACTGTACATTGCAGAAACGGATGAAAGAAAGATCAACCGTATTCAACAGGTCACAACCAATGGCGAGATCTCTGTAATTGCTGGAGCCCCGTCAGACTGTGACTGCAAGATTGATCCTAATTGTGACTGTTTCTCAGGTGAGACAATGCTAGTCATTTCCTGTTGCTGCTCTGTTGAGATCCCCAGCATGGTTGCAGATTAGCAGCGTAGCAAGGGGAAGGACAGATGAACAGTGATTGAATGTCTTTGGGAAGCTGCAAACCTTGTTAGCTAACCTTCATGGCTTTGTTTAATCCGCTGGATGCAGAAATGTGAGTCCTGCTGCAGCTGGCACTGGAGGAACCTCAGGGTGGCCTTACCCGTTTCACTACAGAGGTTGCACACTGTTCAAACCTAGCTCCAAGTCTACCTTTCTGCATTGGCTTTGTCTGCCCAGGTTTAGGATGGTACCTGCCCTGATGCAGCTTGCAGATTATGTGTTGCTGCTGATGGATCAGATAGGTCTTTTCACCAAGGATGATAACCACATCCAATGAAAAACACAAACTTATGACTTCTCAGCACTTGAGTCATACTGCATGATCAGCAAAATGATGCAAACGCATAATGTTCAGAACTTCTCCTTTCTTGCATGTTTTAAAGTGCCACAGACAACACCAGGCCCACACTGTGCCACTCACTATTCTCAGCAACACAGCTGCACTCCCCCACACACACCTGGGGAGGCAAACCAAACTGCGACTTTTTTTTTCTCATAAAAATCTGTTTCATAATGGGACATACAGACAAGTGCAGTATGTTACCTTGTCATCTCTAAGGATCGTTTTGTTCAGTTCTGTAAAGTCATCATAATTCTTAGGACTCCCCTTTCAAATAAAAGGTTAATTACTAACATTAAATGTGTCAAGAAGGGAGAGAAAAAAATGTAAATTGTCTTCCAGAGGAGGTGGGTTGCTGACATCGTGTTGTAATGATAATCAAAGTATCACGTGCATTTCTAAGTGGTGCTAGCTTCAGTTACAGATATGGTAGAACTGTGCTAAATAGGATCCTGTTCAAACAGGAAAGAGGATGAAGAATCTGCCCTCAGTGCTGAAAAATGAAAAATTGTGGCAAATCTAATGATTGTGCCAGTGCTGAGTTGGTGAAAGGCATGGCCAGCTTGTCAGAAACACCAGCTAATTTTTGCATTTCCAAGGCAACATAGGCTTTGCTCAAAATCTCCATCAAATTTAATTTCTCCGCTAGGAGAAGGGGAGCAATACAAACAGTAATGTGCTTTTCTCCAAGAGTGAGGTTTAATACACTTTCTTGCTAGTTGTAGAAAATTCTGCTCATGCAAAATCATTTTGATATGTATGTTGAGCCCATGATCTTGAAAATGTCCTCCTTTAACCTTAAAAAACCTAAACTATCTAAATTACCAAGTGATATTGAAGGGCATATTTCCTCAAAGTACTTTTTGGCTAGTATTTTCATTTGTTTTCATACAGTGTTGAGGTTTTAGTAAGTATAAACTAATCTCTGCATCAGTGTCATTTTAGCTGAATTTTTATTTTTTCTTTGTTTTATTTATATCATGATTCTACTTTTACTGCAGGCCAGCAGACAAAAAGTAGGGAATGAAACTTCAGATATTTGATTTCTTTTTCTTTCACATTTTACCATGTAATACCTCCCTGAGCGGCAGGGTTTGGGAATCAGCAAAAATGGGGTAAATGAGATATTGTATCTTACTGTTTGTCTTCAGTGAAACTGATTTAAAATTGCACCATTTTATACAGTGGAGGTTTAATTCATTGGAAGAAGATACTGTTTTATCGACTTGTAAATGATACTGAATAGAAGCAGTGTGGCAGGCTTAGGGGTTCTGGTAAAATATAGACATTACAGATTACTAAAATAATTACTGTTTCTTCTCTAGGTGATGGTGGATATGCCAAAGATGCAAAGCTGAAAGCACCTTCTTCTCTAGCAGTCTCGCCTGATGACACACTGTATGTAGCAGACCTTGGCAACGTCCGCATCCGTGCAGTCAGCCGAAACAAGGCTCATCTCAGTGACATGAATATGTATGAGATTGCATCGCCGGCAGACCAGGAGCTCTATCAGTTCACCATCAATGGAACCCACCTCCACACGCTCAACCTCATAACCAGGGACTATATTTACAATTTCACCTACAGTGGAGAAGGGGATATTGGCACGATCACGAGCAGCAATGGGAATTCAGTTCATATTCGCAGAGACACGAGCGGGTTGCCCCTGTGGCTGGTGGTTCCCGGAGGCCAGGTGTACTGGCTGACGATAAGCAGCAATGGTGTTCTCAAAAGAGTGTATGCCCAAGGCTACAACCTGGCGCTGATGACATATCCTGGAAACACCGGACTTTTAGCAACCAAAAGTGATGAGAATGGATGGACAACTGTATATGAGTAAGTCCACATCGTTAAATGCCTGGTGTAAAGAACACTATTTGAAATGAACACTGAAATTTTTTAGACAATTCTAGCAATTTAAAAAGACTCCCTGCTACTAGTGCTGCATGATAAGAGGACAAGTAGTGCTGTTGTATAAGCTTATACAATGCAAAAGTACCATTTCTTAAGTACCAAAGCCTGTCACATGTGAAAGCTCTGTAAGCTGTGCCCATTAAGTGTAGCAAAAGCTACCTGAAATTATGCTTCATTTAGACTTTATTATTTGTGAATCTCTGTTTCTTTAAATGAAAATATGATTATGGAATTTCTTTGTAACTGAAGGAGAGGAGGCAGGTTGTAATATGAGGCAGGAATTTGCAAAATTCCTGAAGTAGGTTAAAAAAAAATAGTATTAGCATACTCATAGGAGAAGGGAGTGTCACAAAAGAAAGTGAGACTCTCGAAGGAAGGAATATTCAAAGGCAAGGGTGGACTTGTCTCTAGCAGTAGGGGAATGTCGTGGCCCGAAGGGAGTCGTTCAGGACGACCTCCCTCCCCTTGGGACCAAACGACCAAGTTCGTGATGCCCTTGGACGGAATTAAGGTGAAACGACACCAGCCAACCAGTTTTAAGATTTATTAACACAAAGATAAGGCATGTGGTCAAATAGGATAACCAACTAGCTAGACAAGTCCTGTGCCACACATTTCCTACTGATTCAACAAAGGAGAGGGGAAAAGAGAGGAGAGAAAGAGAGAGAGAGAGAGAAAAGATATCACCACCCGTGGATCCAGCGTTGTCCCGTTGGTCCTCTTCCTTTGGGAGTCTCAGCAGTGGAGGGGGGGCTCCCGTCTGGTGGCAAGTCGGTCCTCTTCACATGGCTCGAGTTGGGTACCTCTGAAAAGGGATCCCGAACAAAGAAATCCCTGGACAATTATACCTTCCAGTCTAAGCTCTCCACCCCTCACATGGTAGTTTGGACCAATAGTAATTTTCTGGGTCTGGGGTCTCCTGCTCCTTATTGGATCTCATCGTCGTTCCTAGGCAGGCTGTTTTCTGCTGCAGTTTCTTCCACGGGTGTGTCTCCATTCCTCGGGTTCTGCTATTGTCTCTCAAGGTCCTGACAAAGAGTTGGTAACTCCAGCAATTAGCACTGTTTCAGATGCAAATTGCTGGTAACTCCCTTATCGTTCCCGCCTGCACCAGCTCTGGGGCCCTTTTCTCACCGAACTAGGGAGTGTGGCCCAAGGCTCCAGCAAATTCAGCCACTCACATCAAGCAAGTCTTATAGAAGTTGCGCTAAAAACGGACAATAATTTACAGTCCAGATCCCAAAGTCTCTGCCCGATTGTGGTCTCGTTCAGTGCAGGCTCGGTGTGTCCCGGGTGGTCGCAGGGAGACCATCTCGGGGGTCGCAGCAGCCCAGTCCTGTTTCTGCCAGAGACAGATGGCTTGCTTGGGGTTATGGCCTGCCTGCACCCCATGCACCAAGAAATGTTTAAGGCAAAAAGATTCATTCATTGGTCCACCACAGGGAAGAGGATCTATAATAACAAAGGGATATATAATAAGGGGATTGGGAATGGCCTGGTAAGCAAATACTCAGGAGAACCCTGACAACTTCCAAAGGGCAAGCAAAGGCAGTTGAATACACTCGCCTTAGAAGAGCTGTTGAACAGTCAGAACATCCCAGTACAATCCCAGAGAGAAATGAATCCAAGAAAAAGTTCACCTTTGGTTTATAAAGAGGTGGGATGTATCAGGAATTCTCATTATTTATAATAAGTTGTCTTAATCCCTGTTTGAGGATGTGACAGGTGATTGATGGAAATTTTATGTTAACATTTTACTATTAGTTCATAGCTCTTCCAAGAGGGTAATAATGCCTGCTTTACAGGGGTTCATGGTCAAAAACTAAGATGAAAAGCCATCCAGGTGAGATATGAACAGAAAACACACTGAGGAGAATTAAGTTACTGTATAAATCCCCCAGAGGGGTAGTTGAGTCACCATCATTAGAGGTTTTTGAATTATATTTTATTACAATGCAAGGAGGATCAAAGCAGAGCAGACTGCTGCCTATTGCGTGGGATTCAAGGGGATGTTTTTCCCATCCTACCCTCCATTATTCTGCCAAAGACAGACTAAATTATTAGGGTTAACATAAGTATACACAATTAGAGGACCATTTTTGTCAGTATACTGGAAAACAAAACCATACAGGGCCTTCCTTCTTCAGTTCTCTTTATCAGGCATTTACTGATAGAATTTTAAATTATCATGAAACAAAACATTGCTCACTGTTGTCCTGGTGCTGCTTTAACACTGATCTGAGACTGTCACCTATTACATGCATAACTCAATTCAAATACATGCTTCTTTGTAATAACTTCAACACTAAGAGTGCCCCATTTAAATCACTACATGAGGATGGGATCAATCCAGACCATGAATCAATGATGCTTTCAAAAAGCTTTCACAATAGCTCTAAGTCATGCCTATTACTTCTTAAAATAGCGAACATCGTGTGTTGCAGGGCCTTGATTGTCATTTGAGTAGATGGGAATGTTAGAGCAGATTATTTGTAGTCATGTGCTTCTCAGTGGCTTTAATCTTGGTATTCTTACTCTGTCCCATTGACATTCAGTTTAAACCATTTCATGCAGTTATTGCTTAGGCCTGTTGTCCTCTGGCAAGTTGATGATTGAAGTATGACTCAAGTACAGTGAGATCTTGTTTTTAAAGGATGACACCTTCTTGCAATTGCCTCCCATTGTGTATAACACAGATTTCTTCACACGAAGATACCTGTGCCTTGGAAGGATGTTGCATTTTCTGAGAATAACTTGCTTAAAGACAAAAACAAATTCCAAAATAATACAATGTTTATGACTAACACAAGGATATTTTGCTAAATCAAACATTTTTCACACTTTCACTAGCTTAACTGCACCCCGCACATCCGTGCACTCCTGCCAGATGCCTGTTTGGCATTGTGATTTTCCTTGTCCCTTCCTTTCTGAGCTGTCGTCTTCACAGAAATGGGTTCACTGTAGTGACAAGAGAAGCAGGGGTCTCCCCAGCTGGCTTTCCCCATGGGTATCCCCATTTCCTTCTGTTCTTTTATTCCAGGACAGTCAGTAGCATTTAACAGAACTACAGTTACTATCAGAACAAAAACAACAGCAAAATCAAATAGTGAAGTAATGTCATAAATATTTATTGTTTGGTCCAAAATTTTAAGTCATCTTTCTAATATATTACAACTTCCTGAGAGACTGAGATATAAAATGTCATACATGCTGCTGTGGTCAGAGGGAAAATTCAGTACAATTAACGCTATGCTGGGGAGGGGTGTTTTCAGGAGCTGGTTCCCACCTTTTGCCATAAGTAGGTTATGGGGCGTGATGGTCCTTAGTCATTCTTTAACCAGACAGTATTTTCCAGACAGGTCACATTCTGAGCTGACATCTGATTTCAGTTTGAAAATTAGATTTTTTGGAGGGGTTACTTTAATACTGGAAGTGCTTCTGAGTTCCCATATAAACACAGTATTGGAGCTAAGAGAATTACCATATGAACAACTTTCAAATTGCTTGGAATCATCTTTTCTTTTTAGGCTAGATTTGCATTCGCATATAAAAGTTCAACCCGTGGCACTGTCAAGCTGAAACAGGGATGAGTTTGTTTAACAACACGTATCACACATACCTGGGAATATGAGCAAAGATAATGAACTGTTCAGAACATCTACCTATATGTCAGATTCCCTCACAGAGGGAAATTATTAAGAGGTAGAAAACCACCTACAAAAGTACTTGTCATCCATCTACTCTAATCTGATGGAATGAAAGTACTGAAAGAGCTCTTGCATAAAATTACAGCTAATGTACAATTTCCAGTCATCTAGATTTTTTTTAATGTTGGATCATTAAAGCCATAAAAGAGGAGAGGGGCACTGGGCCTCTATTAAATCAAGGACAAGAAAACACCTGCAAGAAACAACTCTCTCTGAAAAAATTAATTAGACTGCTTTCCCTTTGAAATTATATAACTCTTAACTGTATGCTACGCATAGAAATGCAAATAGATTGTGAAGATATATCCCCAAGTGTGCATTTCAGATATTGGTGAGCACTTCCTCATGTGAGTACTGAAATCAATGCAATTATTTGCATGATTAAATGGTCACTGACGTGATTAACAGTGGCATAACTGAGCCCCAAATTAACATCAAGAAATATGTCGTGATTCTATCCCCATCAGTATGGGTAGAACATTGCTCTGCAAGAATTTTTCCAAGTATGCTACTGTTCATCATGTGAAAGGTGGCAGAATCTGTCCTCAAAGGGTTAGGTTTCTTGGAGCAATCGGGAATAAAAAAACCCTTTAGATGGTCGTGCTGTGGATTCGTTACTGAGACACTGATCTGCGTGTTCTCACTGAAGTCAGTGGGATCAGGTACACAAGTATGGATCCATCGACATGTGTCCTACAATATCATTATAATTACTCAGTGCCATATCTGTCCTGCCATCCAGTAACTACTTACACCATTTTTCAGCTACATAGGAAGTTTTGTGCCTCATCATTAGCACTATCAGCAGCAGAGCTGGATCCTTAGCAGAAATGGATCCTGAGTCTTATGGGCAAGAACATTGCAGTAAGCTAGCTGCATTTACGCCATAAAAATTCATGATTTGGGGATTTTTCTAAGGTAAGGTAGAAAGTCCAAATAGACCAGCAAGTTCTCCTATCTGTTTAATCAAGCAGTAAATGAAATACAACTGACCAATGCTCATGGCATTTTCTAAATGATGAAGAGCAGGGATCTGAATCAGTTTTCATCGCTGGGTGTGGAAGCCAGTCAGTTTACACAGAGCCAGCATAAGGATGGAATGTAAATAAGTTGCATGGTGTATATGAGTGCCATAGGAAGTGAAGGAGAGAGAGATTATAGTATATTTAACATTTGATGGATTCATTTGTCAAAAAATGCAAGATGTTCACTAGTTCTTTCTCCAGTGTATCAGGTGAAAAAAGCAGCTGCTCTGTCTTTCTTTTTTATATCAGGGAGAGGGTATTTGTTCTCAAATTATTTTGGGGAGAAAGTATTTGTTCCCAAATACTTTTTGTGACATATAGATTTTGTCTGACTAATTGAGGGAAATGAGGGTCCCAAAGAAATGATGCTAACACGAAGTGGAGGACAAGTCCAGATCACTGTTGATAGGCATTGGAAGGGCTCCATTGGAGGCAATGGAGCTATGCCAGTTGATAAACCAGCTGAGGACATGTTTTGTGAATGAGAGGAGACAGTTAATAAAACATTAAAACTTAATTATGCTTTCCTAACTGCACAAATAGGCTTCTGCTTTATGAACATGAGTTGTTTTTAGTCATGCAAATGGATCAGCAGTATCAGTGAGGTCTCTTGGAGGAATAAAATGTGTTAGCATCAATAGGGTTTTAAGATGGGAGACATTAATATGTAAGAATATCAAGCAGTGATCATTGCTCTGCATTGTTTTTCATGTGAACCATCAGAAAGAACAAACGTGTCTGTAGAACTAAGAAGACCCATTGGAAACGCTGCTCCAAATCCCTTGCATTAATTACTCACTTTTCCGTAACATGACCTGATTCATATAAAGTATCTCAAACAAAAAGAATTTCTGTAGCACTGGTGACATGTAGGTTAGCTAGAATGTGGTGGTTTAGATTCTCTTGCTGTCGCTTCTGAGGAGAAGTTCTTGCTGATTTGAGCAGGCCCATGGGAATTAACACGTAAGTAAATACCATGTAGACAACTTAATCGCTGCAGATTTCAGTCCAGTTAAAATCCTCTTTAAATTTGGCACTCATACTATGTACTTAAACATCAGCAACAAAAGGCAGTTACTGAATATTGCAGTGTCTTAGAACTGGATTTATTTTAACTTACGTGTAGGAAAACGCCTTTTCCAAGGTGGGTTGGTTGCCTGAATGCTGAGTGACCTCCAGCGGCCACCCTCTTGTATCACATCGCAGCAGGTTTCAACCCTGACCACTGTGTGCGCAAATGGTGCGCAGAGGTGTGCAGAGGCTGAATCATGTAGTTGACATCTCATACTATTTCCAATTATATTTTATCCAGCACCACTGAAAAACAGTCTAAGTAGGAATTCAGGAAAGTAATGCAGCATTTTGAGTAAATAAATGCAACAATTTTTACCTTTTTACTTATTGCGCAGTGTTGAGAAGGGTTTTTTTTCTTTTATTCTTTTATTCTCTTAGGATTATCTGCAAAGCAATAGTGATGTATGTTCATGGCTCTTTTTTATCATCATCTATTTCAGATATGACTCTGATGGCCATCTGACCAACGCAACATTCCCGACTGGTGAAGTTAGCAGTTTCCACAGCGATGTTGAAAAACTGACAAGAGTAGAACTTGATACTTCAAACAGAGAAAATGTGATCACAGCCACAAACTTCTCCGCTACCTCTACAATATATACTTTAAAACAAGGTAAGTAAGGCATTTCTGTTACTTCTTCCCTAATTATTGCATTTCAAACTGTAGACATTATTGTGTTCCTAACCATTTGCCAAAAAAGACTAAAGCCGGTTCATTTCTTTCTTGCTTGCTTCAGTACAAACAGCTAGATACTACTTACAATTCTCGTGGAGTAGCTATTAGAAACCAGCCACTAGTGACTTCTTTTCCTCCTAGGAAGTGCTCAGTCCTGCAGATAGGTTCCATTTATTGAAATCTCCAATGTCTCCAGTCTTTATGTATATGCTACAATTTCAGTATTCAGAGGAGTTGGAATGACCTACAATACACTGAGCTTTGTTACTCTGAGAAATACTGCCCAAAGAGTGACGTGCTCTACCGACTCTTTAACACTGCAGTGCCTTGCTTAGCTGCCGCTGTGATTCTTTCTGGCAGTGCTGCATCCTGGCAGCAGGACTTGCAGGAAGGACCAAGGCATGACCCACATGGGCTAGTGCCTGCCTCTGGGGTGAAGTTTTGACTAGGCCACTGCAGACATCATAGTACTTCCCTGGCAGCTTCAGTCTGTTGGTATATCATATCTCTTGAGAAGAACTTACTCCCTGCCTGAAGAAAGTCCCCCAGTGTCCTCCTTCAGATTTTGCAGATTATCACAGTTCTGTTTTTATACAGTTTAATCAATTTGGGTTTTTTTCTCTTTGTTGATCCACTGTTGGCAGTGGATTGCAGGAGGAGGGGGAGAAGCTTTGAGAGAACTGCTAGTGGGAAATAGGTCTGCTTTACTTCCAGATCTGCTATAGAAAAGCTTTGTAACCCTGAGCAAGTCACAGAACTTTCCTGCCTCTCAGCTTTTAATCTATAAAAGAAAAAAGGAAGAACTCACCTCACAAGGCATTCATTCCTCTTCACTGATGTATTAGAGAGAAGACGCTGAAGAAGTGGAAAGTATTATGCTATATTATAGCATTGTATCACCTTTTAGTCTTTGGGTGATTGCATCTGCAGTTTGCTTCAGCTACCCACTGCATGATTATGTTTGTCCTTAAATATGCAGCTTCTCAAGGTTGGGATGTTAGCTGATTCTATCTTAGGAAAGTGCCTAGCGTGCTGCAAGCAGCATCAGAAATAAACAGCCATAGTTGTGGCTAGCATGCTTATGAATTCGTATAATTTGCATATTTCCATATCTCTGTGAAACTATCATGAAGCATCTTGTAAACATACAATCAGACACCTTATGTCTGAGTCACAAAGTCTCTTTCAATGCAATGACTGTTATCTTCACTTTCTGACATGGCCAAATATTTTCCATGTATTCATGTCCCAAGAGCTGCACCAATTGCTTCCATGTGGACCAGCTAAATAAAGGATCCTTCTCATAGTCACTAGCTGGTAAGGTGCTGTGTATTCAGTCGTATTTTAAGGGTGAGAGTTTGTACTTTGTCTCTCAGCACTAAATGTACAGGCTCAGGATCAAGTCATCACCTGTCGGCTGAGCCACAGTGACTTCCCCCGTGCACATCCTTAGCCTCTCCCAAGCGCAGGGAAGGGATTGCAGTGCACAGGCAAGGGAAAGGAGGTGTCAGCCTTCTGCAGCGCAGTCCTGCACCTCTGGAGTTGCTCGCTGTGCTACCACTGGCTGTTTTTCTCCCAGCACTGCTTGCCCAGTGTCCTTCGTGCATCAGACCTCAGGCTTGTGGCTGGCCATCACTGCGCCTGTACCCTTACGTCCTGCTACTAATGGGAGAGAGGAGACCTTTTTAGTACAGTGATACCAAGCAGAAGGGCCAGAATGGGAGACCGGTTGTCATCCTAGACATTTATGAAAATAGCTTTCATGCTTGACCTTAGATATTCAGCGCATTCATTCATTTTAAACAGCGTGATATTCTGTTAGCATGTCCCAACATGCTAAAATCATCAGAATATCGGCGGTCAAAACCTAGCTTACAAATCTGCATATTTTTAGGCTGAAAGCAAAAGCTCTTTATGTCTGCTGCAGGAAGCCTTCACAATAGAAATAATCAGGCCAAACATAATAAAAAAGCTCTTTACAGACGGGAAGACCTGCAGGTTACAGGTTGCAGAAATCACACTGCAGTTGGTATGTATTCAGCTGTCTGTAAACTAGGGGCAAACAAAACCCTTTTGCATCTAACATTTGCTTTATAAAGCTGTATATCTGAACTTTCCTGTGTTTCCTGGTTTTGGTTGTTGTTTTTTTGACAGATAATACGCAGAATATCTACCGGGTCAGCCCAGATGGGTCTCTGAGAGTCACCTTTGCCAGCGGAATGGAAATCACTCTTAACACAGAGCCTCATATTCTAGCAGGAGTCGTCAGCCCCACTTTAGGGAAGTGCAATATCTCCCTTCCTGGAGAGCATAACTCAAATCTCATTGAATGGAGGCAAAGGAGGGAGCAGACCAAAGGCAATATCTCTACATTTGAGAGAAGGTTAAGGGTAAGGCTTCCTCTTGTGTAAAGTGCAGTGTTCCCTTTGAAAGCCATTGAACAAAAGCCAAGTTGAAATATTCTACTTTATAAGAATTGCAATGGAAAGTTTGTATCAATGGTGGGCCCCAGCCATGAATTTCAAAACCAGACTCCACCGGCACTCACAGGGATGTTTGATCTCTGTTTGATTTTCGTTGTTAGACTTGACCTGAAGACATAATTACTTTTTCTATTCTGCTTCTTTTTCAACTAAGAACTTAATTATGCCTTTGGAAGAAGCTGCGAGCAAAGGACGATGCATAGTTACTCTGGCACAGCAGCAGACTTGGAACCAGGTTCTGTCTCTCTCAGATCTAGCAGCCCTTTTTGTTCTGGGGGAAATAACATGTGCCAGCCTGTGCCTGGTGCAGATGATTTCCCAGGGCCCCCACCCTTGGTGTCCTGGCCAGTACATCTCCTGCATGCAGTAATAGCGCAGAGCCTCTCTGTATATCCAGGCAGGCTGTGTATGTTGCCCTCTACCTCCTCATACTACCCATGATGCAGTTTCAAACCTCTTCACTCCACTAGCTGGGTTACAATATGGCTCTAACAAAGAATTATTTTAACATTGCATCCGTGGTTTGTATTTATTTTCCTGAGAACTCACAGACTACGATGCCAGATGGTCAACATTCAGCATTTAATTAGGTAAAGCTAAGACTCAAAGCGACTGCTACCTTGCCGAAAAGGTTTTTGAAGAAATCCGTGTTGTTTTTCGTGTGAATACTGCTGAAAACGCCTGTAACAATAGTAGGACTGAGAATTTTAGCCTTAAAAATACTGCATTATTAACTGCAACCTGTCTGGATAGGCGCATCTCTCAAAGTATATCTTTTAGCTCTGAAAGTACAAACTGGTTGTTAAAATCTCTGGATTGTCTTTTGATTGTCAGGCCCTACGTATTTTTTACTCAAGAAGTTCATCAGGTCAATTTTCAATTGTGCTGATGAATCAGAAACCCTAGGCTTGGATAATCTGGCCAGACTGTCCACCGTGTGTGAAACACACATTTGAAAGGGCATCTTTCACACTTCACAGTCACAATTATTTTATAAGGATGTTGCAAATGGGAAAAAACTTCATTTAGTTTTTCTTGCCCTTCCTCTGACTGCCTCTTCTCCATCATAGCATGAGTCCTCATAGCCCTGACCAGGGATGCTGCTGAACAGCTCCTTACCCTATTACAATGGCAAATGTATGTGTTACAAGATGGCAGGATGCAAGTTATGGCCTCCATGGCTTACTTTACATAATCAATGCATTCAGTATGATTTCGTGCTTAAATAACTGCATAGTGTGTATTTATTTAAGGGCGTTACATAATAAAAGTCTCAATTGGAAATTACATAGTCAGTCATCTATTCTGCTTATGTTGCAAGGGCCAAATTGTTCCTGACAGTTATATTTTAACATACTGCATTCTGCAGTTTTCCTGTAATGCAATTTATATTTTCTATTGCTGAAATTGATTGCAGGTTGTTTTAACATATTTTCCCTTGCTTCTCTCTGTTCCTTATTATTGCATGCCAAAAAAAAAATGGGAAGAAATTCACAAATTGGTCAGGATTAGATGGATTCTGGCTGCAGGCCTAAAATACACCTGTTCATGGAAATAGTTCAGAACTTAAGCCATCCAGAGGTCAACTGTTTGCCCTCTCTGTCAGTCTCTTGGTGCACAGAACCACTAGTGTATTAGTCTTTCTCCCCCGTCACCATCCGCCCAGTGACAGGATCTGCAGTGTAAGAATCGCTTTGATGTGCTGCTGTCTTAAAGTTTCTGCCCCTCCAAAAGTGTCCACTAACAAACAGCCCAGCAGCTGGATGTTGCATCACTGGTTCTGCAAAACTACAGCTGCCTTTTATACCTACCCAAGATTAAGGGCACATGTGGATTGACCCTCTCTACTCAAAAAGACCTGTCAGTTGCTTGTATGACAAGGTTTTCCCCTGCCTTGACTGCGCTGAGCTCTGGGACCGTCTGTCCGCCAGGGGCTGAGGGCTGTCATGGGGCAAGGCTGGGGCGATCTGGTGGGGTAGAGTATTAACTGAGGATTTGATAGTGGAAAGGAGGAGGAGAAGTATTCTGAGCATAGGATATGCCATGTAAATATGGACAAGAGAAATGGACAAGCAGCCTGTTGAGGCCAATAAAGAGGACATTGGAGGTGAAGTATATGGCTCATGGTGTTCAGCTTTAATGCTGAGACTTTTGCATGGGATGCCAATAAAGTGGGGAGTTGATGGAGGTGTAAGGAGCTGGAACAGTGCCGCTGGAGAGGAAGGCAAAGTATCAGTAGCATTTACCCAGAGGCAGCTGTCTCTACCTGGTGACTTGGTTATTAAAGGAAAAGTGCAAGAAATCAGGAGCAAAAATACCATCATATCGTGTTTGAAGCAGTAAGTCCAGTAGTGAAAGGGATTTAGGGCTTTTTGTTGACAAATCCTTCAGTACTGCAGAAAAGAAAAGGTAGCAGCAATAGAAGCACTTGTGCTGGATGAGGTTCTGGTGAGACCTTGCTCAGAAAACTTCTAGTGAGTCATATTTTGAAAATAAAGTTAAGCACTTAATATGCCATGATTAGCACAATAGGAAGTGTGTTGGAAAGCTTGCAATGTAGGGCAATAAGTACTATGCTGAACTTTGAGAATATATGTAAGAAAAAGCTCTGGGCGTTGGACCAGTTCTCAGTGGAAATGAACAGACTTGCAGGAGCCCTCAGTTAAAGAAAAAACAGCACAGTGGAAGAGTTTTCTGAAAAAAAGAACTTTTTCTGAAAAAAATCAGGCTTAAAGATGTCACTTAAAGATCAATGCTGATAAAGTCATTGAAGCAAATGGTTTGAGTGCTTAGAGGTATAAATTAGAAAGCAGGTAACTGGGAATGCGAAAAAGGATGACCTTGTTGAAAAGTAGAAAGCTTTTCCTTCTCTGCCACTTCCTAACATTTTTAATTCTTAATCACAATTAACAGACATCTTGAAAGCATGTCATGCTATTAGTATAAAATCAGTTTTGGATAAGAGGCCACTGTTAGCATGTTCTGAAGAATATTGTAGAAGTTGTGTTTTAAACTGAAATTACTGCATGGTGTGAATTCCCTGTTTCAGAAATAGAGCAGAAATGAGTAAGTTAGCTAAAATGCTAGAAAAGACATCTAACTTCATCTCAGTATCTGACTCAATGGGGGAAGTGGGAATTAATCACAGCTTTCCTTTAAGTAAGTGTAGAATTGCCTGCCCTGGTATTTCCTGAAAGTATATAAAACAGTCTGTAGGCTTGTATGCATTTTATATTAATAATAAATCTGTCTACAATCAGGCATTTTAACATCAATCTTGATCTAGCAAGACTTCTTTTTATCAATTGAATCGCTATTTTAATTGACTTCTAAAAATGAAGCAAAGGCTGTTGTTAAAACCAACGAGCATGATGCATAGTAATATACTGATTAGAATTCAGCTCTGTTCACTCCTGTCTTTTGCATAACTTAGAAGGAACTTGGCATTGGATGTAATCCAGTTTTTGTAAGTGAATATCTACAAAATTGAAAATTGGATGCTTGGCCAGTCTTACTTATTTATGCGTACTATTTTTCTTTTTTTAAATAACAAAAATGGAGATAATGCATTGGCCCCAATTCAATTCAAAAGTC
This sequence comes from Dromaius novaehollandiae, assembly GCF_036370855.1. Lineage (NCBI taxonomy): Eukaryota > Metazoa > Chordata > Aves > Casuariiformes > Dromaiidae > Dromaius > Dromaius novaehollandiae. The sequence goes on from NC_088108.1 coordinate 8,498,358, forward strand.
CTTTACATATAGGCTTTGATAGATATATTTATTATGGTATTTAGGAAATTATTCTCCTTTATTAACCAGTCTTATAGGAAGTCCTAATGACAGGACGTCCTCTGGACCCTGAGGAGCTACTGTGTATCAATCTACTTCCACTCAAATCAAAATACAGACAAGGAAGTAACATAATCATCTCCTCCAGTTTACCCATTTTAGATACTTTAGGTTTGAGAGTTAAACTCAAGAACGATACACCTGTGTGATTATTTACATTGCAATATTTCTGGCACTAGAACTAATGAAAGCATAGCCAAATACTGTTTTAAAATATATAGTAAATATGTCTGTTTATGAACCATTAGCATTGTTATTGAAATCAGCTGAATTTTTTCCCTGTTTTCATCAGCTGAAATTCTGGCCTGACGTAGCTTTTAGAAACCAGTTCTTCCTAGCTTGTAATAACATACAGGAGCTCCATTTTCTCTTAGGAGCACCTTACTAAGTTTTATATATGCTGGAGGAGTCATCTTCCAGAAACCATGGAGATTTGAAACGAACATTTCAGTGACAACATAGAAATGAGGGCTGGTGTCCGTGTTTTACCCCGTCTTGCCTTGAGACGGTGTTAGATTTTAAGTCAAATCTTGTTTAAGAAAGTAAACAAACGAGACATAAAATACGGAACACGAAGGAAGTGATAAAATATACACATACCTGTTTTAACTATGTGAGCTTTTAAATACTGCTCTTACCCTTCTTCACTGCTAATTCTGCGTCTGTTTGATTTTCACTCTTACTGATTGTATCATTCCTGAAATCTAGATTGCAAGAGATTTGTATTCAAGACTTTCCTTTTTACTGTCTGTATCCTACAATAATAATAGCAATAAGAACATTAAATATGTACATAGATAGTAAATGAATATGAGCTAGGCTATATCCCCTGCTTGCTTTTCAGATATTTTACCACGAGCAGTTTTTTCAGAAATTGCAGGAAGTTTGCAAAGAAATATATTATCATAAACTTAATCCATCAGACTGCATACAAGCAAATATAGTTGAACTGAGCATCACATTTTACTTGGGCTCCTTACCAATCATTAGAGCATAAATCGTAATAGTTACAGCAGTCTACAGGGGTATATAGGTATTTTACAGCTATTGTAAATGAGCAGTATTAAAGTTAGACATGTGTGCATATAAAACCACAGGAATGGTAGTTGGAGAAAGAACACCTGCTTCTTCTAGATTTTCAAATTATTTTGTATCTAAAAACAGAAAGAGGAAAGAAAAAATGTTCTTTCTAATCACTGCCACCATATGATCACAGCTTGAATTATTAAACAGGCATTCTTAACCATTTACTTTACAGCTATGCCTGCAGGTCTCAGTGAGGACCAAGCACTGTGCTGGGCACCATGCGAACACCTAAACTGGCATCATCTCTGCTGCGAGGAATTACCTTGCAATTTATTAATTGGAATAGATTAATACAAATGATGCTGAAATACAGTGAATTAATGCAATGAGTGCATGGAGCATTGATCTGAAAAAGACATGTCAATAAACAATGTTTTAAGGTTACCTAAATTATATCCCTGATTTAAATGGAGTTTAATGTTAATAGTGACTGCCCAGTGACTTGCATCATTTAAGAAGGCAGATGATGAGAGCACTGGATAAATGTATTTTGTCTCTGGGAATCTGGCTCAGCATTTGACTTGACTCTTCTCATGAGAGCTTTCCCCCGCCAGTGTGAGCGGCCCGAGCCCTGGCTGTGGGCTGCCTTTGGGACGAAGGAGAAGGGCAACCATGAGCAGGGCCGTGGGTACCCGCAAACATCGCTCTTCCCTTCCCAGTGTCCGTGTGCAGCCCACCATCAGCTATCTCCGAGGAGCAGCTAACCTACCAATATTAATGGAGTTCAGGAGAGAGTATGCAAGAGAAGGTGGTTCTGTTGATTTGTGAACCCAACTCAACTGCACATCTTTGGCCTCAAAAAGTCAATCCACAGCAAGATGAAAGTTGAGGAGAAAGGAAAGAAGAAGAGCTTAGGAAAAGAGGAGAGCAGAGAGGAAAGAAAGTTGAGCACATGGATATAGGAAGCATGGTGTAATGTGACACATAGTGAAACCGAATGCAAGTAGTGTTTTCTGTTTCTTGGTCCTCTTCTTTCCCATGAGAATATTTTTCTGTTTTCCTGTCTTTAGTAAGCACTGAGTTAACAATCATACTGTTAAACCTTTGCACATTTTGATTAGAGTTATTGTATGTAATTACTATGCATTGTTTTTCTTACCTTGCTGTATCTTTGTATTTAGGCCCACAATAGAAATCTGCTGTCCATTGACTTTGATCACGTAACCAGAACAGGAAAGATTTATGATGATCACCGAAAATTCACTCTTCGGATTATGTATGACCAGACAGGACGCCCAGTTTTGTGGTCACCCATCAGCAAGTATAATGAGGTCAATATCACTTATTCACATTCTGGATTAGTGACCTATATCCAAAGAGGAACCTGGACTGAGAAAATGGAATATGATCCAAGTGGGAACATTATTTCCAGAACATGGGCAGATGGTAAAATATGGAGTTACACATATTTAGAAAAGGTAAATCATTTTAAAAGTGGATTGTTGAACCAAGGAGAAAATATTTGTTTTGATGAAGATACTGTATTGTGAACAATGTTATAATCATATCTCTAGCAAGAGTGTTTAAGATTTTTTTAAACAGAAATTGCATACAGTTATATAACTAGATGTCTTTGGACAGTCATCTCTTTTCAGAACTGTGTTTAATCACTATTAAAACTAAAATTCAGTGAAATGTTTTTTAATTTAATTTTTACAAATAGATTTGAAAACAAACTATTTCCAAAAGAAATTCAAATCTGAATGTTGATGCAAAATAAATAATGCTACAGACTGTAATGTTATTCAGTCACACATTTATGTTACATTAGGCACACTGAATTAAACCACCAACTTTGACTTTTTGTCTAAATTCAGCTCATCTATTTTATCAGAACCCTGTAGATAGATAGTTTTCAGATGTAAAAAAAAAGTGGAGATTAAAATGCTTAATCCCATATGACACCAGCTCAAACCAACTATAGTTTAGTTATGGAGAAATTTATTAGCACCTCCCATTTGTTTAGTAGGTAGGTAAAATTGGTCTCAGTCCAAGTTCAAGTGAAGCTGTCACTGTTGAAAAATACGTTGCCATTCTGTATAACAAAAAGTGAAAAATATAGTAGTCACTGAAAACTGCATCTTGTTCATCTGTTGATGAATCTCATTTGATACTATTTTTTCTCTCAAACCCAAAAAGCCAATCTGCATTTTTAAAGCTTTCAGAACTTAGTGTGAATTTATATTCACATAGCACAAGTCCTTTTAAACTTTTATTTAAATAGCACAGGCGTAGACTCTCCAATGTACCCTGAGTTTGTAAAACATTTTTTTCTGAACCTGTTAACCACAGGGAAAGGATAGAAGGGGGCAGGTGAGGTAAAACTGATTGGAGTATTACACGCAAGAAATCCAATGACTTTGAAGTTATTTATATATTTAAAAGTTCCAAATGTGTACTTTTAAGATAAACTTTGCTGTACTTATTTTGAATGTGTTTCAGCCTGATCCTCAAAAAACTTGTATCTAACCCAGAGAAAAAAATGATTCATGCTGGCGAATGCATAAAAATGTGGTTCTTTCCTTGTCTGCATGCAGAGTGGCTTTCGCACTTGTTAACAAGATTGGCAAGCCCTAGAAGCTTCAGAAGTTTGCTTCAGATAAATTTGTCAGGGCTTCTTTTGTCTGTATGCTCTTCTGCAAATTGCAAGTAAACAGGCATTTAGTACAGCTTTCAAATATTTGGGCAATGTGCCTTTCAGAGAGTCTTTTATTTCTTCTTTGGGCCTAATGGACCATAAATTTGGAAAGATGTATGCTTTTATCTTTCCAAACCACTTTATCTGTTCATAGCTTATGATAAGCTTATAAATAAGTCATGTAACTTAAAACTGATGTGCTGGAATCCTGCACAAATGGACAAATCCTGATCTCGTAGAAGCAAATGGCAAAAGCATACTAGTTCGGGTAGAAATAGGCTTGATTGATGCTGTAACTTGTCATTAAAATTACTGAAAGTCGTAGACACCATGAACGTAATCTCCCAGACATTTAATGTACCTTCATCACTGTTTGTTGCAAAGAAAAACAAATTCACTGTCAAAATTGGACATTGAGGTACCATTTTGTGGCCCCATTGAAGTCAATAGCTCATTGTGTTAATTATGTAATGATTGTTAAGGGTCGTCCGAAACCTGATGAGACCCAGTGATTCCTTTTACCAAAAAATCAATTATATAGTTCACCTCCAATTTATAGGTATTTACTTTTTCATTTATTAGCACTTTGTGAGTTAATTGTATGTCTTCATGAATCTCTCCTTTCCAAGGTTAGTCACAATAATTTAAATTTTAAAAAGCACTATGATAGTGGTACTGTAAATGGCTTTTACTAATCAGATTCAATTTCCCTTGTTTTGGTCCCTTTCAGTAATTAGTTAATGGCCATATAAAATCTCCTGAGTTCTCAAAGCTTAGGTGTGAAATCCTGCTGTTTACAGCCAGACAAAACAGATGAGCGATGGCGTGTGTGTGTTGCACAGAAATGACATCTAGTGGCCATTTGCAGCATTTCTGTGTATTCCCAGCAGAGCGCCGAGTAATCGCCACTGCTTCTCTCAATGCATCATGCGACATCAATCAGAGGAGGCTGACCGGGCTCCAGTCGCTTTTATAAAATGACAGGGTTTTGGATATTTTATGAGCTACCCTCTGAAATCCTTTAAAACAATTAGAGCCCAATTTGTGTAAATAGTTCAAAAATCTATTGTAATATTATTAGGATGAATAGGGAATTACTTCATTTCTCTTCATAGTATCCTCTGATACTATAGACAGGATACTAAGTCTCCAGTCCTTCTAGTGTCTATCTTTTTACTATCCTGGACAAAAGTGGAAAAGCCACAAAATACTGCAAAAGTGGCACACAGGGGCACTAAAGTTATATTAGAGATGTTTCTGATCTTGTTATTCATGCTCTGTCAATGGCAGCCAGCTTAAAAGCAGGCCCGGGAGCCGTATATAGAGCGAGGCATCACATCAGTGCTAGGAGAGAGTTCAGCCAGTGGTTTACTGCAGGCTGGGGACTGGTGACTGAAGGTGAAAATAAAATAAACACTGTGTATGTTAGAAATGCTTGGCAGACCAGCAATAAAGCGGTCAGAAAAAGCTTGGTAGAAAGGGCTACTATCACCAGTTGGCACTGGCTAGCCTGCGAGTGGCATATGCTGGTGCTCCCTGGCTTGCGGACGGGTGACAGATGTCTTTCGCTAAAGGCAGGAAGAAATACACCATGAGAGGGCAGCAGGGAAGGGAAGGGGAGGGAAGGAGCGGGGAAGGAGGATGGCTGAGGCTTAGCCCATCTTCAACCCTTCAGGTAGGCACCTCGGGCTTTTGTCAGAGCAAAGTGGCTTAGACCAATGTTACTTAACCCATTGCAGGCTGAGCCCTTGGTGTTTTCTTCCCTGAGTTTCTTGAGCTTAGAGAAAAAAGTCTTTTTTCTGATTTCTTTCCCCAATTTTTCTGATTTCTTTCCCCAATGCTTTGTGGAAAAGCACAATTACAGTGTTTCTCAAAAGAATTTGTTTTGCCTCAGCTGTGCAAAAGCACAAGTTTGCTTATGCACCTGGTAGATTTGGGCCAAGAACTTTGCAATATCAGAGCTACGTTTAAGCTCAGACGTTGTGGTGAGGCTGCACAGCGCTCAAGTACAGCCAAGCAGCTTATTAGAGCTGGGAGAACGCTACAAAGTTCTCCCGTGGATTTTCCCTCTGTGTTTTCATTATGCTTGTTTCAACAGTGACGCTTCACCAGTGGCCTTGTACTCTGCGCTCTGTGACCTTACACGTGACTGGTGGAAAGGGTTTAGAGAATGCAAACTTTAAATTTGCACAGGAAAATGTGTCTGCCATGCTTGCACATTCATCTGCCAAACAAACCAACCAGATGTCATTGACGAACCATGATTAACCAACACAGGGCAGTTTTCAAGTACTGGTGTAGAAATTTTCTTCTTTTTAAATATTAAATGCCAGAGGTAGAGGTAGTCACACCAAAAAACCTGCAGAGCATTTTGATCCATCCATAAGCCTGGGGATACTCTGACCTCTAGGGCAATATGCCTTTAGTAGAAGATACACAGGGGTGTATGTCTATGCTAGAAATATGCACAGTGCCAATAAAAGCTAAGCACCTCATGCACACCATCTGTACCATTGCTGGAACAGATGCTCCACCTGTGCACGGGGGGGACAGGTTCCCTCTGTTTTTGCTTCCTGAGAGAAGGACCTAAATATTTCAGAGCAACATAGCAAGTCAGCATGAGGCTGAAATGCTACTGAGAGCCACATCTGCCTTCCAGTTTGGGGTCCTTGCATCTTGACTTATTATCATTCCCTTTCTGTTTTGAGCCACACTGACGGCCAGGTTTCCTGGAGCTTTATTTTGGGTCGTGCAGAGAGTAAGAGCAAACTACAAGAGTGGATGGTCATTTCAGCATTTCCTTAATCTTCAGGCCCTCACTAGATTAATGATCATTTGCTTGCTCGGCCACTGACACTGCCGTTCCTGTCTGATTGCAGTCGGTGATGCTCCTCTTGCACAGCCAGCGCCGCTACATCTTTGAGTACGACCAGTCAGACTACCTGCTCTCGGTTACCATGCCGAGCATGGTGCGCCACGGCCTGCAGACCATGCTCTCCGTCGGGTACTACCGAAACGTCTACACCCCGCCCGACAGTAACGCTGCGTTCATACAAGATTTCACCAGGGATGGACGCCTTCTGCAAACATTATATCCTGGAACAGGACGCAGAGTCCTTTACAAATACACCAAACAGTCCCGACTGTCAGAGATTCTTTATGATACTACCCAAGTCACCTTCACCTACGAGGAATCTTCTGGGGTTATTAAAACAATACACTTAATGCATGATGGGTTCATCTGCACCATCAGATACAGGCAAACAGGTTCGTGTAACTGTGACTACTTTGCTAAAGTTTTTGGCCTTGATTCTGCTAACAACACTTGCCTGGCATGAAATTCCATTATTTTTTATATATAAATGTTCTCATTTTTATGTTTTAATAGAAAAATACGTGTGTATATCTCTATGTCTATGTCCACAGGCATATATAGCTGTCCCATTTGAAATACACAGTTTTCTTTTTATTGCTTGATATGGAATAGCTCTCCTAATGTTTGATTGTTTTTATTCCACTGTGTGGATATTTGTTAAATACTAAATCAGGTTGTTTTATTGTTTGTATTTTCAAGTTTCTCTGTTTATACCATACCAGAACATAAATTCAAAGGGACTGTTTATATGAGGAAGGAAATCACCATGTAAAATAAGTTCAAGTTAGAATTATCTCATAAGTAAAGAGAAATCATAATTATGAATAAAATAGCATTCATTTTAAACAAATGTTAATAAAATATAAATATTTTGAAGAGCAAGCATTAATAAAGGTTTGTGAGAGAATAATCTAACATATTCTTACTTAATGTTACAGTCTGAGACAGGCAAGTAGTACCAAGACTCAGGGGTATATTTGAATTCATAGCTTGTCTTTGCTAGTTCTGTAAGTATACTGTGGACATAATTCATTATTTTCCTTGCTTTTGCCCTTTTTCCTATTTATTATGCACAGGTCCACTTATTGGTCGCCAGATCTTCAGGTTTAGTGAAGAAGGACTTGTAAATGCCAGGTTTGACTACAGCTACAACAATTTCCGTGTCACAAGCATGCAGGCCATGATAAACGAGACACCTCTTCCCATAGACCTATACCGTTACGTTGATGTCTCTGGCAGGACTGAACAGTTTGGGAAATTCAGTGTAATTAATTATGATTTAAACCAAGTTATAACCACCACTGTGATGAAGCATACCAAAATTTTTAGCGCCAATGGCCAGGTGATCGAAGTACAATATGAGATTCTTAAATCTATTGCTTACTGGATGACCATCCAGTATGATAATATGGGTCGTATGGTGATCTGCGATATACGCGTAGGTGTAGATGCCAATATAACAAGATACTTTTATGAATATGATGCTGATGGTCAACTTCAGACTGTGTCTGTGAATGATAAAACCCAGTGGCGCTACAGCTATGACCTTAATGGCAACATCAACTTGCTGAGTCATGGAAATAGTGCTCGCCTCACTCCTCTGCGATATGATCTTAGGGATCGCATTACCAGACTTGGAGAAATTCAGTATAAAATGGATGAAGATGGTTTTCTCAGACAAAGAGGCAATGAAATCTTTGAGTACAACTCCAATGGTCTACTGAACAAAGCTTACAATAAAGTGTCTGGCTGGACTGTGCAATACTGTTACGATGGTCTTGGAAGACGAGTTGCAAGCAAATCAAGTCTAGGACAACACCTACAATTCTTCTATGCTGATCTCTCCAACCCAATAAGAGTTACTCACTTGTACAATCATACTAGCTCAGAAATAACATCTCTATATTATGATCTTCAAGGTCATCTCATTGCAATGGAATTAAGCAGTGGAGAAGAGTATTATGTTGCTTGCGATAATACTGGAACACCTCTAGCTGTATTCAGCAGTCGGGGCCAAGTCATAAAAGAAATTTTGTACACTCCCTACGGAGAGATCTACCAGGACACGAATCCAGATTTCCAGGTTATCATTGGTTTTCATGGAGGACTCTATGATTCTCTTACTAAACTCGTGCATCTGGGCCAGAGGGATTACGATATTATTGCTGGTCGGTGGACAACACCGAATCATCATATATGGAAGCACCTGAATGCTGTCCCACAACCGTTTAATCTCTACTCATTTGAAAATAACTACCCCGTTGGCAGAATCCAGGATGTTGCTAAGTATACAACAGGTAAAAGTAATATATTTCTTATGCAAATACAGTCTGGGATCAAATTCCTGTATGGATCCAAGACTTCAGAAGTCATTTGCACTCATCAGAAAATACTATTTGGCTCTGCTCTTGCATATGTTAAAGTTGTTTCTTTAATAGCTACCGTCTTACAGAGCTTTATCTATTTTCTATAGCCTTTTAGATAATCGATAAAATAATTGATAGTCGTATTTGCTGCTTTTCTACATGCCAAAATCAGAAGAAGAATGGAGGCAGCATAATCTGATTTTTTTCCATTTTAAGTAGAAAGAAGGTACGCTATTGATTTCAGTATAGCTATGTTTTTTAATCAGATCATTTGTTTTCTTCAATAAATGCTGAAACCAGTACTGAAAACATAAACTGATCTGAAATCATTATTTCTACATAGCTGGGATTTCTAAAATTTACATGCCTAATTAGATGGCCTTGCTAGAATGCTTTGTTTTGTTTTGTAGACATTGGAAGTTGGCTAGAGCTGTTTGGTTTCCAGTTACACAACGTACTACCTGGATTCCCAAAACCAGAGATAGAAGCTTTGGAGACAACATACGAACTTTTACAGCTTCAAACAAAAACCCAAGAGTGGGATCCCGGAAAGGTTAGCAAAAACTCAGGCTGTTCAAATGTTTCTAATTCTAAATTAAGGAACTTTTTGTAGAATATAATGGAGACCAAGGAAATGATGTGGCAATATCTTTCAACTTGACAGGCAAATAGTCTAATCATGCTAGCAAACTAGCTCTTGTCACGTTGTTTACTGGCATCACAACAGAGGAGAGTTGTAAGGAGACGCTTATAGGAACATATAATGAGGAAACCTGCTTACAGAGAAACCCTCAAAACTGGGCGGGGGGCAGCATAGGTGAAAGGCTAAAGGTGCTTGTGTGAAAATTGAACAAGCTACACAAAATTTTATGTAATTAAAAAATTTAAACAACAGATTTTCATCTTTGATTGCAAAGGTGCCACAGCAGCCAAGAATATGAACAGCTTTACAAGTCTATTCCTCTGAAACTTTTTGCAGGAAAACAGAAATTTTGCTGTTGTGGATTTGGGGGGGGAGGGGGCAGTTGTTTTTTAGCAGTAAAGCTCAACCGGGCTCCAGGGCTCAGTGTCCCTCAGGAACAGCCATGCAGAAGCTATCAGTGTCCAGCAATCCATGAAACTGCCACAGGCCCAACTACCAAGAGATATGCTGAGCAGGTGTTCATGTTTTGCATTTAAACACATGAGCATCTGTGAACAAAACAGCATGTTTTAAAAAGAGGGAGGAGAAGAGATGCCTTTCCCATTCACAGATGACTGCACAAAGTGCAAAGGGCTGGAGGGTCAGAGCTGGTTCCAGATTTAGGAGCATGTCCATGTAAAATTCTCACAGGTTAAAGAAGATATTACAAAGGCACAGAGTGCAGTGACAGGTAGTGTTAAAAGAGAAAACAGATGGTTGGAAGTAAGATTTTCTTATCCTCAGTGGAGAGTGAGATCTACAGATCTTATGTACTTTCCTGGTTCCTATTGTTCTGTTGTTTTGAGACCTTCACAGTCTGCTTTCCTTAAGGAATGAGCTATAAAAAATGTTGTTGCTGTTTTACAGAAGACATAATGAGACACACAGAGACTGAGTGATTTGTCTAGAATCACATGACAGGGTAGAGCTTTGAATTCGCGTTTCCCCAAGCCTACAAGCTGAAAGACCAGCCATTAGAATAACAATTCAAGGAGGAGAGGGAGAAGAAAAGAAAGAATAAACATGAAAATAACATTTGTGATAAACACATTTTCAATTTGTTTCATGGAAACTAAAGAGTCCAAGATACAGAAAGCAATACCGTAGGCAGTTGGAAGTCCTGTGCATATACCCAAGCTCTGTGGATGTGCGTGACGATTTGCAAACAGATTTAGAAGATCCGTTCTAAGCAGTTGAGAGATTAATAGGGACTGTGAGACACTGTCATGAACTGCAGAATTCCTCTCCTTTAACTTTTGTTGGTATTTCCTTTTCCAGACTATCCTTGGTATTCAGTGTGAGCTACAAAAGCAACTCCGGAACTTCATATCTTTGGATCAGCTTCCTATGACACCCAGATATAGTGACGGCAAGTGCTACGAAGGAGTGAAGCAAGCCAGGTTTGCCGCTATTCCCTCAGTTTTTGGAAAAGGCATCAAATTTGCTATCAAGGATGGTATAGTGACAGCAGACATTATAGGCGTGGCTAACGAGGACAGCCGGCGCATTGCTGCCATCCTCAACAACGCTCACTATCTGGAGAATCTGCATTTCACCATAGACGGCCGCGACACCCATTACTTCATCAAGCTGGGGTCTTTAGAAGAAGATTTGGCGCTCATTGGCAACACCGGTGGACGACGCATTTTGGAGAATGGTGTCAATGTCACTGTGTCTCAGATGACTTCTGTGATAAATGGAAGGACTAGACGGTTTGCCGATATACAGCTCCAGCACGGTGCACTGTGCTTTAACGTTCGGTATGGAACAACCATAGAAGAAGAAAAGAACCATGTCTTAGAAATAGCCAGGCAGAGAGCAGTGGCTCAGGCCTGGACTAAGGAACAGAGACGGCTGCAGGAAGGGGAAGAAGGGATTAGGGCATGGACAGATGGAGAGAAACAGCAGCTCTTAAGCACTGGGCGGGTGCAAGGCTACGATGGATATTTTGTTTTATCTGTGGAGCAGTATCTAGAACTTTCTGACAGTGCCAATAATATTCACTTTATGAGACAGAGTGAAATAGGCAGAAGGTAACAAAGAAAATCTCTGCCTTTGCGTCACCAAAGACTGCCTGTTTTTAAACATAAAATGGTTTATTGTATTGGTTTTTCTAGATCAGAACTCTGTATATATAAATATAGAGGAAAAAACATATCCAACTGCCTTTAAATGTGACAGAAGATGGTATTTTAATATTGTTCGTTTAACTCTTTGAGAGATGACAGCGGAGATTTTTAGTTCTCGTGTGGCAGTATTCAGACGTTTCCGAGGCAGAGCACTAGCCGTCCGGCGGCGCAGCTCGAGCACGGGGGGCCGCTGCGGCCGACCCGCGCCGCCGCGCAGGGTGCCTGAGAACGCAGCGTGCTCTGCTGTCTTCTAAAGAAACACGTCCTTTTTGTTGTTGATTTTAATTCACCAGTTATTTAAAAGGTTATAGAGCCTGATTCTGCAACCCGTATTTCCTGGGTAGCTTTTATTCCAGTGAGATGTCCCATGCATTCAGGGGTGGCGTGCGGAAACCAGACCGGGTACGGAAGCTTCCTAGTTGCTCACCAACCCAGCCCATGTCATTTCTCACAGCTGTGATGTCAGGGATTTCCAAACCTGGAAAATACAGCTTATATTGGATACAACGGTGCGTAAAGGCTGTCCCCTATGACATTTACCTTTGCTCGGCCGTAGCCGCCTCTCATTCACTCAGTGACGAATGCCACGTTGTGTCTGGTTTTGCATGGGGTGGCCTCTCACCCCGAGGTCTTCCGTGGGCCCTGGGTTATGCTGGAGTCTGCTAACGCCAGTATAGCTGCAGAGCGCCCTGGCCAGGGGGTGCGATGCCGCATGGCGCTGCTGAGGTCCAGCCGAGTGTCAGAGATGGACAAAAACGTCCTTTGATAGCACTGGAGTCAGCAGGAGTCTCTCCGGTCTCTCTGGATTGGGCTTTAACTCGGTGCTTTTGGGACAACCTTTGTCGCCCAGCTGGGAGGGTTGGTGCGGTGCGAGTGGCGATTAGAAAGCAAGCCCTGCAGGAGCAGGACACCCTGTATCTGTTGGACCAGGACTCTTCACAAATCATTTGTAAATCGCAGTGTTGGTTTTAGGCCTCATGTTGTTTTCATCTTGGTTTAATAATCCTGTTGTAATACTCATTTTTTTGAGTCTGAAGAAGATTGGTGGGTTGGGAGTTGATGAATCTAAGTGTGGATAGTAAATATGTTGATAAATGTAGAACCTTTTGGAGATGACTTCACTTTTCAGCTCAATATCTAGAGCGCACAGAAAAACATTATATTGCATGGGCAGAAATTTTTATTTCCCAAGGTATCATGCGCTGCTGGCACAGTTATTTCATAGCAGAGTAGGCGATCCTTTTTTTAGCTTGTCATTTTTAAAAGACGTGATTATCTTGGGGGGGTGGAGGCACATGGGGGGTGGGATGGGTAAGCAGATTTCCTTTCCTGACTTTCAGAGGGAGCTAGAAGTCTTGTTATAGAGCCTGTGTATCCGTAACAGTGATGTTATCGCACATTTCTTTCAAAACAGACATAGCAAATATATTGAAACAATTTCTGCTCATATTTACCGAAGGCAACAAAGTGCTTTCTTTGTCTTTCTTCATTTGTTTCCACTTTTCTTTTTTCCCTAGTTTTTGGGCAAGTGGAGCAGACTGTACCGACGTTAGAGATGAGCCTGAGCTGGGCTGTCAGAGCGGATGCCCGCTCATCGTTGCGGCCTCGGGTCTCGGCCTCGCGCCCCGAGTGCCTCTTGAGGGCCTCGCGGCTGCTCTGCAGGATCGGGCTGAGCCAGAGCCTGGCCCCAAGGGCACCCTCTGCTCCCTGACCCGGCGGGGAATTTGGGTTGAAATCCGCATGCACCCCTTTGGATCAGGCTCATCATTAACTAGTGTACAGAATTTAGAGCTGGCAACATCCACATTTGATAGCTCTGATTTCCGTAATTTTCCATAAAATCATGGAGAAGTTGAATACCTCCACACCAGCCTAAAAATGGACCTTCAAAGTCCTTGAGCCTCTAATATGCTTTTAATCAATGGAAGAATGATTTATGAACTGTATATAGAGAGAGCATTCATAAACGTGATGATGTATTTTATCACTGATCCAAGATGTCAATATTAGAGTCTATTTTACTTATATTTTAAGCAATTACACTTTTTTGCAATTCACTAATGAAGTATCATTTTCAAACTGCTTTAAATATCCATTATAAACAAATATTTGAAGCTCTTAGAATTACCTTGAACTGTGCATTTCTAGTATGTAATACATATTTAGTTAGCTTGTGCCTTTAGTTTCTTAAATTTATATTTGTATTATATGCAGGAAATGCACTTTGTATTACCTACAGCTGTGTTTTTTAATACTGCCTTGATTATTGTTGTTCTCATATTATGCCAAAAGGTCAAAGAGTGAAATGTATTACAGGTTTGTCTCTGAAAGTAGATTTGGCATTTCCCAGTTCCTGGGGAGACATTCTAAGGTACATTTTTGAATAATATTTCTTAGAAGAATATTGATGTAAGAAGAATCACATGCCATTACATCGCCCTGTTACAAACAAAAAAAAAAAATACCTTCCTTATAACAGTTTCAGGAATTTAGAAAACTAAAAATAAATGTCATTTTGAGGTAACAGTGCTAAAGAAACAAATAATTAATAGAAGAGCACTGGAGACTGGTGGTGCATCTACACGTGGGCCAGCCAGTAGTGACTGATGAGAACTATGGCAAACAAATAGCTTTGGACCATCTTGTTCATGAACAACCTCAGATGGAGGCAGAGAATATTTGTCTCCATTTTTTTTTTTTTATTTTCTGGTAGTTAGGCCAGCTTTTGAGTGTTTTTGTAGTTTTCTTTCTTTTTTAATTTTGCACTATAGCCTAGAAACCCAAATGAGAAAAAAAACAAAAAGACTACTAATGGCACAGAAAATTTTTTGTCAATTAGATGAGGTAATTTGATGCTAGCATTCTGCACTGTGAACGAGGTTCTGAAAGTGGAAAAACACAAACTAAATTTTAAAAAACACTATTGCACACTATCCTGTAGTGAAGTACCTACCATGAGAAGATACTTTATATTTTTTATGACAGCCAAACAAATAGTGCGTACAAGTAATGTTTCCTTTGCTTTCATATTTATTTAGCAAATCTAGAACATTTCAAAGGTATAAATATATATATAGATATATATGTAGAACATAGCCAAATAAATATATATGAACTGGTCAATGTGCAACTCGGTATACACATCCTAGCTGTTTAGTTCGAGATCTTCAGCGTCCTCTCAGTTGTACACTAGCTAGACGCGGCCTCCCTTTTTTTACCATGCGTTCACGCGCTTTGGGAAGTTTCGTTTCAAGAGGCTCTGCGCAGAGGCCCGCGGCCGAGCCCTCGTCCCAGCCGCGCCGCGGGGAGGGGGCCGCCGTGTCGGGGTTACCGAGCGGTAGCCTCTCAAGGGGATGAAGGTTGTGGAAGCCAAGGTGCAGCTGCTCAAGCGGAGCGGGGTGGACGGAGGAGCTCAGGTGTTCGCGTACGGGGCGGAGGGCTGGGCAGGTGCTGCCGCACGCCCGTCTGCGTCCGCAGACAGCCCCGAGGGCTTTTCCCCAGCAAATGCTGACTGTTACTTAAACCTGTCCTTGATACAAAACATTTTCAGGTCAAAAGCATCCTGACTGTAAGAAGAATCACTTCTCCACAGAAACTGATGCCGGTAGAGCTCGACTTCGTACTGTGGATTTGTCTAGGCGTTCATCATCGGCCATTATTTGTCTAAGGAAACGTGTTTGACGATTACCAGTCTTTCCTTAGATCTTGTGGTGGACTTTAGCCTCTTAATAAATGTTAGTATATCAGATTGTGTCCTTGACAGTATTTTACTTGTATGAACCATGATAAAACATTAAAATCCTCATACTCTTCTGGCAAACGTGTCAGTAAAAGAGAAAGAGAAGCATAGCATACACTGTATGTCAGAGCAATGTTCCTTTTAGCTTTCTCATGAAAAGTAAAAATGTTTACAATGTATGCCAAGATCTTCAGTTTCTGCCTAACATCAGTTAGAGGTTCTGATCTTACAGAAATTGTGTTACAATGGCCTAAGCCTTGTTGCTAGGAAACAATAGGCTCCAATTTTTTTATTCCTGCTCTAACTCCTGTGCTGAATAGTGACTGGATACTGTACAGGTTTATGTTATATGGCTGCAGTGAAATGGTCTGATGCATTTTGCTCTGGGTTTCAGACCAGAAGCATGCATTTTCTACAAGAACATCCCAGCAACACGCTGTAAATATTAAAAGTTAATATATTATGTGTCGATATTTGAAAAAGAAAGTACTTTGACTATTTCATTTTTAAAAAATAAAGGTGCAAACTGATCGCGTGGGACGGTGTCGTTGTTTACACCACATATGTGGGATACTCTGATTCTGTCATTAAAAAGTACCTCCATACAGCTGATGAGGCACTTCCTAAATACAGGCTTCAAACTGTGTTTGTTGATGCAAAAATTTGGGGAGGGAGGGCTGTTGTCGGCAGTATTTAATTTTACTTCTGATTCACCATAGGTTCATGCATATCGTTCTCATAGCACTGCATGTGAAATCACAACCTAGTTCTGTGCACAGGTGACTACATTTCATCAGAAAAATGAGAGAGAGAGAGAAAAAAAAAATTCTGGTAAACATCAGCACACTTCCAAGAAGTGAGTGGGTGCAGCCGAGGGGCCGAAGAGCAAAGCTGCAGCACTTACACGTTCAGGAGATGGTTTCCTGGCCTATTTCAAATAGATGGTGATGAATGACTGCACGTATCAAAAATAGGCCTGCGAGAAGAAATCAAAACACCCGCCATTTGCTGTGGGGAGGGGGGCGGCAGAAGGCTGCCAGCAAGGTGGGTTTAAGGCGAGAGGGGAGTTTATGTGGTGCAAAGCAGACGGAGCGTGGGGCCGGGCCGGGAGGGCTGCTGCTGGGGGCAGGCGCAGAAGGCGAGCGCAAGGGGACGAGCCGCCTGGCAGGCAGTATCAGCTGAGCTCTGCGGCAGCTCTGCCGGGGCTCCGCGAGGGTTTGGGGGCAGGTAAAAACACGACTGAGTCAAGAATTAGCTACCTGGGACTCGGTCGGGGAGAGGACTGCCTTTGCCGGCAGGCAGGGGCCGGGGAGGAGACGCGTGGCAATGGCGAGCCCCAACACGCAAAAGGGTCAACCAATACCATGGGCGTAAAGCAACCAGGCGCTCCCCGACATCGCCTCTGGTGCCAGTAATGCTCAGCTGAGCACCTCCGTGGCTCATGTTTGCTGAATTATGTAACAATAATTAAAAAAAAATGCAGCTTCTAAATGTTTTATTAAGAGCAAATCAAGCTGGATCTACCACTGTGTTGCACAATTAAGATAAGGACCTTGGTTCAACCAGCAGGTTCATGCAACAGGGACTGGAGCCTAATGCATACTGTAACACCATGCACGCTGCAATATGCCATGTGTCGTTGCGGGGAGGATGGGGAGCCATTGCACTGTAAATGAAAGCTGACCTTAATGTAGCGAAAACTAGAGCAATGAACAAAAATTGTCACAAAGTCACAACAGTACTGTCCACCTGTCACTTTATCATGGGGATGGTTATTCCCAGCACTGTTTTACAGGGAACATGGTTTAACACAAACACACACACACACACACACACACCCATTTAAAAAAAAAATGAGGTAAAACTGCCAGCCTTATTAAACGGCAATGCAAAATGCTGCTCGCAGAGGACTTACACTGCTTAACCACTGCAGCTGCAGCCCCTTGAGCTCCTTCCCTGCCTGCGCCCGTTTGCCTTGGGCAAGGTGACAACGTGTGGATCCAGGAGACCAACAGTGAGGTCGCATCAGGGTTTTGGACAAGGGTGCATGGGGCTCCCTAGCATGTCTCCCATACGTAGCCACATATGCAGCCGTGCCGGTGCCTCAGTGAGGCAGCTCGCACCAGTGACACCCCCATGGGCAGCAAAGCGTGGAGATGTGACTCTCCTCGTGCTAGAGGAGCGCAGCAACAGCATACCAAAACACACAACTAGGTAAGGAAAAGCAGAGCAAATGGCATGCGAAAATAATTTTTGTTTTTATATCATATATGGGGCGGGGGTTGACATACAGAGAATATCTAAAAAACAACATTCCCTGCTTCATTGGTTGCTCCCGGGTACTCAGCATGTTGCTAAGGCTTTCACTTGCCTGTGCAAAACTGTGAGTTGTCCGCCCACGGGCTGTGCCAGCCGGTTGTGCTGCACTGCACGGCAGGAGAGCCTGGTGCGACAAGGCAGCGGCAGCCTTGTGGTGCCTCTCCTGGAAGAGCTTTAGCCAGGGCATGCAAGCGCCACCACGCAGCCAGCCCACCCAAGGAAGGGACACCTTCCTGTAAGCAGCTTCTCTGAGGATGTAAAAGGGGCCTGGCCCAGTCCTGCAGGCATTTCAGCCAGAGCAGTCTGCACAGCAGAGGCTAAAGTCAAGTCACGTAAAAACCAGGAGCTAATCTTGAAGGGGAAAAGGTTTGTACTTGGGAGTAAAAAGAGGAAAAAAAAAAAAAAAAAAAAAAAAAGAAAAGAAAAGAAAACAACATTACACCGTTTAGTGGTTGACATTTTTTTATCTTCTCTCTTAAAAAAAAGGCAAATCTAAATTCAAAACATTTTGAAACTTTTTGAAACTTAGAATTTCTAGCTAAAAACATTACAAGTTTTATTACATACACATTTCTGCAAATGTTACAAGAAAACTCATGGAGTTGTATTATCATATAAATCGTTCTGGTCTAGAGCACGGACTAGAGGCGAGACTGGGAAGGACGTGTGCGCCACGCTTGGGGGGGGCGTCTTCATGACGGCTGCAGGTAGAAGTCATGGCCTTCCTTTCTCCCTAAGAAAAACAATCACAAAAATATGACAGGCAGACCTCAGCAAGAAGGGGATCGAGCACGACGTTTGCTCTCGCAAGGGTGACGGCTGCAGGGAGGCAGGGAGCTGTGCCAGGCTCCCGGTCAGGAAAGTGCGTGCAAAAGCAACCTTCTCCTCATGTTAGCAGGACTCGGGCAGCATCGGACGACCATCGCTTGGGTCACCCAGTAGCAAAGCTACAGGACGCTTTGGCAGAGCCGCCGTCCTGGGTCGCGCGGGTGGAAGCCTGGCGCCGCGGCCCCCGGGCACCGCACGTACCTGCGGGGGGCTTGGCCTTGCCCTCGGGGACGATGGGGTGCTGCAGGGGCGTCACGATGCCCTGGTCGGGCTTCTGGAAGGCCGTGAGCAGGTTGTTCACCTTCCGGAAGAGCCGCCTGTGCACGCCGGGCGCCGTCTGCAAAGCCACAAGGCCGAGGCGTCAGCCCGGGGCGGATGGTGCCCACTGCCCCCCGCCCGAGCAACGAGCTGATCCGGCCTCTGCGCTGCTCCCAAGGACGATGCAGATAACAATTTTTTTTTTTTTTAAATCATCTCTGCAGTAATGTGAATCACTTTTACTCCCAGATCTGAGTAACACCAGAAATCAGTCTTGTCTTCCAGAGCACTGCAAATTCTTCTATTATAATAACGGCCAAAGAATTAAGCCTGTTAAGCAATTATTTACTGTTTGTAAATCAGTGTTGGTTACTGTGCAAACCAAAAGCTTGTTATGCCTTAACATGCTGGCTGCATCCAAACAAAAAACAAGCCCTTCACAGAGGAAATAAAGGTTAACATTCAGGCTCCTTCCACCTACATCACGGTCTATACGGCAAATAGTGCTGTGCCACACCTGCATTACCAGTTGCTTATCAGACAGGTGAAGATGCATTTTGTATCAGGTTTTGGCTATCCTGTATATATATACACACACACACATATATATGTGTGTGTATATGTATGTATTTGTATCCTATATGTATTTCACACCAGTGATGAATTAATCTGGACAGAAATAAAGTTTAAAATGTTGAATGTTGTACATTGAATTTCTTTAAACATTCTGGCATCAATAACATGTATGATAGAAGAGCATTGAATACTGACGGTGCTTGTCAAACACAATATTTTTGCCATTTAAAATGATGCAAAATAATGCACTATTGCATTATGCAAGAGCCGAAACGTAACAAGGAAGGAATTTATGAGCTCAAGACCATCAGAACTGGCACCGAGACATCTTAGCGATGGGCTCGCTCGAGATCAATTACCTTCGATGAAAATCAGACTATGCGGAAACATGAATAATTTGAATATACTTCATTGAATCAATACCAACATGAACAGGATGCAGGGATTTTTCAGAAGGAAAAGGGAAAGCACGCACCTCAGCACTCCAGGACCCTGTTTCTGTCTTGGACACTCTGTAGGTATAAACGTAACCTTGATGCCTGTGAAAAAAATCAGCAGGGATTATTTATTAGTCATTTATTCTGTCAGGTTTCACATGCAGTACACTCTGGTATGTGGGAGACTAACCTTTTCTTAATAAATTCCTCCATACAGGCTCTAGTTAGATGCAAAACTGAGACCTGGCTCAGAAGCGGTCTTCGACCCTCTTTTTTTCTTTTTTTTTCTTTTTTTTTTTCTTTTTTTTTTTTTTTTTTGGATGAGAGGGATTGGTCTGACCCAGATCTAGTTTAGAGACCAGTTATTCCAGGTTAAATGACATTGTTGTGTTTCCTGCCTCAGCATTTTTATTTTTATTTTTACTTTTTCAGTGACCTCCTTTTACCGACACATATCAGACATAATTTCTCTGGAAAAAGAAAATGTGTATTACTGTCAGACAGCATTGCTGCTATGTGATCTATTTGAATGCAGATCTTCCCAGAAGTGATACCATGAGTGTAATTTATTTGGCAAGCTAGAACCACAAAATACAGGTAAATTACTTTTTGCCTTGCCAGTACATTCCCAATTCCCAAACAGTGATAGAGGAGCCCCTGGACCTTATGAGAGTGTGAAAGCTTCCTTCTTTTTAAATCTATTTAGAGTCCTTTGAGAATAAACACTAACAGCACAAGACATATTAATGTCTGGAGTCAGTCCTACTTCTCCTAAGAACCCAAGACAGTGAATGATTTACATGGTAAAACGTTACACCAATATCCAAAGTTTCAACTTAGAACAGGGACAACTGATAACAGTTCCATGGGCGCAACATTAGTTTAGACGGTATCAGACACAAAAAAGTATATTTTATACTTCACAGATTACATGACTGCACAGCAGGATTTTAGGGACCATTCGCTATTTCAGCATCAATACTTATTCTTAAGAAAGCAGAAAAATACTATATTTCTTTCCAATTATACGCAGTGTTACAGTAGTTACTACAAAATAGTGGAAACCATCAATGACACAGATACCATACGATTGCAATTACTTACGCTCCATGTCATGGCTCCTGGACAAATTCTTATTAAAAAGTCATTATAGCAACCTCTGCAGAGGGGTTTCTGACAAAATTCAGCCAAGGAGGAAGCTGTCACACTGCTCTAACACCACAAAGTGGGAGCCAGATTCTCAGGTCTGATTTGCGAACTTTTCCCCACCGGACTCCCGCTGCGATTGAACGCGGAGGCATTAAGATGCAAAGCACAGTCCCTCCTGTCCAACTTGCTGGGGACACGAATGATCTCTGCGTCAGCCGCAAAACTGCCTTGCTGCTCGTGTAGGGGAATACACGTCCGACAGTAAGCCCAGCTTCCCACCACAACTTCGTCCACCTCCTCTTTTAAGCAAAGGTAAATTTTCCCGGAGTCACAACTCCCCAGCTGGTGCCAGATGGACCCGAGAAGCAGCTGGGTGGCCTTGTTGTGCCGTTCATGGACAATCTGTGGGGGTAGTGGAGGGGACCAACGCGGACAGCCAGCACTGCTGTCCCCCCGTCCCACCCTCGGACGGTCACAGTGGTTGACAACACAGCTCAAGCTCAGTTGTTTAAAGTGCATCCATAGATAGGCCACCAGATGTGTTCATGTTGAGAGAAGTCAGTGCCCCCCATTACAGCCCTTAGACCGTCTTGCAGTACCACATCTTAAGACTGCCGCAAGCTGTGCCTATATACTCATCTTCTCTCGAGTAGCTGATGTTCACATTATCTTTCTAGAAATCACAAGGGGCTTTCCTGCCACCTATTATATGCAAGATAACGGTCAATGTACAGGTACCAAAATTAGGATTTTTTTTTTTAGGCCACAGTCTAAAGGGAAATACCAAACCCATTCTTGCATTTTGTCCCCTCTCATTGAAACAGGTATTTGACTATATCTTCCTGATGATTTTTCTTTTCAAACCTCAAAACCAACAGACCTGACTTGTAAAAATCTAAAACGCATTCTCTTGCCTCCTGTTTTTACTAATAAACTGCGAAGATCACTAGCGCTTGTGCTTAGTTGTCCTGAAGCATTCCAAGTGCTTCAATCACTTTAAAACCTGATTTTTCCACAAACAGCTCAGTTGCCTGGAAAACTACCATCTGTTGTTTGTCTTTTTCTCTTCCTAAGAGACTGCATGACTTGAAGTGGTTGAGGGGTTGGGGTGCTCAAAGGTCTGACGGCTTTCAGCACACTGCCAGAAGAGTATACTAAGCTGGACAAGCTGAAAAATAAAGTCCAGACAAAGTAATATTCAGGGCTGAAGCAGGATGAGGTATAAGATAGCCACCTACCTAGCATAAAAAAAATCCCAACTGTAAAATACCTCAGCCAAGCCTGGGGAAAGCACAAATGATAATACAGAAGAGAAAAAGGAAAAAGAATCTGGGAACGTGGACACTTTGAGCATGATGCGGAGCATGAGAGGAATATGACATTGCTGTCACAGCCTTGCCAGTGACAAGTGAGAGCTTCAATTCATTTGGCAAATCTGCATTTTTTTTTTCCCCCAGAGGAGGAAACACTGCAAGGCATGAAGGGGTTTTACCGTGCTTAAGCTGAAAAATGCAATGTTCTCATCTGTTGCTGGCTCTGAAGCCGTCAGTAAAGAAAGCCCATACATGCAAAGGGAGATGACACAAGAGCTCTATAGATGCTTCTTCCAAGGGAATGGACCAAGAAATAAGGATGTGTTTTGTTAAGAATGTGAACAACTAGGTCTTCCCATCAAAACACTTTCCATCAGGATCTTTGTTTCCACAGAATGAAGGCTTTTCTGATAATTACGCTCCTAACGAATATGATCTTATCAAGACTTTCTGTTAAACAGCAGGAACTTACTTCATTACCACTTCAAAGTGCTTTCTACCTTTAGTGTGTGAGTGACATGATTTTGACGAGCCAAATTCTCTGTTACATGGGCACAGTCTCCCATGAGAAACATCTTAAGATTTAAGCTATCCAACATAAATTGAGATCAGTGGGGCTGAAGGAGGAACAAGCTGTTTTTCTTAAAATAAAAATCAGAAGAAAAAATTAAAAATTGAGACTGTGTAGAACGCTTACCTTCCAACTAGCAAAAGACAAAACACCGGGTGAATGCAAGCAGAAAAGTGCACTTATTGGCCCTTAGGTCTCAGGAGATGAGAAATTCCCCAGCCACCATCAGGGGACAGCTCAGTTTTCTACAGCTTACTCAGGTCATGGCAGAAAAAGGCTCGTTTACAGGATGTCCCCACGTGTGCTGCCAGCGAACTGAGCTGCTGAAGCCCGTGAAGCGAGCACCACGTGGCCTGGGCACAGCTGTCCCCGCGGGGCTGGTGGCCGTTCCCCCACCTCACTGCTCATGCAGCAAGGCCATTGCCCATATAGAGCCAGGACCTGACCGCCTCCCCCGGGAGGGAAAACCAAGGAGAAGGACTTGCAGCAGGTCAATCAGAGGAGGACTTCAGGTGGACTCTTAGTGACATTTGCTTGTCAGGCTTTCTTTGAGGATGACCTCGCATCCAGGTAAAGACCCCAAAAAAGGCAACTCTGTCCTTTTGTCTGGCCTGGGGACTGCTACAAGCCTGATTCGCTAGTGCAAAGTTCCCGTTTTGTGCTAGTGAGGCTCAAGTAATCAGGGCATATTCCTGAATTCGCAGCTTGGTGAACTGAGCCCTGCAGGTTCTCAATCAAAAGCGGAAGATGCTGGTGCATCTTGAAAATGCTGGTGAGGTGAAGTAGAAAACAACTCTTGCTAAAAAGACAGCATTGGGCAGCACTTAAGAAAGAGTAGTTTAGTCACCACTGATTTTTTTTTTCCTCATTTCACATATTTCATTTTCTTTTTCATCTCCGTAACAAAGGGTGTGTTATACCAGCGGGGAGCAACACTAGCACTGTCTCTGTTGTAATACCATAATTAGGAAAACTTTGTCAAAGGAAAATCTAGGAAAAGTTCCTATGACAGGGAACAGTCCACTTTGTATGACAGGTTTTTTTTCTTTATAGATAGATAATTCCTCCCAAAGAGTTACAAAGGCATCTTTCACAGATGACATACCAAGACAGCATCTGTCTACCTGTCCTCTCCACTCCTGCTTTTCAACTGTGATCAGACTTGCTAAAGCCGTATTTTCTTTAACAGGTGAATAATTACAATCTTCCGCACCACTGAAATAGCTAGAGGATATTAGCCGCATGCTGCAGCTTAAAATTAACCATGACATTTCGGCTGCATGGTACATTTTAGAATCATTTCCAAATGTTTTGCATCTCAGTTGGGAAATTTTATTAAATTAATTTGTATTCATTTCTGAGTCCAAAATGGAATATAAAGGGATAAAGATAGAGAGATGGAGGAAAAGCAATGTCAGCAATAAATGACATCAATTTCCTTCTCTTTACATCTCTCTCTTTTCTGATGTCTTTGCGCTATAATAATCAACTCTTCTTACCTGGTGCATTTGCCTCCTGACCTCACCTTGGGATTTCAGCTAGACAATATTGCTTAAGAATGAGCCAGCTGTGCAACCTGTGAAAAATGGTCCTGAGCACTGGGAGGGGCCCATACTTGGTGACTTTCAGGCTTTTGCTCATTGGTGTCACCACAACCTAATTCAGGGGTGGAGGACGGAAAAGTAAAATGAGGGTGTTAGAAAAAACAATGTGTTTTCCATATGTTAAGAAAAAAAAGTCTTCGATGTTGCATGGGGGAATTGGGGGGGGGGGGGGTTGCGCAATTTTTAAAGCAAGACTGAACATTTGCTCAAAGGAAGGTATGTCTCCTACGGTCTCCAAGAGCAAGCAGCGGTGGCTGTTGAAGCTGGTTAGTGGTCGTCAGCTCGGCTCTGCTGTGCCGGCCACGTCTGGGGTGCACAGCTAAAGCAGCTCCATGACTTAAGCTAAAGCAGCACCCAGAGATGTCACCTGGCTTGGATCGGGGGGACAAAAACTGGAACGTGATTGAGACTGGGGATCTCGGAGGGGAAGACTGGGCCTGGGCTGCGATGGAGCTGGTGTGGAAGGAAAGCGAAGGGGCTCCACAGCTGTATGAACTGGGCAAGGAAACAGGGAGCACGGCCGGCGCCAGGGCAACCAGCATGGACGGCAGCAAAAGGACGACATGGTCAGTCCAGCCCGCCGCGTGCACGGGGGTGGGTGTCCACGAGAAAAAAGGTGGTTTTCAGTGCCGAGCCCACGGACCACTGAGTTAAAGGCCCGTTAGAGTAACACCCGTGCAAAACAGGGCCAATTAAGGCTGCAGGAGCCAGACTGTAACTTCGTCGTGTCCTAATTTGTGTGTTAGCTTTCTGCTTCATTTTCTTTCTTTCTTTCTTTCTTTTTTAATTGCTATGCTTCTGCTTGGTTTATTTGTCGTGGAAAGGTCAAAAAGTCTTGTTAGTTAATGTAGGAGAAAATCCGATTTAAGCTTACAGCTCTTCCCTCTGTCCTGGAATTTGCATTTTCTGGTTGACAAGCAGCTTGTTTCCTGGCTTATTTAGGTCTCAGATATACAATCAAGGTACAGCAACTTATCAATTACCGCCCATCAACTAACCCAAGCTGAAGAAATAGCACATTGAGATGATGTGCAAGCTATAAGTTCAATGTCAGCAAGAGCGAATAAAATTGTTTAAACTGGTGTTTACAAGATCTGAAAAGCCCCACTTTCAGTTACTGCTGCTTGCCTCGCAGCAGCTCGCTGTATACCCCCACTGAATTTAAACTTCTGTTGCTGATTTCCTTACCAACACTTCTTGTGGCAAAAATTTGCCTCGAGCCTAAATCCGTAACACCATAACATAATGGCATTATAAAGCAAATGCATTGTCTTGGTGTTCTGTAACTAATAGAAGTCTAAAAGAGCATGTCAAAGCTCATGAAACACCTCTGAATTTACACAGAGTTTGCTATAGAAGATTGTCAGCATCTTCATCACTTGGCCACTCCTATGCGTAGTGGAGCTGCTGACTGACCTATTGAGCAAATGCGTAGCCTTCGCAAGGCGCTTATGTCTGTCTGGTACAAGGTGAAGCCAGCTGTAAGTGATGTCCCAAGCCGGAATTTCTTCAAATTTGGAAATAAAATGAGAATTGATCAAGTCTGAGCCAATAAACAGAAAGAACTTACTTTATGGCAAGTCAGTAACCATATTTCATGTACTATCATTACCTGTAGAAATTTCCTTTCCTCACAAAGGGAATAACTCACAAAACAAGGTGATCTGGTGACATTTCTTTCATTTTAGGCCAAACTGACAAGAACTGCAATAGATAAAACACTGACAACATCACTATAAATGTTACTGTTTCATATTTCTATGAAATAGTAATTTAGGAATAATTTGGGAATAGGAGTCATTTGGTGCAGCTGCTTAATAGATTTCTTGTTTTTCTCAGAGAAAGGTAGGCATGGCTCTGACCATAAAATTCCTGAACCTGAAATCATTGCTCAAAATAAGTCCTCAAGGCTCAAGCCTGCAAAATGAGGATATAGCTAATCTAGGTTCTATTATCCAGCGATTTTACCCATTCTTTCTAGGTTTGCATAGTGATTACCCACTGTTCAGATCGTCTATCTTTCTAAGATCTTTCTAAGAAAATCCACTGGAATAGCTGAAAGCCACTAAAAAAGGTGTTCTCAGCAAAGGCAGAGCTTACTCTGATTAGCAGGGAGCTGAAGGGAGCAGGGAGCTCACCTCAGTAAATTTAGCATTGTGCTGTAAAAGAAGTTTTTGTAGCAGAAACTAGTGCGTGATATTTACAACAGCAACCTTGAGTTGAGGGGCTCCTCCTTGGAGAGAAGCTTTTGTTCCAAACTACATTTTAAATGCTGATGATTATTATGTGCAGTGTTATAATAAACACAATTATTCTGCCATTTCAATCAGAAATATTACATGGAAAACAAAAGACGTGCTAAGCGGAAGCCGACTCGTGATCATGTAGTACACCTTCATGCTGCACAGCTGATACATCTGCTGCATCAGAAAGTTTCGGCACATTGCCTGAACTTGTGCACTGTGGTTACAGTGACAGAAAAAAATAGCATATGTAAAATCCGATAGGACTGCAGCCTATCCCTGTTGCCATTACTGTTGCTTCAAGAGCTCTAAACAGTTTTCTATTTCAGTTTTTAATTATTCTCCACAAATTGAATGCAGCACCGTACATGAATGGCTGATTTCAAACAAATAATCTGAACATACGGTTTGACAAGTATGTCGTGTTTACCTGAACACTCCCTCAGAAATATTTAAAGGTCTGAAACAACTACTAACATTTCAAGTATATGAATTTTAAGACCCAAACTACAAATGCTTTATCTTGGCCAGTTCAAGCATGAGCTACTTGTTTCTGCATATGCACTCCTATATCTGTAAAGTGGTGCTTTTGGTACTCTCAGACATTTTATTTATGCATTTTTTCCGGCACAGTTTAAGAGGCTGCTTCCCAAACTAGCCACCATTATTGTGTCCTGTGTCCGCTGTCGACTTCATTAGGAGCAACGTGCACAGAGGATTTCTGAGGGTGCTAAAAATGTCAAGCATGGTATCGAGTGAAGAGGAAAACATACCAGTAAAGAAAGCTCCCTGGAACAATCAGCTTCTGATATTAAAACCCTGGAGTACTGCATATAGTGTCTAACCTGTCTACAGGTAGGACTTACATATTTTTTAAAGCATAAACATTTCTTCTATCCCAGTTTTCAAGAACAGCAAAAAATCTTCTTACTTTTCAGTGCAACCATAAAAATTTCCAGGAAATCATTGTGCTCCTCTATTAAGGCATTCAAAATGGGAAGAACAACAGCCTTATAGTATATATTATCAGTTTAATAATGGTATTCATACAAGGAAGATCTTGAGGGCATTTGATTTTAGGAACCTTGGGAAAGTTTGCAGGCAGCACCTCCATATACAAGAGTCCCAGGGGACCCCGCTGCAAATCAAAACCATTCCATTTTTCCATGTATAGTTTTATCGTGGTCTTAAAATATTAATGAAAGTGGGTTCTTTGTGCTTTGCCACAGCCACACCAAAAAAGATGCTCCCTTTGAAGGCTTGCATGCATGCAGCGTGCACACTGTGACTTAGGGCAGTAGAAAGCAGCATTCAATAAAAAATAGAGCAGTACTTAGGAGATACAGGAGAGGAAGCAGGGTTTCCTAGCTAAGTGTTCAAACAACAGGGGCCTGCCTGTCACCGTTACCCAGTGCTATAGCTCAGGTTTTATGCCACTACCTGTCTTTTTTATGCTTGCCCTATAAAATCAGTGTCAACCGCAAGGGCTTCGGGAAGTCTTTGACTCTTCTCCCTTTTAAAGGTCAGGGCTCCACTTCTTAATTGGAAGAACAAAAGGCAATTGAGCCTGGCCATAAACATCACTGCCGTTATTACGCGCCTGAGGAGGCTCTAAGGCTGCCAAAATATGTCAGGGTTTTTTGGGGGTGCCCAGGGGAGGGGAAGGGGTGGCATCAACTTATGAAATCTCATGGAAAAATGAGATGTTGTTTGAGCCTGAGCACCGCAGCAGCTGTCGCAGGACTTGCCGCTTGCTGCAGCTGGAGCTGGGAGAGCAGGGCTCGCGTCCCCATGAGCTCACGCTGGTCACTGCGATGGCCTCCTAATATTCGTTTAATGACTTTTTGGATAAATGTTTCTTTCTTTTGAGCAAAACCATGATTTTTTTATTTTGACAACTCCCTTGTCCTCCCCTAGAAAAAAACTAAGAAGCACTGGGAGCTGGGGGATTTTTGTTTGTTTTGTTTTATTTCTCCACTGTAATTCCAGGGAAATGCAGGGAGATAAAGAAGACAGACTGATTTGATTTTGGAAAATTGAATGTTTTTCTCTTTTTCTTTCACATGACATTTTCATTTCCATTAAAAATTTTCACCCGAAAGATGTATAATTTTTTGTTTAGCTCTGATATTTAATATGATTTATCTAATGGCTTACAAGCTGTGTTTCCCAAGCTTCAAAGACTGCTTCAGGATGACTACGCTTCTAGTAAATACATGTTTTGTCTCATCTTAGTACAGACATATACTAGGTATTCCTAGAGTGATCTTCAGCACAGATTCTGGACAGAGATATAAATTTCTGAATAACTTTGTCATTCCTTATCATTTTAATTATTTACTTAGAAGGAAGTATAAAACAACAGAGAAATACTTTCTTTTATTTTCTTTTTCAAAAACAGCGAATGCAACAACCACGTTTCCCTCCTGGTTTTTACCAAAGCTCTCTTGCACATACACGCTTGTCACCTGGGTCACCCCTGTGCCTGCTCTTCTGATTAGAATTTGGGGGTTTGAATCCATTGGTTTATTTTGCCAAATATAGGCTTAGCATCCTCCATTGAATACATCTCTAATGTCTTCCCTACTTGCTCCTCCAGTTTCTCTACAAAAGTGTTCTACTTTAGTAAACTTTTGCCCATTAAAGCACTTCTCTAGTTTATGGTACACATTTCTCTAAACTGTCATTGCTATCTTCAGTGTGAGACCATTTCCTGGTATCTTTATGATAACTGTCTGCAAAGTTATTGTGTGATACGTTGTTTATTGTATCATCTATTTCTTACACAATATTCTGAACTGAAGTATCAGGAAGTATTGGAACCAAGGCTTAACGCTGGCATTTTTCAGCCAACTATATTGGATCATAGTCATGGTAACATTTTTCATTTAATTTCTTAGCTGGATTTATCCAAGATGCTATTGAACATTTCTCTCATACATTAGGGATTATAAAACATTTTTGAGGACCTATATTATATAAGAAGCCTGCATAATATATATCGGGAATATTTTTTTACCTCTACCCTTTGCTCATCGTGTATATCTCTGAGTACAGAGCTATAACATGAAGGTCCCATAATTTCCAGAAACAATTAGGTAGAATTCTGTTCCTTATTGAATTCTTTTTTCTTTTTCCCCAAAGCTTGAAAAGGCCCATAGTTAACAAACTTTTCTGTTCTTCCTATTTTCATTTTATATATCTTATTTCACTCAAGAAATTTCATCCTAAGAACATAAATTGCCATTAATATAGCAAAAAATCCCAACTGATTGCGTGCAGATGAAAGACCTTGTTATATACTTACATCCTGATTTAGACTAATGATGGACTTATTTTAGGCTTCTCTGTTTTATGCAGCATTGTAACATTCTGCTTGACCCTTTTTCTAATTCCTTAGTGTTTCCCCTGCACTGAATGACTTCTGAGTGTTTAGGAGATATATCACCATTTCCGCTAATATTTATTTAAAAAGGATTCTGCTTTTATTGCCTATCCTCTCACTGGAATCATAGCACTCCTTACCTCTTTCTACAGCTATTCCATTTTCATTTATCTCAGGATGCTTCATATTTCCCATTTTTCAGCTTGCAGGTAAAAGCTGAGGTAAAGTATTTGTTAGCGGTGGTGTTCACCTTCTGATTTCATGAGAGAAGAAAGAAAGAATACATCTTCTGCCATGAAGACCTTTCCCAAAAAGGTGGTGGTGTATTTGTGGATCGCCTATAACCTTCTCACAGGTCTCCATTTACTGGGCTGCATCACAAGAATAATAATGCTCACCCAGGGCTTAATTACAGGTTGCTTGAAATGTTTTCAAGACCTTTGGGGAAAACTCGACCTATGACTTTTCCTTTTCTATTTTTCTGCTTGGTACCTCTAACTGCTGTCTTTGCTATCTGTTAGTGAATTTCCTGCTGGTACGAAAGCAGTTTTCTCTCGTATTTCTTCCCCCAACTTTGAGATTTTAACCAAAGTAAGAAGCAATTGTCTATTTAGCCTTGATAGATACATCTTTGTTCTTTCAGTACAACTGTACTGCCTCGTGCAGTGCTAAGTCTCAGGACTTTTCATTCTTCAGCTTTTGCCAAAAGTAGGGTAATTAAAATGCTTCATTAAAATGAGGGCCTATGACTTTACAGTCCCACAGCTCTGTCAGAGAAACCTCTCTACCCTCTTTCTGGCAGACCATCCAATCGGATCTTTCCTCTTTTACCCCAGTTGATGAAACGTTACCACTTAGTTCATTACCCACCACTGTGTCATGTACTTTGAGGCAGTTTGTGCTATGTATGATCACTCGGGGGACGCACAACCTGACAGACAGCGCCCAGAAGTGAAGGGAAGCCTTCGTCCTGGATGATGATGACTTGCGCTGCCGTTCCCAACTACCTCCCAAAAACGGGAGAAGCTGGGGATATTGAGAAATGCACCGACAAGCAGGTTAGAGAAGCACAAGAGAATTGTCAAAAAGCAAGAGGATTAGAAGCAGCACACACAGTCCTCAAGCCAAGCCGCCCGGCCCGTCTCCACTGTAGCCTCCTTGGCCCTTCCTCCACCCGCACAAGCTTGCCCCCTCTCTCCGGGTTAGGCCTGTAAGAAGCGTGGCCTCTGCGAGGCAAAACCTTTTCTGCCTGGTTCTGCAAAGGACCCCGCACTCCTTACATATTCCTCCACCTTATGTCAACGTGAGGGAGCTAAATTCTCATGTGTCTTTGCAAACAGCACTATTAGGACATTTTCCTTCTCAGCTGTGTGGGAACACCACATGCCTTGAACGCAGTGGTGGAAACCAGCACCCGTGCGGAGACCAGCTGGTGGCCTGCTGAGCGGTCTCCGTGCCACCAGTCCTTCAGCCACCAGCTGGCTGTGTGCCAGGCCCGCTTCCAGCGCGCCAGGAGAGGCCGTTCGATCTCCCCAGGACGCGCTGAGGAGGTGCTAGCAGCGACGCAGGCTCGCTATACTCACAGCACGCAGAGGCAGTACACGCCCGGGATGCTCTCGCTGTCCCTCAGCAGGTAGCTGCCGTCCACCCCCGAGGCCAGCAGCAGCTTCTCGCCAGCCTCCCGCGTGATGCTCCCGTGGTACACCGGCAGTGACTCCATGGCGGCCCGGCCGCTGGAGGCCCTGTCCCAGCGTGGCGGACGCAGCGGTGCTCACAGCGCACGGTGCTGCCTCCAACTGCTCCTCAGCTGCTGTCTCCTGCCAGCATCTGTGACTCAATGACAGATGTAAACAGGATGTGTTCACACCTCGAGTGCCTTTTGGGGCTGGCGGTGAGGCACAGCACTGAGGAAAGAGTGAGGAACGAACATGGCTTTCTTTTTATCTTTTCTCAGGCTGTGACACGCTCACGATCTCGCACCCATTACACCGAGGTGCCATTTCGAACACTACTCTCGCTCACACAACCCAAAGCTCGACAGAGATGTGCAGTGGCAAAGCGCACAGAGGCCGGGAGCCCCTAGCAAAAATAAATGGGACTGGCGGCCCTTCCCCAGCTGTCCAGCGAGCGTGCAATCTGGTTTGGGTTTCGGAGCGCCAATATCACAGCACCATCTGGTAGCGTCTGCAGTGAGGCACTTGTCTCTTCTGGGCCTAAAACAAATGCTAGAACAAAGCCGGGTCGAACGGCCCCGCAGCGGGTGCCCACGGGGCGCCACGGCATGAGCACGGCCACAGCCGCCTGCCCCGGCAGGGGCCACAGGCGCCCTGGGGTGCTCGGGGAGCAAGGGTACTTTTTTAACTTGTTCTCTTTCGAAACTTTATCACCACATGCAAAACACCTCGCGCCTGGCTCGTGCGCCTGGCTTTGCATGGCCCCTGGCCCTGAAGCCAGAGCAGCAGGGGACTGGCAAGCTCGAAACACCTCACCGGCCCGCGGTCCCCTGCAGACAGCCGGGCAGAGGCGCGGGAAGCCACGGAGATGAGCTGGAGACGACTCCCCCCAACCCGCGTGCACCTCTACGCCGGGCTGGCAGCACAGAGCCAGCAGCACAGAGCCGGCACCGCGGCTGCTCCTGCAGCGGGGCCGGAGGAGCCCCAGCCCCGCTGCAGGCACGGCCCTGCGCCGAGGGCTCGGTGCTGCGTACACACTCTTAATGTCAGAGACACTAATCATTTCCGCTCGGAGGCAGATGATGCTTTATTCCCAGCGCTCTGGCACACTAACCTCAGGGTGCTCAGGGCTGTGTATTTTATGGACCACATCTGACATTTCAAAATGTTTTTCCTTCAGCGTTTCGAAACAGCCGTGCGCTCCGTGCCTGCGGCTCAGCGCGGGCTCCCCGGCGGGCGGGCGGCGGCAGCAGCCTCCTCGCGGGCCGGGAGGCCCTGCACATCCTTCCTGGCCCCATCGCGAGCAGGTGCTCTGGCGCGATACGCCAGCCGGCAGCAGCAATCCAGAGACGTGGCTGAAAAAGACGTTTCTCGCCGCTCCTGCGGTCACACACATTTCCTTGGCACACTTGCAATCCGAAACCTCTGATAAGCTCCTGCTTGCAAATGGCTCTGTTTGCAAACAGGCTGAAAATTTACTTTTCCCCTTAGATATTTCCACTCATGGAAAAACTGAGCCTGCTTGCTGAAGCTGAACAGCAGCACATGGCAGTACCGGGGCCACATTCCTCCTCCGTCCCGCTGGGCTCATCCGGCTGCAACGGGCTCGAGACTGAGCTCATCCCGGGGTAACTCCCCCAAACTCACCCAGCAAGCTGTGGCTTCACGTCTTATGTATGTACTCAAAACTCTGCAAACCGGGTGTAAAAGTGGTAGAATTCACTAAAATACAGCATGAAGTGTAGGTCGTGTTTATAACTGATTAAACATCATTCCAAATTGAGTTTCTTAGCAGGGTAGGGCAAAATAAAATCATCTTACCCAATTGTTCACAGAATACTGTGTCTTGGTCGAAGTTCAGTATGGTGAAAAATAGGTCTATTGAGACACAAATCTTAGGAACAAAGAAAGAAAAACAAGAAAATAAAATCAAACCAAAAATAAGGGCTTTTTAAGGTTTCCATCAATCAAAATATTTTCTCTCGATCCTTTCAAAGTGTGCATCTTTCAACTCTGACCTTTAAAACAGCTTTTCCTTACAAATATTTTTTTCAAACTCCATTTAACTTTTTGTTTTTAGGGGCGGGCATTTGCTGCCCAGATCGCCACGGGCAGCTCAGACGCAGAGCAGCGCACGCCGGTCACTGCTGGCAAAGCTACAGCTTTGGCAGAGGCCCGAGGAGCCGCTTCCCCGCGGCAGCACCCCGAGCAGGCACTGCCTCCCTGCCCGGGACCGCGGTGGCTGAGAAGGCTGAGGGAAATCTCAGCTTACGGGGGACTGACAGCTTCAACTGCTGTGTTTACAGCTGTTCAGGCTTGTTACATAGATTTTCATTACTCTGTTCAGGTGAACCTGGGGACTCAGCTTTCCTGCTTATTTTTTAAAATCAGTTGTTAAAGTATTTGCACAACAAAGCAGAGCTACTGCCTACTGCAAATGGGATTAATGTGGATGGTGACAAGGTATAAGCAAAGCACCATTCCCTCGTAAAGCTGCTGCACGTTTTTTTCTCCTTTTTCAAACTATCTGTACTCTGGGGGATTTCATCTAACTTTCCGATTTCTCAGCCTATTTTCAATATTAATCGTTGATTTCAGAAATATGTGTGATGTTAGCTGGAAAGGAAAGCAACCAGAATCATCCAGTGTCACAGATATCATTTTCCCACTCATTGATTTCAACCCAGGCATTTGTAGAAAATTATAAAACTTTCAACTATGAGAAGCTCTCTTAATTGCAGAGTCACAGTGTTACCTGGCTGATCTGCATACTTCCAGCAGGTTGGTGAAGCAGCATCTATTACTGAAAAAGAAAGGGCTGTAAACACTGAACTTTGCTTATGCTAGGTAGAGAACCCACAAAACTCCCACCAACAAGCCCTGAAGCCAAGGCTTTCATACAAATCCCTTAATGCCACGCTAATTAGGGGATATGAAGCTTTTAGGAAGAAATTGAAATGTTGAGCTATGTGACATATGACACTAGGTAGGTGTCAAGGCACAGAGCACAATACAAACTGCTCCAAAACCAATGACAACCGGTGCTGCGTGGGCTAAGAGAGATACCGTGATACCGCTGTTGCTATTCTGCGCCATGCCACCGAGGCTGGAGAAACCCTCCCTTGCGTCAAACAAGTTGTCTTCACTGCAGCTTCGCACGGCTGGAACCCAGCTGGACTCACAGCAACTGCTCCATTTTTTATCCACTTATTTTGAAACAAAATGCAACAGAATTGTTGCTTGCCATCCTCTTTCGTGACGCTGCACTCACTCAGCCTGAGAATGCAAACTGCAAAATACAGCAGTAGGCTCTGGAGAGTGGGAGAAATAACTGAGAATCGAGCATCGAAGGGGTGCTGCTCGCACGAGGACTCAGCCTCCATTGCCTTCCAGTGGAAATGGGTGACTTCTATGAGCACCCCACGGCTGGCCCTGTAGGGTGCTGGATGGTCCCTTCTCTTACTTGGCTGGGAGCGCATTCACCATATTCGTGCATGCCACAGCTTTGGCCTCGGCTAAATCAGTCAAGCTAGCAGTCCCTGCAGTATGCTATGAAAAAATTATCTAAAAAATACATGAAGGAAAGGAAGCACTTTAAAGTGCTCTGAAATATTTGGCCATGAAAAACAGGCTTAGAAAGATAGGCCTGCATAGATCTCTTGGGTCATCAAGTTTAGTTCCCTGCTATCTTAGCCAAAAACATCATATAATCCCTTTCAGCAACTCATCACACCCTGTCTTAAAAGTAGCTCGGGGTTTGTTGTTGTTGTTGTTGTTGTTGTTGTTGTTGTTGTTGTTGTTGTTGTTGTTGTTGTTGTTGTTGTTCCCACTGTTCTCATAGGAAAGCAATTGCAGAACATCACTACTCTGTTGTTTGGAAACATGCTTTCAATTTCCAACCTGAATTTATTCATGGCAATTTATACTCATTTGTTCTTGTACCAGTGTTGTCCTTTAGTTTAAATAGATGTTCTCTGTTCCTGGAGCTTAGGCCCATGAGTTATATAGAGAGCCCTCTCTCAGCCTTCGTTTTCCCAAACTCCTCGCGTAGTTAGGCTCTCCCTTCTCATGGTCAATCTAATAGGCTTTCTCTGCAGCTTCTCAAAAGTGAAACAAATAATTTGTCAATAGTGCGCGATATCCTGGCTAAATTCCACCAAGTGCCTTGTACACCGTTACCGGTACTTCGTTACTCTGGTGACAATGCCTTGCTTTGCATGTCGTATGTCCCCTCCTTAGGCATTTCTTACCTATAAGCATCCAAGTACAGTAGAATCCTGGTTAACAATCCCGAGGGAAACTTGTACTCAAATCCTTATGAATTTCAGCCAGTTTATCTTATTCTGGTCCTCAAGGTCACCCACTTCTTCCTAATGAGAATTTTATTTGCCTCTGTATTGACAGTATCTCCCTCCTTTATGCCATCAGTAAATTCCATGAATGTATACCTATTTTTTATGCCATCATCATTAGTAAAAAAATATTAAGCAGTATCAGGCCCCATACTGATGCTTGAGAAGTTCTACCTTCCCTTCAACACTTATCTTCTCCAACTACTCACTTTTTCAGTTTTTGTACTAATCTTGCATTTTAGCTAATAATTTCCCATTTGGCACTATACTAAATGCTGCACTTAAGTTTAGATAATTAGTTCTAAGCACGTCCTTTGCCTATAAAAATCAGTTACAATGATATTCCAGACACAGGAACTTGTAATGTGCCTGAGAAGTGGAGGTAGGGGAGAGAAAAAGAAATTACCTTAAGTTTTTTGAACACCTGCAAAGATTTGAGCTGATTTTCATTTTGAACTGAATTGCTTCATTCATCCCTAATGATGACATTTTCATACATTGTTGGATTTTATAACAATTCTAGATATTACAACACTAATGCAAGAACGTCATTAAAATTCTCAAATATTGTTATTTGACTGAAAATAAGAATGACCTTCAGGACCTTTATGAAATTAATGCCACTGCAGAACTGTTATAGGAAGACCTTGTATAAAGGGCTATAAAGCAAGATAAAACTAAGATAACTGAATTGGTAGTTTTGCTGGTGCAGTGGTATTATCTTAAATGCCATCTCTATAGAGGTACCGAAAAAGCAGCTTCAAAATCACCAGCTATTGCAATGATTCTGAAAAAAAAAATTAACTGGCAAAAAGCCACATTAAAACACAACTAACTTTAAAAATGATTTTCATTATTTCATATCACTTTCATTTTTAGTGTAATCTAACAAAATATCCAGAACAACTGTATGGAATAGTATCTGTAGATAGATGTCCACATAAGAAAGTAATACTGAGAATCAGTAAAACATTGGTCACTCTATACAGGATCTATGGAGTCATTATTATCATGTTTGCTTTGCTTTTTGAGCTGAAATGAAAGAGATTGAGGAAAGCAAGCTGCAATCAGTAAATACCTAATTATCTGTAAGGTCCTGATCATCAGTACAGATTGAGAATCCAAAGAAGCTTTGGCTTTAGGGTCACATATTAGAATACATTGCTACAGCCATCATGTTAAGCCAGGATCTGCTACATACGTTGTTTGGAGCAAAAAAGGAAGGAAAATTAGAAGATGGTTATAATAAATAAAGTTTGGATCCAGATGTGGATTCCAAACTTTCTCTACACTCCAGGATACATATATCGTTCAGATCTCATTGAGCTGACCTTAGAGAAAGGATAATCATCTGGAAGATTGGATTGTCACAGAACTGCCTAAATGTTTGGGTAATTGAGAGGGAGATTATAGATCCAGGCTTTTGCCCTCTTCGAATTAAATATAAGTCCTAGGTGAAATCACAAAAGTTGACCATGAGCCAGCTATGTGCCCATGAGGCAAAGAAGGCCAATGGTATCCTGGGCTGCATTAGGCAGAGCATTGCCAGCAGGTCGAGGGAGGTGATCCTTCCCTTCTACTCTGCCCTGGGGAAGCCACATCCAGGGTGCTGTGTCCAGTGCTCTGTTCTGGGCTCTCCAGTTCCAGACAGACATGGACACGCTGGAGTGAGTCCAGCAAAGGGCCACAAAGGTGATTAAGGGATGGGAGCATATCTCATACAAGGAGATGCTGAGAGAGCTGATACTGTCTAGCCTGGACAAGAGAAGGCTGAGGGGGGATCTTATCAATGTATATAAATATCTGAAGGGAGGGTGTAAAGATGGAGCCAGACTCTTCTCAGCAGCCTGCTCTAGGTGACCCTGCTTGAGGATCGGTGATTCTGTGATACTGTGAGGATTTCTGTCCAGTGCTCAGAGCTTTAAAAAAATAATCATTCTCATCATCTGGAAAGCGGGTGTTACAAGGCCTCGATAGGTATCAGTTGTGGGGGACAACCGAGGATATGGAAAGGTTATGGACCTTTATGAATGAAACCATGCTCTTTACTCATCGTTTGTCTTCTGAGCACAGGTAAATACATACATATCATAAATGATGACATTTCGCTGAACTTTAACAATATTATTTCCTCTGCGTGGCCTCACTAATTACCTGTGCAGTTGTTTTGAATGTTTTGTGAGAGAGATAACACTAAAATTGAAAGCTACAGAATACAAAGAAAATCATATTAAAAGTTATCTGTGTCTTAATGCGGTTTCTTTTACCGGTTAATATTTTGCACTTTTTCTTTCTCCAGAAGCATTGCAAGAGCTGGCTATTTTGCAGGTGCATGTGCATGTGCGTTACCTAAGCAGAGATGCCATTTGTGATAATGTCACCATCAGCAAAACTAGTCATAGCAGCTTGCACCTTTTCATTTTCTGCTCTTACCCTTTCAACAACCCTTTCCTGTAAAAATTGTCAATGCACTGATTGTCACGAGCATTAGGCACTCAACTGCTTTGAGAACCAGGACCTCAGTGTCTCTGTGATTTAACTTAATCAGCTTCAAAGTAGATGGAGCTAAATCATATAAAGACACTCTCGGGTAGAGTAGATGTCCACACTGGAGCTTTTCCTGGATATATTCATGTGTGAGCAAGTCTGGAATATAAGTTTAAAAAAATAGATTTTCACACATACACACACACATACAGTAGTTAAAATTGACTTGCTGATGTCCTGTCCTAGTTCCTAAGAGATATTTATCTGAATTACAACAGCACCACGTAATCTGGCATAAATAAGTGTCTTTGTTTTGGAGGGGAGGAAAGTTAATCAATTCTGAACCATATGCAATTGTGTGTCTAATCTCTGCCCGCAATTATTTCAAATGCACATCCAGACGATAGCATTTGTATTCATTCTGAGATTCATTGAGTTTGAGGCCAGAAGGGATCATTATTCCATCTGGCCTGACCTCCTGGATATCACAGACCATTACATCTCCCCAGTTACCTCTGTACTGAGGCCTGTAACGTGTTTGACTAAAGCATAACTATTTTTGACTAAAGCTCATGTCCCAGAAAGACATCTAGTCTTGATCTGAAGCCATCAAGAGGGAGAGACTCCACTACTTTGTGGGTACTTTGTTCCAATGGTTAATCGCACTCACTGTTGAAAATGTAGGTCATGTTTGCAATTTGAATTTGTCTGGCTCCAGATTCCACCTGCTGGCTCTCATTACACTTTTCCAAGTTAAGTTAAAAACCC
Organism: Dromaius novaehollandiae; assembly: GCF_036370855.1. NCBI lineage: Eukaryota > Metazoa > Chordata > Aves > Casuariiformes > Dromaiidae > Dromaius > Dromaius novaehollandiae. The sequence continues at coordinate 8,537,935 of NC_088108.1, forward strand.
TTTGGCACCCATTATTTTTCCCTTGTGTAAGTGTTTACTCTCTGGATTCAAGTAACCTCTCAAATTTTTTTTCTCTTTTGGTTCTTTTCTTCTAATAGCCTTCACTTCAGTCTAAAGATTCACATGGTGAAGTGTTTTCTCCAGCCCTTCTTGTCTGTGTATTTTTATTTTGCCCAATGTCTTTTAGCAGTGCCCAGCTCCTGCTCAGGATGCTGATGACACATGCAAGGTATTAGGGGTCTCCATTGCACTGGAAGCACATACTAAATTGTTTTGCTGTTACGAACCTCTAGTCTAGAGCACAGTCCTTGCTTTCCAGTACACAACTCACCACTTGTAGGGTGAGAGAAACTGCACCATGCCAAAATTTCATAAATACAGAGTTCAGTATTTAGCATTTGATTCTAAAGTTTGTTGTATAATCCAGATTTATTTTATGACTGTACTCACCTCATCACCCTATATAGTTCTTCCAATTTCTGTTCATTCTCAAACTGCTTCACCTGGAACCAAATATTGCTCGTGGCAAAATAAAAATGCGACTGTTTGCACACTCCTGTTTCCAACCTGTGTTTCTAATATTTTGAAATTCCAGCCACAGTTTATTTGTAACAGCACACAGGGAAAACAGTTGGATTTTTTTTCTCTTAAGTTTTTAAGTTTGGTATGGTTTATTGACCATGTTTAAACTAAATGTTAGAGCAAATAGTTCAGTACAGCCCTGCATTTATTTCCTCTTTGCACTAAGGAGAGATTTTTCATTTCATAAATCATTCAAAATCTATTGTGGTGATGTTACATTGGTCTCAGTGTAGATAATTACGCATACACACACACACACCCTCTCCTAATATTTTGTACAGAGAGCATATTGGTAGTGGATTTCGCTGCATGCTTATATCACAAGCATGACAGCAAAACAGACACAATCTGCTCTTTGAAATTTTTACCTGAGTATATCGGGCACAGATTGCTTTTCTGGCCTACATCACAGACTTCAACAACAAGAGAAATCACATTTCTGTCTTAAAAAAAAAACAATGAAATAAATGGAACTGAAGATGTGTGTGTATACACACATACATATATACATGGTGCTTAGATATTTTAAAAAACCCACATGTATTAATTTTTTTTCCTGACAGTTCCTGCAAAATGCCTTGCTTGCACTCTTTCCTTTCCCACCAATGAAAGACTGCAACAGAGTTATTTTACTTCAGCCCAAGAAAGAAAACTTCATATTGGACACGACAATACCAGGCTGTACTGTCATATCATAAGCTACATTAATAGTAAAATGACAAGTAGGTCTTATCCTGTTCTGACTGAAATCAATAGTAGAACCATCCTGCTTGTAGCAAGAGCAAGAGCAGGTGAAACTTCTCTCAGCAGAAAACAGGAAGCATGTATTTTTGGAGAGCAGCAATCTTTAGGCAAGGACTACCAAGCATTTGACTTCTGATTAGATCCTTCCCGCGTTGCAATAGCACAGAATAGCAGAGCCCTGCATATTTGGCAGCTCCAGGCAACACAGTGAAAGTCTGTGGGTGGACTAAACCCACATGTCCTTTTCATTTGACTATTGATTGCAAGCTAAATCAAATACAATAAGAGAAAAGAGCAAACGAAATTGAGCTGGCCAAGACAGCGATATTTACATGCCAAGAGAGGCTCCTATTCCTCGCATCACTGTCATGGTTCTGTGCATTTAAGGCAGTTCTCTGTAGCGCATATGGGTTTTTTCAAAGGTTAGAAGCTAAGCAGATGAAGACTGCAGGTTGTGCAGAGGATCCACATACCTCCAGGTCACCAATTTCAATCAGTACCAGATGGGTATCCTTTGAGAGCCAGTATTCTCATGCGTGCCCTTGGCGAGAGATGTTTCCCTCTTGGTTGGTGTTCTTTGGCAGCCCTGTTGGTTGAGAAGCCATGTCCCAAGCACAGCTTCACCCTTCATGTCAGGGTCAAGACGAGCAATCAGGACAAGATGAGGAAGACTGCACTACTATGATTCATGCTATTCTATTTTAAGATAAATAAAAATGCCTCAGACACCAAAACTCAAAGTCTGCGAGGCTGAAAGAAAGCTTTTACCTTTGCCACCCTTTCTATGGATCTCCTGGCCCATGGGTCACAGTCAAGGTAAGCTGGCAATGTCCAGGTGTGAGAGCAGGAAAAAGATCAGCCCCTCAAAGACATCAAAGGGAAAATTTAACTTGGGGATTAAATTTGCTACTTGACTTGGCATAACATACACCTGAAAGGTTGCTAGCAGGTTTCAGTGAGGTCAGTCCCAAGTTCCTACCAAGGTGAAGGGCTCCAGCAAGCCTGGCTAGCATGTGGGACCAGCCCCTAAAAACAAGCTATCAAATTCCTCACATTTGAGTCTTGTTTCGTTTGTATAGAGTCATCGTGGTTCCCACATGGACAGCATCCCAGGACCATCTGGCGGTGTTTAAGGGACAGCCTCATCCCAAGCTCCTCTCCTGGGTTAGGTCCAGGCCAACCCCTGTTCCCTGGGGTCTGATGCTCCACAGACAGCAATCACTCCTTTTTCTGAGGGAACTGCCCTGTAAAATATAACTGCATTCTCTAACATCTAACTGGCCAAGGAAAATGCAAATGAAAAAAGGAGACACTGGACCACCAAGATACATTCTTTGCCCCACACTTACCACAAATCCCCTCATAGCAAGGATGTTAGCAATGTCTGAACTATTTGCACTCAGGCTTTCCAATCTGTAGTTTAAAAAATGTAAACATTGAGCCCTTAAGATTTAATTACTTTTTATATTCTCCATGGAAGCTTTTACTATGAACTCTTCATAAGCCTGCTCAGGGCTGGCCAAAACACACACCAGGGCCCTGCATACAGAGGGATCAGTTCAGGAACATTTTGAGGTGCCACATTACAGTGCCCGGCCCGAGAAGGCGACCACAGCCGGCATGCTCCGCCGACCGCTGCACGCAGCAGCCCTGGGGCTCGCACCCCAAACAGAGCAGTGGCCACACGCCGAGGCCCCTGGAGAAACGGCAGATGCTCCACACAGACCGTGGCAGACAGCACTTTGCACCTGAACGCTGCACATCCGTCCTTTGCTGCTAAATGTAGGTGTTTGCCTTCAATTTCCTGCTCTTGTCTGACTGCTAAAGCCTCCTGCCTGATCATTATTTCTACCCCAGGGAATTTTCCATCGAAGGTGAGGTGGGAGGGGGATTCCCCCCCAAGATGTTTTAGAGCAAATTTTGAAGCAAAATACAAATCCAATTTCAATTTTCGTTTAATTAGTTTTTACATAAACCTTTTGTTAAAATTTGCCCTTCTGTTTTGTTAAAATTCCAGCCTTACTCTTCTTCCTGCACTGTCTTCAACCATAATTTCTGATAAACACTAGAATGATTCTGCAAGATTTTACAAAGTCATAATTTTATTTTCTTTCATAAGTTTTCCAAAATTCCCATAGTTTTTACAAAAATGACAGAGATGAAAACCTAATGTTATTTTCTGTGTAATAACATGTATATACTTAATCTGGAAAATAACTGAAAAATTACTGAGTAAGAAAAGGAAAAGCACATAGAAGTAACAAAAATGAGATAAATCTAGATATTAGCTAGCATTATTTCATTTATTAGAACAAAGGGAATAGCCACTGAAAAAAAAAGAAAAGAAAACTAGCAAGTTACATGTTTTCCCTTTGACTTTGAGCCTTGTCCAGAATACAAATCAATGGAAACACTCCTCTTAATTTCCAGGGCTTTGGGGTCAGACAGCTTCCTGGAGCATTGCATTTTTAGCCCACTCCTTTCTTATCAGTTGTGCCCCCTTGAAGGAGAGAAATTATGGCTTACTTTTGTTCAGATGTGCGAATGCCCCAAACCTGACTAAGGTCACAGCGATAACAGCATAAGCACAGGCACGAAGCCCCTTCCATTTAAGGGTCTGTAACAGAATCATCTACTTTAAGAAGAAAGGGTAGATGCTTAACCCCCCCTCCCCCCATGCTCCTGTTCGGTCACAGAAAGGCGAAAGTAACCCTTATGGAGATAAGATTATGCACTTTCTTCACATGGATTTAAACATCATTCTTGACTTCCAGTGACAGAGATACGTAGGGACAAAATATTTATAGTACTACCATAAAAACATATTGCTATAAAAAAAAATCACAATCCATTTCTTCTGCACAGCTGGCACTATTAATGTAGTATCTTCACTGCTGCCTTGATTGGGGGAAATCTAATAACATGAAAACAGATCACTAATTTTTGACCTCTTACTCCTCAATTTTCTTCAAGGGCTGAAGAGCTGTTTTACTGAAGCCTTTTTAGATTACATTCACTGGAAATTATACACTAAAACTCACTCAGAAGATTATTTCTTTGTAGAGGAAATAGGAAATTAAGTAAGCCCAGAGCAGCACAGGAACAACGCAATGAACCTTTAGTCCTGCAGTCCAGAACATCTGCTAGTAGATACTACCATTTCTCCAGAAAATGGCATCCACTAGTACATGATGTGCATCCGACTTTTTACTGCCTAAAGGTAAGATTTATTTCCTTCTCTCCAGCTCATTTTCCCTTTTAGTATAAACTCTGCTATTCCTCTGTCTCTCTTCCCCTCACTGAACATTACCTCCTACTGCTTAGTTGTACTCTCCACAGCTTCAAGGAAACAGAAACCTCCAGACACCTATAAAAAATAAAGCCAGTTCTCCAGTAATAGCTCCTGGCCCACCGGAGATGGTGGCATTAGTGCATTTTCTCACTATATTTAACTTCCTTGGCACTTTCCCCATGACAGGCAGTGTGTCCCCTTCTACCATTATATACTACAGACAGACTCAGGAGCACAGATGCAGCAGAGGGAGAGCAGCGCTGAGACACAGCTGTGTTTGTAGTCCTACCTATTTATCAAAGTACTTTTATGGTTCCTGTCCAAGTACTATCTAAACACTATAGGCAACTACAGGCTGACTCTACGGGAGAAAGATTTAATTTTGCAAGAGAACAAATAGAAAGCTGATATCCCTTGTGAATTAAAGCAACCAACCAAGCCAATGATCGACACGTGTCCCTCACCTTCCAGTGCATGTTTTGTCCATTTAGACAAAACTGAGATACAAATTTCATCCAGGCCAGTGGATGAAGACTGCTAGGTCACAACTAACTACAGAAAGAAAGCACTTCAGGTAAAACAGTTCTGAAAAAAATGTGTTTGTGAAATATTTTAAGATCCCTCCGTGCAAGATGGCACACGCACTCTTCTATATACATTTCTAAAGAAAGAACTTCTCTCTCTCATACAGATTTCGAGAGTCCCACAGCACTGTCATGCATTATTTCCAGCACCTAGCACATATTTGTGTACGTGAGCCTATAGCATTTTCCATCTGCAACAAGTACTCAAGAACCACAGCCTTAGCCTGATTTTCCACAGGTCTCTAATGTTCACCCAGCAAACCATATCATTTTATCTAAGAAATCATTTCAGCTATCAAGCAAATGCATGACCTTGCTTAACCCATTCTTTTGTTTCATTTCTTCATCTTCCCCTCCAATAGTCTTCTGGTACTTCTTGCGTGCACCTCTTTCCTTAAAGACAAACACAAAATTGCAGCTCAAATACATAATGTTCCCCTGCTCTGGCTGCTGAGAGATGTTCTTCTACAACATCCCATTGATCGTTTGGGCAGGAGAGGCAAGAAAAGGGACCTATGGTTCCAAATCCACTTCTGAAAACTGGGTAGTACAGAGATAAGGTCAACAGCTGTGCCCTAAATCGCCTTTTTTCCCTTGGAGCATCAGTTCAGCACAGAACTTGCTCACTATCATAACCATACTGTTACTTAAATTAAGTTCCTTCTGAATGCAACTTACTGCCAAAGTTTACTGAGCTTATTTTAATGCCACTGTGAGAGATTAAAAACTAAACTATCATTTTAACTATTTTTATAAAGGTTACATTAATACATTTAATTCCTTCGTAGTTTGTCGAAGGCTAAGGTGCAGAGCATTCAGCAAACCTGACAGCGAATCACAGTGGTATTTGTGATATAAAGGTCATGTTGTGTGCGTTTGCTTCAGAAGTTCAGCCTCTGTTTCGCTTAGAAAATTGTTCATCAATTAACGCCTACCACCAAAACCAGTAAGAGACGAGATCACCCGCACGTGGCATGCCGGAGACACTGGAGGAAGCACCGACGTGCAAAGGCCTCGCCACAGCCCCGGGGCCCCAGACCTGCCTCCCCGCACAGCTCCCAGCACGCACGCAGCGCTCACCTCCACCTCCGCGCGACCACCGCGTCGCCACCGCCGCGCCCCGAGGCCATCGCACACTCCTGCGCCTCCGAAAGCCGCCCCGGGGCTCCTCGGGTCCCCGCCAGAGCCGGATCCAGCACTGGGCTGCGCTCACCTCGTCCCTGCGGGCCCTCCGCTCCCGCCACTGCTGAGAGCGCCCACGAGTGCAATACCGAAAATGTCCTTTCGTCCCCTTCAAAAGAGCGAATTTGTCACAGCAGGATTCAAACTGAATTAAGAAGTGAAGTATTCGGTTAACGGTGCACTTGACTTTTATTATAAGAGACGCGTATATCACTGTTATTGCAGCTTTACTCTTCTCGGGATTTTAGGAGCCGTCTGAAGATGTCAGTACTTGAGGACGTTCAGTACTCTGAAGGCAGGCACGAGCGGTGGCGGTGCCGCCAGCAGCCATCTTCCCTAGCGGCAGCGGGCGCCTGAGGCCCCACGACGAGCTGCCACGTGCCCACAGAGCTGAGCGAAATGCCCCCGCATGGAGACCGCCAGCTCCCAGCTCCAAAAAGCCCACATAAACGAATAAACAACAGGCCTTAGCTATCGCGCCTGCCCAGGGGGCCCAGAGGAGCTGCCGGGAAAGGCGCCATGCCCGGGGCGGTGAGCTGCTCCAGCCCGTCCTCCTCACACAGGCCCGCCGGCACCACCGAGCGCAGGAGCTGCAGGCCCAAGGGATGCCGGGGCGGCAGCAAGACTCATCCGGCCTGAGCGCTCCCCGGACGCCGCTCGCACACCTTGCCTTTTGCAAGGGGTGGGTTGCCTCAGTTTAGCTTTCATTTTAGGGTTGTGAGGTTTGACACAAACTCAGAGGCGATCAACTGAAAAATGAAGTGTTACACGTCCCCACCATGAAGATGCGCAGTGCATGAGGCCCGCGAAAACCATGGTGTTGAGACCTTTTAGCACCTCTGCAGAGACGACACGGCAGTGGTGAGCGCCTCAGGCCTTGCCAAGTCCTGCGTGCAAGCTTTCCTCGGCCCCGACCGGCTTCACGCAGCATGCATTTTGCCTTGTCCCAGGAAATGCACTTCGGGGTTGTATTTAAACGATTTATTTTAATTAACACCTTTAGTAAGCAGATGAAGCATTTCCTAAATTCGAGACGTTCATTCTCCATTTTAAAGCCTGCGTAAGTCAAGATAGCTCTCAGACAGAGGAGTCTTCCTCTGCAATTTCAAGTACATAAAAAACCATGGGGGTGACGTGCACATGCCTCCTTGAAAGGCACAGGCCCAAAAGCAAAAATTCGAGAGGTGCTTTGTGTCCTATGCAATTTGTTCTTCATTACAACAACTCAAAACACTGGAAATAAAAATGGAGAAGAAAAATCAGCGTCTGGTTAGCTAGGGGAATATAATCTAATACGAGGCACTACAATACTTCCATATGCTGTTTAATGAATCAATAGTGGCAGGAAAAAAGATTGCTTGAGCCTCAGGCACTTAATAACAGTGTGTAACATAACACATATCCCTTTAGGTGTCACTCTAAAAAGTCAGTATGTACAATTCCTAGTCCTAACGCAACGAGGATGGAGTGCGATGCCGTCAAAATGAGGAATTTGGGCAGTTAGCGTGGCATTACATTGAACCCAGCCAGCACGGTCTGAAAAGAGCCTCCAGCCTGCACACGCAGGACAGAGCCGGAAGCGTGCAGGTGTCGACTGGTGTTGCCAGAGCCTGCAGAGCCTGGAAACAACCAGCAAACAAACACGAGTGAAATGAAGTACATGGAAATGCACCTTGGTTAGCAGAGATGCTGCAGTGACGTAGGCACAACTGATACTATCTGTCTGAAAGAAACCCTGTCTTTGGCCCCATCTTCATGATGCATCACAAACTCACCTATTCCCCGCCATCCCATGACTCTTGACTTTCACCACCTCTACCCAGCAGCATCCTCTGCCTCCCCTCCTGCCCAAGCTCTGTAGATGCCTCCTGCGTGCCTGTGTGCACCCTCCAAAGCACCCTCACTGGTATATGCAAATTGTAATCAGCAGTGAAATACTTTAGCATTCATTTCATTGAAGGATGTAAGGCTTGAATTGTATTATACTGTATGGAAATTAATACTAAGAAGGGATCCTGCATAGTGTAATAATAGCTATAAAATTGCTTCATCTACATGGGATGCAGAGAGAATAAGTGATAGGATATGATCATTATTTTTATTTTATTTTATTTACTTCTGCTTTGCTAAATCCTGTACCACCCTTCATAAACTTATGTCTTTTCAAAATGACTTCTTGGCAGAAAATGGAACTAAATCTCTAAATGGGACAATATGTCATTTCAGAATGAGTCAAGGTCAGTCAGTTCATTTTTTAAGTATAAAACTCTTAACTGCTCCCTACTAACTAGGGAAAAGTTACCTGCATTGTTCAGTCCGCTGGATTTCATGTCTGCAAAAAGAATAAGAAGAAATAGAAGCCCCACTGTAAGTGGGAGTATACAGCACCATAACGGAAATATAAAGTGCCCTCGTGTTGGGGGGGGGGGATCAGGTTTAAAGACTAATTTCTTACGAGTTGCACTGAGCGAATCTTAATAATATTGTGATGTCAAGAGAGCATTACAGCACCACAAATCTTGGTGAGCTGTTTCAAACACCAGCTCCACAGTGACGCTAACTGTAATCGCTGGTTTGTGTCCTTTGACTATGAGCCAGTTTATACAATTAATAATGCATCCCTGCCCAATCAACAGAATGATATGTCCTTGCCCCCAGGTACTAATCATGTGTCAAGACAATTAATTGCAGTGATGTACTATGTGAGAAAGGTTGCCCTTAATGCAAAATGCGATAATTTTTCTGAATGGCCCAAGGCAATGATCATCTGAATATCCTCCCTTACAGTAACACCACCCTCTCTAAATGAGAGAGGAGAAGTTAGTCAGCCTGAGACCTAAAAACACACCTCCCTCTGGGTCCAAGCCTACAAGATCCAGAACACCCTGTCACCTCCCACTGAATTGGATCATGCTCTTCAGCAAAGGTTACAATTTTCCACTTGCATTGGGTCAAAAGTCTCTGGACAGCCACATTTAAAGGCTTATCACCACAAAGAACTTTTTAAAAGATTTTTTTTTTCTCCTGCATATTTTTGCTAGTTCACAGAAGTACTTTCCTCGCTGAAGTTTGGTCCTGCACCGGGGAAGATTTGCCATTGATTTTCACAGAAGTATGATCAGATCTTCCATTAGTCAACATCTCAGTCTATGTGTAATTAGGTGTAGACAAGAGGAAATAGCAGGGATCCTGAGGACATGGACCTCAGGGATAAAAATCAATCAATGTGTCAGGATACCGTTTGTTTCACTTTCTCTTCTCTTCCTCTTCTTTCTCAAGGTGAAAGAAGGAACTCAGCCTTGGAAGACCTGTCTGTCCCATGCTGCCCAGCAGAGATCTCCTTCCTATTTCTGGCTCCTGGCATGTGTTTTTAGGGCTGCACTGTACCCCAGATCACAAAGCAGGGGGACACCTCTTCTTATACAAGTGGACCAACACATACAGTAGCATCTAAACAAAGAGCACCCACCATCCCACTGCCCCTTCTATAATGTGGCCTACCTGATTTTCAGCAGGATCTCTCCTGCTGGCTGGGAAACAGCCTCAGAAGACAAGAGGACTTTGGTAACTGGATATTTTAACAGTATTTTACCAGTGCTTTGCCTAGTACTTGGTTTTTTCACTTTGACTCACTGGTCCCAATCATCATACATAATAAGAAGTGCTGAGGCACGTTTTACAAATGCGTGCACTTAATCATCTCGATATCTGAGCAAAGTCTTGTAGATAAGCAGCGCTCTTCGTTTCCCAGAGGTGGTGGGAACCCTCGTGGGCTGCCAGGGATGACAGCAGCCATGCAAGGCTCCAGCAGCAGTGCAGACACCCGGTTGTGTAGAGCTGAGGAGAGGCAAGCCTGGTGGCACCGTGCACTGGCCTGTTAAACCAAGCGGTCATGGCCAATTCTGCAAGGGACAGATTTAATCTTGGATCCCGCTCTGATAGGTGACTGGTCTCTCTGAGCCTCTCCATCAGCAGGGACGCTTTGGCATACTGCTCCTGAGCTCATGCTTACCAGCAGAGGGTACAGTCAGCCTCCTTGGCACCTTCAGGACATGTTACTGCAAGTCAAAACCTTGCCTGGACACCATTGCTTCCCTCCTTACTCTATCATGAAATGCCATCTATCTCCTAGTCATCCCTTTCTTTCACATACAACAAATTGCACTCATAATGGGAGAGCCCAGGCAGAATTCCCCTGATAGTTTGAAATGTCACTTTTCAGCATCTGACAATAAAACACCAGTTGTGCTTTGTCTCTCATCTATTACTTTTTCAGTTAAGCTTTTGCCCGATGCGTTAAAGAAATGAGTCATCTTTACCATCTCTCATATACACACATTCTCAATACCCTACCTTAATCTTCAGTTTCTCACCATCAAGTAAAATATATGCTCCTTAATCTCTAATATTACTTTATGGAAAAAAAATATTAAAAAATAAATCACTGTTATAATGAGAAGCTTCCAAAGCATAATCCCAAAATGCGCTCATACAATAACATGATAGAATCCCCATGCTCAGTATTAAAAGGCTAATTTTTCAATGCATACACAGTTTAACAGATACACACAGCTCTTCATTTTCACCTGCAAACGACTCCATAGATTAACAGAGAGACAAAACTCAATCAAGCATGCCTGTCTTTGTGATTATGGCCTGGCTGTAAAGCAATTTCACAGAATGGGAGAAGACCATGATATACCTATCACAGTTTAAAAACCTTCCTCATTGTGCCAGATTTACCTAACTCTACTCAGTGCTTTAGATTAAAGGTTCCAAAAAAAAAAATCCTATTTGCCAACAGGGCTGGGTATAGAGCAAAGAGTTGACACTGAAGGTGGTAAACTCTTTGAACTGGGTTTTGAATCTACAGAAGTCCCTTCCTTCTATTCAGTGCTATCTTATGGCTAGCAAAGAATGGCTTCATTGACAGTGAGGGATCATTTGTGTATTTGTATTTTTTCTAAAATAAAAAACTAAAAATAGGTTGGAAATAAGGCTGAGTTAGAGAGCCAAGTATTTCAGTCTATGACTCAGGTTCTGGCATTTACTAGCAAAAATATAGCCCTTGACTCTCTTGGGGAAGTAAATTGAGATCCATGAACTTTTTTCTGCCTGAAGATCTTTCAGAGCAACAAAATTCCCTAAAAATAGCAGTTTTAAGGACATATCTATCAATCCGGTTTGCCATGGCCAACCATTTACAAATTCTGATGTATCCTGAGAACCTAAAGCTGATTTAAAATTTTTTCAGACATTTTCTGACAACTTAAGCTAGAAATATAAGACTTTTCAAATAAAAACTGAAATTCCTGTTTCATCACCATAAGAATACGTTAAATAATGTAAGAGTTGACATCCCAGTGGCCCTGGCTGAGGTGTGAAAGTTCACGTTTATATTACTAGGACTTTAGGAAGCGTACCTGCTAGTGCTGCAGAGCAACCGCAGCTGCGGGAAGGTAACTGCCCTTCACCAGCAAAATGTTCACCAGCTCCTTGCTGCCGAGTTGCTCTCTCTGGGAATGCTCGGATGCAGGGACCAGGCAGATGGCGGGACGTGGTGAGGCTGTGTGGTGCTCCCAGACAGCTGCCTCCACGCTGCCGGGAGGGACTGACCCGGTGCTCACTGCATAACCTGCAAGGGGGAGCAGAGCCAGACTGAAAGAAAAGCACAGACTTTCTGAAAACTTAGCACATTTTATAAGGAATGGTCTGGTCACACCATGTTCCGAAAGAAACCCACATGCCCATGGGCGGCTTGTTCTCATGTAGTCAAGGGAAAAAACACAGTGCCATTTCTACTTCTCCAGTGCATCTGCTCAGAGGTGCTTCTTTCTGTTCCTTATTTTTGCCCTCTTCAGCACAAGATGGAAATCTGATGCTTTTTCATTTCTTCTTTTACCAGGATCCTGATTCTGCAAGGCTAATGCTGATATTCCCCTGGATGACTCCGATGCTTAAACACGTGCATTAAGTATTTTGTTGAATCAGGCCCTATTAAAGTAAGGAGGAAGATATTCAGGCTTTCTAATTCAGCGGCACAGCAGGGAAACTGCTCATCTCTGCATGATTGTGTAATTGCTTTTCAAAGACAGAAGTGAATTTTTCTATCCATGTAGCACTGATAAACCTCAGAAGTCACTTTGGTCTCCTAGCCTAACTTTTAGGTTTATTTTTTATGGATAAAAGGAAAGATAGTTCCATTTCCATAGCTGACAAGCTTTGCTGCAGGGCATACATTTATTTTCCATGCTGTTGATCTGTTCCTCCCTGTATCAGGTTAATTCATCAGATAAATAAAGGACGATTTAACTTCCTGCAGGGTGTTATTGATCTCACAGGGAACATGGCAATGGTTTGCTGTACCATCGTTCTCCCAAGCAAAGAGGATGATTTTTAAATATTTCTGATGTTTGAAGGCTGCAGGGGGCTCTCACTGAGTCACTACAGAAGAGGAAAAGGCTGGGGCAAAGGAGAAAGGCAAAAGGCATCCTATCGATCTCTCTGATTTTCGCCCCGCCTCTGCACGTGTTGCTTTGTCCAGAGTGCAAAAAATTATAGCAGGGGATGCAGGAACAAACATCTTCCTTCTAACCAAGAGGTCTAGAGAGAGAAAGCTTATCTCGTGTGGTCGCACGCTTTCAATCCCCCAACACTGGGGATTTTTTTGAAAAAGTACAGCATAGTCCATAGATTATAGGGTCAGAAGGGGTCCCTGTAATCAGCCCCTGTAGCACATGCCAGCCATGTAGCTCCTCGCTGTGACTCTCCAACAGTGAAATGCTCACACCAGCGCTTGGAGGGCTGTGGCTGTGATGCCTAGCTGCGCTCGGTGTTTCATCTCCCTTCGGTCTGACTGTGCCTAACTTCAACTTGCTGCTGCTGGATCTTATACCCTCAGCCATGTTATCAAAGCGGCATTTGCGCAGCTCCTCTTGGGAGCACCTGGACCAGCCCAGGGCCCCATGCACGTGATACCCAGCAAGGCCCCTCGGCAGGGCAGGCAGTACAGGCTCCTGCCCAGCCTTCTCTTCCCTCTCAGACTTTTTTTCATACAATGCACTCCTGCCTCCTCTCTGAACCCTCTCCACATCAGCAATAATTTTCTTAAGAGACCAGAAATGGACACAGGTTTCAGGAGTATTCATATGTCATCTAGTGCAGAAATAATAGTGTCTCATTCCTAATGCTGCAATTACCTTCTTTATCCAGCCAGAATTATTCTTGTACCTTTAGGCTACAGTGTTGAACAAGAAGTTTTAATTTACCATAATCTCTCAGTCCTCCCTTGGATCCCTGCGTGTCTGGGCAGAAGTCGCTGCCCTGTAAACACAGCCTGTGTTCTTGTTTCCAGAACTCAGGACTTCACATTTGACCTTATTAAAAAACAAACATCATCTATTTGTACTTAGCTACAAACCCCAGATGCTCAGCCTCTGTGACTTACCACCTCATTCTCTGAATGCTCCTTTTTCTTCCCAAGAACACTGACAGACATGTTAAATTGTGACAGAGCAAGATCTGAGCCCTGCAGAATCCAGGCAGAAACATGTCCCCTTGCCGCCCTATTCGCAATCCTGTTGTGAGGCTTGCAAATCAGACTGCTTGAAATCTACTTAGTATGTATTATATTAATTTTATATCATTCTACGTCCTTAATCAATAGCTTTGAAGAATCAAACACCGCAGTAAATTACAGCAACATTATTACCTTTAGCAGTCTAATTTGCAATCTCATTAAAAAGATATCAAGTTCTTTTCTGTAACCCTACAGTGATGGAATAACTCTCCATCCTTCATTAGTTGTACCCTTGGATCAGTTGTTACATATTTTGTCTAGGATTGGTGTCAAGCTGGGTTGTCGTCCCCAGCTAATTTTAAAATTATAGCATGACAGTAGCGTGCTTTCATTTCTGCAGCACCACAACGACCCAAGCATCACAGAAAATCAGCAGACCAGTGCAGAGCACCAGCACCAGCTGTGAGCTATGGGACCTGTTTAGGTTAAAGTGTCTAGTGATGGCACCTGCTATGCAGCCACCCTGGGGTCACTGTGAGAATCTCCACCCTGGGATATGACCAGAGCTGAAGCATTTTTCCCACCAGTCATGACACATTCATTAAATGCTTCTGTCTTTTCTTACATTATCAATGGCTTGTCTACAATGTTTGTCTGGTAACTGGACCAAAAGATGCCTTCCCTTCTCAAATATTCTTAAAATTATTGAGGTCTGCTCAGAATTTTGGAGCCAAGGTGAGGCAAGGAGCTGTCTCAAGTGAAGGGCTGGCAGCACAATGTCTTACTCTGGGCTATGTGGCAGTCAGGGTCCTCGTGGGCTTCCTCATACTCCCTGCCGCTCCAGCCATGAGCTCCAGCGAGACCTGGGTCAAGGGCGCTCCTTCGCTGCGCCCCACATCCTTCCTGCGCGCTGGCAACCGCTGCCTCCTCGAATAACTGACTAGTTTGGCATTCAGCCTTGGGGCCAGATGGGGGGGACAGGATTTACGAGCTGCCCTTTCCAAGCAGCATGGGCTCACCTGTGACCCGGGCGGCTCGGCAGGATGATTAGATCAGGTGGGCTGGAGACATTCAGAGCCCCCCAGAGACATCCTGCTTCTGACCCCTGCTTACACTCACTGGCGGGCCTAGTTCACACCAATCCTGATAATTATCCCACAGCTCTGGGGTTCCCAGTCCCACTTAATAAGATTATGTTTATTTATCTGGCTTTTGGCATGACAGATAAAATAAAGCTATGCCAAATTTCGGTTCATAAATCCTAGTAAGTAGATTGATGTGCCCAGATTATGAAGGAAAATAACTGCAGAGAACTTATTTTAGAAAAAAAGTGAAGTGCCTTAAAACTGATTTACTGACAGCGTAGACCTTTCTGTCACCCTGCTATAAGTGGGTTATGATTGTTCTCACAAATGCAAAATGATATGCAAATATATCCACCACATCCTGCTGTTTCTAGTTTTGTCTGTATTTCTCCTAGCCTTTTTTTTCACTTGCTCTCTTTGGAGTATCCCAGAAACTGATGAGAAGTGTTCGTCCTGCATACAAGGCCAAGGAGGAAGAGCGGAGAAGGAAAATACCCTGCACTGTAACTTTTCTGACAGGCTCTTCCTGATGTTTTATGTCTGTATCATGGGAAGTGGGGTTTCATTTCTGCCCTTGAAAAATAGATCAAAGAACACCACCAGCATACGTTCTTCCTTGACAACTTTTCAATGATTTTGGAGAATATCGAGTTTATTAGTCAGCCAGCATCCCTTCTGCACTGACAACTTTGCTGTCCCAGGTGGTTTATACTCCATCTAGCATATACTTAGCAGGACGTGCAGAAGAGTCTTTGCACTTGAGCAGACCCAGAGCAGTTTGTAGCATGAAAAACAACAGTGCCCTCCCTATGGCAAGCAAAATACTCCTCATAGTTAGCTATACATTGTGTTTAGGGTTGCCAAAACGGAAAACAAGATTTTGCTCAAATTGAACCTTTGTTCTAGAATCTCTTTTTTTGTGGTTAATCTGACAATTTAGAGGTTATTCTGACAAGTTTATACCTAGACGAGTACTGGAGCAGCATCAGCTGGGTCTGCAAGCTGCATCCCACAAGGTCCTGCACTGCTCGGAGGGGTTTCCACATCCTTTGGCGAGGGTGAGAGGTGGGAGCTGGGAAGGGTCCCCCATTTTGGGGCTGATCTTGCACATGCTGCCTTCTGGCAGTGCACTGCAGGAAGCTGCTGCTGCTCCTAATTAAATAGCACATACTCATTTCTGCTCACCAGCCTGACAGCAGTAAGCACTTCTCCTTGTCTTGGGTGCCAGAGTTGCTGCTGATGTGAGACAATATAAATTGCAGCTGGAACATGGCAGATCAGGTATATGTTTATTGCCATTGAAAGGCTTTGGAATTGATAGAGAAAAAACTACCATAAAAGATCTGGCTATGGCTGTAAAAGGGTGAAAACAGGTGGCTGACTGAAGATGAACTCAACACAAGGTTGCTCTGGGACTGCTTGTGATGCTCAACCATCATGTGAGCCCTTGGAAGGGAATGCATGGGCTGGCACTGCTTGGCAGTGGAGTTTTAAAGTGGTGTCAGATTGAGAAACAAGGCTTTGAAATACTGTCTGTTCCTTGAACAACTTTTAAACACGTTTCTGTAATGTAGGATCAAGGTATTTGAGGCCTTCAGACAGGATCAAGCTACTGAAACTTTAGATACTCTCCCCCTAGCAGGATGTAAGATCTGTGCCGTTAATAATTATTAGACTATTCATGTATTATTACATGACCGCAAAGTGAATAGACTATACCCATTTATATATACATATATTTATATATATGTATCAGTACTGAGAGTTACAGTACCATTCAATAAGAGAGTGGCCAACTTTTCTGACATTCCTAAAGTTCAATCCACCCTGAGGGCATTTCAGTTGCAAAGGCACCAAATAGTCATTGGGTAAAAATATAGTGACTTTTGAAATAAAAATCAGAACTCAAGCTGCCTTTCTCCCAGGAACTGCCTAAACCACCAGAGTTTAAGTTGCCCCCTTCCCACACAGGCAACCTTATTCTTTTCTAATCTTTTTCCTTCTTGCCAATTGCCACGGCTGAAAGGGGAGCATGGAAAAGGGGAGCATGGAAAATGCTCACATTTAGAGGATCCCAGAGCCTAATGATGAGGGAAGTCTCCAAAGACAGGAGACATGAAATTGAGTCCTCTCAGGCAGAAAAAAAGTGATTGAATCTTGGTGTCTCTTACCTTTGATAGACACAGGATTATCGTGCCAGGGTAATGATACCAGTCTCTTATTTCAAAAGAAAGCTATATCTTTCACTGTACTTTTAGCCAGTCTCTCTGGGAGATGAATACTTCTTGACTTTTTTTTTTCCACTTGGTGAACGCTTAAACGTTTTCCAGCTGAAGAGCAGACCAACATGCAGCAAACCCAAATGACCATTGATTTGCTTTTCTACTTGCCTTTCACACAAACTTGGGAAGAGAAGGCAATATAGAAAACGTACTGCACGAAGGTGATGAAAATCTGTAGCAAAGACCTTGAGGCCAAGAGCTCTTTCTGCTATTGCAGAGCAACAAGAGAAACCTCTCCCCAGTGCGTGCAGGTCGGCCCCTCATCACGTCAGCACAGCTTGCGGGACTCCTCTCCAGCGGCGCCGCACCACCAGCTTTGCCTCACCCTCCGGGCTGGCCACCAGCAACCATCCTTCCTTAACAGGGACAGGAGCAGGGGACCTTGAGTGTTAGAGTGCACTGGGCTCCAAAAAACACATCCCAAGGAAGAAACAAATCCCTACTGAAGCAGCCTTGACCACTGCTGCAGGAAGAGCTGTGTTCTATGACAAAAACAGCAAGCAGAACAGAATAGCCAGGAAAGCCCGCGAGACTTCAAGGGAGAGAAATGACCCTGTTCCAATCCCAGTTCAGGACCCACCAGCTTCACACCCACTTTACAGGGACTCAACGGTTCTAAAATAAAATTTGATTATGAAACATTAGCCTCAGACAAAGGTATTTCTCGGTGTGAATTATGAAGTATTATTTCATGTTGAATTGCATTGATTTGCACTGGAAGCTTTAAACATCTGCCCAACAATTATCTTAAATTAATTTGTCATCCAGAATACAATAAACCATTCTCTACATCAGTGCTTA
Source organism: Dromaius novaehollandiae (assembly GCF_036370855.1). Taxonomy (NCBI): domain Eukaryota; kingdom Metazoa; phylum Chordata; class Aves; order Casuariiformes; family Dromaiidae; genus Dromaius; species Dromaius novaehollandiae. The sequence continues at coordinate 8,556,006 of NC_088108.1, forward strand.
CAAGGAGCTGATTCTCCTGCATCAGAGGAACTGGAAGAAAATAAGAAAAATATACTTAAAATGCCAGAGTGTGTGTTCAGGCTGCTGCACTTAGACAGGGGAGAAACTAGTCGAGTAGAATTACCACTAAAGTTAAAAGTAGAAATAAGACTTCAGAGAGCAGAGCCTCACATGGTGCTCATGTACGGTGACATGTTCTCATGGTGGTGATCTCTGGCACCACCGTGGCCCACGCCGCAGCCCAGCCTCCGCGGACTGCCCTGTGAGTAGCCCGGCTGGCCAGCAGCAGGGCCCCAGCGGTGGCCCCAGCACGCCTTTCCCTCGGGGCTGAGCGCCTGGTGGTGGTGGTGGTCATGGTGGTGGTGGTCATGGTGGTGGTGGTGGCTGGTTTTACTGCTGGCAGCATTAAGACCTGCTGCGTTTCTGCACTTTTGCTCCTCCTTCCTTTTGTATCCTGATGGAAACAACATTTTCACTTACAAAGAGAACGTCAGCAAATATTTTTAATAACAAAACTTCATGCTTCTCCTACCCTCGTTCTTAAAAAAAGCCTAACTGTTTAAAAACAAAAAACAGCTAGAGGCACGGAAAATTTTGTATGAAGCAATTACGTTCCAATACAGCTACAAGACACCATTAGAAGGAGAGAGCAAAGCAAGGCAGCATTATAATGAGAATTGCCAGGCAACTGTGTTAATCAGCAGAGCTACCAGGTCGCCTCTAACAGTGGGGCCATCTCACGAAGGGGATGGCACGTCGTGAATCGTCCACAGACACAGAGGGGAGGTGAAAATGATGTGTGCTCTGGGCCTCCGAAGTCCCTGCGAGAGGGAGAAGGCTGAGGCAGGGAGAGCGATAACAGGATTTGAACGTTGTGCACTCCTCTGGCAGCAAGGTGCTGTAGTGCGCTTTATCTTTGGGAGGTCTTGCAGCAGTCGAGAGCTTTACAGCTCAAACCCCAACAAGCAGACGTTATATAATGCTTAGCTGGCAGCATCTGTCTGGATTTTACTACCACTGCAAAACTTCTCCCCACACCGGTTTCAGCACAATGGTCTTTATTTTGCAAAAAGTGATTTTGAAACATACACCGTGGTTTTCAGGGGCAGGATGAAAGAAGGCTCTGACTCACCGTGGTGTTCTCTGGTGGCGTTTCGAGGGTTGTCCTTCGAACGAGGAAAAGGTATGTCACTGCCTGCGACGCCACGGGCGCCCTCGTCACAGCGCGGCCCCGGCGGGAGGCACCTCTCCTGCAGAAACGACAGGAGCGAAGGCCCTCCCGCCTCATCGCTGCCCAAGCCGTGTTCAGACCAAGCCGCGGCCCCAGCCGCTCTCGAAGGCGCCTGGCGCACCAGGCCCGGCTGCAGCCGTAGACCACCGCGGCTGCGAGGCTGGAGCCCACGTCCTGATGCACACAGCCTTCCCCACAGCCCTTCGCATTGCACAAATCACTTGGTGCTTCTGGATTTCTATTCTATTGAGCTGCTCAGCCCAGCAAAGCACACCGCTCGCCCGAAAGGCGCGCTGCAAAGCAGAGCTGCGTTGCAGAACATAACCGGCAGGGAAAAAGGGGAAAGGGACATTTCCCCTGGGCAGGGGCCTCCTGCGTTTCCCCCAACGCTCGCTTCAGCCCAGAGCCTTTCATATAAAATATCATCACATAATTTACAGTAGATGTCAGCTACAGCCAAAGAGAAGGTTTATTTAAGATACCATGTGGATTGTTATACAAGATCCTGATGGATTATTTCTATCTGAGAATTTACAGATACTGCAGGAGCGTGGCCAACAATTTGGATTAGTTTAGATTAAACTCAGACTGGGTTGTTTTTTCTCCCTAAGGAAATCTCAGCCTTAGGTCTACAGCTTTTTTTTTAAAGGAAAGATATAGACAAAAACAACTTTCATGCTCTCCAGCATACAGTGCTTTTTCCATCAATCACCTTTGATATATGGAGGCAGAAGTGTGAGCTACTTCATTAAAAGCACTCACACATAACTGGGTACATTTACATATTAATCAGACAGCTGAGTTGCTAATCCCGCTATTTTATGTGCATCTGTAACCATTAGTCAGAGTCAGGACGCCTGTTAAATACTCCGGGTGCCATAGAGAGCTCTAAAATCAAGATAAGTGCAGGTGACGAGGAAGGGCTCGTATTTACGACGCTCCTGCAGAGCGCAGCACTGTTAGCTCTGCAAATACATACATATACATACATACAGCATCGAGAGCTTTAACCTAGCATGAACCTTGGGCAAGGCAACCCGTTCCTACCTCACCAGAGGGCTTAGCGCTGCCTTGGGAAAACGGTGTCGGCAGCTCGGTCTTCTCCACGCTCTTTCAGTAGCCCGGGGCCCCCCGCACGGCACAGCAAGCTCCACCAGCTCCCACTTGCTCAGCGCAGCGCCCAGGCAGAGGGATGCTGGGGCCGGCACGTGTGACCGCACGACTCCTGCGTGCCGGGAGCGCCGGGGCTGGAGCGCGGGCGAGCCGATGCCGCTCCGGGCACCGTGGTCACGGCCCACGCCGGCTGCGGGAGGAGCCGCGTGCAGGGATCATCAACAGGCAGCTCCAACAGTGCTCGTCACCTTTGTCTCTTTTTCTTTTCTTTTCACTTTTTTTTTTTTTTTTTTTTGAAAATAAAAGCTCATTAAAACCAAAACTAAAACTCTCTGCAGTAATGTGCCAACTTTGATGAAACCCAGGCAGGAAACGCAGTGAAAGCCATTCATACCAGTGGGAGCCAAGGGCCAGGTGGGTACCCGAGTGGCTGGAGCCTTTCCCCCTCTCCCCAGGGCAAATAGAAAGTGCTGCAGGGCCCCCCCAGAGGAAGAGGAACCAGAGTCAACTTCTATCTGCCATAGCAAAGGGAACGAACCAAGGGGGACGAGCGGCTCCCCCCTCACACCCCAGCGGCAGCCCCAGGGCCGGGGCAGCGAGGGCGGCCGGCAGCCCCCCAGCCAGGCCCTTCGCGGACGCGGCAGCAGCCCCACGCAGAGCGGCTTGACCTCGCGCTTTGTGGCGTGGGAAAACCATGTCCTCAGCTGCTCTCGTAACAGCTACCAAAGTGACCAACGCACACGGACAGCAGTGGAGGTGGTCCTGGCTCCATAATCAGAGCTGTGTTTGTTTTGTTTTTTTTGTTTTGGTTTTGTTTGGGTTTTTTTTTTTTTTTTTTTTTTGCTTTACCTGTTAACTTTCCTGTTCATAAGTTTGCAAATTAGCATCTTCAGCTCCCCGGCTCCCTTCCTCAACTACCTCGCAAACAACTTCTGAGTTTAACTTGCATCAACCCGAGCCGCCGAATTAAATCCTCTCCATCAGCTGACAGCAGACAGCACTGCAAGATGTAAACCCAGCACGCAAAGAGCTTGGCGTGTTGCTTCGCACAAGAGGCCCTGCTGCTTGGTCTGGCCCTGGGCTGCCCGCTCGCGCCGCGGCCGGGGGCCCAGCACCAAGCCCTGCCTGGCCGGTCGCCGCGTGGGGAGGATCGGCGCACATCAGTTACACACCTACAGCCACAGACTGCAACCAAAAACATAAATGTACGACGATTGCTTCTGTTGAGGAAGTCATCTGCGGTATCGTTTCCTTTTTGCAGAGCTGTCACAGTTTACGCTTCCTGAGCTTTAATTAAACAGAGGCAAAATAACGTGGGTGGCTGCCGCGACACCGCGGGCTGCCGCGCAGCCCCGGCTCTCCCTGGCTCGGTGTTCAGCTTCTTGTTTGGTGCTCCGCCTGGACGAGGCGGGCAGGAAGCTCAGCTCCAGCCCCCTCGACATCGGCACGGCTTCGTCACTTTTTGCGTGACGACAGCTGCGTCACCTGCAGCTCTCGGCATCCGACAGGGCGGCCGGCTGCGGTGGCGGCCTGCGCACAGGTGCCCCAGGCTGTGCGGGCGCCGCGGTCTCGCCCTCCGCGCGCCCAGGCGGCAGGTTGGGGTTAGGCTTTTTTCTCTGGAGAGCGCGATTCAGGCATCTCCATCTGCCGCTACAGGCCAAAGGGCAAGACGCGGGATTGGAAAACCCTCCCCGCCAGGGGCTTTGGTCCCAGTTCTTCGCCAAAACCCGGCCGTGCCCAAACCTCTTCCCTGCACCCTGCCCGTGGCACCGCCGAGGGGGGGGAGAGCCTGCAGCCTGTGCCACCGGCTCTGCACCCGTCGTGCCTTCGCCCCAGGGCTCCCTTTTACAGCTCTGGCCCAGCTGGGTATTTTCCTGGGGTGCCCGCTCTGCCGCAGCGGTGAGCATCCGTGTGCGGGAGAGGAGCCAGCAGGGCACCAGGGACGTCACTGCCCACGCAGCAGCCAAGGGCTCCAGGAGACCCCCAACGGCCAGAGGCTGCTCGAGCACCGAAAGCAAGTGCCATTCACCCCTTTGTTACCTTATCTCATCCCTCTACAGACTCTCTTTCCCCAGTACAGTTATTTCCCACCACGTTATCCTGCTGGCTTGCAAACCCACACCGTGGCTCCAGGCGGCAAGGAGGCTCCCGCGGGGAGTCAGCCCATGCCAGAGGGCAAAACGCCCAGCCCTACGGCGAGAAACGCGCCCCGCAGGGAAGCAATACCGCCATGCACCTGCGCGTGCCGTAGGGCCGTTCAGCTTGGGACACAAGGAGGTCATTGCTGTCGTTGCAGTATCCCCGCCTGCCGCCGTGCTGGCAGGTGCCATCACCTCCGCTGCCGCTCCCAGGCTGCGGCGAGCGGGACCCACCAGCCGCCACGGTCTGCCGGCTTCGCCTCCTGGAGCAATTCACTCTAGAAGTGCAAACGGAGTGAGAGCTGCTGTTTGAAATGCCATCCTGTGGGTGAACGGATGTTGACGTAGCTACGGCATCCCCGGCCATTTACTCATTCCCTGGCGCGTGTTAAAAAGTAAAATTCAGTCGCATTTAAACCACAAAGGGCTTATTCAGCATTACGACAGGCAATGGCTCATATAATCTTATTCTTACCATACTTACCATACCCTTGCTCTTACCGTAATTGCTAAGGGAAGGCCTGTCACCACTGCCAGCCACCTTTGAAATGCTTGTTTTAAAATCGCAATTCATTCAGAGACTTGCTGGATTTCTCAAGCAGGACTTAGTGCAGCTTGTGTCTTGCTTGCCCGATGACTTGGGCACTTTGTGCTTGAGGCTGTGCAGGTCCTCTGCCCTTCCCGGGGCACAGGGCTGGGCGCATGGCAGGCAGGCTGCGGGACCGGCGTCCTTAGTGGGTAAATCAAGTCGCTTTCTGTCTTGTGTCTCCAGGTTCTTGGGCCACTGAAACAAGCCCAGGGCTACTGCGAGCAACTTCATCAATTTAATATTAGGTTGCATTCAAAGGAGCTTCAAAAGTAATGTTAGTTTTTGGAGCATCCCTCCGTTTCCGTCGAGGGTACCACAACACAGGGCTGGATCACCCAAAACCTGCAGGGTTTACAGTAGGTTAGTTAGTAGGTTAGTTTTGGCCAACCCAAAACCTGCAGGGACGTCCCCAGGGCATGGGGCTGCGCGCTGTGTTCTTGGCATTCATTTTTAAAAATTAGCTGTACAGTTTGGTCTTGGCTTTTAGTGTTTACCTCTCCCAAGAGCATGTGAAAGATAAACACAGCAAGAGCGGAAGAGGGTAAAGCCTCCAGCCTCTGTTAACGCCAAAACTCCGAGAGCAGAGCACGTTTCCCAAGCGAACGCCGAGAGGGGCATCTTCAGCGCTTCCTTTGGACACCACGACTGTACACGTTATCCTCAGGAGCAGCTGGTTGAACAGGGGAGGAACACGCAGTTCAGTGAGGACATCCATTTCATACGTGAGCTATCAAAAAATAAACAAGACCTTACAGACAACATCCCAACTTTCTCAGGCAAACCCCTAGCTAGAAGCTTTGGCCTTTGGTGTGGTTTGGTCATTTGGCTCAAGCAGCAGAAACGAGCTGTCTGGAGAAGAGTCTTTGCTGCCTCATGGTAATAGGTGATATTGGCACCTTCCTATAAAATCCAAGCTGGCAATAAGCAAGTCACTGCGGTTTTATCCTGGGGTGAATCAAGCGTGGTCACCAGCAGACCAAAGGCTCACTCTCGGTCCTGCTTGCCAGCGTCGTGGTAAAACCCCAGTGGGAGAATTACTCTGCCTCCCCCATCCCGCTCCGCAGGACCCTCCCTTCCACACGGGAGGGCGAAGCCCGAGGGGCAGCAGCAGCCCCAGGAGCCGGCGCTGCCTCTTCCTGCGCCAGGGAAATGCCCAAGTCGCATTTCCTTTCCTCAGCTCTTTGCAGCCCCAGGACGCTCCCACCAGCCCTATCCAGCCCCGTGCTCTGGCCACGAGCTTCCCAAGGGAAAGGGAGTGGGGAAGGAGAGAAGAAAGGTCACCTGCTTACATCCAGTAAGGAAACTGGATCATTTTTTGATCAGTGCAAAGCAGTTATTAAACAGCTTAGAAAAGCTCCTAAGCTCTGGTCTCACCGCCACCCCCAGTCCCCACGCTGCACACACACCAACTTGAATTTGCCCCAGCCAACATTTGGAAGGAAGGATGCAGCTCCCAGTTTTTTCCATCAGAAAGGAAAATTCAGTCACAACACCAGCTGTCCCTTAGGAAATGGATTTCATGGGTAAGTTGCTCCCTGACGGCACGCGGTGCGCATCCAACCTGGCGACGGGCCCCTGGGGACGCGGCCCTGGCCCATGCAGAGCCGCCCAGGCAGCGGGGACATGCTACAGCCAGCAGAGCTCACCGTGGCACAGGCGGCTCTTGGACCCAGCCAAGCCCCACGAAAGCAAGGGAGATGTTTTCTTCCTTCCTCCCGGCTGCACCTTGTTGATCTCCAGAGCTGGTGGCCCTGTAGCCCTGTGGGCCGGCACGCAGCCCCTTCAGCTGCGCAAGACCCATCAGGGGCCCAAAAAGGCCAAGCAGCCACACGAGGCAGCCTCCCACCTCGTCTACTTGTGCAGCAAGATGAACATAAACCCTGTAAAATCCCAGGTGGCCCCACTGCGACGTGGCTTTGTTCATGGAGAAAGCAGGAGTGACTCTCCCCTTTTCCCATCCCAGTGTCCGTTTATGCCCATGAGAGTTCTGAAGCATTGAGTAAATTCCCCCACGCGTTATTCGTGACTCGGGGTACCTGAAGGGCTCTGAAGCACCACCAAGTTGTATTTGTGCAACAAGCCCCCGAGTGGCTAAAGCTTCCCTGAGCTCTCCCAGTCGGACACGTGCAGCAAGCGAAGTCTCCGTCCAAACAAATGCGCTTGGGAGCACAGGCAAGCAAAACCAGCGCTGAAAATGCTGGCCACCTTCGCGACTACAGCACAACCAGCCTCGCTTGGGGTATCGCTGAGGTAAGAGGACTTTGGGAGAGAAATCCTGCAAAGTTTATAGCAGCTTTGCCATGACTCAGGCAGTGGCGCTCGTGGGGGACCTGGGCCGAGGAGCCACACGGCACCCGCCGGGCTCCCGGGCCCCCGCCATCCGCTGCCTCCAGGAATCGACCGAAACCCGCAGGTTTCTTCCTCGCCGAGCGCGGGCAGCAGGGCTCAGTCCCGGCACGCAGGGACCAGCCTCTGCCGCTCTGTGTCGGAGGGGAGGGGAAAGCGGGCTGTCACCTGGGAGCAGGTGACTCTGGGGCACAGCCAGGCGCCGGCACGGAAAATTAAGGGACAGAGAAGAGCTGAGCTGCTTTCTCTCTCTCTCATAGTCATGCTCCAAACAAATAAATACATAGATTACGGATGCTAATAACAGCACTGAGTGAGTGCAGACACCTTCAGAAAGCACGCAGCTTGTTGAACGGATTTCACAGCTAATTTGCTCTCCTGGGCAGGCTCCGGCTGAATTTCGGCTGCGGCGCTGAAACGCTTTCCGTCCCTCCGCCCTTCCAGGAGGACACCCGCGCATCGCAACACCGCACAGCCACCCCACGCACCTTGGTGGCAAACACGCGGCGGACTGGGGGGCTGCCCGGGCCTGCTGGGACCTGGCCCATGGGAAGCGCAGCCCCTCCGTGCCGGGCTCGCACCAGGCTCGCGCCCCTCGCCCGGCTTCGCCGCTTGCTCCCGCGCCCAGCAGGCCGCCTGCTCCTGCCGACAGGACCCCAACGTCTCGCTTCCTCCCCCTTCATCCGGGGTGCAGGGTGTTCAAATTTACCGTCTCACACCACCCAGTGCAGTGTCAGATTTATATATCCTCAGTCCTTATTTACACTTCAATTTTGTCACTGCTCGCACACAGACACAAATCACATTTCTTTCCCAATACGTTCTTACCAGCAAGGTTGCATGCATTTTCTCACCCTGTCATTTAAAGGTGTAGTTCACCCGTGATAACAGACAGATACTTAAAAACAAAACAAAACAAAACAACCACAGCATGTAACAGCTTTGATTTAGGACAAGTGGATATTTGGATTTTCCAAGAGATGCTTCTCCGACTCATGCACATGAACAAACTGATCACCTTTACAAGACCATTTATCTGCTTTTTGTTTGTTTGAATTAGATGGTGCGCTTTTTACAATCCAACCTCAGGTGAGTTCTGTCCTTTTTCAAAAATCTGGCATAAAAGCACAAAGCAGAGCAGAGTTGTGTGTGCAGGGACTGTAAGCGATGCAGCACACTAGTCACTCACAAATTGCCACCGCTATAGCTGAGCGCTTTGAACATTGCTTGAAACAGAAATGCAAATATTTTTTTTTTTATTGGTGACCCAGCTCAAACCCACTTCAGTTTGATCTCAGTGATGCAGCCATGACTATCTCACCAGAGTAAGTGACATTTATTCAAGCATCTGAGGAGGCTGGCGTGTTTTTTTTTCTTTTCATCTTCCCCAAACAGTCTGGAAAGGTCAAGAAACCTTTCGCCAGATGTTTCTTAAGAGCCAGGAGCATGTGGTTCCCCCAGCCGCACGAAGTGCCCAATCCCGGGACACCCGGAGGAGGACACTGGGGGGACAGCTGGGGCTCAGCGACCACTGGGCACCACGCAGGGACGGAGCTGCCCAGCACCACCAAACCCTGTGTGTCTTGGGAATGAGACCTCTCCTTCAACAACGCTTTGTGTTTCCATCTACGCCTTTTTTCCCAGAATCAGCACTTCCAGCGGGAAGCAGCATGCTGTTAAAACCTCCTGGCCATCTCAACAACGACATCAGTGCAAGATCAGCTTGTCCCAACCTTACAGCAGAGAAACCGGGGCAGGGGTATGGATCGTGCAGGACCCAGCCTGGAAAGGGAGGGCAGGAGCAGGCGGGCACTCCTGGCTCTCCGGTCTCTGCCAGGGCAGTCCACCCTCCCCAGCTGGCTCCCACAGCTCTTTCTCGGGAAACATTTCAATAACATATCACACCTTCAGCTACTCAGCTGGGAAGGCCAAAGCTGCCCGTTCAGCAGCACCCCCTTGCAACCCTCCACTGCCTGCACGGGAACCAAAGAGGAACTTGGCCAGCCCCGGAGAGGACGTCTGCACGCCGAGAAGTCCTTGGGCACAGCTGGCAACGGTGACAATGAGGAGAGGAAAAAAAAAAACAAAAACAAAAAGCAAAAGCCCACTTTTTTTCCCCGGGGGAAGCAGCAGTACCATACAGTTGCATCAGCCCCATTACCTTTGCTACCCGTGCAGAGACGAGAGGCGGAGGAGCACAGATCTAGCAGACAGACCCAGGGACTCACGTTTGGCGTCCCACAGCGCTGCCTGTCCCAGTTATACGAAAAGGTCTGATTAACCTCACCATGAAACCAGCAGGTATTATTTTATGTGCCTTATTATGCTTAATCCAGAAGGATAAAACCATTCATTTAGGTATAAGGTTGATTCCTTATTTGATGTTGTGAAATCAGCCAAAATTTAGCATTTGATCTCTGTTAATCTATGATCTGTGCTACTGGGAGAACATACCCTGGCTCCTATTCCCCCCCTTGCTGGATTCCTTTATTCCCATATGCACTAGCATCTCAAGGAGATCGATAAAAACCTGCCAATCCCACAATGATAGGGTCTTTTCGGTTCTTGGCAATTTGCACCGTTCTTCACAGATTTCAGGTTTCTGCGAAGGAGGAGACTGTCAGTGTCTGTCTTGAAGAGCAAAGGGAAAGAGCAGGAGCCAAGAGACTCAGCAAGAGAAGCCAATAACCCCTTCTGCTACAAGCCTTGTGCCCTGGAAATCTGTGAACTCTCCATGTTGCAGGTTCCCTTCCACATCTTAGTTGTCTGCCAACATTCATCTGGTGGCAGGATCAGGGCCTTTTGCAATCATTCCCCTTACAAACACCAACAATACCCAGAGGCCTCTGCAGAAACTGGTCTCCCTATGAGCGAGCAGGTTCAAACCAGCAGCTTTCACTTGCAGAATCAACAGCAAGCCTGTAACCATAAGCCCTGCAACATGAGCAAGCCCGTTTCTCACTAGGAACATGTCTCGGCATCAGTCAACGACATCACGCAAGGGCACGAGGGCTGCAAGCCTGGCCCACAGCCAGAGCCCACCGCATCCCCTGGACCAGCTTTCCTCCTCTTTGCTGGGTTTTGGATGAAGAGCCACAACCAGCAAGACAGGGACCCTCTCATCCATCTGAGGCACATGGGATTTTGTGATGCAAGATCTTCAAAAAGCTGCATAAGTCTGTGATAAGCGCTAAACCCCCTGTACCAGCCAAACGTGGCCTTTTATCACAGCAGCAGGAAGCTGCATTTCCTGCCTCTCTTACCTGAGCAGAACTCCCACCGCCTGATCATTAACGATTAGGCTTCTGCATCACTTGTTGGCTTCTACAGAGCTTTGCAACTTCCTCATTCTTTCCATTTTACTGACTTCAGATTTTCCACCCAACACTGCAGTTTTCTTCTAAGCCGAGATTTCATACAGCAGCTTCAGTAGGTTCTCATGAGTTACACTTCTCTCTTCATTGCTGACAGGTTGATTTTTCCCTAACAGCTTCTTTTCCTGGAACATGTGCAAGCCCATCTAATTACCAGATAAGCACCTTGACTGTTATTAACAGATTTCCCTTTATTTCCCATCTCAAGTTACCCTTTTTTAACCCATATCTTTCTCTCTCTCCTTGCTTGGTTCCCATCCGTTCTTTCAGGACTCCCCTGCGTGCACACACCCAGCATGAAAGACCATCTCAGTGCAGTCAAGGAGCCCATACCAGACCTTTCCATGCACAAGCTAGACCAGAGCTCACCCTATCATCTCTTTTTTCAACATTTCACACCATGTTGTCTTTTCAGGTACCACCCTGCATGCATGTCACAACCTCCAAGACTTTCCATCTTCACTGATTTGCATCAGTTATATACAGAACATCACCATGCAGTAGAAAAATGGCAAAAAAAAAAAAAAAAAAAAACCCAAAAACAAAAAAACCCACACAATTCCAAGGATTCCTAAATGAACTAAGCAGATCTGTAGGAAAATCTGCTCTTTCTCCTCTCAGCCCCATTTCTTGTCCATCCGCCCTTAGGTGGCTTCAAGGTGAGTCTGGAAACCAGCTCGTAGGGACTACAGGATCTCTTCCTCTACACAAAGACCCAAATCAGTGCCACTGCATGGTGCTACCATAATCATGTGCCTGCACATTGCAAAATGGATGCAGGTTACAGACACTTCTGTGTTCTGCTGGGCTCTGAGACATGCCATTACTCAGATGTACATATCTGGCACTTGTTAAAGGCAAGGGTTGATTTTAATTTGCATGTAAACTTTTAAAAGCTGTAGAAAGTGATCTGTTGCAATGCACTTAGAGATGATTAGGAAGTCATAGATGAGGTGAGAAGCTCCATGTGGTACAGATAACCATCAGTCTTGCAGAGGTATCATCGATTTTACTAGTCCTACAATACTGAAACAATTCAGCAAATCTTCCAAACTGCTTAGAAAATCATTCTGGCACCTGAGAATACTTCTCTTTTCCTTTTCTGCAAGTGAAAAACCTGTTGTGTGGTTCCTACAGCTTAGCCTTCTGTTAAGCCATTTAAGTGACAGAGGATCCTGTTTTTGCTAAAATGCAGCTTTAGGATTCATCAGACAGACCACGTGACTACCACGTGGGCAAGAGAGGGTCGGATAGCAGAGGGGAGAGACACTCAAAGTTCATAAGGGGTTAAACAGGGTAGGTTTAACAAAGGACTTACGCTACAGGCTGCACGGGGAGCCGTGCGGAGAGGTCGCCAATGGGAGGCTGCTGGACGCGCAGACAGGACTCGACTCCTTGCTCCTAAGGGCCCCTTAAATCTACTAGAACTGTTTCCTTATCTCAGCTGCGCTAACCTGGAGTAGCTACTGCCCAGGAAGCAGCTAGACGTTGTTAACAGAATGGAATAGCCTGCCTGGCCCCGATGGGAATTTGGTCAGCGTGTAGTTTCACACGCTGGGGCTGCTACCACGTACTCTGCCAGTCACTGACTCCTCGCCAGATCTTCCGCGGGTGTTCTCACTACAGACCAGGTCCCCCGCAGAGCAGGGTGCGTGGCGCTCCCCCAGCAGCTCCTGGGTGCCCACCTCAGCTGGTCACGTGCAGAAGCGCCCTCAGTGGCATGAAGCAGGGACAGCCCCAGACCTGTGGCCCCGCGGTGGCGGTCCACAACGGCTGTTCTCATGAGAAAGCTGGAACCCCCCCTATTCTCCAAAGGTTATGTCTCTGTTACTCCCAGAGTGGCAGAGCCTCAAGTGGCCTGCGTAAGCAACAACCCTATTGAACAGCCTGCGTCACTCCAACCAAGGCAGGCAGAAGCATTTCTATCTTTGAACTCAAGGTATCAGCATGGCGAAAATTCATCCATGTGGAAAACTCCTCCTTCCAGCCAACCACTTCCTCAGGTCCTACCCACTATCTCACCCACTATTTCTAGGAAGCCAACAAAAACTAGTTTGAAAACGCACCTATCCATGACAGCCCAGCTGCCAAAGCTGTGCTCTTTCAGGCAGGGCAGTGACACCACCCTGGGCACCATTTTTGCTCCTGCTGACCATGAGGATCCCATTTCCACCCAGCCTGAGTCCATCAGCTGCCCCAGTCTGTCACCAACGAACTGCCTGGAGGGGCAATTCACTCCGTGGCTCCCCACCAGCCCCGACCGTGGCACCAGCCTCCACCGGCATGTTGGCACACGTGGCATGGGCAAGCTCCACTCCCAAGGCCACAAAAGCTCAGCACAGCAGTATAAAAGGGATTTTGTGAAACATAAATCAGCCTTACGGAGCCAATTACAGAAAATGTAAAATGGAGGAAAAAAAACAAAAAACAAAAACACTTGTCCTATATTTTATGGTCATTCCTTGAGAAAGAAAGGTTTTTGCTCCAACTGCCTCTTCGATAACATCTCTTTTTATAGTTGTAATGATGCCTTACTGATAGGAAGATCCTGCAGAGTTTTAGCCTGGCTTAAAACAAATCCATCTATAGCACTAAAGAGACTTCAACTATCATTGAGAGAGGGAGGAGAAATAAAAAAATATTATTTAGTAGAAAGAGTATCAAATTTGATAGAAACTAGATTTCTTCTGAAGTGATACTGATTAGTAGCTTGCTTAGGCCCTGACATCAGTTCAGGAGCTGAACTTGAACTCAAATAAATTCAAGTTTAAAAGTATTCAGTCTTAAATAAAAATATGGTTTTGTCTTTTACTATGCCAAGAATGTTTTTAACAATTAATTATTCAAATGTCTAATGAGTTAAGAAATGTTAACAGTTTTAAGAAAGAAAAGGTTTGAACAGTAAAAGATTGGAGGATAGCACTTCCAATAATCCAGTCATTTCATGCTTGCCACTTGCAAGAACTGATTAGGTTGGCAGTTAAAACAATATACCTATAAAATTTAGTATCTTGTTTCATCATTTAACATATGACAGTAACCACGTGGTTTCTCATATTATTGGTTTTACGGTTTACTGGTGGTTTTGTACCAAGAAGTTATCTTGCAGTTACCTACCTTACAGTGACTAGGGTTTTGAGACGTGCCATCCATCTGAGAGACTGCCATTGTCAGGGTTAAAGAAAAAGGTGCCGATAGCTAGCTTGAATATGAATGTGGATAACGCACTTCCAAGAATTTATGCTACTGGTAAGTCAGAAAACCACAAAAAGGAAAAAAAAATTACTACATCCCAGCCAGGTAACTCAGCAGCCATGAAAAGTCTATTCAAGAGTGTCCGAAATAAATCATCGGCAACTGGAGGAGCTATAGCAGAGAGAAAGGACAGGTGCATGGAGCAAGGCACCGCCACTCACATTCCCAAGTTATTCTGGGTCCTAGAATAAGTTTAGCTACATATTTATGGCTCTCAAGGCTGCACTAAAACTACCCTCTTCCCCAAATTTCTGGCCAAGTGACAGAACTATGAAGGCCTCTTCGTCCAACAGCCAAACATGGCTCACCTGACCTTCTCTCCAATGGCAAGTACAAGAGTCTTCACTACAGTCATGGTCCAGCATGTAAAACAGGTCTTCTGTTACACATCTAAACCAGAATATCAGCAAATCACATCCTGACAGTACTGAAAAGTACAACCTGTTCTCAAACATCTCAGCCATGAAAATCATGTAAACACCTATTTTGTCTTTTGCTGGAGTCTTTAACCTCCATTAGTCTTCTGTAATTTAACGTTTTCCTAACATTTTATATTTTTGTAAGACACGAAATTTGGCCCACTTTAATCTAGCAAATCATTCCTTTCAGTTCCAAAAGTACTGGCCATTTTGTTCACTAACACAGAGGTAATCCTCCGTGAGCCAAAAGGTGGAAGTTTCAGCAGAGGTTAAGGCTGCTAGAGCACACTACAGATCTATCCTTGGAAAAAGAACATTAAGCACTTTGTATTAAAAACAGTACTTCTAGAAACCTCCCCCCCTTCTATTTTCCTCTGAAAAGGCCTGTTTCGAAGGCAGAATCAGAACTCCGTCAACTAAAGTGACATTAAAAAAAAAAAAAAAAAAACAACCACACACTGTCTATAAAACCCAGCAGAAAAGCCCCAATCTGCTCTCAAAGTACAAACCCTGAAGTATGCTTTAAGAAGGGTATTTTCTCCATCTCTATTGTTCTTCTCTACAAAGAGTCTTGTTAACCAATTTTATCTTGGCCCTAAAGTAGCTCATCATGACCTTTGGACACTTTCCTCTGGAAAAAGGGATTTCTTCACCATAGCGCAACAGCAACAGCTCTGCATATTTGTGTGTTCTTACCAAGAACTATGATTTGTGAAGATCTGCAGCTACAAAGTGACAGAAAAAGAAGTTATTAGTCACTGGACGCATAGTCCACGTCCAAGTTTACACATTCCCCATCAATGGTGGTGGTAGTGTTTTGTTCTGTTTTTTGTGGTGGTGGTGGGGGGGGGGCTAGGTACCATACACAGTAGGGACATTTTGCTAGGGAAATCAAACCAACTCCAGGCCAACATAAAATATCCAAACAGCGTGTGTCCTGCACTAATACTGAGATCTATGAATCTCCTGTATCTGATCAAGTTGTTAATAGACACAGCATATGGGAAATAACATTAAGAGGCTGAGAAGAATGCAAAATGAGTAACACAGCAACAGTGACCACCCCCCTGTAGAGAAATCTTTAGAAATTTAATCTGTATAACCCTATACCTGGTCTCAGATGTGGCTTTACCTAAACCTTGACTATCTTCTTCCGACAAGAAACCAAAGTTAAAACAAAACAACCAAAAAACACCACCCCTCCTAAACTTAATCAGGTACTACCAGGGGTAGATTTATCTTTTCCCTTAATTTCAGTCACAAAATGTAGCTAGGGAATTCTCAGTTAAGTTTTTACACTGGTGATAAATCTCACCTTTGTTTCTCCACCCACACACCACCTTTGAGCTGGAAACACTCTTTATTTCAGCTCTCCTTTTTCAAGTACCTGCCTGTCAGAAGAGAATACTCCACAGCAGACCATCTTCATGGGGTTGGCTTCTTCTACAGTCCACTATCTTAAGGTAGTATACTTGGAATTTATACACAAAAACTAGAATTGACAGACAAAAATCTTTCTCTTTCAAAAACTTTCTAAGTCTTCTTGCACCTGTTAGTCTGCTGAAAAGTACATCACCTCCTGTGAGTCTGCATACTGCGGTGCCACAGAAAGCAATGCATCTTTCCAAAACAACTCTCGCAGAGGGCCTCTTTCCATTAGAGTCAACCTCTCTGCTCATGCAGATCAAGTGACTAAACTAGCATACACAGAATATTAACTATATAACTCTCTAAAGTAGTGACATATTAATATGATGTAAATAGAACATTTGCCTTATAATTCTGCAAATGTCTGCCAAGAGTCAAATGAATGTAAGAACTGCTTGATCCCGGCTTAAGAAGATTACACATGATCTTCCATTTCTTCCCTCAGTTTGCATGGCCAGCAGACAAAGGTACTATTTTCCTCTACTCAGCTCTGGTGAGGCCACATCCGGAACAGCATGCCCACCTCTGGGCCCCTCAGATCAAGAGGAACATGAGAAAGCAGAGTAGCTTAGCGAAGGGCTACTGAGATGGTCATGGCAGAGGCATGTGACCTACAGGAGAGGACAGGGGAATTGGACTTGTTCAGCCTGGTGAGGAAGGACAACCAGCCTGCAGTCCACAACTACTTCAAGGGCAGCTACAAAGATGATGGGGTCAAACTTCTCCTGGTCATGGCAGATGATATACAATGGGAACAAAAGCTACATCTTTGGATGTTCAGCTTGAGGCATATGAAAAATTTCTTAATCGGGAAGGTAGTGCAGCACTGCAACAGGTTATCCTGAGCTGGTGGAGCTGCCACCCTTGGCAGTTTTTAATGCTCAGCTAGAAAAAGCCAGTAAATTAAGGTTGACCTAAATCGGTGTTGGCAACAGCCTACCATTCAGGGGGAAACTGGACAAGATGAATTCCAGAGATCCTTTCTAATCAATGTTTCTATGATCATTAAAAAGAAAGACCTATAACCTGTTTGTTTTGGATTTTGTAAACAAATATTTACAGCTTTTCTTAATCCAGCTGACAATTAGAGGTTGACTTTAAAAAAAAATCTTTTGTCTGTTAATAACAAATTTTTACTCAGTAATGTGATAGGTGTCAAAAGAGCTATGCTGAAACATCTTAAAGCCCTGGCTCTCCAAAGTAGACATTTAAAAAACCAAAAAAACAGACCAACAAACCCCACCACCACACCACAACAGTTTTTCCTACATCACAGAACTTCTATAGGACTGGTCTGTGTGCTGCTACTACAAGGCACTAAAAAAAAGTCTGCCAGTGACCACTGGAAGAGTTCTCTATATTCAGAAGGGAGGCAGAAAAAAACATACCTGAATCTCAAAGTTTGGAATAGTAGCACTTGAAATAAAATTGCAAAAACACCCACCATTTGAACAAATCAGAGGCCAAATTCAATGAGTAAGTTGACATGAATTATTTATCCAGATCTGGAGCTCATAAAAAGTCAGGCGACTCTCACCCTTAACTGCTATGGTACTAGAATGAAAACTGAGTAAGAGATTTTCATTTGACCTTCACAAAAGCTACAAGCCATTGCTTTGAAAATAACCTCATACTGATTTGAGCTAAATAGCATTACTAACTTGATCTTTACTTTAAGTAAACATTACTAGCACCATCTTTTGAAAGCATAATTCTTTGTAATCAACTGCAGCATAAACTTCAGCTTACTGAATGATACTTATCTGCCCCCAGAGACAAGACTCCTTTCCCCAAAACATTCCATCCAAATTCCCTTAACACACATCCTCCTTTGTACCTTAAAACTGTAAGGAAAGAAACATACCTCATAAACCAAACAAAAACAGAAAAGAATTATTTTGTTCAATCAATGCAGGTTAAAGATGGTGCCTTGCCAAAGCAGAAATTCTTCTGAATACCCATAATTCGAACATCCCAGTAAAAACACTTTTTCCTGTTTTCCCATTATTAGCTACAGCACTGTTTGAGGATGGAAATAGCAATGGACTCTCACTTGTATTGCTCTTCTGACTAGTTAAATACAGAGTGGAATAAGAGAGGCCTCCTAAATTCACGTTGAGAGTGGAGAGAGGAGAAAAAAAAAAAAAAAAAAAAAAAAAAAAAAAAAAAAAAGAGAGAGAGTGACATTTTAAGCAGGAGGACTTCCTCAAAAACAAAATGCAAGTAAGCTAGGGTTATTTCTACTTTTTTCTTCTAATAAAGACTTTTTTCGAAAAAAGACATTGCAGGTCACCAGTACCTTCTCCACTTCTCTCCTCCAGCAAGACCTACACGGACGTAAGACATATCTCGTACTGACGCAGCAACACTTTTTATTCTTAGAATACAATGGTCTGAAAGCCCTGGCCAAAAAACAAACTGTTCAATTTCTCTGTAACTTTTTTTGACTAAAAATGATTTATAGTTGTAAAGGGTTTACCTCTCCATTATTGCCACTATGTATCCGGGCTGGGGGCACCTTTCAGAAAGGTGAGACCTAGCGGCATCTGCCCAGCTCAAACTGGCAAGGTTAATCAGTTTAAACTAAGTTGGACAGCAAAGGTAACTGTTTTGGTGGGAGTCAGGAGGTGACTGATCCAGGGTTACATGACTGGCAAGGCCGTCAGCAGCTCAGTGACAAACTAACACAGGAATAAATTAATTGCCCCTTCAGAGAGGAGGTGGGCAGCATGCAGATGTTCGACACCATGTAGAAGGCCAAGCCCGAGGAGAAACCACTAAGCATTGTGGTCAAGCTGTCAGCCAAGACCCAACAACGTTGGTTGGTTGGAGTATCCTGCTGCCCTAGATCCACATGCTGGTCTTTAACGAGACCTGAAGCTCTGATTTGTGTGTACGTATGTTTGTGTTTCCTAGAACAGGAATCATTATCCACCCGCTACAGCCATCCTGCCAAGTTAACACATTTTTGATTATGTATCGCTTATTGGTGTGTTTTTGTTCTATTGACTGTTCTACACACCATCCATTTCTCTTAAATGAATAAGCAATGAGTAGCAGTCACGTTAGTTTAAGAAGAAATCTAACTTTCCTTGCAGGTAGGGATTTAACAAATCTCTAAATGACATGCCTTTGGAACCTTAATAACGGATCGAGTGACCCAAATCTAATACTTCTGATGAAAGGAACAGCACATGAACAAATGAGGCTTCAAAACAGTTTGTCAGAATCCCCTACAGATCTGCAACAAAAATAGATATCTTGTTTACATATGTTGTGGTGCACTACTATCTCGTTAATTCAAATTGAATCCCACAAAACATAAGGTAATGCAAAGTCCTAAGGATAGAATTTCAGCTGTTTCACAGTATGCCACTTTTTGTCAGATCTACAAATCCAACCAAGGTGAGCTAGAAAACTACGCAAGTTAAAAGTCATTCTGAAGTGAAAGATGAAGTGTTGCAAGGCAAGCAAAAAGAAGAAAAAGACAACTTTGTAATGAAAGCAACTCAAAATAGAACATCTGTTCCTCTTAGCCTCATAGCATTTCAAACAAGCTGCTTTCACCAAGAACAAGCCATTGAACTGAGCAAGAAAAAAAACAAAACAAAACAAAAAAACCCTGTTCCTAAACAAGAAAAACTAGTGAGAGTTTGAACAGGCAGGCTTCTGCAGTTTTGAGTATTTACACAGGATGCCCTTCAACTATAAACCATCAGTACCTCAAAGAGGAGGAAAATGACAAGATAGTGTATTTTACTGACAAAGTCACTTCCCTAATCCATACTATGTTCCATAAATCACTTCAATTCCTGGCTGTTACACTTCAGTAAAAGAAAACCACAAAAATTGAACCTGCTTTTCAACATGCAAGATTACAAGCCAGAAAGAGAAATAATGAAGAGACAGGTTTTGTCAGTTGATACTAAGAGGAATTGTGCAAACGACAACTCAGTATTTTAAGACGAAAAATACTAAGAGCAGTCTAAATGCAAGATATGGCACATCTTTAAGTGCTTTTGTGCATGATATGAAAAACAAGTGGATGTGGTTTGCTTTTTTGCTTATAGTGGAGTTCAACAGTCTAAAAAGAAGAAAACAATATAAACCTGTGAAAACAGTGTGTTAAAATAATAAGAGATCTGTGCGTACGTCACGCAAGAACTGTGGTTTAACTGCTATTTAAAAAGCAACAGCAAAATGCATGGCTTCCTGGAATGGCCATATGGTGTGGTAAATAATAAGGGCTTTCATGTGGAGCTGCCAACATAGTACTCCAATTCTGAAGCACTCTGTAGAATACTTGGGCTGATGAGCGCAAGATCAGCAGGTTGAGATGAAGCCTCCATCATACGCACACCGCAGCTCTGAGCCAACCAAAAATAACCATTAGCTGGATTAACTATGGCACAGTATTTGTATCAATTTCCAAGAAGGCTACTGTCTTACAATATCTGTTGGCAGATGTTATAGGCGATTTTGAGAGAAAGGGACACGGAAGAACGTTAAGCTTAAGGTCAAATATATCAAATGAGCATTCTAGACAGGGTTATTAAAATTTAGATCATAACCCTTAAAAAGATATGCCTTACTCTAATGGGAAGCCAGATTAAATAACGACCTTTCTCCAAACAAACATGCTATCCCTGCTTAAATTATGACAAGTAAGTTATAACTGTATTAGTATCCAGCACAGCGCTTTCTCAAGGCACTCATAAAGAATGGAAATAGATGGGATATTCTTAGCTTATTCAAGAGAGCACACTAGGAATGTCTACAATCCACCAAATTTGAAACAATTTGCTGCTGTTGGCATTGATCTGACCTTGTCATTACCCACCTCAACACACTAGAAATTGTTTTCAACAGTAGACTAATTAATTGTTCAATTTCTCCAAATCCTTTTCTTTTATAACATGAATTTGAGGAGGTTTTTTTGTTTGTTTTTGTTTTAAATGAAGCAAGGTCCAATTCTGGGTCCTCTTCCTTATCTGAGATGCTCTAGTTCCATCAAAGGAATTGTCATTTTGACTATTATCTTTCTAAAATTTCGTCTTACAGCTTTTTTAAGGCCAGTTTTTCTAAACGTAAAGAATTGAAGCTGTCATCAGCTGAACATAGAAATTTTCTTTTTAAAACTACGTACAGGCTCTCTTTCAGACAAATACAGCTAATGTAAGCAAAATATGATGTGCTTTCCTCTTTTTTCAATCAAAATCACTCTGAAAAGCTTTAGCGCAAGTTACACAATCCCTTTTGGGGAATGATGATTGTATTACAAAGAACTGTACAACACAAGTTTTATGTGGGGTTCTATGACACAGCTGCCAAAATACTTCTTGTTGACTTAAAATGCTTTGGATGTTTTTGGGCACAGGTATAGTTTTTTAACATTTGTACTTCCACTATGATATAAGTTTCTAGAATTTAGCACTGTATCAAAAAACCAAAAACAAAACAAAAAAACACACCCCACACCCTTCCAGTGGGAAGGCACTCATTTACGCCATATTTTTAATGACTAGAACTTCAGCTGTTCAAAGCTTATTTAAAAATATGAAAACTAAGAGATTTAATCAAAAGACCACCACATTTAGGGCACCACATTGGCAACATGAGAACGGGACACAAAGAAGAGGTGAAAATAATATGACAGCCACAACTGACTTCGAATTGTCACTTCCTTATATAAATCATTATTATAGAATAATATTGTCCTACATTACCTTATTTTTCAAATATGTCATCTCCCTCATCCATCAAAGGCATAAGCCTTGCATGCTAATAAACAACAAATTAAACTCTCAGTACTAGAGATCACTTAGGATTATGAACAATGAGGGAATGACATAAGCTGTATTTCAGTACCATAAATTGATTAAAGAAAATTAAACTAAAGCAGTCAAAACATTTAAGCAAGAATCTGTACATTTTTAAGGAACCAGAAAGTATTTATCAAAAGACTTCCAAAGCATGTATTGACAGTTTTGTCAAATGCTTCAAAGAACGAAGTCCACGACACTCAGACTATTAAAAAAATTAAAAGGCTATAGATTGAAAAGCAGCAAACCACCTCAAAAAGAAAAGGAAAAAAAAAAAAGAGTAAACGTAAAGTTAATAGTACCTTGAAATTCCATGCTAAGACAAATGTCTGTGTAAATCCTCTGAAAATTAGAGAAGAGTAAAACTTCAAATTGGCAATTCTTTATTTAAATTGAGATTAGAATAGATGGGAATTTAATGACTCTAGTAAGCTGTATCAATCAGCAACACATCATCCAAACAGGAAAACCGTCCCAAAAAAACAAAAACAAAAGACAAAACAGACGAGCAATCATCAACTTCTTACATATTGTCTTTGGCTGTTTAATTTCAGCAAATACTTTTTACAGAATATGCAAAGACTATTTCTTTGAATCTCATTAAATATCAATACCTCCTGCATGGCCTCTTTGGTAAATTAGAGGACAGTCTTTACTTTCTCTGTAGTGCTTGTTATTTTCTACATTTTTATCGCATAGCCTTTCAAAAATAAAAAAAGAAAACCAACCCAATATACCTTCTTTTACAGGCATCTGTACCAAAATTGTATCACTGTAATAGATTTCATATTGAGTAGTGAAGGTATTTTTCTTAAGTTATAAATTTAAAGCCTACTAAAATCATCTGAGCTCGCAGCAGGATTTAGAGATGGGATACATTCGTAATGAGAAAATAAAATAAAAAACAAAATTCAGAGTCACATTAGCAAGGATTAGAAGTATGCATCCGTAAGATTTTAAATGACTCCTTTATAATTTTCAGCACACATCCAGGCTTGTTGCAGGGGAGGGAATGAGGAATGCTAAGGATTTTTTGCTCGTTTTCTTGACATCTTCTCAGTTAGGCAAAAAGTTTATTTTATCAGGTGTATGATAAACGTAAGGAATGGAAAGTAGTATGCACATTCAGTGAACCGAATAGCCCAACTTGGTTATATGCAATACTTCCAATGTCTGAATCAAAAACATTCTGAAGAACATCAGATAAAAGTTAACAGGGAAAAGAAACCAACAGAAAGGCTATTGACACACCTTTTAAAAAATGTAACACAAAAATAATTAACCATTGATTTCTTGCCATGTAAAAGTTCTATACAAATTTTAAAAATTTTATTTGCAGGTACTAGCCTCTTGAAAAGCTCACTCTGTATTTACACTGCTAATTCTTTTAACAAATTTATCTCAAATTAAAGCATATTTAAAACAATCATGATTGCATAACTTTTCTACTTTAAATTATTAACCCAATTAGTGCTTTATTCACATTTTAAAAACTTGTACAATTTATTACAAATATAAAACAGTGCAGATTTCCATACATTATCCCAACTCTGAGACAAACACTTAAAAGACATGGAAAAAGATTTTGATTTTTATAAACATAACATTTGCATTACTCACTCCCCTTTCTTCACTGACCTCCCTTACCCCCGATTTAAAAAGATCAAACATACAACATACTGTAGGTTTATTTTTATTCAAAAAGTTACTGTCTCAAGACATAAATACAAATCAGAAAACAGTACAATTAGGACAATAGAATGTGGAGGACAACAGGTTAAGGTAAATATATAAAACATTTTAGCTGGTTGAAAACAAAGCTGTAAGAACTGCTTTCACAAAGAAACACTCCTTCAAGAGTAAGAAAAAATCAACTTAAGTTTAAAATCATATATACAGTCCTCTCAGCAGTTCTATTAAATGCAGTGGTGTGAAAAACAATATAGGCAGTACTTTTAGACATGAGAGTATTTATTTATGTAAAATGAGTTAGGCAGATCTAGTTTTGAGTTTGTTGTTACCCCATGACTTAGTAAAATAATTATATTTTATCATGATCCTTTAGATAATCTATGGTTTTTGGCTACCACAGCCGAATGTTTAATTTCTGAGTCTAAAAACAGGAAGCCTTTTCGTATTCACCCATTTGGGGAGATCCTTGTATTGCAAGCATATTAAGGCATGGAATGATTAAAATAATATACCTCAAGAACTGAGAGACAACTGACAAAAAATATACATATGTAATATAAGTTAATATTTCCTTTAAAATGATGTCTAGCTGCCTAAGCCTTGCAAAATGAGTGGATGTCAAAATGGCATAGATCCAACTTTCTGTTTTAGACCAATTTGATTTATTTGTGAATGGACACAAAATGAAGTTTAAAGCTTAGCTTTCAAAGAATATTATGGGTTGTTTATGAATTTCTATTATCCAATCTAATTTACATACAGAGGAAATGTACTGTAACCTGTTAGAAGTATCTTTAACCTGAAGACTGCTTGCAAAGACAGATAGATAAAACAATATAAAATACAAATTTAAAAATCATTTTTAAAGCATGAACTCTCATGCTCTTCTATTTTTAAACATTGTTAAACTTTCAATATATTTCTGAAACCTCATAATTTTAAGTTGGAATTTAAAAGTAAGAAAAAACTAAACAAACTGCGCAATTATAAAATCAGCACCAATTTATATATATATATAATTTTATTTAAAATTTAGATCCCTATTCCCACACTCTAATAAGCTGTATAATTTTTGTTTAGAATTTTTCTGCAAACATACTACAATAAGCTTCTTTTATTTGGAGACAAAATACAGTGGCACTACTGGAAGGAATTTCACAACATTACATTTTTCTTAAAGGACAAGCAAACTTTCAGGGCTGGTAATGGGCAAGCATGACTGTGATCTGTTACTTTCTGGTAGTTCATATTTTCTGGACCTTTCTGAGAAGGCTAGCATGAAGCTTTTGGGAAAAAAGGAACATTTTAGATGAAAAAAAGCTGTTGAAATTCCACTTTTAGGCATTTTTTTCCACATGATTAATTAAAACAAAGCTTCTGTTGATGAAGTTTGCATTTAATTTAGAATATTGACACTCTTCTGGTTCTATCACTGTAAGAAAATCAATCCATCTATTATTTCAGTTCATGGATGTAAACAGCAATCCAGCAGAGCTCATGATTAATTAGGATAGCCAGCAAATGTATAAAGAGAGGGGCTCAAATCTGTACCAAACACCTCTCAGACTGATTAAAACTAAGAGGGAATACTTCTTATGATCCGGAATAAATTGAGAGTACATAAATAAAATATTGATTTTTTCCAACAAAAAAAGTGTAGCTTATCCTCAAATTGTTTACTTGTCCTTTACATTTCTTTTTTTCAGGCAAACAAAACTGCCCCTTCAATGCACTTGATCTTGAAAGCATGTCATTCTCCTTAGAGAAAAATCTGTTCAGAATTTCACTGTATCTACCACAATTTTGTATTGAAAAACTTCCTCTTCCACTTAGAAAATGACTTCACCACTGATTTATTTGCTGCTCTGGTATTAAAACATTGACACCCCAAGAACCTAAAAAAAAAGTTAGAAATGGTGTCAATTTGTAGTCTACTATACATTTAACAAAAACAAAGCAATTAGTATATGATAAGATTAAGACACTTCAAGATATGTTAAGGCATTGTAAGTTTATTTTTCTTCCAAACCAAATTCACCACACTTATGATTTATATTATAATATGAAAAGGGCACCTCATTTATTAGAAAATGTTTCTCAACACTTGAAATTAAAACCAGATCCAGTATGAATGCAATAAAGACTGTGCTTTACTTATCTCTGATAATAATTGCAAAAAAATTTTCAGTTAGTTCTTTGACAATGGTAATTTTATAGGCCTTAATCTGAAACCAAGTGTGCAGCGTGTAGCAGCTAAGCCTGGGCCAGAACACTCTATATACTGCCTGCTGCTGCGTGTGTTTATAAAGACAACAGGTCATCCCACAGCAGCTAGGAAGGACACAAACTTAGCATTAAATAATTGTCTCTTTCGGAAAGAGAATGAAAAATCAAAAAATAATCAGGTTAAACCAAAGCACTGTTCTTTGGGAGTCTATATGATTAAGTGAAGAAAAAGCCTGCCTGAAATGAAAAATCAATTTCCACTTCCTAAGTGGGAGCAAACCATATTTTCTATGCCAATGAAAGCAGGTATTACTGATATGCTAAAAGAGGAACATCCAGATCTTGCGACTGCCCTACCTTTTACAGGACTATAGAATCAAAAAGTGCCATAGAGGTACATAAAAGACCTAATTCTCCTGAATACCAAGAAGTTAAAGACTGCTGTTCATATTTATCTGCTTCCAAACCAATTTTTACTGTTCTTGGCATCAAATTCACCACAGATGCATCATACAATATTGTGCGCTAAGAAACGAACTGCCTCAGGTGCCAGCAATAACTGGACACATCATAAAATGGTAAGAGGATCACTAAAATTTTGAGTCTAAACCATGTGCATCAGAATAAACTAAAAAACAGATTTATTACATCTAGGTCTATCAAAAACAAGCACACCAACTCCAAGGATGATGGACCTCTGCAAGAAATTATATGAAAAAAGCAAAGTAGGTTTGTGCTCTGAGGGATCTGTGTTCATGAAACTATTTTTTACATTTAAAATACTGAGTGATAATTTCAGCTCTGCTTCAATATGGATTAACATAGTCTCTGAAACAGTTAATAGATCTTTCCATTTAAATTCATTTAGGTGGAGTTTATGCTAAAGAGCAGCTGTGTTCCATGATGCAGCTGTTTTCTGCAGTCCTGGTTCCAAGATATGCACCCTTGCTGTGCCCTGACTGGGAAGAAGGTTTGCTAGATGACGCCCTTTTTATTACATGTTTGAGTGCCAACTTATTATGTGTTTGAGTGCGCCACTGCTCCCTCCTTGCAGAGCAATAGTGTACAGCTTGTTCTCCTGGCACACAGAGGCAGGGCACTGCTAGCATGTCTCTCCAAACAGGCTCCAAAAGCTTGCAGCGCAATGTGACTGTAACCAGCTGCCATCATGTGGTGATACTCCCAAACTGCAGCTAAGGAGTGCCTAGCAAATCCTGCACTCACATGAGATGGTGGTAAAAAGAACGAGAAAAAGTAACAGGAAAGAACACTAGCTAACGGTAAACCTATTAAACTATTCTTAATTGCTTTAGAAACTGAAAAGCTGCAAGGTTTCTGAAATCAATGAAATACCTGTAGCTGACCAAATTTTCATCACTGTAGGAAGAATAAAAATGATTGGTATTTCACAGACCAATTAGTTAAAAATAAGAAGGGAAGGGGAACAACTATTTTAAAAACAGAAAATCAAAAAACAGGAGATATACTTTCTATGTGTTACTTCAAAACAGAACACACAAAAGCTAGATGCACACCTAATCTGATTCGTCATTACTAAAACAAATGCCTACCAGTACAAAATATACGGATCTGCATTTAAAACAGTATTTAAGACTTCTTTCCCCCATAACAAGAAAAGTTTCATGCTGCAATAATACTGTAAAAGCATATAATCGTCTTCCAATTTCCACCAAGCTGTCCAAGATTCCCAGGAAGCCTTGTTGTACTGTCCTTTGCTGGGTTGCTGCAGCTTGTTATTTCCAGTGTAATTTTGTACCAGCTACACAAGGTCAAAAGTGGCTGCATACATTACAAGTGGTTCAAGACAGAACGGATCACTCATGCAGATTTTTAAAAGAGAATAGAGACTGCAGATGATATTATCAAGTCGGAAAAAAGGGCAACTGCAAGCAGAAACTACACGCTTCAGATGTTTGGACCTAAAGCTTTATCTGGAAAGAAAAGATACCTCTCATCTCTATAAGCAGAAATCCGTATTATCTCTATTATCTATTTTCTCTATTACCTTACTTATGAACAAAATTTAACATGCCAACTAAAGAAAAAGCCCAAGCTATTCACTGGTATCGACAGTGGTATCCACTGGTAATGACAGAGTTCCTTGAATTAGCTCATCACAAGAAACTTGCCTTTAATGTCATGTGTGTGCAATTTTTATTTATTTTTTCAAGCTGTTCCCTACCAACCTCTGCAAGGTTCTTCACCACACTAGATGTGTTTTGTTCTTAGATTGAAAGGCTCCTGATTTCTACATAGCTACATATAAAGTATTAAGAAACAAAAAACCCTATAAATGCAAGTCTTGGTATGAGCATGGTAATTCTCCCCTCTCTACTTTGAGACCTCAAGAATATTAACTACTTTGGAATTTATAAGGCCAAATTACAGCACAGAATATTTCAACCACCGGAGCAGTCTGTCAAAATAAGGAAATACTAAGGACAACCTAAAAATTTAATTCCTTCCACTTAAAATTTTAAGTAAGAGTATTGTAAACATAAGACTGATTCTACGTACGTTGCTCTTACAGATGTTAACCTACCGATTCATCCATGATTGAAGCGGGGTCAAAGAAATCTGGTTTTAGCTCTGTTCTTTCTCTCCTGTTCTTTGATGGCGGCTAAGAAAAGCAAGCAAATGAACAGCCATTCAACACGTTAGCAGTAATTCCATTAAAAAAAAACACACAGGTAGTTTTTATGTGTAATAGATGAAGTTCAATTGTCAAATGTTAAGAGTTTACTGGGGATAAATTTTCGTATTTCACATGATTATTATGGCAAATGTTTTTGCTTTTCATATGACAGTGTGAACAAACTGTATGTGCACGCAGGTATGTGTGAACAAACTGTACGTGCACAGCTGTTTAAGAATGCAAGAGATCAACAGGAATTATTTCTTGTTTCAATAACAACAAAAAAATGAATCAAATACCTTACTTTAGAAACAGAAAAATAAAACCACTATCCAGTAAAAGCCAAGCAAGTTTCTTACTAGGTCTATGTCCATGGTGTCAAAATCCATGCCTTCATTGAGATCTTCAATTCGCCCTTCCGATGACATCATCACATCTTCAACAATCGGCTCTTCATCATCTTCCATTAGACTTGTGCCACGTCGACTGAATTTGAAAAGAAAAAGCAAACAAATCAACCTAAGTTTTATCTGTGTATTTAAAGAGCTAATGCTTAATAAGGAACTGCCAATACATGACAAGTCCATTAAACAGAAGGAACTGTTTTCAGTAATCATAAAAAAAGGGAAAAAGAAAATAAACTCACCCACAACTACTACTAAAGAAGTACTTAATCACCTAGAAAATACTAAGAGAATGACAAGCTAAGATCAGTTTATGAAACTTTGAAAGACTTCTCCAAACAGGTATACCAAGAGGTTGCAGGAATTGATAGGCAGATTGAAACTACAGCTACTCCACAGATTTGCATGCACATGTTCAAGCTCAGGGGAGGGAGGGAGGGAGGGAGGGAGAGAGAGAGAGAGAGAGAGAGAGAGAGAGAGAGAACATGTGTTTGCCACCTAAAGAAAACTTTTTTTCTGCCTTATGACATGCCACAAAGTAACATCTTTATTATAAAGTAGGTGTATGAATTCATTTGTCAAACATTCCTTTACAATACTTCGTCCCCCTTCCTTGGTGCTTCTAAATACAACATTAAGCCCATAAGAACAATAAGGAGTTGCTGTAGTTACACTAATTGGTGACACTACATAAGAATCCTAAAACTGTGTTACGTGAAGTATTGGTGTTAAAAAATTAAAAACAAGCAAGGGAAAGATGTAACACTCCTTAATCTATGCCCAGGGATTTAATTTAAAACTTTTACCTTTCTTCTGTAGAACCATACAGGCATCATATAAACAGAGGACTTCTAAAACTAGCCTTCCCCTCCTCAGCTAAACCACCTCTGAAGCATAACTTCACTAGTGTGCATGTCAAAATGCACACTGTATCAACCACAATGAAGTAAATGCCATTAAATTAAGAATATATGGTCTCTGAAAAACAGCGTTCATTTAAGAAACACTGGCCTGTCTTCATCTCCATTTATAAACTGGAAGATTTCACAAGATTTTTTTTATTTTTGTGGTTTTGAATTGGAAAGACCTACAAAAGATTTGGAGGATAATCAACGTATACAACGGGACTTCAGGTACTATAGTATTCCTCTCAACCTTAACGAGGGTTCCGATCAGACAAAACCCATGTCAATCACAAATGGATGACAACAGTTTCTTTAAAATGAGTATTTTTCTTAAAAAGAAAGCAGCTGAACCCTAAACATACAACTCAGAAGTCTGAAGGAAAAAAACAGTAGAACTGAATTTCTGAACACATTGAGACATGTATCCTAAAGTGCATTTTAATGTCCTATGTCTAAAAAAAAGATTCTGCAGTTGAGAACTGTGTACACACAATACATAAAGATGTTTCACATGTTGCATTGATTATAAAAATCTGCCACAGAGAGATAGCAGTCAGTTTAGCAATATACCCAGTTACCTTTAATATGAAGCTCACAACTAGTTAACATTTCTGGAATTTTAGTTCAAAACTAAACAAGACAAACTAATCAAAGGGATTAATCTATTCTGCTAAATGCATCCCCATGTACTTTTACTACCACTTTCCTATGTGGATGTACCCAAAGTACCAAAGGTAGGAAGGCAATTTAAAACCCCTGTGTCACCTTCCCTCCTGCCCTAGATCATAATTAGTGTAATTAAACACTACTCAGAAACTAGAACATGTACCCCTTTTAAGAGATACAGGAGTAACATTACATTTAAAGAAACCTTCCCCCCTCTAAACCACTGAAATAACATTTCATTCTCAACTCACATAGCATGTTGCAAGTTGGTTCTCAGCTTGACGTAGTTCATTGCTGCCCTCTCCTGTTGTTGTCGTGCGGCTTCTTCCTGTTGCCTTTGAGCCAACATCCACGTTACTTGCGTGCTTAAAAAGACCATTATTCTATTTTAAACAAGAACTGTTTTTGTGTATGAACACTAACACAAAGCAGATCTACTCATCTCTACGTACTTGTAATCGAGTGGTGCTTGGTGGTGTTCAGGCTGCATAGGATAGACACCCATATAACTCTCTTCAGGTCGCAATCTCTTGGGCTCCCTCATTATTGTGGAAGTAAGTTGAGGTGTCTGCATCATGACTGGCGTGTGCATTGTCTGCTCCCTGTTCAGCCACATACTGTCACTACTGCTGCTTTCTTCAGCTGGAATGAAACAGGATATCAGTAAAAGTTTTTTCAAAACTAGTCAAACATTAAATGTTTAAGTAAGACTTAATGCATCCTGCAAATCAATTTCTTTACTTTTTGATACATAAATTCTTAAGTGTGCCCCAAAAGGCCTTTATATGTTACTGCTGGCTAAAGTGTTTAAAATACTTCTATGTTCTGCTACTATAAGTAGCATAGTTCCTTCATCTCCTTTTGTGCATCAGCAGACTCCCAAGATGAACAGTTTTTCACTAAGTCATGCACGTACAGAAGTTACACTAGTTAAAAGAAATTTAAAGTATGCAAATTCACTCATGCTAACAAAAATAATGACTGACAAATGTAATTCCTGAATATCTACTCTGGTAAATTTTAAAATAGGAAAAAGTTGCAACCTTCAGGTACTTTCCGTTTCCCTGTTGCTGGCTTTGTTTTCTTATTTCTTACTGTAGATCCTCGACTACTGATTCCACTGATGACTGACATAGTATCATCATCCCCACCAGCTAACAAAGAGTTTCTGTAGGACATGAGAGGAAGCCACACATCTTCTCTTCGTAGAGACATCTGAAAGGTCATGAACTTCTCCAAATAAACATACCTTTAAATAGAAAAAGTAATTAGAAAGATGCAAAATATTGGTAAGAAGATGATGTTCACATGTGAAGACAAACAACTACTTTAACACCCAAGGCTCTTCTCACCTAGTTAACAAACAGCTCTAACCACAGCAAATTCAGAATATGTTTTCTCTCCATCCACCATAAAATGAGAATGACAAGGATAAAAACAATTTACCCTCTGTGATTATACTCAACTGACTTGACAGGTTAAAACTGTCTTATGTGCCAAAGATTTCATTTTAGATGAATGCAATACCCATACATACAGGTTTACTCAGGTGCATGCTTTCTGATAATTATCATTATAAATAAAATACTAAGAATACTAAGAAAATACTTACACTGTTCTCTTGTCTTGTCTGAGAAGCTTGGAGGAAAACTCACTCAGGATATCAAGAAATGCCAAGTTCAGTGGTGGATGGCTTTCACCTTGTGGATTAGGCTCCTTAAAGGCAAATTCTATGCCATCCCTAAAGTTAAAAAAGCAAAAGGAACTAAGTTGCATAAGGCAAAAAAGAAAAGAAAGAGTTCTAAGCACAGTGAGCTACCGAAACTGAACAACATTCCCCTATTTTAAGACAGCAGCTGAAGTTCTTAGATGTTGCCATATTCTTAAAAAGTCAAAACTAGTCGTAATTTGAACCTGGATGCACTCCTTTTGTCATAATGCTTCATAATTCTCTTTAATTAAAGTTTTCTGTACATAGCAAAAATAACAACCACAAATAATCAAGAGGATGAGTCACTACTGTTACGGACAAAACATTAATGCTTTTTCGTGACAGCACCAATACCGCTATCATTTACAGGCTTCTACAATGATGCTGAACAGCAGCACCATTATTCAACATTTGGTTTTGTTCAGGGACAATGCAGTCAGCTCCTAACTTGTAAATAGGTTATAGTCAAAATAAAGGTCCTTAGCACTTTCAAAATTAATTTTGAAAGACAGAAAAGATTCTGGAATCACATCAGCCAACAAAGTATTTACAAAAAAGTAATACAAAGCACACAATTACTTGTGTAACATAGCTATAGCTTCTCTTGTTTTCAATTGATCCAGTCCGAATGTTAAAGCAAAACGTCGAGCAAGTTCCTTTATACCACTGAATGTCGGTGATGATCTGTCAAAATTATAACCATTTTCTTGGATCATTTCATTGAAAAGCTGTACAAAAAAAGAAAAAAAGATTTTCATTTATTATTAAAGATTATGCCAAATTTGGACAAAACTAGGCAGAGCTAAAAGTTTCAAAATGTGTTTTATTGCTTAATTAGACAACCCCAAAAGACAAACTTGGAAGTTTAGGAAAGTCAAGACAAGGCTCCTCTTAAAGAGTCTGTACTTCATAGTTAATCCTTGAAACGCCAACATTGTACAAGTTTGTGTCAAACTAAATATGCTGAACAAGAGTGGTTTCAATAATTTCCTAAATGAGCTGTTCTAGAATTGAGAATAGTGAGAATTAATAAAACTCCCTGATCTGTACACTAACAGAGAAGAAATAAATAGGGTAAATTCTCACATGGCCTTTTTGCTACAGTTTGTGAAAACTGATTCAACTACTAATTCCTAACTCATCTTTTGTACCTTTTCCAAATAGAAATATAACGGAAATTATCCAAAATGAAAACAAGGCTTCGGGGAAGCTGCTGAAAACACTAGAAGCTTTGCCACCAAGGCTCAGATTGTTACTATCCATCAATACTTGGCAAAGCTGAACATGCCGATCTTTGTAAATTTTTTCTTTGATCAATCCTTTCACCATCCTGCTGAATCGGACCCTAATTCTCTAATCAATTTTTCTATTATGTTTTAATTTTGTCTATTACACTTCCCCCAGATAACCCAGAATATAATAAACCAAAACTGGACTTACTGGGGCTTTGCACATTAACTTTTTAGATATCTTTTGGCCCAAACAGTTAATAAGTGCTGCATTGCCTTTTATGCTGGTACAGCTCACTGCAAATTCGGTACTCCCTTTATCAACTATCTCTTCTAGTATTTCCTCTCAGATTGGTTCCTTTTCTAAGAAGTTTTCCTGGAAAAACACTAGTTTACATGTTTAAATTCAATGTCTGTTTAAGATATCTGGGTCCCTTCATGTTACTATTCTTCTTGCACATTAGGATTGTGTAACTGCCCTATTACATGTGTAACTGTACCCATTACATCCACTTCTTCTGTCTGTCCTTTGAAATATAAAAAGACAGGTTATTTATGGAACAGAAAAGATTAATAAGGAAAATATTTTTCCGATACGACAAAACTGTGAACTTGAAAAGTCATCAACAATTGTAAAAGGAGAAACTAGCATTTAGTTGTATATTTCACACTGCAGTTCCCCCAGCTACTTAAAGTCACACTGCTGTCAAAAGGAAAGGTCTCTTCCTCCCTTGTACTGGCAATAATATTCATTAACCAGATCAGAGGCTTCCATAAACTGAAAACTACTTTTTTCAGGTTAGTTTTCAACCAGATCGATATCTAGATCTAGATCCAGTACACGGCTCCATGAACTCCACTGCTGACACCAAAGGGTGGGGAGAGGGGACAGAGGGACGTTGCTCCTTTCAACAAAAGCACAATCTATGTTGGATTAAAGTGCATTGCAGAGCTATGGCTTTATTGTTCTGATCACCTCACTCCTGCAAGATTCATGCAGATGGCTTATGTGAGCAGATGAATCTGACTGACCTCCACTGAATTCATCGGGTCTCCATACAAGTAAGACCATTTACTGAAGAGTGCATTAAATTATGTTTTAATTTCAAAGATGGGTGAAGCCCCTACCAAACATTAAGAAATACTCAATTACCAAAATTTCTCATTACTTTTCAGAACAGGCACAGTAAAAAAAATCAGGAAATGCTTTTCCTTCTTTATCTGTTCAAGAATAAATAAGCTACAAAGTTCACAATGCATTTTGTATATGCGACTTGAACTACTATTTTAGAGTAAGAAGGTATCATTATTACCTCCATTTGATATTTATCATCCTTCCCACATACTTTTCAGCAGGACAAAGTTTGAAAAAGTACAGGAAGACTTCTAGCAGTTTTTTCAAATAGTTGCAGAAAACACATTTCATTTCAAATCTATTTATCTTTATATTCCATACAAATTCCTTCATGAATTTCTTACTCTAGCTATTAAACAGAAGAACATGATCTTCTACAGTATGGAATTTCATACATAAAATATTACAAGTAAATCATTCTTACCTGCTGCAAGCTAAGAATAAGCGTTTTAGCACACTGGATTTTGTCTATTTGTCTTGTTTTACTCATCGTTTCTTTAATAATATCACCGTAGTCATTGTAATACTACAAAAAAATCCAAACGCAATAGGTTAACTTTTGATTTTAGTTGAAAACATTACAATTACCCAACTCTTCAGAAAACAACAGTTAGGATACGCCGCTTTAAAAAATTTAAGACACTTTGAAAAGGAAAAACTAATACTAACATGTTGGTGATTACACCATCATCGATATTATATTCTAAAATATCTCCAAAATGATAAATACCCATAAACCCCAAAAGATTTCCACTTCTTTTCATACTTTTTTAAAGTCATCGCATCAGTTTAGTGGCAGAATCAAGTTCATGACTCATTTGTGAAAGACACGTGTTGACTCCCTTAGAGCACAGGATAATCTTTTCAGCAACTCCTATAACTCTGTCAGGAAAATTCCATTTTCTCTACTGAAAAGAAGTATTTATGGATAGCTTCATAGCCATAATTTTTCCAATCAAGACAACTGCCTGTTTGATTTTGAAAATATTTAAAGTTCACTGAAGACCCAATTAGTTATTAAGTGATTCAAGATGTCAGACAGACAAAAGCAGGCTGGCCTGCAAGGTTTTTTTTTTTCCTTTTCTTTTTCTTTTCTTTTTTTTTTTTTTTTTTAATGTAAATCACAAAGGAGCAAAGTTTTACCATGTTCACAAAAACAGAACTCTCATCATTGTGCAGTTGTGAATCCCAGGTGCCAAGAAGGGATTTTATATTGAACTAAGATAGGAACAGATATAAATAATACAATTTTCTTGGGAAGAAAGTAAACTCTCCAACTAATGTTTTCTCCTCTTCTACAAAATTTAAGTTGCAATTATTTGATACGGCTAAACACTGGGCTAATCTCTGTAAGAAAATTCTTAGAAAGCCTGCTAAGTTTATTACTGAAGTAAAAATACATAATGAATCAAGATGAGAAATAAACCTACTAAAAACAAAGTAGAAACAATTATCAGGTTCTCCCCACCATCACCCACACAAGGTTTGGAATTATCTCAGCCAGTCCCTCCTCCTCCTCCTCCTCCCCCCTCCCCCTATGGAAAAAGAACTTTTAGAAGCCTACAAAGTAATATTTGGATGTCTGGAATCTTCATATTTTGAAATTTGTTAGAATAAAAATTAAATAGTAACATTAAAAAAACCCAAACTGTTATATTTTAGTAGTTTTATGAAGCATCACGACTAGGCTTCAGATGTACCTTCATATATTGCTTGAAAATGTCTGCAGCAGTATTCATTTCCACCACAGTATATACAATGAGTTTACAGAAAGCTGCAAGTAGATTTCTTCTTTTGTGCAATGCTTCAATTTTGCTAGCTTCATCATCCTGCTGTCCATCTGATAAGAGTTCAGAACATGAAAAGTGTCAGGTTCAAATACTTCGTATTTAAGTGTTATATAAAAGTGATATGGGCTAACAATCAGGATTCAGAGATTCAAATCTCTGTTCTGACAGCAATGCATTTCGTTGCCCACTGACAAGTGTCTCTTTCTGAAAAGGAGACATACTTATGCCTATTAAGCCAAGCCTTCACCAAGATTATACAACATGTCCCCAAAATATAAAGTGCTTAGTCAGCTGCTGACATTTAAAAGGCAAACTTACCTCTGTGCTCATGCACACTTCAAGGCCGGGGAGGGGAGAAAAAAAAAAAAAAAAAAAAAACAACAACAAAAACGAGAAAACCCCCACAGAACTGGATACACAAACAAAATATACTAGTTAGACAAATAATATAAAGAAAGGAAACGTAGGTTTTATACAAACCTGCGCTATTATTATCATCATCCTGATCAATGAAGACATGATCTAAAATAAAACTGAGTAGTTCGGATTGCAATGAAGAATCAGGAGTGTAAACAAGTGGCTCCAACATATCACGCCCTCCCGTCATAATCTGATGACTGAAGATCATCAACACATCGCATAGAATTGTGAAAGCCTATTAAAAAGAAGCCTTAATAAATACCTCTTTAGAAACTGGATTTTAATTCTGATTTATTTAAATAGAGAATATTGTATTCGCACTGAACAAAGCATTTATTCAGAGCCCAACTCTGTACACAGGCCTCTAAGTCTTACTTGACTGAACAGGCCAATATGCGAATAGAGTTTCTTGTACAAGACTGCTGTATGGAGGCTGGATCTGTAAATAAAAATACTGCACAAATGAAGCCAACTGAGTATCAAAATATTCTAAAACTAAATCAAGAGGAGCCTGAATCTCTCAAATTCAGCCTGAAGGGTGTTACATTAGGTAGATACCAACCACAGCACAGTCCACTTGCTTTTTTAATGGTTTTGATCATACTTGTAAAATGTCTAACACAGCTGAGGCCACTCAATCCCTTCAAATCCTAGTTTGTCTTGCTTTTAAGAAAGCAACCACCTCTTCATTCTGCTGGCAAACTTTTGCATCTGACACCAGATTCAAACTTCTGTACTCTACTCCCCTGGAAGCTCTGAACATATCAGTAACCAGACTTGCATTCTTCAAACTAACAGACCTGCTTAACCTTATGCTGCTTAGCACTGGGCCTCATTTCTTCACCTCTGAGGGCATAAGTACTTCCATTCTAACAAGGAGATCTGTTCCCAAACTCCTCAAAAGACATATTACCAATTTTTTGGTCAAGGAAATACATATGCTCCCCTCAAGTCCCTTGCATCTTTTCATGCGATTAGAGGGGGCAAGCAGAATCACAGACTATACAGACCCAGACCTTAGTTATAAATGGAACTTCTCAGAACTTGAATAATGTTACTCGCACTTTCACACCCTACATCTTGTGATTTTGATACTAGATAGCGCTTAGACTTAAAGCACACCTATTCAGCTCCAGAAAGAAAATATTCTTGTTATAACAAGCAGAACTTCAAAAGCTGCACTTGTGTGATTCAGTGGACTAGATTTCCAACTTCAAGCTCAATCAAGTTTTTATCTTTTGCAGCTCCTTGCTTATTCAATTAGGCAAACAGAAGACAGTTTGGTCCTTCCCCTAGAGAGATAATTTATTTCTTCATTTTAGCATTCTGAAGGTTAAGGGATTTACTTTTAATTTCTCCTGCTATCAACAACCTGCGCTCTTCAGTAGAATTTGAAACTCCTAGAAGTGTCCTGACTGGAGAACTATTTGACCATAGGCTGGAAGAGGCCCAGCCCCTATAGCTTAACCTTCTTCTCCAACGCAGTTACTCATAGAATTCAAAGCAAGTATTTCCCAAGACAATGTCTCAATAGGGGGAAAAAAAAAAAAAAAAAAAAAAAAAAAGCCCCAAACCCTCACACCTGTATTCTTCAAAAAGCCAGAGCTTTGTCTCCTACCTGAGGCATCAGATACTTAACTTGCATGCCTCTAAACTCTACCACAAGAACAACAACTGTATGAATGACTGACTACGAAACCAGTAAAATGAAAAAAGCCACCAGAATGCAATTTGCTAGAACTCAAGCAAGTCTCAAGCTTTACTCAATGTCCTAATACTTTGTATCTGAAGCTCTGCTCATATCCCTTCTGAGCAGTACACCTTTATTGAGGCTACCAAACACTTGCCAGAATAATCTCCCATTACCTCTAAACAATACTATTAATAGTTAATCAGCGTGTGAGCATACAGAAGGGTGACCACACAAAAGAAACACCACTTGTCAACAATAAAATCACCTCAGTTACAGTGTGTGTATATATATATGTGTGTGTATATATATGTGTGTGTGTGTGTGTGTGTGTGTGTGTGTGTGTGTGTGTGTGTGTGTGTGTATGTTCCTGTACAGTGCATATATATATTCATGGTACGTATCCATTCTTTTTATCCTGACCTAGAGACCCTCAAAATCCTGGGATTCTGAAGAACTGAGGTGTATATTCTGTATGCAGCAACATGGCGGGTAGACAGAAATTGCCCATGCATGTGCCCACAGGTTTACAGTGGGAGGGGGAAGGTTGTTTTATTAAAGGGTCTTGAGTGCTTGGGCACCTACATATCGCAGTGCAAATGTGGAAAGGGAAAAGCTTTAAAGAATAAAAAAAATAATTTCTCTCTTTTAAGTAACTGCCCCTAGTTCTGCTGAACTTGAGGCTGTGAATCAGTAATCAGCTCCACTGAGTGTACATGTGTAAACCCATGTTAGCCAGAGTTCTGAAATGGAACTCTCCCACTTAAATTACAAACTAGAATGCTTCTACAGTGCACCTGGCCAGTCACTGTTTAAGGAAAATAAAAGTTTACACTATGTAAAATTATTAGAGTTGTTTTAATTGATTCTGAATTCCTACCTAAATCACCTAAAGGCAGACAAATATAGGAGTACAGTACATACGCAGCCTCGAAGGGCACTAAGAGTAAGCATCCAAGGCACTTGCACCACATTGCTACCTAAGGGTGCAAAGTTCCTCTTGCTAATGTTTCTAAACCACTTTAAAAGCATAACAGTATTAAAAAACTATACAGATAAGTAACAATCACTAACCTGTTCCTTAACAGCAGTGTTTACATTGGTCAGGTAGTGTTGACAGATTTGACAGAACACTCTCATTTGCTTCTTTAAACGTAGAAGATCCTCCTTTAAAAAGAGAAGAATTTCAAATAACAGTTTTGCTTTTTCATCTTTATATTAACAATGTAGTGCATACCTTTTCAGAGCTATCAACTACAGACCTTGCAAGCAGTTTTGACAAAGCCCACCACCTTAGTTAAGCTCACTACAAATATAAGTAGCAATTTCTTCATTTTTGTCATGCTCTACTTACCACAAATAGAAATAGGAGTTGGGAAAAAATTAGTATAGTTAGTTTAAAAAAAAAAAAAAAAAAA
This sequence comes from Dromaius novaehollandiae, assembly GCF_036370855.1. Classification (NCBI taxonomy): domain Eukaryota; kingdom Metazoa; phylum Chordata; class Aves; order Casuariiformes; family Dromaiidae; genus Dromaius; species Dromaius novaehollandiae. Next base: position 8,595,663 of record NC_088108.1, read on the forward strand.
TCAGAGCACAAAGCCTTTTTTCTTTTACATATACACCTGTATTTTCAACCCAGATTATGAACCTTGCATAGCTGTTTGTTACCAAAACAGACATGGCTCCATTTTAATGGTAATTAAGTAATTTTTTAAATAATTAAAAAAAAAAAATCACAGCTTGGGGATGAAAGAGGAAAATGTCAGGTAAGGATTGGGTATTTTTCATCTTCTATAAAAAGGTAATTCAATGATGCAATAATTTCCAAAAACTAGATTAGTGAGCAAATAAAGTAGGCAAACTGGAACAATCCACCCTGTACAAATATCATCCTGTGCAGTATATATCTAGTGCCCCAGCTCCTAGTTACCGTATCAATTGCATAGGTGAAGACTCCAGCCCAGGTGGAACTGAAGATGACATATTTCATATATACTTCATATACAACAGACCAAGTGTATAACCAGCATCAGTCCAGACAAAGGAGAAACGCACCAAAGGGAGGCAGGAAAAAAGCATCACATGCAACCACCCTCCTGGACACACACACACTTTTCTAGAGCTTAGTTTGAAACAAAAAGCTGCATTTTCACTTTGTGCCTTTGATTAAAGAGATTTAATTCTATAGCTCCTACATATGATTCTGTTAAGAAAAGCACAAAGAAAATTATGCCATCCTCTCTTTTCATTCTCTGACATAAATTAGTATGTGAAAGTTGCATATAAAAGGAAATCTATCCTAGGAGTAACTTCATTCAAATCCCAAGACTTCAGCTACCTAACCACCCCACCTTTTTGTCAGAGGAAAGGGAAAACAGGGTGCAAAAGAAAAGAAAGCAGAACAAAGATGGGTTACAAGAGAAAGTAAGAATAGTTAAGACATAGAATCCTGAGTTTTCAAAACACTACCCTGATTGCCATGAAACATTTATGAAGCTCAGAGCCCTTTCAGAACTGCTTTCAATTAAAAGCAAATTTCGCCCCCTTTTGATCCCCTGGTTCATTTAATCAATGCTATCCTTCAGCTCAAACATACATAAACTGTATCACACTTGTATAAGGTATAATATGCATACTAATTTTTTTTCAATGCCTGCTTCTGTGCATAGCAATTACAAGTTTATTTGGAAGAGAAATTATTTATTTGGAAGTAGCAACACAGGCACGTACCTTCTCGTGGAGTACAATACTCCAAATGCTACCTTTTAGAGGAGGGAGAGCTCCACTGAACTCAAAGTCAGGAGAGCATGAGTTTCTGACTCAAGCTGACAAGTGAACAACAAAGGCTTCAAAAGCATATAATGACTGACAGTTACATATCCATAGCTCAGATGGAAATCAACCTGCAGCATTGTATCACAGACATAACGGAAACGACAAGACAGTGGCAGAGCTGAAAGGAGAATCGGACTGGAACACTCGGCCATTTTCTCAACTATATTCACCCATCGGGTGACTGGTTCACAAAGACCAGGACTGTCAACACTGCAGTCGTAGGAAAGACGTTATTACTAGGTACCAGATCTTGTAATTGGTAAGACAACTGAAAAGAAGCATCTAGAGGCCTCTGCCTTCAAGAGGCCAGGTAACACACCAGTATAGTGTGTCACTTAATCCCAACAGTAATCACAAACGCAACAGCTGCTTGTTGCCTAAGGCTGAACAGAGTTTAAGTATGTCATGTTTTAATAACCCTTTCACTACACAAACTCTTCTCCCAATATTCACCAGTCAGATTACTATACTGATGTTAAGAGAACTGTAGATGTGAATATTTTCTTTCCTTTATACAGAATTTTTCTTTTAAAGTTTAATAGATATCAAATTACTTATACAGTCTTTTAATTTAACAGCCTAATTCCCAAACTTAATCAATCTGTTCATAAACAGAACGTGTTTAAAAAGAAAAGTAGAGCACAGGACATCACTGGCAATGTGCTTCATCTTCTTTGCTGCTATGTTCCATTGGCAACCAAGCAGAAATCAATGGAACTTGCTCTACGTACCTGGTACGTTTGGCAGCAGTCAAGCAGTTAAATAAAACCATCAGGTTCAACTTCTGAACCAGAGCTATGAAAGCTTTAATTTACAACATTTTATTATACAGGAACAGAAAATAATCTCAATAAAGGATCACTTTTTCAAAAAAGTTCTCTATATTCCTGCTGCAAATGTTACGGTTTATGTTTTACTGCACAATAGCTAAGTTAATGTTCATTTCTATGAACCTAACTTTTCAATATTTTGTCCAGCTTCGGCAATTAGGCTTGTGACAAAGCCTTAAGTACTACCAAATATTCCACAGTTTCAATACAAAAAATTCAGACCACTACTACCCCTGTAAAGAGTAAGCTAACAAAGCCTCCAAATTTTTCATTCACATATAAGTAGTTTTCAATAACTTATATATACACTTATTGTCAGATATTTGGGGCTTTGTAAACATTAAAAACTATTAAAAGCTGGACAGTAAAATAGTCAGCCAGTGTGTGTTGAAGAAGTTTGCATTTATTTAACAGACCTTCAGATTCCACACTAACTCAGTAGGTGTTCTATATTATAAAAGAAACTAATACAAGCTATACAGAATGCCGCTCACTTTTATCATCTAACAGATACTCGCACTACAATATCCAAAAATAACAAAAAAGAAAAAACGTATACTTCTTCACATGAAAAAGATTTTATTGTAATAATTAAGCATTAATATTAAATTATAATTTACTGTTTATATTTTATTGAGTTATCTTATTTTTTCCCTAATAAATTACCAGAGATGTCTACAACTTTTTTTATTATTTATTAAAAATATGGCTATCAAGGGATTTCAAAAGGCTCAAAATGTGCTTTTTTCAGCTCTGGCAAAGGATGTGACATCAGTAACTCCAATAACAAAGTGAAACTCCAATGTAAGTTCCAGGTGGAACACCACAAAATGGATCCTTATATGGGACTACAGAAAGTTTCTGCAAAAAAGTGTCTAATTTTAACATAGGTAGCCAGAGCACAGTTCTTTGTGCTCTGACTTATAAAGTCTGTTCTAAACTGGCTGGCCTTGCATTAGGCACTTCACATAGCAAACCATGTAACCGCCCCTTCTTATAGCAATGCTGCCCAGTGCATGCAAGAAACCCTAATCCTTCCTCTAAGAGTTTTCAAACAGTGAAGTTATAAATATGACATTTGCCACAGCTTTGCCCTCCAAGATTATTATAAAGTCTGAAAAAGAAACTCTTGTTATCCTTCTGAGAAATTGAGATTTTTAAACTTAATCTTTGTGCAACTTCATTTAACAACACATTTAAAAGATTAACAAAGAGCAACAAAGTACGAGTGCAACATAAAGAACAACCGAAATACTATGACAGTGTGCAATTCTTATTTTCATAATTCACTGAGTTGTCACTGACACAGTACAGTTTTCTTTTACTACTCTTAGGTATGTTTTGGGTTTGAATTTGTTTACAAACCATGACGTATTTTAGAGTTGGTTTTCTACTCCTAAGTATTGTTACTTTGTTAGGCTAATTCTTTTACTACAGTTGCTTTAAAATTCTGTAATTTTGAACATAATATTGACATTTAAATAGTAAATAAATAAAAACATAACAATTTAGAGAAATTAGGTTTTAAACATCAAGCTTCCCAAAATTAAAATGATGAAATCACAAAAACTTTTTAGAAATGCAGCTTTTGGCAGATAACTACTTAGAAATTGTGACTCCTAATCCTTTCCATCACATTTCCCACTTGATGACACTGCAGGTACGTGCAAATGTTTATTTACCAACACAACTGGAACAAGGCATACCTTTGTGGAACTGCTTTCAGTAATTTTCGCTAGCTGCCAAAGGATTACATAATGAGTACACTGCAGTGCGTGAATAACAATCTGCAATCAAGACAACAAAAAGTATTAGATGAAAAAGGCTGATAAACAGCAGCAAAAGCTATTCATTGTTATAACTAAAGAGCACATTTCAACTACGAACCTGTTCTGGCATGTCTCCATTTTCAATGCCAGTTTTTAATAACTTGTAGTTGCAGCCAAACAAGTCCCATCTTGATAGGTCATGAGCACTGGAAACAATGGAAATGAGGCAAATATGTAACTTAACTAACATTTTATTAAACTATTATCTGCAATTTGATGTTGACAACTACTTAAAACTTAACTGCCCTAATAGAAAACCAAAACTGAAGATGATAGTTTTGTGTGTATTTCCGTGCAATCTTATAATGTGACACGTTTTGAATGAAGGACTTATGCACAACGCTCAGTTGTTCTCAGTGAATGGAAAAAAGCTGCACAGAGTTAGAGCTACCAATTTAGAGAAAAAAAAAAAGGTGACACACAAGTCTACTTACTTGTGGAAAGCAGTGATTCTCTTCAGTGTTGACAAGACTTGATAAGCATCATCTTCATCCGGTTCCTCTCCCTATTTAATAATCATACTGTAAGAAATCCTGCAAACAAGTATGCTAAGCAAACTACAGAACTTTAATTTTAAAAGTATCTAAACATTTATAAACGATGCATATTTTTTGGAAGAGTTAAGAGAGTTTGAGAGAGACGGTAACACAAAGCACATTCCAAACAGTGCTTCAAGAGTAATCAGCCTTCACACTTAGAAGAAAGATGATCAGCAGCTCAAGGAGAAATATGCTATACAGAAAAAAAGAAGTCTAGGATCTGAATACAATGTATTATGTAGGTGTTTCAGTTTTCTCTGAAGAATCCAGCAGAGGCCACTATCAGACAATAGATACTGGACTAGATGGGCCACAGGTCAGTACCTCAATCTTACATTAATCACAGATGAAAGTCTCTAAGAGAGATAAAGGAAATGTTTTATTCTAATTTTTTCAAAACATCTTATAAACTTGCATTTGGAGAAAAAAAGCAGCAAAAAGAAAGGGTTCAAAAACATTTAACTGTCAGTTAGGAAAGAAGGATTATCTTTAATCTACATATTAACTCTTTGAGACCACGAAGAACCTTGATCAATATATGAGAGATTATCGTAAGTCCAATGAATTTTACACTTCTGTAGTTGCACAATCTTATCTTACCAAAGTGCCATGGATTTCAACAGTAGTACAGCATTTGCCATTTTCCTTCAGGTCAACTATTTGACATTTCTTTTTCCTATTTTACCTCTAGAAATTCCTGGTTCTCTCTTTTCTCACAAAGGGGGAATTAATGGATTACTATACACCTTTTACTTTTCTCCCCACAGTCCATGTATGTCTAGGGTTTCTAAGGTGGCATCCTAGTTCAGGCCAACAAGCCTGGGGAACAGGAGCAAAGCTTAGTAAAATAGGAAGTCTGCATCTCAGTACTGTGAAAAAAGAAGTCAAAGCGATGCTACCACCCCATGCTCCCTCATCACAGATAAGGAGGAAGAAAAACAGGTATTGTCTGAATATCAGAGGCTCACAGAATGAAGTTAAATAACGGAACAGAAAATTCTTAATCTTCAAATTAATATAACATACAGACAAAATGCTTTTTAGTTATTAACTGCATCTATGTGCATACAGGAAGGGCAGGGGGATTGTTAAGAATTTTTATTTTTTAAAGATGTTTTCATCTTTTACGAACAGCAATATGCAACCACAGGCAAGGCTAGCAACACTAGTACATCTGAAGAGAATCTTACCAGAACTACAAAGCTACATCTCTCAGCAACATGAACTTCGAAACCCAAAGGTGAAAAATTTATGCAACTTCATAGTTCCTATGAAATGTATCTTAAATTCCCAAAAGATACTTGTCCAAAAGGAGATTAAAGAACCACTGTCCTAATATAAAAGAACAATCTGAGTTCACATATCACAATAATGATACCACTGTATTACTACACTTGACCTAAGAGTTTTGGAAGTCAGAGAGAACTTTACATCCCTAATTAACTGACTTGCATAGGAAGGCCAAAAAACATACTGGAAATATTTACAAGAGCAGGAAAAGATGATCTTGCACATTATAATACCTCTTGCAGGAAGTCTTCAAGCAGTCGATTAAACTTGTCTGCCAATTCATCTATTAACTGACTTCTTGCGATGTCAACTCTGTTAAAGATTGTGAATTCTTCGTTACAGAGAGCATGGTACGTTTTTGAACAGGCTTCCAAAACATCTATATCTGTGTGCTTCTCTACAATATCCCGGATTTGTCGCAGTAAGGCATCCAAATGCTTTAAAAAAGAAAAGAAGTATTTTTTCAATTGTAAAACTTAGGGCATTTTTAAAGAGAAGTTCAATTTATTAAGTTCATAACTATGATATAGAACACAAAACACTTCTGGGAAACTGGTTAAACTTCAGAGTAAAGTGAATTTATTTTAAAGAAAATGAAGCAGGAGTTTGTCAAAGGCTCCTGCTTCAGTTTTGTTAAAATAAATTTATTATGTTTAAAAAAAAAAAAACCAAAAAATTCACAGTCATCAGTATGTTTTTATTTAACATGAATCCACAATGACAACTGAACAACACACAACAGCATTTATCTCCTACCACACAAGCATTTATACACAGTCCTGATAACTGAAGATTTAGTTTCATAACACTCAGGTTTCAGGCACTAATGCAAACTTCAGTTCTTACGTGCCTCCCCTCATTCAAGAGCTGCTCACTCTGCTGCTCTTTATCACCTCCATACTGTGCTATCAGCTAAATATTTCATTACGTTTTTGATCCTAATGATTTCCAGCTACCTGCTTCACAATGCAGCTCTGCAAAATAGTGCACCTGAGAAGGAGGAAGTAAAGGCAAGAACAGCTTACACCAACTTGTCACCACAGCTGATAAATTCAGAGGAATAACTGCATGCTTTATGATATGGTATTTTTCAACTCTTTTCAAGAAGTACTAGTGACAAGATTCTCTGTTAAAACTGGCCAGAGAGGCCTTAGAAAACTCAAACTTTCAGGCTATGAACAGGAGGCAGTCAAGACTGCGAAGTTCAGGTCTCATTCTCCATGAGGTTTACAATAAAGCAAGTCACATATATGCAAAAAAACCTGCACCTACAATGGTGACTGAAATTCCAGTAATAAGGTTTAAATTCAGGTTTTCTCCTTCCATGTTAAGTGTTACTGAGTGCTACATTACCTTTTCTAATCGCCCTGTTGTGTAAATTTCCAAATCAAAGTACTGTGGCAACTGTAGTAAGTTGGTGACTTTCTCTGCATCTACAGAATACTGTAAAATTCACAAGAAAAGGTTTAATTTTAAGTATATTGGACATATTCTAACAGTACAGTTAGTCTTAAAATAATCACACATTAATAATAGCTAATATGAAAAACAGAGTTGTTTGAATCATACAATTAATTACAGAAACTATACTATTTAACATTTTAACAGCAGCCCATCAGCAAGTAATGGAATTAAACTTACCTTTGCTAACAATTGAGGAAGTGCCACTGCAAACAGTTCTGTAATTTTTGTCCTGTCATCCAGCTGGGTTTTCTTTTCCTTTGCTGTCAGCACCTAAAGTATAGTTGTTGTAAAGATTTTATAGTTAATAGTTCTGATACAAAGTTTCATTAGCACAAAGAAAATGATAGTTAGGTATACAGGCCTTCTAATATCACTGTAAAATACTAACATAAAATTCTTTTTTATATACACTGTACTAATCACACTCTCGCTCATGAGAGTTTGCCTCATGTTTGCCTCAAAAAGGTCAATATAAACATTTTTACAACTATCAAAAAAAGGCAATTTAAAAGTTACACTTAACATTACCCACATTACTTTGAAATCAGAATTGACAATCTAAAACAAAAGGTTAATTTATCTTCATTAAAAACAAATGCCATGATTAGAATGTTTTTCTTGACAGTGACAGAACAGCAAACCTTTCAGCTTACTTATGATTTTTAATGATTTGTATTTATTCAATTCATATTCCAAATAGGTCTTCACATCCAAACAAGCTGTCAATTCATATCTGAACAGGTTTCTTACTAACAGCTTTTTAAATGACTTTTTAAATGACCTCACTTCCCTGCTTAACCCCTCATTAAAACAGGGCTGCCTAAATACTATACATATCAGAAAAAACACCAAATGGCTGGGAGCAAAAAACTGGACTGTGGTCCTTCCAAAGAGACTGTGTAGTATATCCCCTCTCCCCCATTTTACTGCTATTCTTCAAATTGAAAATAATTTTAGCTTTTCCAAACACAGGATTTTGCTCTCTTTTCCAAACAATACTTCTTTAAAACCAGTTTTTAAATAGCTCTAATAGTAAAAACAAATACAGTAGTACAAACAAAATTCGGCACACACCAAGATCCTGAAAAAGTGAATTAATCAAAGTAATCAAATACTGGCAGCTATGGAGACTGAATCTGTATTTTTCAATTCATTCCTTTCAGCAGCAACAGCCTACAATCTTTTCCTTCTTCCCACACTGTCCCCACTTAGCCATTCCCACATCTCTAGAGAAGTGGCTTTTAGTTCGTACCCTTTTCCCTGTTCCTCTTCCCACAGGAGGATGACATTCAGCTGCTTGTCGAATTGTACAAAGCATTATTTCAATCAGTGCGCTTTCTTGTCTATCTGTTAAAGCTGAAATTTAAGAAACACATTAATACAGCTTGTTTTATTTGTCATTTTCTGTAAGCATTAGTATCTAAGGACAAAAATGTGTTTGCTAAAAAAGAGGCACATGGGCCAATAGCTCCTTTCTCTGGGTGTGTTGGTGGGGAAAGACACACAAGAGAAGCACCCAGAAGCACCCTATAAAACAACACAGAAAAATATTCAAAATTGAGGAAATTGCATAGGATGAGTCACAAAACAGGATGAAGCAAATATCAAGTTTTATAATCATTTTAGTTCCTTTTCATTATTTGGAGGGTTTTTTTTTTTTTATAGGACCTACGGAATTACAGAATTATCCTTCTTTTTGTGCCATTAAAACAAACAAACAAAAAAAAGACAGTATTTTTCCATACAGTAATTTTAACATTCAATACAAGAACCAGTTTCACAGGCAACTTCCAGCTTCTCTAATATCAACAGGCACAGCCTAAACCTGTGAAACAGCAAAGCAACTGGACACTACATACTTATTCCCCCTCTTCTCTCCCTACCCTTCCCCACCCCCCCCCTTTTTTTTTTTTTTTTTTTTTTTTTGAGTACCTCACTTCCACACCAGAGGTGATTTCTTTCTACACTTTATGTTTTATAATTACTATTAGCATTTATTACAGCAATGCAAAAAAGTAGAGAATATATGGGTACTGATAAATGTACACCTCTTATTTCCTCATGAATCAGGACTAAAAGGAACTGCATAGCAATATACAGAAAGATCCACTAAAATCTCTTACGCTCTTCTCCATTGAGAGGCTCCTCCAACAGAAGACTGTTCATACATTCCCAGTCCTTCAAGAGATCTGTTGCACAGTCCCACATGCTGTCCACAAGATAAGCAGCATGTTCATGCAGCTAAAAATGAGAAGACAGTTTTTCTTAATCAGTAATGAAGTTGATTAAAGAAATTGCTACAACACAATCAATTTTTCTTGCTGCCTCTTGTTAGTAGCAGGAAACCACAGAAAATTTGGGAGTCCTCTGGCACAACAGAAACCTCTCTCCCTCAGTACACTTAAGAGATGAATACAGATCAACTATTACAAAGAATATAGTATAAAGTGCTAGAAGATCTGTCAGAATCTGTTACTTTTTTATTTTCTACTTGACATTTAAGGAGCTACTTGCTGGGAACAGTATAGAATGGTAGAATGCAAAAACATGAGTTTTCCATAGCTTCTGGAACAGCATAAACAACACTGATTGTGTGCCCAACGTTCATAACTACAAGTCCTACAGTAGAGTAATGACCCTAAGAAATAACAAAAATACTAAATTCTCTCATCTAAAGGAGGTTTTCAATTCCTTTTAGAAGCAGGATTTGGGTGCTCAGAATACTTGGTAACCTTGTATTTCTATAAGGGAAATTTCTTCTTACTAAGCTCTTAAATCAACATCTCTTTCCATCTACATAATACCATGAAGACTGAGGAAAGAGTATTTGTCACAGTAAAGCTCATAGCCTATCTCAATACTGTGCCCTGGACAGATCCTTTAAGATGCTATTCGGTATGGTTGTGTTTCATTCCCCCAGGTTGTCAAAGCACTGGTGGAAAACTCAAATAGATTCGTGGTTATTAAGGAAGGAAAATTAACCCATGAAACTCTACTTACTTCACTTTCCAAAAAGAAGAATACTAATGTCTTCACAAGGTTAGCATTTGGACTTTGCCTTCCCCTCCTTTTAAGTATTCCATCATCTTCAGGATCTCTGCGGCTGAAAAGCCTAAAACACAAGTTATTTCAGGGCAAAATTTCTTCATTACCTTTGCCATAGTCAGTTCATATCAAGATACTGTTTTTACAGACATGCACCTAGTATTTTGCCATGTAGCTCTACATGGTGTTGTTTTTGGCCCAAATCATTTCCTTAAAACAAATGTCTTTTGAACAATCTTATATTTAGCTGAGCTGGTATTTCACTGATTGTTTCCAGTGGAACATATAATTATCACAAAATACAATCAACCAGTGATAACTGCAGAAGTTTTTGCCTGCTCCCCTTTAGGAAACTACATTTGCTGAATCTCCCCACAAGACTTTAAAGTAGCAAAGAAATATCGGGAGAAGGTCCGAAAAGTATTAGATGGAAACTTTGTTCTTTAAGACATGATCTAGGATTGAACAAAACTTTCAGAAGTTGGATCAGGTGACCATTTCAGAAAGTTTCTTTTTGTAACAAGAATAATGGGACTACAAATGGAAGAAACATACCCATATTATGATAAAAGCCCAAGGTTTCAGTACATTCTGTGTGAGTATTTTTAAATGTTTCACAAGAACAGGAAGGAGAGGGTAAGAAAAAACAAAAGTGTTTTGTTATATTCCCTGCAGGTACAAGCTTTTAAAGTGCAGGCTTCAAAATTACTTCTGATTTCCCATTAAGAAAAAAAATACAATTCAAGAACTACAATAGCGTTACATTTTCTAAAAGTTAATTCCGAAGCCCACTTCATTATTCAGGTTTTCCTTTTCTTAATTAAAGCTAATCAGAATCATAGTATTAATATGCACTCTAAAATCTACAAGAAGCTCGAACAAAGTATGAAGTTAACTATAATTTCCCCCCTTACTTTTTATAGAGAAATTCCCCTGCGGCAACTGCTACTGGCCGATGAGCTGAATAAACCAGATGGTAGACATTTTCACAGTCTTCTGCAGTCAGAACTTCTTCACTACTCCTGGGGTGGGGGGAAGTAGAGAAAAAACAGGCTGACTCAGAAGAACATAAACTCTAATGATATAGGTGGAAATGAAGGTGAACTCAAGCCTTTTCCTTTAAATTATCATCCTAAAGAAAGAAATAAGATATCTTTGTTCCAAAGTCTTCCTAAACAAAATTACTGAGAAATACTGATAAAGTGTCAGTGTTTGCTGAAAGTTCAACTATTGTCTAATGTTCAATACATGCCACATTTCTTCAGTTCAAATCTTTTGTACAATAGCTTCAAATCCGGGAGGCTGAATTCTGCATTTCTAGCCTTTTCACATATTTACTGTAGTGGATAAGTAATGGCAGTGTCCTAGCCAGACTACTTTTAGAATTCGGTTTGTTCTAGTATAAGATACATAGACATTTCTTGAGACTTTATCTCAATTCTGTTGAGCTATTGTCCTTGCCTGAAAATATGAAGAATACTTTCAGTTTTAGTATTTGATACAGGTCAGATACATATACTTACTGTAAAACAAGAGTGAGTAATTTTATTGCTTGGACTGCAACATCATATTCTTTGTCAAGAGTCATTGACACAATTCTATCCTAAGAACAAAAAAGAAAGTATTTTCAAAGAGGAAAGAGGGGAAAAAATAACTACAAAACACTGAAGTGTTTTTAGAAAGTGTGAAGGTACTAACCTTGAATCTACTGGTGAAGAGTTCCAATTTGGAATTAAGCTCTTTATTATAGTAAAGCCCTTGCAAAGCAGTTAGGCATTTGAGTCTTACTTCCCCTTGCTAAAATAAAATTAAGAACTGGATTAAAAGTTAAGTATAGGATACAGATACGATCTTCAAATCATACAGTTCACCTGCTACAGCCTGAATTAATTCAGAGACAAAGACTTAATTTTGCCAAGTTATGCTATCAATAATAATGTTAATGCCAAGAGAATGCGTCCTGTCTCATAACAAGCCAGTGAAAGAAAAAAGTCTCACTGCAATTAGTTTCTATGCAAGTCAAAATACACTTTTTTCATTCTCACAGGATACATTCTAAATGCTCAAGACATTTCTAAGTAGAATTCTGTGTGTTTCCTTTCACTTCAATTAAAACCAGCAACACTTACATCATTAATGGGAGTCTTTCATTATACTAAAATTAAAAGAAGTTACTGAGACAAGGAATTCTTCTTTATCAGAGAACATGTTTTAAGGTGTAGATTCAGATACACTTTGCAAACATCTAGGACAACTGACTATTGCCATCTCCATGCAATTTATTATCACCCCACTGCCAGAGGTTATTGTTCTTTGCAGCCAAACCAATGAACATGTATGATCATCCCTTATTTGTTTCACTGCAAAGTCAATAGCTTAAAGTCTTCAATGTGAGATCTGAGCTGATCTGCTGACTCTATAGTGGATCAAGCAGCATTCATGAACTACACCTGTTCACCGCTCCAAGCAGAGAATAATCTCTAGCTGGTAGCTGATAATTAACAGTTTGAGGCACTGGCCAGCACTAAAGAGGACTTCTTACGTGGATGTTTTACAGTTAGCTGAGGAGGCTAAACAATTTCTTACCTTAGCAAAACAGAGAAACAGTTTGAACATGTGACTGAGTTACTCCATACCAAATGCATTAAATAATTAGGTATTACAAAAGAGGTCTGCATCAGCAAAATAAAGAAAAAAAGCTATTTCCTTAAAAATTTGAATTTACTCTCTAAAACTATTTAAGTCTATTTTATACATAAACATCAGTGTTTCAGACTAACAAAATAAAAGCAGGTACTCATTAGAATAATTAACAGATCAGAACCTAGTTTGGCAAGATCAAAGACCAAGTATATGGACTTACACTTGATGGTTCTATTCCTTCTTCTGAAGGCAGCTTACCTTATCATGCATAGTCCATCCTACATATTTTAAATAGCTGTCATTGAGAAAGGCATCACTATACATCTTCATCCATATTCCAATCTCTTCAATACAGATAGCTCTTATTTCAGCAATTGCATCTCTATTGGGAGAGGTGTGGGGGAGAAATAGGATCAAGGAGATGGATAATTAGAAATAACTTATTATAAGCTTCTAAAAAAAAATTAATGAAGTTATATACTACTTCATAGGAAAAACTTACCGGTATCTATGCACAAAAACACCTTTAAATATTGCATTCATCATGTTTTCTATTTCATCCTGATTTTCCTGAAGCTGAAAGAATGAACAAAGTACATCAAAAACTGAGCAGGACTTTTACAATCAGATTAAATAGCACTGGTGCTGGACAAACTAAGCTAAGTTAACATTTACAAGTATGATTATTAAATCTTTCCCTGAAATATTCACAAATCAGTTGCTAATAGAATATGTTACTAGTTAAGAAATTTGTCTATCACAGTATATCAATATTCATAGTTCTGACCATCGGAAAACTGCTCTTCAACTGCAACAGACATGTTTTAGGTTTCTGCAAGCCCCTGATATAATTAATTATAAGGAAAACTAATTTAAGTTAATTTTCTAATTAGTATCTTTTAAGCTTCATGTTCAAGCTAATTTCTAACACACTTGCAATATTTTTATGGATACATATTATCAGAAAAATACCCAAATCCTGTAAGGTGCTTACAGAGAGCCTGTTCTGTACCCTGAAGAACTTATAATCTAAATAGACAAGATACAGAAGTACTTTGTTAATGGCTGCACAAGCAGTAAAGTTGGATTCACACACACTGCTTTAAATACCTCTTTCCTCCTCACCTAACATTTGACAGAAAAAAAAAAGCTGAAATTGAAGAAGGTATTGCAGAAGAACTGAATTCAAGACTACCAAGCTGTGAAACAATGAAGGAGATGGAATCCAGTCTCTTGGGATAACAACACAAGACCAAGACATGCAAATGAGGTGATAAGTGGTGCACACAATGTTTTGAAACAAAGAAATAGTAATTTATATTTGCTTGGAAGGTGCAAGAAAGTCAATTAAAAGATTTGGAGAGAATGGAGCAAACATGGCATACTTTTTTGTAGTCTGAAATATAAAGGTAGGCTAGATTAAAACAATATTAACGAGAAGACTCAAGGACTAAGGAAGTAGAGATTTCAGTAGGATTCTGGAATGAAAAAAATAAGGAAATACAATGAGGAGAGGGGGAAAGGCTAAGCAGAAGGAAAAAAAAAAGACAAACTAAAAATATCTAACATGTTCTGGGAGTAAGTCTAACGACAACTGTCCACAGTAGTACATTCAAAATATGAAAATGAAAGATATGCAAAAGAAAAAGAAGAATCAAGAATAAAATAATTTCTATACTGGATAAGGTTGTGTTACAAGAAACAAAACCTGAATGCAGCCATACAGTCAAATGCTACTTTGAAGCTTACTTTCATCCAGTACAATAAAAATTGGAAAACAAAATCAAATCTAAAACTGCTGGTGGAAAATCCTAAAAGTCAATATACTTAAGAGCAACTGAGATAGAGAAAGTCTCGATTTTCACTTCACTGCCTTTCTCTGTGTATACATGTATTATTTATAGTGTGTGGATGGGCCCGGACACACACATTCAGCACAACTAGATTTAACGACACTGAGTGTTTAAAGGATGTCTCGAACTCCAAGATCCTTGGGAGGTGAACAGAAGACAAAGTTATTACTTTATCTTAATTGTTCAAGCAAGTGAAAATATAATAGGTAACAGCACAAAAGGTGAAAAGCAAAGGAAAGGTGTTGCCTTTGGTCATCCGAAAACTATTTCTAACATCTTAAAAATAAAAATCCAGTAGTTCCCCAGAATATAAAAACTAAAATCCGAATGAACTAGGGCTCACAACAAGACAGCGCTGTCAGTAATAAATCAGCATGTCCCTTAAACACAGAAAGGAAGAAAAAGAGAAGTAAATTAAAATTTCAATTCTGATAGTATTTTCTGTAGAAGAAAAAACCCTATCAAAATCCCCTAAACACACCTTCTCCTGAGATTGGTACAACATCACAAAAACAATGTTCTGAACCAAGATAACGGGGCTCTTCTCTAGAGGCCAAAAGTAGTCAATGGATGGTAACGCTCATTATGTATCTGAGCTCATTTTAAGACACCAGTCAAGAAATAAACAGAATTTCACCTATTACCAAGTCTCTCTTACTAACTTTACTATGAAGGTAGCATCCGAAATTCTGCATTTACCTCATATATATAAAACTAAAAGTTCAGAAGCACCTTTCAGAGTAATTAAGTCTTCCAAACATTAAATGTACAATTCAAAGAAACAGAAGGGCTAATAACTACACCTCCAGCAGTCCTAAAGCACACCAGCTGCACACAATTACACTAACCTCCTTCCTTTTCTGTAGTAAGAGTTCCAGCCTATCATTAGCTCGTTTCCCAATTATTTTATTTCGTTCTGCTTCATACTGCCGTTGTGTATTGTCCATGTTAATACTAAGATTTAATGCCACATTCACTAAAGCAGTCATCAATTTCATGGCTACAAAAAAAGTGAAAAGAATAAGGATTATTAGAGAAGTTATCTAATGTAAGAAAGTTGATAAACATCCTGATTCCTCCTATTCATAATTTTCGGACTTACAAAAATATTGTGAAACATATTCAGTGAAATTTAAAGATACATAAACTTTAGGATTTGAGCACTGCCTTACCAAATCGTATTAATTTATCAAAATTGCAGGTTTTCTACACCATTACTTATCAACACGATAGATAAAATCTTATATTTTATTCTATTCCTTTTGTTCAGTTTCTATTATAAGCATTACTGTTGAATTGAGCAATATATGCTTTCCCAGAAAAAGGCTGATTTGTAAAATTTCACATGCTTACCCCAAGAAACATTACAAGGATTCCATTACTAAAATTAGTTAATAGAATGGTATTACCCAAACATTCAACCTCAAACATAGAAGAGGATTTTTCCTTCAAAAGGAAGTGGTTTAGACAAGCAACACTACCAGAGTATGCCAATCTTGTCTCCTCAATTTAATTTTAATGAGAGGCAGCTTTAAGTATTCTTTTTTAACAGAAGCAGAGAAGGCATATTAGCCAACTAGAAGCCAGGGAATTGACAAAAAGGGAAACTACGCTTAGGTGGTTTGGGGTTTTTGTTTTGGTAGGTATGTTTTCATTTCTGAATCTCCCCTTTTTAAAAGGGGTACAGACAAATATGCCTTTTCCATAAAACAGAAGGTGGCCAAAAGTATACCTGTTTTTCTTATGAACTTTTGTAACAAGACATGAAAGGGCTCACACAGAGAGAGCATATAAACAGCAATTAAAAAAAGTTTGAGTGTCACTAGCATAAAGCATCAAGTGGATGAACGAGGCATAAAGACATGCAGACCTATCAAAATACCGTCACATTCCATGATATCTAAGGATATCAGGATGGAAAAAAAAAATACAAGTCAGAGCTAATCATAGACACCAAAATTACTGCAAATAGCAGTAAAGATGGATACAAGGATTTTGTTGGTTGTCTCTATCTGAAACAAAATTCATACATCAAGAATATGAGCTGTAATTTTATATGCAATGCACAAGTAATGACACTACGTAAACAGAATCAATAAAACTACTGATGCAAACCAATGCAAACAGACTATTACTAAAAATTATTTCATCTGATAGAAATAAACATGCAACAGGGTGATATGTGCAACTTTTATTCAGGCACAACTCAAGAAAGGGAAAAACTTGTTTCTAAATTTATATTGGTCTCATAGGTACGATAATTGAATTGACAACAGAGCAGAATTAGTATATTCTCCTGAAATTAAATGTTTTACTCCTCCTACGAAAAATGCCTTCGGGAGCGGGAGTCTGACAGCAACAGCCCAAAGTGTGCTGTTACAACGTATACTTAAGAGAGACTGTCAGTGAAACAGAACAACTGAGCAGATCATTACAACTGAAGTTAGCTGCAGATCAATCAGTTCTGTGAAGCTAACAAACTACTTCCAGCCTGGTAAAAACTCAATTTCCTGTGCAGCCTAAATTCACCTTGTTCAGGTTAACATTGCTACCAAAAAAAAAAAAAAAAAAAAAAAAAGAAAAAAAATTTACATGACTGGACTGCTACATGGTGCCATACGAGACTGTTCTTCATTAATCTGTGCAGATTTAGAACCAACTAACTTATCATATGATATTGGAGAATGGGTTTTATGTTTTAAACAAACATATCTAACATACTGAACTCATAAAGAATACAGCCATAATTTAAAAGATTTTTGGGGAAAAAAATCAAGTAAAGAAGGACAATTCTTTAAAAACATACAGAAACTCAGTGGCTGTACTGTTGTTGTTCAAATTTATTTCTAGTGTAATCAGTGAAAACATCACCCTCAATTACATTGGGCCACTATCTCGATGTAAAGTGCAGTTTTAATTTGTAGTAAATGTTACATCCAATTTAAAATACAATGACTCTTATTTGATTTAATGCAAGACAGACAGGTTCAACCACATTTCAAAAGATTACTACAGAACAAAATTATGACAGAAGAAAAACTTGTACAGTCAACTTCAGTTTCTTCGTATTTATTTTTCCTGTTACATCTAAAGCTAACAAAAATGAAATACTACAGAGCTGATAAGGATACTTTAAAAATAATTTTGTGTTTTCCAATAATGAAAAACAAAGACAATACCAGAAAGCTTTACCAAAACAAATTGCATTAGAGGAAAAACATATCACACAACAAAACATGAGTTGAGTATTTAATATCAAGAAGTTTATCCAGAACAGTTTCTTCCTGCGAAATACACAGGAGTAAAATGGAAACAGAACACAGAAAAATTCACTGACCTGCCAGTGTGCTAGTGTGCCGAAATGCTCTGACTTGGGAGTCTGACAGTCCCGTAAGTAGTGAGATAACAGTATCCATCATATATTCATCATATATGATGCTATATTGACACTGTCGGACAAGTACTCCAATGAACTCGCAAAAGCTGGATTTGAACTTCTTCCACTGGGGACCAGCCATAGTTAATGGATAATCTCCACTATCCTATTAAAAAACAAAATGGGATGCAAATACGAAACTCTTTCAAAACAACTTAAAATTATTTATTTAATAAAGATTAAAAAGAGACAGGTACAACTTAAGAGCCCAGATTTTTGATGGCATGAAACAATTCATCTGAAGAACCTGATTACACAAAAACACATGTGCTTTCCAGCTCAGGTTTCTTATAGGCAGAGACAACTTTCAACACGTTGTACAATAAAAATCACACAAAACCATACGTACTGAACTAACATTCTAAGTTTCCTATCTCTGTCCTACCCCCAAAAAGAAACCTTACACCCCCTTACACATCTGCTTCTGTTTACACTAGAAGCAGAGAACCATGACACAAACAGTTAGCTGATATATTCAGGAACACTCAGTTTCTGACCATGATAACTTTTATAGGAAGATGCTCCTCCATCAGACTGAAAATTCCTGACATCGTAAGACAACCTACTATAACACTTTAAAAATAGTGTCTTCTTCCTCTTCTGCTTTGAGAATCTTTACAAATAATGGTCTAAATGTCATGTAAAAGATCAACAATAAATCAACAATAATTTTTCTCAGTGCTTCTGTAACCCCCTACTCTAAGAGACTAAACAACATTACAACTTAAAAATGAAGGCAGCATGCATGAGAAGAGATTAAAAATCTGAGAGTGCACTTATTCATTAGAATTCTGTTAGAAGAGTGAGTATAACCCACTGATCAAAGAACTGAATAAACAGTCCCAAACAAAGCTTTTAAAATTTCAGTGCAGACTACTTTTCCCTCTGTTGATGTTGCAGATGCTCTTTGGATTTTAATTTGTGAGAAAAAACTATTTGCGTCATAGATGAACGTTGGGAAAGTTTTAAAGCCCCTTTTACGTTGCTTGGAACGCAGAGCACATGGAACCCAACTTAAGGAAAAAAAAAAAAAAGGGTATCTCATTTACATCAACATTTACTGAGACAAAAAATAAAATGGCCATTTAAAAGCAAAAAGGCCAGAAAGTCCCATAAAAGGCAAAGTCTTCAGTTAGAGATTAATCAAACTGAAATCCCCAGGACTTGTGGATTAATGAACATGTACAGATAAATTTAACAATCATTTTGAAAGTTAAAGATTTTAGAGCCTCACATACACAAAGGGAACATGCGCAGCCCCTCAGTATTAGGGGTTTCCACTTTCTAAAACAGAGTGTGGATATTTATTTGTTAAACTATTATATAAAACAATTACGTACAGACCTTTATTTTCTATAGTCTCAAAAGTTCAGTGAAATGAGTTTAAGATTTTCATTCATGAAAGACTGGCCATTTCTACAGCTGACCCTATCCTTGAAACAAACCTGTAGCAACATGATCCAGTAAGGTGAGGACAGGGAAAATTAAAAAATAGTATCAATACATTGTTAGCATATTAAGTTACCTCATCAAATTCTTCAGTCATTTTTCGGATTATTTCAGAATTCTGCATATGTCGGAACATCTCTGCTGTAACAACTCCTACAATATAGACATTAGATTATTAACACTTTTAATATGAAAAGACTTAGATGACAGATAACCTGCCTCCTGCTACAATATAAAAATGGAGAGTTTTCAGGTAGTCTACAGATGAGACATGTATTTAAGAAGTTACCCATTATTCATCCTCACATTTGTATATAACAGGTGCTCAGCACCAATATTTTTTATATATAGTTATGTACATATGTGTGTGTTGTATACACACATGCAAAAAATCTAAAATTCACTCATTCATTTTCAGAAGTCAAAGATATTTGTGCTAGACCTTTTCATCAGCTGAGAGGCTGCACTGATATGAAGTGACCTTTCAGGATTCAAGATTCTAAATTGTACAATAAGACAATTATGAACTGTTCTATTGCTACTCTACTGTCTTCTGTACAGTGATAAACTCAGTGATTTCACATAACTTCTATCTTCCTTCGACTCAAATCATTAGATTGTAAAAGATGGTATAAAAACAAACAGACCTTCTGAAGTGTACTGCATCATACATGCAAGGATTATCTCAAAAGGCATAAAAAGATTCCATAGCTTTTTTTCTGATAAAATAATCAAAAGATTCACTGCTCTTGAAAGCATGGAAAGCCTCTACTGAGGTACACTTTTAGCCTTCTGGAGATTTATGCACATTAAAAGTTTATCAGGATGGAGAAACACTTCAGCAGAACAAATTATACTCAGTCCCACTTAGTCTATCAAGTGCAGTGACACAGCAAAGTGAGCTGGTTACCTTCTCCTCTTCAAAAGGAGGTAAGGAAGAAAAAGAATGGAGGATGTGAAATCGAGGAAAGAAAACCAGAAGCCCCCCGCAAAAGGGAGAATAAAATATGGGAAGAGTCTTCTTGCAGACAGGCTACTACAGAGCTGTCCAAAATCTCTTTTAAATCAAGTATCTCCAAAAAGGCTATGATACAAACTTAGAACACTCACCAAAATGAAGGCAATATATCCAAACTAAAATTCCAGGATTAAGCAAGTTAAACAAACTATTAATATTGAGAGAGAGAGAGATGGCTTTCTGAAATAATTATAGCAACTGAGGAAGACGTGGGAAGTGTTACGTAACAGTACTGCATTCTCTCCAGTCAGAATCAGGCTTAATCTACACTTTGAAATAATTCTACGGCATTTCTAAACCACCCACTCCCCCCTACCCCACTCCCAATCTCAAAAATACTACAAGAACTTAATGTAGACTAGCCCCAGGAATGGAGTAGTCCTACACCATACGTGGCATAAAAGTAAAGAGAAACATGCCATAAAATTGCCTAAATGGAGTACAGCTCTAAAATACTTCAAAAAAATCTTACCTTTGCAGCCTGAACACTGAATAAAGAAGTTTATGAGGTCAAGAAGTGCTATATCTCTGTCATGTTTGTATGACTCTATCCAGTCATCCACTACAGACTGAAAAGAAATACATAAAGGCACTTCTTAGTTTTTATAAATTGAAAAGAGTTAGTTTTATTTAAGTGCTTTGCAGTAAGAGTGATTCTTGTTTCTTCCAGAACTAAATGGAACTCTGGATCTTCTGATAGATTCTGACAGATCCAGAACAAACGCTTACAATCATCCTTTACTTTCACAGAATCAGTTTTCAAGAAAAGAACTCTCTTTATTCTGTAAACATACAAGCACAAAGTTGACAATGAGTATTTTTTGAGGAAGATCACAAAAAGAAATTAGCAAGTTGTATAGAAGCAGTTCTGGGGCTTGCGGGGGGGGGGGGTGTTTTTTAAACTGGTGAAGCTTCTCTACAGATACCACTTAGGTGTTCAAATCCAACAGCTACAACTCCCTATATTCTTCAGAAATTGTCTCTTTGATGTCTCTTGTTAATGTGCTCATTGCACATTAGCAGTAACAGGATGAACTGCACCCTCCTATGCTACATGGACATTAATTGCTTAAGTGTTACTTAACCAGAGCAAACTGCCTAATAAAACAAAATAGGTTCAAGAACTCTTTACTACCAAACCTTAAAGGGAAGCAAATTAAAAATGTTATCACAAGTTTCCTGTTAAGGAAAAAAAGAATTTACATGCAATAGCTTTTAAATTCATCCATAGGTGAATAGCAATACACGAAGTTCATATAAAAATGCACATCAATACAATTAATTTATTAACACAAGTATTTGAGAGCTTGAAAGAAAATAAAGTGCAGTTTTGATTAATATATTGATATCTTGCCCTAAAACCTAGAGTTACTCTAAATAAGAGCCTACAGAATAATTCAAAATTTCAAGACAATTAGATGCTGAAGCCTACCATGATTCCTGCTTATTCTCAGAGCTTACTCTTTCCAGACATCAGTGCTGTGAAGGCAACGTGACATATTGCCATGCTGAAAACTTCCTGAGCAGAAACTAAGAAACATAGCTAAATTCCTCTTCCTTAGAATGAAATTGGTCATAGCATGACATACAACTTCAGTCAGCAAGACAAGAGGGATTAAAAAAAAGAAAAAGAAAAAAAGCATTCAAAGTGAAACTTCCATAGGTTCTGTTCCTACTGGGAAAATTATAAAACTGGTACTGATCTGACTATGGAAAGAAAATTGGAAATGTCTTATGTTAGGCCCATAAGGAAGGTCATTGTGTAAGACTAGGATAATATTAGGACAAGGGGGAAAAGCATTTCATTTAGGCAGCTGTTTCTCTTAAAAAAAAAAAAAAAAAAAAAAAAAAAAGCTTCAAAACAAACCAACCAACCAATCTACACACACACACACTCCAGCAGAGGATTAAGTTGCTTTAAATTTTTTGTTTCAGTGGATGAACAATTTGTTTGTTGAACAGAGACAAAATGGGAAGAAGGAATGGAACAGAACAGAAATACAGATTTTTTTTTTCTTTAATTATTAAAGTCTTTTGAGGTAACCAAGCAAGCTCAGGGCTACAGAGAAAAGCTCTTATAGTGAGCGCTGGAGTTTATTTTACTTTAGAAATCTTCTCTGAGCATAGATTTCTTCCTTAATTTTGACAAAAATATACATTCTAAAATTCAATCTATTGCCCAGATCTCAATTCTCCCATTTAATAATCTAGCCTGGCAAATGTCCATTTTTCTCTTGGAAAGTGTGTCTTCACAATAAGTTTTCATAAAAACTACCTACAGCAAAAGATTTTGGTTGTTTATCATTATACACAGTTAGAATGTCATACATACACAGTTAGAATGTCATAAAAATAAAATCTCTGATGAATGGCTGAAAATGTAGCACATAGAGCAACAACCAGATCATTTCCCATTCCATATCAAGTTAAAAAAAACACTCAGAACAAAACAAAGGACAGAAATATAATTTCCCTGTGCAAATAAATGAAAGTCTTTTTTTTGTTGTTGGGTTTTTTTTGTTTGTTTTGTTTTTTTTGTTTTTTTAAGTCTGGACTAAATTTCTGCCAAGGAATTCACGCTTCAAGGTCCCCAGTTCCCAGGAGCCTGCGAATCTTGAGAGGACTGCATATAGACCCAACTTCCTGCATACGTATCAGAGAAGCTGTAAACCCTAGATTTTCAATCCCAAAGATAGTCTTTCTGCTAGGCTGCTGAGGAGTCACATGAGTGAGTCAGCAGGAAATCTTCATGGCTGACAGGCTTACATTTTAACCCTCCCTTCACTGGAGAGTTTACAAAGTCAAGCAAACATTTTACTTATTTAACTTCATTTTCCATATAAAAATGTCTAACAAGCTTCATTTTTTAACAGACCAACTTTAGTCCTATTACCTAAAGGAGAGAGTGCCTAATCCAGAAACTTCTGACAGGTTAATTTCTCCTAACCCAAATTCCAGCCAATTCCAGTGCAGTAATGCACATGAGCATCAACTTAGTCAAAACTTCAGCTGCAGCTAGTTATTTTATGGGAAAGAATAAACAGCTACTTCTTTTCAGAAAACCTATGTGCTGGGAGCACCTACAAACTACAGATTTATTGCCAAGTGTTTCTGACAAGCATGGCCATAAACCACATCTCTATTTAGCTACAGCCACATTTAAAAAAAAAAAAAAAAAAAAAAAAAAAAAAAAAAAAAAAAAAGGACTTAGAAGTCATACAGCGTAAACTCACTTTTCTTCACTCAGGACACTAGAATTCACTTGGAATGGTATTTTAAGTTTCTCTGCTATATATGTGATTATCCGAGTTTGGCATTTGGAAATGAAAAATCAGGTCTCTCAAATTCAAATATTAACAGTGCAAAAACAGGGGTGTTTTTTTAATCTTAACCTGGAACTAAAAACTACAGAATGAACACAGAACTCACTCTAGGCTTAATTTTATTAAATCATACCTTACAGAAAAATAATACTACTGCTATATTTAAGTTGTATATTCATGTAAGTCCCAGAGAGATCCGAAGTCTTACCTGCATAGCACTCTTGCCCATTTTAACTACCTCAAACAGCATCATGTTTTCCACACCATTCTGTTGGTGATGTCCATTCATCCGATTTGGACCACCAGGTTTCCCTCCTCCGTTTCCACTTTTCCCCTTTTCTGCTGGTCCTTTTTTTCCTTTTTTACAGGTCTGCAATCACACACACACAAACAAAGGAAGTTTTACTTGGTTATTATATAGTAATTTAAAAAACAAATTACTATTCTTAAGTGACAGCTATATACAAGGACTTTTGTTTTAGGCAATCAGATTTAAAATTCGAAGTTGACAGTTTTAGCTGATTCTGATTTGACACAAAGACTAATGGGATTCATCACTTCCGTTTCATCAGGTTTTCATTCAAAATCTTTCAGTAAACAATAACGCGATTAGTGACAGCGTATGACACGAAAAAGTTTTCCTCTTGTTTAAATTGTGAAATAGATTATCCAGATTTTACTTAAAACAGCTATAGCAATTCCCTTAATGCATTGCATAAGAAACAGTCTCCTCTGGAACTCACCAACCTTTTGTTTTTTAATTTAAGCATAAGTTGGGTGGAAGTGAGAGTAGACGGGGTATCAAATAAGAGAACAGACACCTGAACCAAGGGTGACTTAGAGTAGGAAAAAAACTTAACCATAAGCAGAATTTAAACTGCTGCAATTTGAAAATAGTTATCACACTCTCACAACAGTGAGGTGCTCCCCACCCGCACTCCAGCCTGTAGGAGTGCAGGCTCATGGGGGGCTGCTAGGCCAATCAAAGGGCAGGGAGGAACGGGGCGGGGGGGCCCACACACAAGGCACCTCCCACCCAGGCAGCGCAGCTGCTTTGTCACCACCTAGCTCAAGAACCCCACATGCAATGGTTTCTGTGCAAGCACTCTTAAAATGAAAGGAGAGCCAGAATTAGTAACACCAACCAAAAAGTAATATTAGCAGCAAGCTTAAGTACAGAATGGACCACACACACAGAGAATAATCAAGGTATTTTTATTCCTGTGCCTCTACAATACTTAGAGAGCATCTTGCAAGCACTTCAATATGAACTCTTCACACAACACTTGCATCTTCAAAACTATTCCTAGCTCATTCAGCTTCAAAACAAGTGCTGAACAGTTTAAGTATTACAGTGTCCCCATAAACTCAACATACTTTTCCTTTGCCTTGTTTTTGGTTTTTTCCTTCAATATCCTCAAAGTCCGTATCAGAAGAGAAGTGCGTTTCAGACTCCCTGCAAGGATAAAAGACAAACCAGTTACACATTTCATCAGAAACCTTCTTAAAAATACCTAAATCATATAATACCTTCAGTAAACCTAAGTCAACTCCAATAGTAAAGTAAGTTTTTTTCCCCTTCTGTTTAAGTCCACTGTCAAGGAACAGAGTATCTCTCACACTCACACCCTACCCTTAGAAGAAAGAAAAAAAGAAAAAGAAAGAAAGAAGAAAAGAAAAAACAAAGAAGAAAACCCAGCTTCCCTCACAACTGAAGTGCCTCAGCAGGTCTCTTCATGCTCTGAGACGCTGAGCAAACGGACAAGAGTTGCACACACTGGGGGGGGCGGGGGGGTTTCCAGTGAAGTTTCTCTGCTCAAAAGCTATCTGCAGCTTGGGGCAGGCGGGGGGGTTCATTAAAACATGCTGCATCGAAATACTAACATTTTAAGCACCTACACCAAGGTGGGGGGGGGGGGGGGAAAATCACCTGAATTATGGAAGAATGCTTAGGTTATATAATCTCTATTTTTAGGTTTCCTGTTAAAATACAACTTAAATGATGTTATTACAGCTTGTTTTAACATATACAGGCAGAACGATGAATTCAGGCTGCTATCACAAGTTTCTGAGATGCACTACCTGATTTGATTCAAAATGCAATTGTTAAGATTGCAAGAAAAGGGCGGGGGGGAGACCCCTCTCTATGTGTTTATATGCAAGTTTTTAAATAATCCAAAAACTTAAGGTCTCTCACTCTTGTAAAACTGTCTAAAAGGAGTTTTCTGCCTTGTAACACCTATTTGGCATTTCTGGTTTTATCAGCTTTGTGTGGCATTCTGATATGCACTGGAAACATCTCCAAATTTGTAAACAATGGCAAGAAATCTTTCTTCAAAATCTCTTAAGTGTTCTTAGTTTTGTAGGCAAGGACAGAATACAAATTCCAAACACTTCACTAGGAAATGAACTATAGCAGCTTAGTCAAAAAACATTTAAAATACTGCTTATACAGTTGTTTATCTTTAAACCATTCTCCTTTCAGTTCTTCTCATTAAAAAGAAAAAATCCTACAAACACAATCCAAAACATACCCCAAAACCCTACATACAAAATCCACAAAACTTTTTCTTTGCATCTTTTTGGACTTTTTAAATTAAATATTATTTCAACCAGTTGCTGAGATTCCAAGCCTCATCTGCTTTTTCTTAACTTTTAAACTCTGCAGAAGGTGAAGCCGTGTCATCTTAGTCTTATTAATTCTTCACACATCCGTGCAGCTTTCAAAGACAGACATTACACAGAACCTAGAAATTTTTTCTGCAATTTCCAAGGAAACAAACAACTCCCTACCCCAACACATATATTAAAGAGTGATCTTTCTAAAAATATAGGAAGTAGAAGATAAAGGATGTAATGTTACTGTGCACAAATTAGCTCCAAAAATTCTCAAATATTATTTCAACTGCCCTTTTATTTGTTTTCCTCCTTCTGTGTGGAGAAAGTGAGATGCAGCAAACAGAAGTCTAAGCATGGAAGAACTTAATAGACTTTACATTTGAATAGATCTAATTCAGACAAGATTATTCCCAGGGATTCGACTGCTTTGAAAATAACAGTAAAAACTTTAATTTTGTACTTTCAAGTATGTGCCAAATTATGGGTTTTTTTTAAAATAATCTCATCAACTCTGGACAGTCTTAATATTCTCAATTAAGGATCTGCAGGCTTGCCATGTTTTCACTTGAAGTTATGACTGAAAAGTACTTTTGGATTTTAAGTGAATTATGGAAGAAAAATCAAATGGATTCATGTCTACTGACAACAAAAAGGTGAGAACCTGTTTTAGTTATTAAGTTAGTCTACTTCTACTAATCATTTTACTTCTCTGCCCAAAACGTAATCTAGTCCTGATTTTACACTTTGGCAAATCAGATACCGATTCTTAAAAATTGTAGGAAGATTAGTGATCTAGTAAAATGTCATCACAAACACCTGGGAACTGATACCTGAGGGAAGTTAAGACTGGCAATAGCAAAAACTTTTGGCCCTAGAGTACCATGAGTATTAGATGACCACCTCGGTTATTATGGGCTAACACCTCAGTTACTTAATCTCTATGAAGACAGCTTAATAAAGGAAACCTAGATTTTTGGTATTGCTCATGAAGGAATTTATTCACGAAAAATACATTATACAAGGGAAAAAATATTTCTGTTGTGATGAATTCCACACTAGCAAAGCTTTAAAAGGATTTAAAAATAAGAGAGAAAAAAATAAGCACTTCTATAATGCCTATTTTAATTCCCTTTGAATATCAAAAGAGACAATTCAAGCAATGCTGTATATTTATCAACTTCTTGATAGGAAAAAAAAAATCTAGAACCCCATTCCCTCGTTTTGTTTTCTCCAGCAAGAAAAAGACCACCAGCACAAGTATTAACACTAGAAAGTACCAGTACACTTAAAAATCAAACGAGCAAATCCTTAAAGCACTTACTGAAGGAGAGTAAAATCAGTTGGTATTTCTGGAGCTGCTATCATTTCTTTATCATCTTCTGGAACACCACTGTATTAGAAAGATATCCAAAAACCAGTCTGAAGTACAAGCTTACTTGCTTTTCTTCCTTTGTGATGGACAATTTCTATAATAATAATAATAAAAAAGTTAAATAGAGTGAAAATTTTTTCCTCACGTGAATTTGGGGGGGGGGGGGGGGGGAAGAGAAGGCTTGGCAACCTAGAAAACATTAGATCATACCACCATCCGTTTCCAACCAAGCTTCTTCCTTTTTAAATAAAGATTTTATACATTTGACTCCTCCCATGATCTTACCACAAAACATCCCAACAAATGTTAATGGCATCACAGTAAGAGAGAATACAGAAAACACTTTCTGAATAGGACAAACAAACCAGAATAGTTTTCACAAACATCTTGCAAGTCTAGTATAGGTTACAAATAAAAAGTTATTAAATTTGAATCAACTTATAATGATGCACTGCAGAGCCCAACAGTCCTATCAACACAAGCATACTCTGGTTAATTACAACACATCACCACAGATTTTAAGTTAGACTTAAACTTTAAGTACATTATGTAAACCACATTTGTACCCCTGATTTGTAAGCTTTCGCAGCATTTTCTGCAAAGATAAACTCTTTAAGAAGTTATTACAACTTAACCAGCTGTTTCACAACTCTGTCTTCCAGAGTTGATAAACCAGGCTTACAATAGTTTTAACATTTAAAGCAGGTGACATGCATCTAACTAACATCAAGAAAAATATGATCATCCCCATTTTATTAAAAAAAAAAAAACCACCAGAATAAGCATAGCACAACACAATGCAATGCTCGGTTTTTATATTAATTATACTATTGCCACCTATTTATTTTAACTGATTTTCCTTTGTTTAGGGAAAAAAGCTTCCTTAAATGCTTCAAATGTAAGACCTAACCATGCAGGCTACAATCTTCCAGA
Organism: Dromaius novaehollandiae; assembly: GCF_036370855.1. Taxonomy (NCBI): domain Eukaryota; kingdom Metazoa; phylum Chordata; class Aves; order Casuariiformes; family Dromaiidae; genus Dromaius; species Dromaius novaehollandiae. The sequence continues at coordinate 8,624,555 of NC_088108.1, forward strand.
GCAACTGTCTGCCTCATATGAAGTTTACATGGTTAAATTAAGAAAACATTAGGTTTACTACTTTAAAGATGAAACAGCAAGAAGAATAACCTTCAGAGGCAGCACCTCTACTAATTTTAGACCTTGTTGGAGCAATTAGGTATTTGAAAGCAAGATTTAATTTTGGCATGTTTAGCACAGGTTGCTTAACATCTGGTAGCTCTATGCTTCAAAGACTGTATTTAAATTGAGCATGTAGATAAAGCCAGTAGATTTTTTTCCTGCAAGTGCTTCTTCCAAATACTAGGGGCCACTACAGCTTCCAGAATTTGTAGAAATCAGAGAAACCGTAAATACTGAACTTCTCACGCTCTCTTTCTTCTCACTGTATGCAATAATATAAAGACAGAGAAATCAGAGCCAAGAGAATTAGTGGCAAAAAGAGACAAGGTCAGAGATAGGCTGGTGCATCTCAAGATGGTCTGCAATTACTGAAACACATTCCATTCAGAACACAGTAGAAGATACAAAGCATCAGGGCTTCAAAAAGTTGTTCCTGGAGAACAGCAACAACCCTTTGTCATTCCTCTCCTCCGTTCCCTAAAACCAAAGGGGCATAACCTGGGCATTCACATTCTTGCTTGGTTATACCTTGTCTCTAGCAAACAATTATTCACAGGTAGGATAACATCCCTTCCCCCATCATTTATCTTTGTAGGCTCTGCCATTCAGGATTACACAATTTAATTCCCCAATAAAATGGACAAAATATACCTCAAGATTATTTTTCCTGGATTATCCAGATCAACTGGTTCAACAGCAGGCATCCAGAACTAACACACGGTAAACAAACTTCGGAGCCACGAGCAGAGGAGGGAAGAGCAAGACTCCTTTACTTTGGTGGCAAGGAGCTATTAGGCCATCCAGGCTCTCAATAAAAACCACACTAGCAATGTGTGACATGGGTGAAATGCTCTACATTTTGGATTATAATTCTTCCAAGTATACCAAGGCCAAGAATTTTTCTAAGATTTGCTCAGATTCAGATCAGCAACCTGAACTTGGAAATCCCACAGTACATGTTAGTGTCTTGGTCATCAGGCTGCTGCCCACTCAGAAGTGTACCTAAATGAAAAAAATCCAATCCGCAGAAGTCCTTTTTGATCTATGCTTGTGAGTCTACCCCAGCGCAAACCACATTGCTCAGTATCAAGTTCAACCTGTCAACATATTATTTGGCTTTTTCTAGTTTACACTTTTAGATGTGGAAAAGTGACACAAAACTGCTATACTGATCAGAAAGCTTACATGAAATTTCAGTACTATGGCTCATTAATACTACCTATTTACACTAATACAATTACATATTCCATAAAACTTGAAGGCATAGAGACACAAAGAAAGCTAACCAAAATTGTTCAGTCACAGAAAGAACTAGGATGTATTCTTAGCTCCATGCAGAAATATCTAATTTATTACCTGTCAAATTTTGGAAAAATAGTTCTCAAAAAGAGTTTCATGAAATCAAAGAAACATTTTAAAGAAAAAAAAATTGATAACAAACTAGGAAAAAGGATGGGCAAATGATTAAGTTATATATTCTCTGCATCGAACAAGTTAAATAAATCGCCTGATAAAAGTAGCTGGCTGCACCTTATACCAACTTGCATCTCCTGTGAGGACCATTCACATTGAGACAAGCAACAAACAAGAAAAGGAAAACAAAACATTTGGGCATAATCACTCCATACAAAACATGAAAGAAATATCAAGTTCTTACTAGATGCTGAAGAGTTTAGCTAGATTTAAGATTTCTGTTTCAAGAATCATTTTTCTTGAAGGAAGAAGATACTTGACCTTCATCAGTGCCATAATACAAGTCCTAGAATTCATAAGATTTCATGAATAATGTACTGTAGCAAACTATATATTGATATTATGGAAAACAGTAGAGTTACAGATGAATGCTTTCGAAGAATATGTGAGGTAAGACAGGAACAGTTCTCCCACATCATCACATTCAGGCCCCAGCAATGACCAAAAACCCCTTTGTGAAAGATAATTTTAAAAGTTTTACATAAAGAGTATCTAAAATTGTGATGCACTCAGCTATAGAAACGATAATGGCAAACAGCCAACAGAAGCTGCCCAGGGAAGACATCTGCTTTGTTCTTATAGCGATATATTCCCTGAATATCCTCCCAGCATCCAGAAATAACTTAAGCATTTTCTAAGCCAAGCAGACTATCTTTGCATTTTATAGCCTCTAATCAATATTTTTTCCCCACATGAATATTACTTTTTCAATTACTTTTCAAATCCAATATTCAGCATCCATGATATCCCAACAGGAACTTCCACAGCCTATGTGCATACTGCAAAGAAACATTCTTTGCTTTGAATTTATCACTTCCTGATTTTATTTGATGTTCTTTAGTTTTAATATTGGAAAAGACTGTCATTGGTCACTCTCTATTATCCTCCATCTCAGCAAATGCCTTCCGGAAACTCAAAAAGACTGTCAGTCACGTTCTCTTCATGCACATACTTGATGATTCATTCAAAGAGCCAGGTATGGAAAGCTGTTGAGAAAGAGGAACACTGTCCATATATGTATCCTATTAGAACTTTTAAAATACATGCAAGTTTATCATAATGCAGATGAAAAAAAAACTCTTGCAGATGCCATTCCAAAGAGCAGAAGTCTAAATTATCCATTGATGTGCCCTAATAAGCACATTCTTTTAATAGCTGTTAAATCTGCCTAAACTAAAATGGATGCATCATAAAAGCAGCTCTTTGGTTTTTTGCCTGTTTGCACATTCACACAATTCCAGCTTTAAATTTCCCAAGCAGATACTGAAATCTCTCTGCCAGTCTATGAAAACTTTCAAAAAGTCACTCAACTTTGTGAAATTATAATTAAATTATTAACTTTTAAAAAGAAAATGTATCCTGCTGAAAGATCACAAGGTGGAGCTCTAGCCTAAAGCTAACTGAAGAAACTCCAAAAGACAGGTCATCCAGAGGTTGACCTAGTTATTTCTATGCAATAAACTTTATAATAGATTACTGAAACAGCAATAATATTGTGTCCCATTTCCTTTAGATTTGTATTTAAATTATACAGAGACACCAGAAGATTCCTGCCTCTTGTTTGGAAAAAAAATACTTATGTTTGATTCAATGAATTTTCTAAAGACAGAGATGCATCTGGCAGCTGCAGTATGACCACTCTGAGTATATAGTTCTAAAAAAGGAAGCAGAATTTCAAGATATATTTTAATAGCAGAGATAATGCATCCCTTTATTGCATCTTTTCATTTAAAGTTTTTAATCAACCAAACACTAATGAAATAAACAAAAGGAATCCAAAAACACTAATCTCATAATATGTTGCCAACTTTAAATGTAACAGTTTAAAATATTTTGACCGATTTTTTTTTTTTTGGGGGGGGGGGGGGAGAAGAAGGGGGGAAAAGCAAGCTAAGCCCAAAGCACCATAAAGAACTAGAATGCACCTTCACTAAGAAGCTGATTTAAAAGGTGAATATTTTTCCCTTATACATAAACAAGTCATTCAGATGTGGTGGTACTTTTAACTCAAATACATCAGCCAGAATTTGAGCTCTGGCAAAAGTCTGGCAAAATACACCAGCACAATTCACACAATAACACATAAAACAATTAACAGCTGCTGAGTGCCACTCATCCTCTGGCAATTTTATTATATGCACAAAGAGTCTAAACAAACATTAATACTATTCAGCCAGCAGCCTTTGTTAAGATGCAGTGTGTATATATTTTACATATAAATATATGAAGAATCAGAAGATTTGTCGCAGGAATCTGCATTTCATACACTCACATAAATACAGTAAATTGAGTTACTTAACAAGTTCACAGAAAAGAGCTTCAGCTAAAGTGGATTTGGGGTTTATCATCATCATCATCTTTCTCGTTTGTTTTGCGTTTTTTGCTTAGAGTCAATTATGTGAAGTTTTATAGGGCAAATCAGCAACAGGCAAGGCAGAAATGCAAAGATTAAAAATGGCTGCATGGACAGGAGAAAGATTCAAGGGATGTAAAGTGACTGCTCAGAGGCAAATTAATTTTTTCCCCCCAACTCAGTTCCACATCTTTAAAAACAAGGACCTCACCACCTTAATTCAGAAAATGAGGACTTCTAAAATTGTGATGCACTGAGCTATAGAAATGGTAACAGCTGAAGCTGTTCATCTTAAAATTATTTATTTATCCGTGAATGAGGTGCTGATGCCTCAAAACCAATTATGCAGCAACAATAGAATGCTAGCTGGAGAAAGTGTAAATCAAGGACCAGAAGTATTTCAAAAATTTTCCTTTTAACTATTTTAGTAGAGAAAGCTGATATAAACAATATCACATCTCATACTCCTCAGAGAGACAGACTAGAGTATACCTAAACTTTGGGTTTTTTTAAAAATATGGTTGTGGGGGGAGTTTCCAAGTAATAAATATGCTTATTACATTTGCATTCATATTAGAGTAAGGCTATACAGTAAATTTTTGAGTGAGATTTTGAGCAAGTGTATGACACATTCCCTACAGGCCTGAAAGAGTATGTTATTTCTACTAATATTGCAGACCCTAGTATTTCAACTGCTATCAAGCTTTAAAGCGATTCTGTAATTTGAGTAAAATAAAGAAAACATTCTTCAAATTGCATTTTATATTGTAACAACTGTATTTTAATACAATTTAGTTATAACCATATCAGTAGTTTTGATCCCATTATGATAGCATAATCAAGACTAAACTGAACAGTAATGCAATTAAAACCTTTAGACGCACAGTTATTTTTGTGCCGTACACTTAAGTAAGTCTCGTAATTCTTTTACAAGAACACCTGCAGTAGACATCATCCATATGCATTCTTCCATGCTTATAAACAGCAACACTGTCTTTATACACAATAACAACAGCTCATGGTGTCACCAAACAGTTATCACTCCCATAAAAAAAAAAACTAAATGACCTAATTTATACGTCTCATCTTTTCAACCTCTTTCCTCTTAATGTTTTCAAAATTTCCAGCTCTTCCCTCCCACCTCCCCCAGTGCTTCTGTCCACACATCTCACTTTGCCTTCATCATTTAAAGGATGAAGAAGCAGTGTTATGGTGGCCACTGATACTGTGTCATCACACTGTACTGTTTTTATTCCCTGGCCCTCTATTCAGTTTTCATGATGTTTGCTCTTTGATTCATGTAACAAGTTTGCTGATTAAGTGGGAAAGAGCCATCTTAGAACACGCTTTTATGACACAGCTGAAATATTCTAACTGTGGGCTGCTGCTGAAAGTGGTAGTCCTCCTTCCCACTCCCCAAACACACAGGAAAGTTTCTGCTCCCTTCTCTCTTCTAGCACTCAACTGACCCAACAGAAAGAAAATTCTGAAAACAAAACCATCCTTTTACTTCCCTCACTTTTTTTTTTTTTTTTTTTTTGGTATCATTACCACTCCATTGAATCGGCTTATCCTGAAGTCACACAAACCACTAGATGCAATACAACAGAGGTGGCTGCAATCCACCCCTTTGACAAATTCACACCACATCGGTTCAGTTGTTATGTCAAGGCCTCAACAGCAGGGGCAGAGTTCTGCTGCCACAGAGGAAGGAACACAGTGAGAACGGGTAACCCCAGAGATCCATTTTTCTGACTACTGCTCCTGCCAAAGAGAGAAATGGCAAAATTGAGTCCCTGAAATAGTTACTGCTATATGCTCGTACCCTTCTCTTGGGGAAGGGTGACAACGAACAGGCTGTTCTTCTGTGTCTCTCAAATAGGCAGTAAGTGGTAAGCCCCAGACCTTGCGCTAGCTCTGCTGGGCTCCCACTTTTGCAACTGTCTACCTGCAGATGCCTAGAAGCAGCGCTTCAGGTAAACACCTAATCTACAACCCACAAGGAGCATGGGGCAGGGCCCTCCAAGATAACTATTGGCTGAACATGCTATCAGGCATCTGCCTGGTCTTGGCTGTTCCAAAGCATTCCCCCTCCTCCTTTTCACAAGGCTTCCTGTATTTCCATTATACAGCAGACTGCACATTAACTAACAATTTGCTTCTTACTAGCCTTCAGAAAAGAAGCATACCTATGCTGGTTACCACCAGAACCACCCATCCAGGCCACAGGTTTGTCTAAGTGGGCCCTCAGAAAGAGACCAGCCAGGAAAAGGTAAAACACACAAAGAACATAGGTCCCTGAAGATATACACACTGCCAAACAGAAGAAACAGAGGAGCAAAATATTTTCACAGTTTAATGAGCTTAAACAGGTTTTATTTAAAAAGTTTAAAAGGCATCTGAAAAAAGGCAGGATAAATCCTAAATAAATGTTTAGACTTTACAGCAAGTCTGGAGATTTGAAAAAGAACAACATAAGGACCTCTGCACCACCCTAACTTTATCAACCTCAACTTAGCCATGAAATAGTCCCCCTCTTCAAAAATATTTTTGGGACTTCTACTGGTTTTATTGAGTAAGCATGTGCAACAACTACCCTGGAAGGAAGAAAGTTTGCTGCAGTGCTTCAGTTACATGATTATTCATAAAAGTAATATCAATGATGTCAATATCCTCAATGTAATAAATATTTTGTAATATAAATACATTATGGTTTAAACCATGTAAAGAATTTATAGATATAATTACTAATTTACACTGTCCAGTAACATCCAGGTTTAAAATGATTCATAAGTATCACAAAACACTGCAAAATGAATCAGCTATCATCCTTATTAAAGGAAAGTTACCTATATTAATTTTAATGATGCTACTCAACAATGTTCTCCTTACTCATCCTGAGCTTCTTAAAAAAGACCTAAAATTCCCATATATCTAAACATTTTTGGATGTCTTTCCTTTAATAAAAAAATAAATAAATAAAAGCAAAGGTAGAGTAACACAAGTAGAAGTTACAGCTCAGTTTATCTGTCACATCTTTCCCTGCCAAAGAAGACATGGCTTCCAGATGTTGCTGTCTGACTGCGTGGAAAATGAGGCTCTTAGGAAGAATAAAAGCCAAGTCGGATGACAACCAAGATAAAAAAAGAACTTATTAAAAAGGCCAAAAAGACAACTACTAGTTAGTTTCGGATACAAGGCAAGCATAACTCTCAGCTAACTGTCCAAAATTTCTAAACCATGGAATAGATCAATACAGCTCTCCTCATGCTGATCTCTTAAAAACATAGGCGCCTTTGCACTTCTCAACATTTTCTCTCTTGTAAGCAATATGGATTAGATGCACACACACTGTCCATTGCAAGCAGGTAACCACCTACACAATAAAGATAAGACTAGAACAAAACTAGCGTTGTTCAAATGGGCAGTGAATGGTGATAAATTGCTTCAGTACGCTCAGAGGTACAGTTTTCCAACAGACAAGATATTGCATTTGGCAAGTTCTATTTTTTGTTCTCCTACTGATCAATGTGAGCCTGCAAGTTGCCTCACTTAGTGAGAGTCTCTGCTTCCCCTCCTACCATATAGATTTTCCTCTAAAAATTCTAGTCAAACAGATCACCAGGGTTTTGTGCCCACATCTTTGTCTAGGCCTTTCTAAAAACAACTGCCTCCAATTATACACTCTGGAGGAAAGACTATATACACTATGTACTACAATAGCATCAGCTGCTACTATAACACAAACAGTCAGATATTAGTTATCTCGAATAAGGGAAAACCCCATCAGATAGAACTAGGGAGGAGTGGAAAACAAAACCTCTCAAGCATGTCTCCCAGAGTCAGCTCATATGAGCCCAGGTCATAATGAATTTTGGATAGTCCTTTGAGGAGCCAGGTTTCTCTGCACTGTGATCCCAAGCATTCTGAGGCAGGGAGAGAGAAGCAAAAATCAGTTTGGTTCTGTGTTCTGTCAGCTGTGATCCACCAGAGTTTATTAGCTAAAGCTTCACGCTACATAAAAATGGCTGAACTGCTTCCAGATGAAAACTGAAGAGACTAAGCTCAGCATAGAAACAAGTAGAAAAGAGTAAGCACAGGACAAACAATTAGTCTGACTAGATCTAAAGAAGAGGGGAGGGGGTCGGGAAAATCAGTCTGCATGGAACCAACTCAGGTATGTTGGATCTACAGACAACCTAATCTGCAACCTATCTAGATAAACCAGTAGCTGTTTTCCAGCCATCAAGACTCACCTACAGCAGACTAACTTTTACTGGTCTCTCCTGGCCTTGCTCTAAAATGTGAAGGCCAGTATGTTGGCTGAGTCTAACTCACTGCATATTTATACAAGTACTTTGACTTTCTTACATTTTCCTGAATGATACATTCTATAATTTGATCACAAGACTTGGGCAAAATAAAATAGATGCTTAAGAGAAGCTTTCACCATTAGAGAGCTGTCATATGAAGTTTTCCTCCTCACACCTGCATACACCCAAATGTATCTCCTGAAAAGGAAAAAGGAGAGGAGCACCAAGTAGGTATCCCTGATTTCCCAAAGAGGCAACCACAAATTCTCTGAAGGCAAGCTCTGCATTTGCTCATATTTGCTGAGCCTTTGCCATGCTCCCTTCTCTTCATGCTCCATCCTTCTACTTCCCCCCCGCCACCTCAGCTTCTCCTTTAAGTAACAGGCCTTATCATGGCTCACCAATCCTGGACTAGAGAGAAGGCATCACTTTCTGAGATTCCCTGGGGACCACCTGCAGGAATACAGCAGCTTCTGCACCCCCACGCAATGTGCTCTCCTGTTCTATCAGGGTCTCAGTTGGGTAACTACTGTCATTATGAGATGCACAACGGCAGTATAAAACTTTATTTATAGTGAAGCTCCCAAAACTGCCATTACACAAACACAGAGGTAAATAATCAACAGCAGCTGTCCATCCCCCTTCCGCCTCCCCAACTCAAATGGCAGGCTGAGTAGTGCAGAAGACAATTAAATGGCGCAATTAAACCTATGCCATTAGTATTGGAAAGGAATATTTAAGAAAAAAGGAACAAATATCATGCTGCATCCAAACCAAGCAATATGAAAGCCTTCAGTTTTAGCTGTCAGAAGTGGCTTACGGCTCTTTCAAAGATCAATCTAAATCAGCCAAAAAATAAAATAAAATCACGCAACCACTCATGTATTCAGAAGCTTTTTCACCTCTACACCAGAAGAAATATAGATAAAATCTTATCTGCAGATTAAAAAGTTATTCTTGTAATTCTGCCAACCTCAGAACATCTGTGCCCCATACATCATCAGTCATAACTTAAAGATTTTTAATACCCAACATTTGTTCCTGTTCTCCCTCATAACATTTGGGCTAAAATCCCACTTGATTTGTTCAGAGATTTGCAGCGCTGAATACTAATTTTATATGAAACAGCAATTGTGATCTGCATGGCTTTCCCCCACACAATTTAGAGAACTGAATATATCCACAATGCAGAATGCTAATAATCCATTAATGAAGTCATTACCAGATTAAAAAACAAAACAAAAAAAATCATCAAGTCCAAAAAGCCTTCTCTTCCTTTTTCTCTACTCATCCTAAAACAGTCCTCTTTAGAGAGAGAGAGAAAACAGCTCTATGGGAGAAAAGACTGGTGCTGAAAGCTCACTTATGGAGACCTGGAGTTAGCTACTGCATTTTGTTAAACATCCACAGAAAACTAGCTTGGCCACTTGCATACATCCTAAAAACATTGAAAAAATATTGACATTATCCAAATCAATAAGTTCTTTGAACTCTGTAATTGCTCACTTGTGGCAGGTAATGAATTATGCCAACTGGTAGAGCTGTAACGTGCTATGCCTATTCTATAAAAGCTAATGTGAAGAATAAAGATACTCAAATTGTCAAAAACATTTTTCAAGATCAAGTTCGTTTTAATACGTAAGCTGACAAATAACGAGAAACTGTTGATGTGTAAAAAATATTCTGAATGAAACAAAGGCCAGTATTCTGAAACAAAGGTCGGTAGGACTCTTCCTTTTGAAACACATTCTCGTAAGTCTCTCAAATATCATGCATTAGGCATCTCAGGGATATGGGAGCACATCCATTCCAGAGATCTAAAATAAGTGTACAGCTTAGTAAATATTAGTAAGTAAATATTTCAGTTAAGTAATGTTAAATACCTAGAAAATATTTTTAAAACCACCATTTCAGCACTTATTAGTTCAGCAAGACAGTAGAAGCTGTTCCAGTAAGCTAGTTACTTTCACCTTCTTTGTGGGGCTTTTTTCCTTCTTTTTAAAAAAAGAATAAAAATAAAAGGAATAGTAATGCCAGATGTCTCTTAAACAAGCTAAACATGCTGTGATTTCCCCCCCCCTCCCTTCCCCCACTCCAAGAAAGAAAATCTGGAACTGGGTGTACCCCACAGTGCCATTTAACTGAGTTCGGAGAACTGCTGCCATACTCTTCGAATTCCATGAAACTCCCAGCAGACCCATGAAACTCTCAGCAGACTTCCGCGACTCCAAGGTATCACAGTCATGTACAGATATACTCACCTCAGCACATGAAAAATCTCACATGTTAAAGGATTTTTTTTTTTTTAAGCAGCTGAGACAAAAATGCAATCTTGGGCATAAGCAAAGCATCTTAACTGCTATTTTCACCATACCTTAAACACAAAAAGAACACCCCTTTCATTTGACATAGTTTACCAACTCCTTCAGCACGAGGCATACCAACAAACCATTTTTCTCTACTATAAAGGTAGTCAGTAAATATTTATAGAATGTAAATTAACATTCCATTGCAGTGTTGACTGTATTTACAGTAACTGTATTTTAATTTGCACAGCAGATTAGTACTTGTGATCTTGTGTGACAAATTCAAAGACATTTACTGCTAAACTCCTTCCTAGGACTTTTGACAGGTTACTACCTGGGGGGAGGGGACTAAGCAAACAAACTAACCAACCCCTAACTGCATCAATTATCATCACTGCATTTAAAAAAAAGGGGGGAGGGGGAGAGGAGGGAGGAAGTCAGAGAGAAAGAATTAACATGTTTCCACATTTCATATGCTCTAGTTTACAGTCAGATCTATTAATGACAACTGATCTTCAGACAATTAAAGCTAATATCCTGAACTGCAAATGGGGAGAAACTGAAGAGCTGACAAATTCCACTTCACTGACTTACATTACATGGGTGGTAACCTCCAACAAAGGTATGGAAAACTGTCAACTGCCATGGTAAGAGTCACAAGAAGACAGCTATCAAAAGCTATAGTTGTCCAACGATGGCATGAAAAAATGCTTCAGTCGCCCACTATAGTTTCAGCTTTTGATTCAGAATCTGAACTGTATCATCTTCTTGTGGTTTTCAGTTGAAGATCATATTTGACTGTTATCAGTTTGAAATTACCTCTAATTACTACAATAAGAATTTGCTAGATTGCAAGTTCTGTATCTGCCACCAAGTCTTCCCCAACAGTTTTTGTGGTTTCACAATTAACTGCATTGCTACTCTTAACAAAGGTTTCTCTTCCTCTGTGTTGTATGAATACATATTCCCCATAACCCCACACTCCTCTCAAATCAGAAATGGATACCACCACCTGAAAAGTACTGTTAAGCATACAGGGCTTTTCTTTTTCAGTCTCATCTTAGTTTCTCTACCTTCTAGCAGTTAATAACTAAGTATTTTAAAAAGAAGAGGGATTATTTAAAATAGGCAATACCTCTTTTAGATTGCTTTGGTCTTTCTATCCTTTTTTCACGTTGTACGCTGTTAAAATATTGCAATGCTTGAGTAACAGTCAATATACTTTCTCTAAACTGCATGTTTGTATTTCTGAAATACAAAAATGAAATCTAGGTGAATTCCCCATATTAAGTTATTTGGTTATTATAGCTACTTATTCAAGAGCAGCATTTGACTTTATTCGTTAGCCATTAATTACATAATTTTTCAGTACTCCTGTACTGAATTCAGCAGATTTTGCTCTTATTTATGGTTAACATGTTATTCTCAAACAGGATTTCTACCAACAGATTGTGACCACCATTCACGATTCTAACATGTAATCATAAAATTTAACAGCAAGTAAAAGGTTTTTCAACCTGATAAGAATTACGTACTTGCTACTTACACCTCCTTCACAGCTCCTGAAATTAAGGTCTACCGGGGGGGGGGGGGGGGGTTGTTGTTAAATTATGTATCGCTTCTTATTACAGGACTGGCTATATATGATGGGAAAAGGGAAGAAACTAACAATGAAGCAACTGGACTAGAATTCATGCACGTTTAAAATACCTTAACAACAACAAAAAAAAAATAATCTGGCATTCTGAAGTATAATCAAGTAGTAATCTTTTTCATGATTTTAACGCACAAGGCACTGATTTCTTAAGAACGCTAGATCAGCAATAAGCTATGTTATATTAATCTCTTTACATTAGTAATACAAAATGCCAACTTTGCATTCTGCTCACTCAAAAAGTGCCTTAATACTTAGAATTGCTTTTACAATTAAACAGCAGTATAGAATTTTCATGCTGTTGTACTACTCGCTAATCAGGATTACAAGTACAATACCTTATTTCAAATTGGTTTGCACTTGAAGTTTTCAGGAATTTAAATGGAATTCCTACACTTACATGCAACCAGAAGTTAACATTACCTGACAAAATAGCTACACATAATGAATAGTCTCCACATTACTTCAGCTGAAACTTATTTGCCATCTTTCATTTATGCAAACACACTTTTAAGGGTAGTAAGTTATACTCGAAGTACCAGAGTCACCTATAAGGTTTTCTTCCTCACATAACCTATCTGAAAAACCCTCTCATTATTTTGGTCATGATCTTTTTACATAGGCAGTAAGACACAGGTTACTAATACATCAGTTGATCTGAAGAAGTAACTTTTATTGACTGCTGCTTTCTTAGAGACCCTGTATTAAGGAAAAGTTTATAGGTTAAAAAAATGTTCTATTTGGATTGTCTTATATCCCCTCCAGAACAAGCACACTGTGTGCCATTAATATTGATACCTGATACGGTACAATTTCATAAAAGAGAAGGGTGAGTCTAATATTCCATTCGAAGGATCTTTACTTGGCATCAGACTATCTTGGTCTCAAAACAACATAAAATGAGATGTAGCAAAAGTTACAGAAAGAGGCAATCGCATTCAATTTAATTGTTAGACAAGAACATTTTTATCTGAGTGTAAATTAGGTTTGGCGGTTGTTCAGCTTGACCTCCACTTACTATAATCTTGCCCTAGGGTACAAAAATCCTAGATCATTAAATGCTACGAATTTAGTCTTGCAAGCAACCTAAAATGAACCAGCAATCACAGCCATGTTTTTTTGCCTGCTGTTCAAAAGTAGAGACAAGTGTGATAATAGAGAAAAATGTATCAATTTTGTTTTAAAACCTTCTTTCTGGGTATTTTAGCATACTTTTTTTTCTAATTTTATTTTAGGATGCATCTGAAAAAAGAATATTTTCCCTTTAAACGCAAAGATCAAGAGAAAAACAATCCATCAAAAAAAACCCTCCTTTTTTTGGATAAAGTTCAGTTCAAAGTTTGGGAAGTTTTTCCAAGAAAAGATGGGTTAACATAAAGCAGCCCATTTGATTCAATTATAAGAAAGATTTTGGAATGCCACTTTTCCTACAATTCTCTAGACAATCAACACAGACATTTTAGGAGTTGCTATCAATTCATTCCTATGAAACAGATGCCTGTCAAAAATATTAATTACAGAACAAAGTCTTAAGTTAATTCATGTAGCAATTTATGTACTAAGTGTAAAAACCACTCTAGAATTGCAGAGTCTTGTATAATAGGCAGCCCACTAGGAAAACAAGAAAGAATTAAAAAAAAAAAAAAAAAAAAAAAAGAAAAGCATGCAAGCACTTCTCATAGCTGATCTTAGCAAAATATACTTGTTAAGAAACAAACTAGAAAACTCTGAAAGTCTTCGCTGCAGGGAGGGAATAAAGAAAGGTAAGTTCAGAGAAGACTGATGATGGACCACAGAATGAGTAGTAATTAGCTATTTGAGAATTTAACTTAAATGGTAAGGGATGGCCTAGGAACATAGCTAGAGCATTTGAAGGGCTAGAAATATGGTGAAAACATCTTCTAATCATTCTACTATTGAAACAGCAGCAGCTTTGTCATTCTTCTATTTTAGTCCTTCAAAAAAAGCCAAAAAAGCTTTAACAAGAACTCAAGGTGTCACTTGACTTGCAGAACTCTGCACAACTCTACCAGAGAATCAACTCTAGTAAGTTAGAAGACCCACATACATTTAAAAAAAACACACACACAAAACCACCCAAAGATTAATAAAAATGAAAAAGTATACTAAGTATTGACAATTAGATATCCAGCTTAGCACTCAGTTTACACACAAGAAACATGCACTCCAATGACTAGCTCCTAAGGAACCTTTACCACCCTTGCAGCAGTGAGACAGAGAAATAAAAAGTACTCTAAGTTATTATCCACATAGCTTTCTCACAAGTAAGTATATACAAACCATAATACCCCGGACATAGTTAAGAAAATAATTCTGACATTTTATGCTGTCTACAAAAAAGCCAACCTACAAAGGACACCTTACCAATTCAGGCCTAATAGGACGTCATCAGGTTTCTCTGTAGCACATACAAATATTAATCTCTTTCTGAGAAAAATAATTTAATGGTATTATTTCTCTATATAGACAATATAACAACGTATTAACTATAGGATGATTACAGACTACAAGTAACATCCTACAGCAATGAAGGTTTAATCATTCTTTTTATTAGAGTATTTTTATATTTAGCTATCACAGCACAAATGAGTACACATACTTTAAAATTTTAATTACAGATAAGGCACACACACACCCCCTGAGCACCTCAGGGAGAAAAGTCAAAGCTCTTTGGACACTGGTAGTTAAAAAATTGAGTTTTTTCATGGTATTACCATATCTTTACCTAACTTCCATCTGAACTTGGAGAAACTGATTTCTCTGGAAAGGGAAAAAAGTATTTTATAAAGAAAAAAAGACTACAGTCTGCTATTATTTTCGAAAGCAGACATCAAAATATTTGCACTTCCTCCAATAGCCCTCAGGAGAGTCAAGCAGTCATCAAGTAACTCACTTTCTGAATATGAGGCAATTCCTTGAAGTAACCCAAGAAGCAACTCTCAGCTCAGGAAATATCCAAGTATTTCCTTGTATACTTACAGCTCTCATGTGCTAGCATAAAATAATGCCATTAAATGGTTCCCCATTATCAAAATACTCTTGTTCAAAATGGAAGCCAAAATTTGTCAAGGGAGAAAAGACAAAAGTGTCATAGCTGCCTCTTCAATCCAAATCTCTTACTAATTAGCACACCAAGGTTTGTGCTGTAAGATTCCGCATCCTGAAATGCAAAGAACAAGCTTTAGTCTTGATACTTACCATTCCCAGATTAAAACAGTAGCAGCATCTTAAAATCCCAAACCATATATGGATATAAAGTAACTAAATTCTGAAATCACAATTTTGTTTCACCTAAGCAGCAATGGTTAAAAACACACCTATTTCAAGGACTGCAAAAGGATGTAAACAAATATGACAATATCAATGCATGCTGTAAAGCAATAAATCAGGGTTGAAACACCATTTGACGTTCTCACATATATCAAAGTCTCCACTGTGCAATATGACGTATTACTCGATAACAATTCTAATCTGTGCAACATAAAGGCAAAATGCAAAAATTTTGATGCGATTTTTCAGTCTTCTAAAGCATATATACAAGATTAAGTGATGGGGGGGAGAAAGCGCCCACCTTAAATGAATCTTTTTAAAGAGACTGACACCACTAGTAAAAGAAAGAAGCTTTTATTCATCTTATGTGAGAAAAGGAAGGAAAAAAAAAAAGATGTTAAAAAAATCATTTTTTCTGTCAGCAAAGGCTAACAACTAGGAAGAACTTATGCTGAAGTGGGAAGTACAGGAATAAACACAGAGCATGAAAGAGGTGAACAGAGACTAGACACACTAGGGAGCAAATCTTAATAAGAAGTGGGATAGAAATTGCAAATGAGAGGGGAAACACTAGGTAGTGACCATGTTAAAATATTCAGCACTAATGGCTAATAAATATATTCCGTAAGCAATGGGAATGGAGGTGCAATGCTGAAAATGCAATAAATCCCCAAGGAAACCATGTGCCTTCAAGATGTTCTGTAGAAACTACTTATGGTTGATTAAAGCAGCATCAGTAACACATATCCAGCTATGCACAGGTAGGTAACAATCACCCCACACTGCTATTGAGAGGAAAAAAAAAAAGTGAAAGACTACATCACATGTGTTGACTTGGGGGAGCGGGGGGATCAAAAAAGGTGCAATACTGCAATATTCCAGTCCCCTCAACCACTTGAAAATATGCATGTGTATTTTGTAATGAGTGAAGAGGGCTTAACATAAGAAAAATTGTTAATCCAATATTAGGAAAACTCCCTTTTTTCATGGGAAATACTGGTATTGGAGTATTTTTAATGGAGAGATTAAAAAACACTGATGAAGAACAGCACTTTAAAGAAAGACTAAAGACATTATATAATTTGAGAAACATCATAATTTCCAGTCATTTAAAACAAATAGTTCACAGTTTTTTATACATAAGAAAAATTTTTACATGTACTGGATACAAGTCATCTATTTTCCAGTAAACAACTTTAAACCAGAAAGAATAGAGGCCACCCATAACCCAAACTCCAAAGAACACTGCAGAGTTGCAACAAGTCATATTCCTTTTCCTTGTCTTTCTCCAGCCATTTTACAGTAGACAGTATTTCTACTATATCAGCTCTCGTGCTGCCTGCACTTTCATATGTTGGGGGGGAGAGAAGGGATCGTGTTTTGCAACAGATATTTAGTTCTCAAAACCTTCTCAAGTATTAGCATACAGACAGCACTCTCAATTTGTGCCTCTAACAATCCATCTCTTTGCCCTGGCAGCATAGGCTCCCTACACCCTGTAGGATACCTTACAGTTGCAAGGAAGGTGGGAGTTATACATTTCTACAAAGTTTTCTAAATCCCACTACAACTTTTGAAAGTTATTCAGAACTTCTGGGAGGCTTCCACAAATCTTTAATGAACTAAAAATCCTACAGCCACTTGGGGAGTGCTGGCAATCAAAGGACAGATCCAGGCAATAACCCACCAGCTGATTTATCAATGGTTAGTAAGAAAAGCTCTTGCATCATTCTAAAGCTATAAGCAAAAAGATATGCAGTGAAAGCTACTAGCAGAATATTCATATAGACAAAAACGTTGTCTGTCGCTAATATCTGCAGATATATGACCATTATTCACAAAAAAGAGCATTTTAATTATATCAAACTTATTCCTGAAAACAGGCTATTAACCTAACAGTTACCTTTCAGACAAGGCAAGCTTTGTACTGTTCCCTGAAAAAGCTATGGTTCTCTCAACCAATGGCACTAAAACAGGAAAAACAGATTTAAAAATCTAAGTCACTATTGATAATACTATGCAATCTCCAAATTTTTTAATTCTGGAGGCTGCTTACTTGAATCTCACATGCTTTGTTCATGTGAAGAAAAATTAAGGTCCCAAATGCATACAAATTTGTGCAAAGTAAATTCTTCTTTCATGACTGGATACTAGGGCAGTTTTCAGAGTATTTCTTAGATGGGTATGAGTTTTAGAACAGATCTTTAAGCTAGGTATACTGTACACAGAACTGCAAACAGTTAAATATGGTTCGCAAAAGCATATGGAACTAGATAACCACCCATTACTGTGAAGCTACCCAGGTGCTTTCGGATACTCTGAAGAACAACTGAAACTCCAAAGCACAGCCCAGTTTTTAGCTTTCCTTGTTAAAACTACCTAAAACAAATGGCAAGATCACTGATACTCACATGATCTTTTAAAATTCTTGTTTTCAATTTTTCAAATTCTTCTGTATGGGCAACAGCACTCATCTGTCTTATCCCTAACCAACTACACTTTTCTCAAGAACTCAACAACATGCCCACTCACCAGCTGATTATGGCCTTCCAATAGCCATTTTTCTAAGCTTGAGTTTTCACAGCGCAGTTCAAGCAGCACACATTATCACATATCCAAGTTAGATTATAAGCGTTGTACATTAAAAAACTAGAATTACGTTAACAGAGTATTTCTTAGCAACTTTTGTTATTCAGGGGTATAGTACTGGTTTTCCCTTTGAATTCATCATTTCAATTAATGTTGACTGGTCTACTATAGAAACTTCTGATAGTGAACTGACACTTTTTTCCCCCTTTCCATCAATACATACAAGAACAAAAAAAAAAAAAAAAAAAAAAATCAGTTCAACAATTGCTTCATGAACTTGAATTTATGACTAACTTGCTTTTGGGACTTCACATTTCTGTGGGGAAGAAACTCCTAAACGCATAACAACGTATCTTAAAAATCAAGCCTTTATACTACTACAAAGGAAACTGCACCTCTAACCAACTAATAGTGAATGACAGAAACACAGGGAAAATACTTCCTTTCTCCCTCTCCAGCCTTTTGCCATACCTGGCACTAAATGATCAAATCTACTTCCGTACATATGAATAGTTTCCCTGAAAAAGGGTGTCACCTAGTCTTTCTTAACAGCTTTTTTTTTTTAAAAAAAAAAAAAAAAAAAAAAAGTCCTGATTAAGCTTCCTATGCCTACTCAGTAGTGGTTGCTAACATGGATCCATTAGCCTGCATCTCCATTAGTGACAACTCCCTTGTTTCTATCGTCTATGAGGGAAGACAGTTTACCTCACATGAAGAATTAGCAAATATCAATACAAGAAAAAGATTTTTTAATGCAATTAAATAGGGCTGTGCTGCCATGTCTTTCACACAGGTGTATAAACAGAGAATTCTACAAGACAGAGGAGTTAGAATCAGTGTTAAAAGACAGATGTTATTCATTAATCCAAATACGTGAGGCAAGAATAAGGAAGAAGGGGGAGACAAATGAAATGTCATGGATCAAGAATTAGTTCAGGAATGTAATTGCTGCCAAATCAGAATAAGATTACTAATATTCAGCCATAATGAAATTGACTGTATTTACCTATCACGTAATTTGGTCTTTATTAAGCAAAATAGTAATTTTTAGCAATAATTCTTTAGTAATGATTCATAGTTATTAGAAACTTCAGTAATAATACAAGTTATGGATGTTATTTGCACACCATAAAACAATACGGGCGGATAACGCATTAACAGGCATGCTCGTCTACACTATCATCATACACACTCCACAGGGAACAACCTTCAGGGGAAGAAAAAAAAAAAAAAGTCTCTTCTGAACAACTTAACAGAATTCTAAGAAGAAGTAATAGTCTAATTCTAAAATTAAGTCACCAGAGGCAGAGTCTAAGCACAGGGAGATGTAGTTTACACAACAGTCAAAAACTGTAGCAAGATACTCAAGTCACCATCTTTCAGGTTTCTGCATAAATATCCACATTCTATGCCTACAGGGCACAGAAGTACACTGAGAGAGTCCTTCAACAGTGATAACACAATTGTTAATACTTGGACAATATAGTGCTGGATCACCCACTCATGATAATTTGATATAGGCTGGACTGAAACATACAACTGCATTTCTGCTAAATTAGTGGGAACAGATAATGTAAATCTGTGCTGGACACAAGATATGATTCAACATTGAGCCTGTTGGTGAAATTAACCTGATCTTTTTTTTAAACAGGCAGAATGAGTTAATACCTTTCTGACGTGTAGCAGTGGCATTTTTGATTTATTCATAGATTTAGTGTGCTGCCAGGCTTTCTTCACAAAGGATGGTACCGAATATGACTGCTTTGTAAATCATAAAAACATTAACTAACCGAAGCAATTCTAAGACCAGTATTATGTATAACCTAAGTCCTTATTTTATGAAACACTTGTTCAATTTAGTCCCTAGATGTGCTCTCTCTAAAAGAGAGCCTACACTGGAGAGGGGGGAAAAAGAAAAAGAAAAACACGCAAAAAAACCCACCACACACAAGAAAAAAGGAGAGGAGGAAAAAAAAGGAATGCATGAGAGGGTACAGAGCATATGCATAGCTGCAGATGACACTGCTATTCAAAAGTTAAAAAGTTAAAACAGTAGGACTTTAAGAGGAAAATCCACCCTAAACTATTTAGCAGGACAAAATATCTCCAAAAGCAAAGATAAACAGGCTTTCTGTCCAGCAAAACCAATATAGAAGAAATACAACAAACCAAAAATACTACAGTATATGCCCAACAGCAAAGCAATATAGTATTTCCAAACACATTATCAAATACCTTCTATTAAGTTTTCCTTAACAGCACTCCTAAGTTTTCATTTCCTTCAATGCTGATACATCATTACATTGTGTCATTAAAGTATTCTAATCAAATACTTTCTTACTAAAACTTACAATTCTTGATTATTCTATTTTCAGCGTAGTAGCTTATAGGTTCCTCTCAACTTAAACCACTCTGCTTTTGGTCTCATTTCATGTACACCATACAAAGAGACACCCCTTAGCATTGTTTTCTCAGGATTTGGAGATCTAGCACAACAATAGTTAAATATTTTTCAAATAACTTTTCTTTGCATGCCAGTAACAAAATTTTTGCTAATTCATTATCATAAAAGATGTTAACTGATGTAACCGATCTGCTATAAAATATCATTTGTGAGCATGACAGTTGCAAATAAATAGTTAAGCTTTTTTCTTCAAGTGATTCTGGTAGCAGCCCATGCATATTTCTGGAGCATTATACAACTCCAGAGAAATGGCATAATCTTTTGCATCATTCAGCAATACTGAGTATATTTGCAATATACTACTTCACACTTAGTTTAAAAAAAAAAAAAAAAAGAAAAGAAAAAGAAAGAAAAAAATTTCTATTATGCCCAAAATAGCAATATTTTTACAACAACATGCAGGTTATACTGTTTGACATGCCTGTTCAATTCATTAATTCCTTCATATACATGTTCTTTGGGTAATTTGAACAATTTGCCTCCATTTTAGTTGGAGTATAATATATTTCTAGATTAGTGGCTCCAGAGAACCACTTACATGGAAATAGCAATATGGTAAAATTTTTAACAACCTGACAACACAGATGACCTAGAATATTCTAGCACTCTAGACTAATCTTCTACAATATAGTGATGCACATGGGTCCCATTGTACAACCTGTAACAAGTATCTTTCAATCCAAAATGTTATTTTAAGGACTTGTAAATGCCATTTACCTTTCAGGTTTTATTGTGCAGAAACTATCACATCCAAAGTATGTACTTAAAATCATCAAGCTCTAACAGTTGAAAGTTTTTACACTCTTCTCATTGAGAATTTAGTTATAACATAAAACACATTATACACACATTATACAAAATCCCATTTAAAACTTATGACATCTCCACTTACCTCTTTCTGTATGTCACAATCTTTGCCTCTTACATGCCTTCTCGAATTGTCATTCGACTCCAGAAAACAAGTTGTCCAATGGAAACAAGTCGGCAAAGTATTAGCCATTTCAAAAAGTGTTTCCAATATTCCTTTCAATTATCAACTGAAAGCACATTTTATGCCAATTTGAACAGACTACATTAAATATACCTAGTCTCTTTGCTGCTAAACCATGAACAAGGCCAAAACAGTAACCAGTGGTCTGATGATACAATACATAGATTGCTACTGGTAAAAGGGTCAGTCCCACTGACCCTTCTCCCTGTGTTTGCTTTTGGCCATATCTCCTGGCCAAGGGCACTTGTCAGATCCCTTGCTGAGCCAGCTGAACAACAATCTATTAATTTTATTTTGAATAAATTAGCTTTCCAATGGTTTAATAATTGAACTGGCTCAATAAAAGTCCTCTGGCTGGTACACAGAAACAGCCCTTTTCAAAACGAGTGAGATGCTACAACAGATATGATCCACTACCCAGTTACATCAAAGGAAGAGGGAGTTGTCCCCCTGTGATTTTGGCAGGCTAAAACTGGTACAAAAGCTGCCATAGTCTGCTCCAAATCTAGTTTACTGTCTCTTCCTACAGCACTGTGATGCCATTACTCAGTACATCACCCAAATACCACTATCAAATATTACCTAGCCAGCTATGAAACAAAAGTGTGCCCCAATTTGCTGCTTTTCCTACAATAACAAAAAATTCTGAACATGTTCCGTTCCTTAGTGCTTGAATAAATGTTAACAAGCCAGTAGCTGATCACTTTTGCCTAAACCCTATATAAAATGGCAAAGAAAGCAGCAGAGATGTGACAGAAATAGAAACACGTTACATCCCTGCTGAACAAAGAACCACTAGCTCATTTTACCAAGTACAGCTAAGAGTAGTGGCATTTAGGTTCTATAAGCCATTACTATTACAATGTTTCTTCGGTATATCAGACATGATTAGAATCTGCCATTACTCTATATAAAGCCAAAACTAGCTTTATTACAGACTGCACTCACCACTGAGTATTTAATATTGTATGAGTATGTAATGAGAACTAGTTCTATTTCTAATGATTTTCTTCATTGATCTGTGCATCTTCTAAAATCACGCCATTACAGAAAACAAACAAAACTGAAGTTTTAGACTGTGCTCATACCTGAGTTGTTCTGACTAACCTTTTGTCAGATGATAATCAAATAGAAACGTAAAAAAAAAAAAAAAAAAAAAAAAAAAAAAATTCCAAACTCCTGATCTTAGGTAAAGGCAGTACTGGGTCAGCATATGGGTTACTCATGGATTTGTTTTTAAACAACACTACTTTTCATAAACTGGTATCTAAATGTTTCTCTTAGTGAAGATCTAAAGTCACAAAACCATTCAAGTTTCTAAAGCTATGGAACCTTAGAACAAAGGGGAAAAAACCCTCATGAACCAAAACCTAGCAACAGATTAATGTGCAACAATCAATGCAAGAGTGGCGGAGTATTTGGCTAAGGAAAAGTAACAAGGGGTACAGGATTTGACCCACTTCTATAGACAGTTTTTCCTTCCTCCCCTGAAATGTAGGGTTTTTAACGTTACAAGTTAAACTCATGAGCGCTTACCGACTAATGTAATTTTGTTCTCAAAACACTGAAAATGACTCTATGTATCCCCAGAGACCATATATATCTATCAGACCAGCTTTGTTGCATCCATTTAGGAGATTTCTCTTTCAGCCCTCTGCTAAAAGTTTAAGTCATATGCCCTACCCACCATTCCATTTTCCTAATCAATCTATACATATTTCCAAGGTGCAACACAATGCCACAAGAAAGTATCCAGGTCAGTCTTGATGCAAGAAAGAAAGCTCCTTTAACACTGTACCTTACCTATGCTAACTGGCCACAGTTTCAGTGTTTGTTTCTGTTAGTCCAAGTAGAACACCATAACGTTTCCAGCATACATTTTACTGTGTAGACACATTCTTGCAGGTTTTCACCTTTAGGTCTTTAAGGAAAAGTTACAATGACATCTTGAAGTTTAAGTCAGAACTGCTGAAGCCAGGATGTCTAACATGAAAACATGTCCAATTTCAGCTAATCAACAGCATAAACAACAATAAGAAGCGTAATACCAATTTTTCAATTTTAAGTTTCAAAGAAGAATACAGGATCCTAGAAAAAATGCCCATAGATACTTCAGTTTTGTTTACAATTTTACTGTTACACTTGCAGCTTCGTGAGTTTGGTATACTGGTTACACATAATAAATAATCTGTTAACTAAAAATTACTGTTAACATGCCAGAACATAGATAGGGGAAACCTTAACTTTTTAGCACAGATATGCTGTAGGAATCAAAACCATTTTCAGCTTAAGACTATGTTTTAAGTTACAAGAATGACAGTTATCAAGAGGCAAGCTCAGAACGAACATTCTTCTTGGAGTATTACTTGTTATGCATATGCTATGGCTCCTCAGACTGGAAAGAAACAAATCTTAATAGAGCAGAAACAAAAACTGCTACAGAAAAGATCAAAATATCACACACAAAGTGAAATGCCATTCCTTCCAGCAGTTAGCATCCTGCAACTCAGGGACCTCCTGAAGAGTAGTACTATATTCTATTCATAACTTCTTTCTCCACCACAATAAACCAGAAGAGCGGAATGACAAAAACAGTATGCTAGTAAGATGATAAAGATTACTCTTAACTACACTAGTTACAGCATTTCATTCTTTTGACATCAAAAAAGTACGGGTCATAACTGGCTGTTACTCATGTATACTGGCAGAAGTTGGACTCGCATCTTAAATAAAGATTAGTTAATATTTGCAGAAGACTTTGAACATACAAAATGCTATGCAAGTAGCAAGTATTAAGTCTTCCCACACACTCATTTTGGCATTCCTCCAAGCTGGGAAGTCCCACAGAAACATTTTAACAGCAGTAAAAAGAAACTGACATAGATCAGGCAATTGCAGTTAAATTCACAACAGTAGTATTTCTAAGGAGCACCTACAAAATTGGGAGAACCAGTTCCCAGCAGCTACACTCTACCCACTGCCTTCTGCAAACATAGCATCTAAAAATGACTCCTGTTCCAACGAGGGGCAATATAAATGGACCCTGAACAACCTGAATCTCTTTAATCCTCCATACAATCTAAAATAATCTAAGGAACTTGTTTGACATCATGCGTTTCACAAAACTCCAAACCTCCTTTTATGTGTGTGGCTTTTCCTGTTGCCTAGTATTGCTGACTAGACTACAAGTTCACAAAACAAAACACAGCATATAGTGTAGCTGTCAGTTTGATTATTTCACACAGAAACTTCCTTCTACAAATCATAGCTTCTGCCTAAAGCAGATCAGTTTCTCCAGAGCTACATTCTAAAATGGTGAGTAATTAAGCAATAGTTTCTGATCACTCAAGACAAGCTTACCCCCCCCCCCCCCCAATATACACACTACACAGAGCATCTTCTAGCTGGTTGAAAACCAGCTGATTCCACATGATAAAAAACCTTCTGCAAGTCTACAGTTGAAAACAAATTGCTCTGAACTAAGCCTGAAGTGGAATAGGAAAGAGAGGCAGGGAATATATTCAGGCATTATTTTGCCTGTTTCTCAGTATTGCCTATTCCTCAGTATCTCTGAAGGATGACATTAATATTTTATGAGGGGGGAAAAAAAAGCTGTATCTGGTATATTATGAGGTGCTCCTGGAGATTGAAACCTGCAACCACAGTACATCTCCCAAAAAATTCATTAGTTGGCAGGGGTGGGACCCAAGATCACCATGTAGGATGGTCCATTCTATAAAAAGGCCAAAGACAACCCTGAAGCATAGAACTGGCACTGCACCTTCTTTAAACCATGGAAAACTTGAGTGCAAAGGCTCATAACAAGATCTAACCACAGCAGGCTGGTAAGCATCCAACTGAAAAAGGAGGTCTAGCAGGATTTTGACCAACAGCATCTAACGTACAAATAATCATGCTAAGACCAGAAGAAAATCTTGATGGGGGTGGGGGAGGGGACTTTCTTCCTAGAGGTCCAATTATCCGAGTAACACCTGCTAAACTTCTGACAAGCGCATGGCCTAAAACTAAAGAAAAACCAACATAATTTTCCTGCCTGCATAAATTAATACAAATCAGCAGCAGAGTCCTTAATTTCCTTGCAGTGCTCTAACTGGTCTATTACAGACTATGTAACATTTTAGACAGAAAGATAAAACACAGATCACAAAGATTATAGAATTACTTCTGGAACTGGCATACAGCCGAAACAGTTTTTAAAGGTAAGATCAGGTAAAAGAGTAGCAGATGACAGGAGTTATGTTCCCACTGCTGTTTCACCAGACAACTGATACAACACTTCCAACTATTGAAAGGGGTCGCCCAGCTCAACTCTATACTCCTACTGTTCGAAAGCTCCTGCACCCTCCCCTGCAAGCAGGAGCACCCATTCAACTCCACAGGGATTTAAATAAACAGAAAGCTACTTCCTTTTTCTTCAGTTTAGCTCCTTATGCCAGTGCACCAATAGGGTTCAAGTGATCATAAGCACAAACAGAAGGCAAACAAAAAGAGCATGTGGTCAGCACACAGAAGCATGCGGACAGGACATGGAAGCAAGACCACCCTTTTAGTGACAGCTAGCCATTAGACTGGCTTAGTTACATCATAAAGGCCTATCTTCAGTGCCTTGAAGGGAGGAGCTAGAAAGAAGAGTATGAAAAGAAGGAAGAAACAACTGCACATGGAGGTATGATCTAAAATGACTTCCAGTTATGCAACCACCCAACTCTGCTCTTTCACATCAGTTCAAATAATAATTCTCTCCATCAACTATCCTCCTTTGTGGGGGGGGGGGGGGGGGGGGGGAAATCACACACACAACACACACACCACAACCTAAACACACACACACACACACACCCCTCTCCATTTTCACTGGATTACCAGCCTGACTTCCACTCTCCTTTTTTCCTTCCTGTGCCTCCCAAAAGGCAAAGTGGTTGCAATGAGCATCAATATACTCTTACACTTCTATCTCTTTCCCATCTTCCTTGGTATTATTTCCTTCATCTTGGTAATTCTATTTCATCTTCTAGGATGCTTAATTCCATACATGCTTACTGTAAAATACTGCTTACTGTAAAAGAAAAACGAAGAACTTCAATAAGTTTCCTGAATCCCATATCTACTAAAAACGTGGACCCAATCCTGCACTTGAATGAATTGTTCGGATTTTCCATGCTCCTCTCCATTGGAGATTAGGATTATGCAAGAATGCATAAATCCTCTCCCTAAATAAAACTTCCCTAACTAGTTTTGTATTCAAGGTATGTCCAACATAGTTTATACCCCCTTGACACAAAGGGGAGAGAAACTAAGAATACAGATTTACAGAGATTAAGTGTTACTGCATTTGGAGGTACATATGAAGAACCTTAATGCCTGGCCTACTGCACATAGAGAGGATGACTTCTGGTATTTTCTTCTACCCACAGTGTGATCAAGCTAGAAATTTTTAAAAATGTTTGTCACCTTCATATCATATTGATGTGTACAACCTGTGTCTTACTTCACAGAGATTGCTGCTCTAAGGCACAAACATACTAACTTCCAAGTACAGAACTTTATTAATTTTCATAATACCATCACATCACTGAACAGAAATTTAGCAGTATAATCAGAAAGACAATGCAGTGAAGCAAAAGAAAATAAAACGCCCAGAGGCTGATTTTTCTGATTATTTTTCAACTGTCAAGCCACATGCCTTCTAGCTTACAAAAGCTGTTCTATGTAATACTGGTGCAGTAATATGGTATGCACATTGTTACATCAGTGATGCATTTTAACTGATAAACATTTTTAAAATTAAGCCAATATTGGTGTAAGTGCATTGGTTTTGAAAATAGGGCTTACCAAAATAAGTCAAATGGAAGCCCACTTAATAAAACAAGAGCAGATCAGACATGGAACATCAGAGACAAAAAACAAACTGGTAGCAAAACAAAACACCAAAAAACAAACAAACAAAAAGACCCCACACCCAACAACAAACATTCTTCCTTCATTACTGAAGCATTTGCTTTAAACATTTTGCTCTAATAAACCATTTTCATGTTTGGTAGATCAATATGCAAAAGTCAGTTTCACCTTTTCTGGCCAATCCTTTATTAGGCAAGTAATGACAGACCTATACTACAGATGGAACACAGACACTTGTGCAGTTTTCCTTTCTGGTTACCATAGTTTCAAATGAGCTGTAGATTTCTTGAAATTATACTTACGAGAAGGAGTAAAAATATCACTGTTTAAATACAAAAACTGTATGTAAGAGAAGAGCATGTAAGAACCTTTTTGATAGGTTTATCAATGATGCCTAAGTGAACAGGTGACTTGCTTAGAAAAGAAAGTTTTACTCGCAAGGACTTGTCATAGACACAGTGAAGCATGGGGTGGGGGGTTAGATGATAATTAGGACCAGAGGGAAGAAGAAAGTACACACTAAAAAAAGCTTTGGAGTGAGTTTTTTCTGTAGTCTTTCATCTCTCTTTCTCCCAACAATTCCCAATAAAAAAGACACAATCAGCTCTACTCAGGTCACCAGCTTCCCAAGCCTCCATGATCAAGCAGTACTTTCCAAACATTGTGGGTTTGGGGGGAAAAAATAAAACAATCTTTTTAGTAATTTAAGACAACCTAAGAACTGAAATAAAAAAACCCTTCCAACAAAAATATTGAAACTGGTTGCCAGAGAGATCATGGAAACTCCATTCTTGGAGATATTCAAAACTTGACTGGACAAATTCCTGAGCACCTGGTCTAACTGGACAGGCTTTAGGTAGGAGGTTGGACTAGACCTCCAGAGGATTCTTCCATACTACATGATTCTGTGACCTAAAACACGTAATTTCTTCATTGCAGTATCACTTCTAGGAAGCAGTTGCCAGTTTAGAACAGAGGTGTAAGGACCCAAAGCTTTATTTCATGTTAGAAGAATTAAAAGAAAGTAGCCTGGATCCAGTTCTCAAAGATGCACATGAAGCAATGATCAAAACAGAACAGTATATGGCAGCATGCCAAAACTGGAACTTCTCTGTAAGAATATAGTCCTCACATGAAAATAGTTCAAAGTAATAACATCTGAAAACTACTTATGCTATAAATCTTAAATTATGAAGACTGCATTATTTCTTTTCAACTTGATTTAAATTTTATTTATTCTTTCCTCTGAATCAACATAGCGAATGGAGGAAGTTAGTCTCCATCAATTTCACTTCCCATTTGTCTTCCACAGGCACAGTGCTGCCATATTTGGATTGCGGTCGCTGGTCATTCTTGTTACAAAAAAAGCCACCATACAAGAGCGTTTTGACCAAGTTTCCCCAGTTTTCCCCCCAGGGAGAAACATTATGATTAATCAGTTCTCTGCTTCTAATGAGAAATAAAAATGAAAAATATTGCCCGTAGTCAGGATGTGCCTCCTTATCACTCAGACAAATTAAATTAGTTGACCACTTTATCCAGACTGTCTTATTCCAGAACTCACATAGCATCACCTTAAAGTTGAGAACTAGAAACCTAAACCCATGCCACATGCACTACAAACCTGTGCTCCTTACATTTACTATCTACATTGGGTTTTTTTAGTAACCTTCAGTTACCTATCTATTCAATTGCTCATAGTCAGATAATAAAAATATCATATAAAAAATACAGATTTTCAATGCTCCCTCTCAAATCACCTCCCCACTCTGTAAAAAACTTTCCTCATACTAAACATTCCCTGATGTAAGATTATACTCACACAAATAAAATCTTCCAACTATATTACTTGCATATTATTTGCTTATTAAAACATGATATGGTCCAAATTTCCAGTTTCCCTTTCTTGAAGAACTAAGCAAGAGAAGCTTTACTTAAAAGTATAACAGGTAACTGCATGAAAGGGAGAGAAAACCTTAAATAGCTTATTTCTATTTGAAAATAACGTAAAATTCAGTCTTTCTCCCCATATGAGACACCATAAAGAAGGTATTCCATAAAGTTTAGGCTGAAATCCTATTTTAGGTTAAAAAAAAAAAAAAAAAAACCCACCAAATACACAACCAAGAACTGCAGCGTTACCTTCAAATCAAAGATATCAATGCCCATCCAGGCAGATTACACCTTTTAAGCAACAGAAAAACCCGTGCATTAAGTCACCTTTGCAACGTGACATCGCCATGTCTTCCAAAGAAGTGTCTAATTGACAGCATGTATACACTAAACAATGCCTGTCACACAATGGGGATGGGGTACTACTGGGAAAGGAAGAAACTCAGGAGGAAGCTGCAGGTTAGGTTAGCTGTCCTGCAGATCACATAAAACTCATTCACTGGCCAAAAATCGAGCAGCATTTCACCAAACCTTGGCAGCAGCTTGAGGCTGACTGTGGAATGCAATCCCAGCTAAATGAAACGTGTATCCCTAAGGTTTGTTAAGTGGTCAGTAGTTTTGAAAATATTTTGTGCATTCCAAAATTTTAGTATGTTTGATTTCTTTTCATGACTTATTAACAGAAAATCCTCAAATTTGCACTCAGGCTGTAATTGCTTAATCTAGACAACGGCAGACATACATAATACATACCAAAATATATCAGCATATATACATGAAAACTTTTTCAAAACATAATCAAAAGCTATAGGCAAGCTTGTAAATTCCCTTGTAAGCACCATTTTTCTAAACCAATGACTACCCTTAACTAAAACAAAAACAGAAAAATAAAATGCATAAGAAGTTGTGTAAAGTCAGGACTAATGAACCATCAAATTCCAATCCATAAGAAAACACAATGTCAGTCCAAACATCACATGTTCTTCTCTCTAGATATTTGTTTTAAGGCAGCCACTGTGGTTATCGTCTCAATGATACATCACAATCTGCTCTTCAATATATGCCAATCTTCTCATGTTCACTGACTCCTCTGATCACATTGTTTTACAAAAATTAGCCCTCCAGAGCAGAAAAAAGTTACAGCTAGTTACACAGTCAAAAAATGTATAGTAGAGACAACAGTAAAGTATGTATCTGGATAAACCAGTTACATGACAGCTTACTTTTCATTTCCTTCCAAAGTCACAGTAAGACAAAAGGTTACTGCATACAATTGGAGTTCTACATGTGCTTTACTTTCTGACTCAGAGTGGAATAAAGGAACTTAAAAACAAACTGTGTTCCCACCTGTCTCTCTGTAGCCAGTAAAAGCTAGAAAAGAGCCAATTGTTGCATGAAAGCCAAGGGACTGTTGGAATAATCTCTAGGATCAAGTTTTTCCATACCCTCTACTCCAAAGTTAGATGGCAGATCCTTGCTTAGACCAGACCAGCTAGGGAAAAAGTTAGTGAGACAAGAGAAACTCTTCTCCACTTTCCCTTCTTCTCTATCCAGGACCTCAGGTCTATGTATTTTCTTAATGGTGCAATACTTGACGATAGAAAGATACCAAAGAGTGACAGAGTATAGTGTTGTGAAACACTGCAATGGCATAACCTGTCAAATTTAGGACTCTTTGGTCTAGTCTTAGTGATCCTGACCATCAAACTCTCCTTTTTCTTTCCCAGAAGTTTTATAGTCAGAAAGAAGAAAAGTACTAAAAGGATAAAGAGCTATTAACACAAAAACTTTTTTGTAAACAGTAGAATGTTTTTCACAAGTTAGAACCCGATCAGGCAATGGCCCCTTAAACTTCCCAACTTGAACAGGTCAGCATTAGCTCTAGACTTGCCTGTGGTGATCTACATGAGGTGGGCCTTCTTCAGAAGCTTCTGTCACTTCATAATTATTCTCTAAAGGAAAGGGGGGGGGGGGGGGGGGAAAGCGCCTTGACCAGAGTCTCATGAACCGCAACGTGAGATAATAACTGAATTTAAAGAAAACCAATCTGAACGAAAATAACAAAAACACATTTTGAATTCTCAACTCTCAAAGATTTTTATTATATCACTAAGAGGCAAATACATGGCTTTGTTAAAAGTTGCATTGGATTTCAAGACCCACCCTTAAACCACAAAGAAACTAGACATGTTAAAAACTTCGTTTTTTTGTTTTCCTAATCTAACAAGCCAACCCAAGTCACTGGACCAATCTTCAAATATGAAGATTGCTCACAGAAAGGTAGAAGAGTTTAACCATTTTATTCGAGAAGTAATCTTTTTAGCAGAAAAAGGCTAGACAACCACTTCAGTTATGCTGATGTAATATTGCAAAGGTTACCACAAGGTTCCCCTGTTTTAATTTACTAAAACAAAAATTCAAGTCTTCCTACCTTCACAGACTACCCTCCCAACATGGCTTTTCCATGAAAACTCTTTCAAAGCCTCAGCAGCGCCCTCTGGGGTGCAGGGGTAGCTGATGCAACAGCAGCTACCTAAGGCCATGTTAAACCAGTTCAGTGGCTCTAGAACTTGCTCCAGAAGGAGCCCAATCTTCAACAGATTAAAGGAGGTAACAGGGCACAAACTCCTTCCTGAGAGGTATAAATCTTAAGTCTTAACCAGGCCTTCTAATCTGCCTGTAGCCCTATTTAGTTCCACCTATGTCCATAGCCAGTAGGACAGAAGTGGGAGCAGGTCGGGGGAAGGAAGACCAGACCACAGAATTGCCAGGGCCAGTGACAGAGCAGCAATGGAACTAAGCAGAGGTTCCTTTTTATATTTACCCTTTTATTTCAAAAGTAGAGGTGGCCCTAAATGTGAGATGGGCTTTGAATATAAATCTATGCAATAAGCCTACATACCATCACCATTTAAACTTCTGTGGCACATATGAAAAAGAGCTCTGTCCATTCTTCCACAGATTTTCTGTGTATAACCTTCCTATTTTCCAAACTAACAACTCCACAGTTCCCTCACTCACCCTAGTTTTTCCAAGGACTGGATTATCACTTCATTCTCTCCACTTCTTTGTCAGTGATTCTCATATAAGGAAGTTAAAGGCCATGCGGAAGTTTTTCAGAATATAACTGTTTCAAATGATACTGAGAATATTAAGCTGTTATCATTAATGGCTACTATCAATCACTTATTTCCATTACAGATAATTAACGAAGCAGAGGAAGCTCTTAGAAACTCCAGCATCTAGCTGACAGAGACACCACCTACATTCACCTTTTTCTACTACATTCCCTTGATTACCCACTCAAGAACTCCTCACAGTAACATTCTGGAAGTTCACATCAATGATGTCCTCTGAGGTTTTTTAATTTATCAGAGGTATTAAAAGCGGTCACATTGTAGGCAGAGATCATACTATTGAGTTCAAAACCTCATCTTACTTGACAAAACACAGCATTCCAGTAATACAACCAAGAAACTTAAGCAGCCATCAAAAATTCTTGGTTACATTTTGGGATTCATTTGTCAGAAATAAGTAGCCAGAGTGTTCAGGGTTACTGTAAATCCTAAAACCTGTTTATGTTGCCACTCAGTTCCATAAAACCTAATCTCTTGTAACATTTGCTTGCAGTAAGACAACTGACACAGTAACAGTACAAATGAAGATGACACAAGTCAGGACTCCCAGATCATACTAAATTTGAACCTTAAATGACAAAGAGTAGTCTAATAAAAAAAAAGTTCATAATGTTCCGATAGTCAAATCGTGAAGTAATATTTAGCATAAGTCTAATGCAGTTGCTTCCACCAAGAAGAGCACTCACTTTCAAGTGGCTTATAGCCTGCAGCTATTTTCTATAGGAGGCTGTACTAGCATGTAATATTCAAGAGAAGCTGTCTACATTTCTTTTATAAAATGATTCAGTTGCTGTTTTATAAGTTTTACTGAAACAAAGTAAAACTAAAGAGACCACTTAACTATCAAACATTACTTACACCCTTTCCAAGTGAAAATTAATTCCCTCCATACATTTCTGCATTTAAGAACTTTAAGATGTAAAGCAGCAATGTGATATATTAATGGAAATTGAGTTAGACTAACCGGCAACTAACTGAATACTGCTGTTTTGAAAACAGATAATCAAGCAGCACACCACTTTTCTTAACTGAAAATATTGTAATAACCCATGAAACTACCCAAACTTTTTGTTATTACACAGCTCCCAAATGTTTTTGGTATATTAAAGTATCGCAGCATTATTAATTTGAATAAACTTATTAAAAAAATTAACATTTGGTTTGAATTTCTAACGCTTTTGGTTGTAAAATATCAAGAAAACTTAATGTCTAAAAGGAATAAGCTGCGCACAAACAGCTGTTGACATGGTTAGGAGCTTGTAGGGACAAGGAAGATTAACTAACCCATAGCATTGCTTATTAACTTTACTGAGCATTATCTTCCTGAAACAATAAATGGATGGAAAAAGATTCAAGCATGTAACTCTGGCCCAAGTGCATAATATGGGAATTATCTGAGCACTAGGAAATTTCTCTGGAAAATTAAGGAATACCTCCCCCACTCAACCCCATCCACATGGCTGTTTTCTTGTTTGTTTGAATTTAAGCTAATACGACATCCAGTGTTAAGTTCACCACAGCAACAAAAATCAACAGACTTCTCCCACAGGTTGCTTAAAACCCACCTGTAGATGACACAGCAAAACATCACTGGTTTTGCTACAAAGCAACCTCTAGAGCCCCGCTGGTCACAGAAGGGGCTGGGGGAGCCCCCCCAGGGGCTAGACATGTTAAAAACTTAGGTTTTTTGTTTTCCTAATCTAACAAGCCAACCCAAGTCGTTGGGGGAGGATCACATTTTTCTCCTCTGTATCATTTTGATACTTTCTTAGTCTTCATTTAACTTATCAGAAAGTTAGGGGATTCCATCCCATCCAACTCAAGTGCAGAAAGCAGCAAAACAGATTAAGGCTTATGCCTACAACATGGTGGCTGTTTTCCCACTTTTTTCATTTTCAAATTAAACTATCACCATAGCTATAAGTGAAAGAATCAATGTTACCGAGTAAACAGCCCCATAAAAGATTTGGTAGACACTGCGATGCTGTTGATAAATCTTTGTGGTGATCAATCCACAAATTTAGAGTTGGGGATAAACAAGCAAATACCAAAAAACCAAAGATTAATGCCTGTAAATTGCATGATCATCCCTGATATTTATCTGAAACACAACCAACTGGCCTGCACACAGATATTTTGGAAGTCTTGGACAGTTCAATACCAGAGAAAATACTGGAGTAGTCAAAAGAAAATCAAAATAAAAAGAATATCGCATTTAGGGAGAAGAGTATATGGAAAAGGGGAAAAGTCATTTCAAATGGCCAAGCGCTATAAATGAGAAAGAAGTCATCAATTGGCAAGAGTTAACAGTAAGATCTACTATACTTGGAGAATGTTCTACTACAGAAAATTGTAGGAACTCTAGTTTGATTATTTACAACAAGACTGAACAAAACTCCCAGATAGCATAAAAACAATCCCACAATGGCTTCAAGGGAGCAGATCCAACAGGCGTTTTTCTCACCTTCTAATTCAACAAAACCCAACGAAATTCTAAAGATATGGAAGTAATTTACACCAAGTGACCTTTACGCTGAAGTCGGGTTTCTGAAACAGCTGCACTTTAAGCACATTTCAAGTACTACCAGCTGTGAAAGCCCCGCTTTCTGAATGTAAATACAAACTAGCCGAAAGCGCGGCTGCCCGTAAGCCGGCGGACGTGCCGGACGCAGTCCCTTCCCCCGCCGCCCGCCCGCCCCGGGCGCAGGAGGAAGCCGCCGCCTGCCGCCCGCGCGCTGGCCAATGGGAGGCGGCGCGAGGGAGGCGGGCGAGCGCGGCGGAGGCACGGAGCGGCCGCGGCTCCCCAGCAGGCCCGGCGGGGCCGCGTGTGACGCACTTCGGTAACCCGACCCCCCCCCCCCCGCAGGACCGCTGCGCTGACATGGCCCCTCCTCACCCCGCCGACGGAGACGGCGGCCGCCGAAAGGCGCAACTTCGCCCGCGCCGGGCGGCCTCCGAGGCTCCTCGCTACAGCCTTACAGGGCAGGGGAGCCGCCGGGCGGACCGCGCGCTCCTCCGAGGGGACAGAGAGGAACATAAAGGGGTCAAATAAGCAGATAAAGCGCCTGATGAGACGGGACACAACAGGGTGTGGCCCCAGCGAGCACACGGGAAGAGAGCGCTTAGAGTGCAGGGCGGGGGGCAATCACTCCAACCGGCCTGCCAAGAAGTATCGGACGAAAAAAAAAAATCCAGTAACTACAGCTCAGGACTGGCGGTTGTTGAAAGTTTGTATCAACTCCGAACACAGTATCTCGTGGGAAGACAACAAAGTAATCACTAGATCACGACATAAAATTAATAAATAAAAAGCACCGAGAGTTAAGAATCTTCTATGTTCGGGGAGGGGGGGGGGAGAGGGGAGAAAAAAATTAAGTTGGTCCGTCCCAGGTTTTTACGGGACGGAAGGATTATACAACGCTACTGGCTATAAAGGAAGCATGGAGAAACAGAGCACGGAGATAGCGAGGACATCGATGCACACACTCACACCCAATAAACCCAGGCGCCAGAAACGAGCGATGTGCTCACGCAGCGACAGAAGAATTATGAAAAACAGGGCCTCCAAGTTCAGCCCAACTATCTGCTGCCGCTCTCCTCTAATCCGCCACTCGCTCCTGATCTCCCCTGTCCCCAACGAGCTCCTAACCACGTCAACAACTGTATTTTTTAGGCGTATAGAGAAAATAAGTGCCCAGGAAAGAAAAACACCAGGAAAGCTCTCGCTTCCTACCTGGGCAGGGTTCAGCTCAGTTCAGTGCGTGCCGGGAAGGAGGGGGGCAGAGGAGCACTATCTAAAACAAAAGTGGCGCCAAAACCCCCCAGTAAGAAGCATTCTTCCTCCTCCTCCTCCTCCCCTCCCCCCGCGGAGCCGGCGAGGGCCCAGCAGGGCTCCAGCAACACGCGGCTCCCGGCATCAGGCGTCCCCCACACAAGTTGGCAATTGCCCTTTCTTTACAAAAAAATAAATAAAGCCGAACGGAAACTGCCACAACTCTTCCTCTTAGTGAGCAGCTGCCGAGTAGCTCGCTGAAAGTCACTCGGAGGGAGAAAAACTGCCCACAAAGGCTCTCCACGGAGCCGGGGGGGAGGGGGGGCTCGCCAACTCTTTCGGAAGAGGCAGCGAAGGGAGGAGGGGGGAGAACCGCGCAGGTCAGCCCCCATGTCCTCACTTAAGTCGAGGAAACTCTTTCTCCGGCCCTCCGCTAAAGTCGCCCGGGAAGAGGCTGCCGGAGTTGCCCCAGTTCGGCAGAGACGGGCAGGAGCGGAGGAGGAGGGAGATCCTGAGCCCTCAACACTTCTCTCTGCGGGGAAGTAGCTGGGAGCGCGGGGCTGGCAGGAAGAGCTCAGCTGCTGGGCGGCGGGAAGCAGGGGGGCAGGGAGCGCCCGCCAGCGAGCACTGTCAGGTGCGGGAGTCCCCTCTCGTCGGCCTCCCTCCGACACTCAACCCCAGGGCAGCGGCAGCCGCCCCACCATTTTCTCGTGCGCGCCGCACGGCCCAGTTCCCTCCTCCCCCGAGCGCGGCTCGCTCCGTCCGCAACGGCCCCGACCCCCCTTCGCTCCCCCCGCGAGCGGCCCGGCCCGGCTCGCTGACACACACACACACACACACACACACACAATGCCCGAGTCCTCCATCTTGCCAGCAGCCCCTGCTCGGCTCGGGAGAAGGGGGGAGGAGGAGGAGGAGAAGGTGGTTCTCCATTTTAGCTCTGTGAGCGCTGGGCCCAGCTCGCCCGCGGCCGACTGCGGGGCGGAGGAATGGGGCTCCGGGCGGGCAGTGGGGGCCGCTTTCGGCGCCCTCTCACTCTCTCGCTCGCGCTCTCGCTCTCTCCCCCCCTCCCCGCCGAGGCGCGCTGGGAAAGGGGGGTGGGGAAGCGGGGGGCTGGAGTGTTTTCGCGGCTCGGCCCCGCCGTCCTCCATCTTGGCTGCGCTGAGTCCCTGTGGCCAGCCGGCCTAGCGCCCCGCGCCGTCCCCGCAGGCCCGGGAGCCGCAGGCCCGGCCCCAGCCTCTCTCCCGAGCCACACACGCCGATCCCGAGTCCCCCCGCCAAACTTCCAGAAGCTTCGCCGCCATTTTCTAACTTACCTTGCCCAGTGTCGGCGTAGGCAGCGAGGAGGCCCAGGCTCGTTGTTCCGCTCCTATATCCCCGGCCCGGCTGCCGGTTGCGCGCCCGGCCCGGCCCGGAGACTTCGCCGCGGAGGGGGGGTTTGGGAACGGCGCTGGGAGCGGGCAGGTTATTTAATTTGGCGGCGGCGCTGGGGATTGTTTGGGGTGTTCGCTGCTCGGCGGCTCGCGAGCGAATGGAGGGCGCAGGCGCCACCTGGCGGCCACAGGGCGAGCCCGGCTCTCCTGGGCGTGGGGCGACATCTGCCGGCCGGCCGCGGGCGGCCGCGCCGAGCGGGGTAAACAAGGTGCGGCGCATGCGCGCGCCTCCCGGCCGCCGCGCCGAGGGCGGGGCCGCCGCGGGCCGCGGCCCGAGTGGGCGCCGCCGCCGCCGGGAGGCCGAGCGGACACCGGCCCCGGACGGCGGCCCGCGGCTGGGGTGGGGGCGGGCCCAGCTGCCGGCTCCATTCACAGGCGGGCGGAGTAGCCGAGGCGGGCGGAAGGACTGGGAGGAGGAGCCGGGAGGCGCCGCGAGGGCCGGGTCCCCCGCGGCCCGCTCGTAGCGCTGAAGCGCTGTGGCAACGCGTCGCGGCTGCGCGCGGGGCGTTCGGCTGGCACGAAGTCCGGTTTCGCTGAAGTGATTCGTGAGCCGCTCGGCGCAGCTGCCCGGCGGTTAACGGCCGGTGCTCGGGCCGGCGTTTCGGGGGCAGCCGGGGCGGGCTGGGCACGCGGCGGCAGCGGCGCTGGCTGGCGCCGGGGCTCTGCCTGCGGCGGAGGGCGCCTGCCCGCAGCGCGTCCCGCTCGCTCCCCGTCGGGGTCTGCGTTGGCTCCTGTGCTCCGGGCGGGATTCCTCCCTTCTCCCCGCGTGAAGACCCGTACGAACTTGAAAAGATCACGTACAAGTAGTACTTAACCATCACAACTTTTATATCCGGCTGTTTTATTTTTATAAACACACAAAATCCACTAGATTCCTCTGCCCTTTTTTTTTTTTTTTTGGTCTTGTGTAATGCTAATCATGTTACTTATCCTAAATAGTATAGCTATAAGCACATAAGCTTCTAGTTAGTCAGCACAGGAATATTTTTGTCCTGGTCATTAGCCCTTAATCGTCCGCTTGTGTTTATCCATTTTTAATTTCGGGGGGCGGTTAGCATAACTAAGCAGGCGCTAAGCTGGGTGCCCGTGCTGGGCGGCCGAACAAAGCAGGGCGCTTAGCGGGAGAGCAGCCATCCGCTCCGGCTCTTTCAGAGCTGAGGTGGGGCAGCGCGGGCAAATGGCACTTTTAACTTGTGGTCAGATAAGGGGTGTTTAAAATAAAATGCTAATGCAACTTAAGTTGATGTCACCGAGGAATTCCAGATATAATCAGGCGGTTGGTACATGAGACAGACTTAGAAACATAAATTATATTCTGTAGCTCAAATTTGCCTTTAAGAATCTTTTTTCCCCTCCTGCCAACGCCTAAAGGGATCAAGGGAGTAAGCAAACAGGCAAAAAGCAGAGTACATTCAGGTATTTTAAAATAAAAAGAAGTTTTAAATTGTTCATTGTGTTATTTCTGTAGAAAACAAAAGGAAAAATATGAGTGAAGAAAATAAGCAGAAAAATTCCCTTTTAGGGAATACTTTAAAATAGTATCTTGAATGTCTAGTCAGAGAACTATGTTCACAGTTTCAGTTACAGCTACAGGTGCTGTTGCTGATGTCAAATGTGAATCTGTTAATGACTAGAAGTTATAGAAGAATTGTGAATAAAGGATAGTTAATCTGTTTAATTAAAAAAAAACAAACCTCAGGTAAATTTTAAACTTGTACGTGTTATATACAGTTGTTAAATTACAAATAGAAAGAAAAGATCAAAAGGAGCCTGATTCATTTGTGTCTCCCCTACAAAGTCAGTTTCTGGTAACTACCAGATAAGTTGAAGACAGCTTTTATGTGAAAATAAACTACACATGTCCAAAGCTAACATTTTGCCAGCATTTGAAATTCAAGTACTGTATCCTCTGCTTGAAATATAATAGTACTCAGATGAAAACTCAAATATGAAACTTTGAAAATTTTTACAATCTGCTGCAAGAGCAGATCAGTCAGCTGTACTTAAAATCCAAGTATTAGTATGTGTATCAGACATTTGGTCTACTGAGAAAACATAGTTCAAAGACACTTGACTTCACAGCTGAGATCTTTTATGTAAATGTATTTAACAGAAATGAAACATGACGTAGATTTAGGGTGTGTTTTTGCAGGAATGAGTGTACAAGTGCTGACAACCCCATGGCAGATAGTTCAGCCAGTTACCAAAGCTGACTCAGACCTTAAAGGTCCGGATTCATGTCCTGACTCATATGGCAGAATTTGGCTTTTAGACTCCTGACAACAAATGTGGAAACATTCTAGAGACTAGACCCCAGGTGCAGCCGCACTGCGCGAGTCGTTGGTCACAGAGCCTGCGTAAGCAGGTTTTGTGCTCCCCAGTTCATTTCCTCTGTCCCGATCACTCAATTCAGCCGTTTCTGTGGATGCTGCCTAAGCAGAACTAGTACGTGCTCAGAGGGAGGAGGGGGCATCACTTCTTTTTTAAGGGATTGGTTTTTACTTTTTTTTTTTTTTTGACCAGATCATTTCTTAGATCCTGTTTGGAGTACGGGTACATAAACAATTGAATCAGCACAAGTGAAGGTGCAGTGAACTCCTGTTGGGGCCTGGGATGTTTGCAGTCTGGTCAGGTGAAGAGACGTAGGAGTCTCCTCGACCAGCTGTGCCCTGGAGGGATTCATAACACAGAACCAGGCTCCGATCAAACACAGCTATTGTAAACTAGTTTATACACAAGACATCTAAGAAGCTAACAGAAGAATCCCTCAAATTGTGGGTAAGAATATAGAGGACAGAAAAATGGAGCAGGTTCTTAAAATAATCAGTAAATTTCTTGTCTTGGGAGGGACAAGATGACACTCTGAAGAGCCTAACTTCTGCATTTTCCCTGTTAACTGTCTGATCATGCCTGTGAGACTGAGCCTTCCTGCTCGTACAGTAGGGAAGACATGATGAAAAGCATTTGCTCTGCTAGCAGGCCACTTTTTCTAAGCTAAGTGGTGGTGATAATTCCAGAACAGGCTTCTACCATCTTTCCAGACTCTGTGAAGAAATCAAAGAACATCCCAAAGTTTCTATATGGTTTTTGAATAGTAGCATCCTTCCTAATACGATGAAGGAAAAAGTTGTGTTTTCCAAGTGTGGTAAGGAAATGAATTTTTTTTAAATTCTTGCCTTCCCAAAAAGGATTTGTATCTGGCAGAAAAGAAAGCCTGAGAGAAATGACAGGAGAAAGTATTCTTTGGGACTATGTCCATCTTTCTCAAAACAGCTATTCTTATGATCTTCAATGTCCACTATTACTGACACTGAGCCCAATTCAGAGATGATTTAAGAGAGACTTTACAATAGGAATTTTTATTATGCTGGGTCCAAATAGAGTTCTTGATCAGATTCACCCATTTAAGAAACGGTGTGAGGAAAGGACAGATACCAAGTCCATGTCTCAGTTAATGGCCAGAGGCTCACCATTACAGAAGATCTGAATTCACTCAAGCTGCCAGAAGGCTGATTCATTCTTCCAGGCATGAGACTTATGCCACCACTGCTTCCTTCTCTTTGAGGGCAGCAGAACAGGAACTCCCTGTGCAACTGTTTCCTCTTTTTTGTATATAAAAAAAGTCACAACCCCTTGTCATCTTTTTCTTTTTTCTTTTTTTTTTTTTTTTTAAGGATTTGCTTATGAGAGCTGGAAATAAAAGAAGAAAACAACAGAAATTGTGTGCTGGATTCATGCCAAGGTGAGAAAGCGAGGTGGTCACCTTGCATACCTGTACTAGATAGAAGCCATACCTCTCTTTTTGTTTCGTTAGCTGAGTATAGAGGAAAAAGCAAGCTTCCCAATCAGATTTTATTTCCCAGATTTCTGAAACTGGCTCAGTCACTCCAGGGAAATCTAGACTAAATCCTTTTGGAGATGAACTATTACATAAGAAACAAAATAAAGACCAAAAAATTGGTTACTTTCTTGTAATTTGCAGGTGAGAGATTTCACATCAGTAGCTTCTTAGGCCTTTCCTTGTTCTGCGACTCATGTCTTCTCTTGCTGCCTACATGCAACACCCCGGTGTGGCCCCGTTTCTCAGCAGGCATTTCCAGAACTCCTCGCTCAAGCTTGAGTT
Organism: Dromaius novaehollandiae; assembly: GCF_036370855.1. Classification (NCBI taxonomy): domain Eukaryota; kingdom Metazoa; phylum Chordata; class Aves; order Casuariiformes; family Dromaiidae; genus Dromaius; species Dromaius novaehollandiae. The sequence continues at coordinate 8,666,368 of NC_088108.1, forward strand.
TTCTTTGACTCGGTGAATTTCTGCTTGCCCTGCGAAGAACAGAACCAGCTTTTTTCCTTTATCACCAAAAAAGAAGGAAGCTTTAACCCTGCCTCATTATTGACTCTAGAAATTAATAGAAAAAAGTCACATTTGCCTCCCAGCTAGTTCCATTAGCAGCAGCTTTATTCAGCAATCTGTCCCACTTGCCACCTAACGCCCCAGCCTGCCTCTCCTGTTTGAGCTGAGGTGTTCTTGCTCTGTCTTCTTTTTTGAGATAAAAATCCCTTAGTCCTGTTTTAAAGTTTTCTTCACTAAAACTGTGTAGGGGCCACAGCAAGTACTGGCAGAAAATAACGCAAAGCCCTCCTCCTCCGAGGCTCAGGGAGGAGGAGGCGCGAGGGCATAAGGCGCTGCCTCAGTGTTGTCCGCAGACAAGGGTGAGCTCCACTCCGGCCACCCCTCCTGAGCCATGGGCACCCTCCCGCCTCCTCCCAGGGGAGACAAGATCAAGCCACACTTGTGCCCTGCAGGTGATCCAAGCAGAGGGACCACAAATCAAGGATCTCGTTACAAGTCAGGGGCCATAAGAGCCCCAATGACAAAATCTGCAGAGGAAACAGGATTCCGAGATGTGCTTCAAATTAGCCGGTTGGGTAAATCAAGGGCATGGTTAGATGAGGTGAGAGTGGAACTGGGACAGAAACACTGTTATTCAGCTTAACCTCTGCTCAAGATTATAGAGCAAAAAGATTGTGCTAAAACAATTAAACAATAAATTCAATGACAGCTATGTTTAAATTGTCAATGAGCTTTAAAGATAATACTCCATCAAATGAAGCAGACAGCTCCCTTCTGTAGTTTCAGGCATGCACCAGTTTTGGATGTTGACAATGCATCAGTTTATCTATGTTTTTTTCCCCACAAATAAGCTACGAAAGCTAGAAATTAGAGGGTTAAAGTGGGCATATATGCAGTAGAGGGTTCTTACTTAAAAGAGAGATAAGGTTCTTGAGACACTGATTACTTTTTCAGATAATAAGCTTGGGTTTTTTTGCTTTTTTTTGTTTTTTTTTTTTTTTTTTACAGTGTTCCAACTTGTCACATTTCCAAGATCCTACCTCCATCTTCAAGCCAGTTTCCTTTGGTTTAGTTTTCCTCATCAGCCACCATTAAGGTTTCTCTCAGCCAGTGCCTCTTAGGTGTCACCTCCCTTCCTAATCACGTGTGAGGCTCGAGGCTGTTCACGCTGCCTGAGCTCCCTAGCACTGCACAGCGTGTAAGCAGCGCAAAGTGCGATCTTGCTTTCATTAGCAGTGATTTTGGTTTGGGGTAAGTGGCATAATGCATAAAAAGTAGCAAGTAATATAACAGTGTTAGTTTATGAAATTTGCGGTTCTCACACATGCTCAAAATAGTTGAAAGTTTTTTTTTTTTAAGAACGTAAGTTAATTTAGCACGATTATAGTACTATTGGAAAGCCTCAGAGTGACATCAATGGCACTTGAAGTGTTTGGGTTCCCCCCCCACGGCAAGAGGTACGACGAGGAAATACATTAAGATATATAAGCACCTAGGACAGCGATTCCCAAATTCAGTCTCCTAATACTTTTAAGTTTACATCCATTATTTGTATCTCTATTTGCAGTTACAAGCCTAAGAGAAGTGAGGCTTCTAACCTAAAGCATGGGTCCTCATTACAAAAATTTGCAATTGCTGGTTAAGCATAAAGTTCTTTATGAACTTATAAAAGAACTAAATAATGTACAAATGGATGTCAAATTAACGTTACTTTTGGTATGTTATATTTTGCAATGGACCAAAAAAGACTTTGGAAGCAATAGGGTTTTCTTGGATCAACAGGATTCCCATACTGACTGCACAAGGATGTGTCCCCTAATGTCACGAGGATGCTGAAGTCAATCTGAGACCCAGAAGCTAACCTTCTTGTGCAAGAGTTAAAAGGAAGAGACTACTGTAGCTTGACACCCACTTTCAAAAAGCTTGTATTTACAAGATTAAGTATTTTGCTTAAGCTATGAAACTCATCATATTGTGCAAAAATAAAAAGTTACGTAAGAGAAAGTCAGATTTTTGCAGCAAGATTAACTTCATAAGATTAAAAAAAAAACATGAATAATTTTAAATGCTCTCTGCCTTGAGAATTTCTTGAGTTTAGATTAACTCATTCTTCAAAATTTGCACACGACCATATGCAGTTCTAGTAACCCTGACTTTTCAATAATTATTGTAATTATTCACCTAGATGTTTTCACAGCAGGACTCTGCAAAAGTGTTTTTCATTTTTCAATAGTAAGCTTCATTTTGCAATCTAAGAGCAAAACCCTAATTGAAATACCTCTCCAGTACATTTCTAGTAATTTTCACTTCAGAAGCTTTTTACCCCCGCCATCTTCAGTAGCTGCCCAGGCTATAAAAGTGTAAATTAGTACTTATCCTAAGACAATTAGGTTGTTTTCATCTATATTAATTATATCATGAATATATATTTCAATACAATTTTCTCCTAGATTTTCCTGAACATTTTGTTTATCCAAGTAAATTTATAGCTCACCAAAATGTACTCTCTTCTTTCCTGTCCTAGGAAAAGTGAGTTCTTTTGCTAGCTCAGCCACACAATTGTATTCTCTGAATTAGCAACTCTAAACAATATTGAAATCAACATTACAGTAGAACTACTAAATAGGGACTCCTGATTACATGAAATCTGAATTTGAGCAAAGGTTCTTTATTGTCATGGGTCATTTATCTCCTTACAGAAAGCCATGTAACAAGTGTGGCTTTGTGCAGCAGTGTCAGTACATCTCTTTTGAGACACGACACAGCGACATTCATGAAGATAGTGAGATATTTTCAGCCACCTGAAGTAGTGTGAAGGCAGGACAGGGCCATAAGGAAGAATAGATTATGGAATTTGCAAGCTACTCAGTACAATTTATGCACATAAAACACAAATATGGGGAAGGAAAAAAGGTATTCACTCATACTTCAATTCCATGAGGAAAGGTGATCTCACTAGACAGGCTCTCCCCACTCAGCTGCACAGGGAAGGGAGCCACCCTTCACCAAACAGGTTCAAGAGTTAAGGACAATCCAGCTGGGTGTTCGAAGAGCCTGAAGTGCAGCCACAGAAGTAATTCCTATCACCCACTTCAGCATCCAGCCTTCTCGCTGGGCTTGCCAATAGGATCTCAGACTGACGTCTAGGACAAGGCAGAGGGTGAGAGAGGAACACTGCTCAACAACTCTGTTCACGTACAGATCTCTGCAGAAAAGGATTTGAATATTTTTTTCTGGCTTCCACAATTGTTTCTTACTCTGTAAAGAATTGACCTTCCCTTTGGATAGGCTTTATACGTAATATACTGGAACTTGTAAGCCTGGAACAGCAGAACGAATTCTGAGTAGTTATTCATTGTATTATGGTGATATATTGTATTATGGCAGTAAATTTCACTGCTCCTTGAAAAGTTTAATCCTAGTATACAATGTTTCACTTCAGCTTGAAGTTTCATGTTACCATGATAATCAGATGTTTGCATTAACTTCTCACCCAGCTATATTTCAAGTGTAACAGCCTACTATATTTAAATTCTGGTTCATTTTATTAAGAACAAAAATGAAAGCTAACTTTACAGGCCCATGTCCCACGTTAACAGAAATGCTTTGGAAACTTGGACCAAGTATTTGTCCTATAGCTTCAGGCTACACGTACAGCCAACAAAAATAAACATTTCGGCATGTGTTATGGTCAAACTAATCATGCAACATTAAGAAAATGTTTTAAACATTCTACTTACAAAGGGAAGTTGATCCAAAAAAAAATCCATAATCAACGAAAATCTCTTCACTGTGCAGTAGGCTTTGGATCAAGCCCAAAATGAATGAAAGAATATGTATGGTTAAGTATTTGGAGAGTTCTTCCTACAGGCTCCAGCATTCTGTGGAATTAGTCTATATTACTTTTCAAGGCACATGTTTCAAGGCATTGAGAAAAAAAAACAAACTGTGTAACAATTTTTGAATTTATGTTTTTTTCCTTATTTTATCCTTCTGTTCTTAAGCTAGGCATGCAACGTCCATGTTTTCTAAAGAGAAAAATTCCAAAATACTTTATCAAAAACCTATGTAAAGTTCCCATGTATTTACAGCAACAAATAGTTCTGCCACTGTCAGTAAAATGGAAGTAAGAATCATTTTACATAGAAGCCAATAGAAAAAAAAGCTACTGAATGTTTGAATATATACGGCTGATACCAATAATTGAATATATTCCATAGTTCTTCAATCCAAGTACCTCTTTTATAAAATCAACTACCCAGGCATCTTTGAAAAGACAGTTATTAGAAGGACAAAGAACCTGTGCTTCTATTCCACTTATTTGCACCCTCCATATCTACCTCTTTAAATATCTAGCCCAGTATCAGTCTCCATGGAATTTATCCTCTGTTTAAGACACTGACAATCACAGCAATTTTTTAGGAAAAAAAAAAAAAAAAAAACAACTTCCTAATTCAAGCTGTCACAATTTGACGACTATGATAATTATTTTCTCACATTTAGCCTGAATAGAACTCTGATTATAATTAAACCCCCCCCAAACCTACAGAGAAGTTATTTTGTAGTCTAACAGGCTTTTAACCCTTTAACATTCCTAAGAATGATTAAAATTTGAAGTGCTATTATTTTCTATAACATTTATCTAAAGATTATGATAAACTTAGCGATCCAGTACACTTTTGAAAAGTTAGGACTAAGAAGCTTTAATATGAAGGATTTTATGCAACTTGCCTATTATTTGGATACTTTGTTCCATTTCCATTTAGATGGTACTGCTAGTAACCTATTTACAGGCTTTTCTCAAACAGTTTACATACTTTATGTATATCCATAATCACCTCTCTACTAGGATTTAGTTTTGTAAGACAATTCTAAACACCATTTGGTCAATCTCTTTCCCAGATATGGCTTTGTCTAGTGCTCATTCCAATTTTTTCAGTCTATAAGTTAGATCTAACACATCCAGATAGTCTCTCGCACATGACTTTGGTCAAGGTTGGGTAACAAACCATCTGCTTAAGCAAGTCAGCATAACATGGCTTGCACATAGTAAGTAGTTCTGTTAGGCAACATTAACTAAACAAGCTATTTCAGGCAAGATATACTAGCTCATATGCAAACACAACATGCACACACCCCTCTAATTTCCCTTAAAAATTAAAGAAAACCCTCCCCACCACTGAAAATGGGAACTAGAAACAAACCTGCCATAACAGCTAGTCTGTATCTGTCCTAAAAAAAGTCCTGTCCCAAACACTAAAGAAAGAACTGCCCCAAACACTAAAATCTTTGCAAAGGTAGAGAAAGGCAAAAATAGAAACTTTTCTTATCAGAACAGGATGGAGAAAATCTACTATTTTTCCAGAAGAGGAAAACAAATGCAAGTGCTGAATTAGTTACCAAATTATAATCATCAACTATTCCTAAGAACCACAGTCTACCTGATATATTACAAAAGCTAGCAAAAGTAACATAAGCAGAATTTTAATTCATACAGACCACAGATTTTATTTCTTCTCAATTTAAAATATATTTATTGTCCTTACTAACATTCATTTAAAATTAGTGACAGTTGAATTACAAAACCAAAAAGCAACAGAAAGCAACATTTTTTTTTTTTTTTTGCATGTGAGAATCAAATGTGTTACTCAAGGAACAAATGGATTACGCTTTATTATAAATATTCGCAACTTTGCACAAGAGCAACATGTCAGTTCTGTGAATGCTCATAAAACCACAGCAAATATTAAAAAAATAGACATTAAATTTCTGTGCATTGCATTTCAAGGTTTTATCATGTGAAAAACTATATTCTGTATAAAGTATCATTAAATATATTCAGTGTGTATCCAAGATAAAATTTTTATATACACAGAACATGTATTAGTAGTAGCTCCACCAAATAAAGAAGTCACGTAATTGAGCAGAGTGATCATAAACCAGCTGTATTTAAATACAAAGATATGATAACTTTTACATTGGAGGATGCAGGATTAATCTAGTACAAAATATTTAATTAAAAGACTTTTAAGGTGACAACAGCTAGAATAGTTCTTAACTTTTTAATTTAAATAATGCCAACTGACAGGATAGACAAGAACAAAATGAAGGTTTTATAAAATGAGCTGTGCACTAAAGATAAAAGAATCAATCTTAATGGAGATAAGAGAGTTTAATCTTCTCTTATAAGGGAAAAAAAAAAAAACACAGAAGCACCACAAGCTACTAGCAGAAAAATGAATTGGGAAAATGCTAAATGTTACAAATATGAGGGGAAAAAACCCAGACAATAAAGACCATTTGGTGCTCATGGAGAATTTAAAAATGAGACAGCTCCTTTCATGATCAAGGGCAAAAGGTACATAAAGTCTCCTTCACTTCTGCTGAGTTCTCCTTTAAGGAGTTAAATTAACATTCATTCCATATGCACATGTATCGCTGTGAAAAACTGAAGGTTAAAAATAGTTAAGTAAAGCCAACTTCTACAGGTTAAACAGGAAGACAGGAATTATATATCAAAACAAAAACTTGCAAAGTAACAGTAACAAATATAAGGTGAAATTTTCAGCAGCTGGTTTACACATATTCTCTGAATTATGTCACAACCAAAGGTAAAGAAATAAGGTAGCATTTTCAATCACACATAATATTTTTGTGAAGCTAACGACTCAGATACTATATACATGTAAATAAGTAGGTGAATTTCTACAAGAAGCATATGCAAGTTTTACGTAGTGACTGATTCTGTACACAAGTAGAGGAACAATCACATAAATAAAGCTTTACATTACTTGGACTTTGCCCAGTCAGGCCCATGAAATGAACTTACAGAAGATATTTGCCCTCTATTATCATTTTTTACATACAAAAACTCAATTAAGAAAATAACTTTAAAAATGTTAAAATGTATGTAGAGCTTGACAGCAGAAAAATCTAAGTAATGGTTACCTCCTGGAATTAACTGCATTTTCAACGTTTACAGGCAGCACATAAAATGAACTTAGGAATGAGTGTTCTGATTAACATGATGACATCCATCAATTAAAATTTCTTTCTTTTGTTAGTCACAGCTATACAGAGGCAATTATGATTTTTTTTAAAGGTTTAGAGTAGTTTAAAAGGGGTCTATTAATTATGAAGGTGTTGCTAACTTGTCAATCCAGAAAGAAAAGAAAAGAAAATCAGGACTAGAGTTATTTCTTTCTGTGTGTTGCTTATGTTTGTGTACCCTGGTTGTTAATGATTATTTGGAGACTGGTTATAGAAGTTTACAAGCGTAAATACAAATGACATGAAAATAGACATTTTTCAGTAGTAGTACAGGCATCTAATTAAGAATCTAGGAAATACCACACTTGGGCAATCTTATCTGGAAAAACAACAGAAGTCAGTATAGCAAAAGTTCTTACTGATGCTCTAGAAATATAACTGTTACAACGTGTAAGAGACAAGAATAAAATTAATAGAAGAATCCCAACCAGTAACACTGCACTAGTAGGGGATAAGACATATTTCCCTCAAATAGGATATTTTAACTAGCATCTTAATGAATCAGAAAGTATTTTTGTTGTTGTTCTGAATATTTACTGTCTCAATTTATTTTCTGAGGTTAAAATTCTATTTTAAAGCAATTTATTTCCTCTCATTAAAATGTTTTTATCCTTGTCTCCACAAAAAAGTTAACCTATTCTATTTTTGGTAAATGAGAGCTGAGCAAACGACTATTAACAGAAACATAGCCTATAAATAGATAGCAGAAGTAAAAATCTACTTTTCACTCAGTACACTTTCTGAAACTTGTTAGTGAAACAAGCAGTGCAGCATAGCTACTACTTAATCAGAACATTCAGTTTTCCCATGCCATTTTATGAAAGAATATTTTTTAATTCCTCCATTTGTAGTACATTAACACAACTGTGAACACTCATACAGACAGAAGATCTGAGAATACAGTAACAGTTATTTTAGGTTATAACTTCAGTTGAAGTAAAAACACAACAAACTAAGCAGCAATAAGGAGGCAACTGAATATGGGTACTGTAAACAAAAATCTAACAGCTTCTGACTGTCAACTCATAGATTTCAGGATGCTGATTAAAGCTTTATTGTTTACATTATCCCTAAAGTGAGAAGCCCCATAAATGTGTGCGCTAGACTGCTGAACACCCAACCGTCTGCTATTGCATCACACATATTTAAAGCAATAGAGCAGGAGACATTTGCATTTTCAGTAGTGTATATTTGACTAATACATAAAAATTTTCTGTCTTTTTATAATAATTGTACAACACAGAGGGCATTTATCAACTGCTTCAGCACATTCCTTACAAGCAACTAGGTGACCACAGGGAATAAGGACTACCGATATGTCTTTAGCCATGCAGATTTTACAGAGCTTTTCTTCCTGTAAACGTCTCAGCTTCTCCTCGGTACTAAGATCTAAGGAAAACAAACACATAGAAAGGAGTTAATGTACTTTACATAGCATCTAATCTCATTTCTTTTCCTCCCCACGCAAGCACTAGGTGTTCTTCGTAAGGGAAACTAAGCTGCCACCTGGAATTCCCTGTCCACCATTTTGCATCCTATTACATCTCCCAGACCAATACAAGATATATACATAGCTATATAAACATATACAGAGATATGCAAGAGTTTAAAATATCTATGGAATCTAGGATATGCATATCTCAACCAGACACCATTCTTTTCAGAGACTTCCCACCGACAGTTTTCTCAAAATTTGCACAGAAGGTGAAAGAAAAGCTCATTGCTACTGGTTAAATAATTTGTATTTCACCTTTCCAGCAAATTTCCTCACTGAATTACCTTCCATGTGGTTTCCTTCCATGCGTTTTTTAAAATGTCATACTTCAAGAGCTTAAGAAATTGTAATACGGAAAGAACAAATTTTGCACTATACATTAGCTCTACATTATTCTAGTATGGTGTATTTGAAAACACAAACCTCAAAAGGCTTCCCCTTCCCACTTGGAAAAAGCTCCCCTCAGACAGCCACAAAAATAACACCTATCTTCTTCAAAAATTCTTTCTTCCTATACTATCCATTAAAAAAGTCATCTTAACAAGAGTAGGCTGGTAAGATCCGTCTATCATGTCGAACAGATGGTCTGTTCCCTCAATATGAATTCACCCATATGCGTGTCTTAAACTACAAGTCTTCTGAATCAGAAATCTTTGTTTGTACAGTGCGTAGCACAAGGCGTTTCTGAGCATGACCTGCATATCCTAGCACAGCTAGGATAGAAAAAGTTGAGAAGAAACACCATCTAGAAGTACATTATTTCTTATTGGCCAAGAAAGAAAATGCTTCTACCTGCTATTACAACTAATCCAAAGTTTTATACCTGAAAAATCTTAGCAGGGGTATTACATATTTTCAAGCTGTGTATACCGAGTATTTGACAGAACACTATTAAGCTTATTCTACTCTGCCACCAGAATTCCACACCTGTAGTTTATTTTTTTTTAAACAAAATGTGATTGCCACAAAATTATGGCTTTTTAATACATATAAACTTTCCAAGAAGCACGTTAGACTATTACTTCAACATTATCAGTTTTGTAGAATTAGTGCTATTCTGTTATTTTGTAGTAGACAGAATACTTGTAAATGCTAAGCTCAAATACTTTTAACACTTTTTTCAGCACTTTTTATATCCAAAAATACTCTATTGAATTTTATGTTACAATATTGTAACTTCACATTAAGCATTGAGTCAGAAGGTAGAAAAATAACTATAGGATATATTTTATAGACTACAGAGCTATTATGAAAGTATGCATATAGGTTTTGTAATTTAAGAAGTTCACCTTTCTCTAGTGGGCTTTCATTTGATTCTTCTTCTGTTTTATTTTCTTTCTGAGCACTTATCAAGTCTGCTACTAGATCCTCAACAGACGTATAATTTTCTCCAGACACCTGCACTTTCTTTTCCATAATGTTCCTAATCTCAGACAAGCTGAAACCCATGTGTACGGCATTTTGTACCAAACGATTTTGTAAGAGATCATCTAAAACAAAGAAGAAAGGAAAAAAACAATTTAACAAGAATCAGCTTGAGTATCTGACAGTATTCACTACAGTCTAAGACACCTCTACAGTATTTAACCAAGGAAACTATATTTCTGATTTGACAATTTTACTATTTGTAAAAACTACATTGAGAAAATTCAGAAAACTGCAGATTCAAGATTCCTTCAATACTAGCTTTCCCAGTATCCCTCCACCTATTTATAATATAAAAGTCCTCCTAGATTAGCTATTCAACATCAACTTCAACATTTTCAACATAACTTCTTAAAAAAATAGTCTTATTTAATTAACATCACAACTTTCATAACTGAATGTTAATTGAAATTTATCCAAAATCCCAAAGCACAATAGATACCTAAACATTTGGTAACATTACATTGATTTGTTCCTATCCCCCCGCCCCAAACTGTCATACATACGGTGAGATAAACCAATAAACTGAAATTATAAAACCAAGACACAGCACAATAAGCAATCATTTCATGATTTCTGAAGCAAGCCTCTCCACAATAATACACAGGACTACAGAAACTGTTTTTCAGTCAGTTGGGCCTCCTCCTCCCTCTTTTCAATGGAATTTTTTGAATAGGTTTGTCAGTCATGTGTCTTATTTTCTATTCTTTTCATTGCATGTAACTGATTTCTTCTTTACTTCATGAAATTGTTCAAAGAGCTAAATTCTTTAACCTAATTCTCTCATATGCAAGCACTGTTTGAGAAAATTCTAAAATAGGTTTTGTGTAACCACCTTTACTAGCAACAGCTATCATTCCCCATGATGAAAGCTGCTTGGTTGACTTCCTGCTTTCCCTTTAAATGTCTTGTTGTTTTATTGTTTCGTATTTGTGAGAAATGTTGCAGGAACCTGTAGTACTGGAACACAAAACAAGCTATTTGAGCTTTCTCAGCTTACTGCTATTTAACAGACTAATTCTTCCTTCCTCATGAAAAGCAACAACGATTATTTCACGTCAGTGTTCTTTAATATTCATCCCAAAGCACTGCTAATTCAATACTCGATGCTTACTAGCTATAGAGGTAAGTATGCATATTATAGATACTTCTTTTATGGTTTACAGGCTTTACTTCATAGTATTTATCTAACCATGTAACACTAGGTTTCCCTTAAGAGAAATAAAATTGCAGTTGTTGAAAAGCAACGAAGCAATGAAAGAGTACCATTCAACAATTTACCTGAAGCTCTTTATTTAAAAATGTAAAATGGTTATCTTTGAAATTAACCATTTCCTTTACTATCCATGCAAATATGGATAGTCCAAAATAGATTTTTTTTTTTTTTAAATGGATACCTTTAGGAAGTATTGTCAATTCAGCAGCTTCTATCTAAAAAATATAAACAGACAAAGTTACAATTCTAGAGAGCACAGAAGGAAAGCTACACAGTTGCAAAGACAAAAAATAGCTACTTGATCTGTTACTTGGAGTAAAACTTATGCAATTATTAAGAACAGATTCAAAAGGAATCAGTGTTTTGTCAGCTGTCTTTCATATTATTTTATTTAAATTCTCTTTTTAACCCATCCTGTTTATAAATAATATGTATATGGTTCTTTGCCTACGGAAGAATTTTAAAGTAACAACGGATTTATTTTTTAGTGACTGTATACAATGTTCTCACTATCAACAGGAAATAAAAATTCATAAAAAAAATCTATTACACTCAAACAAGAAAATTATCCATTGTAAACTTTGGTTCCTAGGCCACAAAAAGTACCACTTCTTCAGTACCAATATACAACATATACAAGGTACCCCATCTCTTATATCCATAATCCAGCTAGAGAGGACTATGAGATCTCTAACCCCTGTATAACAGGACTGAAATATATTTCAGTGTCCTCTGCTTCCTGTCAATGAAAGAAGCAGTATGATGTATGATATTCAGGTGATAAGAAGAGTGACTTCATACTACAGTTATATGTAGTCTAAAAAAATCTTAATTAGATTTTCCCCCCCCTATTTTCACAAAACAATTTTTGGTTGATAAGCAAGGCACTTACCATGGAATTGCTGCATCCATCTCTTAAGTGAACATTATTTATAAATTCTTGTCCCTTTTCTTCTCTCAGGAACCTGCACCTATAAGCCAAAATACTTAGTTATAAGAAAACTGCGTAAGCAGCAAACAAAGACTGATTACATGATTTGAAAAGGTTCTATACAATTACTACATCATAGACAATGTTTACTTTGAAATCTTCTCTAAATGTTTAAATGACATTATTCATGTTGATTAAATATTTCTATAAACACCTTAAGTGAAAAACAATTAATCACTTCAGCAGTAAGTCTCTCTCTCATTTTTAATGAAACAGAAAGCTAAATAGCTGTTGTCCATGACATCTGGTGCCACAGGTTTATGAAAGTAAAGACTCCAATGAAAGATTAACATTACTTTAAAATGTTGGTTCTTTTAGCCTTTGTAATCAATGAAAAGCAGTCAATGATAAGCAGGTGCCTTATCTGTTTTCTTTTGCTATTTTACAGCCACTGGGCATGGTTCTTCCATACAAGAAGATTAAGAGAACGCGATGACTTCTCAATAATAGCTCACTAGCTTCAGGAGTTAGTTTACCTTCAGCAGCTCATGGACATGCATAGCATCCTGAGAGATTCTGAAACACTGCTACTGAAGCTGATGTGTAAAAAAAAATAAACTCCATGTAAGGTAGTTAATGATTTGAAAGGAAGCGATCAAATCTGGCATAATAAAAAAAAAAAATGAGGAGGAATGAAATGTAGCAAGAAAATTTATCTTTTAATCATTCGCAATGCCAAGCCAAAAACTTGGAATCATTCAACTGGGAGAGACCAATAATTAAAAGCTGCCTGCACCACTACTAAAAAAACAAGGATCAGCTAATGCCTAAATATTAACTTCCAGCTTCCAGAGAATCTTTCACCACAGAAAACAAGTTTGGCAACTATCACATTAGAGAGAGATTTCTCATCTTTTTATACAATAACTAAGACTTTGCACTTGGACAGCTTTTATCTACCTGTAAGAAGCAATGAGTCATATACTATTCCTTCTTTTCTCAAAATTGATTTCGTACAAAACAAGCAACCTTTCTAAAAATTACTTCTAGGTCTAGAATCCTCAGTCCTTTAAAATTATTTAGAAGTACATTTTGAATTCAATACCACTACTGGCTTCTTCAGGTTTGCTTGAACCAAGGCAGAAGTTTAGTCATTTTGTATCTTGACATAAAATAAAAACTTTGTCTCATTATCCAAGCAAAATATTCTAATCGTTATTCTAATAGCTTGCCAAAGTCAGACCTGTATTCACAAAACTTCACTATTCTGCTAGATGAGATGGCAGTAGGTCCAGACACTAAATCTCCTCTCTTTAATAATTCCTACAAACAAGCTATAAATACAATCCTGATTGGCTATAAATACAATACTGGCTTAAAGATAAAGAATTTCAGAAGGTACGTTTTCATAGCAACCTTTCAGAATTTGATCACCTCTAATGAATTAGTTGTGCCCTCAACCACTCAAGATTTATCTCTCTTTCCCATGCACATTAGAAGAACTGTCACCTACCTGTCAAAGACGATATTCGATTAATGCCCTCTTCTGAGACTGCCAATGTACCACTATAGGATATATTAACACTTATACATGTAGCAGCAGGACTACAGCAAGGTGGAACAGATGGAACAACAAAAATAAGGACCTCATGCAAAAACCTCCCTAAAAGCTTTTCTTCTTACTGAAAAGTAAAGATGTTACCACTGAAGATAACTGTTATGCTTTTAGTGCCTACATGACAAAAATGAAGGATGAGAAGAGACTGGAGAAGGGATGAGAGTAACAAAAAAAAAAAAAAGTTAAGTTCTCTTCATAAAACTAAACAATGTTAAGCCAGAATCAACCTTCTGAAGTCTTTATTTTTTTATTCTGTCATTAAGATGTACTGTAAATGAGACTCAGACATGCAACAAGAAAATACTGTAAAAATGCACTACCCAGGAAACCATTTGGCATGTTGATCCCAGGGGTCTTCATTTTCCTTCCACTCTTGCAGTCCTCCACCACAGTGGAAGCACACAACATGATCACCATTACCTGAGGAAACACCCGAGGATAAAGTCACATGCTTCTAGTATGCATAAAAATAATTCTTCAACTAAAACTCCACATTACTAAGAAAAAAGCATTTATTTTAATAATTAGCAATTACAACTAAAAAGAACTGTTTTAAGTGAGGACATTATAAATATCATCTGAAACAAATGTTCAGGAAAACCTTGTGCTTAAAAAAATACTAGATAAGAGTCATATAAAATGTTTCTGAATTCTATTTTAGCAAGTAATTATATAGATTAAAAATAGAATGTTAAAAATATTCTATTATCAGATAGCACATTCCACTGGTACACAAGCCATGCAGTATTCTACCACAAAGAATTTATTTGAAATTGATACATCTTTATCTGCCCTCATGACCCGTCTTCTGTTTTCTATTTAAATCACAGTTAAGCAAGAGTGGAAATTATTAATAGAAACAGAATTCAAAGGGATGTTTATATGCCTTCTTGGTCCTCCATTTCACTGTTAAGACTAATGGACTCCACATGGCAGTAACTGACGGAGAGGACATTAGAAGAAATTGAATTCTCTCAGTTCTGGTACTGTGCATACTGCAATCAAAGGCTGCATCAGAAACTGCTTAGACATTGTGTTTACTGAAACAAGAGGAGGCTACAAATATTGCCCATATATCACTGATAAAAGAATATATCAACAGTTTTATTCAGGGCAACAAGTAAAACAAATGGAATCAGATTAGAGAGTTCTGAGAGCTACCAAGAGAAAACCCAATTAAGATGAGAGCAAGAAATTTTCCTGGATAATCCCCTTTTCTTTGTGACCTAATAATAGTAACACTTTGCACTTGTACATCATCTTTTGGTCAAGAATTTCAAAGAGCTGTATCTGCAGCATCCAATTAAACCTAATACAAAACTATTCACCTTCTCCAGGTAGGGAAACCAATGTACAAAGATATTAAGAGTCTTATTCCAAGCCATACACTACATTTCTAAGATTAAAAGCTCTCCCACTCTAGAGTCATTTTCTTCCTAAAGTTTTTACAGTAGGTAACAACAGCATTTGCTTGTTTTAAGTGTCGGGATGCTATGATAAAGCAAATGCATAACAACAACTAAAATGGCACACAAACTAGACTGCCTTGTTCACAGGCCTGTACACGAACCACAAGTCCATGTTCTGCTACTTAGACCTGAGCACAATATCTGCAGGACACCATTTTAATTTTTCTAATGTTAAGTTCAATAATTGTCATTGTGAAAAATATCTTCAAGACAGTTTTGTAACAGGCAAGGAAAACACACTTTAAAGTTTTAATGCTAAAAAATAATTTGTGGCTAACTTCATATCTTGCTATTAAAATATTTGATATGTCATTTTATAAGAGTAAAAATTATGAGAATAATAACTTCAGGTAAAAAAGTAGTTTACAAAACACCTAAGTACAATGAATTTCAACTCTTACCTAAGCGCAGAGTTTTGGCAAGTCATTTGACATTAGAATTAGAAATTCTTACTGAAATCATATCATATAAAGTTTTTCTTGTAAAAGATACTACCAGTTTTCAGATCTGGCTTACCTATGCTATAGAACCCAGCTTTGGCAAGTAGCTCCTTGTTAACAGGGTATCTCCAAGTTAAAAAGGTTTGTATCCGTCTTTCATATTCTGCCATAGATGGATTCCTTGGATACTGCACATTGTTTAGACCACCTCTCTCAAGCTCAGCACAAACAGCTTCATTTGGAACATTTCCAACATCCCGGCCCAGGACAAAAAAACATTTGGGAAAATGCCTCTTGTGTTCTGACCAGGCTCTATCACTAGGTTCCCAGTTTTTCAGTTTTCCACCACAACAAAAACATTCCACTTGATCACTAACACCTGTATAATAAAGTCCAGCATTAGCTAATTCCTTTGGTGTCAACAGGCCATAGAGGGGCCAGTTATGAAAAGACTTTAACCTAGCTTCTTCACTGCACATTGCAGGGTTTTTAGGATACAAAGTATCTGACATATCCACAACCTGCCTAGTTCTCAAAAGGTAATCAGCTTCAACATCAGATGAGTCATCTAAAGTACAGGAGATGGTTGAATTGCTGGAACAATTTTCAGTTCTATCCTGGAGGTTCTGGACAATAGGATGAATATTATTTTCCAAAAAAGTAGATTCAGTAATAAATTTGCAATTTGGGGAAAGGTTTTTGTGTCTTTCAAATGCAGAATCTCCATGCTCCCATCCTTCAATAGTTGTATGACAACTGAAGCACTTCACTTTATCACCTTCTCCAGTGTAAATAAAGCCAGCTCGTGCTAGCACTGATGCTGAAACTGGACAATCAAATGGAAATCTAACAAAAGTTCCTAGTCGGTAGTGTTCCTGTGCCCATTCCTGGTCACAACCAGTGTCTGAAGTGGCACAAGCTTCCGAGTTTTCTGGGCCGTTACACGTCATCTCTTCATAAGCAGGACTCTCCTTTCAGATTCCCTAAACAAAGCATATACTTTTTAATTTCACATGCAAAAGAATCCATTATACACCTAAGCAAGTCTGGGAACTGGCTAAACTAAACTAGTCATCCTTTACATACCAGAAAGATGTCTTCTCCTTTTCCCTGTCATCTCACCCTCCTCCCCCACCCCACAGAATAAACATGACAGACAGACCATGAAGTTTCCCAGAAACACATTACAAAATCTGACCCATAAAAATTTACTTGGAAAATATGCAGGTTTATATGTTTAAAGCTTTAAAAAAGTGTTCTATCTCTTAACAAACAAACATTACAAGAATAGAATTAACAAATTATTTAACAAAAAGGCTGAGCAAAGCTCTACCAAAAGGCTTCCAAACCTAAGTATGAAGCTACTGAATTTAATATACTGACCTAAGCCAGACCACATTTGCAAGATTTTACAGCCCGATTCAAAATCTTTATTTTTTTCCTTTACTAAGACCATGACCACCATGTCCACCTGCAGATCAGTGCATTAACTGGCAACATCATGATCAAAAAGAAAAAAGCCTTTGGATTTGTGTTTATGTTGTTTTCCTTTTAGCAAAACCTCTGATTAAACGAACTAACAGATGATGCATTGGGGCACTTTACAAAGGTACTAGGCTCTACTTTTAGGATCAGTGCCCTGGACTAACCAGCACTAGTGTTTGTGCCCAGCACACCCCTTCCCCTGCCTGCATGTTCTGTCAAAAGTACTAGTTCCCACACCTCTGCCATCACCTCACCTTTTCTTCTCTCTCCTTCCTGCAGCAATGTCATTAGCCCTACCACCTGCCCCACATTCCTGTTTCTGCCTACACTTTGCCAGTATGAATACTGCTAGCCCTGCCAGAAGGCTGCAAATCACTGAAACGAGCCCCTTCTCCCATAAGGAAGGGAGAAAGCAACTCACTTCCCACTGGTCATGTGCAAGAACCACAAACTGACAGTCACGACCTTCATCCCAAGACGGATGAAGTTAGAGCACAGTAAAAGTCCATCTCTTGTCCTGACAAGTGTAGTGATACTAGTATTTATTTTCTTAGGTCTCATGTAAAATGCAGACTACTGCTGAAAAAACATCTCAAGCTTACTCCTTCATTAAGTGGTAAATTTAATTAATCAGGAGACTGCCCAAATAAACTCCATTAGTATGAAACAATAATAATTCACCATTTAGCAAAAAGAAATGCAATAAGGAAGAACAAAATGTATTTATTTATTTAATCAAGTGTCTTTCTCAGTTTTCTATATGAATCCTGAAATACCTCTATTTCCATTCCTCACCTTTATGAGGTAGGCCATCAGGCACAAATTTTGCAGTGGCAGTAGTGCTAGGGAAGCAATAACACAGAAAGCTGGAAAATTCAGGAAATATTCTCAAGAACACTAATGGTCTGTCTAAATCAGTTCTTCAGCAGTGCTTGGAAAACACAACTAGGAAAGATTTATTATTTGCAAAGACGTTTCATTCAACAGAAACAACAAACATTGATAGATAGCTGTTCCATACACTATATGACATAACTAGAAGTGTTATTGCTAATACAAAGCACTCAAAAAAAATCACAATAGTGTAAATGATAATATTGCCCTAATATTACATAAAACTTTTTATTAAAAACTGCAGTCTGGAAAGAACACGAAGAAAAACATGAGTTTTCCAAGATTCTTGATTAACAACAGAATTTGGAATATGAATATACCTAATCTTGTGATATTATGATATAGCTCGAAGTGAACTATCATGAATTTTCCACTGAATGAACCAAAACACAGGACTGTAGATATATCCAGATCGAAAGTGAACACACTAGCTTAGTTTCTTGTGGCAGGAACAAGATGTATTTAACAGCCAGGTCATCCGTATTGCCTTCTTCTGTTCTTGCCAGGAATATCTGAGCTCAGATATTCTGGGCAAGGTGATACCCATTTTGGCAAGGTGATACAGTCCTTAAAGTTAACTGTCATAAAAATTAGTGCCCAAAAAAGGAAAAAGATACTGTTAATATGCCTACTGCAGCAAGACACTCCCCTCAACAGATGCACAGAAAATCATGTTCCTATTACTTAAGTGTATTACTTTAACCAATGTGTCTTACTGACAGAAAAAAAAAAAAACTACATTTCTCAGAAAGAGAAATAAATGTAATGAGATACAGGCAGCATTGCAAATCAGAACTGTTCCCTGGTATGCGCTGCTGAATAGCTTAATCTTCAACAGGGTGGATCCTACTTACTCTGGAGAGGTCCAACAGGACCTAATCAACTGAAATGAAAAATGTAGACACCTAAATTCAGTTGTTTTCCCTTTACAGCACCTTTTGCTCAAGGAAACAAGATCATGTAACCAATTCTGTCATTGTTTCAGCAAATGCTGCCCAGGTGCAGAGCTGAACGGAGAATAAGATAGAAGAATCCTTTTCAGGTACAAGTCAGCCTCAAACTTCAAGAGTTGTGGTTTCTTGTCCTACATACTCTCAAGTTCAAAATATATTTAGGGGGGGAAAAAAAGAACATCACACAAGTTTACTATTTAATAACTATAATTTTAAAATGCTAGATCCTAATCCTAAAAATACTTACGGATATGCTTCGCCTTACTACCAGTAAAATGTAATTAAAACCAATAGATACCTTATATCTTTGCTTGCTTTTATTCTCATAAATGTCTACTGGATTTAGAGCACAGCTAGGAAGCAAATTATAGTTTTAGTTCCTTTCTTAAAGGACATACTAACATTTTTAGCACCTTACAAAACCACTGTTTCGGTAGCAGTGGCTGTTAAACTGCACAAGAAAGAAACTGCCCTTACGCCACAACAAAAATGGCATATAATATGGAAAAATAGTACTACACTTCTTTTAAAAATTCCAAAAATATGCCTAGCAATAATCTTTGCAATAAGCCAATCACAAATTCAGAAGGCCGATTCCTCTTTTAGCTATACCATACAAATACACGACACACCAAATCATCACGTTCTGTGGTCAAAGAACATTTCTCTTCCTTCGACTGCCCCCAAACTATCAGTGATTTATTTGAAAAATTACGGAGAGCTTGCAGGACAGCCCAAGACTAGAAGCAAAACTAGCATCTGATCTTGAGACTGTTCACCAGAAAATTTCATATCCCTGCAAGAGGTTCCAGTTGCAGAAGTGTTGCAGTGTGGTCCCTCCATCTGAGGGAAAATACTTAAATGAACATCTAAATAACTTGTTATTGGTGGAGCTTAATTTAAAAAAGAAAATAAACACTGCAGCCAACCGCTACTTATGCCCATTACTGTTGTGTATTTTATATGGGTAAGATATATAAAGCAAAACAAAAATTGGCTGTCGGTATTATATACACTTAACACTTATCATCCTACAAAAACATCCTCCATACTGTCAGTGGTTTTTGTCAAAGATTTCAGTTCAATGCTCCATCACCAAAAAAAAAAAAAAATCCAACCCTTTATGACAGCTGCATTCACTCAAACAGAAGCACTCACTCTTGAGACACTTAGAAACAACAAAAAAAAAAAACGAAACAAATTAAAAAAAATGCCTGACTCTAAAGACATCTAAAACCCAGCATGGCCTAACTTGGCTATGAGTTTTGTTCTCGCTCCTCCTTCCTCTCAACACCTGCATTAATATTGATTAAACTTTCTGTAAGGTCAACACAGATGTTACGATTATTACATTTGCTTACACAGTATAATACCAGACTCAGCCACCACAGGAAGGGCAAGATCTTTTTTAAAGTTCAGGAGAGGGAGAGGGAGAAGTACTCTGCATTGCAGGATCACTGCATCCTCTGCCAAAATGACACAGATAATTAAACCAATAAGCAGGTTGAGAAAACACAATGTTAGAGAACCAGCATGTTTACTGTATGTAATCATGGATACATGACTATAGTTCTGAGTACCAGCTTTAATTATTTGTGTAAGTCATTTTGAGAGTAATGTAATGACTTATAGTGTGTTCTTCTGTTTTAGTTTTTTTTTAAAAGAGCTTAGCAAATTAAAAAATAGCTATTGAATAAAATTCATTGACTGATTTACAAATCTGACCTAGATGACTGTTTCGACAAAAATCAGTAATTACACGTAGCAATATGAAAACTGCTCCAAAACATATATTTATATATGGAAAATCAACAATTTTTATAATACAAATTTAAAAGCTCATGTTTATTTCCCTTTAAAATCTTATTTTAAATCCTCTAGCACTGTTTCCATGAAGATCTCAAATGACCTTATGAGATTATCATTACTACTACACTGCATTCATAAAATAATTTATTTTACTCAAATAGCCTTAGCTGCACACTAATTTTCTTTTTTGAAAGCCTAAAATATTTTCCACTACAAGACTAACAAAGCCTACTTTGCACCTTCCAAAGTTCAGAAACTCTTTTTCAACCTGTATGTTGAAAAAACAAAACAAATACATATGCTTTGAACTATGAATAGCAGTAGCTTTACTTCTGTTTTACGCACACAGAAACAAGTTGGGAAGCAGTGTGCAAAAACAACTCACCCTATTGATTAAAATTTCTTATATATTAACTTTTTGGTTTACATTTATTTTAAAATCAGAATAGGGCAGAATAACACCTCTCTTTTTGTCTGTGGCATACAAAACAACTGATGTAAATCATAGATGATCTACTCAGCCATTCTCTGTAATTTGCCCTCCCTGTCCTTAGTGAAAGAAGTAAAAACAGATTAAGGTTCAAGTCTGATAGAGCTCAAGAATTCACTGGAGACACACAGGTCCCCTCTTGGTTTCTGTTTCTTTGTTCTTGCACATTATTTGGTGACCTCTATATCATACTCTGATGATGAGTATGATATATCAAGTTACAAAAAGAGACAGAATTAATTATGCCTATATTTCTCATAAGCTACCTACTGGTTCTACTGTAAGCACCACTTTTTAAAGTGCTGCATTATCACAACTCATCTTTAAATTATTCCATTCTGGGGGAAAAAAAAAAGTTTGCTATGGCAGTAAACATATCGAAGTCAAAAAGTTCTTTTTTGTTATAGCTTTATGCTGGCTTCCCATACATTCTATGCTTTTATAAACTGAAAAATTGAAACAGTTATACAATAACATGTGGAAGTTCCATTCACTCTCACCTTAAAGGTAAAGGAAAGACCTAATTCAGCTTCTCTCAATCCATAAATCAGACTATGGGAGCTCAGTATCACAGTATTTCTTAGCAGCTGCATGTTTTCAAGATCGGAATTGTCCTCAGCATGGTATGCTGATCAGCAAGGGACAAAATAAAATACGTTCATATGCACCAGGTTTGAATTTTACTACAACCTTTGTGTAGTTGCTTACAGTAAGCCACTTGGTATTTCCTGGAAAGATGTGCATGTTTTAATGACACTAAGAAATTGGAAAGAAAACACTTGGGCAAAGACAGAGAGAGGTAGCAGGGAAGGATGAAGATCAAAGATTGAACCAAAATATTAGGATGGAAATTATATTCAATTAACTGACATGTTCTTTTTCATTTTTATCATTTCAGCTAATTGTGATTTATTTTTATCTAGCACTCATAGTTAATTAAAATTAATCAGTAGAACTGTATTACCCTCAGCTGCAACAGAAATTACAGAACATCCTACCCACAAACTGCAGCAGTATCTAAAGCAGACAAAAGATCTGTGTTCTGCATTGAAACACTTCTAACAATTGAGGGAAAATACGATTGTAAATAAACATTGACAAAGTGTTTTTAATCAATAATTCATCACTCAGAAGATTGAGACTAACATCTTTATTCTTTCAAAAGGTATTACTTTTCTATAGTACTATCAAGACTAATACTCCTTCTGTTAACATGGTGTATAAAAAAAGCATGTCCCCAACATGATGTTAATTAAAATACTTGTCTGCCACATTTAGATTCTCCAGAGATATGCAATCTGTCTTGATTCTCACAATCAAAATAGCATGAAAAGCACAGAGCAAAATATCAATAATTAGTACTGATAAAAGGTCCAACCACCACAAATTAATTCTTTAACCTGAAATACCTATTTTAGATTATATCAACCACATCATATAATCTTGATCTTTTGGAGCAAAAAGATTGAACCATCATTCTAGGAGCCCCTCTAACACACCTCTCGATACTGCAACGACAGAAGCAACACAAATCCCTCACAGGTATCAGCCAGCCTTTACTATGCTCAGTCCACGTCACAAAGACCTTTCACTACGGCATCCCCTCTAACATAGCCATTTTACATCTCTCAGTATTATTTTATCTGAGAGAAAAAGCGATTCATAGTTTAACGTTAACATACTCTGTTAAGCATCAAGCCAAACAATTTCTTGCGTAGACATGTGCTTTAAATATAACATTAGGTTTAACCATTTCTATTTAAAACGTCTGTTAAAAGAAACCCTTCAAAGTATAAGATTAAAACCAGATAGTTGCTTAGTAATAATATTTCTACACAGGTATTTTAACATTCACCTTACAAATTTGCTGAAATAAGAATTAAGAACAGTATCTTGCACCATAACAGCACTCAGACCAGCATTAACTGCAGAAGAAAGATAGCTCAAGTAAAATCAGTTTGGAACATTTTACTGCTGAGAAACAGAAATTAAAGATAGTAAGCAGCCAACTAACATGTGACACAAGACTGCACAATACATACCAGCACCAAGCCAGTTCAGGGAATAGACTTTATGCATATAAAAGTTACTTAAGCTTTTCTACATTTAGATTTAATTAATCTCATCCTAATTAAAAATAGAAGGTCCATAAATTTTAAACTTAGTCTTTACTTGTACTACTTCAGAGGGTGGACTTTTTTGTGTGTGTTTTTTTAAACTATTATTGAAGCATTAGATGTCTTCTTATACATGCAGTGAGTAAACAAAGCATATTTCAGCCTGAAACACTTCCAGAAGCTGAGCCAAGTTTAATCCTGCTTTTAAATATTTTAATGGTTTCTCCACAAGACACCTTCCACTCTCTAGCTAAAATACCAATTTACAGAGTATTTTTTCTGTTGAAACTTAATCAATTAAGACAAACTTTTTCAGCAAAAAAATTTTAAAGCATTTAAGAACCTACTCAAAATGCAAGAAAAGTAAACCATGGTTTTGCAAGTGAAGCATTTACAATTGAGATTTAAAAATACTAACAGGTATGATTTTATGTAAAAACATGATATCATCACATTACCAAGAACTAAGATGCTTCAAAGTAAAAGAACTGCTTTTTTTCCTCTCACATATATTTTATTAGACACAATTATTTCCATCCTTAATCCTAAATCAGATTGGCATTATAAGGAGTTATTTTTAATTCTTCTCCTTTTCCCCCATGACAAGCGTGGCAGTAACCTTCAAGTCAGATACATACTTTCATCGCCTCATGTTCCTGACCAAAGGGTACATTGAGCACAGAGCTGCTACTACTTGGCATGCTCACTATGAGAGCAATGTTAGTGTTTATTGTTGACTTGATTTTGAAATGTGAGAGTGGTGCAGCAATTAAATATCAAACAGAACATACTGTACCAGCTGATATACTGATTATGCATATGTCACTTCTTTGAAGTTCACTTTGCGCCTGCTCAACTGCAACTAGATCAAGGAGGACACATTACTAACTGAAAATGTATTTATAAGGCTTACTAACATAGGAAACATAGGATTTATTTAAACAGTGTTTACAAATCTTAGCATATTTACATTTAAGTATCAACAGCTATTTAAAAAAGTATTTTGCTTGGAGAGAGTGCTTTATTTTATAAAATGACTATATGGTCACACAAAGCCCTCTGATTCAGCACCAAATCTTACATAAATGTATCAACAACAACACAACTTTTATTTTCTAGAGAAAATTAGTCTACCACAGCTTTGTCTGTTTTTTCAAACAGGTCCTACTTAGCTTCCCATCAAAGTTTGATGTGGTAACAAGTCAGTCGGCTGCTCAAGGTTATAGAAAATTATTAGACCCTCCCAATACTTGACATTAGTCACAAGGATTTTTACACTCTCTCCATGAATCTTAGAAATAAATATAAGCAGGCCAATAGAAACCTACCACTTTGAGACTAATTTTCATGGCATCTTCTTCTTCAAGAATAAACCACATGGGTATGGGGTAAAGCAATATAAGTGAAGAATGGATTCATGGCAGTGCTCTGAGTGGATAAAAGTAGGACAAATTTCTACCTGCCAAAGGCAAAGGAAAATATTTGCATTTGTCAGCTTGTAAGATAAATGTCTCGAGAAGAATTTTAGCTACATGTATGAGGAAAGAGTAAAGATCAGCTGGTATAGAAAAAAACCCAGCATGACCTAGAGGAAGCATAAGTATGAGGTCCTACAGAGATGTCAAAAGTCAAAGACAGACATGTCCAATTACAGCCCTTAACAAATGTGCCATCCAAAGTTACCAAGGAAGAGGAGTGAAGGTCTCGGGAAAACTATTTTCCCATGTACTAGACCTTATCAAGGTAAAATATGGGAGAGATATTAGCATTTTAATTAGGGCAGGAAAAACCCTTTCTAAAGGAGAAGTTTAGATATGACAATTGCTGCCACAGAAATTAACTGCCTACAGATGACAGTACCTAAAAATAAGGTAGAGGAGAAGAAAAAAAAAAAACATCCAAACCCAAACCTCAGGCCTACTTAAAAAGAGATGGAAAGAGAGACTAACAGGGAAAGTGAAGAGCAGGAGACACGATAATTGCTGGCAGCAAGAACACAAGATTTCAAACAACCATATATCAAAACAAAAAAAAAAAAAAGGAGGAAGAGCAATCCTGACAGTCTCAATTTTGTCTGACAGTTCCACTAGGACAAATGTTTTATTGGTGGCATAAGTGGGAACATAATGAAATACTTTTCATGAAAGGCACTGTATTCTGGTAGATAATAAAAAGGCCTATGATTTAGTCATCAATTTTTAATTAGAAATCCACTTGAATTTTACCATTTATGTTTAACAACATAATGTAAGTATTTTTTTAGGTGAATCATATGGAAAGAATTTTAACATTTCTGGATTTTTTTTCCCCCACTTAGGAAAATCAGCCCATTAGTTTTTCCATCCTGTTTCCACCTTACCTACCAATAACTACACTTGCTTAAATATTTTACCATTTCCCCCTTTATAAAATGCTTCTTACACCAGTCATGACGAAAATACATTTCAAATTTTGTATTACAACAGAACTACTGTGCAAAGGGAAAACAAGGATACCAAAATTTTTCAAATGATTTATTTTTGTACTGTACACTTACATTTTAGAAGTTTAATTGAAATGAGTCTGAGTTTTAAGTTGTTTTTATGTTTTACTTTAGAACATTTAACTCATTCACTACTGTATTGTTAACAGAAATTTGATTTAGCTTCAAATTCTTCCTCAAAGAAACTGCAATTAAACTTCCTGAACCCTTCCCTTTAACAGAAAACAGCTTAGAAGCTGTATTTAATACAATTTGAAACTTACTTCCATCCACAAAAGCCTACCAATACATACTTTTGGGGGGCTGGTTTGTTTTTTAATGACACTACCGTAAATCAATCTCATCAACATTAGCAGTCTCCAAAATGTGCTAGAAAGATTGCAGTTCTTTATAAAGCTATCATAAAATTCCTTAAGGAAAAGGATACATGCAGCTGAGCTACAACAAAACAATTTGAACAAGCAAGCTATGCAGCTCCCGCCCACGTAAAAGTGGAAATTACAAGCTACTTTCATGAACTATGAAGCAGATGAGCTACATACAAATAAAACTGAAATACAAAAAAGTATAGTTCTGTGATTATAACGTGTATCACTACAGAAATGTAACCTCAGAGAGCTGAGTTACTGCTCTTTTCATAAAGAAACACAAAATTGTCATTCAGCAGGAGTGTATTAAGTAGACTAGCCAGTATTGAAAAACAGCTAGCAAAAACTGTAGTGCATTGGGATGCATCTTCTTTCTTAAGTAGGAGCTTTGCTCTAGCTCCCACCCTTTTACTGTTTAGTTAAAAATCATTTAAGCTTTGCACTGAAGGAAAAAACAGAGAAGAGAAGGCAGCTTTCATCAAGGAGATATAATGAAATGAGACTTTAGCTATAACAAAGTGCTTAATGCCACAGGAAAAAAACTGAATATTCTGGTTCTAAAGAAAACAGTAAGTTATAAAGCTACAGAAGCACACAGAGCCTATAATATCCTGCATTATCCATTCATTCAGCAGCTCACCTTCCTCACAGCTAATACTTCAGACTACGTGAGTACAATGCCAGTTAGTTCATTATTCACATTAATGGTAGCCTGACAGAGAAGCAGCATTGCAGTACCTCCTCATATCACTATCATGAATGCTTCTCCATTAATAAGTGTGGTATACTTGTGTGTGTAATTTTTTATATTGTATCTGTATATATACACAACTCATCTTGTAAATTCAACTTAAAAATCTCTCTTCAGTTATCTTCCATACTTTAATTTGAAGCCTATCAGGAAATTTGGAGGACTTGGGGATAAATTCTAATATTGTACCAGAAGTGACAAACGAAGATTGCACTTGTTGACAACATAAGCTTGCTTTTCTATTTAACAGAAACTCTTCAGAGCACAGAAGGAAGATGATGAACTGCAAGATACGTGCAGTTTCATTATACATTTTATATAATGGGAGTGACACTGTTCACCATTGAGAATGGCTTCTTGACTTAAACAGCAAGATCCCATTAAGTAAGTTTAAAATAGAAGCTGCTCTCTAGTAAAGAAGATTCTGGATAGTCTTCAAGTCCCAAATTAACATGGGAGACAGACAGGTTCTCCTGTAACAATTTTCAGTTGCATGGTTACAGTATTACAATTTCCATTTCTAAAAAAGGAAGTGCTCCCAAAAATAGATAGGAAGACTCTCCCTTCATGAAATGGGTTACTGTCCCTTCCTCACTCACTCAAAAGTACAGCAACTTACAGGGTGCTAAAGGTCTTATTGTTGGTATCAGCTTGATAGCTAAGCAAGGATAGAAAAGGCAAGAAGAAATATTCTATGGCATAGCTACAGCTATTATGAATGATCACCAACAACTCTTCCACATTTTGGGTCCTGAAGGACAATCCAATTCAAATTCTATGACATGTCTTCTGCAGTCTTAACATACCTTCCACTTTCATGTTCAACTAGATTTTTTCTTCCTCCCCTGAGGTTCAAAAATTCATCTATTTCTGGAGGGGAGGGAAAATGGGGAAAGTGCAACAGCAGACAAAATAAAATCCAATGATTCAGCCTTCTCTTCTCTGTTCCAGGGAATTCTGTATTAGTTTATGAACTGTATTTCCTGAAACTCTTCATCTCCCTGCAGCTGTCTCTTTCCCACCCTGGGAAAAGGATAGCAACAGACATGTTGAATAACTATCATGGGCACATAGATACCTGAAACGAAGTCCATATTCATACTTCAGCTCCTGAAAGTTAGATATGAACATACATTTTCTAATTGTTCTGATAACAAATGACAACTCTGTCTCATATCAGTGGGAGCAGTCAAAAAGCCCAGCAGAACTTCTTCCACTTTTGTTGCTGGTTACAAAGGGCAAGGTCAGAGGAGTCACAGAACGATTAACTTGTTTCTTTTCCCTTTCTCTTGGCCAATGCTATAGGTGTACAGTTTTCTAGGAAAGAGGTATTTGGGTGTTCTTTAAAGGGCTCCAGGAAAACTGCAGAGCGTTCAGGCAGATGGCAATAAGGAAGCACTTCGTAAAAATCAAAACTATCCAAATAAAAGCTTAACCAAGCAAATCCACCACCTGAAAACTTGTTTTTCTTGGAGTCAGTAACTTTGTCTTCCATGTTATGTAGCAATTTAGCTCATGATGCACAGAGTAAATTAAGTAAAGTCCATCCTACTTACCTATACTAAATAAAAAAAAATTGACATTTGTCTTGATAAAAAAATGGTTTTTTCCCCCTTAGTTGGTTGTTTTTCCTTCCAAATTGGTCTAGTGTAGGAAGATCTTGTAATTTCTGATTGTTTGGAAAACAAAATGTTTCCACTTAGCTATATGAAGTACTAAAATCATAACGTGAATTTACAGTAATCAAAGGATAATAATGCCATTCTGTAAAACTATCTGAAATCAGTTTAAAGAACAAATGTAGACTTTTTAGAAAATGCAAATTTAAAATGACACTTAAAAAAACACAGAAATCATCAAGACCAATGTGAGCTCTTACATCCATTTATATGGCATCATGAAGCACATGAGCATCGCACAGACAATACTACAGTAATGGAAACATATTAACCGTTACGAGAAAAACATCAGCATGAAGATATAACAGATATGTAAAAGAGTATTTTAAAAGATGTCTGCCACTACTCACTGACCAAGAGGACCAATTTCCAAATAAGACAAATGATGGGATCTGCATTAAGAAAGGGTACCAGTGACAAAAGTAGTAGATATTGGAGAGAAATACAAGGGAAATAGAAGACACAAAAAATGGAAAACTCTCTCAAAACATAGTCCCCATAAAGGCAGTGATCCAGCTGCCAAGGCTGCAGATGACAAGTTGCCTTGCCTTTGTGCTGTTGAAGGGCACTCTCACAGGTCAGAAGATAACTCCTGGCCAACAGGCTTTGTCAGACCTGCAAAACCTCAGAAGGTTTAACAGACCTGACAAACACAGACTTTTTCATTAGAAAAGTAGGAGTCTTTGGCACAGCAGCACTTTACAAGTGCTTATTTCGATAGTCCCGCAATAATACTGAGTTTTGCGGGGCCCTTTAGGAAATATCTGCACTGCTATAAAGCAGTGGAGCTACTCTAAAGAAGCCTGAGCTGGACCGCAGCAGTGCTGTCACGAACCGCCGCGCAGCCCCAGCGGGCGGGGGGCACCCCTGAGCGAGCCCCAAGCCGCACGAGCTGCACCAGCCGCACGGCGCAGGGTCGCGGCGGAGCCCACAGAGAGAAGCCAGACGCGGCGGTACCCGCGGCTGCGGCCGCCCGGCCCGGCCCGGTTCGGAGAGCCGCCCAGCGGTGGGGGCGCCCCAGCGGGCGGGGCAGGCCCGGCCCGGCCCGGCCGCGCCCCAGGCCCTCGGGCAGACGCCGCGCTCCCATGGCAACTCCGCCCGGGCAGCGGCGGCCCCGCCGGCTCTGAGA
Source organism: Dromaius novaehollandiae (assembly GCF_036370855.1). Lineage (NCBI taxonomy): Eukaryota > Metazoa > Chordata > Aves > Casuariiformes > Dromaiidae > Dromaius > Dromaius novaehollandiae. The sequence goes on from NC_088108.1 coordinate 8,696,229, forward strand.
CGGCGGCACCATGTGTGAGGGGCGGCAAGTGCCCGGGCAGCGCGGCGGGAGCCAGCGCCCCTGCCCCCGCGCCGGGAGCCCAGCCCAGTCGGCGCGAGCAGCCGGCAGCCGCCGGAGCGGGCAGCCAGAGGCCTGCGCTGCCCGCGGGGACCGATGGCCGCGCCAGCTGGTCAACTCACCGCGCCGCGTCCCCTCCCCTGCCCTGCCCTGCCAGCACCGGCTCCGCGAACAGCTCAGCAGCAACAAGCACCGACAAAATGGCGGCTCCCGGCATGCTCTGCGACCCGCGCTCGCCGCAGAGGGGAGCAGCGTCCCCGGGCGGGCTCATGGCCGCGCGGCAGCCCCGCGCGCGCCGGCGGCGGGCGGCATCTAGCGGCAGCAGCTGCGCAGCGCCGGGCGGCGGGCCGGGCCGGGCCGGGCCGGGCCGGGCCTGGCCTGGCCTCGCCTCGCGGCCGCCCTGTGCACCGGGCTGGGCCGGACCCCACCCCCCATCTGCGGCCGCCACAGCCGCGCCGGCCTAGCCGCGCCCCGGCCTAGCCGGGAGCGAGGCGCCCTCTCCTGCTTCAGCGTCTCGAGGAGCCCCTTCATTTCACTCGGTCTTGCCCAGGCGGTTTCTGCTTTGGATCTCGCTAAAGGCGGCGCTGCCTTTGCTGGCTCTCGTCCTTGGTGCTCGCTGTTAACCACTTGACTTAAACCTGTCAACTATGCGGGAACGGAGTGGGAGGGAGAGTTCCTGCATCCCGTCCCGGTTGGGCCTGCTGGGCCTTCGGAGCCTCACAGGTGCTGTCTCCTGCCTGCTCACAAGACTGATACAAACAAACTCGCGAGTTGGATATAAATAAAGCATGCTTAATTAAGACTGTGGTTGCTATTTTTAATAGGACTGTGAAGGGTCATCCTATAATGAAAGATGGCATGAAAGTGCAAAGATTGATTTATTTTCAAATCCATAGATTGTTCTTAATTGGCTACACAAGGGAACTGAGAAATAATCTGCTGGATGCTGATCTTTTAAGTATTCACTGAGGATATGAGATGCCTACTGAAGATACTTAGAGTTTGCACTGTTATGATTGTTTCTTAATGTCTAATAATAAATTATATGACTATTGAAACAGAGGTAATGTTGAAGCACAGGTAGTGCTACCTGTTACTAACTTTGCCAAGGACTTGCTTTTTGGACTGCATTTTCTGTAGCTATTAAACTTGGTAAATTTCATTTGGACTGGAATTTCCCGAGTCAGATAGAAGCCTCAGGTTATTTTCTTCAGTAGTTGTAACCAAAATCATTTAATCATTTCCAAGACTAAGACTTGTTTTGCAATATTAAAATATTCCATTAACCTTTTTTTTTTTTTTCTCCAGAAACTCAAGTGCCCTCATGATTGATGCAGCAAATTTAATGTGGCCAAAATAGTTGGCTTTATATAGGGGACATGCTTTCTGCTATCCTCAGCAAAAGCCAACTGATTTGAAAAATGTTGTCACACTTCAGCGTTTTCTCACTGTGCACATGCTCAGTAGAGACTTAATTTGAATTTTTTTATCTTATGCCTCCGAAGAGTTAGGGCAAAGCACTGCGGACAAATTCAGAGGCAATGAATCTAATTACACAATATGCAAGAATGCTTCCACATTCCAGGGCTTAGACTAAAAGCATAGGGATTGCATAGGGATTGAGAGACCCCAATTTTGTTTGAAGCTTCTAGTTGCTAAAAGTAACTATAGTAACTTGAATTATTATAAGTAATGAAATATTAACAAACTCCTTTTGGTCAGTTAGAAAAAAATCATAATGAGTATTCAGTAATCGGTAACAGTATTCAAAAAGTTAAGATGTGATTCCACATAATATAAAACTTGCTCTGATAGGACTTCTGGTCCAGAAAAAGAATAACCCTAAAACTAAAATATTAGATTTACAGATAGTAGCCTAATGGTAAATCTGGGCCTATGAGAAAGAAACCAAACAAAGATTTCCCTGGACTAAAGGAAAAAATGGTTCACAGGGTCTGAGACTGTAGTCATAAAAACAATCACAGAAGATATTACTGCAGATAGATGCTAGTTAACATTTCTCTATTAAAACAAAAAACTGATTGCAGTGCTATAAACTTGTTGTAGTTTGATACCGCAAAGATGTGATCATGCACATCCTTAACTTTAGACAATCATCTATTTAGCTTACAATCTAACTAAAGTCTTGTAGTTCTAACATTTCTTGTTCTGCAAAAATAAAAAAAAATTTACAGTGGTTCTTGAAAATAATTGTATCATTAGACCTGACTCTATATTTTTGTCAGCCAGTGAGGTTACTGTGGCACTCAGTCCTTGATGAGAATAAATAATTTTTATAGTCTCCTAATTTTAATGTTTTGGCTAATTTCTCAGCATTTTGGCACTTCTTATAATTAGAAACCTTCAGAGTCATCTGTATAGAGTAAAAACAAGAAATTGAGTACTTTTTAAACAAGAAAACCACCTGTACAGAAAATGCAAGCCATTGTTCTGGAAAATACTATAAAATATAAGTATTTCAGGGATGTTCTTTAATATAAACAGAAATGACCTCAAGAAATATTCCAAGAAAAAAGATTGCTTTAGACACACAACTGTGTGAAAATTTATAAAGCAGACCTCTACATCTCTCTCTTATATAATGTATGCACGTACCATTTTTATTTTTCATGTGTATTCTGTACTTCTTTAAAAGAATTCAATCAAGAGTAAAAGGCTGGAGCATTGCAGGCACTATTTGTGCAAGCCGGACAGACTTTGGTTACCTAAAAGTTCTGAGATGATAACCATACACAGTTACTTATCTGCAAAACAGCTCTATTTCAGTAGTAGAAATTTGCATCAATCAAAACTCACTTCACATCAGTCCAAAGTAAGATTATTTATGTCATGATCTTCGGCATAGTATGACACAGTAAAAAATTAGTACCTTAATATGCGAACAATGCAAACAAGAATATTTAGTTTTATAAATCCTTGTCATGCCCCATTGTTAATACTTTCATTAGCAATGATTTTCAAAAATGTCATTGCTTTGTTGAAGTTTTCATACTTTTCTGAACAAAACATTGTTTCTAGAGGTCATGAGGTGCTTTTACTGTGGCCCATTTACAGGTTTTGATCTCTAAATCAAAGACTTAAAAAAAACCCTGAAACACATGTAACTAGAAGAATTGGGAGACAAGAAATCATAATAGAAAAGAAAAATTTCCACAATAAAGACAGTAATGCTCCTAAAATGTTTATCTTCTATGAAAGCTAGTTCTTTGTTTTCTGGTAAGTTTAGCCAACTTAAATTTTAGTTTGAAGTAAAATTCCAAATCTGTCAATTGTACTGTATGCCAAAACTAGCAATGCCTTCAGTGACCTAACAACATTAGAACTAATAGTATTAAGGTACTTTTCACTGGAGAAGGAACTGTAAAATGTTAGTACATTTAGCCTACAGTCTAATTTACTGACTTTCTATAGAGGTAGTCTCATTGGGCTTTTTTGTGTACTTTTTGTGGAAGGACCAGTAGGCACTAAAGTATTGCCCTTGATTGACTGCAGAGCAATTCCACTTGTCCTTAGATTAGTTTGAGTATCTTTGTCTTATTCTGGTATTTTATTCTGAGATGAAGTGAGAAAAAAAAGAACCAAAATTTTACAGATATGAAAAGAACTTTTAGTGAGATAAAGAAAAGTTTATGGTGTGGCAGTGTATGTATGCATATGTACACACTGGTTTGTGATGCCCTGTGTACCTGCATGCTGACCATATTAGTTTTTTTTCAGCCCATATGCAATTTATGCCATGGATAAGTGACAAAACAAGCAAGTTAGGTTGAAAATTGGATGCTATGTAGCATAAATGGTGATACGCTACATACTGTTCTCCCAAGCCTGGTATTGCACATCACACTAGTTTAATTTAACTCCGTATCAGCAAAGTTACTTACCTTATGTATTATTACATTAATGTTGACTTAAATTGAGGTTCTTCATTGAAAATATCATTTAAAAAGGTAATTGCAAGGCAACTGGGGAATCTGAAGGGTGTGGGAATGGTGATTTTGACTGGATCTTACTTGAAAAGGTATGTTTGCTTAATGAAGGAGTAATGCTTAGATACAGAAGGAGAAAAAGGAGCACCACTGCATGTGCATGACCCTAAGGGAAGTCCAGTAGGTGGATTTTGGAGATTTTCTGCTAAGCGAAGAAGATTTGAAGCCCTAATTAAAAAGATTCTTCAGATTTTGACTTCTGCTTGTTATTTTTTACTGGTGAACATGAACATTTTGTAGTATGGACAATTACGGATGTTGGGAATGTTACAGATCATTTCATGTAAAGATGACCTAATATCCTCTGGGGAGGAGGGAAGTTGATAACATTTCTAGATTAATTTGATGTATCTTTAACTAACATTTCTAGTAAAAAATACAGAAAAATGCTTTTTAAATTACTATTACAAATCCTTAAATACCCTATTTTGGAATAATGTGGTGAATTTTAATGAAATTATACACATCTGTATGAAATTCAACAAGGACAAACACAAACTCCTTGCAAGAGGAGGAATTACCCCTTGCAACAATGCATGCTGGGGACTGACTGCCTGGAGAGCAGCTCTGCTGAAAAGGACCTACGATCTTGGCAGATAGCAGTGAACATGAGCCAGCAGTGTGTCCTGGCAGCAAAGAAGGCCAGCAGCACCCTGGCCTGTAGGAACAAGAGCAGCACACCTACTGATCGAGAGAAGTGACTATCCCCCTTTACTCAGCACTCATTAGCTCACATCTAAAAGACTGCATCCGGTGCTCGGGCCCCCAGTACAAGGAAGGTGTCAATCAACTGGAGTGAGGTCAGCGCTCCTGGACCAGCAGGATCATTGGGGGTGGCTGAGGGAATGGGGCTTGTTCAGCCTGGAGAAGAGATGACTTTGAGGGGACCTAACAGCAGCCTTCCAGTACCTATAAGGAGGCTGCCAAGGAGTCAGAGTTAGGCTCTTCAGAGCAGTGCATGGTGGAAGCACAAGAGCCAATGGACATAAATTGAAACGAGGTTCCGACTGGGTGTAAGGAAAAGATTTTCACCATGGGGACAGTCAAGCAGTCTCCATCCTTGAAGGTTTTCACAACCAGACTGGATAAAGGCTGGTCTGAGCTCATGGCTGACCCTGCAGGAGGCTGGATTAGATGATCTCCTGAGGTCTCTTCCAACCTGAATTATTCTATGATTTAAAAACATAACAAATTAATGAAAACTGAAAAATCAAATCATACCAAATGCTCTGAAACTTTTTTTTTTACACAATCATGTTACAGATTTTAATCAGCTTGAAGCTGTTTGAGTCAGATAAATATAAACTAGACTTAGCAAACAGTTTATTGACATGAAGTTTCTGATCGATAATGGGTCATGAGTCATGGAGGTTCATATGGGAATCTGTGTTTATTGATATATTTGCTAAGAAATTAATGTAACTTCTTATTCCCTACTAATCCCATTGACCTAGGAATCATAAAGCCCATTGTGATTGTGAATTGTGATGACCCTCAAATGCTAACATTTTTGGTCCATTACTATCAGGTTAACAAACAGAGTGAAAGAGCTACGCAATGCAGAGCTAGAATTTCAGAGATGCATCAGAGAAAGAAAATCAGTCAAATGAAAAAATGGAAGAGACAAGCATGAGAGAAACAGTAAAAGAGTGATGGAGAAATGAAAGGTCCAAATGACAAAACGGTGGCCTGACAAGAAACATTTTCTCATGAGTATGACAATAAAAAACTGTGTATGTTTTACCCATGCATTCAATATTTCTGCTACCCCTGGAGGAAGAGATGCAGTGTTTGATGGGAATACAAAAGTCTTGCATTTTTATGCTGTTCCACAGAAAATCATATCTGACTCTCTCACTTCCAGATGAGTTTGACACCCATTCCTTTTATGCATAGCACTTACTATTACAGCATATTCTTCATTTCCCCCCACTGTAAGCAGGTGATAAACATCGTTCTCATTACATTTTAGTGAATGTAGTGGAAAAGTCCAAAAGGAAGTTAGAGAGGGTTAGAGGTCATTGTACAAAAATAGGAATATTTGGAAAAAACATGATGAGCCTTTTCAAGTTTAGCAATGAAATCTTAGGAAAACTTTCCTGTAACTTCCAGATTCTCTGCTGATCAAATAGAACGTAATAAAAAATCCTTCTCATTAAAATTAAACGCATCAAAGCTTGGCTGCAGTACTAAGCCCAACAATGTACATACATCCTGTGGAAAAGTTAGCTTTTAAGCATGTAAGAACTCAGTCTTCTTTTGATATTTTGGTATATTGCTACCTGAAACTACTTCCAAATTCACTTACATGTGATATCAACTTAGGAAGAAACAAAGGGTATTTACTTTCCTTCAAAACCCATTGAGCAGCTAGACCAAATAAAGAGTTCTGTTTGAACTGATTAATGCAAGAAATAATTATCCAGAGCTGGGATTATGGTTTTAGCAAGCATGTGGCATATGGCCAAATACATGGCTTTCTATTTGTAACTCCTTCCTGCTGGAATATTAGTGCTGGCATACAGATACTATATAAGTCACAGTGATGTAGTAAGTGGAAACATCCCTTGCCTATTCCCTGCTTTCTGCTCACCACATGCTATCCTAAAAGGAGAAAAGAGGGAGAGCGGAGAGAAGAGGAACAGTGTGGTTAACAAGCATCTCCTTTTTACTTGATCACTTTGGTCATTCATTCTTCTGCATGTCTTGTTGATGATGTCCAAGAATTTTTGTATATGGGGGAAACTCAAGATGGTGTCCAGACCTTAGCAGGGCATACTTTCCTGTAATTCACAAATCCTTTGTATTGCTGCTTAGGTAGGAGGTTACAAGAGACAGGTTAAAAGACATATTCACATATCAAAAGCACGTGTATATAATAAATATATATTGACTTTGGACTCTGGTCAGAATCAAAATACCAGAAGAAGAAGAAGCAGAACAGAGAAACAATGGACAAAGTGCTACCAGAGTACTTTCTAGTTTGGGACCAAGAATGAGGGATCACGACTGACAGTGTTAGAAGTAGCTTATTTGACTGCCTGATGGTCTGCAAATCCCAAGTTCAGGAATTCAGGTCTTCTCTTACATGATTATCATTAGTCACAGACACACTTCCATGTTAACATGCCTGATATCTGGGGTACACAACCCAAATGAGTGTGTGGGCCATGTTGATAATGACTCACCAGCTTTAGGGTTTACCTTCAAATCTTCATATTTGCTCGATGCCACAATAAAATGGCATGAGGTAACTGCAGTGTTCCAACTTTTACTTCCTCATAAGTGTCACTGGGTAAATGCCTGTGAACTTCAGTAACAGTCAGCCCAATCAGCTACTGCAAACTGCAGTTACTGCCCATCCACTGATAAGCAGTGTCTCTTGTTTGCAGACTCTGCCTCCCTACCCTTCCTGCATCATCAATACCCAGCCGACCCTGAGCAGATGCTCCTGTCATCTGCAGTTTTCTCTGGACACGTCCCAGGTGAGAGATGGGCAAAAGCAAACTCTAAGTGACTGCTGCCTTGGAGCTGCTTAGACACCAGCATATGCTGCCTGGGTCTCCCACCACCAAATGGCCACTGCCACAGAGCTCCTCTGCTGGACTCTTCATACACATGACTGCAGACTACTTATGTGCTGAAGTTAACAAAGGGATTTTGTCAGCAAAGTGCAGTAAGTCAAATACAATTTACTGTGGGATGTATACAACCCAAAAGGCATGATGATGCAGGCCTGTCCTGAAGACTACTCAGCTACTCTGAGTGACTGCATGAGCTGTGAGTGAGTTCAGGAATACCTGTTTTACAAGTTGTACTCTACCTTTCTGCACTAGTGAACTCAGGTAATGCTGCAAGTCTCTAAATTGCATTGTCACTGAACCTGCATTGCCACCTTATAAAACATACAAAATTCCCAGTTTTGTCCATGTTTTCACACTTTGCATACTAATATCTGAGATTCCTATAATGGACTTTGATATAGTACTTGCTAGGAAGGTGTATGTACTAGAGAAGAAAAAAAAGCTTCTTACAGCATTTATTATTTTTCCATTGTGCATCTATTCTTGAAGGCAGGCAAGAAGGAAGCATTATTGCTCTTAACTGTTCCAGCACAGGCTAGAAGCAGAGTCCCTCAAAAGAGCTTGTGTTTCCATCCATCAAATAAATCCTATCAGTAATTGTCTTGCAGACCTCCACTTCAGTTGACTACTGGTAAGAATGGGATTAAAGAGACAATTCTCTTTTTTCTGGTATTTGTAGATTTCTCTGTTGTTCAATGCCATTGCTGAGTCATAGATTTGGGGGGGGGCAGTGTCTTTTGGTCTTTTCATATTGACTGTGATCTTATTCACTCTGATTCACTCTGATTTAAAGTAGCGTGAAATATATTGTCAAGTACATAAGTGGTCTAATGCCTACCAAATGCAGTTCCAATCACAGGTCAGATGAATTGCTCTAGGCTTTGTTCACAGCTCCATTTTCAATAAACAAAGCTACTTCTGCAAGCAAATTGTGTAGATGAGAGCTTAATTTGTATTTCTGCTTTCCATTCCTCATCAGCAGGTGCATCAACATACACAGAATCAAAAAGTTAAGAAGAGGAATGATATTGTTCCAAAACCCCGATCAGAATACTTCCAGGCCAACAGGGTTTGGAACTGAACCTAAATCTGTGGCTGGCTCTTGCCTGTACTTGGAATTGGGTAAGAAAGACAAACAATAAACAATGCTCACTAAAACATTCCTGCTCTCTCTGTGCTGAAAACAAACTTTTCTCAAACAGCATGTTTCTCCACTACTAATGATCTTAACCCAAATTCTAGAAATGTAGTGTACATCTTATAGTTTGGGATGATGAAGTAATACTTTGTTTAGCTATTAAAAAAATAAAAGTTATAAGATCTATTTGGCAATCACTTATCTGAGAATGTTTCTCCTTTCAATTGCCTAGCTTGATAGAAACAGTCAGTACTAGCTAATGTTTGGGATTCTTACTTGTCTAAACACCATTGACCAAATGGAAATCATTTGGAAAATGTGGAAGCCTGCCTTCTTAGTACCATTTTTCTTCTATGTATTCTATTCTGGGAATATACCCAGAAAAGAAACAATCACCAAAGAATGACAGATTTAAAAAAACAGCATACATTTTAGGAATTTAGAGTAAGATAATTCTTAAAGATACATAATATAAAATCTAAGTATTAAAGGACATTTTATTCCAAACAGCCACTCTTGCATGTCTACACAAGAAAAGTAACACAGTCAGCTGATGTTTACCTCTCAGACCAGGTAGTAAAGTTGTGCCTAGTCAAATGAATATATGCAGTAGGTTAATACACAGGAAATGAGCTGTTCAGACATTTTCTTTCTTCTGCTTTTGTACATTTGCAACTCTCATAACTGGTGTCTGCAGTATTTATTTAGAAAATCAAGAATAAATATGTTTTTATAAAATTACATTAACATTAACACTATATTTTTGCTAATTCTATGTGGTTGCTGGGTAATATGCTATACCCTTGAAATCCTTACAGTTGCAGTTCAGCTAAAAAACTTCTTACTGCTATCCAACTGTTACCACAGTGCTCAACTGAGGTAACTCTAATGTAGTTGGGACAAAACATTCAGATTGGTTCCTACTCAGGCAGGAGGCACAGTAGGTGACTTAAAACTGCGGTGTAACGTCCTGCAGCTTTGCAGTCATTGCGATTCTCCTTTTCAAAATGTTATTTTATCCAAATTTTTAGAAATGTCAATTTCTAGAAATAATCAAAGGAACCAAAAGTAAAAAAAAAGTCCTCTGAGGCAAATAAATATTTCAATTGAAATGGAAATCTATCAATTTTGGAAATGAGAGAAACATCTTAGCCTTTAACAAGGGTGTCTGACTCTTTTGTAGGCATCCTAGGATGCCCATGATGCTTTTTCAAGCACACAAAAACCTCATGAAGAGACAGAGAATAAACTAAAAAGCTGTTGTGTTGAACTAAAAATATATATCTCACTTTTGAACCCAGTAATTTGTCACACTTCAGATAATAACAGTTATTATTGACAAAGTTGTGCAACACATAAGCAAGTATAAAACAAACTTCAATATGATTTTATAGCCTAGGAGTGAGAACTATTCTGTGTCAATAACATAGTTATCTCAAGATGAATAGGTGCATGATTATTTTCAAAATATTTGCTTTGCCTGTAAGTAGATGCCTGTAAGTAGAGCTTATCAATGGCCACCAAAAGTCCTTTCAAGCCTAAATCATTCTGTGATTCTATGACTCTGAAAGCTGTGAAAAATTTAAATGACTAAGCAAGGAGGAAACATATAATAGCTAAACCATCTGCAAGAGAAATTCAGGAAGGCTCTTCTAGCTAAAAGTTATGTATCAACACCAACATGTTGAGATCATATGAAAGTGGGGGGAGAAGCTGGAAGCAGTTAGACTGTCAGAGCAGGAATACCTCGGCAGGGAGAAAAAGGATTGTCTCAAGATTCTAGAGAAATTCTTCAAGGAGCACGGACAATTTTAATTTACTTTCTAAATAGGTAATGATCCAAGTATCCTTCTAATGATAAAGTTATGTTTCTTTATATATGTATGAAATGAGAGGAGATGTGTGAGAAGGTGGAGAGATAAGACTTGAAAAGTCATAGGGAAAAAACAGCAGTACTCAGAATGAGTGAATATTAGTTATTGTCATTATCGTAGCACAAGAACATAAAGGAATTATTTTGGAGGAATGAAAATCAGACCTGAAGATAAAGGGTATGTGGAAAAAGGAGCAGAAGCAGAAAATTTTATCAAGGCTCTCATTTATACAGACAAGGGAAGCAGAAGGAAACAGAGTATACTGAATTGTGTTAATTCATTGCAGTAATGAAAATTAAGCTATAAAATCTCTCAACTCTGTAAACATAATGCCTATCTAAAATATATTTTAGCCAAGTGCTAAATAGCTTCATTAAGGTCCCTTATAAAGACCTGTATCTGTTTTTTGTCTCATATCTATCTTAAACTGGAAAAATACAACAGTATCAGTAAAGTTAATTGAAATAATGGAAAGCAGATTGTGTCTAGAATAAATATATCTCTAAAAGACAAGTATATTTCGAGTTGTACTTTTATATATGCTTTCCATTCCCTTTTTTATGATGTAGTTCTAAATATGAAATTGGAAATATGTAGTCCTCCATTCGATAATCATTTCTGGAAAAAGATTCACTCTAGAATAGAATAAATATATCTCTAAAAGACAAGTATATTTCGAGTTGTACTTTTATATATGCTTTCCATTCCCTTTTTTATGATGTAGTTCTAAATATGAAATTGGAAATATGTAGTCCTCCATTCGATAATCATTTCTGGAAAAAGATTCACTTCCTGTGGACTTATAAGAAAAGTGTTTAATAATGCTCTACCTATAATTATTTAGTATTCTAAATTCCCTTTATTAACAGCCTGAAAAGAATAATTTGGAGTTGAGAATTACAATGTGTTGAAAAGTATAAATAATTTTGAGCTACAAATCAATATATTTACATATAAAATAAAATGTAACATATAAGTCCTTGATTTTGAAAACCTTTACATAAGAGAAGAACTTAAGTCACATCTAATCTGTGCAAGTCTCAGCAGCTAAAATTACTCATGAGCATAAATGTTCACAAGAATAGACTCTAAATGGATTGTAAATAACTGACAATGTATTTACCACACAAAAGAATTCCCACATATCAGCACCCATAGCTAATACATTTCCTTTATTGTAAAAGTTGTGCCATTCATCACAATTTAACTATATCATTTAGTTAGTATAAGTGAAATGTATAGACAATATAGTAAATATAGCAATGTTGATTTGGTAAAATTGTTTGATAATCATTGATTGTAATTTAATCTCAGGCCTAATTATTCTGTGAGTATTTAAGTATTTAATGAGCTATTGAATTAATAGCCCATCTCTTACAATAATGAAACACTTTTACTGAATCACTGTTGAATGGTTGATGTAAAACACTCCTCTAGGTTTTCTAAAATTCGTTTCTGTGACATTCTCACTGTGAAGCTTTAGAAACCATGAAACCACATAAAACTCTCATCCTAAAAATGAGAAGGTATATCACACTTTAATTATATTTTAACTGCATATAGTCTCAGATTCAGCTATCCAAAGATACTTGTAGGTTTAAAGTTGCAGGCAGGTGCCTACTAGGTAAATGTACCTCAACAGTATAATTGTAACAGACCCATTGAAACCCATGGGAGCTAGGCATCTAACCTACTTTTGTAACATCTTTTTATGGACTCAGTTGCATCTTTAATATCTTTCAAAGTCTACCCTTGTATTGTTAATTATCATGATCACTAGCTAAAGTGTAAACATTATACAATAACAGTCACTAATCAGGGCTACATGGCAATCTACTACTGTAGGAGGCCCAGACCCACAGGCCACTGCTACAAAAATCCGCAGACTTCATGGCAGTAAACTGGTACTGCGTGAAGTAAACATTAAAATGTTTTAACATAAACATAAACATAAATATAAATATATGTGTATATATATAAAATGTTCTTTAAAAAGAAGTTAATTAGCTCTAGCCAAGAGAGAAGGAAGACTATTTCTAGCGAAACTGCTATCAGTGATGGCTGAAAGATCTAAACATTTGCAGAAGTACTCAGTATTTTGCAAGACTATGCAACACTGAACAGTTAAGTAGTCTCTATAACAGGATCATTCGTATATTTTAAAATCAAATTCAATTATATAAGCACATATTTGGGTTCACAATACTTTAATTTGTTTCTACTAGCTTTCTCCTTGTCAAATTACAAAATCTAACTAAAAGAAAAGTTGGAGTTTTGCAATTTATAGCTGGAAAACTGTTGTTGTGATGTTTTCATTATCATATGAAGACAAACTTCCCTGTGTTATAATGAAAATAAAAATAAGGTTGCTATATTGACCTGAAATGACTTTTTGTACACATATAATAAAACGTAACCAATGATCTTGATATTAAAGTGATTATGTTCCAGCAAGAAACATATCACAAGTACACGCTTTTCACAGATTTTATACAATATTAGTTATTATCAACTAGATTTTCAAATTGTTTCTGTTGCATATATGTTTACATTGCATGAAATGGCTACCTTTATATTCTGCCTGTTCCAGTGTGTTGCCAATATAGTTCACAAAATAAGTAGTTTCGTTTCCTTGAATAAATTTGGATTTAACCTTTTTGCTGCTGCAATGACTAGCTTCCTTTCACCCTCATCATGAAATGAAAATTTCACATTTGCAAATGTGCAGCTAAGATTCACAGCTGTTTTTCAGTTTCATCATTTTTGTGAAATGATTTAAACCTCAATAGATGAGGAAGTATGTACAAGACTGAGAAGGCAGACAAAATAAAGACTTTACAACTGACGGGCAAGGGGAATTTATGGGAAAACTAACGACATGTGCTGCCTGAGCAAATTAAGTATTTTTTAATTCATATTATCTTAATTAGCAGCCAAAATAAATTAACAGCTTTGAGAAACTTGCAGAGATGAACAACACATAATGAGATGGGCACATGTATTAGGGATGATGATCAGAGGAGAACATCCACATAGCTGCTTAAATGTTTATATCCGTAATTAAGAGGGTGCACCAACTGAAAAAAGATCAAGATGCAAACATAGTACAATATATCACTGATATTTTGAATTTCTATTGAAGGCTATAACAGAATAAGTATAAAATACTTTTGTGGAAAGAGGTGGCAGAGTGCAAAACACTTAAATGGTACATTTCACTTCTTAAATGGTATGTTGTTGCTATTGTAAATAATGACCTCACTAGCTCAAAGCAAATGATTTAAATATATGCAAAACTTTATGCGATATTATCAATTAAAGAAGTGTGTACTTGCAGGTTTGGGGTTCGATATTGTAGCTTATACAAAAGTTACCTCGCAAAGATATTATGAGTGTGACTGTGGTAAAAATGTCTGAGGAAAGTTGAAGGTTAACATACAATAAAAAGTTTAGATTTTTCATAATCATTTTTACTTTTTTTTTACAATTTTTATTAAAATACTTTACTGAATTTACTAAGTTTACTAATTTAATTAATTTAATAAATGAAATAACCTATTAAAATAATTTACTTCCAACTTGTCAGTGGGTAATGAAAAATATTTTAGTTTTCAAAATATGATCTAAATTGTTATTGAAAAATTATTTTCATGATTTATTGGTAAAAATGTTGTGTCAAAAGAGGAAGAAAATCTGCTTTTTATTTTGAAAGAAAAACACTCTTTGTTTTGTAACATGGTTCACAAAGGATGTGGAGAGAGCTGATCAACATGGACAAGGATCTCGGGATTTTGAATGATTATAGGATTATAACGTTTTGCAGTTCCATGTATTTACAACAACTGGAGACATGTGCGCGCTCACACATACACACACTGGTTTGACGAAGACTTTCCAAATATGCAGAACTTTAAGAACAAGTAAAATACCCCAAAATACCAGTTGAGCAGCACATAACCTTCAGGTGCACTAGGCTCTGAAAATCATACCTACATTTTAATTCTGTTTCCTTTAAATTCTTTCCTTTAAGTGCTTTTCTTTAACCCTAATTTTGTGTGTTAGCTCTCAGAGGGTCAGTTAGTCCAGATCTGGCTCTTGTGCTCATGCGACAGTTATTCACGCATCTGTACAAAGCTAAGCACTGCTTACATAAGCCCCTGCTTTGAGTACCTGTAAATTAGAGGAAGAGGTTGCTTACAAGGAAGGCTGCATCCCAGAAGTGTTTATATATTTTCAATCTAGCTTTACTGGAGGAGTGGACCAAAAGAGGACATAAGCGTATAATCCCCTTGTGCTCCGTGTTAACTCTCACCCTTAAACAGTCTCTTTGCTTCTGGGAAGCAGTGACAACAGCCAACACGTTATGCAGGATTAAAAGTTCAGGAATGTTTTGGGGGGAACAGTGGTGCAAAGCGACCTGAGAGCAGTTAGTAGCTTTATTCCTGTTCTAGAATCTGAATTTTTTTTGAATGTCTTTTTTTCAAATAATGCTGAATCCAGAATCTGAGTTCTGAGGCTAAGATTTGAAAAAGAACTGTTACAACTGGTTTTTAATGGACTTGGAATACAAATTACATTTCATGTCACCTTTGTTTAAAATACATTTAACAAGCGGTCTCACTTGGTGAGTTTCCTGAACCGGGTGGTTAAAAAATACTCAAATTCACACTGTTGTTAAAGACTTGCGGACGCGAGCTGCACAGTGAGATCGTAACGCAGTCAGAGGGTTGACTTTTGGCTACGCAGCTCGTTATAAACTGCCCGAAGAGGTTCCTCGCACACGCACAGATTTTAATCTGCGCGTCGGTGCGGGGCGGCCGGTGACCGCCATACCAGGCCGGGGCGGGGGGGGGGAGGGGGCGCGGAGAGCGTTGCTCGCGCGGCGGGCGGGCACTCGGAGCGCAGCGGCGCTGTGTGGCGCGCCGCGTGCTTGGGGGCGCTCACTTGATACCGGGGCAGCGCAGCGCCGGCCGCAGACGGCTCCTGGGTGGAGCCAGGGCTGTTCGGCCGCGGCCGGCCTGCGGCTCGGGGTGCTGCTATCGGCTCGGCTTCGGGGGGGCGCGCGGAGGGCTACTCGGGGCCGCCCGGGGGCCGCCGCCGTATTTAGGGGGCGGCGGCGGTTGAGGCGGCGGCCGCGCGGGGGGAGGGGCGGGCCATGGAACGGCGCGCGCCGTCTCCCAGGGTGCCGCGGGCTCGCGTCCCGTCATGCCCCGCGGGCCGCTCCGTCCCCTCTGACCCGGGCCCGTCGCTCCCCCATCCGGGCTCTCGGCGCCACACGGGGAAGATGGCGGCGACGGCGGCGCTCCCTGCCGAGTGGATAAAGAACTGGGAGAAAGCGGGCAAGAGCGAGTTGTGAGTGCCGGGTCTCGACGGAGGAGGGCGGGGGGGTGCTGGAGGCCGCCGGCCTGCGGGAGAGAAGGAGGGAGGGCCGGGGCTTCACCGGCCGCTCGAGGCCGGCGGAGGTGGGAGCGGGCGGAGAGGACGCAGCTTGGGGCTGTGCCCTCGCCGTCGGGCCGTAGGGTGAAGCGCTGGTCGGGTGGAGGGCCAGGACCGCCCTCCCGGGCCGTTCGGCCGCTTTTGTCGTTTGCTAACGACCTCCGCCGAAACTCGGCCCCGTCCTCGCCTGCTAGGCCTAGCTCTCCTGGCTCCCGTTGCCCGGGCCCGAGCGCCCCCTTCCTGCTTCTGGGTCAGGTTTATCGGGTGTCGGGCTCCTTCTCCTCAGCCGGGCCGCCGGAGGTAAGATGGAGCCTGATGCTTCCTTGCCTCACTGGCTCCTCAGAGTTGACCTTTCTGGCTGAAGTCTCGACCCCTGTCCCTGCTCTCTCTCCTCCGAGGTGTTTAGCGCTGTCTCCTTTGATCCAGGCTGGGTAGGATCAGCTAGTTCTTCCCGTTCATCCTGTAGGGCAACCTTTGTGCTCTAAAGGGTCTCCTCACAGCTTCCCAAATCAATCCAGGTGTGGTAGGGACTTTCCTTCTCAGGGTCTTTAACATTTCTGTCTTGAGCAAATCTCTAAGCTGGCAGGTTCACTGAATGTGTTGGCTGTTGTGTTTCAGGAGCGCTTCCATTCAGGTGTTTATTTACCAGTTTCTCAAACTTACATTAATATGTTAACTTGGATGTGGGTTCCCGGTTAATTGTCTATATTTGAAAAAAAAAGTTCTTATTTTAATTTTCTGTTCACTTGTGCTGTTTATTATAACTAAAAAAGGTTTGAAATATAGACATCTAGGAGTGACTTTATGAGAGACTTTTTAGTAGTCTTTCTCATATTATTTCCTTTTGTTCATATTTTTTAAAAGGTAGTGCAACAGTGGTAATCTTCTCTATGCATGGAAGAAAAGGTAGTGAGATAGAGAATAGGAAACAGGCTCCCTGCACAAAAAACAAAAAAGCCCATTCTACCCAGACCCTCCAGTTCATAGTGAAAAGCCCCCTCCCCCCTCTTTTTTTGCCATGTTGTTACTGTCCTTGAGTTGTGCTGAAGCAATGATCATGTTAGCACATCAGGTTAACATGTTTTGGTATGTATTGTGAATGATAAAAGGCCAAGCAAAAAGTAGCTGCATTTCTGATAATAATAACCTGAGTATTCAGGAATCCCCCCAAAAAGATGAGGTTCGTATTGCTTTTTTTAAAATCACCTTCTCCTTAAGATTGTATGGTGATAACTGAATTTTTATCAGCAGAGCAATGTTTGCGATAAGTATCGAGGCCTTTTTATTATACTTAAGTATTTAGAAACTTCTGTATGAATAACAAAGAATGAAATGTACAAATGTGTACTA
This sequence comes from Dromaius novaehollandiae, assembly GCF_036370855.1. Classification (NCBI taxonomy): domain Eukaryota; kingdom Metazoa; phylum Chordata; class Aves; order Casuariiformes; family Dromaiidae; genus Dromaius; species Dromaius novaehollandiae. The sequence continues at coordinate 8,713,675 of NC_088108.1, forward strand.
ATTGATACCTTTTGAAAATGCTTAAGTGGCTATAATAAAACATTGTCTTTTTATATTTTATATATAATAGTGCATTCAGGTAGATGAACTTGCTGGGGGTTTTTTTCTGTTATGATACTTAAGTCATTTTTGCCCAAAGAAGTCAAATATGGTTACAGCTTTTTGTAACTCACATGGTTACTGAGATTTTATGAAATTTGCATGAGAAGAGAAATTTCAGTTGATCATGTAATGGTTGCTGCATTGTTTGAGTTCTCAAAACTTTGCTGTGGGAAGTGCAAGTTAGCTTATTTTTTTTACTGTGATAAAGCCTTTCATGATCCCCTTCCCTCCCTCCCCTGGTTTTATTTCTTAACTATGACTTGGAGGGGGTATTCTAGTTTACTGTGGGGCCAATAAAATGATAGGCTAAGTTCCTACATATATGGCGTTTCCAGTTGATTTGGAATACTGCTTAAATGCAGTCCTGTACACGATTAAAAAAACTTTTTTAAAGGAACTTTAAAGAAAATGTGATTATGTCTAGATTACAGTTGTCATTTTTTGCAGTGATAGCTTTATACATGTATAAAAAAATGCATGAAATAGCTTCTAAAAGGAAAAGACTGCCATCTCTAGCAAATAGTTAGGAGACTTTTTATGAAATGAAAACTTGTTTTCTTTGTGAGTCTTCACTGAGTAACGTAATCCTATTTTACTGGGGAAAAATGAAAGTTGGGAAGTTTTGGAAAGAGAAAAGCTATTATTTTCTTACCAAAATGAAGAACATACAGTATTTTTTTTTAAACATTAGTAACAATAAAAAAGGAACAAATGCAATATTTCATATTTTCTTGAATTATTTATCTACAAATCTCCCCAAAGTATAAATTAGGTATTTTGCAAAAGACTTGTTGGGAGGAGAAGGTTATAAAAGGACAAAATTGACAATTCTAGCAAATACGAGTTTTGCAAAAAACTTAGAAATTCATATTTCTGTATGGAGGCCTGGTCTATTAAAGCCAATGCACAAAGTCAGGCTACATCCACTCTTGTATGGATATCTGTTTTTAAAAGTGGTGGGCTTAGTCACAGAGAGAGAAATACCAAACTTTATTGAAAATCAAAGATTACAGAAGAAAACTTACTATAAGTAGAAAGAAAAGATTAGATCATATGAGGAAATACCTATTTGTCAGTATATAAAATGGCTTATGGGATCTGAGCAGATCAGCCCAAGACTGTATTTGGCAGAGTTAGCAGCTACCTAATAAATAAGACATAAAATTGTGTATTGGGGAATGTGACACTTGCTGTATTGAGAGAAGGAAATGGTAGTGTCTTTATTAACATTTCAGCTTCCACTGTGTTTAATGAGTGTGTAAGACAATCTTTGGTATTTTTATATTATCTTGTGTAGTAGGGTGATGATCAGCCTATGCCCTAAAACATAGGATTTGTAATATTACTGTAGTTGGTAGGAGTTGCTGTTTTTTTTAAAAAGTTTGCTTGTTTGATAAAGAAAACAAAACAGTGTTTTAAAGAAATCCAGTAATGAAGTCACCTTTAAAATAATGATTTTTCTCTCTATTTTTGAAGTATTATGAAGAATACCAACTTTAGCTTTGCTCATGTGATTGCTTTGTTAACATAAGACCTTACTGTCTAAAAACTGGAAGATAAGGTTTTTGTATGTATCCTGAGTGTCATTATGTGAGTTAGTAAGGCAGCATAGTAGAAACTAAGCAGTAGTGACCATTTACTTCCTAGAAGTTTCTTTTGGAACCCTTATTCATAACTGTACATGCGTTGAATTAGCTCTGTTGCTGGTATGTAATAATATCTAATACATATATAAAAATGTACATTATATGCTAGATTCAACTGTTCTAAGTAAGTTATTTACCAAAGCCAGACATTGGCCAGGATGTGGTCATCTTATATATGTCTGTTATTTTCTTCAGTTTCATCTCTGTCTAAATACACTTTAAATTACATATTTGTTTTTCTGCTGCCAGATACTGTGCGGAGATTGTGTTGGAATCTGTGTGCAGCTGCTTAGTATGCTGATCAGTCTGGACTCCTTGTTGTACTAGCTGTGTATCTATATACTCTCTTTTGTACTTAATTGTAGGTTCTTCTGGCAAGAAACTTGTTCTTTGTATAGTGCCTGCCACAATAATATGCTGGTCTGTGACTGTAGCCGATACATACTTTGATAATACTCATATACTGATAAAAACTTAATACAGTGATGCCTCTACTTGTTTTGTGATAGACTGAACATATCAAGGACCCTTCAAGGGAGAAGTATGGCTTTAATAGTTTATTTGGCTGGTGGTTTATGTAATGTGTTAAGCTTCAAGATAAACTGAAGGAGCGTAACGTTCTGCGAACGTGAAATTTTGATACTCAGTCTTCCAAGCGCTTTAGACACGTTTGTTGCTTCGCTTGCACCATAATATGAAGTAGCAGATAAAGGACTGGGAGTCAGGAAAACGTAATCGTCAGGAAAGCAGGATTTAGTTGTAGTTGTGCCATCCTGACTGTAAAATGCAATTGCTTGTGCTTTATCTCAACAAAAGACCTGCCAACATCAGTTAAACTATGCATATACTTAAATATTTGCAGGCACATGCACTTTGTGGTAAGTACTGCCATATACTATGTGTGGGAGTATAGTTGAGAATATAGGGCATTGCATGTGAATTGGTAGGCTTGGGTTCCGTTTCTGGCTCTGCCATGCAAACTTGTTTTACAGCTGTTCAACAGTACTTCAGAATCTGTCTTTATTATTTAAACAAAGCTATCCCATCTTAGTCCAAAACCAATTCCATTTTAAAAACCTTAGTTTTCAGAATTGATTCTGATTTTATTTTTTTAAATTACTTTCTAGGTTATCTTTTTAATTTTATTTCAAATTTATTATATATTTACATTGAAATGAAGGGGCATAGGCTATGGTAGGACACTGGAGTTCTTATCCATCCTAAACTTGCACAACTGAAATACAAGGTTAGAGTAATAAATGTTTCAATAGAAATTTTAATGTTTGTATCTGTTGAACTGAAAAGTGGGCCTAATAAATTTTCATTTTCCTAGTCATTGCTTAGGTGGAGAAGTGTTGTGGTGGCTTTTTCTTGAGGTTTACTAATCAAACTAATGCTGACACTTTTATTCTGGTGAAAGAGCAACTATTTTGATTTAGTTTAACATGTCTTGAGTTAAGACTGGAAGAATTACTCTAATGCCTTCTTGGTATTGGAAAGGAGTGCTTCTACCTCGTCTTCATTTCTTATGGCTCCCTTTAATCTTATGCTTATCTGATCTCTTGGTAAGCTGATCCAACTTGCAAAGTTGGCAAAAAATTTGCTTTTTGATCAGTTTTATGCCAGGTTTGTCAGGTTATTTAACTGACACAAGGGCTTGAACTGTATGGCTAAGAAGGGAGGGAAGGAAGGGATGAACTATCAATGAAATGGCCCCTTAGTGCAGCAACAAGCTATTAAATCAGCTCAGCTGTACTGCCTGACAGCACCTTCAGGAAAGGTCATTGTGTTTTGGAGAAAGGGCATCTGTATGGAAGAACAAGAGCACAATCATATTAATTTAGATCCAAACAGTACCTGCATCTTCTTTTCTTACTAGCAAAACTTCCCATGTAGACCTTCACTTGATGAAAATTAAGTACTTATTTTTCAATTTTAATAATTTAAGAGGTTTTAATGATAAATATAAAGCAAATTGTCTTACAAACTGATCTTCAATGTGGTTTCTTGATAAGGTACAAATCTGTTTGATCAACATAAGGTAACATGAAGTTGATTTTTACTGTTTTGGTATTGTTGAAACGCGGATTAGAAGAAGCTAAAACTCTCATTTTGTATTAGGTATACTTAAGTGAGCTCTTCAGTCCAAGCAGCCAGTGTAGCTGCTGATGTAGCCTGTTTGATGACATTACCTCATGACAGAGAGGTCAAATTGTGCATCTCAGATAGGATTTTGTAGGATTGCCACTTTGTTGCTATTTGTATGCAGAGCTTAGAAATGAATGCATATAGGGTTACTTCTTTATGGAGGGGTAGTAATTAAAACTTAAGAAGATCTGCCTTAGGCCAAATTGATATATTCTTTGGGGACAGCTGAAGAAGTCTATTGCTTGACGGAGGTGGGGAGAAAGAGAGAACCACCATCACCATTAGTGAAAAATAAATCACCCATTACTCTATTTTGGCATGTCTGTTCTCATTATGTCAAAATGTACTGCATTCTGTTCAATAGTATTAAGAACATCTTGGGTATACCATCACTTTTTGTTGCACTTGTATATTTTTGCTGATTGCATTGTATGCCAAATTGCCCATATTCCAGTTGTCTTTAAAGGATATGAATATATGCCTTGTAGTTGCTAAATATAATCCTCTGACTGCTGGAACAGCTGTTTGGCCCTGCTAGAGAGGTAATAATCTGTATAGGATGCAAGTAAAATGAGGTAACTGATTGCTGTAGCATCCTTTTTTATGGTTCATTTTTTGTGGTAAGCATCTAATAATTATACACATGCACTGTGTAAGAGAATGCTGTTAAATTTCCTACGGGAGAAAATTGTATCAGAGCTGTACAGTATCCCTGTGTAATGTAAGGCTACAATCTTCAGTGTCTACAGATCATATTTTATCCAATAATTTCTTATACATGAAACAGTTGATTAAGAATTTGCAAGAGTGATGGCAGTTCTTGGGATATATGTTGGTGGCTATAATAGTATAGATCTGTCTACCTTTTTTGAATACTGTTGCTGTTAAATATGAAGAAAAAACATTTTAAAAGCCTCACCTGTACAGAAAAAGGTGAAGGACGAGAGAATCCCTGTAGCTTGAAAAGATATCCCTTTAGAAAATGTCAATGTAGTGTATTTAAAATTTTTTTTTATGGCTAGTTTGGTTGAAGGAGGCCTCAGAAGTGACTATAGGACATCAACATAACAGGTCTTCCCAGCCTATAGTGAGTTCTGTTAGTGAATAGAGTGTGTACTTACCAGTAAACTTCCGTCTTTTCTGTGCTAAGACTGTGTATCAGGAAATCATGCACATGGCTGAATGTTAAATCTATAGGCCAGTTTGAAAATGGTCAGAAGTCATAGATACAGACAAGCATTTGCTTGTTGGTTAACAGTAGGCTAATGCTCGCACTCCCATGCCTCCTTTTATATCCCTATATTGCCTTGTTTTCTTGCTTTTCTGTGTTTGAACAAGAGCAATGTGAGGAAGCGTAGTTTTTGGAAGTATAAAGGCCCTAGTCTGTATATTATAAATTGGGAGTCCTGTATTTCTTTACTGTGTAACCTCTCTGAATTAATGTTTACTCTATGAAAACTAAAATGTAGACAGGCATTTAAACTGCCAAAGTTTAAAGTTATTTTAGCCAGGAAAGAAAACACTGAAACAGAGGTGTGTGTATACTAATACAGGACTGCTTTTATGCTTTGTATTGTTTTTGATTGAAATTGTATAAATACTATTTCTTCTATTGCAGTTTGCAACTATGCCGCACTCTCAGTGAAAACAAAAGCCATGATAATATGGGTTTCAGAGGTAAGTTTGTTTTTGTTTTTATTGAAGAAACATAGCATAGAAACAGTTGATTATAATGTTTATGCATGTATTTGCTTGGATTGTTCATATGCAGTGACAGTTGATGCATCTTAATGGAGAATACTATAAATAGCAAGGCAATACAACCATCCGCAGCTAGGTTCAGATGTCCAGTTGAGAGAGATTCTCAGACAGTAATAAACAGTGGTGGGGTGGTCCATTATCTGCACTGTGCTGTAGAAAATACGGTTCTTTGAACTCAGCATACAAGAAGGCTCACGGAAGACTGTTTACTACTTTGTGAAGAGCCAGGTTTTACTCTAAAAGCAAGTTCTGTATAGAAACCATTGATGTATGCAAGTGTGATTATCTGCTACAAAAAATATATTTTTTTAAACAGTTATTTGAATTACAGCCTTAATTTCTTCTTCATTAGTGAAATACATTGTTGTCTTTAAGTTTTTGAAATTCTTATTTTAAGAAATCTTCGAAGTTTTAAAGGAAAAATAAATTTTAACTTGCTCTGCAGAATCCATTGGAAGAAAAGTTTCTATATTGTAAAGACAGCAAAACAGCTACACTGTTCAGGTGGTGTCTTGGTTCTTGTTAAAATAGTCATTATGGGCAGCTATAGTAGTAGAGAAAATAAACTAAATCATTTCAATATAAATTATAAGTAACATTACTGAAGAGGAAGTATTTATTGTTCAACAAAGCAAAACTTGCTCTTCCCAAAGCTTTTTAAGGCTGGTCACCAGATGTTCTCTATTCTAGACCAAGGATGACCAATTTTTATGTGCTGTTTTCTTTTTTCTTGGCCTTGCTGCAAAGATCTAACAGATCCTGTAGGAATGACTGTATACTCGGTGGGCTCTTTTCAAGGAATTAGTAAAGGGTAGAAGTGGTTGAGGTCCTTCAGGTAATAGAAAAACCCTGAAAACATTGATGATCTGCTGTAAAATACAGAGATATTGACTGCTAAGAATTTGAGTTCATGTGACCTGGATCCTGTTCTGTAAGACTACACTGGCACTTGCACAGTACTGCCTTGCCCTTTAGTTCCAGAAAGACATTTTGTTGAAGCATAGTATACCACAAAGTTATGAAGGCAGGTTGGGTTGGCAGTGTACTTACATAACAAACTTTCCATAATACGGAGACCACTCTTGCAGAGACATGTGTGAGGCTGTATTTATGGCTGGTTTGGTTTAATCATAAATTTTTAAATTGGGTACAGCTCAGAAATGTGCTATCAAATGGACCTCCAAAGTAGTATGGGTATGATTTACGTAGAATGGATGCGTGAACCAATCCTGCTAGATCCCAGCCTTGAGGAATTAGTGTACTCTGTGAAAAGCAGAGTGCTAACTAGCCTGTCCAGATTTTGAAATTACCATCTTTTAATGCAGCTATGGTGGTCTGTGGTCACTAAGTTACTGAGTACTTGAGTTAAGTCATTAAGATCTGTAGCTTGTATACCCACTTAGGATATCATTTAAGCAGACTACATGTTACAAATGCAAGTCGAAAGCATGGGATTTTCTTGTTTTTCATGTACTCAAGAGTATAATGGCATTGCAGGGTACTACTTAACAATTCTTTAGAAGTTTACCATAGCTGTGCTTGCAGCCTCTGTGTTTAACATTCCAAGCTTTTTCTCAAATGCGGTACCATGTTCCATGAGGCAGTGAAGATTGCATATGCAAGCTTTTGTAAGACAGCATCCTTCAGTTATGGAAGACTTTCCTCAAGAAATCCTTGTTCGACCCTTTTTCTCAGTTAATTTTACTTTCTTCTAGAGAAATAGGCTTTGAAAGCAAATCTGTTATGGGATATGATTAAGGAAAAGTATTGTAATAAAATGATGTTTATGTAGTTCATGTGAATTACAGGTTGAAAGTTTGTTTTTTGTTTTTATTTATTTTTATTTAACTGACTATTGGGACTCAAGTTTTCATGCTCAGGGCTCTTGCAGTTTTTCATTGTATTTTGCTGTTGTTCCATAAAATCTCTCAGAAGTGGATCACCTTTTACAATGTCTAAGACATCATACAAGCAGATAGCCATTCAAATTTAATTTGGCAGTAGCAATAAAAATGATCCCCCTCATTGTAAGGAGAAGCATATCATCTTTGCTTGTGAAGTGTCTGAAGTCTACAACATTATTGCAGATGTTGCTTTAAAAGTCAAATGAAGAATTCCTTAACCATCCGTTGTCTTTCAACAGATATCCAACAGGCTCTGTATGAGCTTGCATATCATGTTGTCAGAGGAAACCTAAAGCATGATCAAGCTTCTAACGTTCTTGGTGATGTTATAGTAAGTATATATATTTCGAGTAATTGAATACTTACTAAATTTTTGTAGTCTATTGTAAAAGTCTGAATAAAAATCAAGCAGGACAGTAGTCAACAGACTTGATTTTTCATATCTAACAAGATATTGTTAATGTCAGGTCTTCTTTCTTCACTTACGTGCAATTGAAATATGTAGGCTGTCAAGGTTTCTATTTAATTCCTGCTTTTTGGAGAGGAATAAATATATGTTAATTTTACCATAAGTTACAAATTAAGGTTTTTTTTTTGTTTTTGTGGGTATGGGGAGGCTGAAGTTTTTCATGTGTGCTAAAATAGATTTCACTTGCTATTGCAGTGTGAATGGAATGCCACCTACTGGTTTTTCTAGTTACATCTGTTTCTTACAACGTAACTGTGCGTTTGTCTACCATTTTATTACTGAAATGAGTCCTGCGATGACTTTTAAAATAATGCATTAGACTGAATAAACACTTTTTTAAAAATCAAAGCATTTTAGGAAAAAAGAAAGGAAAAGAATATTTTCCTCTGAACTTTTAAGATTCCCAAAATATTGTGTGTTTAAAAAAAATTGTTTAAACTGATTTTTTTCAGGAAAAAGTAGCTTTTTAAAATGATTTCCTGTTCTTTGTCAGTTCTTGGATTACTATCTTTACATCTATAGAACACTAAGTAGAAAAACAGGTATTGCAGAAATCTATTCTGGGATAACTCTTTTTAGGTTTTCAAACTTCTGCCTTAGATTTGAGAGAAACCAAGGCTGCAATACACCTTGCTCTTGGGATGGTATCTGATAATGTTTGATCTTAGTTCCTGTAGGAAACTTTAATTTGGTTGGTGCATGAGAAAGTGTAGTTTACTCTATAGGCTGATGTAGCTCTTCAGACAAAGTTCCATTGTGCTAGAGAAAATATGCTCCTGTTTGCTAGTGTGGGTTTTTTGTATATAGTTGTTTTGCTTTAGCATTTCTATTCCTATAGAAGAAAGAATCAGTAATCCAAGTGATGGCTTGAAAATGGTTCTTGAATTGAAATAGTTCTTAATTTTGCCATTTGAATGTATAGCAAAATAAACTTTGACATTTATTGGTTTAGACTGAGAATTGCTGGAAGCAGGGGAACTGAATGAGTCCTTCCTGCTTCCCCCCCCCCCCCCCCCCCCCCGGGCTTAGTTTTGGAAAAAAGTTGCTTTTATGTTTTTTTTTCTTTTAATTGTATTAGAAGATGATTGCTGTGTTGTCAAATTATGTTTAAAGATCAATGGCTTACTTGGATTTCAGAATTGTCAACAAAACTTTGTGTTGCATTATGTTTGGAATATTTAGTCAGCTTATTTTGTAATGGTTAAGATTCCTGTGGTTCCTTTCATTGAAAATGTCAATATATTTTAGTTTAAATGCTCTCTTTTTGAATTGATCTTATTAATTGAAGTATTTCAGTTAATTGTTTTGGATTGACTCTGAAATAAAGTTTGTATGTAAAACTCTGGCAATTGGCACTTAATATTTGCACAACTACACGAGTATTTACATAACTTTTTTCCTTGACTTGTAAAATTATCCATACTTTTCTCCAGTGGAAAATTCATGTTAACAATACCTGCATTCCTAATGTCTGCAATACTAAGCTGTCAAGAAATCTGGTATCTGCTTTGTATAAAGAAAATTAAAGGCAGTTTAATTCTGAACAGCCTGAATTAGGACCGAGTGATTTAATTGGGAAGAAGCTGGATAAAACTGTTCAGAGGGAATTGGAGGAGAAGAAAATAGAAGCTTTAGCTTTCCAGCGCTTTAGCAAATTAAAGTATATTCAATTTCCTTGTTGACACAGGTAGTAGTCAGTAGTCTCTTACAGTTTTATGTTAGTTGTAAGCAGAGAAGAGATTATCATATTGATACTGCAACACATTGACTCTAAATGGTGTACTAAGACAGCTGGAAATCATATGCTAGGGTTAAGCATCTTTACTGTAACTTTAAAATTTTTCTAAAGCTAAGACCAAATGATATTAATGGAAAGAATATGGTGGAAAGGTGAAGTAAGGAACAAGTATTTTAGTAATATCTTATGAATACACTTACCAATTAATTTGTGTAATTCCCTTGTCCAATTGAAGTTTACACTTACAGGCATTGTAAAGAGAACAATAATTGAACCACTGTATATAATAGCAGATAATCAAGGATTCCGGAAGAGAACTGCAACTTGTTTACTGTCCAATTATAGACAAGTGTGCATTAAATCGGATCTAGATTACTTTTTCAAATAGTGACATGGCCAATTCATTTAACTGTTGGAAATGTTTCAGGCTGATAGGACTGGAATTTTTCTGATGCTGATATTCTATTGCCGGAGGCAATACTTTAGTACAAATTTAGTCCTGCTTGATGAGAAATCCGTAAGTTTTCTTAGTTTCTCTCATATGCCTAGAATACGAGCTAACCCTTTCATGCTCCGTATCTCATATATTTATTGTAGAAGAATATGGGATACTTGAAGTTGCAGGAAGAAAAATAAGTTCTCAGCACCATGCTATATGTTTTTTTAGTTAGAAGTTGTATCTGATTTATCTGCATTTCACTTGCTTTAAAAAACACAGGGACTTTTGGTTTAAGATTCAGGATTTGGCTAAGAAAATATACCTAAGAATTTGTTCTCCCAATTAGTAGTTCTTTGGATGAAGGCAGGCCTGGGATAGGGGTAAACTAACTACTCACTTGTAATTTAAGAGAAGCCTGTTGCTGGTTTGATGCCAGGTTTAATACTATGAGTCAGTTACCCTTATTCTGGATGTTAAGGGGAGATACTCAGAGGTAGGATGTTATCTTTAGGGTAACTGCTAGTTGAAGTCTCCTTTTTCTAACAATACTTAATCAGCAGTCAGTGTAAGAGTAATTGTAACTCTGTAATTGTAATGTGCGCAAAATAAGAGGGGGTGTGTGTATAGATGGATGTGCTTGTTTTGGGGAACAAAACCCAAGTCTGCATTAATACAATGTTAGTTATTTTACAGCCTGTGAATTTGGAAATTTGAGATCTCATCATTATATCTGTTACTGACATACCTAAATATTGACATGTATGCATCAAGCTGTGTGTGTGTTTCCTTAAGGAAATCATGAATTCTTACAGAGTCTAGATTTTTCACTTTGGTGTTCCAGAATGTGAGAAAAGCCCCTTGGTAGGGGAGGGGGATTTTTTTTTTAGATATTCATATATTATATTTATATATATATATATATATATATGAATATTTAATGTGTGCACATTCATATTTTGCTTTCTACAACTTGTAAGCAAATATGGAGAATTTGTTTCTTGAAGTTGATAGCTGCACGTGTATAGGGGCACCTGAAATTGTGACTAGTGATACAAGTACCCTTTCAAGTTTTAACAGCCTAAAATGTATCTGCAGATTACTCTGGCCTGAGATTTTCAGATGTTACCAACATTTTTCTTGTTGGGTCTTTCAATACATTTCCATTATATCAATAATCAGTACATCAGCAACACTTATTTTAGATATTAGTCAATAATTAACTGCTCCATTTACTTTATATGCACTATTAATGAATTTGAACTTATCTTTTGATCAATTATGTGTTTATTTTATGCAATGGAATAATAATTTTCTAAGTCTAGATATTGAGATTTCTGTCTCTACTATGTATGATCTTCTCTTTCCTTGTTAGGAATTTCGTGAAGACATGCCCTCCATCTTAGCTGATGTGTTCTGCATATTAGGTAAGTTGTGTTCCCTCTCTTTCAGCATTGGGACAGATTTGTAGAAATGTGTTTTATGCATTTGTTTGTTGACTTCTTCAGGGAATCTCTTTACATCTATGAAGTATGATTTTTCCCTTTACAAAACCTGCGTTGATTCTTCCTCAATATATCTATATCTTAATTCTTTTAATTCTGCTTTTTTTCTATTACAGTTTCTGTATGTTTACCTATATAAAGGCAGTGGGAATTCATGTGCCAAGAAAAGCTCAAGGAGCTAGCTTGTAAGAGTGCTGATTGTTAGCTCATGTAATCAGTGACTTTCTGTAATAAGTTTTATTTTAAATACTTGTAGAAATTATTATCTTGTTAGTAGGTAGATCTTCTGTTTCTCAGAATGTATTTTGTAAATATTTTGTTTGCATAGTCATCGTTAGTGAAGTGAAGCTTATACTAATTGTCCAAAATCTCAAGGCAGCTGGCATTGTGTGCAAAATTATGATCTGCGAACTGAGAAGGACTTAAAGATCTGTACTTCTTACTCTGGTAGTAACCTCTGGAGTTTTATGTTGTATAATGTTGAACTAAAGCTGCTTTCTCATGCTTTGAGAACTTTAATCCTGCATACTTATTTCTTATCAGGTCTTACTCTTAACTACTTGCAATCCATGCCCTGTTGTATATCTCTTTAGTCTTTTCAACAAACTTCTGCAAACTAATTTGACAGTCCATTAGTCACAGACTGTCCTATATACTGAAGGAGACAGGGGTTCTCCAGAAAAAAATATGAGCGTGTGTTGTGATGGCATATGCACAGTGAGGCTTAACTAAGTTTGCATGTGCATCCTCAATTCTGTAGCATTTAATGGATGAATTTGACTGTTTCATTCATAATGTTTCGTTCTGTGTACTTGTCATCTTGTTCTAAAATCAATTTTTGTAGTGTGGTATTATGCTGATGCCCTTTTGGTTTTTCAGCTGGGCTAGAAAACTCAGATCAGTTGCTGCTTGAGCTACTAGTCATTTGAAATAGTAGATCTGCGTTTGCCCTCTTCTGCAAGCTAGTACGAGGTCAAATGCTCTGCCTGTATTAGTAGCAGAGGAACGGTATGAGGAGCTAGGTTTCAAACTCTGGGGACAAATGGCATTGAGATTCTTTCTTGGTTGTTTTTCCCGAACTGTCTCATCCCCTCTAACGTGTTTTAGCACTCTATCTACTAATATTTCCATCTTTTTCTAATGTATTCTTATAGTCAGTATGTCTCAATACATCAGAATTTTTATTCTTGTCTTTATCCACTCATCCATATTTCCTAGACTAATTTTTTTTCCTGCAGATTCTTCATGGCTAAGAAGCTTGAGTGCTAGGGTCCAGACATCTGGCAAGTCTGCTAACTGGTTTTCTCTGATATCCGGTCGCTTCCCAGGCTCCCTACATCACTGGGCCCCAGTCTGTTTGGGGATTTGCTCAGATTGTTGTTGTTGGCATTTTCTGCTTAGTTCTAATGCACATGCATGCATACGTGTGCATGTGTTTTGGGTTTTTTGTTTTAAAATAGGCATACTTACTCGGTCATTGTTTTAGGGCCTCTTCTCCCACAGAAATGAATTGCCATGAATTGCATTTAGTAGTTGACAGTTCAAAGAAGAGTGAAAATATGGAGTTAAAACTGGTAAAAGAGTGCAGGCCAGGCAGTAAACAGTAGTTACTCTGAAGATGGAAAAGATACTAAAATATCATTACAATGAGGATAGGATCATCATGTTTTCTGCAACTCATGTTTCTCTCCTTTCCTGTTATAACTGATTCTTAATGCTTGTCATAATCATCATTCTGACAGGGAAGGGCAAAAAAAGATCACTGTGGCATTCCTCCAGTTTGTCTGGTCTACCTTTTCATGAGACTTATGGATGTGTAAGAACTGTCATCAAAATATGATGTAGCCGGAATGTGGCAGGGAGCTAGCATGTTATAAACTGCTTTGCATTGTCATGGCTAGGAGCCATCAGAATAGTTCCGAAAGGAAGAAACTCTTCTGTGGTGATGTCTGAGAGGAAAACTTCCAGAAATACTGATGTCTTTATTATTATTATTTTTATTCCCTCTTCCCCACCTTCCTTTATTTTAGATATTGAAACAAGTTGTTTAGAAGAAAAAAGTAAGAGGGATCATTTTACCCAATTGGTATTAGCCTGTTTGGTAAGTTGTACTTAGATTCTTTTTGATACATAAAAGTATATGTTTAAATCTGACAATGGGAGAGTTTGAGTGCTTTTTATTTTTGAGCTATCAAAATGCTATAACATACTACCTACTTTAAAATTAGTTTAAATATTATGATTTTTATGAAATATTTACAAAATCTTTAGGAAGAGCAGTTTTTACAAGATATCTTAAATATTAAAATTTACTATATATTTGGATGTTTATTGTCTACAATAAAAATAGTGCTGAACAATTCCTCAATCTTCTAGAGTAGTAGGCATCAGACGAGGTAGACCTGTTGTCTTATCAGACTGGCAAATACGTAGGTTCTTGTTTATATTTCAATGCAAATAAACTTGAACTTGCTGCTCTATTATTGCACAAAATGATCTGTTAATTGGTTTCAGAGAAAAAAATAATATATATACAGTTTGTCATTGATAACTGGTTTATAATAGCATTCAAATTACTGTGCATTTGATAATTTTTTATTGCAGTCATTCTGTTTCTTCATACGGATTGGAAGAATTTGAGAAAGGACTATCAGACTTTTCATTTGTATCTTCTGTGTTGCAGTTAGTTTGGGTGGGAAGGTGTCTTTGGGAAGTGTTAGCTCTATCCATCAAAGAAAAGTAAAGTGGTTATATGCTCATTTTTTTTGTCACTGTTCTAGCTGTTGTCCTTGAGTTTAGATGAAAATTAAAGATGCAGCCCAGCTTGTGGGAAAACTTTACTTTTCACAGTCTTGGAAAGTATTTATTTTTTGTTTTAGTGTTATAATAATATGGGCCTGCAGTTTAACCTAGATGAAGATGAACTACAGAGTTGCTTGTATTAGAATGGTGCATTTATATTTCTGCTATTTTTAGCCCTATGCAAAGCATCTGGTGGCTTTCAGAAGTTCTGTGACCAGACAAGCTTGTCTTGCAGTAAGGTTATTGCCTGGTTGTTTGAGTGCTTTGTGGACTGGGGAGATGTATCACAGAGAACCCAGAAATGATCAAACAAGACCAATCATAAATACAATGCATGCCATCAGAAACAAACAGTGATTGTTCAGGAATGAGACATAACACACAGTTTTGATCCAGAATTTTGTCCTGCATCGTGAATTGAGACTGTTTTTTCAGGTTCCTAAAAGCATCTGTATTGATGCATACTTTTTCAGTTTTCTCAATCTAAAAATCTCCTATAATGCTATCCCAACTGGTCTTCATATTATATCTATATCAGTTATACCAAGGCATTTTTACAGATGCCATTATAAAATGCATTAAAATTCAAAAAGTTATCCTTTTTGTAAATTTGATTAGATAGGCTTTTAAAAATTTTCTAAAATGGGAAAAAAGAGAAGTATTCGGAAAAGAAGGGGAATGAGATCTTTTATTGGACCAGCGAAGTAGAAAAAGTGTTTTTACGTTTTCTGTCCATTTTAACTGATCTAATAAAAGTGTACTTTCTACATATCTTTTTCTTGCATTTTAAAGCATTATGGTAGACTAATATAGTATAGCTCTCACTTTAAGATACTTTGAGAGAACTTAAAATTTTTTTTTCTCTTCTCAGTTCAGTAGAAATTTTGCTTCTAAAGTATGTTTCCAGTTGGACTTCCTGTTCATGCAACCTCCTCCATCTTTAGAAGTGGTCTTCTTCACTGTGTAGAATCAGCTTTAGCTGTAGGAAACTTGGCTTTGTAAATACGCAGTTCTTGTGGTAAAACTGGAAAATCCTTAGATGCTAGACAATGTAGACTTTGTAACCAATAATTTAGGCATTAGGCATGTTTATTCAAGGTGTTTTGCTAGTATAAAATGCACACTTCTAAAATCTAATTTCAGTTAAGCAGGGCTTGTTTTTTTTTTTTTTCCCCTCGGTTTTGGCCACTTCAGTGTTTGAAACAGAATGCATTTAGCATGATGGTATATCATTGTATTCGAACCTCCTGTTTTACTAAGGTACCTGTGTAGTCTAAAATCAAGGTTAGGCTCTTCCTAGGTTTGTGTAATTGAGAAATCTGATGCATGTTTTTGGTCTTTGTTTTTTTTTTATAGTATCTTGTATCTGACACTGTCCTAAAAGAGCGTTTAGACCCAGAAACACTGGAGTCATTAGGACTTATCAAGCAGTCTCAACAGTTCAATCAGAAATCTGTTAAAATAAAGACAAAACTGTTGTAAGTTTTGGGGTATGTTTTTTTTTGGGGGGGGGTGAGAAGGGATGGTACTCTAGTCTGGTAACTGTTAATAATGTTTTCTGAAAGTGTGTAATGTTTCTTTCAATAAAATATTTAATGTTCTCTTAGCAAAGTGTTGTATGTGTATGTTTGTGTTTGCCTCTGTGTCTGGAGTTTCAGTCTCAATATCCAAGAAGAACTTTTAAAATGAGAATAGGTCCTTAGGGAACAATCTGGTAAGGTGCCGAGCGCTTTTCCAGCAAAGCATGCAAGAGCAAGCTTTATTGTTGAGTAGAACCATAATGTTGCTTTTAAATGGACTGCCTTTGAAATTAAAGGAGAGCTGGATTTGTTTGGAGAATGCTAGCTACCTTGCAAATGTTTAAAGGTGGCTTATTGTACTCTGTCCTATAATTTTTGCAATAGTGGAAACAAATTACAAGTTCTTAGAAATGTATTCAAAATTGGCAGTTTGTATACAAATTTAATATTGATAGTATAAACAGGCATCACTGTAGAAATATATTTAACTTTGTATCCAATTAATGATGTTTAATTTTTGTTTACTTGCAGTTATAAGCAACAGAAGTTTAATTTGTTAAGAGAGGAGAATGAAGGTTATGCAAAGCTGATTGCAGAACTGGGGCAAGACTTATCTGGAAATATCACTAGTGATTTAATCCTTGAAAATATCAAATCCTTAATAGGTAAGGAATTTGCTGAAGGAATATGGATACTGGTATTTCTACATAGTCTTGTGACTACAGAAAGTGCCTTTATGCTGCTCTTTGAGATTTTGTGGATCAAATGTTAAGTAATGCGGGCACATTGTCTGGTAGTAATACATTATATTGTAGACCATCTTGGACCCAATTAGAAAATTTGGAAGCTCCTGTTTCTGTAAAAAAAAAAAAAAAATTAATTTTGGGAATGTTGTGTAGTTTAATTTAGATACTGAGTTCGTAGTACAGCCCCAAATATGCAAGCTGTGACTTTCATTCATTTCAATAGGTATTCAAGAATAATATTTTTGAGGATGCACTTGTCATCTCTCAGCATCTCTTAGAATGTAACAAAGTAATCTTTTTTTTTTTCCATTTTGAGGTACTGAATTCAATGCATGAGTTCTCCTGTATTCTTAAAGAAGTTGAATAAGTGATATCTAATGAAGTGGCATGAGTTCTAGTTGTGGTTCATCCATATTTCTAAATTATGAATCTTAGCAAAGGAGTGTCACGATAAAAGTGCAAAATATTTAACATGTCTATTACAGTGATTCAAATATAAAGTTTATATTATTGTAGAGACTGTTTATTAATGATCTTGCTGCATGATTAGAAGTTTGAGTTCCAATTTTTCACACAGGTAACCTTGAAGGCTATCTGTTTAAAAAACTCATGTAAGCAGTCCCTGCCTGCTTGTTTCCTTACCGCTGTTTTAGAACAATTGATATTGCCATGTTATGTGGTAAGTCAGGGGACAAATCGAGCTGAAAAGTAACCTTGGTAACACACCAATGTGGAGCATCGGTGCCGTATCTCAAACCATAGACTGCTTCTAGTTACCATTTAAAGCCTCAAGCTAGGAGTAGCTTGTTATTTCAGACTTACAGCTATGTTTAAATAAAAGTTGCATTGTTTACTTATTATAATAAGTGAAAGGATGACACTAAGTGATTGTCTTTCACTAGGAACTTGCTTGTGCACCATTTTGGCAGATCCACACCTAAAGCGCTGAGGCCTGTTACAGATGTTTTCTCTCTCTTCCTGTCCAGTTCTTTGGCTGCTTTCCCTCATTCATTCATGGAATAAAGAATTTATTTTGAATCTGTTGCAAAATTTTTTTTCCTAAAGAATTTCTGCAGTGATAGTCTTCCTGAATATGACCACTCCTTTCTATTTTGCCTCTTTCAAATGGTCACCATCCCAGGTTCAAATTAGTCATCTAAATAAATTTATCTTTTAATTATTTATAACTTTAAACAATTGAATTTGCTAAGAACATTTGTATGTATTGCCCAAACATAGCCATACTGACAGTAAATGTTAATCTTTGTCATGTAAAAGAGGATGTGTATGTGTGGATATATAATAATTCAGGGTAACGTGCAGAACTCGCAAATATACTGGAATTCCAAATCTCTGTTCCAGTGCAGCCCTCTTCTTTATTCTTACAATTAAGAAAACATTTTTTTCTTTTAAAGTCTTTGTCAGAAAAGAACAAGAATCCCATCTTTTATTCCCCTTCCAATAAAAGATTTTAGAGCGATTACAACATATGTGTTCTTGAACAGCATGAAGTTCTATGCTAACATCCCTTATTTCAAAGATCTAGAAATTAGCAATGTTAAAAGTAGGAGATGCGTTTTTTTTTTTTTCCAAGAAAGAGCCAATCTGAAATTACTCCGTTCTCGGGAATGCAGTTGTTGGATTTTGTTCATCTCTACCCAATGAGATCTGCCTTTATGAAGAGTGGAGTAAGATTCAAAGAAACTATAGATCTCTGAATAAATCTCACCATCTCTGTAACTGATCCTTTTCCATTATCTTCCCTGCCCTGAGTTGTTACAGTAAAAAATACATAATCAGTTTGAAGAATATTTATAATAGACCGTTTTACTTTCTTCCAGAATTTTAGAAATTGTGAATAGACTTCCTATAAAATAGCAGTTCTTTTAAAGCATTGTTTTGCAGCAGGTTCTGCTGTAGTGGAAATGACTTGGAGAATGAAAGACTGATGTAATTACATACCTGCATTGTAGATGTGTGCGTGCATGTGTGTTTTCTCATGGCACAAGGAAGAAAAATAGTCTGGATGTGTGTTCACAAAATTCTTCTGATACCAGTAAAATTTCTTTGTCAGCATTGCTTCTGGAGTTTTGCTGAAAATGGTCAGATAATGAGAAGTAGATACAGTTACAATGTTGGCTTAAATTGATCTAAATCCATGCTCTTACTTAAAGGAAAAGTGCTCATTTCCCTTCTCCTTTCTTCCCCCAGAATTAAGAAACCCTTCTCCCTAATGCTAGCAGTAAGACTGAATTAACATGACAGTACAAACAGCTAGATCTGAGTCCAGCTGCAAACCAAGAATACTTTTTGGATTTAAAATAATTTCGAGCTGGATGACTTTTGTGGTTGTCTGAATGAGTGCCAGCACAAGGGGAGCAGAAAAAGCCCATCCCTTTTGGTGGCAGTGTTGGGATTGGTGAGGTTTGGGTTTTAGTTGTTAAAAGTTGGTTTAAGACTGTAATTTCTAGTTTTCATTTAATCTGAATTGAAAATCCTGCTTAGTTTCATTACCTGCTTCAATTTTAGGCATAATACAAGTCAAAATGATTGGTGCTGTATTTGTAGGTTATCCAGATTATTTTGCTGTGGATAACTGTTTTGTGTTGAAATTGAGGCAGAATTAACTTTTTTTAATTAATGCCTTTGTTTTAGTAACAGAATGAAAGTGAAAAGTAGCCATATTGAACTTTTCTGTTTTATGTTCTTCTCCACTAGGATGTTTTAACCTTGATCCTAACAGAGTTTTGGACATTATCCTAGAAGTCTATGAGTGCAGGCCTGAGTATGATGATTTCTTTGTACCATTGATAGAGTCCTACATGTACATGTGTGAACCTCAAACTCTCTGCCATATCCTTGGGTTCAAATTCAAATTTTATCAGGTAATGTATTTTCATTCTGAAGCTTTGTTTTTTGGTAGCTGTTCGTACTCATTGTTGAACTGCAGTGATAATAGGTTTTTGCTGCAGGGTTGTTTGTGTGTGTGTTTTCTTTTTAACATAGAAATTAGGTCTTAAAAGCAACAATTTCATGGTTTTGAATGGAAGTGTCTAACATGTTTTAGTGGAGAAAATTTTCATCTGGCTGTCTCAGAGAATGTTTAGCCATCTTCTTCGTGACACCTTCCATTCGAAGTTGTAGAGTTCAGTAAGGGTTGGCATTAATGAAGAAATTGCATCGTTCACCCAGGAGTGAAGAGCATGTCTGCTAAGGAGTCATGGTTAATACTTGATACAATACTTAAGCTTGCTGAAATGTATGAATAGGAATTGCGTACAAGCACCATAAGGTGTGAAGATAACTGAATCTCTTTGTTTCTAAAACTTCTCATTCTGTATTCCAATTTAGTCTAATAATGAAGCAATGTGGCACTGGAGTAGTAGCACTTAAATAACATGATAGTAAGGAGAACTGTGGGTTAATACGTGTTTCCTCTCAACTTCAGACAGGTTTTCTTGTTTCATAACCTTTTGCAGTGGCTTGTTTGCTTCCCTCCCGCCACCCTAAAGTTTGTGGTCTTGTCTTTTTTAGGATCCAAGTGGTGAGACACCTTCTTCCTTATACAGAGTTGCTGCTGTCCTTTTGCAGCACAATCTCATTGATTTGGAAGATCTTTATGTTCATGTAAGTGACAATGCTCCTCCGTCAAATGCCACAAGCGAGGAAATAATTGAAAATAGAAAGCGAGATACTTTGTCATTCCTAGAGTAAGACTCAGGGAATATCTTGTAATACCTGTATATGTAGATGTATGTGTTTTAAATTTCCCAGTGCTTACGAATGGTGCATATTTCAACAAACACATAGTGAAATGTGAATGCTGATATGACATCTTATCCATGTGGTATCCTCCAGATCTTTTGCAAATAAAATACAAGTAGCTTATGTTTTAACTTTATATACACTTTAAATGCCTGAGTTACTTTCCTCAAGAGCTAGACCCTGTGAATGTTTTGCTTTTCAAGTTCAGTTTATAGAAAAAAGTGATACGACAGTCAGCTTCTAGCAGTGTTTGTTTAGTTTAATAATGGAGGTCTTCCAGGATTTCAGAGGTAACTCAAGGTTAGGTAAAAGTTTAAAAAACCTAATTCCACCTACAAGAATTCTGACCCTTTGTTAGATTGAAAGAAGTAACTGCCTATCACACTCAGATTTTATCTGAGAAGGATTATTCTCTCCAGTCTAGCACTCTATCAAACAAGCAACATACCAATTTGACAACTGATAAACAGAATGTTACAGTTACCAAAATATTTTACGTTATACACCAGTGTGCTGTTAATTTCAGAATATCCAGAGATATTTTAAGAGGTTTGACTCTTTCACTGAAATGAAGCAAACAGCCTCTAATTACAGCTATAGAAATCCTGGAATGTAGTCCTTCTTCCGTTAATTTTCCTGGCAGTCAACAGCAGTCATGATCTGATTCATCAACTACTGGTTCTGGCTTTGTGGGTTTTTTGTGTGTGTTTTGTTTTGTTTTTGTTTAAAAGTGTCAGGTGGAGCAGGAGTGGGAGTCCATGTGTGTAGCTTTCAGATAATCAGTGTAGAGTCAGAAACTGCATGACAATAGCATGTGATAAAAGCATGACAATAATGCTGTGTGTTAGTAAGATTACAAAATGAATGCTCAGGCTCTGAATTAAGGTGGCCTGTGTAACCTCAACTCAGACCTGTGTAAAAGTGTGCATGTGTTATGATGGTCTCATGGCTAGAATGTCCCCTTTATTCATTTTCCTGCCTGCTTGTGTTATGCTGGTTGTTAGCCTCCTCTTTCATTCCTCTTTCTTTCCAGAGTTTCCCTACTAGTCTGTGGTCTTGTCTTTTGACTTTGTGTTTATTCTCCAGCCTCTCTACTTACTTCCCTTTTCTTGTTCTAATGTGTTCTTCTCTGTTCAGTCAGGCTTAATTTCACTTGTTACGGGAGTTTCAAGAAAATTTACTGTTGTGTAGGTGTTCATCTTAAATGGCATATATTGTGCAGATTTCATACTGGAGCAGCTGTCAGGACTGTGGAGAAAGCTAGTGCTTTACATGAAGAATTTTGGCCTCATGTTGGGACGGGGAGACTAAAGTGGGTGTACACTCACTCACTCACTCTTCCTTCTTCCAAACTTCTACGAAGTCCAGAAATTACGGTATCCTTGAAGAAGCTGATGCTTAGTCTCATGTTAAAAAAATCATCCCTTGTTAAAACCAATAGAAGAAAATACTGGTATATAAAGAGGTTAAAACTCCGCAGTAAGTTATGGTTAGTTACTTGCAGTTCAAGTTTAACTATGACTTTAGAAACTAAATCTGAATGAAACTGAAGTTTGGTTCTGTCAAGGAAAAAATCTTTTCTCCCAATTCACAGTTTAAACTTCCATGTATATCTTTCTCAGGCTCATCATTGTCACATACAACATTGTGCTGAGGCTTTATCTTAAATCGATATTAAGTATCATCTTGCTAAAGCACATAAGGTCTGTTCCTTAGGAAAAGTGCTATATGTGTTTAACCGGAAAGAATCTACTGATAAACAGGAAATAGTGGTTAATTTGTAATGGTATTCCTTGCAATGAAGTGAAATCAAAACATGTATCTAAGCTGGTTACCTGGTTTTTCCTTAGTGATGAAATTTTTCTTGCATTTAGATGTGCAAGTGAAAATATATGATGCTTTTGAATATTCACTTTAAGCTGTTGAATTTTGTAAATGATATCATCAAATATGTGTGTAGTTGTAACAATACAGCTATAGATTAATTTTAAATTGGCCAGGGCATAGGGCTTACACAACTAATGGTTGTGAGGAAGGCATACAGTGTTATTCCTCAGCTGTTCTTGATTTCAAAATGGTCCAGTAATAGCATATTTCCTTTTGGAATGATGGTAGCAAGGAAAAGAATCTTCCATAGAATAAGTTCATCTGATTAGAACAAGGAAGGACATAAGGTCTGCTTGGAGCTCAGGTGATCAAAAGTAGCTGTAGGTCACTGAAATTTTCAGAAATAATGTATATGTTTTGTCATCTTAGCTTCTTCCAGGGGATAATGCCATCATTGAGGAACACAAGCGAGAGATAGTAGAAGCTAAGCAAATTGTCAGAAAACTGACAATGGTTGTCTTGTCCTCTGAAAAGACTGAAGAAAAAGAGAAGGAAAAAGAAAAGGAGGAGGAGAAAACTGAAAAGGTGTGTGTGTACAACTTTTTTCAATAAAACAATTTTAAACCTAACATAGCTACTATTATGAAAGCATTTTTGTATTTGCTTGAAATACAAATACAGATATACGCGTATCTTTACTTTTCATAGTGTTCACATCTGTCTTTTAATGGCACTTCTGTTGCGGTGGATATGCTTCACCTCCAAAGATGCAAGGTTTAGGATTCGTTCTGGATTTCAATTAAAAAAATTCAATTTAAAATTCTTGGTTCCATGGCTAATTCATTTCATTCTTCCTTTTGACTTTTATCAGCTTCAGTATATCACAGCACTCATATACTGTACAGACTTCTAACAACTGTACTTTCTAGGACTTGTTGTAGTATAATTCTGGTTGACTTCTTAAAGAAGCAGATATAGTAAGAGCACATTCTTTATTTCCCTCAGTCTAGAATTGAAAAGATTGCCATTCTTGTGTAACTATCCTGCATTATGAAGAAGGTTTTTGTTGTAGGGTAGTCTGCATGCTTTCTGCTTCATCTGTTCCTGTGTATGTGTAAATGGATACTTTTTATTAAAGTGCTACTATGTCTTGTCGTATTTTCAATGTATTGTTCATGTTGCCCTGGGTCTAATTTGCTACAGTGTGTTCAAAGCTTACTTTAAAACAAAATCATTTAATTTCTGGGGGGCTTTTCTGTGATGCTCTTCATTTGAGTGTCTTGACTGCTACCCAATATCTTATTTTTAAAAATACTTGTGAAATGAAAGCTTGTTACTTGCATTTTGTAAATGGGGTACTGAGGCACAGAGTGTGTATGTGGGGAGGGAAATCCATCAATATTGACAGCTTCTATTCTTAATTTTCCTTATGCTCTTGGATTCATTATGCGTGTCTGTTCTGTCTACTCATTCCCATTTGTTCTATGCCACCTTGGCTCAGTGCATCTCTAACCTTCCCTCCTCCTTCCATTTTTCTAGCCTAGCTTGAAAAATCTAATTTCATTCTCTTCCCTCAGGCAGCTGATGCAGTCACTGCTCTTTGGCTCTCAGTTGCAGTCACATCTGCTGCTTAAGCTGATTCCTTTCACTAGCTTTAAGTTTCTGACTTCCCTCCCACTCATTATTTCAATATGCCTTTTTCCTACACCACAGTTTTGGTCCGTTTTTCTACAGTCAGATTGGGCAGCTTGCAGTATTTTTCTGAGAGATTACAATGACAAATAATGAAGTCTGAGCCTGTGTGGTGAGAAAATGGAGAGCTGTACTTAACAAAAACAATTTCTAGGACTCTTCAGACACTGAGTTAGGCAATGCATGCCCTTTCTTGAAAGCTTTGTTTCTATGTTAATATGTGATTAGCTATGCAATTCATAGCAATTAATAGAGTAATTGTATCTAAAAGCTGTTGACAGTTTAAGTTTGAATACTTTGTAACCCGTATGCAGTTTTAACCTACAACTTTTGATGTAATACCATGAAAAAATGCCTGAATAAGGTAGAAAAAAATGTTGAACCACTATTGGCTTAACCTTTTTTAATCTTATTTAATGTTGTCTCTTGTGATTAATATTTATTATTTTGCCATGACTGTGATATGAATAGGTTAGTGTTAACGAATGTATAGCATTAGCAGATGTATCTACTCTTGCCTTTTGAGGTGCATTTAAGATAACCAAATAATAGTGAAAGCAGGTGGAGGGGGGAGTCAGACTTTTGAGAGATCACAGAGAACGGCTGCATGAGTAGATTTGACAGGAAGTCCAGAGTGACTCTTCTCTGTGCTATACATGCTTTCGCTTATGGAGAGCTTGTTCCAGAATAGCATGTTTACTTAAAGAGAGGGACGGTCAAGCAGGGTATATGTGAGAGCAGTGACTGCTTTAGAAAAGTAATAGCATATTAACACAAGTTCTGGAAAGATGGTGTGTTTAGATATACGGATTCAACTGAAGTTAGAGATCACCCAAAAATACAATTTGATGTTTACTAGTGTGTTCTTACCAATTAAATAATTATGACTTGATTTTTCTGCAATAATAAACTTATTTTAAGTATGTTGCATTGAGTGTGGATTTCAAGCTTCCTGCTTATATTGCACAAGTAAAGTTTTTAGAAACTTCAGTAAAGGATCACTGTACTGTTTTGTTAATGTGGTGTATATTGACTTAAAAGAACAATCTATGGTGTCAGAGGAACTTGCAAAGTATTACATAAGGTTCCTGTGCATTTTAAAAGTCTTATAATTCATGGTAAAATAAGATTGGCATGTGCACTTCTGATCTCCCATATATGTATTTAATCTTTTAGAGGCTGATCTGGTATGCATATGCATCTTTTTCTGAAGGAAATGATGAAATTTTGTTTTCATTACTACATGATTTCAACATGAATATTGAATTGATCTATGCATGTTTCTGTTCTGAAACTATTATACAGTAACACGCAAAGGAAAATTTTGAAAATAATAAACCATCTGTCAGAAAAAATACAGCTGCCAGTGCTAAAGTGGTCTGAAAAAGGGAAAAAATATCCATGTGAACCTTAACCTCAGAAGCATCTCTGTATTTCATTTTCGTTCTTATCAGTCTGTCTTGTCTATTTGCATCATTTAATTTAAAAAGAACTTTCTTGTCACCTTAAAATACTTAATGAAATGTTTTATCCTAGATTCTGTAATCCTTCCTTCCTCAATGTAAAAATTATCTTAGCATCGTAGTTATGTACAGGTAGTTTGCAGTCACTTTTCTCCTTCTTTAGTCACTTAGAAGATCTACTGTACTATGGAGGAACAGGGAAAACCCATTTATAGCAATGCAATGTATCAATACTATGACCCTGCAAAAATGCTTCAAGATGCAGTCTTAATTGTGAACCCCTATTCCCTCTTCTACCTATTTTGCAAATTGGGATATGTGGAAAACTTGTAGGTTTACCTTTAGGATTATATTTTTCTAGAATAGATGCTAATATGAAAATTACAGTACACAGCAATTTATAAGAGACGGGTTTTAAAATTTGGTTTTTGTAAGAGAAATTCTTTGGCGAAAATGCAAGAAAAACTTGCATTTTTAAATCCAGATCAAAACACTTTGCACTGTGTTTTTAAATACTTGCATTTGTCTTAATGTTATGTAAAGAAACCAGCTGTAATAGATTATGATATTTTAAGAAGTATGATCAGACATTTTGTTAAACTTTAACTTCTCAGTATTTTTAACTTTGATCCTGACGTTTGCTTCTACTTGGATTGTTGTTGTTGAAGTGTGCTTATCGGATAAATGTCTGGCTGATATTTGTTTTAAATATTTTTTTTATTAATGCATCATTACATAGCTGGAATAACATTAGTTTTATGTCTAGCTTTAAGTTACAGCTATGTTTTGGTTAAGAGGAAATATTAGAAAGATTTCACGAATGCACTTTTTCACTAACTGTTTGTTGTCTTGCAGCCACCTGATAATCAAAAGCTTGGTTTATTGGAAGCTTTATTAAAAATTGGTGATTGGCAGCATGCACAAAGTATTATGGATCAGATGCCTCCATTTTATGCCACTTCACACAAGCCTATTGCAATTGCCCTTTGTCAGCTTGTACATGTGACAATTGAACCTCTGTATCGCAGGTAAAGTGAAGAGTAGAATTCTATTGCTAAATGTGGGAAAACTACATAACATTTGTAAACGTAAATTCACTAGTAAGCCTAACTGTATTAACATGTTTCAAAGACTTTCACATCTGCCTCACATGAAATTCTGTTCATTTTATTTCCAGAGTTGGAGTACCTAAAGGGGCTAAAGGGTCACCAATTCCTTCTTTGCCAAACAAGAGAGCACCAAAACAAGCAGACAGTTTTGAAGACTTGAGAAAGGAAGTGTTCAACATGCTTTGTTACCTTGGTCCTCATCTTTCCCATGATCCCATTTTATTTGCAAAAGTGGTACGCCTTGGAAAAGCATTTATGAAAGAGGTTGGTAACAGAAGAACAGTTTGTCTGAACTTAAGAAATAGCCAAGTCCTTCTAATGTCAGAAAATGGTATTGATTCTTATTAAAAATGTATATATTCAAGTACTGGAACATAAGGAACTGAAAAAATTAAAATAATCTCCAAATTTGTTCTTAATCAGAGCTGCTTTTGTCAAGTATAGATGTTTTTATGAAAAGCTTAAGCATACCAGGTTTACAACCAGTAACTTAGTGATAACTAATTTCTCGTTGAAGTCTTCATATGGTCCCCACTTACAGACCACCTTCATTGTACTATTTTTACAACATTATTCTTGTATAGATTTTTTTGTTTTTAAATGAAGGTGTGATATTAATTGCATGGAAACTTTTACATTTTTTTAGAGCGACCCTGAGAACAATGGAGAATGGTAACCTGGTACAGATCCAGTACTCTAAAACTGTTCTTTTCTTTCACCTCTTAGGTTAAGTAGGGCATGTTCCTTTTTTTAATTTTTTTTTATTAGTGTGGTGTCCCTGTTGTTCCAATTAAAATGCTGCTGTTTTTGAACTTGTATCAGTGACCAGTATATACTCTCTGGGTGCCACTAATGATGAGTTCAATGTGGAGATCTAAGATACTGTATAAAGCCTAACATAACTGGCTTTAAAAATAGAATGACCTCTTGAGGTTTGTTATTGTCTTTGACCATAATTTCCTTTGTATGTGTTGAAGGATAGATAGCGTGACCTGTTCTAAAAGGGTGCAAGTGAACTTATTCTAAACTTCCTTAGAATGTAATTAGCTGCTCAAATTGAGGCCAGTAAATTCTTCTCTGCTGCTTTTCTGGCAGTATGCTCTTTGACCAGCAATTTTTATTTACCATCTTCCCCCCCCCCCCCCCCCCCCCCCAAAAAAAAAAAAAAAATCAGGGTAGATGAAGTGTGGTTTTTTTTTTTTTTTTTTTTTTTTAATAGCAGTTTGGACAAACTTTGGAATTTATAGTCTTTGGAATAAATATCTTTTTTATATATAAAAAAACTGGAAATCACTAGTTCCTGTTTTCCAGCTTTTTATGATAATTTCTAACAGCAAAACAATTGAAGAGATGTGTTGGTTGATCTGAATTATATTGGGAGGTGTTTCAGTTTTATAACTTTTTTCATAAAGTATCTTCAATTTCGACTACAACTAGTATTGGAATGTTCAAAACTTGTATTCTGAACATACCCACCCGAGGTGATGCTCTTGTATCCAGCTATACTTGGTGATGCAGAACTAAGAACACAGGTACATCTGGGGACTGAAGATGCTCCTTGTCAAGCTTTTGGATTTGGGGCGAGTGAGTTTGGTCTAACTCAAAGTTCCAAGTTGCAATGATTGGGTGGCAGAAGTTACACTAAGTTTGGTTTCCAATTACTGATGGCAGTAATGTCACAGTAACTTTAAGCATTTCCCTCTTTCGTCTACTTTCTTACTGTTGTAGGAAGTGTAATTTCTTGGTATCTTTGTCAGAGCTGTGGGACTTCCCAGTGGCTGATACTCCCACTTTCATAGCACACTTACTTCTTGCTGAACTATAAGATGACTGGTATTTGAATGATACAATATTTTGCATTGACAGTGCAGTTAATTTGGAAATTATAATTTCAAGGGTATAACTTAGTTTACTACTGCGAGAAGACTTTACTGCTGCGAGCAAACTATCGGGACTACTCTGTAATTAAGCTCAAATTACTGAGGGTTTGTGAGAAAGCCCTTGTTTCTTTGTGGACATTTACAGTAAAAGGCAGATGACTTGGTTTTAGAAGTCTTATGTAGTTTTATTTTAAATACACAAATATGATAGCTTAACGCGTTTATGACAAGAATGAGCAACATCTTAGCTATTTGCTTTAGGTTGGAACTGCGAAGAAATTCATCAGTGACGGAGTGGTTAAGGTAACATAGGGAAAGTTCTTTTTAATGCACTTATTGCCATCAGCTTGTTTATATAGTGATAAAAGTTACATTTAACACACAAAAGAAACATAACTGGAGGTTACTTGACTGTAAGCTAACCTATACAGTAGTTTAAAAGTTAGTTTACTAACATTGCACTGCAGCTTTTGTGCTCAAGTGTAACTTTAAAATATTGTGCACTTACTGCTCTGTAGGCTTAATATGCTTTTCATGGTGAGTGGAACAAGAAGAGAGAAAAGGAGTAATTTGGTAATAACTAAAAGTTTGAATGGGTTTTATTGTGAGGGAAAGCTGGACATATAGTCGATAGCTGTGCTTGATAATTGGATTGGAAGTCCTATTCATTTTGAAAGAAGTTGAATGCCAGATGTGGCTTCTCTCTCTTCAGTAAGAAAATTCAGTGTGTTTTATATAATAAAACATTTCCTTGATATTTTAGTTCTTGCACATTTCAACAAAAGAATAGGTCACTATATATGTAAGCAATATATTTCATACGTGTTTGAATTTGTTTTTTTTTAAAAAATACTATTTCCGTGTTGATTCTGCTCATGATGATTATTAAATAGCTCCCGAATGTATTAATATTTTTGTCTCTAGAAGTTCTTGAGAAATTGTAATAGTACTTACTGATTTACCAGAGAATTTGCGTGGCTAGTATGTTTTCTTTCTATTGCTTATTAGCAGTAAATCTTATCAACTCTGATAAATGTTTTGGTTTTGTTATGCCAGAAACTTCAAATTAGCATCACAGCAGAGCACAGCATTACTGTTGCTGAATTGCTCAGCGTATGGAAGTTCAGGCATTTTTCTGTTCCATAGTGGACCACAAGATACAGTTCTGGATGATGCATTTGTTGAGCTGAAAACAAGTTGCCTAAACACAGGAAAAAGATGTGAACGAAAAGCTTCTTTTTGGTTCCCTCTTAAGCTCATGTGAAAGTTAGATTATTGATCTTGGATTATAGGAGATCAGTTTCCCTTTTTCAGGGGTTTGGGAGGTGACCAGAACTCATACTAGCAAAATAATCTCATGAGCCATGCATATTGCTGAGAATAATCTAATCCACTGTGCATTGCTTTAAAAGCTGTTCAGGATATTGAAGCAAAAATACTTACCCCAGCAGGATGGCATCTGTCTTTAGATTGTTAGCATGTTTCTAAATAAGTAATTTAATCATTTCAGTTGGTGTATAGTTTGCAGTGTTTTCTAGAACAAACACTGATGTTAGAAAAAATGTACAGGATTGATATCTACTTATGAATTTAATTAGATTTAAAAAAAAATTACTTGAAATCTTGGCTAAGTGAAAGTGGGTAATTTGATTGCAGGAGAACCAGGTTTTCATATTTGTATGTGCTAGATACAAAAATGAATTTAATATTCTTGGGTACGTATTAGTGAAGTGACATAACATTTTAAGTCTGACTTTCTCTTTTTTTATTCCCCTCTTCCCTGTCCCGTCCCCCCCCCCCCCCCCCCCCCCAGTAGTTTAACTACCTGTAGGTTTCAGTTTTCCATGAATTGTGTGGGGGTATTCTTGTTTTTTGTTTTTTTCTTCCAGAAGCATTATAAAAAAGTGTTCACCCACTGGAATCTTAGGTGCATTATAAGGTGTATTTTAAAACTTTATCTGGGGTTTGCAAATCCTGCATGACATAATGGATAAAAGACAGTATTTATGCATGAGGCTTAGTTGTGTCCAGTATAAAGTTCAGAGACAAAGGCAGATATTAAGAGAGAGAGGTGGAGGAGAAAGAGCCTTTATCTGAATAGATGGGAGCACTGCAGCATGTGGAATTGGGAGCAAACACACTGTAGCAAGGTTGGTGAGGATGTGTGTAGCTTTGTAGGTGCCCTTCCACTCACTAGGCCTACAACAGTTTAAATGCTAACAGATCTGGAAAATTAAACATCTACTAGGCATGTGGCCCTTCAGATTCATGCTTTTGCTGAGGTAGCTTTGTTCTAAAATTGTTAATTATTCTACAGTTAACATGACTGTCTTTGTTACAGTTTCAGTCTGATGGAAGCAAACAAGAAGATAAAGAGAAAATGGTGAGTTTCTTAAAGACTCTCCGCCTGAAAATGAACGTAATATTTCTAGTAGAACTAGTGCTTGTTCACTGACAGGGTTGTACCATTTTGGCCATAAAATGTTCTAGTGATGTCATTCCTCCTGCACAGCGCTTTTATTATTAGTTCAGTAAGATGACAGTTTTTTAATTCAAGGAGCTCAACCTGTGCAGTATTCTCAATTTTACTGATCCTGTCTTTTCAGGAAAGAGTTTATTTTGGAGGAAGCTGTTTTTGTTTTTAGATTGTAAGTGAGACCTAATATTTAATAACTACTCAACTCTTCTTCCTGAGTAGAATTTTACTCTTTGCCAAATGCTCACTATAGACTTTCTGTTGTGATTTTGTAGGCAAGTTTGAGCCCATCACATTTTATTGCTGTGTCTCTTTCCTAGGTTGCTCAAACTTAGTCTTGTTCTTTTAGTTTAGTGTGTTCTACTTTTTATTTGTTCAGAATCAGCAAAGGTACCTTCATTCTGTAAATATACTGCCTTGGTGGCAGCTTGCATCTTAAAGAATTACTAGGGAAAGTGTAGAGAAAAGGAAATTGGAAGTAAAGGAGGTATTTATAGTAGAATGGCTAATTTTTCGTTAAGATTTGAGTAATTCAAGATTGACTACCACCAAACCTTAGTGCCCAAATGAGATCTAATTTATAAAATAAGCATTCATTTTTCTAAATTAACATATAAGTTCTCAATATGAAGTCTGCACAGTTTCCAACAGGTACTTATTACTCCTGTATCTTACTTGTCATGACTTCCTGACTTCCTGAAATTTTGCAGAGAAAATAAAATTTCTGAACTGTTCCTAAAAGCACTAAGAGTAAATCTGAGTCACTGTTCAGTTTGATCAGTGTTACGTAAGATTTCAAAGAACTGGACTGATGTCATCTGTAGTTCTGTTATGATCTCTCGGCCTACAGATGAGTGTGAGTCATGCAGTCTTTTACAGATCACTGCTTTTTCATAGGTGTTGTTGAACCCACTCATTCTCACCTTTGTGAAGGCTTG
Source organism: Dromaius novaehollandiae (assembly GCF_036370855.1). Lineage (NCBI taxonomy): Eukaryota > Metazoa > Chordata > Aves > Casuariiformes > Dromaiidae > Dromaius > Dromaius novaehollandiae. Next base: position 8,745,602 of record NC_088108.1, read on the forward strand.
ACTTTCAGCAGTGAGACACTGCCAAGCAGTTCATAAATTGGTCATTTCTGACTAAGAAAAAACTGCTGCTTAATGTTAGCTCATAACTGTCAAGGAGTTAAGACTCTTGGACTTGTCCTGTCTGTGGCTGAGCCATTTGTGCAGAAATCTCAGCTGGAGGCATTGGCAAGTGCTTATCCTCCCTCATGCATGGAGATATGAGTTGTGTGCTGACTTAAACACAAAGACTGATATATATATATATATATATAGATAGATAGATAGATAGATAGCTATCTACATATATATATCAGTCTTATATGTACATTTTATATATATAATATCAATTTTTTCCAGTGTTTACAGAATATGAAGTAGGATGTGATATCACATGAAAAATGTCACTTTTGTGAAAATACTCACTTATGACTACAAATAAATGATTACATACAATTACATAAGAGATTAAGATGAGAAGTTTTTTTGTTTGTTTGTTTTTTGCTCCTATCAGTGTTCTGACATAGCCCGGGGGGGGGGAATAGGATACAGAAAACATGGAAGTTGTCACTGTGCCTTGGGAACAGGTGTAATGCTTTCAGGTTTTAATCTGAGATGTTGAAAATGGAGGTAATGGAAAGAAATATTTGAATATATTGAAAGCAATTTTCAAAATCCTTTTTCTCCTATTGCACTTCATACAAGTCCACCCTGTATCTGTTTTTCTTATGAATTCTTTGAAGTTTTGAATGCAGCCTGCTGAGAACTTCATCTGCTTCCTACAAGCATTTTATATAGGCAGATAAAACATTGACAGTATAAGTAGTCCATGAATTAGCTAACAGAAGATTTATGGTGGGAGGTATTTAAGTCCTTTTAGATGTTTCTTTTTGTTCAGGAAGTCATAAATTTGAAATAAACTTGTATTTTATTGGTCTGTTAAGATGTGTAACTTATGAATGTTACTGCTTCTGATATACTTGTTGGTTTTTTTTTTTTAATTGCCTTTATCTCAGGAGATCTTATTTAGCTGTTTGTTGAGTATTACCGATCAAGTATTGCTTCCATCTCTTTCTTTGATGGACTGCAATGCATGCATGTCTGAAGAATTGTGGGGAATGTTCAAAACTTTTCCGTACCAGTACCGGTGAGTAGAATGGTTTTAGTTTCCATTTTTTGGAAGCAATCTCTCTTAAGTTGTCAGTATAAACAATAATTTTCATTTTTCTGCTTCCAATCATTCAAGGTATCGTCTTTATGGACAATGGAAGAATGAAACATACAATAGTCACCCACTTCTAGTGAAAGTTAAAGCTCAAACCATAGACCGAGCCAAATATATCATGAAGTAAGTTGCTGAATTCCATAGGTAACTATCAAATGTGACATACTGTGTTTCATGTCACCAAAGGAAGAAAAACTTGACAAAAGTACTCTGTTCTTAGACTCGTTTTTTCATTAAATACTTTATGAACAAGAATTATCAATGCACTATGATTAAAAACTCTCATAAGTAGTGGTACAGACTAGTTTGTCATCAAAAAGGGTATTTCATCTGTGAAGAGTAAGTCTAGTTAAACTCTTTAACCTTTTCCATAGTAGGTATGTGATTGTTGATAAATTGCCTTACTTAAAGAAATGTCTTAGTGCAGAATTTTTTCTCTGGGTATGGAGATCATTTAATTGCAACAATCTCAAAAATCTTTTCTTCACTTTTGTTGTCACAGTTTCTGTAGGTTTCGAAGTAGGACGGTTTTCTTCAAAGTTGAATTGAACGGAATGCTTTATTCTCATTTTCATGTGGGCTTGCAGCAATTTTAGATTTACCTCAAATATAATGCTTCTCCTACATCATTGTCAGGCATTTGGATTCTCCATCTTTTGTATAGTTTGGACCAAAAGTAAATGCTGTGGTTTTATAATGTGGATAATTAGAACCTTTCTACATAGTCAAGACAGAATAATTGTTATTTGGTAAAAGATTTTTGGACTTGCAGATGTGAAAGCTAGAAGGGATGATTATGAATCTTTCTTATGACTTCCTGCATAGCTAGCTTAGACCCAAAAAGCCAGAAAAGTTTACATTTCTTTACTTGTACAGTAGTGAGGTGGTTTTGATTTTTTGTTTTTTTGTTTTTTGTTTTGTTTTGGTTTTTTGGAGGCTAACTCAAAAAGTTGCAAAATCTGTGCTAAGTACTGAAGTCATCTTGCAGACACTTTAAATATAGTATGATTAATCAGTCACCGTTAACTAAATTTCACAATATGAATCTCAGTACAAAAGAAATTTTCCCAGGAAGTATTGTTTAACTAAGAGGCTTGGTGGTGGTAACTCGAAACAAACTTGTTTTTGTGCTGGATAGTTTAACACCCCCACACACACCCCTGCGAACCAATGAGGCCTTTTCTCTCTTAAGTAACCTTTGCAGGTGTGTTTCTTTTAAGTGCAGATACCATGCTTTCTCTTATGCTCTTGATTTGGTTTTGGTATAGGCAATTTACATTTACAAAATCAATCATTTCAGAACATGCAGCAAGAAATCCTGGATTCTATGGTAGATTCTTATTTCATAGAAGTTTTTGACAAATTACTAGGGATTGTGGTGGTGTTGTAATGTTACAGTCACTGAAGCAGAAATCATATGTGTGTGAGTTATGGACTGAAAATAAGTAAAGCTTAAAGTGCCAAAGTGTCACCATTCTACTTTAATAGTTATATGTGCAGTTTACTTTTGTACATTGACTTAAGATTTACTATTAAGCTTGTATCTTTAGTAGGGAATGCTGTTGAAGTGAAACCCAATGAAACTGGTATTGTTTTCCAATGAACAGAACACAACAAATGTAAAAATAACTGTGCAGCAGTTAAACTAAATTTGCAGGAGAAAGTAGAAGCATCATAGGCTATCTTCAAATATGGTATAGGCACCACTGATAGCTTCCGAGTTGAAAATAGAGTACAGTGCAGAGTAATGTGGGGATGATTGTTTTGTTAGCTTGTACCCACTGTACATCATAGGGCTATATGATTCAGACTCCCAGAGGAATAGTATTACTATGCTTAGATTTCTTTAAAAAAATATCTGCTAGTAAGGATTTAATCGGTGCAACTGATAAACGTGTTTCTTCATCAGAACTGACCCATTATTTTAGGATTCTGATAGTTTGTCTATTGCAATAAAATGTATTCTCTTTTACAGGCGTCTAACAAAGGAAAATGTGAAACCCTCTGGAAGACAAATTGGAAAACTCAGCCACAGCAATCCTACAATTTTATTCGATTATGTATGTAATTATATGTATTTGAATACTATTAGGTCCTGTCTGTAGGTATTTAAATATGGGAACCTGCAGTCTTGATGAGAGGGTAATTCTAAAATCAGTATTTTTGACTCTCTTGATGACAGCTTTAAGTATGATAATTCCGTAATAGCATAGAAACACAGATCTGAGATGTTAAATATTACAATAGCTCTTGGATAACCACGACTGCCCTGAAAATTGTGTCCACTTTTGTGTAGGAGTAAAGCACTTAATTTGAGATGGCTGAGGTGAGACTCAAAGGTATGCAAGTATTGTGCTAATCACACAAATTCAAGTTAGGCTGCTCTGGGCAGTTGTGCGTGTGTGAGACGAAGGTATGTTTATACCTGAGGTCCTTTAGCTGAAAACTTAAGTACAAGGTTGGGGAGGATTTTTGAGATTGCTTGATATTACAGAATGCCTGATAACTATAGAAGTATGTTGATGGATTTCCACCTTATTTACAGATGTGATTTGTGATTTTATTAGTTAGTTAGATGTTGCTTCAAAGAGTTAGTATGTTAATTGTATATAACTATAGTATACCAGTAAGAACTTTCTAAAATTGGATTAGTACAGAATATTTTTATTCTCTTTCATATTACTACACGAGAATGAAGACCTAGGTTATTTTTGTATTTTTTATTATAATAACCAGCAAGAGAAAATTACTGCTAAGCTTTAGGTATTTTGGAAAGTGGCTGTCTTTTTTTGTTCCTACTTAGGGAAAAATATCAGTGAAATGTTTTTGTGGATTTTTTTTTTTTATTTTGTGATAGTTTGAAAACTGCAACTATTTCATTTTAAAGAAAAATGTTAACACAGAATTGTTTTTACCTGTTAAAGCATGCTTCACTGATGTCTCTAAGATACTAGATAAATCAGTGAGATTACCTTTTACTTTGGAAGTGTTTTAGGACATCTTTTAATATTAATTACAAAAGGTGTTTTTTCTAGGATTTGGAGACAAACTTTGGCTTATTAGTTTAATTTACTAAGAAAAGATAAGTTGTGGAATACTGTTCCTGTTCAGCTGAATGCATCTTTTGTAATTTTCAGATTTTATCACAAATACAGAAGTATGATAACTTAATAACTCCAGTTGTTGATTCACTGAAATACCTCACTTCACTGAATTACGATGTCTTGGCATGTATCCTTTAATGTGAATTGATATATCTAATAACTGGAACTAATAGTTCCAACTGTAGCTGAATTCCAGATTATATCTGCTGTCCTTCAGTAAATACTGTTTTCTTTTACTGTTGCTTTTTGCTAGAAATACTTTAGTAAGATTTGCAAGTATCTTGCCCACTTCCTGTGTTACAGAGCTTCTCTTTTTATTTGTTGTTTCTCCACTTGGACACTATGAAAATGATATCTTATTTTTAAGCTATTATACTGCTTTCACTCTGTTCTTGAAGGCCTAGTAATCCTATAAATAGTGAGGTAAGACTTCTTATGTTGCTGTCTCTTTTATGACTTTTATATTATTCATATCATAGCTGTTTGTTAGTGGATCACCTGTCCTGTGCTTTCTATACTTGCATAATACGTTAATTATTACAAATTCTAAAGCTGGAACAACATTTGTATGGCTTTTTTTGACAAATTGAGGCAAAATATTCTCTTTAACTCCACTAAAGACTGTATTATTGAAGCTCTGGCAAATCCCGAGAAGGAGAGAATGAAGCATGATGACACCACAATCTCAAGCTGGCTGCAGAGTTAGTATTTTTATTTTATGTATTACATTCGTATTTAAAATACTTTGCCTTTCCTATGGTCTGCCATACTAGTTAATTTTTCAAACAAAGCAGTGAGATGGTAAGTTCCTTGTATCTTTCATTGTAGTACAAAATATATATTACTGACTTCCCACATGTATTTGATTAATACTTATTTTATGTTTAATACTGCATAGGGTTCAGTCACAGCTGTTTCTTCTTGCTTTAGGCCTTGCTAGCTTTTGTGGTGCAGTTTTCCGAAAATACCCAATTGAACTTGCTGGTTTACTTCAATATGTAGCCAACCAACTGAAAGCTGGGAAAAGGCAAGTCTTGCACAATTGTTCTTTATAAACTCTATTTTCATAATGTGAAATGGATGTTTTGGATGTTTCATTAGCTGATACAAGGGCACTCAAGGGGCACTATAGGGGCAGTACTTCTGAGTAGTTACTTTAGCAGTGGTAAAACTCAACTTCTATTATCCAGAAGTTAAGAAATTAAATTAGCAGAAAGAATGATATACTTAGTAGATTTTTTCCTCTGATTGTATAGTTGTGGCATATTTTTGAAGTACTGTTTCTATCGGCAATGTATTTTTGATACCAATTGTCTTAACCAACCAGATGAACAAAAAGTAAAAAAACCTCTCCCTGTTTGGAATACTATCATAGAAACTACTGTACATTATTTAAAAAAGAAATATCCATGATAGCAAAGGGTGTGATTGTTACAGTTTTACTTTACTGTGTCTCAGAATACCTTTTCTGCAGAAATGTCTCTAACGTTTCTGTTAACTCAAATTCTTTGATTTATTTAATGACCATTGAATTGCTCCTTGATACATCAATGTTAATCATTTATTCAAAACTTCGTTTAAACAAACTTTGCAATTTCAATTTTCCTGTTCCTTCTGTTGTCCTTCCCTGTCATTGCTTAGTATTATTGCTTTTTCTTTTTTGTTTATTTTGAATGGATGTTTTTTTTATCATGTAGGTGAGTATTGATTTATAATACGGTCTGTTATGAATCCCCATATGCTTGCTGAAAGGCAGCTTACCAGTGGAGATAATGCAGCATGTTACTTCAGGGTATTCATGTTGAGAAATCTAGTTTTTTCCCTTCCCTGCAATGTAGACGCTCAGTCTCATGTGCTCCCTTGTCCCCAATTTGTTTTGTATTCTGATGATGGTACAATCACATTGAACTACAGAAGAAAGGTAAGTAATGTTTCTTGTATTTGCCCACTATTAAGTAGTAAGGCTTTAAGTATTTTGAAAAAATCAAATTAGTTTTAACATTCAGCTTAATATTTGGGATGGTAAAATTAAAGTGGATTTAGCAGTGTGGCCTGTTCCATGGGACGCAATATTTTGTTTAGAGCATATACTGGAATTGTACAGTTCCTAAACAAAAAATATATTTGTGGCTGGAACAGTAAGCAAGCAAAGTATACCTATGAAAAATAAAAATATCTAAAGGTCTAAGTATAAAACTTCATTTTGGAGGGCATAGGTCGACACTTCTTTTTAAATAGGTCACAAATTTCAGAAGTTGCTACAAAATATTGCAGATTTGAATGATCATGGTGTAATTTGCGAGGCTTCAGTTGAGGAAAAGTCATTTCTCTTTCTAATTCAGGGCATAGAGTAAAGCCTAGTCTTTGGAGGGGATGGTTACTGGAGTGTTTTGTACTTTCTGTGCTTTAAGTCACAGTGTCCATGATCAAAATAAGCTTGCTAGACTGACTTTGCCAGTAAATTTCTAAGGTTGTATACTGCTCTAGAACAGGGGGGACAAAAGGGGGGAGGGCAGGGAATTTCCCAGAGAATTCCATGTTCATCATAGATGAAATAGCTGTATAGGTAGATACAGTGTGAAGTGTGTAGAAACAACATAAAGGAACAATTACATTTTTATGATTAGTTTGTTGATACTTTAATGTTACTACACTCACTATTGTTTCTAAAATCAATGCTGTACTGCTTCTCCCAAGGCATTCTGAAATCCAGCTATTGAAGGTCTATGTTGCTTTTAAGTAATAACTTTTCGCCTGCAGGAAAGAAGCCATTATGTACTCAACATACTAGTTATATCTTAATTGATTTTAAAAAAACTGGTTTAATGTGCATTATAGCATTGTTTTGTACTATGTACTGAATATTATAGCTTCCTTTTCTTACAGAAGTTTTCTTGTTCTGCTCCATTTTTGTTTTCTGTGCAGCTTTGATTTGCTTATTTTAAAAGAGGTGGTACAAAAAATGGCTGGGATAGAAATTACTGAAGAAATGACAATGGAACAGTTGGAAGCCATGACTGGTGGAGAACAGCTAAAAGCTGAGGTGTGTTCATGTTAGTTTATTTAGTAGGTTAATGATAGCTATTGCTTGCTAGGGGTGCTTTTGAAGAACTGATTCATGAATTCTGGCAACAGAGTTGTAAAAGAGGCTACTGCTTTCATTGCAGAGCTGCCCACTCCAGTGAGCTTAAGGGCCTTGCAGACAGGCAGCCAAAACAAAGTGCGTGTGAGCCGTAGTTGCTGTGCTTCACGGTATCCCATACTAATGAAAACAGCCTTCATTATCCAGTGTTATATGACAGTCTGCAAATTATAGTAGCCAGTATAGTAGTCCTGTTATTGCAGGACTTGTTCTGAGAGTAGCAACACTGTTGAGTACAGTAACACTTAAACCATCTTAGTGGTTAAATCTGTTTTAGTTTTTGCATCAAAGACCTTGTGTATGCTCTCTAAGGAGCTGAATATCTCTAATCAGAACTGAAGTCTGAAGTATCTCTATTAAACAGAGAAGAGACTTGGAGCAGATGATGGCAAATTTAAGTCTAAAGTACAGTGTCATGTAGTCTAGGATGCTTTCACTTACTGTGATCTTAATATTGCTCTAAACGTGGATGTAAAAATGATTCTGGGAGAGATGTGGGGATTAAAATGTCACTCTTTACTGTGTAGAGGACTAATTGCGTACAGGACTATTTATTTCTGATTCTTATATACATAAATTACAGTATTAGATCCAGAGAGAGATTTTTTTGACAGAAGATTGTTTATATGCAATTTCTCAGTCAGAAGCATATACAGTTTATATACATATATGTTTATGATGCCCTATTTCTAAAGTTAGGGAGTTTGTCTCTACTATGCAGGGTGGGTACTTTGGCCAAATCAGGAACACAAAAAAATCTTCTCAGAGATTGAAGGATGCATTGTTGGACCATGATCTTGCCCTTCCACTGTGCCTGCTTATGGCTCAACAGAGAAATGGTGTGATCTTTCAAGAGGGAGGGGAAAAACATCTGAAGCTTGTGGGAAAGCTCTATGATCAGGCAAGTAAAAGCATGCATTTGTAAGAACCCTTTCTTTGGTAAATTCTGGTGTATCAACACAGTAGATAAGAATTTGCAAAACCAGTTGCAGTGATCTCATTTAATAAATTGACATAGATGTGCATTATGCTGTGAATGTGTGCAGCTGAGGTCCTGTCTCTCTAGATGTATGGCTCAGTTTGCCTATATAGGGTTTGAAAGAATACGAAGTTGGGTTTTGGTGTGATGTTTTCTTTTTCTTTTCATTTTTCTGTTCTCCCACACTCCCTGTCCCCATATTTTGTTCCTGAGTTGCTATTTTAGAGTCAACTGCAGATAACAGAGTTCAACAAAAGATGATATGGTAATGACTGTACAAAACTAAGAAAAATACAGTTGAAAATATTTTCAAGATAACACTTTTGACATGTTGTCCATGTAAAGTAAGATGTCTGTCTCTCTTAGGAAACACTGGTTACTGCTTTGCATAAGCTTTTGATGATTTGTCATTTCCTTCAATTGACCTCTGAGTGAAAGATTAAGATGTCCTTTGTTATAGGAAACAAGAAATTTATATTTTTAAGTTGACTATTATGCTCTTCTGATCTTATTTTGTTAGAGAAACTTCCTCTTTTTTTTCAAGAAGCAGCCTTAATTCCTTTCTTCATTTGTTTCATTCTAATGAAACAGAATGCTCTTAGTTCTGCTGGCTTTTGTGGGGCTTTTTTTAGGTGCAGGAGTGGTTGAGTCAGCATTGAATGACAGAAGGATGTGGTATGGAAAATTTAGCATCTTTTCCCCCATTGGAAAAAAGTATTTAGGGAATAATAATTTCTTACTGTGATGTATGTTGTTCAAAAAAAAAAAAAAATTAAGCCCTCTCTACCTTCACTTCTGAACTGTCTTCTAACTTTCTCTTATATGCAGTGCCATGACACCCTGGTACAATTTGGTGGATTTTTAGCATCCAACCTAAGCACGGAGGATTACATTAAGCGAGTGCCTTCTATTGATGTTCTCTGTAATGAGTTTCACACACCTCATGATGCTGCATTTTTCCTTTCAAGACCCATGTATGCGCACCATATTTCAGTAAGTAAAACTCTTTTCTTCGTCTCCTTTTAGAGCTGCAATATTGTGTTTTATGACTGTGTGTGTTAGGGTCTTCTACAGTTTGATTGCTAAGTAAACCTTGCAGAAGCTTTATCTTTATGAAGAATTAAGGCAGGGAAAATAAGCTGTGGACTGAAACAAAGATTATGCCATATTTTTATAGAAAATACAGCCTACTCTTCAACTTCTGCACAACTGAAGTTGTAGCCAGTGAAGTCATGTCTTCTGATTTGGGTGATGACAAGAAGTTCTCTTTTTCTTCCTACAAATGTATAAGTTTTGACAGGTGTTTTAGATGCCTTTTTGCTAAGGAGGAAAGTGTTGCAGCTGCAGACAGATGTGGTAGGCCAGGAAGTGTCAGAAACGAATTTGCCTCTGAATCTAGAATGTTGTTAAACGTTGATAGCAATTTTTTGTTGGTGTGGTAAAGTGTTTTCCTGTAACAATTGGTGAATTGGAAGAATATAACATCATCAATGAAGAAAGATCAAATCCATCCAGTATAGATTAATACTAAAAGTTCTGTGGGACTTTTTTAGTGTTTTATGTGTACAAACGCCATGTGTAAACTCTTAAAGGTTTTTGAGAAAATTATATGGTATTTTTATGTGTACAAAGATTACATATTTCTATTTCTCATTTTTAATCCACAGTCAAAGTATGATGAACTAAAAAAAGCTGAGAAGGGAAATAAACAGCAGCACAAAGTTCACAAATACATTACATCATGTGAGCTGGTGATGGCTCCTGTTCATGATGCTGTGATCTCTCTGCACCTTCCCAAGGTTTGGGATGACATCAGTCCTCAGTTTTATGCTACGTTCTGGTCACTGACAATGTATGACCTTGCTGTCCCACATAGTAGCTATGACAGAGAAGTCAATAAACTTAAAGTCCAGATGAAAGCCATAGATGACAATCAGGAAATGGTATGTTTATATAATTTTGTGTTCCGGTTTAGGCTTTCTAATGTTGAAAGACTTTGCTTTATGAAATCTTATATTAGATGATTGTAACCCCATATCTAAACAGTGTAAAACAACTGTCTGTGTACATCTCATAGTAGTATTTTTCAAAATGACGTTCTGCAGACTTGCTTATTTCTTTTTGGATAATGGTGGATATTTGTATAGCTAATAGCAAAGAATTAAAAATTATGCAAATAATGTTTTTGTATGTGCTTCTTAGTGCTGAGGAAGAGAATAAAGGAAATACGGTATTTGCTTGCTGTGATATTGTTACTGATTGTAGTTGCAGGGAAAGTTCTGTCCCTGCTGGCATGCAAGTTATACACACATTTCGTATTTTTTTGTGTTCTAAATTTTGCTTTTTTTCATAGAGTAAGGTAGTCTGTATGCTAGTGTATGTGATTTTGTTCTCTGTCTGTTTTTAAGCTAGAAATATATGACAAATCAACTATTAATTTGCTGTATTTAAATGATTGCCAATTCAGGTACCATGTTGAATTAAATCACTTAGGTAGCTGCTCTCTCGCCTATTTTATGTAAATATATTTTTGGATTAAGCTAACCAAAGTCAAAGCTTATTAATTATGAATAAGTGGGTCCATTCAGAGAGGCTTAATATAACCTAATTCATCCATTCTGGTTTCTCACATTCACTTAATCTGGATTGAGTCTTCCTGAGAATTCCTATATTAAAAATACTAGTGGCTTCACTAAATCAAAATTACTGGAATATCTGTGTTTTGGAAAACAGACTTTGATACCTGTCTCTGTATTCTAGTTTAGTTGTTCACTTTTATCTTGGCTTTAATCATTCAGTTTTTGTAGGTAAAATCAGGTGATTACTACAGCAGTGTACTATTTAGTGAAATAGAAAGCTTTTCAAATATTCTTTAGCATTATTAGGGATTTATCTATAGCAAATGTTAGTATATTAAATGAATTGCATTGACATTTATAGCCTCCAAATAAAAAGAAAAAAGAAAAAGAACGCTGTACAGCTCTTCAGGACAAGCTTCTTGAAGAGGAGAAGAAACAGTTGGAGCATGTGCAAAGGGTTCTGCAGAGACTGAAACTGGAGAAGGATAACTGGCTTCTGGCAAGTGAGTATGCAGGGAAAAACTCTGGATGTTTTTGTAGTCATCCCTGTCCCCAGACCTAAAAGCTCATCTGATCTGAGACTTGATAGACTGGTACTCTAAATGTTGGTGTTAGAATTTGATCTCGTATGTTGAGGCCTATTAACAAGATAAGACACATTATCTTCAGGCTAAAAGTTTTACTTCAAATGTGGAGTAATTGTTTTTCAGAGAGATGTTTTGCTTGCTTCTTGCAACGCAGAGACCTTTTAAGTACTGCACTTACTTTAAAAAATAAATATAAGATCGACCAATTCAGTGAAGGTTTAATTACAAAATGGCTTGCTGTTTAGGACACTACTAAAGTCAGGATAACTGATTGTTACATTGTAAGGAACAGGCATGTGTGGATTAAAATCCAGATGAGTGATTTGAATTAACTTTGTTTCAGAGTGTATGGGAGCACAAGATTAGGAGCATGTACAGCGTTATATGCTGTTATTCAGACAGTAAAATAAACCCTAGTCCAATGACAAAATAAGTATTGTGTCAGCTTAATAGTGAAATGAAAGATAACAAATGCAGATAGGCAGGAGGCAGAACTTTTTTTCTGTGACAGAACATCTGTAATTTTTTGTACTTCTGAAGAATTTTCAGAACTGATCAGTGTGGTTAATCTGAAATATTTTTCTCTAGTCAGTTTTCTTCTCTGGAGGAATTTTTGTCTTGGTGAAATTGCCCTGATCCTAGCTGAGATGCTTGCTTCTGTTGTGATGGTGCAGCAGTTATTTCAGTGGTATGTGGTTACGTCTTCAGCTTTAGCTGCTGTCATTCGTCAGGTTCTAGGGCCACTGCAGGTATTTTGTACCTCAGTTTGTGCACAGACTTCTGTTCCATTTTGCGAATAAAAGTTAAAGGAGAACAAGGTCTGATGTCTGCAATAATTACTGTTCTCTTTTTGGAGTTCTTGTGTTCTTCAAATAACTTATTAAAACTCCTCAAATCTGTCCTGAGAGGCACTACTGTTGTGTCTCTCACAGGGGATATTCCTTGCAAAGGGATATTTAACCACTTTAAACAAGAATCCACTTTCCACATTGAAACAAATCATCTGTGGTCTTGCTATATAAGGAAATTGAGCAGCACATTGACTGTGGTAGTAACAGTTCTGTAATAGCTGGGTTTTTTGTTTGTTTTTTGTTTTGGTTACAGTCCTACAGACCGCTTTCTTGCCTGTGAGTGGTTACATTGCTAACAGTGGGATAACTTGTTGATTAAACAGACTTTAGTTTGCTAGTTTTAACATTAAAAAACTGTAGCTAATCTGAGTATGACTGCTTGCTTTTTTAACTTAAACTTTTGAATTAAAACTTGGACAGTTGTCTGTATCAGGCATGACTGTCTAGACTTCATTAAAAATGGTTAAGTGTTGTTTTTAACTTGTGAGTGATAGGTAGATACTAAAATTTAATAAAATTAATATAGAAATTTTAGTTAAGTAGAAGCTGATAATCCTTTCCTGAAGAAGTTTTATTTTATGAGCATCATGGAATCAGAGCAAATAAACCCTGGTTCTTATGAACTGTGCCCTGCAGCCTGTGCAGAGTCCCAGTGCAGTAATGCCAATTGCCGTCATGAGGATCGCAACTGGTTTTCCTCCTTAGCTTACCTTCTCAGTTTTCAGTTCAGTTCTTCTTTCCATTTGCTCATTTTCTTCATGCCTTCCTCTGTGCTGCACAGCCCTCTCAGCTTGTTCTTACATTCCTTGTTAACTGGGCAAGAGCTGCCATAGGACTAGTTTTGATGTGTGTTTCACTGGTGGGTCAAATGGAACGGCTAATTGTTGAGCTTTTACTCAGTGGTAGAATGGGACTTTCACAACAGGAAGCTGAGGTAGCTAAATTATTACTCTGTTTCTTTGCTTCTTGGTTGCTTGGTGGGTGGGGGAAAGAAACAACTGTTAAGAGACTGTACACAGACAGCATGCTCCTCTTTTCCTAAAGCAACTGAGCTGAAAGCTAGTCCCATCTAGAAAGGAGAAAATACATGTTCTAGAGGAAATAGCAAACTTTGTTCCTTTTGCTAACGCACAGAATTTGAATAGTTGAAGCAATTTATCACAGTTGTTTAGAGCTTGTTTTTCCTCCATTGAGAAACAGAAAAGATTCCCTATAAGAAAAAAAGATTTGCTGTCACCCCATTCCTACCACTCCCCTCTTTCTTAAACCACTAAAAAGCGTATTTTGACTTTTGCCCAGTAGTAGCAAAGATATACCTACAATGTAGGATAATACACTTCTGGAATATAGATGAATGATATTGAACTTCTTGGGGAAAAGAGTGTTTTGAATGTTATCTCATTAATTTACTGTCTTTTTTTCCTCTTAATTTCTTTTTGTTTTTGAAGAGTCTACCAAAAATGAGACTATCACAAAATTTCTGCAGTTGTGTATATTTCCTCGCTGCATTTTTTCGGCAATCGATGCGGTTTATTGTGCTCACTTTGTAGAACTGGTGCATCAGCAGAAAACACCCAACTTCTCAACACTTCTCTGTTATGATAGAGTAAGTAGCTAGAACAGTATATATATTTTTAATTATTATTTTTGAAAGTATTTTCTGTGGTGTTTTTTTCCTCCTACTGCCTTGCTTTGAAGAGATCTTAACAAAATCGCTACCTGTGTTTAATTCCAGAATCTACATGGTAATCAGGAGTTCCCTTATGGGCTTAGGATTGTACAAACTAAGCTTTCCTAGAGCTTCAGAGGATTATTTTCAAAAAACTTTTTTTCCTGATTTATCCTAATGAGGATAGAGTTTCAGAGCAAAGTCATTTGTATCTGTTATAGGTTAGAGTGATCCAAATCTTAGCAGTCACAGGAGTCAGATTCAGGTTTTGCAAGCTTCCTGTGGCTTGCATTTCCGTGACCTCATCTACCCTCCCATTCCAGCTGTGCGCCCTACCACTCTGGTAGGAGCTTTCTTATGCTTCCCCCAACAAGCATCATCCTTTGGACCCAAGTGTACAGTACTGCGGAGATGGGACAAATTTGTATCACTGCTGAGGCATGGGAAGGGGAGGATATGGTGCCATAAAGAGTACTTTTGATAGCAGCAGCGCAGCCTGACTTTCTGGGTCAAACAGGGCAGTTGGAAGAGATGTTGGCTGTTCAGACTTTTTTCACCATTTGCATAGCCATTCTTTTTCTTCCTGTGGAAGAAAAAGGGATGAGTGTAGATGAAAGAATCTTGCAGGATGGATTCAGCTCCAACAGCTGTTGGTTCTGTATACAGTTCTAGGATATCAGAACCATTCTGGCACTTAATTTAGCTTCTTAATAGCAGTAAGTTAGCAAGTCATCTGTACAGTTATAACAGATTGGACTGTGAGCTTTGATTAAAAGGATTTATGTGGGACTGTACTGTAAAAATTAGGGTGGAGACTGTGTTCCTATGAACATTGAGTTAAAAGTTGTTCTGGTTTCCTTTCAGATACGACTTTTGAAGTAGGTATCCACTCTGATTTCATGGGTCTAAAATGGCATTCTTGCTCAAATCTTCAGTCCATGTTCTATGTGACAAAAGTAGGGTTTTGCTGTTTTTTGTACAACTGACTGCCTAATGAACCTGTGCAGCTAGCAAAAAAACATCCTTTTGCATCAGCTTGCTTAGGTGTTTTTTTCTACCTGCTCAACCAAATACTTAATTTGGAAACAAAGCAGTTATATGCCGTTGAAGATGCACTTTAACTATGGAAAACTGTACATCGCCAGCAGCTGTATGTGTATGTACTTTCGATTCAAGGTTATTTATGAAGAACTGAAAGTTGGGGTGGAAAAAAGTCTTGAAAGCAAACTAAGAATATTTAATAAAGTGTTTGTGTAGATAATAGACAAGGCTGCCTTTCTTATTTGTTTCTCTGAGTAGAATGAGATTTGGTTCATCAGACTAGATGCAGTTTCCAGATATTTCTGTTACCTGAATTCTGTTATATTTAGAAACTAGCCTAACAGCTGTTTAGACTAGAGGAAATTTAAATTCTGCTGGCTCTTGTTACTTTGTAATTCAGTAAACTGAACAAGTCAAAGCTAACTTTCTATTATTATTATTCTTAGGTTTTTTCTGATATTATATATACAGTAGCAAGTTGCACTGAAAATGAAGCTAGTAGATATGGCAGGTTTTTATGCTGTATGCTGGAGACCGTGACTAGATGGCACAGTGACAGAGTCATATATGAAAAGGTACGTATAGTTGCTAAAACATCTTTGCTCATGAAAAGAGTTATATAATGTCCACTTGTATAATCAGGCCCAATAAAGATGGATTTAGTGAAAACTAAGTGTGAATTTTTCTGGTATTCTGATTTTAGAATTGAGTTTCTGTAATTAATATTCATAAGTAAATTCATAAATTCATAAGTAAATTCATACATAAAATATGACTTGTATTTCTGGTTTCTCATAGTTTGTCATGAAGATAACAGTTTAGGGAGCTTATGAGAGACTCTCCTAATACTTCCTGCAAAAGTTAGCTAAATTGTAAAGAATCTTTTCACCTCTAATCCAGAATCTCCCTCTCCAGTATATATAACCTCTCCCTTTCCCATTTTCATCTTCAGCAGCATTGGTGATAAAGTTGTCGTATTAACTTTTGCTGAATTCTTATTTTTATGCTTCCTGAAAAAGACTTGATTTTTTGTTCCTTTTATGCACATGTAGGAATGTGGCAACTATCCAGGCTTCCTCACTATATTACGGGCAACTGGATTTGATGGCGGAAATAAAGCTGATCAATTGGATTATGAGAATTTTAGACATGTGGTACACAAATGGCACTATAAGTTAACTAAGGTAAATAAGGATGCTGGGAAGTTCATGTTTGTGGAAGTGTTAATGGAAAAAATCTTGACTGGGTTTAATTTGTATTCTAGGCTTCTGTACACTGCCTTGAAACAGGTGAATATACACACATCAGAAATATCCTGATTGTGCTGACCAAAATCCTTCCGTGGTATCCAAAAGTATTGAACCTGGGCCAAGCCTTGGAAAGAAGAGTACATAAGATATGTCAGGAAGAGAAAGAGAAGAGACCTGATCTATATGCATTGGCTATGGGGTAACAACACCTTACTTTAAGAAAGTGATTAGAAGTGGATCATGAGAGGCTTCTAAAGACTTGGAACTTTGCAGTCCTAACACATTTGATTTTTTACCTTATCGCAGAAGATTTCGCTATCCTGCATCTCAGGGCTGGCAGTGTGAATGAAAACTTACAGTTCGTGCTGGATGATCGTTAATTGCCTTTACAAGACTCTAGTAAAGCACATTTAATAGTAAAGGTTTCCACTCATAAGAGCTTAACTTAATTTTAGAGAAATAGTGTAGTAACAAGCAGATAGAGTAAAAATGAAGAAAGCTAAGTGCGTAGGTTTTTGGTCTAAGTTTATACAGTTCTAAAATGTTAAACTAAAATGCTTAATTATGTTTTACATCTTTCTGTGGTGAATGCAGAATCATCTGTGTGCTCGATGGCCCGTTCAGATTGCTATAACAGTTGAAGTTTTGTCAATAGGTTGTTTTTTGTGTGTGTTTGGGTAGGGAAGGAGGGGAGAGATTGGAGAGGTTTTGTAGTCAGGGTGAGTTTTTTGGTTTCTGGGTTCTTTTTTTTGGAGGCGATTGAAGGGACCAGAAACTGCATATCATTTGGGGAAAACTGCGAAATAACAGATGAACCGTTATGTTAAATCATTTTAAATTCAACCCATATTTTGCTTTATGTTTGTGCATATTTAACAATCTGTGCGACTTGCAGCTATTCTGGGCAGTTGAAAAGTAGGAAGCCTTACATGGTACCTGAAAATGAATTCCACCACAAAGACCCACCTGCCAGGAATGCTGTAGCTGCAACAGTACAAAATGGGCCAGGTGGTGCTGGGATGCCTACATCTCTCTCAATAAATACAGCTAAACTGGAAGAAAGCACTGCTGAGGAGACTGGTAAACCTCTGCTTTTTGTAGAATTCTTATAATATTATAGACAACTTCCTGAAAATTGGGATTGTTAAACTGAAAAAAAAATCCTAAATGTGATACTAAATAGGGCCAACATGTTCTTTAAAATACATATTTTTAGTGGATTTTGAGAGAGGGTGTTCTGTATTGTTACTTATTTAACAGTCAGTTGCAACTGATCTTGCATGAATAAGTGGAGATGTTTGTTTTATTTTAATCGGTGAGCTCTATATTCCCTTGAAACAAACTTTTTTGTCTTTTTAAGCAGATAAACTAAAGGAGAAATCTCAGGGTGCTGTGAAAGTTATTAATAAAGCTGTCAATGCTACGCCAAAGGTGACAACAAGCAATGGAAACAGTGCTTCTAATAGGTGAGGAACTTAGTCTTCAATATTCCGCATTTTCTTCCTTCCAAACCCTAGAATTGTGCTTGAAAGTGACCTGACTTTCTTTTTTGCTTTCATATTCCATATAATTTTTTTCTGTTTCTTCAATGTTTAGTAAATAAAATTATTTCAAAATATGCAGCTGTACTAAGCAGATGTTATTGTTAAATGCATTCCACTTCAGCTAAAAAATGTGAAATAAATTAGAGTGCTTGCTTGTTGCTGTTCTGATAAAGTGACAGCAAAAAATCTGACTGACTGCTGGTGTTTTCAGGAGGATATATCAAATCGTTAGAAGTAAAACTCTTGTGATAAAACTAAAGCTAGTTTTGTATACACGCTAATTGGCCTTTTTATTTTTTTTATGCAGCAAAATTATTAAAGAAAAAGATGATAAAGAAAAAGGTGGGAAGGAAAAAGATAAAGAAAAAAAAGAAAAGACTCCAGCTGCCACTCCAGAGACCAAGGCACTTGGGAAGGATGGAAAAGATAAACCGAAGGAAGAACGGGCCAATAAAGATGATAAAGCAAGAGAGATCAAGGAGAAAACGCCAAAATCTGACAAAGAGAAGGAAAAAGCCAAGAAAGAAGAAAAAACTTCAAAAGAAGAAAAAATGAAGACAGTTGTTACCAACGTTGATTCAAAGTCAGCTGCAGAAAAGGAGAGAGAAAAGGAGCCGTCCAGAGAAAGAGATGTAGCGAAGGATATGAAATCCAAGGAAAATGCTAAAGGAGGAGAAAAGATGCCAGTAGCTGGGTCCTTGAAGTCACCTGTTCCCCGATCAGAAACATCAGAATCTGAAAGGGGTAAGTTTGTGTGTTTAGGCTATGTCTTTAGAAAAATCCATGAATGTCAAAATGTCCCGGAGATGGTGAGAAAGCATGACGACATAGCAGCTTGTGTTTAGCATTGGCTTTTAAATATCTTAGTGCCTAGAAGAGGTCATTCAGGTTCTCTTCAAAAGGCAAATGATGTGAATGCTTGAACTTCCCATATCTTTAGTAAGTGCTCACTTTCATATAGTCTATCAGCTTGTAATTAGTTATGCTGACATTTTGAACACCTCTAGTATAAATCTAAATCTTTATTATAATGTGTTGCTGTAACTGAGGCCTTACATAGTTTGCCAAGAGTTAATGCAAAAATCTTCAATCCTTGAGAGTTTCATCATAAACTTTGAATTGAAAGGAAACAGGAGATAGGGGCCTTTTTACCCTTTAGAAGGGCACAGGAAGCTTTTTAAATTCCTTCCTTATTAAGGATTAACAAGTCCTCAATGTCAACATTTCAAGTTATAGCAATCTGAGACTGATGTTGAGGTGTATAGTTGGGATATTCTATTTGTTGCACATCAAGTAAAGTAGGGTTGGAATGCTTTACATTTGGTTCACCTTTTCAGTCTTCCTAGCAACTTTGAGAGTTAGGTATAGACATATTTAAAGTGAAAGTTTGAACAGAGCATAATTTTGCAGCACAGTTTCTTTAAGTTTTGCTTTTTTCCCTGCAAGCTTACGTAAACAGTCGAGGCATGCTGCTATTGCTAGGTTCCTTAGTGGTAAAACCTGAATTCTAACTTAAATTCTTTTGGTACTCCAGAAAGCCATATTACTAGATTTATCCTGTTTTACTTGTGTTTTAATAATGCTATTGTTCTTTTCTTCCTTCAGAACAAAAACGCCGCAAAGTTGATACCCATTCTTCTCCATCACATTCCTCAACAGTAAAGGTTAGTATAGCCTGAGGAAGGCAGCGTCCATGTTAGGCTCACAAGTTTGGGATGCCAGTATCCGACTTCCTTCAAGTTTTGTGCCAAGTATACACTGGAACCACTGGAGGTTTTATATTGCATTAGAAAATGCATTCCTTTTCTTTATTGGCGGACTGTCTTTTTTGTATTAAAAAAAAAAAATATTTTTAATTAACCAAAATAAAGCTTCAAGGACCTAGCACAAATTTTGTAAATAGTTTTGGAAATTGCAAGAGAATTTTTACACAGAAGTGCCTCATTGTTTTAAGCAGTCAGTTTTTTTGGAGTGCAATGGTAGCTACAAGCAAATGAGTCTTTGCAGCAGAGTGGAGCATATTTTTCTGCACTTCTATTGAAGAATCTATAGCACTGAAGATTCCTGGATCATACGGGATGTACAATACCTCTGAATTCATCAGGCTTCTTGATGAGCATCATACCGATATGTGCCTTCTAAGGAGGAGTCTTGAAAGGCGTTCCATTTTAAAGTCTCCTTGGTGATCAGTTCTCCTGTAGTTGTGTGTATTCAGTGAGCATGCAGCTTCTGTTGTTACCTTCCCTTCGAGGTTTGTTTATTTCCAATGGGTTCCCACCGTGTTGAGCCCTGCGTTACGATAAAACCAGATGTGGCAACCAAGCCTACTAACCAGCAAAGAGAAACCCCAAGCATTCAAGCGCAGCACAAAACCATGGGTGTAGCCTACTTGAAGACTCAGGGTAGCCAATCCTTGCTCCATATTTATTTTATTTCTAAACCATCTCTATGTTCATGGAATCTTTGAATTTGCAGTACGTTGAACCTTTAAAACTGTAAGTTACTAATACTTCATCAAGAGCACTGTGATGGATTATGTGGGCTTTTAAACTTCACCATCTTACCAACTTTAGAACAAGCTTTTCTTTTGTTTTTTGTTTTTTCAAAGTTTACCTCTCTTTCTCTGTAAGATTTACTTGAAAGATTTAGACTAATTTTGGAGAACTCCAAAATAGCTGTAATTATTTTCGAGGAAATGGGTGACAGTATTTTTTTTTACTTGTTTTTGTAAATGGCAATGTAAAGTCATTCTAGAGTGACTTCTACCACATTTAACTGAAAGTGGAGAAGATAGGTTTAATTTTTTTAACTTGTATTTCACCTGTGGTTCAGCTGTATTTAGAGTTAAGATTTTTTTTTTCTTTCATATTTTGCAGAAGTCTTGGTGGGAGAGTAGATTTTCAATATTTTATGAAAAATTAGATATAAAGAAATTTTGTAGTTTGCATATTTTTATTGGTATAATTGGCTGTAGAGAATAGATATGACTTTTTTTCCTTCTTTAAAAATTACTGTAGTTCCTAGCCTTGTTCAGTGTAAAGTATTAACATAAGATTTATTTCAGAAGGAGTAGCTGTTTTTTGTTTCGAGGGTACGGCCGTGCTTCCCAAAGTTCCTCTGGTTTCTGAAAACTATTCCAGCTTACGTGTCATCTCCATTCATTTTCTACAGGACAACCTCAGCGAACTCAAGGACTCTTCAGCAAAGGTTTGAATCTTTTAGACACCACCAAAGATTACTCTTGTGTTTTGTTGCGGAGAAAACTTATTACTGGTTTTGTGGCAAACTCCATCAGAAAACTCAAATTCCATTCCTGTAAATGCTAATGTAGTAACAGAATGGGCTGGGGCGGGTTTTGCCCCATTTGTTTTGTTTTGTTCTTTTTTTCTTTTCTTTTTCTTTTTTTCTTCCCTTCTCCTTCCTGGTGCATAGAACTTCTGTGCTGTGCTATCCTTGAGGCCCACTCTTGCCTGCAGGTCTGTGATGGGGGAATTTGTGTGGAAGCAACCTAAAAAATAGCTCCTGAATTTACCATTCTTTTGATATTTTTCAGAGATTTTCTTCCATAGTTGACAATTTTACCTTCAGTTTATAGGAAGAAATAAAGCACAGCTGTCAGTACTGTCTTTGCTTTACTCATTTCCAAATGAGTAAACAAAATTGTGTACCTGAATAGTCAATTAAAAAAGCAAAAAATGCTGGCTATTTGAATATTCTGTACCAGTTAAATATCTTTTCTGGTCCTTCCTGAAATATTTAAATTTACATAAATTGCTTAAACATAAAGACATTTTTATACATACAAATCATCTCTTAGAGTAGTTGATTCTCTTTTGGTACCAATAAGAAATTTTAATTATTAAAAAAGTTTGAGACACCTGGAATATCAGTTCTCCTTTCCCCTTACTGCTGTTGTATTGATATGTTCCAACAGATATTTCAAGTACTGTATTTCTAAACATCATAGCCAAACTTCTAAATGACCATCTTTGTGTGTTTCCTTTTTATAAATGCACTTCAGATTCAATATCTTATGAGAATATATGCTAAAGAAAGTTTCTAAGCGTTGAATGAAATTTAAGAATATTGTGATATTTTTAGAAACAGATTCTGCAGCTATCTTGTTGCTTTTCTTTTTTCCTTAGCCTTGGCTTACATGTACAGTGGACCCAATAGAATTATACATTTTTTCCCTATAAAGTAAATTTAAAAATGCATAATGGATTTATCACTTCTTGCTCTATATTGTATGCTGCACTAATGTTTTAATTGTAGCTCTCTGTTTAAACAAGGTGTTCAGAACACTTTGTGTGTTTTAATTTGGAATAGCTGTGATTTTTATAATGGACATTTGCTGATGCCTTTTAATGGAATCTTTCCAGTGCCAGCTGTGTGTATTTACTGGGGAGGCATCCTTTGATTCTCATAATTTACAACTGATTAGATGATAGCTTCTGTGGATCCAATCCAGATAGTTTCAAAAAATATTTATAAGTCATTGTCTTTATTTTCTTGTAAACTTAGTTTTTTGAATTTAGAGAACGATAACATGTCTTGAACTCGCATCTATACCAAGTGTAGTATTTGGCAGTCTGCTTATTCTCCTTTTCCCCTCCCTTCTCATATTAGTTAAGTTTCAATTGGTTAATTTAAACTTCAGTTAAGTTTTACTTAAATATTTTTTTTTAAAGCTAATTTATTTTACATGTCAACGCACTGGCATAGTAGTCAATCAGACAGTGGAGCTATTTGTAATTAAATCATCAAAAATGGCTCGAATTTTTAGTCAATATCAAAAGTTAAATTTTAGTTAACTATAACATGTTTGTATAGATGTAGTTGGAAGTGTTGCAGTTTTGTGACTTTTTCCATGGATTTATTGCTTGTGAAGTGCTTTTTTTTTTCCCAGCCCTTATTTGCTCGCTTCTACGTGCTATTTTCTACTCTGTCTTAATTAACTAATTTTCATTCTTTAGTGCCATTTTAACCTACTTAAGGCACTTTTTGACTATGTTGCCTGTGTATGGTATAAGACAAGTTAAATACTCTTGTGTACTTGTTTGGGGAAAGGATGTGATATTCAGAAGCCTGTAAGAGACTTATGAGTTCAGCTTTCATTGCAAGTTCACAGAAGTCAAGTGCTTCTGTATGCTTTTAGGCTTGCTTTCTTCCCGATTTAGCCTGGGTTTTTGGGCCAGACCACTGAAGTGGTGTTTAACATTGCACGTTGTAGAATAAATGTTGCCAGACTTGAGTTGAGTTTGCATTATTCTTACTTTGGCCTTTGCCCAGACTACACAACACACAGCAGCATTGCAAATTTGATGTGGTTTCAGCTAGCAGCATTTTTAGAAGCCAGATGGTAAAGCCTGACAAGGTAGATCCAGCCTTTTATTGTAAAGGACAAACAAATGCAGTTTTCCACAACTCTGAATTGGAATGGTAGATGAGCAGTGCAATCTGTCATGGAAGACCATGTGGATGTAAGGAGCAGAGAAGGAGGAAAGCAGAGTTAAGTCTTTGCTTTCTTAACGTAGAAGGCATCCGTGGAAGGCAGATAAATAGGGCTGCATTGAGAAACCATGTCTGCAAGTCACTGCTAAGAGTTGATAATAAACAAGGGGGCGAGGATAAATTTGCTTGTAAAATAAAGACAGGGAAAGGAACAAGAGAAGATGAGTGAGGGGAAAAGAGCAAAAAGAAGAAAAGTATCCAGTGAAAGGGATACTGAAGGTTCAGCCTTTGACATAGGAGAGTAGCAAATTACCAGTAAGTAATAAAAAGTAAAGGGACCCAAGATACTGTCATTGTTTTTCTAACCTAAGACCAGTGACATGAAGTTTTGGCAAGTTAAACATTTTCAAAACTGGAGAGGGGTAGGATTAGCATGACTAAAAGAACAAAATTACTTGAAACCCTATTTGATTTTGTTAGTTTAAGTGATTTCTGTATTGTTTTAAACTAGTCTTGCTCTTGGCTCTTCCTGTGGCGTCCTTTTAAGTAGGAGGTCTCTCTAAAAAGAAATGTAAAGAACACTTCAATTGAAAAACCAGACAAAATTGATAGCTTATAGAACTTGAAAAAAAACCTCAAGTGTACTGATTTAAATCTGTGTGTTGCTATAACTTAGCTATCTAAAATACTAGTAAATGCTGTTTTTCATTTAAAATGGGCTTTTTTATATTTATGAAAAGTATTTCTTAAATCTGAGTACAAAAAATAATTGTATTAAAATACAGAATTAGTTACTATAACGTTTTGATGCTCAAAACATGCGCTACCTTATATATAGACATAGTAGCTTTTGAACTTTGTCAAGTGTTATACTTGACACTATTGTGATTTGTTTTCTTCCCCCTCCCCCCAAAAAAGTTTAGTATATAAAAACATTTAGCTTTGAAACTAGTATTTTTTACAAAGCTTATTAAAATTGGTTAGAAAGAGGAGTGGAACAACAGGCTAGAACCTTGCAGAGCAAACACAACTGTCTTCTAGTTTCAGCTACTTTTATCTTTTGAAGTTTAGGGTTTACCGTTGAATTCTGTATTATATTAGCTGAAAAAAACATTGTTCAAAGTATTGGCTTAAATACTTTGTGGATTAAGGTCATTCTTTAAAAATTAGAACCTGTTTAAGAAACTGATTCCATTCATTCATTCCAGGCAGAATTGCAAGTGCTAAGTCAGTCCAGGAATCTGCACATCCTGTATCAATAGTACTGCTTTGATGTATCAAACAATACTGGTAAACAACTTTGTGTGTATTCAATATAAGTGTTTCAGTTAAGTGAAAGAGTTCTTGGATTTTCAGTGTTGAGAAAACAGTATTACAGATTAAACTATAGATGACCAGTTTGAAAGCATCTTCAATTTATTTACTTATTGCTTGTATAGTACCAATATTTAATTTTGTTCTTTGAGCTAGATTTGGTACAATAGAGTAAGACTTTCATTTACACATTTAGAAATACATGTTAATTATCCAATGATATTGCCTTAATTTAACAGCACTACATTAACCACACTACTCCAACACTGTCCAAGAGTAAGGAGAGAGAAGTGGACAAGAAAGATTTGGACAAGTCAAGGGAAAGATCAAGAGAGAGAGAGAAGAAAGATGAAAAGGACAGGAAGGATCGAAAAAGGGTTGGTGAAATTTTTATGAAATAGTTTAGAAAGTTGTTAAACACTTGGAAAGCTCTCTGCTGAAAACTCTTGCAATAATAACTGGTGGTACAACCTATCAAAGCAGAAGTTACCCAAATCAGGGTTGTGTTTTATTTTGTTCTGTCAGTATTTCAAAGGTCGGTTTACATTAATACATTCTAAATTATTACTCTTCAAAACCAATCTCCAGAAGCTTTAAACAATATGTGACATCTCAGTTACCTTTTAAGTATTCAAAAAATAAGTTCTTTAGATTATAAGTAGGGTGCTACTTCAGGAGTATGACTGTATTAGTCTGCTAACATTTGCATAATTGTATTTGGTATTAGGATCATTCAAACAGTGACCGGGAGGTGCCACAGGATTCAACTAAACGACGCAAAGAGGAAAATGGGACAAGTATGTACTTTATTTTGTGTGCGTGTGTGTTAGGTTTTCTAATTGTTGTTGTGAATCACAACTTTCTGTTCTGTTTTTAGCTGGTTCTTCAAAACATAGTAAAAGCGAAAGTCCTTCTGATTCCCCTCGCTCAAATGAAAAGGAAAAGGAGAAGAACAAATCAAAATCTTCAGGTAAAGAAAAAGGTGACTCAATCAAAGCAGAGAAGTTGGAGAAGAGTTCCTCTGGTAGCAAAAAGGTAAAATAAGCTAGTCTCTTTTTCTGTTCCCTATAAACAATTTAGCTGATTGTTTTTTCTAGATTTTGTTGTCTGTTTATGGCCTAAATTAAAAAGACATGTTGTGAATGTGTAGCAAAATGTTCTGGAATTTCTGGTATCTTGTGGCTATACATATGTCAGCAGTCACCCTGACTGGATAAATTAGAGAAATAGTTATTTTTGGTAGTTGCCAAGGAAATTCATAAATTATGGGAGAGTATTCAACACTGAAAGTATATTTGCAAACTAGTTTGGGGAGCAAATATGTAAAAGCAGGGTTTATCTATGTATAAACCAGTCTGTTTATATTCATATGTTAAGTACATGTCAGCACAGCTTTTTTTGTGAAACTAGAGCAATATCTTGTAACCATATTTGTAAAAGACCAGACAATATTACCCAGCTGTTATAACTCTTTAGTGATAGAGGTTACTGTAAAACTGTAAGATAAAGTTACAAAAATCTCAAATCATAGAATCTGATTACTTTCACTCTGTCAGTTTTCTTTATGTAGAACCACTGTGGCTAGTTATAATTTTAAATGTGCATGATCCTTCTAGTCAGACTATACAATGTATACCATAATAAACTATTTCCCATATATGTATTTTTGCAAAGGAATCAAGACATGATAAAGAAAAAACAGAAAAGAAAGAAAAACGAGACAGCACTGGAGGAAAAGAAGAAAAGAAACAATATCCTTTTAACACATCAGCATTTAAGATAAATACTGAAAAGTAGCTTCATTTCATTATTTGTAATAAGATGTATTTGTCCTTAACGTTTAATCTACTCATAAATCTTCAGACAAGCACAGATAATGAAGAATGTTCCAGTGAAGGTAAAATTTTTATGCTTTGTTTTATTTGACTGATAGCTCCTATAGCCACTATAGACTGGTATACTATACAAACAGCCTGTGTGTGAACGGAACTATACATTTTTTTCTGTTCTAGCTCAGGGAGAACTTTCTGTATCCTCAGCATAGGAATTGACTAGATCTTCAAGCCTGTTTTGCAAGTGCCAAACAAAAGATATAAAATGGGCTGTAAAGAATGTTGGGGCACGGTTGCACATTTGGTACTTGTTCTAAGAAAGGTGGATTAAAAAATCAAAGAGATGAATCACTGAATCCTGATAGTCTTCAGGATTGGTAGTCTACCTGTTAATTGAGAATATCTTGCCGTATGTGTTGGAAACGTAATTAAAAATTGTCCTATAGCAGTAAGTCAGTTAATTATGTCTGTTTAGTCTTTGATCTCTTCCTCTTCACATCTTATAACAAATGAAAACTTCTACTTTACAGAATGTAAAGAAACTTCAAACTGTATATTTTGATTAACCTATATTCAAACTGGAACTTAGAGAAAAATAAGCTGTGCTTAAAGCAGTGTTCTAGGTTTTTTTTCAGACCCACTCAGATATGTGGAGGCTAAAACTGAGTTTTACGAGGGTGGCCCCCCCCCCCCCCCCTGCTTTGCATATAAGCAGTTTAGGAGTCTCAGAATAATTCATTTTCAGTTACTTTGGAAGCACAGGAGAGTGCTGCACTGAACTTAAAATTAGTTCAGCTGACCGACCTAACCTGTGAGTCAACACATCGCTACCAGTCTTTCTCCATAGGGTAATGACAATTTTACATTCTATAAACTGTGTATATATGGTTGGGAAAATATGAAAATGACCGATGTTCAACAAATACAGAAAGATAGAGCTTCTCACTTTCTCTGTTTGCAAGTTGTCTTGGTGCTTTATTATTTTTGTCGTGTTTGTTCTTTATTCAGAATTGATGAATTATTTCTGTGAAAATTTTGTTTGTAGATTCTGTGAGCACTCCAAGTGAACACAAGGAGAAATGAAGTTGAAACCGTTTTTATTATTATTATGCAGTTGCACATTTTTTTGATATTTGAAATGTCTGCTTTCTCAGAGTAATATTGTTCTGATTACTATACAATATATAAGCCAGGCAGAATGTGGAAGGAGATCTTTGTTAGACAAAGGGCTACAGTTGGGGAGGAGGGGGAAGACAAGACTAGGTGCACAAGTCCTTCTTTACATCTCAGATCTTGCAGAAGGATTAATGAGGCTGAAAATTTGTCTTGTTTTCATGACTACATTGATTAGTCTAAAAAAAAGATGCTACCTTTCACAAAATGACTTGCTGTGAATCCCACTTAAACAGAAAGTCTTTTTACTGTGAGAATGGAGAAATACTAGAACTGCCTGGAGGGGTTGTGGAGTCTCCATCTCTGAGGATATTCAAAATCCAGCTGCATGTGGTCCTGAGCAACCTGCTCTAGATAATCCTGCTTTTGAGCAGTGGGGGTGGACTAGATGATCTCCAAAGATCCCTTTCAACCTTGATGATTTTGTGATTCAATTACATGGATATCCTGCTTTGAGAACTAGAATATTTATACCTAAGGTGATACTATATGACAGAACTTACTGGCGAGGTTATTGGCTGTGGACTCTCCAATTAACGCTGCTTGCAGTGGCTATGCTTGCTTTAGGTGACAGAGAAAGGGACCTTGACGCAGTTCCACATCCTGTTTGCATCTGACAGCTGCAGTAAAACAAAGACCAAATCTGAAAGGTGTAAACGCTTTGTTGTTGGTAATTCTTTTTCAAGAGATGTAAGGGTAGTAAAATGGTTTATATAACATTTACGAAGGAATGTTTTGGAAAGGTCTTCTACCAGAGAATTACAGCAGTATCTGTGCTTTGGTCGGGTCAGAAAACAAACAAACCCCAAAACAATTGTGACAAAACTTCTGATGGGATAGCAAAGGCTTTTTGCTTTGGACCCAGAAGTCTAATGATGCAGGAAAGCTGCTTTGTCTTTTTTCCAATATGCAGCTGTGGTAGGGGAAGAAACTTTCTGAAATTTTCTGATCATCCTGAAATGTCTTCTGAAGATAATCTCTGCAGGTGGATTGTTGCCTCAAAGAGCAATGGGGGATTATTGGAAAAAGGATCTCAGGAGTTTCGACTGGTGACATTGCTTGCTCAGCCACTGAAGCCAAGGGCAAATATGTGGAGGGGTTTTTGGGTAACAAAGATCACACTGATACCTTGTGCTCCTTAGAGGGTGTTGGTGGAGGAGAAAAAGAGTAAGAGTTGGGGTTACTGCTTCTTAGTATTATTGCTGTTTTATCTTCTTGAAATAATAGAAGATGTTTCTGTGAATAGCTTCCAAACAGAATGATTGGGAGCAGTCCTCTGGAAAAAATTAATGGTATATGGTGGATTCTGCATCCAACAAAGTCATTATTGCCTGATCTCTGTGGATTGATCCCAGGTTTATTCATTTCTTTTATGACTGTATCATGATTTAAGGAAAGTGCTTAGGTAAATGTCAGTTGCAGTAAATTCATATCCAGTTATGTAATGGGCTAAACTGGAGCATCTGGCATAAAATACTGATACTTCTCCATAATTTGCATAGTGAAGTATAAAAAATGCTTTTTATGGCAACACGGTTGTGAAATCTAATGTTCCTGTGTACCTGTTTGTTAATTTTTTTAAACATTCTTCCTAATGTACAGCTTCTGATTGACTGCATTTATTTTTCTTGTCTAGTTTAGAGATACTAACATTTTGAGGATGGTTGTAATTCTAAATCAGCTTTTACTTTGACAAGTGATGGCGTGTTTATTTGTATCTTTAAGTTAGTATTTCACTACTTAAAATGTAATGCTTACATAATACAACTCTTGTTACAGAGTAACCTTGAGTTAATGGAAGAATGACTAATTAAAATTTCATTTTTCCCTCATTCTTTGAATTGTGAATGGAATAAAATGCTGAGTTGTGAGACTAGTATTTCTTTGAATGACATCTAATTGCAATTTTGTATGCCTTGATTGCAGGTGAAATTGAAATGGGAAGATATCCAGCTGTGACCAGCAATGTATTTTCCAGAGTATAGATTGCACAGAAATTTGTGAATGAAGAGGACCCATCTGCATCTCCTTAAATTATTCAGTTCTCTGCTTTATTTCCCCCATGCTGAAGATTTAATTGTTGAGTTGTACATTACTGTATTTTAACTTGTTGCTTAGTTTCTTACACATTTATTTTCAGTACCTGGCTGAAAGTGTTACCTATTCCATATTTTAGCACAATGTGCTGCAAACAAACAGTTGCCATAGTGCAAATGAGGTTTCATGTGTACAGAGTTCCACTTTAGGTTGTCTAAATACTGCCTGAGTTTAGTAATTCTTTCGATCTGAAATGCATTCTTTTAGATGTTTGAAAACCACAAATAAACAGTTATTGAACCTTTTTGAATTTACCTCATTTAAACTCAGTTTTATTTATTACTTGGCCTGTTTTTAATATCAGTGACTAAAAAAAAACAAGTGGGAGCACTGTTTTCATGCAATGCTTAGGGATTATTTGTATATTATGTGTACAACGTTGACTTGTTTAAAAAACAAAGAACGAACCCCGTCCCTTCCACCCCACCCTAAACCTGTGCTCAGTTGTCCCTTGCCACACCTTTTGTTTGTCATGATGTTTTTAGATTAATTGGAAATGCTCTCTTCAAAACTGAAATAAATTAAGTTTCAATTACAGCTACAGGAGCTTTGTATCGCTGAACTTTAGTCTGAAAAGTTTCACAATGACATTTTTAAAAAAAAAAACAAAAAAATTTTTTTATCTGCTGAATTCTACCAGTGTAACCTTTTTTCTAAATAAACAATAGTTTTCTCAATGGGTCGTAAATCATTGTGTGTGTGTGGTCGCTTTATTAGTTTATGTATTGTTATGAAACTTTGGTGTTAATGGGTGTGGAAATGTGTGAGGGTGTTTTGTCTTTGCCATGCATGAGTCCTCTGTACTTGCTTGCTGATCAGATGCCTCTTGAAAGGGTCCGAATCTATGATGTGTCAACAACCCGAGCACATCTGCCTAGTGTAGAAACACAGATGTGTATTACACTTTAACTGTGGTTTCAGGAAGAACTCAGGGTTTGACTACTTGCATTCCGTCAAGTTTACAGTTATCTCTTGAGGCATTTGTCCCTGATCTAAAGCTCATTAAAATCTTTGACACTCTTTTTCTAGATCTGCTAATCTAGCTAAGTTAGACTGATTTAGGGTCCCTTAAAATTTCTTTTACTTTAATTTGAGCAGTCTTAAGATGTTCTTTACATTTGCAGTGTGAGATAGAGAAGGAATCTGAAGCCCTCTTTTGCCTGACTGATACTATGCTTAATTTGTTGTTTCTTTATTTCATAAAAGTAAATACAAATGTTGTTGACTGTATACAGCCCTTAATGCCTGACAATAAGGACTCTGCCTGGCATAAGACATGATATAGCAGGTCACTGTATTTTTGGTGAGGTTTAGACATTCACCTGGATAAGAAATCTTCAGATCTAGAAGTCTTCAAGTTTGCCTTTATGACTAATAGTTTAATTCCTCCTCCCACCTGCAAGGTGTGGGGGGTTTTTTTGAATTAAAAGGATCAGTAGTTTGTTTGAACTAGAAAATGTGGATTGTGAAATCAATGCCAGTTCGTATTCTTTGGAGAAGGGCTGATGCTAATATCTTGTCCAGATAAATTGTTTGCTATTTGGACTTTAAAAAAGTAGAGTTGGAACATGAACTTTTTTGGCCTGGGTACAGTAGTTTAAATACAGGATGAATCTGTACTGACAGAAAGGCAGGAGCCATTGTTACACCTAGATTCTTCTTGTATTTTGGAGACAGTGTGCGTCTATGTGTTTTTCTCTACAGCAAATACTGCAGGATTGAGTAAACTTCAAATGCAGTTGTTCCTTCTGTCTGCCTGGAGTCCTGTGATACAAAGAAGTCCTTTGCCTCTGTGGTTAATCAATAAGGTAGAATGAGAAGCAGTGACCTGGAGGGGAGGAGACAACTTCCCCCCTTCTGGTGACACAAATCAAATCAACTGAATTGTAATATGAAACTGCACTGAGTAGTTTCTCTGCAGCCTTTGTGTTTACTACTCCTTTTTTAAATCAAATTCTGCTCATCCCTTTGACAAGAATCTGCTTTCTTTTCAAAATAGATTAAATAAAACTATGTTGGGGAGGAAGTCTGATGCTAGTGGGAGTTGTTCCACAATATTAAGACTGAAATAACTAGCAAAAGTGTAAAACAAACCTTTTAAATTTTATCCTTGTGCCACTTAAGAAAATTAGGAGCTGAAGTAGTGGGAGCTACCATGCTTGCTGCCCAAATGCTTGAGAGAAGTTTTCCCCATCTTTAGAAGTCACAGCAAATATAAAACTAATCAGAGTCTCTTTAACTGGAATAATTAATTTTTTTCAAAGATGAAGTCATGATAGTTAAGGACCAGAGCCTTACAGGAGCTGTGGGATCCAAGTAGCTTGAAAGACTGAACCCCTGTAAAGAGAGAGGTGATCTATACAGCTGAGACCAAAATTTCTCATAGGTACAACTTCCTCTAGGACTGCGATTTATTTTCCTTTATGTAATACAGTCCTTAAGGGGGTTTTGTAAAGGAGTATATTTTCATTCTTATAACCTCCAACATAAGAGGACAATGACATTTTTCAGGGTTATTCATTCAGGTTTCCAAGCAAGAAATTTATTCCATTCATTTGACTGCTTTGGTTTGTGTTACTGCCAGCAACATTCCCTATTGATTCATTCTTCTTACCTGTGCTAAGCAGTTCATTTCTAGTAGTGATGATTCCCATAAGTACTTTGTTGGCTGTGTGGACCAGAAAGGAGGTTCATTGATGCTTACTAGTGAAATTGATAAAAATCAACTTAAGTTTACACAGGGAGATTGGTCCTTATTGAACAGCCTTGGAAAATAGGGTTTGCTCACAGAGAAGTGTATAAAATTCAACTCTGCTAGAGTAAACTAATTTTTAGTGATTGTTCTATCTGAGAAACATGTTTAATAGATTTAAGTGCTCGATATTCTGTTCATGTGAACTTCTATTTTAGAAGCTCACAAGGAAATAAGGATGACAGATTAACAATTTAAATCATGTTCCAAATAAGTTAATTGTTGTATGCTGTGTTCAAAGTTGTTTTGATTTATATGAAATGTCACATCTGTATTGTTTTGTTCTTTCCTGCTCTTCCCATAATCCAACAGCATCCTATATGAAGCTAGGAGAAAGAGGGCATTAAGAGCTCAAGTTTCTATTGAGGGTGGTTTATTTTTCAAGGAAATACACTGCACTATAGTTGATTACAAATAGGGTTATGTCAGTATAACTTTATTAAAAGATGAAGCAGAAAGTCTGTTTTGGCTTGAGACTCAAGTGCTGAGCATATGTTTCTATGAAGCTGTATCAGTGTGTGTTTAGAATTTGCTTATGTTAACTTTTAAAATAGTAAAATGTGTAAATAAAATGTACGTGCTGTGTTAAAAGGATAGTGTGTTTAACAGTTTTGAGCCTAATAAAATTGCATCAGGAATTAGTTGTTTAACTAGTGAGCAACTAATTTTAAATTCTCTTCCCAGTTCTAGGAGTATCTTTCATTACTTAGTTGTCTGAGGATGTTACAGCTGCTGAAATACTTGCTACAAATAATTAGCATAGCCTGCTTTTCCTGTTCACCAGTTGAGGCACATGTTAAACATCTCTGTGAAGAGATTCTGTTTTGTAGTTAATGAGTGTCTTTAAACTAGAGAAATTAGTTTGAGAAGTAGGGAAATTGCCAATGCACATAGCTCGACTGCTTGTGATTCTCATTCTGTTAGTTCATTGCAAGTGTCTACTTCAGACAAATGTACATGCTCCTGCCGCACTTGGGACTAATTGTGCAGGGGTGTTCACTGTGAGTGGCCTTTTGAAACAGGAGGGATTTCTTTTCCTTTGGTTCTCAAAATACATGTGACAAATGTTAGGAAAAATGTTATAAAAACCTTTTAAGCATAACTGCAAAATAGCAATTTTTTCTCCTAGAATTGTGTTGCTCTTAGTAAACGATTTTTAAAGTGACTTTGTTTGTCCTACCTGAAGCAATGAGCCTGCTTGTTTTCGGAAGTGATGGGGATCTGTGGTACTCCTGTGCCTGGTGCTTTTTTGCATTAAACGAACTGTGACTGTCAGGAGATTGAGCACCTGCCTGCTTAAAATTACAGCCTTGTAAAGTTGTAACTTAGGTTTCTAATCAAAATGAAGATCTTGGCCTACAGGCACTGTCCATGAAGCAAATTAATGTTTTATTCTCAAGAGGATTTAGAAGTACATTTTTTGCATTGTTTCAACATCATAAAGAAAAGAATAAAGCTAATAGAATATTTGCTGACTATAATGATAACCCTAACATTTTTGTATCACCTATTAGTAGTGTTCAACACAAATGTTTACTTGTATGCTAAATATTGCTTTAAAAAGTTTTCACATAGTCTAGAAAAAATAAACTTGAATCACAAGTAGGACATACCTGGTGCTCTGTGGAGGTCAGCTTGTGCCTTAAGTAATCTGGGATTTGGGACAGAGCAGTGTCCTCTTTGCAGCTGTAGTTAGTGTTGACTATCCAGGAACTGTAGTGCTTATAGACTTGATCAGTAAAACTCTTCTGATTAGATTTGTCCTTATTAATAGAAGGTTATTTCTGAATGAATTAGGCAAGATTACAAATCCTTGTCCTCTAGTGCAAGAAAGAGACAAATTGGGAAGGGATTCGGGTAAGAGTTACCAGGCTAATTAGAGGTGAGGAAGAATTGCTAAAAAGAAGAGTAAGCAAGCTAA
The DNA here is from genome assembly GCF_036370855.1 of Dromaius novaehollandiae. Taxonomy (NCBI): domain Eukaryota; kingdom Metazoa; phylum Chordata; class Aves; order Casuariiformes; family Dromaiidae; genus Dromaius; species Dromaius novaehollandiae. The sequence continues at coordinate 8,780,092 of NC_088108.1, forward strand.
ATACTTGGGCAAGCTTTTAATTAACTTATTAGGGCAGTATGAAATGGAATACTTCCATCAAAGTCACTATAGCCCTTGGGATTTAGATGAGTGCAAATGAGATCAGGCTTTGGCTTGCTGATTGTGTAAATGACAAACAGCTGGGGAGGTAACAACTGGCTTCTGAAAGATATCTGTCAGTATTTAGGGATTAAACGAAGCAAAGAAAAAGGTCATATTGGGGTCTTTGAATATAGTGTAATCTTCAAAGGAAACAGAAGAGAATCTGTCAGCTCAGACAGAAATGAAATAATCATTAAAAATAAACTTCAAGGAATCATGTCCCTGTACTGGCAGGAGGATTTATCCTCTAACGGCGATGTCTCTGATTGTGCAGTAGAAGCAGCGCAGTGGTTGTACTGGCACAGTGAGCTGTGCTGGGAAAGGAGAATCGAGTGGGACTGGGATGCTTAGTTGGAACTTGTTGCTTGTTTGATAAGTGCAAAGTTAACAGCAGCAAACTGCAGCAATCAAAATAGAAGGAAATTATTTGACTTTCTGAAAGCACATAATGTACCTGGGTTAACTCCCAATGTTTTCTGAAGCTTCCTGTTTCCTTAAAAAGGCTAATAAAAAATAACAGTCACCCAGCTTATGCCTAGGGGATTATTCCTCCCCTGCCCAGGAAACTTTCTAAAAGGAAGTTAAATTATTTCTCACGCATGGCACTCTGTAAGGGCTTGGGTGTATGCATGGCGACATCAGCGGGAGCGTGGGGGTGTTTGGGGATGGGAACCACATGTCTAGCGAGTCCCAGGGTGCAGCGAGATGCTGGAGGAAGGAGGCAGGAAAGTGCAGGAAGAGAGGAAGGCGCTCAAGCCGGGGCAGGTTTGTGGCTGCAAGACTGGGGATGTGCTCATCTGCGTTTTCAATAGCCTTTTCTGTGATTATCTGATCAACTGAGTTGCAGGGGAGAAGGAAAGCTGGCATCAGGCTCGCAAGCCAGTGAGCAGGGCACCAGCACCAGCATGAGAGCACTGACTCACCATGGGGCTTGCAGACCTGGGTCGTCGGGGGAGCTATAATGTCCCCATTCCTTCTGGATTGTGGGCATGTTCACCTCTGGGGAATGTTACAAAGCAAAATACTACATGAATGGCATCTGAAGAAAATCTGTTTTTTAAAAAAAAAAGAAAGAAAAAGTCATTAATTAAGCCCAGTTTCTGGTGCAGCCTGTCTGATGTGATATTCTAATCACTCTGTATAATCTACAGCATCTGTGATAGGTCACAACTTTAGCTATTTTATAATAAGATATGGCAAACTTCCCCTGTTTAAAGGGCAGGGAAATATTAAATAAATACCATTTATATTTATTTGCCTCAGATCAAAATGTGGCTCTTACATTAATTTTGTAGGTTTTTGGTAATTAGCCTGCTCAGCCCATATTTGGAATTCAAGTTCAGTGTTTGTTGAAAAGCTTCAAATCATATTAAAATATGCTCACAGAGCAAACACCTCTGCTTTTTTGAAAATGCCAGCCTTGGACAGAAAGCTTTCAAGGCAGCATGGATAGAAGTGATTTAGTCTCATACTGACAGGTTTACACAGTGGCAAAAACACTGCAAAACCATGAGCTTGAACTGAGCGGACTTGCTGGCAGCAGCACAAAGCTGTGTGCTTCTCGTAGGGTCATGCTGACCTCGGGAGATTTTCAGTAAGGGGCATGTACTGGGCTTCTGGTGGGGTAACTCTTGTTGGGGGGTCAATTCTGCTTGTTGCTGAGTCTCCTTGGCTCCACATTGGAAATGTGTAGTAATGTCAGGGCTGTAGGCAGGGAAATGAGTTTAGGATATGCGTGCTGTATCAAATAGGTAAGCACAGGAAATTAATACTTCCCACCCATACTGGCCACTGAATGTCAGTGTTGCTCCAAACACTGGCATTGTGCACAAGAACACTTCTGTGAAGCCAAAACTTCATAGGTTTAAAGTTTGTGTTTGTTTTTAAGTAGATAGACACCATTAGAACTAGTTGTCCAGTTCTCAGTGCCTGCAGTCTCATATCTAAGTTCAAACACTCTGCTATGCTCTTAATGGTCAATATGTTAGATTTTTACAAATGGGAAAGAGACCCATTGCTGCACCTGGTTGGTTCCCAGATCTGCCTTTCTGGGCACTCATGGTGTTCTGGGGACCAGGGCCTTCTGGTATTGACTTTTTTCCCCCAAGTATGGACTGCTCACTGTCCAGCTTGAGCTCAACTTGTACATGCATTTAATCCAGTCTTGTGTTATATCATCCATTTTCCTACTGGTTTTAACATATCAAGTATCTGCCACACAGTCATTAATTGCTTAATTTTTTCATCTATATGATAAACATTATATAAAGCACCAGCCATTACCAGCATCATATGTTTGGCTTGCATTGTGCATTTTCTTACATGCTTTATTTGTATTGTGCCTTGTCCTGGCTGTAGAAGGCTGCAGGTGCCTTGTGCAGGTCTTTGTTAACCCTTTGCTAATCAGCCATGTGCCTGGCAGCCTTGTACAGCTGGCCCCTGTTCTCAGACCTGCACCGCCTTGGTCCGCCTGGGCAGCTCTTCCACGCCTGGCCTGAGCACTCAGCCCTGGTTTGGTGTCAGGTTGGCCAGTCATTTCTCACAGCCTTCTCCCTTTTGCTCATATTACATGGTGAAGCTCAGCTATTCACTGCTTCTTTCACACACCTCAAAATAAAGTAATACTTGAAACTGAAAGAAAATGATGTGGATTCCCTGTAATCGTCTCCCAGGGGCAGGCCAGGCCAGGTGGGCACAGCTTCTTCTGCACTGCATTGTGGATGCGCTACGGTCTGTGTCTGCTGCTACACATGGGCTCCGAGGTCACCTTTGGGTGTCAATTTTGCCTGCTTGCTGGAGATGTCAGCAGCCCCTTCACCATTTGGAAATAATGCTTATCTCAAAAGCCTCCTCTTCCCTTTTCCTCTGTCTCCCTTCGCCCCCAATCCGTCATTTCTCATTACGCTTTCCGTCCTGCTCACGCCCCATCCCACCGCTTCTGATCGTGACCTCGTCCTCGTGCTCTTCTGTAAGATGTCCTGTCATCCTCAAATAGTACAGACATAGTAAATAATTTAGGGATAACAGTTCAATGTTAGAAACCAGAATAAATAAATGCTTTTTATAAGCGAAAAGGTTTCATTATCCTGCTCCTTGTGTCAGCCTGTAGTGGCACCTACGTGGAGCACATCCGCCTACCACTGCCATGGTGTCAAAGGGAAAGCTGTCATATAGACAAGCTTCAAGTAAAACGAGTGGACAAACAGAAAGGCAGCAAGCGTAAGCAGAAAGGCTAGCCAGCCCCCTCACTGTCTGCTCTGGCCTTTGCCGGTGGCGGCAGGCCTCCTAGCAAGGCAGGCACGGCGGTCTGGGCCACCCTCGTACCTGGGCTGAGCACCTGCGGAAAGTGCACAAACACCCCTGGCGTGGCTGTGCCAGATATGTTTCCACCCTACAGCCCATTTTCAGTAATACCTCCCTTGCTAGCTAATGCGATAAAGACAGGGAGCCCCAGTCCACGCGGGCTGGCTACGCTGCACCGCAGCTGCAGCCTTGTGGGCAGCCTCGTGGGCCCTGCTGGCTGTCTGCAAGCCCTTTCCTGGGGGCGGCACGGCCTGGAGCAGGGGGCGCAGTGCCGGCCTTGCCGCGTTTCCAGCGAGGGGTGAGTGCCAGGGCTGGGCCGCAGTGAGGTGGGCTGCGCCGAGGGCAGGGAAACGGCCCTGCCAGGGCTCACCTGGCCGCCCAGTTCACTTGTTCTTTCTTGCAAAAGCTTTGGAGTGGCTGAAGCTGAAGAGACTTGCTGTCACAAATTTGGCTTTGTGCTGCCACCAAGCTGCCACTGCTCTGTGTGGAGGGTTGCGGGGATGAGTGCAGGCTTCGAGCTCTGGCGGCAGAAAGCCCTGCATTGTTCCTGGAGCCGCCATCTTGTGGGCCCTGTGGCCTCCATCTTGTGGGCCCTATGGCCGCCATCTCCTGGGCCCTGTGGCCACCATCAGCCTCGTCCTTGGTATGTTTGGATCGGTCCCTGTGACAGCCTGTGCTTGGAGCAGCATGAAAGGTAAGTAACTGAGGTGGGAAGGAGGAAAGACGTTAGGTTAAAACAGCTTTCTTGTAATGGAAAGGCCTAAATGTTGGCAAATGCCTTAGTTTTGCCTTCTGCCTCTCTGCGGTGCAGCAGAGAACCCGAGATTGGATCAAAAGCGCCCTGGGATGGTGATGGCAATTGCTGCTGCCAGCGATATTTTCCCTGAAACCAATTTTTAAACATATTATGCTCTGAATTAATATTACTTTGAAATTTATAATATCTGTGAAAAATATTATCTATATACTTAAATCCCTTAGTTTAATTGAATAGAACTATCATTATTAGGCACTTGTTTATGTAGTGCTGTCTGCAAAATAGAGTTAATTCTCCAGACTGAGGCAATGAATACGAGCACCAAAGAAATTTTGTAATTTAATTTTAATAACCATGAATTATTATTTTAATAACCATAGTAATTATTTTAAAAAAGAAAGTTGAAATGTACCACACCAAACCTTGGAAGAAAGGATATGGTCTAATAATACAACCAGGTTTGTATTGTAGTATATTATTATTTATTTCAGTCTGTTGTTGGATGTGCGCCCTGCCTGGAGGAGGAACTGCTATGGTTTTTAGGTCTGGACTTGAAAAATATTGATTGCCTTTTGCTCCCGGTGATGTCCCTGGAAACTGGGATGGCGAGGCCAAGGGCTGTGCTGCGGCTGGCCAAGCCGTGGCGCTGGGGCTGGTGCTGGTGGGTCCTGGCTGTAGCGGCAGGCTGGCTAATTGACACCTTCAGCCTAATGAATATTTATTAGAAAAATTTAAATGAACCGTTTTGATACATTCTTGATGCTCAGTGAGACAACTGCAGGGGTAGCTTTGCAGAGGCTGCTCGCACCAGGAGAGTATTATTTATTAGTCTGTCATTACAGTTTCTTTCACACTTTTATAGCTCTCACGTTGTGAATAAGCAGACAAATTAACACCCTGGCTCGCAGTGGCATGCTGGAAATTTTGACATGTACATCACGTGGGAGCATATCAATCACCAACATGCTGCTGGTGATGGGTCTGCTTTCCAGCTTCTTGTGCCTTGTATAGTGGGACAAAACTATTTTCTAGAAAAAATTCAAATTTCCCATATTTGACTGAATTGTGAGCATGAAATGAAGAATATAGTAAGGAACAAATTTCTTTCCCCATGCATCTCTGAATTCATTGTGTGGGATGCTTTACATATAAATAGGTTCATTTCACCATGTTCTTCTAAAAAGCTAATGTGCAGGTGGCATATTTAAATACCACGTCGTGACAGGGTCCCGCTCACCCTTTGGGTGGGTAGTGTTAAACCCTGAAACACAGACCACCTGGTCCCAGCGCGTCTTCCCATCATGTCTGCTGTGGGGGCAAAGATCTTCCGCTTGTACTGCAGGCTTGGGTGGATCAGTAAACTTTTCTCTCCCCAAAATAACTTGGACATGTCATCGCTGCAGAACATTTGCTGTTAGAATAATCACTATTTGTTGCGCTTGCTAGAACTTGCCTCGTCCCATGCTGCTTTTCTTTTTGCTTTTCCTGAAGCAAAGGGTCCGGTGGTTGGACGAGGGTGGAAACGAGGGCTGCGGGCAGCGCTGGCGACCACAGTGCAGAGTCTGGGAGTCCCTTGCGCTGCATGGGCAGCAGTGTTATCGGTCTGGCACAGCTATGAGCAGCAGCGGGTGGCTCAGGGAGTGCTGACTGTGCCACAGGTCCCAGGGGAGCTCAGCCTTGCCTTCGCCACTGACGCCCCACACTCACGAGGCCTTGCCGTAAGTGCCCATGCACGTGCCACTCCTCTCGGCCTAAGGCTGGCCACAAGTCCAGTGAAGAGCAGGGCTTTTCATTGATTTAGGTTGGCTCCTTCATTTGGCTTTTTTATAGGAGTTCAGCCCCCCCCCCACCTTTTGGCCCCCTGCCCCAGCCTATATAGGCTGCATAAATTACATTTTGTGTGTGCATATAGTGTATCTATTTATATATAGCTCTATATGCACATAGACATATATGTGTGTATACGTACATATGCCTATACACACACAGACACACATATGTATAAAAAACATATATTATGGCCTGAAGGAGGCTAAGCAGGTGCTTGGTGGTGAGGGGCACCCAGGCAGCCCAAGCAGAGCAAACTTGACTTGCTTTTTTTTTAGGCCTGCAACCTGCAGGCATGTGTAAGGCTGCGATCGATACATGTGTTTTGCAAGGCAGCCTGCACCAGGCTGGCTATGGCAAGCGGTTGTTGTTGTTTTTGTTGTTTTTAGCAGTTTGTGTGTTTCTGGACAGCTGGTTGCAGCTCAGCCCCGCTGCAGCTCAGCCCCGAGCGCGGCTGCCCATGGTGCGCAGGGGGCTGCTCCCGGCGTCCCAGGAGTGAGCCGAGGGGCACGGGCACCTGTGTGCTTTGGGCACCTCACTGTGCATCTGGTGAGGCTTCGCCAGGCGGTTGTGCCACCTCGGAGCCAGGTGCTGCCCCAGCAGTGCCCAGTGGCCACCTGGGGCTGTGAGCTTGGGGGGCACGCTGGCTTTTTAGTATCAGCATCGCTTTGTGTGGTTTATGGTCTGTGGCGACTGCTGGAAACACAATTTTCTCAGAATTGGGATGAGGAGAATAATTTAGAGATGGGGAAATTTAGATAGTTTAGCTAGATTGTTGGACAAAGGCATTTTTTAAAGCAGTGCTAAAAATGTGGGAATTACAGGAAAATGCAGCTGTATCTTAAGCATTTGAGGTGGGCTATAAACCTGGGCAGCTGCCTGTGCTCTGGCATTAGCGGGGAACTGCGTTTTACTCTATTCTGGGTCCAGGTTTGGCTTCCTGAATAGCAGCCAGGCTGCTGCCCTTCCCGCTGGTTTCCCGGTCACTCTTCCCTGGTGGTGTGCGAAAATGCCCATGCACATGCAAGCCGTCCCGGCTGGGCTCGTCGGGCACGCGGCTGACGAGGGCGCGCTCCGCTCCGGGCACGGGCCTCCACGGAAAGATCACTAGTCTCACCCTTTCTTTTTTTCTTTACAATTTTATTTACAAAATGTATTAAAACTCTTTGTACAACACCTCATTAAAATGAGGCTCAGTAATTGATGCCCACACATGCAGTTTATGCTTTTACAGCCATTAGTTTGCTTGGCAATTTTTCTGCTCACTGAAGTGCAGTTTTAACGACCAAAACTAGGAACTTTAAAAAAAAACAAGGAAGGAAAAAAGGAAAAAAAAAAGAAAAAGAAAAAGGAAAGAACCCAAAAATCCCCCAAACAAAACAAAGGATAAACTTAATCTGAACAAATCCTCGAGTGACTACTGCTGAACTTCCAAGAGCTCGAAGTTGGTAGCCGGAATTTGTAAGCAATCAACACGATTTGTTTTACATGCAAGTTTAAAAAATATTGAACCATTTACCAAACTCCCTTCACTGGTGTGAAGCCTCCACTCTTAAAAATTGATTTGATAAACATACATTTTTTTTTATACAGCTTTTAAGAAAATGTTTGTTTTTAATACAACTTACAACCGCACAGCTTTAGCTCTCCCTCGTTGGGGACATTATCGCATTCAGAAGTTGAAAAAAAATCACAGTTTCATGAAAAAAATTGAAAACAAAACAACAATTTTTTTGTTCAATATCTTGTTAAGAACTTGAACAATAAATTATTCTCCTATGAGCTTTTAAAATGGTTTTATATTACATTTTGTTGGAAATACATATTTTTAACGACTTTTCCCATATAATCTTTTTCTTCTTTTTATTCTATTAAAAGTTCAAATCTATCATCAGCAAACTAAATGCCTAAGGGTCAAACTTTGCTTTAAATGAGTTTCTTTTTTTGTTGTATGTTACTGATGAAATAAAACTCTATAGTAAACTACAGAAAATACATATTGTCGTATTAGAGGTAATTAGTATGCAGATATTTCATTGAACATTGAACATGTGATTGACAATATGTTTTAAGTTTTTTTTTTATGTTTTTCTCTTTTTTGAAGATGAAGTTAAGTAGTTTTCAGGCAGAGGTTCAAGGCTGAAACGCTGCTGCTCTCTAAGACGTTGGATGTGAGTAATAGTGAGCCTCTACCTTTAGCAGTACATCTGGGAACGCACTGTGTTCCTCGCGTACGAGGGACGGACACAAGTGTCCTCTCATGAGTAGCCATGAAACAAGAATTGGCAGGAGCTGATATAATATAACAGTACTAGCAATAGTAATGTTAGGTTGCTTAATAATACTCTGGAACTGCAGATCTAATTTGAGTTACTATCCTCTTTCCTTATTTCTGTTTTAAAATGACAATTATAAAGAAGCATTAGCTGAGCACAGTGCTAGTTTTGAGAAAATTAGTGTGAAGCAGGCCTGGGAAAACTAACCTGCACTTCTCTTGCTTCATTGCTTGATATTAAACATTGAATTAAAATGCAAATGCACAGCAAGAAAAGAGATATATGGTCAGAACCTAAACAGCAAGTAGCTTTTTTTTTTTTTTTTTTTTTTTTGAAGCCACCCAATGTCATTTTAATAAAGCACCTGTAGGTATGCCTGATGATAGAAAGAAAGGAATACAATATTTTCTGCCTGCACTTTAACTACCTTGTCAAGAAAATTAATTTACTGATCTGGAAGCAAGACATGCAGTTCCACAAATTACTTCCTTTTGGATTTACAGATTCAGTCATTGACCTTAACTGTTTTTAATGAACATATTCTTTTCTTCAGGTGTTACACCTTTTACTGATATACATAATTGCTCAAATTAGCTGGAGAGATTAAAGTGGCTTGAAAAAAAACAAAATCACACCACCAGTAAGTAAATACCCAAAACATCTTGACATCAGATCATACAGCTAGTGACAGGCCAGTCATTGTTCATATGCAGCAGAAATCTGAGGCTTTATAACAGGAAGAGTTTAATAATTTGATACAATCGGGGATGTTTGATGAAACTGACTGTGGTTTGCTTTTAGAACACAAGTTCATATACTGTGCAGTGGTATCAAAGAATGGCTTTTGTTGTTCTGATTTTTTTTACAAGAATTTTTTTTCACATACTAATATCTTGTCATCAGTTCTTTTCTTCTTTTCTTTTCTTTTCTTTTCTTTTCTTTTCTTTTCTTTTCTTTTCCCTTCTTTTCCCCTTCTTTTCCCCTTCTTTTCCCTTCTTTTCTTTTCTTTTCCCCCTTCTTTTCCCTCCTTTCTTTCCCTTCTTTTCTTTTCCCTTCTTTCTTTTCCCTTTTTTCTCTTCTTTTCTCTTTCAAGCAAAGCAAGAATATTTCGGTGATGGTTTGCATTGTTGTGAGTCTCAGAGTCTTCCATAAGGCACTGAAGGAAAAAAAATCAGTTTTTCCTATTAAAAGTTCATTGCACCATCATCAATGTGTGTCATGCCTGACACCTTGGAGAGAGTACAACTGGCTCAGGTGGTTTGAATCCATGAAGTAGCCACATTCTCTGCTGCTTCTCCTCTTGCATGCTGTCAGAAGTGAGGATCTACAATAAAAATACAAAGAGTTCTTTTTTTTTCCTCCAAGAGGGAGACTTCTATTTGAAGATTATGAACCACCTTCAAAAAGAAAGGAGTAAACAGCACTAGCTGTACAAAGCCTAAAAGCAGATCTTTCTGGGATACAGCCTCTCTTCCCTCTCTTTCTGCAGTGCACAGCACAGGGTGCCCTTGAGCACCCCTGTAATGCGAATATTTATCCTGCTGACCCTAGCAATCTTGCTAACTGTAAACTGCGTTCCTCATATTTTGAAAATATCCAGTGAACTTCTTGGAAAGTAACTTGCTGAAATGGCTGAAAGACCCAGGACAGTTCCCGAAGGGTCTCCCATCAGAACCCCGCACCAGCAGCTTGAATGCGCTTCCAAACCGCCTGCCTTGCCCAGGACAGCAAAGCCTGACTGGCCCTTAGAGTCAGTGACATACGGCCTAGGCAAAGAGTACAGTTTGTGACTAATGGAGTTAACAAAGCATTTTTTTTAGCAATTTGGTTCTACTTTTCATGCTTTAGAAATCGCTACTTCTATTGTAGAAGTTTTTGGAGACTTCCTAAAAGCACTTACCTGGCCTGAATATAGCTTAAAAAAATAAATACAAGGGGAGGAGGTCACAAGCAAAAGAGTTGTGAACTCTAAGTTACAGTAATATTTATGGGAATTAATGAAATATTTTGATTCAGTGAACCATTGATATCAGACCTTTGGAGAGAGGAGTTATTCACTTAGTACGAAGTTGATCATCACTGTTTGCAGTATAGGCCAGCAACAAGCTTACTTCTGTTCAGGAAAGAGATTTAAATCTCACTTTTATATGCTACACTGTGGAAAAGAGAGTGCCACCAGATCATATTTTGAAAGACATTTTACATCAGTCCACTAATGCATATAACACACAGATTAAAAAAAAGAAAAAAGAAAGAAGAAGAGATATTTTAGTTCACTGGACCTTAATCGTACCCCTAGATTTTAACACTTTCTGTTCCATACACGTTGTAGCCTTCTCTGTACGTAGCGTAATTCTGGGTACTGGTTGTGGGAACAGGTTTAAAGTTTTGTGTGTTCTTGGAGAGTTTCATTCGCTTGGACTCTGCCCGCGACTTGTAACAGAACTCGATTAGGGCAACCATCATGGCGAGCCCAAGGCCTCCGACAAGAATATAGAAAACCCCAGCAACATTGCTCAGGCTCAGAGCGCTGGTCTTGTCCTAAGAGAAACGAACCACTTGATTAGTCTTGCTGTGAGAAGAAGACAGGTAGATAACAGGTTACTTTGCAGTTAGTCCTAGCTGGAATAACTAAACATACATACTCAGCTTTCTGATACGAAGTTCAAATTCCCTATACCCCCTGCATCAAAATCAAGCCGAGTGAGAGTGATCAGATAGTCTTACCCATTGAGTTTACACTGTCAAATTAATTTATCAGGGTTATTCTCAGCTTTGTCCCTGGATAAGCTAGGGATTCGTGGCAGGAAAGGCCCTGGCTCTTGCTGCCAGGTGGCCGAGGAGACGTTTGCCATGGGCTTTGCCAGGCCCTCAGCGAACCCGCCTCTGGCTGAGCAGCGCTGGCAGCACGCAAAGGTAGCCGGCGAAGGCCCAAAGAGGCAAAGCAGTGGCTATGCAAAATAACCCAGATTTTACAAAAGGACAGTATAAAACTTAAAAAAAAAAAAATCAACCACTAGACACTTGTTTTTGGTGAATGTAGAGAAAATAATTGAGATGCTGCTAAACTTATCTACCTTTTTTTTTCAACAATTTACAAAAAATGAATCTAGGAAGATGGTCAGTTACTTTAAGGTCGAGCAGTAGAGACCTAGCTAAACTAGCACCTTCAATTACCAAGAGTAAGTGAATTACTGAATAAAAACAATCATTGTAACACCAAAAAATGCTGGCTCGGGTGTATTTTCAATACATGACAGATGGGGAAGAAGGCTTTTCATTTTTAAAAATAGGCTTTTGTAACCAGATTAAACAGAATTGCAACCATTTTGCTGCTGAATTGGATGGCTTGCTGCCTTTATTAGATATTGTTTGTTCAAATGTTCCTTGTTTGAGCTGTAACACAAAGAGAATCTCACTGGCTGCTGGCAAGCCAGATGCCAAACCAACCCGCAGTAAGGGTCCACACTTACTGAAAAACACTTACAGATGATAGGCCTTGATTTGCCAAAATCTTTAGGGACATCAAAACTTTCATATATTCAGAATAAAATAAGCTCTGCCTTGTAAGTGTCTGTGTATTTCACAGGCAGTTTAGGTAGATGCAGTTTTAGCAAACAACCCGCAATATAAACTAAAGATATTATTCATTTGCATTGTTTCAATTATATAGTTTCCTTCTGCAATTGCTGTGCATTCAAATTTCCTGTGATTCCCAAATTTATCTTATGCAACAGCTACATGATTGTGCCCCAAGCAAATTCCAGTCCAACTGAAATCAATGAATTTTATTATTGACTTTGATGGAGCTTGAAATGGTCTTTGAACATTAAGAAGGTGCTGCCAAATTATAATAATTTTATGTCTGAATAATTATACAGGGTATTTCCAAAGGCAGCAGGGGAGTTAGGCACTTAGCTGTTAATGATTTCAATACGAGCTGGATTTCTCCCTCCCCTTGCTGCCTTTGAAAATGTCCTTTACTCCAACAAGCCTTGCACTTCTCCACTGTTTTTCTTCTCAATGGCTCTATAAATACAAAAAAAAAAAATCTTTTGTGTTTTTTAATGAATGGCATAAATAAATATTTCCTCTGAATTTAATGTGCAACTAGTAGGTTAATCCATCTACCATCTCACATATGGAATTTCCACTGGGGTCTACAGAATTTCTGTACTGGGAACCACTACAGGGTCATTGGATATGTTTGGCCCTTGGTTACATATTTTTGCTGCTTTTAGATGAAAACAACAGCAATACCAATTGTAAACAGAGAGTAAGTAAGGTATTAAGATTCCCCAAAAGTTACAACACATCTGGTATGGAACAGAGTAACACAGTAGCAAAATGGTTCAAAGCACAATAAAAAGAACATTTGGTATTTATGGAATGAGTTACCAATAATATTTCTAAATTTGTTGGGGTTTTTTTTAATCAAACAAATTTTAAACTAAATTGGAAAATGGGGCAGGAAGGATGTTTCTTACTTATCATGGTGATGTCCGTCCTGAAATTGTCCACCCTTAACAAACATGCAATTATTTTCCAAACTGACATGTATAGAGCTCTAACTTACAGTTTTGAAAGAAAAATGTATGTTTTCAATAAAACTATACATTAAAAAAGGATGCTGGACTAAATAACACACTGTAATGCAACTTGCAAATTTAAATGAAGATACCAGTTTTGAGGGCTTTTGGGGGAATTCTGTTTCCATGTTTTTCTAGAAAAATATTCAAGTAGTAAAACATACTTACAACTAAAATCTGTTACTGTAAAAGAAAATGCTGTCATGTTCCGAGACTTAATTATTTTTCTATTCTTTTCTTTCAACCTTCAAAATGTAAATATTAACTTTTGAAAGCCATTTTTTGTATAAACAAACAGTGGGTCAAAATGTGATTTCTAATCAGTACAAAAAGACCTTCAGCGACTGACCTTACTTCCGGAGTCCTTGGCTCCACATTCACCCTTATCGTACCACCATTTGTTTTTCAGCTTGTCTAAGATGCCTTGTTCACTGAGTTTCAATACTGCAAGGTTTACAGGAGTTCTTCACGTGGGAAATAACATAAATAACATTATATTATGTTATTTTATGTTATTCAAGCTTTAAACTACTTTAAAACTATACAAAGCGATAAAGCAGGGTTCCTGGCCACAAAGTATTTACACTGCAGGCAACTGGATCATCCCCTTAAGTTAATGCTAGAGCAACACTATATTACCAGGTCCTGCCCATATCGCTTTGAGTAATCGGCACTCACTGTTAAATGAAGATAGTAGCAACAAAGCAACTCCAATTTCCCATTTTTGTAGAATAGCAGGCAGGTCACAGTAGCTTCACGAACTGGTAGGAGTTTGATCCAGCAGGACCTTGTATTGCACTAACAGACAGCAACCCCAGAAGGAGCAGTCGTGGTGGCCTTGCGGTGGCAGCCGTGGCCTGGGCTGCCCTGCGACACGCCTGTTGCCCTGCGGGACTGGCCCTTTGGGTACAGCACCCACTGGGAATCCCACGTGTTTGCAGGACGTGCAAAGCAAAACCACCTGGGCTGAATGCCAGAGAGGGTTGCAGCTTACACCAGCAGAGAGGGGCATTTTGCCAACCATCACTGCTTGTTCGCTCTCACACCTTCAAGCAGTTCCTGCAACTTTTCAGCTGCACCATGATGTGTTACAGCAAATGTGAATGACTCTGGCACCTCCTGCCTCACTCTGCAGGGAACACGCAAGTGGACGGGGGTTTTTTTCCCTTAGAATTGCTGCATCCTGAACACTGCATGGTCTAGGGAACTACAGCAGTAAATAAACCAATGAAGACCTTAATGAAAGAAATCAGTGAACTTGGAAACTATGGGTTAAGCTGTGCAGCGCGTGAAATGTTGGCAGGAGGAAGGGAGCCGGTGACTCTGCTGCTGCTAAGAGACTGCAAGCCCAGAGCAGAGCTAAAGCTGCTGCATCCTCTTGGGCTATTTGAGTAAATAAGATTTATCCTGAAGACTCGGAACAGTTTCAGCACATAACTCTGTGAGTTCAGGCCCTCTCTTCACCTCCCTGGGGCTGCACAGGGCCGTGCAAGCCCTTGAACGAGCCGGGTGCTGCTGTGGGCTGTGGATGCTGCTGCCACTGGCCACTTGCAAGGGGCTGGTGTGTGAGGAGAGTTGGGGAAATTTTGGGAGGCAGGGACCAGCAGGATGGTCGTAGCACCTGTGTAGCAATTTCAGCCCCGGGCTTACCTGTCCCTTCCCTGCGGGAAAGCTGTGGGAAGGCGAAGCAGCCATCTTGGAGCCTGTCCCAGGCTACATTTTGTGCATGATTGCCACCCTGCTGAGCACCACACGCAAGCCAGGGCCATGAATGCTGCTGTGGGGCTCATGAGCTGCAAGAATGACTGTGCCACAGAAAGACGACATGATTTGTGGTACAGGCTAAGACAGCATTTTGTTATTTCTTGTTCCTTTTTATGTAACTTCATTTCCAACTTCGCGATCAAGAGTTAACTTCTCTTTATGGGACTAAGCTTGTCTGGCTGTCCTTGGAGTGTGATGGTGGGGTTCTCACCTGGGACGTGCTGGTGTCTCACCATGGAGCATGGTGCTGCGGGGGGTGGTTCTCACCTTGGCACCGTTGTGGTAGGGTCTTGAGTGTGGAGCTGGAGTTTCAACTCGGAGCACAGTGGGGGGGTTCCCACCTTGGAGTATGATGGTGGGGTCTCACCCTGGAGCACGATGATGGGGGAGGGAGGTCTCACCTTGGCAGCGTGATGGTGGTGGGTCTCATGTTGGACGTGGTGGTGGGGTCTCACCTTGACAGCGCTCACAGGCGTTGCAGTGTCTCTTCCGCAGTGTGAATGAATGCCAGGCAAGCAGACAAACCCAGGGTGCCAGAAGGCAAGTTTAGGAATTCAGTAACGTCTCAGGGGTTTATGCTGGCCATTTTAGTGACATGGGTTCACTTCAGTAATGACAGCTTGGGTTCCTTCTTGGATTCCGCCTGACAGGATCCTCTTCTTCTTCATTGCTCCTGATGAGAGAGACTTTTTCCATTGAGATACAGGCTGTCAGCAAACATACCTACCACTGCATAGTGTCATTAAGTATTGTTTAATTCCTATATGTATTTGTTTTAAGGAGAAAAATAACCATGCTTCGAGAGTTCCTGAGCTACCTAATGCACAGGCTGCAACTGGTGTGACCTTTAACCAGGTTCACATTGCAGAAACAGGAGCCAGTGGAAATTCTCACCTATGCAGTGCGAGATGATGCTGTAGCCCAGGCTGTCCGAGCCCCCCTAGACCCCATGACTGGCGATGACAGCCTGTGGGTGCAGGGAGTGCTTTCTGAGCTTTCCTGGCCCACCAGGCAGAGGCAGAGCTGCTCCCTGTGTTTTGCACAGGACTATTTTTGATATTTGCCAATATTTTAGTTTTGCAAAATTGCTGTTTTTAAGCAGCAGCTGTAATCTCATTAACTCTCTGTCAGGGAAGCCTGTGTGTGTTCAGCTGGGCACAGTGGTGACAAACCTCATGAGAGATGATGCTGGCTCGCTTAGCTCCAGCACAGTGCTTGCAGAGCCACTCCGCTAACAGCGTAAGGAAAAGCCAGCTGCATCGCAGCTTTCTGTCTGCAGCCAGGTACAGGCAGCGTTCTGCCCCATCAGAGGCATCAAAGTGAGTGCCATGGATGGGCACTGCAAGTGCCCTGGGGGCAGTCCTGATGCCGGGACCCCCTACTCCGCACGGGGGTTTGCCTCCTGGGAGCTGGCCGGGCATTGGCCGATGCAGCTCCGCGTGGGGCTCCTGCTCCGCACCCCTTCCCGTGCAGCTGGCTTGCGATGGGGACCCCGGAGGCACGCGGGTGAGGGAGCTACAGGAGGCTATGTATTATTTAGGCTATTGCAAGGCAAGTTGGTGAAAGCTGAGTGCCTTTATCCCCCCATTACAAGCCCCAGCAGAAAAAGCAGCATAGGTTATTGCTTAGAGAACAGCTCTCTAATTTTAAAATTCATTTTAAAACTATCCAATTTGAGAGATTTTTTATGCAATACATCTCTCCACTTTGAAAAGCAGTATGCAGCTGAGAATACACAAACAATAGGGAGAAGGTTATAAACACCTTTTCTGCTATCTGCATATTTTATTGTGCAAATTTCCCTTCCCCCCAGTCCTATTCCAAACACTATTTTTAATTTGCATGTCTTTATAAAACCCATATGGAGTACAAAGAATTTGCATAACATCCAGTACATTATAGATTAGCTTTCACAACATTATAGAGTATTGGGAAATGAGGAAGCTTAACATGCTAATTAGGGTGGTTTTTTTTTTTTTAAGCCAAGATTGTAGTTAATTGTGCACATGCAAGTGCCAAAAAAAAGTAAACTAAAATTATCTTAACTAAACAGATGGGAATTTGCCTAAACCAAGGTTTTCAATATAGTTTGTCATGTCCCTTTTTGTCATGTGACCTGCCGAAATAAATAGTTCTGTGTATCAAAGCTGAGCAATGATTTGTTCTCATCCTTCTTGTCTATATGAGTATGGAAAGCAGTGCAGGCCTGGGAATACGAGTTCAGAGGAGTCTGCCTGCGTGCACCAGGCCCACATATCTTTTAGACAGCTGAGCCGTCATCATGACGGGGTATTCATGAGCCATGGGAGCTGTAAGTAATTCTGCTAGTCATGGATACTGATTTTATGCAGATGTTATGAGATGGGCAGATCATATAATATGTGCGTAAGGAGGGAATATGGGAGGAAAGTTTGAAATGAAGTAGTTTCTGGTGCAAGCGTTTGTCTTCCTCTGCACAAGCCTATTCCCACTCCCATTTGCTCTCCTCCCGCGCAGACAGGCAGTGCCTTGGCCGCTCGCCTGTGCAAGTGTCTGGGTCCCTTGACTCTGCTATTTTGCTGGCATTGCCTGGGCAGCCTGGATGAATAGTGCAGACCTGGGTGAAGGGCGCTTCTAATGTGCTAGAAAAGCCAATAATTTGTGCTTCACAGATGGAGCACAAAATGCAGCTTGTTTGATCAAATTCCTAAGCAACAATTTTGTCTGCTTCTAAGAAATTAATTCTGAGACCTCTTTACTCTGCGAGTTGGTTGTTTCCTCCCCCTGCCCCCCCAGTGCAGTACAATTTTAGAAGATACTTCCCTTCTGTACTTGAGAGAAGATCGAACGCTTCTGCTGGGCTGGTCCCAGAGGGTGGCCACTTAAACACCTGTCTATGCTGAGATGTGATTTGAACTTAGTTTGGGGCTGGATTTTTTAGCTTTTGAATTCCCAAGCTAAGCAAATATATTGTAAAGTGAGACTGGTTGTCTGCTGCATTCTAAGATTACTTGTCTCTGAATAGCTGTCTAGCCTTGTTCGATTTAATAATCAGAGTTAGACATGTGTTGGCTGAGGTGCTTATGAAGGTGCAGAAGGGCACTTCCAGATCCTGGTATTTTTCTAGCGGCGCGGTCTGCAGTGAACACATGCAGTGCACTTCGAATACCAACCCTCACGCACTGCATCTCAGCTTACAGCTCAGCCCACCCAAAGAAAGGCCCTCTGGAAGCGTGCGCCTTGCTGAGGTCCCTGATGGTTACTAGGATGAGGCCAGCCAGAGTGCCCGGCTCCTCTGCGCTCAGGGTGCTTCTGCCTGGAAGGCCAAGTGTGGCTGGGTACCAAGCTGCCAAGTATTTTTTTGCTGTTGTACTTTGTACGTGCTTCACCTAAAGAAACGTGCTTTTATAGAAGGACCTTTTCTGTAAAAGAGATTGCTTTCTGTTTTTTTCATAGCTTGCCCTGGCACCCTTTCCCTGAAGGGTGACTGTTTATGGGATGTATTTATGTTGCCTTAGAGGCAAAGGAACAGAAAGATTAAATGACTTGCCCAGGGCCTCACAGGAAGGCAGTGCCAGAGCCGGGTCAGCCCTGAGCCGTCAGACTGGCCTCCCGGCGCACTGGCCTGGCAGGGCTCCCCAGCCAGTCGCAACAGGCAGGCCGCCTGGGAATGGCTTACAGGACAATTCCTTCTCTTTCTGGGTCCTCTCAAAGTCTCTCTCTCTCTTTTTTAAAGACTTACATTTCTTCATCATTTTACTGGGATAATTCTGTGCTTTCCAGCTGCTTTTTTAATTAGGTTACTTTACTGTTCTTGTGCTGTATGGAATATTCTATGAGGTCCTTACCACTTTCCCTAGTGCTTTTGGCTATTTTTCCTCTGACTTTAATTTATGATAGGACTCTTTTTCATCTTTCCCTCTGTGGTTTCCAGATCAGCTCTCTATTAGTTTTGTTGCTTTTATCAAAGTAAAATGTTCAGAGGTTTGAAGGCTCATGCTTTCTTGTTGCTCTCTGTATTCCCAAGAACATCAGCTGAGGCAATTAGGATCAGGATGTTAACACTTAGTATGCTGCAGGATGGTATTCTTGGGCAGAAACTTGCAGTATTTTTCCTCTTAACCATAATTGAGGGATTTTTTTTTTGTTCCTTTGTTTGTTTCCAATAAACCTTTCTTTTTTGTTTGTGATCCATGCTTAGTAGCTTTGGCTAAACCAGGCTTAATCACATGATGTTTGGTTGGGCAGCTTAACCAACCTCAGCTAAGATTTTATTTGCTAACATCACCCTATAACTTGAAGATTCTAATCTAGGGAAATGGTTTGAATAACCTAATACTGACTAATACTGTCCCTATGGGCAAATTAACCCGTTTGCTGTGGTTGATTTATTTAAGAATGGAATGGCTCTAGGAAGATTGGTGCCTACCTATTCTCAGAGTCTTCACTTTATTAAAGTCTCTTGAAAACATTACATCTGGGGAAGAGAAGTTTTTTAATCAGTGTTTCAGCACTTCGCTTTCTCTGTTCCTCTGCGGGAAGACCCCACACATGCTGGCAGTATTACCTTCCCCTCTTTGGCTACCAGTTACCGCTAGAAAGCAAGGAGCGGCAGGATTTTTTTTTCCAAGTGCAGCCTGCCATGACCTCAAGGGGCTGATTTCCCTTTGCCTGTGCTGCACATTGCCCCAGAGAGGCACACACATGTGTCTCCTTACGGTTTGTCAGAAAAGGGACCCCGCGCCACCACCCTTCGCCTGCCCATGCTGGCCAACCCCAGGTGAAAGGATGGGGCTGACAGAGCAAACTGGTTTCCAAAAAATGCTGTGCATCAACTCACTAAAATCAAGCCCTTGAAATAAGTCCCCAAAGATTCCAGTTAAGTCAAAAAATCCTTGCCCGCATTCCCACTAAATTTAGGGATCTCTGTAGCATTTCTTTGTCATGAAGGTGATCTTGCATAAAATATAGCATTGATTCCAGGTTGAGTATGTTCCCCCATGCTTATGCACTAGATGATCCCTCAGAAGAAAGCTGCTTTTTTCAGTGTTAGCTAAATATTTCCACCTATGCCATTTTAATGTAGAAAAGAGGAAATACAATGCTCTACATTCTTATTTCTCTTCATCAAACTTTTATCCCATCTGAGGGATTTCTTGTCCTGTCTCCTTTTGCCACCCTAGCTGAACATCAGTTTCGGGTTAGTTGCAGTACTTCTTTCTCCTTGAAGAAAATTGAGGTCATTATGATTTTTCTTTCTGGACAGAATTATTTCAAAGTAGAGGAGAAGTAAATTAATTATCAAAGAAATAGCTCTTCATCAGTCCCAAGTGTTAGGAGGTATAACTTATGCTCCTCCCAAATTATAACAGTTTTTTTATTTCATTAATGACCGCTTAGGTTCATTTTTCATGATTTCACTTGCACCTACATAACATAGATACTCCCACACAGAGATTTGATTTAGTGACCTCTCTCCAGCTCCTACAGCTTTAAGGAAGACACTTGACAGTGTGAAGTTCCACTTAAAACTACAAAGGCTGGAGCTTTGATTTCCATTACTATCATGTTTATGTGCCAGCGCTGCAAACAGTCCACTTAGCTGAATAGATGCTGACCACAGCTGAAGAGCCAGAGCAGGTTCTTGGAAAAAGTGCTGTTCATTTATCAAAAGAACATCCAGTTTGCAAATTTTGCCAGAAAAGCTCCATTTTCCAGTAACGAGAGATCAGGCATCCTGACGGCAACTGCTCTGCAGCAGCTCCCTGTCTGTCCATCCATCTATCTCCTGGCCATGGCAGAGGCCACCTCACCCTGCCATCCTTAGACTTTTGTCAGCTGCCTGTAACCAGTGCTCGAGTGGCATTCATGCTATTCAATGCAAACTCCAGGCAATACTGCAGTTATGTTTATTACTTGCAATCAATAAAGATTTAAGTGGCGATTGGAGCAGCTTTGGATAATTCATATCCCATTCTATACTCTAGTGAATGTAATATAAATGTTATACCCAAAAATGATCATTGCCAAGGAGATCAAATGAGCACTGCAGACAGCACATTGTTCCCCTCAAAGCAGATGAAACGTTGCTCAGAATTAATTTAGAATTTTTATGCACAATCTTTCAGAAAAAGGGAGCTGCACAAGAAAGGCATAGCAATTCAGGCTCCTTAAAGCACTAATTAAAGAGTTCCTTGAGCTGAAACTGCACAGGGGTAGGTGGGAGAATGGGCTTCCCTGAGCCCCTTAGGAAGGCGGCTGAGTGAGGGCTGACTTTGCACCTTCTGCCCTCTGTTTTTTTACAGACGATGAACTGGACTTAGTCCTCCACCCACCATCAGTCAGTTCCTGATGTTTTGTGAAGTATGTGGTGCACAGGGTACAGCGTTGTATTTTGTCAGCACTGTTGCTTGCAGCATCTTTCTGGGGGTAGGGTGTGAAGAAATCACCCAAAAGCTTGAAGGAAGCCCAGAATCACATCTACACTGGTCTTGAAAACTTCCTTTTTCCACTTGGGCCCTGAGCTAGAGGCTCAGGAGAAGAGGCAAAAAGTTCCAGAATAGAGCAGCTCCCTGCCACAGCCCAAAAGACAGAGGACATGGCTCCCTTCAGCTCCAGAGCTGGAGGTGAAGATGATGGGGTTTGCCAAGGAAATGGAAGTGCATGACAAAGGCGATAATCGCGCTTGCCGGCTCCACGGTGAAATGCGAGAGCACAGTACGCCACTGTCAACACAGCAGGGATGGAAAGCTAACAGCAGGGCCTGGATTTCTTTGTGCCCCAAATCTTTTTTCACTCCCCCCATCAGTCAGGGAAAAAAAAAAAAGGAAATACAGCTTTAACTAAAGTATCTAAAATAAAGAAAAACTTCACAGTGCTGTAATGCAATGACCAGCATGATGAAGCCTGCCAAGGTGGCATTGATGCTGAAAGGAATTACTGGCTTTCCTGGAGAGCCACTCATCCACACTTCACTACATACATGAAATCTGGACCAGTTCTGCAGATTGCCTGTAACAGGACTATTAACAAGCAAAAATCAAGACATACCAAAAGTTCAGCAGAGGTTTGAGGGAGTAGAATAGGAGGTTGAGAGCCAGAAAGGCCCTGAGTCTCATGGCTCCTGTGGGGAGTCTCTGGCCTCCGCATGGGGGAAAGGGCTGCAGGTGCACTACGAGACCTGGGTGCCCGTGTCCAAGGCACCAGGCTGGGAGACGTTTGCTGTCTGACACGGAGGAAAAAAAGTTAACGTGATGAAGATATGAAATTTGGCCAGTGGCAATGGGGCTCCTTGTCACAAGGCAGATGGCAGCTTGCCCCAAAAGCATGGCACATGTGGCCAGCAGCAGTGCTGCCCACTACAAACAGCTCTGCCTAAAGGGCAAAAGCTGTAACTTCTCAACATACTGATTTCCACACTGAGAAATCTGAATAGTCACCAACATGCCCTTTCTTTTTCTTCTCAACAGTACAACACTACAAACCAGATAACGCTGGTTGGAGAAGTCCTGTGAAAGCACAAAGGCATATCACTAGGGATGCGGTATTTACAGAAAAGCTGTTTGTGCTGTAATGTACCCTGGCACTGGCCATTAGGGGTACGGCAGGATAGGCAAAACCAGAAAGTCAGAGGCACCCTTGGGCTCTGGCTGCATCACACTGCAGAACAGCTGTAAATTTGGTTTAATATCTGGCTCGGCCAGATTTATGACTGATTTGTGGTATCAGAGCAAAAGAAAGCCACAGGAGGTTTCTGGCAAATTGAGCCCTCTGAAGATTGCTAGATTAACAAAGAGTGATGTCCTCTCTTTGAGTTAACATGCAGCACTTGAGAAGCAAGAGAAACTGTGTTCAAGGGCTACAGCCTTTGCAAAGGGCTCGTCACCCTCCCATGGAAATCTCGGTGACATGAAGGAGGCTAAAGTGCTTGATTGTACCAGGTCTCTATTAGTACATTATAAAATGTTTTTGAGTTTTATTTTTAATCTTGGGTATTTTTACCTAATCCCTTTAATTTAGGAATTTAACATATTTAGAGCACTCTAACTTGTACAGCATGAATTATTCTCTTGTTCCTTATGAACATTTTTCTCTTGTTTCTTATGACCAAAGCCGTCCTTGCTGGCTGAAGCATTACTGCAATTGCTGATTTCAACACAACCCAACTAATAAAGTCGCAACATCAAAGAGTCTAGACATTAAATGTTTAGGTTTCTTATATGCTGCTCATAATGACAGAGAAAAGGGAAGTGAAATAAGGTGCAAACAAACAAGCATTTTTTCATTCAAAAAGCTTTTTAAAGTCTTTTAGGGTAAAACTACTGAAAACACTGCATTAATTGTTCCTGTTGGTATCACCGGCAAATATCCACTAACTTCAGGGGAAGCGGAGTATGAAGCTTGTTGCAACATGTATGAAGTTTTACCTCCTGAGAAGTAAATATCTGAAGGGGACAGGGTAAACTTCCCCCACCATTTTTGGCAGAGATTGCAGTCCCATACCTCCAGTCCTGTGGAGAACCACCCTCCCCCCCAATGCCACACATGATGTCAAATCATGAGCGCTGCTGTTCAGCCATGAAGTTATGAAAGGAGGTTAATAATGAGGCCTTTAATTCTGCTCACCGTAACTCACGTCCTCAAGCCCCACCACAGCGGCACGCTGCAGCACAGGACATTGCACAGCATAGCAGTCAGGACTGAGCACTGTTCAACCTGACAGGATACCATAAAAAAATCTAACTAACAACCATCTTGATATCATTAAAATATAAAGATAGAAACAATCCTGGAAGAGATACCAAATCCAACATTGCCCTCTGGAGGGCATTGCTAGAGGTTAAAGACCAGTCTAAATCAAATAAGGCACTTTATCCCCTCAAGCTCTATAAATCCCAGTCTGATCTGTAACTATTGAATGGACTTTTTGTCAGATATTGTTACTGAAATAACTTCTGACTAGACAAAAAAACTTAGGGTAAATGTATTGTCCAAGTGCTCTGTTCTTTCCTAGGTCAGAGCATCTCAAGATATTATCCTGTCATAATTTACCAATTTAGCAATGCCTCCGTTCCATAAATTCCTGTTTTGTTATGTATCTAAAAATATGGAATGGGGATGATGCAGGATGGAAACTGGCCTATTGTTAAAACTCACCATGTTTGTTAAAAGATTAAAGTTACACCATACTCCATGCAGGAGTGAAGAGAGCCCTGAAATGCTTGTTTAAGGAAATACAGTCACTCACTATTCCCATTTGTTACCTTTGTCTCCGGTAGTGATCTTCAGCATTTCACACTGAACTTATATGTTAAAAATCACCAGACATTTCCTTTTTAAAAACTGAACACTTTGTTGCACCATTGCAGACCATCCTTTTTTTTTTCCTGCCCTGTGTTAGCCAGCAATTGCACATCTACAACATTTAACATTTTAGGGATTGAAATGCTTCATGGATGAGCAGAGGAAGGGATAAAAAGCGAAAGCCATCTAACTCAAAAACACAAAGAGCTTTTAAATTGAGAAGATTAAAAGCAGGCACCTCAATCCGCATAGATCTCGACACTGTGAAATCCCCTGGTAGAAGGACATGTTTTTTTCTATAGTGCATCCAGAAATGATTCCCTTTCCCCCCCGTCAAGGTGTTGAGGCCTTACTTGTTGGTGAGCCGCTTCCCACGTAAGGGACTGCAGCGCACTGCTCATCCTGCCCGGCCACGGTTAATCAATATCTCTTAATGACAGCTGACTTGCGACGTCTAAATATTTCATGGAGGTCGCTGTATGCTTTGCCTGTTTTGGGCATCTCAGCATGGAATGGTGTCACAGGTTGACAAAAATCCTGTCCATGGATCAGCAAACAAAACATATATATATATATATATATATTTAATGCTGTCACATTGCCAGCAACAGCAGCAGTAAATGCAGGAGGTGAATATAGGTAGTGTCTTCATCTGTCATAGTTATGTGGAGTGCAGCTGATGCCCATCGGTTTATGAGGACTGCTTCTATTTAAAGAACATTAGTGAGCCCTGTAATGGCAAACTTGCTCTTAATTCTGCTCTGATAGCACTTGTTTGTAAATAAGGGGCTTTGCAAAAGGTGATCTACACAGATTTTGCAATGGCCATTTGAATGCTATGCAAATGATCCATCAGGGGATGGGTTTCTTTAATTATTGCTGAGTATTTAGATGCTACAAGCTCAAGTTTCCATAACAAAAGAACTTCATTTTAGCCTTCATTATTATGTTTTTCCATAAATAGTGTTCTTCTGGGCAGTTCAAAGTTTCTTGTATTGTTTTTCAGAGGCAGGCCAGAGCAACTGTTGTAGCCTTGTGGAATCTGTGGGCTTTTTTTTTTTTCCACAGCAGCAACCAGGTATGCCTTTTAAAAATCAGTTTTTAACTGAGGCTGTATTTGCTGTAACATGGAAGACATACACAGATGCACAATGTGAATATAACACCCCCCCACACTCTAAATACACCTGCACAAAGCCAGATGTGTTACCAGCTGAGACTGTAAGTTTCTTTACTCTTTGCAGAGAGTTTGCAACCAGCATTTGGCAGCAGCAACTGTCTCTAGGAAAGTATATTTATATGTTTCATAAATGTAGCTCCAACAAATTAAATGCTATACTGACAGGATCATAATTTAATAGAAGTGCCAAGTGCTAATGCAATAATACATGCATATTGGATTAGGAAATGCAAGCCGTAACAAGTCATTGTAGTTCATTTATAACAGTGCCTGTGATTTGCAATGTGGTGAGGGGATGGAAGCAAGAATGACCCAAACAGAGGGGCAGAGCAAGGAGGGCCAGATGGCTAAAGTCATGCTAAAACCTACCTCATCTGAAACAGCAACAAGGTATCTTCCCTGTCTTTACCTGCATCTTTCCTAATCTGGATGGATATGAGCAAGAGACTCAACTTACCTTGCATGCAGGCTATCCCCTCACCTTCTCTTTCTTTTGCCTCTAGAAATATCCATTTTTTCCCCCTGTCTTCTATGCTTTATTTTTCCTCTCAGGATGGTTCTTCTGAGCCTCCTGCTCTCTGGTCCTCAGCAGGCTGCAGATAGGTGCTGCTTAGTCCGACGGGCACACAAGGCACTCAGGGAATAGCTATGCTGGTGGCATAAGGCTACAGGTGTCCAAACCATGCCTGCAGTGCAGGTGCGCAGAGCCACATCAGAGTCCACCAGGATTAACAGCGGTACCTGCTCACATGGGAGCTTAATGCTGAAACTTAGAATTACTTTGAAGAAGAAGAAGAACAAAGGCAGTTATTCTCCCTTTGTATTTTAAGTGACAGTAGTTACCATTAAAGTGGAAATATCCAAGTCTAAAGCCCCAGTAAGATGTTCAAAGTAAGGGTCCTGCTCCTATCACTGGGATATGCTCATTTCCCATTTCTCTTTTTCCAATCCCAAGGAGGCTTGCCTCAGCTCTTCCCATTCTGATGCTTATATTGCAGGATAAATGACTCACTCAAGCAAATTATGGAAAATAACTGTTAACCACCACATGTCTTATCAAAGTGAATGCATGAGTCACATCTTTTCTTTTGGATCTCTTGTGGCCATAGAGGCAGGACATACTGTCGTTGTATGAGGCTCAACCCTGCCACAGGGAACACGGCACAAATGCTTTTCCTCACGGACTCAGGTCCTGCTCTGTCAAGAGAGCAAAGCTGATCCCTAGGATAGTTATGCCGAAAGGTTATGAAAGCAAAATAAAACAATTCCTAGTTCTTAGGTGCAAGGCACCATTTTCCAAAAGCTGCTTCCCGGGCTGCGTGAAATGCTTTTCCTCAGTTGTGGTTTTGAGCCTCCTAGTTACATTCATTGTAAAACAGCCTTCAATGATCTGCACGAGAGCATATACGTTTTATGCAAATCAAAGCAGGCTTTCTGCCCTTTTTGGCAGTACTCTAAATGAGATGCTCCGATGAACTCAGAGTGTTAGCGCTTCATTATTGGTACAAAACATACACAATGTTAATTCCTAGTAGGGTATAAAACATTTTTTTGTCAATTAAACAAATATTTTGATGTCTTCCTTTAAAAGTATTATTTTGTTTTGTCACTAATTTGCACAATACAATGATTTTATATTACTTTCCTAGCTCTGAGCATGAATTAGCTCTATGCTACTATCACTGGCTCTAATCAGCCATTTTATCCTTTTTCCAGCTCATAACCCAGGCCTATAGAATGGGTGGCAAGTACATTCATGCTGATGAACATAATTTCAAATAAATTGCTCAAATAAATTGTGTTGCATGTTTTTAAGATAGTCATTTCCCCAAATGTTCTCTTTAAAGCATAACATGTTTGGCAGTGGTACTCTTTAGATGTCAGGTATCATCTAAAATAATGTGTAACAGATTTCTTCTAAAAATATGCCACTTAAAAATTATGCTGCAAATGCTAACTGCTGTGCTGCAAATATATCAAAGCAAAATAGCACAGAGAAATGGGGGAACAAATCCCATCTGCTAATGGCGACGTTCACATCTCAGAAGGGCTTGAGAATCTGATGCTTTATGAAGTATGGTTCTGAGGGCACAATTTAACTAGCACTCTGGAAAAATAATTCTGTGATTAAAAAGAAACAACCGAAAAATTAAGTAGTTTTACATCAAGCATCACTTCACAGATGTACTCTGAAAGAGATATCAGCCTAAAAAAGAATATATTAAAGAAATTAAGTCAAATAGTTAACAAGGACACTTGGCATATGAAGTGGGCTAGATGCTAAATTTAAACAATTTCCTTCTATGTTAGTTGTCATTACATGTTACCATGAAGGTATGAGAATACAAGAAATGTATGAGCAGCAGAACTGTAGAAATTTATTTTAGCAGAAAATTGTTCCTATGCAACTGAATAATTAGTTGCATTTAAGTCACTCATCCTGCTACCTCCATCTACATTGCGTTTTGTCTACTTCGTGTTAAATTCCTATTCAGCCATCACTCAGCTCTTAGATGACAGAATTGTGTAACAAACAAAATAATTAGTTTCCAAACTGGTAAAATGCTGTAACAATTTTCTGGAGTTTTTTTTTTTTTTTTTTTTTAATAGCTGCTACTCTGCATTATCTCACAATTGAGAACTCAGCTCACACATTAACAGGTTTTTGAATATTGTGTAATTTTGCCATGAATCCAATAGATGAAACAAAGTTCATGTTCATTTAAGAGAGCTAAATGAACCCATTTTGATGCGCGTACCAGGATGTCAGCAACAGTTAAGTCAGCTTCCATGTACTATTACGTATCACATGGGAATTATGTATGTCTGGAGCAAGGCCCCCTTCAGTCTTCTTAAATAAAGACTGCAACTGAAATTCGGGAACTGCCTTCCCCGGTGCAGCGCTGACCATAGCAAGCCCACTGCAAGGCAGATCGTTACCCTCTGGGGCATCCTAGAGCTGATGTGTGCTGACGTTAAGGGAAATACAACATACGTCAGCTGAGGCCTTTTAAACTTCTTTCATGAAAATAGTACAATCTCTTTAGTCTTAAATTACAAGTGGCCCATGTGAGTTTTGGATGTGCATATGACTAACCTTACATAGTTTGCATTATGGAATGGACTAGATAGAAAAAACGTACAGCAAGTCAATTTAATAACTTTTCTTTGTCCTACTGTAAGACTCACAATCCTTGTAACACACTGCGTGATTTTCCGGTGGCAGTGAACATATGGAAACAAGGGATGATGCCACCATATCACCTCCGAATCGCTGGTTCCCAAACACGGGGAAACCACGTGCTATCAGCAGGGAGGACGAGCAGGGCCGAGCGTTTTCTGTGTGACCAGATCCGTTACGGCACCATGTTACTGCACAAGCAAACAGGCTGCATACTCACCTCTGGTTTTCAATGCAAGCTAGAATAACAGATCTCACAGAGAAATTCAGCTTAGGAAGTTGGCACCATCAGTCGGTAAGGGTTCAAACCTGTACACAGCTCACTTGCTCAGGAAGCGGGAAGGGGCTGATTACAAATTCAGGGCAGCAGCCTCCCAAGGCCGGGCCTCTACTGGGTAAGCTGAGAGGTGTCTAGCAGCTTAACCGGTAGAGAGAGCGCTACCCTGAGTAATGTGCCACAGCCATACTCGCTCTGCATCTCTGCATCACGCACTTTCAACACCCAGTCCTTTTAGGCCACTGATTCAATTTTCCTTAAGTACCATCTCCTTAAGGGAAAAGGGAAAAAAAAGAACAGTTTTAAAGTGACTCCTCTGAAATACTCTATAAATAAAGCCATGTTCATATAAACAACTAACTGTGGAGATACGAGTGGGATGAGATTATGACGGGAACTCAGGCTTCGGGTGGAGGAAGAGAAGGAGTGGGGAGGCAAGCGAGGGTGACCACGTGGCAGGCTGCGCTGGCGCTTGCCAAGCGCTGGCCTACGCAGGGAGGTGACAGCCCTGCCATGAGGCTCAGGCACAGCCCAAACTCCGCTTTCCTGGCTGACGTTGTCAGCGGCTGCTGCCGGGAAAGCATCCCTCTTTCGATGCTAATGCCATGGAATCAAGCCTACTTCTGCTACCTCAGAAGAAAAGCAATTTTACAATAAAAACCCCCCTTTGATTTATGACATCTCTCGAAACACCAACTAGCCCCTTCCCCTGCCTTTCCCCTCCTTTATGCTTCTGCAGATTTTTCTCCCCCCAAGGAAGCTCCTTCGCTGACCCACATTCTGCTCCCCGGTGGCTCGTTCTGCCTGAGCAATAAACCCCTGATAATTGACATTTATAGCTGGAACAAACAAGCAGTCCTTTATCACAGCAGGGTACAACAAACTGCAGAAAGACAGGGCTTTGTGATTTACAGATTAAAATAGTGAAACAAGCGTCACCAAATTTGTTCTTCCCTCTTCACTGGGTAGTCTATCATGGCATACCTGACTCTGCCCTCAACATTTACTGAGCAGGGCTGAGTGCTTATTAATAGAGAGTATTACTCTTTTTAAAAGGTCTTTCAGCACACGCAAAAATAGAAGGATGACCCTGCCCTAACTGCGACCATTTTTTAAATCCTTTTTAGCTTCCTTAGGGCTGTGAGCATTAGTTGGCTGGGTTTAATTCAATGAACTTGAAGCAATGCAGTTCACTGAAACTGCTTTGTACGAAGAGTTTTCTTTTCATGGCGGCAGTTTTAGGCAATACAGTGCTGGATCCCAGGAGAATATTAAACATTTAATATACTGGCAAGTATAACATTATACAAAAGTGTTGCATGAAGGATGAGCAGCAGAGCTAAAAAGCATGTGAAAACTCACACTCTTCTCTGAGCTGCTGCTGAGCACTAGAGAACTCCAATTATTAAATAAACTTGAATTTGAGGTCTTTGCTTTTCTTTTATGTGGCTTTCTGCTAATATCAGAGATGAGTAACAGAGTAATTTCCTAACTAGCCAGCTGTAATCAACTCTTATTAATAGAATATAGCAGTAATTTGCAGTAATTGTCCAAAACTGCTGTTTACTGAAAATAGTGTTATTATTGATTTTGGACTGAAGCTGAAGCATTTTTATACGAGAAGTTATTGTTCCTTAAGGAACTGGTTTTACTAGAGAATGCCACTATGAAAATTAATCTTAGTCCTTTTCAGGATAACAGTGTATTTTAAATTAATTTTCTTGGTAATTCCCGTACCCAAGGTGACAAATAATATCCAGCCTATTCTAGCTACAGCTTCTCTTTGCCAGGTTAAATGCTACAGAAATTGCCAGTTAGTTTTACAAGGTAAGTTTTGGCAATATTAAAGCACAGTAGTTAACTTTTGCAATACGTGAGCTGATTAAATCAACTTAGAGTGTCTCATTAACATACAGGCTGCTAAGGATACTGGGGGGAAGCCATAGCTCACTAGACAGCAATGAAAGTTTTGCCACTGGCATCAAGGGAGCTAGGATTTTAAACAACTTCTGCTTTAAAAGCCTAGCAAACACAAAGCCAGTGTTCCTGCACAGATGCGTGCAGAAGTCTGGCCACTGGGGTACAGAAGGTGGCAGAATATTCTAGGCAGCATTTACCAAAAGCTCTTTCCTTCAGCTTCATTTCCACTTTAGTGCATCATTTCGATACACGTCACTGCTGCAAGCAACATACCTCCTGTTCCAGCTGCAGTTTCTAGCTCCTTATATATTGTTGTTGCTATTATTTTGCTGTCAGCGGGTGACTACCCATCTCCATTTAACATTACGCCCTTGCTACGATCAGTGCTCGACTCTTGAACCCAAGCTGCACCAAGATTAACCACCCTCCTTGACCCATCCTCAAGAGGGCGAAGGAGAAGGCAGCTTTCTTGCTGTTGGGGCTGCACTGCCGCACCCAACCCCTCGAAGAAAGCCTCTCCGAAATTGCTCGAGGTGATCCCTGGCTTCCCGTCCAGTCACACGCACCGATTCCTTCTGCACAGTCCTCACCAATACTGGAGTTTCTATCTGTTAGTTAAATAAGGTTTCCAAGCTTGACCAAAGCTGTTGATGCAAAGATGACTTTCTTTGAAAGAGCTACTGGGCAAGCAAATGGCTTTTTTTTTTTTTTTTTCCCCACCACAATTATTCAAATGGTATGAATCTGCATTCCTTTTTTTTTTTCCTTGCAAGTAAAATAACAGCCTTGCCGATTACTCTTTGCTAAGGTACCCGATTGTGGTGACATTGAGGCTGACCTTGGAGTCACCTCCCCCGCTGCCGCACTCTCCTTTGTCGTACCACCATTTGTTTTTCAATTTGTCCAAGAGGCCTTGCTCATTCAGTTTTAATACTGCCAGGTTAACAGCATTTCTTGAAACGATAAAACATAACTTGTAAGAAAAATGCACAAATGCTTAGGAAATCGTAACGTATAAAAAAAGGAGCACAAGAGGACAAATTGGCTAAAATTTCACAGAACGTGGAGCTATAAAAATGTTTGTACAGCAAATACAGGGTTAAATATTGGAAGGTGGCATGGAGGATAACATTTGCTCAAAACTGAAGTGTGCGGGATGGGGAAATCGTCTTTGAGAAAAAAAGTAACAAGAACACCACATCATGCAGTTAACATTCGTCACATATGGCAGGTTAACTCGGCTTTTACCATTTAAATTGAAAAAGCCATTGAACTGTAAAATTAAAACAGCAACAAACAATCAGAAAGGACAACACTAAGAGAACACTAAAAAAATGGTGCATTAAATAAATGAAACCATCATTTACCGTCTTATTTAACTCCATGGAATATTGAAGATTTTAAACTTTAAAAGTTACCTCAAAATCCACAAGAAAGAAAATGACAACACAATACATCAGGGTAGGTGGAATACTATAACAACACGGATATTGTTATATTATTCCACCCACCTTAATGCCGAGCCTTTTGGCGTCGCTACGCCGTAGCCCTTGGAGTCGAGGTTGCCGCCGACTTTCATGGTGTCGCAAGGCTTCCGCTGCTCGATGTACTCGTTCATGGTCGACTCCAGCAGGAAGGCAAACTTCCCCTTCGACTTGCGCACCCGTGCCACCCCGTCTGCCGTCGTTTTGGTGAACACAGAGGGTTCTGCTGACTTCATGTACGACCACATTTTCTCGTAGACGGCTATTTTTGATCTCTGGGGTAGAAGAAAGAGAGGGAGTGAAGAGCAATTCCTGCTGGTGACCTGGCCTTCATACACTGGACCTAGCATGGGGCCTAGCTCCCTGGACTTGGTTGGCTTCAAGGTATTAACACCCTATAGCTGATTAAGGCTAATCACTGAAAGAGTAAATCTAGTTAAGCACAAGACACACACTGCCCCCTGAGTAATTACGAAACCAAAAAAGTGGTTGGGAAGGGAGGAACCACATCTGAGACATTTATTCCACTAATTGCCATTTAATTGGCAATCAGAATGAGAAATGGTGCATACCCAGCTCATTCCCAGTGTTTCCTGTTATGCGGCGTTATTATCCATGAACACGCTGCTCTAATGCCAAATGCAGCATTACTATCCGTAAGCACATTCCTCTAACGCCAAGCCAGAGAGAGGATGGTAAACCCAAGCTCGTCTCTTGTGGCCAACACGTGCAAGGAAGGCTCTCCTGTTCACACAGATCCTCAGTATTGGTTTTTGTTCCCTCGCAGACTGTTAGCAAACACAGACATTTGCTTATTAAAAGTTCCCAGCAAGGCAGAAGTCTGCTTTTCACAGTGGTGATGAAAGGCTTACGATACGAGAACAGCTCTAGTGGCCTCTTATAATGAACCTCATAGGAGAGATATAAATACTAATTACAAAACCCTTTACTAATCGGTGATCCAACTTTCTCTGGTCAGAGTTTCACATTTGCCTAAAAGACAGCAAACACACTAATATTAGCAGTGAGCTGAAAAAATTGCTGGTTAACTGCTTTACTGCAGTGTATATTTATTTTTTTTCAGCTTGCTTGGTTTTGAGACTGAGCCAATCGTAACATCCCCTAGCTCAACATCCATATTTCGTAAATCTGCAAATGCTGAGAAATGTGTTACTTGGCCTTTCTCCCTCTTCCCCTCCAGTAATATTTAAACCATCCAAAAATCTTAAAGCTACCTGAAGAATCTCAAGCATTCATACATTGCACTATCACTTAAAATTCCCTGCTTGGTTAATAGAAGGCCATAATGCTTACTATATTACTGTAAAGTCTAGAAATCCAATGGATTTATACACGAGTTTCAGTCTAAGCTGTGGTTATCTTGAATTTATGCCTCCAACTCGTTGCCAGTTTCCTGTCCACAGCCTCTCCTTGCAGAATGGGAACAAAGCATGCAGGAGCTGAATCTAGCCCAGATTTAACAGACTTGTGGCAGATAACTGTTAATGTCCATCAGCCTGAAGATCAAGACATGTTTACTGTTCATTCAGGACAATTTAACGTGTTTTGAATAATGCAATGCTCAACAGCCACTCTCCAAACATTTTGCAGAGGAAATCCTGCCTTTGCCATTCCTCATATTAAAATACTCAGCTGAGGTAGCTATGACTGATAGAGAGGAGCACAGAGGGCAAGATTTTATTTTAATTATCCTTCCTGGTGAGCTGAAAAACAGCTGAAAATGCAATCCAATTAAAATCATCACAATCAACAAGCGGAAATCAGAGAGACACCAATAGTGCAGCTTCTTTAAGACTGAGCTGGCTGGGCAGGGGACTAAAAAACAAGCAAGAGGGATTTAAATGGAGAACACATCTTGGATAA
This sequence comes from Dromaius novaehollandiae, assembly GCF_036370855.1. Classification (NCBI taxonomy): domain Eukaryota; kingdom Metazoa; phylum Chordata; class Aves; order Casuariiformes; family Dromaiidae; genus Dromaius; species Dromaius novaehollandiae. The sequence continues at coordinate 8,813,918 of NC_088108.1, forward strand.
AAACTGGATATATGGATTCTAGTTTCGAGTATGAGGAATGAAGAAGCAGTTGGGGAAAGGGAGTGTAAACGAGGTGGCTAGTGCCACCACAGCGGTGCCGGTAGCTCTGTGGCTGCCGCTGTCCTCGCAGGTGGCCGAGCCTGGTAGTGGCTCCCGGCAGAGTTAACCGGGACCCAACCTGACTGTGCTTTTTATAAAACATGCTCCCACAGAAACGTAACAGGGATGGGCTGGTTGGCCAGCAGTAAGACTGCATAAGCAACGGTGATTCGGATGTGTCCTAGTTTCAAGGAGCTTGTCCTTACAACCTTAATCTTCTTTTAATATAAATAGTACAAACTCAGCTGCACATTCATACTTACAAATGGGCATCTAAGGGACAAAAGGAAGGTAAAAATGCAGCTTTGTTGTTTCGCTATGTCTTAGAAAGCTAAAGTGGTTTTCCTTGACAGATTCTGCATACACTAATTTTGCTTTTGCTCACTTCCATCTGCTGAGTGTACCTTTAATTACACAGATAAACTGTAATTTCTTTTCCTTTTCATCTAACTCACTCTGGAATATGTGTCTTTAATAAGTTCTTTCGTACTCTTTCCAGCTGGCCTGACTACCTAAAAGCGATTGCCAATACATCTGTGCATTGTTAATAATAATAGTTATCTGATGAGTGCCAACAGCACACTCAGAGCTGTAAATGCTTCAAACAAAGCATTTTCCCTATTCCAAGAGCAAAAGTGACTATCATCATGCTTCAAAATACAAGTTTCCACATGCTTTATAAGACCACAGACCTCTTTTAAATGTTAACAAATAGCCTTCAGCTTTATAGCCTGCTCCCCTCATTTAACTCCTCTGTATGGTACGGTTAATAGAAATCAGTACGTTTCAATAGGATCATTGCTCACATCTTCCATCAGGTACGTTTTTCGTAAGATCTTGTTATTACCAAATCAACTACATGAGTATAGCAGCCTGGTCTCATCTGGTCCGTTGAGGTAGGCAAAAATACACGCTAGCAATGAACATAGTATTGTATATATAGTAATGAACGTGTAATGACTGCAAAAGGTAAAAAACCCCCAACAACAACGAAAAAAGAAAAGCACCTGATACTGATTGGTTTTGGGAGGGAGAGGGTTTGGGTGGGGAGTCCTGGCTGAGGACTGGCGAATTTCCTGGCAGCCGGACGGCCATGGGCTGTGCCTGTCCCCCTGGCAGGCGCCCAGGGCTGTGCCACTCCCTGCCCTCACGCCTCCTTAGTGCTGCTCTTCACAGTCAGTCCTGACTTGCTAATAAGGCCAAAATAATTATTTGGGATGAGTCTTCTTAGAGAAAGAGGTGATGCCATCAAAGGACATGCAAAAAGCCAAAACACCCACTCTGAAGCTCAGAGGTTTGGTGAGGGAGCTTTCTGTTCCGGGAGCAGTATCTTTCACCTGCTCAACTAAATGAAATGAGTGGTTGACCAAAGCTGGCCAAATATGTAAGTAGATGAAATGAAAGATGGTATTTTCATGAAACGCTTTTCTTTTTCTAGTTTTCCGGTTGCCTTGAAAACCAAAGTCCCAGAAGACTGTCAGAAAACTAAAATTTCTTTCTAACTATAAACCTGCAAATTCTGTATTGAAAGAAGGTTTTCATCCTTTTTTCCTCCTCTGCAAGCGTTCACCCTGTACATCGCAGTTTCTGCCAGGGCTGTCGTGTCACCCCCAGACGAGTCTTACACCTGCGGGAGGGGGCAGACAGCAGGTGCAGCCGCCAAAAACCAGGATTTATGCTCTGAAATAAGGTAGCCACCAACACTGACAGATCCGCACTGCTGCTAGATTTCAGTAGCAGTAAAATATTTTTCCTCTCATTAAAGTGTTACTTTTAAAGAGATCTTTAGAAAAAAGCTTAAAAGCAAAGATTTAAACCAATTCAAATAACTGCAGTAACTCCCTCTGTAACTCCCATTTCATTTCTTTGATACTGCTCTCAAGAAGTCCGTCACACACATTTCCTTGGGATTTCAAGGGGATATTATTATCATTTTTTCTTAAAAGCAACATTTTCAGTGTTTCATCTAGGCCTTGGGACACATTAAAGCCTCTTTTCATTATCACAAGCTTACTGTAGATATAAATAGACCTGACCTTAGCTTAGTCAATAATGCTGTTTTTCCTTCTTTGTTTGGAGATGTTTATGCATAAATATGAACCACAGACATTTCTGTCACCTCAGACGCAAGGGTGCATTTTCTTTGGGGTGTAGACAACACCCTTCAGTACTAACAGATACAGCAGCTCTAGTTGCCTACCTGGCACAATGAAGATTTACTTCATTTGTTGCATTATAGATCAGTATCTAAATACGTATTTCTCTTGGGTAGCAATGATTTTATTTTAAAAGAAAGTGCTAATTCAGTCAATCCACAATTTTTAACCTTCTTTTTCATTCTAATTATCCTTGTTTGTGTGTTTGGCTCCAGGATTAAAAAAAAAAAAAAGCCCAAAGGAAAAAAAAACCCAAAACCTTAGTGTACCATAACATCAAAACATGAAACTTGATCCAGGCTGGATTTAAAGGTTACATACATCAGAAAACAGGCTGGATTTACCTGTCAATTGCAGTTATTTCTTCAGTCTATTCAAGAACAAAAGAGCTGAATCCAGCATCAGCAAACCTGGCTTCAATCGAACAGGACCAGATGCCTTGGTTTCACATTTGCACATTTAAAACTGCCTACAGATAAGTTGCAAAACCAGCACATCCTGGATGATTTGTCAGTGTTGGTTAAATCTACCTCTAAAATATCTTCATGATGACCAAAGCCTCTGCCATTGACTGAATTACCTTTCCCCAATGTAGACACGTGTCTTCGACTTCTGTTCAGGTGACATTGTGGCAGTTCCCTCCAATACCGAGTAATGGCAAAACTATTGCATTTGAAAGAAACGGTATTTTTCCTCTAAGCCTAAAATATTACAGTGATGCCTACTGCCCATTTTAGAACATTTTGTCCCTTCCGCTGGCTTCTCTGCTCTCTGCAGGTCCTCTTCAAAACGGCCTCCTGCATCCCATTTGAATATTTTATTAACATGATCAAAATGGTCCTTGGTTTCTTATGACAGGCACCAGAAAATTGTTTCCCAACAGCAAAGCTCAAAATGTTCCATAGAGCTGATTATTGTCAGTACTCCAGGAGCCAAATTCACCCAGATCAGTGTTACTTTTAAAATACATTTTATATCCTCTTTTTTTACATTCAAAATTTTAGGTTATACTCCTGAAATTTTTTTTTTTACTCCTATCTTCAAAACTAAAGAGTGAGGAACAAACTCAAATAGAGGGGAGAGAAAGAGAAGAGATTCCCACAGTAATCCAGGAGCTGGGCTATGAGGAAAAATGGGGAAACACTTCATGATTGGCTCTATCCCTATAAGACATGGAGATGATCCACTGGCAAGGCAGAAGACCCAGAAGAAAGCCAGTTACTTGCAATTGGTCTCAGGGCTGGTTCCAGGCTAGTTAATCTCTAATACACTTTGGAATAGCTCTGTATGCACTGAAATGCAGCAAACACAACGTGCAAGTGCAGTAAGTGTGGATGCCACAACCCCAAAGCGCCTACAGTAGCAGATTAACACACTCTCCTACTATACCAGCCCTATGACCACTTTATAGCTCTTTAACAAGGGGAATTTATAGCCCTAAATTGCACAGATGTTGCTGATACAAAACACAAAGGTCCATACCAAGAACAGTGCAGGTATTTAATCTGAATAATACATGCTGCCATTATATAGATGCACGCCTCACTGACATGAACTTAGGCAGTTAAATGTGAACCTTAACTTCATTATCATCATTCATCGCTTTTCCTCCATGTGTGCAATTAGCTCTTCTGCAGCAGCTAATGAATCCACCAGTTTATGAACCACCAGGGAGCAAGTTACCAGACAGGAGCAAAAAAATGCCGTAAGTCTGCCCTGGTCTCCTGGCCTTGGGATCACTTTGAGATCCTTTAGTTTTTGCTTTCCAGGGTCTTTGGGCGAGGGTTTAGTGCTCCCGCCGCTGTGTTCAGGAAGGCGAGGGGCGGCGAGCAGAGCCCCCCGCTGCCACACATAGCTCTGCCGCATGGGGAGCCAGGCATCACAGCCCCACATTAATGCTAAAAACATGATCACCACTATTAATCGGGTGCCTCTGCCTGTGATTTCCAAGCTGTTTTACTAATGAGGAAGAATTAGGTCTCACCAAAAGCCAGCAGGTACTGTTACTCCCCTTTCCCAAGTGAGGGCAGGAAAGCAGAGATGTCATTTACTGAAGGTCACAGGGCAAAGTCTAACGGATCAATGTCACAGCTTTTAACCACAGATAACCTGTGATGCCAGCAATTTGCTTACCTATATTGACAGAAAAATCAATCTATCTCATCACTACATGAACCTCTTGTTTTTATTACGTTCTCAGCAGATGAAAACAGGTCAGATGCAATGAGTATGCGCAGGACACTTTTTTTTTTTTTTTTTAAATAAGGCCAGTCTTCAGATCTACCGAACGCTAGGCACAGTTTATGAATTTGTGGATGCTGCAGATAAGCAAGGCTCAAGCACTTTTATTTGAACTAGTCCATACATTCATAGGAATACACCAGTATTCCATAACATACTCATAAATGTAAAGGAAAAGGTGAACTGGGGAACATTAATATTTCACAGTCAAGTTTATGATTGGAGACACTGTCATGTTGGTTTGATGTTACAGTTCATGAAGTTTTAACTTCTGCTTTAGAAGCAGTTTCTCTCCAAGTCGAGGAAGACCAAGCACAGAGAGCTGAAGGATCAGGCCCACAAAACACAGGGCTGCTGGCTTCCTTCTAGGGTCCCTCAGGTCAAGATTGGGATAATCCCTGCAAGAGGCCGTGCAGACGGTTACTGCCCATCTGTGCAGCTGCCCCGACGGGACAGCTCTGACCCCGGGGTGTTTCGGTGCCCGCGCAGGGCCCGGCGGGAGGCGGACGGAGGCCCTGGAGGAGCTGGGAGAGGAGGCGCAGGCAGCGGCACCGTGCACACGGGCGGCTCGCGAAGAAGCTCGCAAAAACTCCTCCAGGCATCAGCAATACCACAGTTTTTCTACACCTGACATACGTAGTGCCTGAATTATAAGAGAGACCTTATCTTATAAAAATAATACAAAATACGAGTTTTCTTTGGAGTATATTTTCCTATAGATCACAGGCATTTTGAAAAACGTGAGTTTTGGCAGCAGGCAGATAATGTGCTGTAACTGCTTTAACGGGCATCTTTTCTCAAGTGAGCTCAACTCATATAAACAGACAAGCAAATAGTCGCTCTGGCTGTAACTAGATTTCACTGACATGTCAGTAACAGTCGGAGTAACAGAATGCAAATCAAGAGTTTTAAAACATCCTTTCCTGGCACGATACTGAACTCCATGCTAAGCTCCTCACTTTTTGCTGCCATCCATTCCTCCACATTGCAATACCAATCAGAAAATTAAAATGAAATGCTTTGCCAGGAGACAAGCCGTCTTTGCAAGTTTTCACGCTCCCTGACCGCGGCAGCGCTCGGTGCGCGCCAGCTCTGCGTTTGGGCCTGAATAAGCAAAGGCAGAAGAGCGTTTCCAGCGCGGTACCCTAATGCTGCCCAGCTTATTGAGTTTCCAGCTCCAGCCCAAACAGGCCAATATACAGGTCATGATGGAGAAATCCCAGCGGACTGCAAGAGGGGGTGTTTCATATCCATGTCATTAGAGCTTCTAAACCTTCGTGTATTTTCTAATTATGCAAAAGTAACAGTAGTAGCACTGTGAGTAATTTATCAGCACCCTGTCTTTTCAATAAATCCCTAACAAACACATATTAATGTGACACAGCTGCATTACATAAAGCAGGAGAGACTTGAAAACCCAGGGTCCTCACTGTCTTGAGCAATGTCATTAGCATTATCACAGAGCTGCTCTCCAAAAAGTAGAGCATTGAAACAGCCAGCGATTTCTCCCTGAGGCGCTCGCTCCTTCGCTTCTGGGGTACAGGCACGGTTACCAGTTTAACCCACTATCAGCCACAGTCCTGTGCTTCACCATAAGCTTCGTCTGCACACACTTTGCCTGACTACCTGAAACAAACCACCTGCATCATGCAGCCAGCAACCCTATTCTTACCCAAACTGATTTCTGAATCAGTATCGAGATATACGTGTCCCGGAAAGCCTAAATGGCAAACACAACTCGAGCTGATAGGCATATGCAGCTTGTATTATTTAATACATATTTTATGCAATTATTATTTAATATTTTATTATAATATTTAAGATATTACACTAACTCTGATATATATGTGTTATTTTATAATATAGATTGTATTTATGCTATTTATATATTTTATAAGAATACTTATAAATTAGATACCTCATATAGAATATTATTTACAAATGATATTTAATATATGACATATGTACTTTTTATAATTAAGATAAAGCAGTGATTTATTCAAATATTTGTTATTAATGTTGACTGAGAGCTGCTTTGAATCCTGGGTGTCTGCTGACACTAACAAAATGGTTCAGCCACCTTATTGCCAGGTTCCACATAAACATATCCTTCCTGGTGAGTGCATGCCAGATGAGCTGCTAATTTTAGTTCCCAGGAGGATACCTTTTCCTTGCTAATACACAGGCTTAAGGACATTATATTACTTCATGGAAAAACATTTCTTTTGCAATTATGTCACATTTGATTTCCCACTGTCTTTAAAATTGCCTGTTAGCCATATAGTAAAAGGGAAACTCAATAGATTAAGAGACACCGCCCCCCGCCCCACCTGGGTGTCACTCCTGCAGTGGAGAGGTTGTGATCTCTCTGCATACATGCGCATTCATCTTTTAATATTTCTGCATATATCTACCTGTGTAAAATAGGGAAGGGAGATATGTGGGTGAATGCGTTTTTCGTATTTTCTGCTTTAAAATATAGTTACAACACAGTACTTTTTCTGATTACTTGCTGCCACATTGCTTATGAAAGATCTACGTCGCTCCCATTCTGAAGCTATCGCTTTTCTGTGATGTTCTGTTCTTTAGAGTCTATACATACAGTCACCTTCCAATACTTCTGTCGGGTGTTTATGGTGATCACTGTGTTGCTTTGCTTTATGCCAAGAACACAGAAGGCTTGAAACTACTAATCACAGTTTCATCCAAAGACAAAAGCAAGACATTTTTGTATCAATGCTGTTCTAGAAACAAGTCCTTCATCTTCACAAGCAAAATATATTTTGAAATTAGAAATTAAAGAGTTTCACTACAGATGAAACCCTTTGGGTTGCAGGCACGGAGTCCATCTTAGTGTTTTTAAGAGGCTCTAATGATGATCTCAATACTGCTTGATTGCATAAAATGCATAAAAATTGCATGGCAGTTATTGGTTCATAATTCAAGGCTTTTCCTTAACTAAACTGCTTTCTGGTAGAATTTATTTCCCTTTCCTCCTGTCTTCATGCAGCCTCATCAGCGTAAAGCACAGCGCTCCTTACCGTATGCCCTGTGTGTAAGACGCTAGTGCCTCACGACATATTTCAGTCACTACTCCCCCTCTCCCCATGGGGCTGGACTCCCGCTGCCCAACCTCTGGCACTTCTGGGAGCCATCCCCAAAGGACCAGCGTAACCTGCCGCAGACGTCCCTCCATACCGAGTCCCCCGGGGCCACCGCAGCAGGAAGCCCCTCTGTAGGCCTGCTGGGGGGCCGGGGGCACAGCTGGCGCGTTGCTCTCTCGATCCAGCAGGGCCACCAGTGCCCTGTCCCCCGCTGCGGACCCGCCATGTATAGTCCAGGACAAAGCACTGCCTGAACAGGAGGTGAGGCTTTAGGTGCCCAAAGTGAGGAAAAGGGGACCTTCTTGGGGACCACCCTAAACATGGCTTCCCATGTCCTTAAAACTTCATATTTACATAAAGATATGATAGAAAAATGTAAGACCAGGAAGGCCTCACATATGAGCCTGATTTGGAAAGAATCACTTACTGATAAGACGGCAGAAAAGGCATGTCAAATGCTGAATGCACCCAAAGGAATAAGACAATAGTATCGCTTTCTGGCAAAACATTAATTAAGAGGAAAATATTACTGAAGTATCTGGGTAGATTACCCAAATGTAATGGGAAGGAAAGCCTTCACACAGGAGGTACAGTGACCTCCAGTTAACTATTGCTACCACGTGTCCTGATGTAATGTAGACTTTAGGCTTAGCTGTGAATTTCTACGATGTTGCAGAGACTTCCTAAAACTAATATCCAAAATTCCCAAATGGTACTTGAAGACCTTGTTTGACTTCTCCAAGTTTTGAGCTTGAAGTCTCTTTATTGACAACGGGAGTAATGTCAGTGTCAAACTCTACCCAAAACCAGTGAGCACCAGTGCCAGCTGAGCACGACCAGCTGTAACAGCAAAACCACCATGTCCAGAGGATCTTTGGCCTTTCTGCTGAAACTCCTAACGAGCCTGACAATTAATGCCATTTCTGGAAGAAAAATCAGGAACTGACTTCAGAGCAGCAGGTCACTTTATCTAAGGCACTGAAGAGCCATTGGACAGCAGAGTTTTTTCAGGGACATTGTTGGTTGGACTTAAGCCATTATGAGAAAAACAAAAAGCTCTATGATACAGTGTCAGTCTTCTTAGGCATCTTTCTTCCTCTAAACTTTAGTTAACTACATTGGAAATGGTGTGATATGAGTTGCCTGCAATTTCCTTCAAAAAGGAGAAAGATCTATTGCAAGATCTTGCTATATGTCACCTATCTCAATATTTAATCCTGTAAAGCATTGTTGCATTAAATCAATTTAAAGGACACCTTCTGAAATTTCAGGTTTTCAGTAGAGTGTACTAGCTGCTCAGTGTGTTTTTGAGGATCAAGTCCCACACAAAGGATTTCACAGAATCCATTCATAAGCCTCTTAAGGCAGTTATCTGCTATCAATTAAAAGAAACCACCAGAAATTCAAGAGCAGTTTATATTTCTAAATGTCTAGAAATATATGCTGCTTCTTCTACTGAAGTTTAAATACAGCCAAATTTACATAAGAATTACAAATTGTTTGTAATGGCCATACCTTTCAAATATATGCATATTGGGTTCTGAAACCTATCAGAATGTGGTGTTAGACATAGGCTCTGTGCTGAATTTGGACTGAATGGTACTATATTGATTTGATGAGCTGCTCCGATATGCTAAAAGTTTAATTGAACGTATGAGAAGATGTTAATTCTAACATATAAACCCTTAAAAGTAGTAGATTAGTTATTTGTAATTGCTTTCTAGTATAGGCCTTTGCCAGTCTTCAAGAAAAAGAAAGAGGCATTTTGTAATCTGAGGCTTTTTGTTAATAAATATCTAAGGAAAGGATCTTTTCCTTTTCAGTGTGGATGAATGGCCTTTGAAGGCCAAAAGGGAATTGATGAAATCTATTGATTAGCATTTAAATGCCTTTATAAGCTAATTAGTACAAATGAAAAATGTTTCTGACCAAAAACAAGCAACAATCACAAAAATATATGAAGGCTCATTTGGTTCTTAGATATTCTGGGGTGACAAATGCCCTGATGCAGAGAGTCACCAATGAGTGAGGAGAGTGAATAGTGCCTGCTGTGAAAACACTAAAAAAAATATGCTCTATTGTTGTAACTGTGAGAGTAATGTCGCACTGGCAGCATTCATCATGCATACTTGAAATGGCAGTGTTGTATTTAGCTTTAATCTACATAGCTGGGCTAGAGTCTATCTGGGAGACACTGCGATGTTTAGGGAAACAGCCAACACTATAAAATAGGTCACTCGCTGGAATCTGCTCAGGTCTGAAGTGGCTGAAAGTCATTACCATCTGTTCATGTGAAATGAGTTGCTGGTATCTGTCCAGCTCCTGGTAGATAGGTATCCACACTGTAAAAGAAATCTTCAAAAGTGAGACTAATTGGAAATGAAGCTGGCAGAAAGCAGCCATGGACTGTGGGCTCTAAAGGAGCTCCTCTCTAAAAATGGGCAGACAAGAACAGTGGGTATTTGACTCTCATTTATGTGGTGCCCTTCCGTGACGCATCAAGAAGCTATTTTTCCTTGCTACTGTCAATCTGGCACCTTTCGCCAGCCAACAGCAGCCACTGAGATCAATACCTGATCAATATCTCTGAGAAACGTTTTAGCTTTGTGTCTCCACGAAGAGATATACCCATACAAGCATCTTTATGGCATCTTGGGAGACTTTCTATCCTGCGCCTCCTGTGTAAAGTCAAGGCATAGCTACAAAACCGAGTTACGGTTCTGGCTGCCTCTGTGCTCACAGCCAAGCAGCTTTTCCCCTCACCAGTGAGAATTCAGCTGCCTCTCGCATGCCACAGGCTGAGTGTGTGGGCACGCATGTATGGCATAGCGTGTGGGTACATACGCGTGGGCAAGCAGTACAAGTCAGTATTGCACTAGCCTGCTCACATAGCCATCCCCACAGTTGTAAGTGTCCTCTCTCACCGAGTACGTTTTCCGCAGGATATAAGGTCCTGACCCACTGAGACAGCTGTTGCTTAACATGGGTTAATTGCTGATGGGGAATGGGAGGAAGAGGATTTTCCTTTCACAGAGGGAATAAACATTGCATTATAGCCAGAAGAATTCACAGCTTTTACTGACTGAGACCACTGTCACTCCTGCTGATGCTCCAGCAGTAGTGAGAAATGAGCTAACAGCAAGGACAGTACCAGTGTAGCAAAACCCAAACTGCAGAGCAAGCAGGCAGTGAGAAACCAAGTTTCCTCTAACAGTTATTTCTAGTTGCAGCCATCATTATCAAGTGGCTAAAGAGTGTACAATGAAGTATTTATGTGAACATACACATATAACCTAAAGCAAAGCTTTTGCCCTTCTCAAATCAACTGAAGACGACTCTAATTGCAACAGTTTCATGGCCGCATCATTCTGTTCCAATTCATTACTCTGCGGATGTTAATACCACTGAAATTATGTTGCGTTCCTTGAGAAAGCCAAGGAGAGACAAGCACCACTTGATGCCCACTCTCTTGCCTACTTTGGCCCTCCCCGATAACCCAGAGCAGAGCTAGCTGTGCTCCTGCTGTTCCCAGGGCTCTGCTCTCCTCCTTCCCCATCTGATTTTTCTCTCTGCCTGATGGATTGGGCAGCTCCTGACAGACCACCCTCATTTAGAGCCCTGCTTGCTCCAGGAGAGAGTCAGAGCTCATCCCAGGACTACTACTGGCACAACAAAGTATTCATACATTTACCAGACTTCGTATCCTTTCACAAGGAACACTCATTCCTTTGATCTCTCAGTGAAAAAGGATTTCCATGTTATATCAGACTATTTAGGAAATGAAGAAACTCCCCCATACAATCTTCTTCTGTATTAATGATAATGAGATACTCAAAAGAAGACTTTCCCCCCGCCCCAAGAACACTCCAGTGACTGTAAACAGCAGCAATATTTCTAATAAAGCTGTGCTACCTTTTCTGACAGGTTCAGTCCACTCATTTTTGCTGTACAGATAACACTGCCTCAGGCTGATAATTAAGCAGAACACAAAATTTTAGACACTCATGTCACCCTTAACAAGGTCAGTGTTTATCTTACAGTGGGTTTTCAATACAAAAATAGAGGCCATTGTAACGTACCAGCTACCACGGTTAATTAAGAACCATTGAAAAAAAACCCCAAACTGTATTTTTATATAAAGACATTACATATAAGTAAGGCAGAGTATAAAAGCTTTGTAAAATACCTTTGTAAACACTTCTAGCTTTATGTTTGTTTTATATATACATGTGTGTGTGTAGGCTTATACGTGTGATGTTATTCATCTTACAAACACCTTAGAAAGCTCTTCCAGATCTTTGCTTACTACTATCTTTTTAGCACGTACTCTAAAACATTCAACATTTTAAGCACATTCAAAGAGCCTCCAGTATTTAATCAGCCTACAATAGAAAGGGTTTTTTTCTTCTCCCCTTTCCCTCACACTTGCACCTCCCCAGTATGCATGATGGGCAATACTTAATCCTGCAGCGCTGACCACTTTTCTATATACAGAAATGTCAGTTTGAATGGCATTTGATTGGCACTGCTGAGAGAAACAGGAACTTCCTAGAAGGGCCTAGCATTTTCGTTAATACTTGGAAAGGCCAGAAATAAGAGCTGTTCAGGTTGCAGTTTTTAGATACAGAAAATTGGTCTGAGGTCATAGTTAGAGGTTTTAATGACCCTCACCAAACCCTTTGCAATTCTGCCTGTGGCTTGGCAAGCAGAGAAAGAAAGGAAGATCTTAAAACAAATTTACATAACCCTCCCCACCACTCCCCCAGTTATTCCAATTCCAGCATTTCAGCAACCAGGGTGAGACACCTAGGACACACCATAGTCTACTGGGGTGCAAAGGTTTTACCTACTCTCTCTCCATGCAGGCACAGCCAGACCCCTCCTGAGCTGTGGAGGCAGAGCAACAACTGCAGCAATCAGTGGAAAAATAGTAACGTGCATCTCAACCCCCCCCTCCTTCTAATCCTGGCAAGCAAACACCAACATTGGGTGACATTAATGGCTGCCAGCTGGGCAAACAGAACAAGTAGGTCAAGATAGGCACTTCTCCAAGGGTTTTCTTTGCTAAATGTTGTGCTAACAACTGCATTATTGCCCAACACACTGAGACTCTGCATCTGGTGTTAAAAAAACCATCCTGCAATAGCTTTTCATCTCGAGATGTTTCAGGTTTCAGCAAAACCACTTATTTTGTTCAAGTGCCTTTTGGTATTAAAATTCGCAGTCAGGCCTGTCCTGATTGCACAAAGCTGCCTTCATCAGAACAGCTATTACGGTTAAGTAGAAGTGAATGACTGAAAGCCATGGCCCTGTATATGAGGCATTTATGGTTTAGTAAAGCTCTAACAGAGATTTAATAGAACTGCTTTAAATCATGCAACTTACTCTAAAGAACTCTTTGGTTGAGCCTGAATCCAAAGTGCCATAGGCTATTTCAGTTTGTTTAGCCAGATCCTCTGCGCTTTCTATGGGAGAAACCATCCTTTCCACAGTAAGGAAGGCAGCAAGATTAGCAGTGTAGGAAGAGATTATGATGAGAGTGAAGAACCACCAGACTCCTCCGACAATTCGCCCTGAGAGAGATCTATGGAAAAACACACATCATCAAATTGCTTTGAAGCCATTCCTTGATTTTTTTTTTTTTTTCACGTGCAGAACCCTTTTGTCCAGATTCTTCAGGTACCTGTGACCAGGCTGATCAGAAGCTAGTTCCGGGCAGCCTGCCCCAGGACAGCAAGCTCTGAGGGTACCTCGTCTTGCCTAGCTAAACTCTCTCTTCAATCTTTGAATGAAAACACGGACAATCAACTAAGAAATAGTTCTTCTGAGCCAAACTCATCCTGAGGCTTGTCTAGTGGGAGTGACTTCTGGGGAAGGATGAGCTCTGCTGACACCTCCTAACATAGCCTTTTTTGGAGAAGTCTTTTTGCCAGAAGACTTTTGTCTTCTGTGTTAGGCCAGCCTTTCCCCATGATTAGTTTTGCCTGCTGCAGCACACCAGCACTGCTGTCTCTGCAGAGATTGCCCAGCTTGGAAGAAATGAATGCATCTTTGGCTGCATTGCTTCTTAAAATGTAAAATGTGGTAAACTGCAAAAAGGAATTTGAGTAAACATTCAAATGAATAAAACAAAAATTATCAAGTGCCTTTTTCTCTTCGTGATCTAGCAGGAATTAGAGACTGAATCTGCACATTGATGTGATGAAAGAAGCTGGTTTATTTTATGTTAATTAAAATTTGCATGTCTAAAACCCGCAGTTCCAAGCCAAGCACATTCCTGTTTTATAATTCACAGCACCACAGCAATGTAGAAAGAAGCAAAAAAAAAATTAATCATATTCTGTTTTTTTTCTATCTGCTTATAAAAATACAAAGCATGAAAAAAGTCAGTGTCTACACATACAATCACAAAATGACTAGTTGTCGAGAGGTCTAGATCCTCCGTTGATAAGAGCTCTTTGCTGCTTTAAAGCAATTGAGCATCAGGCTCAACATACTTTTTGGGGCATGAAGGATGCCAGCACCACTCCGTACAGCCAGGTGGGTAATTTGTACTGTGCACACCCTTAATGGAAAGCATGTTGACCAGGAATCATTTCAGTAGCTGAGACAAAGATATTTGATCTGTTTTCCCTTTAGTCTTTACTAAACATCAGTGGAAGAAGAATCAAGTCCCAAATATATTAAATCCAGTGAACCTGGGTGTTGTAGTCATCAATTTGTGTGAAGGGAAGAAATAGAAAACGAGAGAATCTCTTACCTGTTTATCTGTTTCCTTCAAGTCCCTCAGTGCCATCCCCAGACAGTGGGTACAAGTTGTCCTACCAACAGATGGAGACAGGAAAAAAGCAAAAGTCTCGTGACATGCCCCCTCCCCACTCACACAAGGGGGGTTAGCTGATAAACTGGCTAGTCTTGGCCAGACCTTCAGATTGCCTGAGCCATAAAAAAAAATCCCATTAAATTATTAAGAAAAAAGGAAAGAAAAAAAAAGCTGTCCAACATTAAAGAACAAACCAATGGAAAATACTGCCAACACAATCAAAACAGACAGAGCAGTCTGGAATAGGTTAGAGGCATGTGGAGAAACAAACTAAGAGGTGAAACCCTATTAATCTCCACTCTCCTCTTCCCAAGAAACTGAATCAGCAATTCCCACTGAAAGGATACCAGATATGGGCTGGTAGCCACGGACTACAGCACACACCACGGGACCAGGGCAGGCAGGCAGCAGTGGCAGGGACTGCTGTGCCAAGGCTGCAGCAAGATGCAAGGCGGTTCAGGCAGCTGCAATGCTTAAGGCAGCTTAAGGAGCGAAGCATCATCTCTCTGTCCATGAGGCAGCAATGACTTTCGCGGTGTGAACTCTGAAAAAATCTCCAGTGCTTTGGCCTGCATTCGCTTCCTCGGGGCAAGCACAGAGCCAGTAGATCACCAGCAAGCTGAGGAGGCTTTCCAGCCTTTCGTGAGGGCCTCTCAGGAGGGTAAAAGGCTTCCAAGTTTCAGCTTGCAGCTGTAGTCCAGCTATACTCCCTCAAAGAAGGCTACTAAACAGGCTGTTGCAAGGGTAAGTTGCAGAAATATAAATGCAAAATAATGGAGTGAGTCAAGGAATCTCCCTACCTCTCTCTACGACTTTCTTTGTAGGTAACAAGTGAGCATCCTGTGGCATATTGCAGTTGGTTAAGGTCCTTCGTGGCTGGCTCCCTCACTAGCTAGGCTCTTGGCTTTAGCTACTTTGTGAAACTTGATACCCTACAAACCGAGCAAACCTCTCACATGGGCTAAGACCTAACTTCAGCCATCTATAAAACAGTACCTGGTGTAAGCTAGTCAAGCAGGCTCCCTTTGGAGCCAATGGAGAGAAAGAGAGGAGAGAGGCACCCTCGGAACAAGATTTATCTCACTCATTCTTGTATAGGATTAAACTGAAGGTGCCCATCTCTCTCCCATGACTTTGGAGGTAACCAAAGTGCCTCACTAAAACACAGTATATTGCTTTTAGATGGCTGCATCAGATGAGATTCACTCCTTTTTGTTCACTGTCTCACAACACACTTTCCATCTTCTGAGAAGTCCCACAATACACTTTCCATCTTCTGTGTCAGGCTCTTCCCTGCAGAAAGGCTGACAATTTCAAAGCCAGGTTAAGCAGAAGTCTGGCTAGCAAGTAACAGATGTAACATCTGGCTGAATACAAGAAGACTAGCTTTATCTGGTGTTTCCAGGTTCCTGTGGCCCTCTTGCTTTAAGTAGATTTTGAAATAGGAAGATGAAGAAAAGATCCTTGCCTGGGTGTTGAGATAAATTTAATGGAACAATAGGAAACAAAATAGTACGTGTTCACTCTCCCTATACTTTCCCTTAGGAAATGTCTTACTTGCATCAGTAGCTTCCCCTTCTGCTTGCAGGACAGATGGACTGCGGGGATGAAGATGTGCAGGAAGACAAGCATTTTCCATAGCAATGAAACCTCAAGCCCACATAATGCTGTAACAACAAAATGCCTGTGTCGAGCTGCATGTTCATACAGCACATTACACACAGAGAAATGCAAAAATATCTTGCCCCAGAGATCTTGCCACCTGCACAAACGAAGTCCAGACAGATACAGGACAAAAAGCGGAGAACAGCCAAGAGGAAGGAGAGGCTGGGCATGGCTGGCTTCCTCGAAGAAGAAGGCACTCCCCCGAGGCTCTTCAGTGCAAGAGAGGAGTCTTGTTGGATGAGGACCAGAGCAGTTCTCAGAAGCGTGGAGGTCACTTGAAAGAAAACTGGATGCCACTATAGAGTTGTTTCTCCCAGAGTCTTCCAAAGAGCACGAAAAGGAAGATTAAACAGCTGCCACTATGAAGCACTCCGGACTAACACAGCTGTAACTGGTGATAAGCACAGGATGGGGCAAAAGAAAAACAAAACAAACCACAAAGCTGACACTGAAGGAAAGAAAGACAGAAAGAGAGAGTCAAAGAACCAGAACGCAGTTGAGCGCTGGCTGCCTCCTTTTCCAAAAGCACCCTTCCCCCCAGTCCATCTGCTGATACAGAGACTCCTTATACCCACTGCAGGGCTGGTGTGGAGGGATGAGGGAGAAAAAAGGTTAGTACATAAACACCAGGATGGTGATAAAAAACTACTTGTGTATTTTGCACTGTGAACCACATATATGTCTGTCCATTACTCAGATTATAATTATAGAAAAATCTATCACAGCTTTTAATACCAACACGGCCATTTCTGATGAAGACATACCTGTCCAAGTGTACAGCACTGTACTTTAAAAACAAACAACTAGTGCTTTATCCCAACATGTAGTTATCCAAATTACCTCAACAGATCAATACATTGCACAAAATTATTTTAAAGTGAATCAAGGAGTTAACGAATGAGAGGAGTAACAAAGCATTGGCATAACAGTATTATAACACAATTATCAAAACAAAGTCAGACGGCATTTTTAAAAGGAAGTAAACAGGAAGTGTGCATACCTTGACAGGAAATTTAAAAGGAAGCATGGAGTTAAATGAGAGCAAATTAGTAACAAGAGAAAAACAAAATAAATATTCAAATTCACATTCAGTTTCCAGGACAATAATACATTCAAACAATCTTCTTTATTCAATAGCCTGAACTTTGTTTCTACTTGTGACCATAAAACAATTGTAATTTCCTATAGCAATAACGAGCTTTCCACACTATTCAATTTTTAATTGGTCTTTTATGATTGATTTGAGATGACTATTTTGGCTTATAACCCTGAACTTCTTTGGTGCAAAATCTGCACATCTAGAACCCCTTCTCCTTCTGAACGCACGAGGTTTGGTACTCTCTAAGCCAGGAGCTCAGTCCTTTGCTCACATGCCCCACAAACCCTCTGCCTTCCTCGAGGTGCCTCGTTTGGCCAGGCGGCCCTCACCTCTGCTAGTGAGACAACACACGGCAGCAGCATCTAAAGGTCTGGCCTGAGATGCTCCGTTCTCTCATCACAGGAATCAGCAGTGGGACTTTCAGAAGCACGTAGCTGCCCAGCTCTCTTTGCTATCTCGAAAGTCCCACAGAGAGTCATTCCCATGGCCTTTAATAGGAGTCTCTTGAATCTTTTGCTGTCAATACAGGGATCTGCAAATATACCCTGTTAAACATCCAGTCTCATGCAATAATTTTTAATGAAAAAGCACTGTCCTTTTCCATCAGCAATTAATTACTCTAGGCCCTTTGTTCCACACGAATAAAGAGGAAAATGAAAATACATGGTGTCATACAGATTTCAAAGATACTTTTGCTCAAAACAGTGTTACAAATTTGTCTGTTTTCTCCTGTTTCCATTTGTTGTACATATCTTACATTAAAGCAAGTTTAATAATCCACTTTTGATCCATCAAAAGTGAATTTTCAATACTTTAGCTTACGAGGCAGAAAACACAGCAGCCTTTGATAGCAGAACAAAACTGCTGGAACAAATGTTGCTTCCATCAAGGGAGGAACTGAACACCATCCTTCGGCTGCTATCTGATTCAGGCTAGATGACTCCTATTAAATGCAGAGAGGAGAGTATAGGGATATATCCTCTGGAATATCCGCACAGCATACTCACCGAGGAGAGATCTAACTAGTCATTAGATGTCACAGCTGTTCCACACAAAGGCAGCTGAAAGAGCCTTTCTCAGCAAGTACAAAAGTGATCTCTCCAGACTGCTTGTCGGCATCTCTCTACAAGTGCTGTACGCTCTCATATAAGAAATGTATTCAGACAAAACTCACAAAGGAAGAATGAAGCCCCTTTTAATGGCAATAAAATAGTATGAAACATTCATATAGGCAATGTACTGTGAACGGTGTAACCTTACAAAGATACGGATTCAGAATGGAATACTTGGGAATAGTCCCTTCTATGGAAAAGAAATTTGACATTAAATCAACTTAAATCAACATATCAGTCTAAGGAACAGTGTTTCTGGAATTTAAAACAAGGTATTAAACTTCTCTTTTTTTCAGTAACAATTCATGTAACTGCCTGGAATCTGTTATCATGAAAGATAACAAAATAGCTGAACAATGTCTTCAAATGAGGGTCATGTATTAATACTGAGCTAACAGCTACTGATGGATAGATAAAATAAATAGGTTTACTTCTGTCTCTTTCTTGTAGGTATTACCAAGGCCCTGATCATGGTACTACTGAAAATAACAGAATATATCCCACTCATTATATAATGTAGATGACTGAACTTGTCAGGGAGTCACATGAGGGCTTAACGAAAATCCTATGCTCTTCTATTTACTGTCAATAAACAGACCTAGTGGAAACAGTGCAATGCCTGCAGCTTTCCATGTGATGTCCCAGTGCTTATTTCCCGGTCCTTTATATTGAGCACACACATGGTCAACAGCAATTTAAATGTTATCACTACTCATCACCTTTACCCACAAGCAGAAAGGCATAGTTTCATTACAGAATTTAGGAATAGAGCAGAAACACAGCATATAAACATGAGGAATAGACTAAAAGCTATAAATATGCAGTGAGGCAGCACACTGAAACATTGACCTCTCCTCTGCAAAAACCAGCACACGGTCATATCCAGGAAAATAGGCTGTGTGTATATTTTATATAGATATATGTGCATGTGTCAGTTATATATGAAATCTAATTACCGCTATCAAAACTTCTAAAACATACAAATGGCTTGCATCAAAAAGCAACAGGTATCAGTTGTAACAGATATGCTAGTATCTCTGAAAACCCTGGACTTCACTGCGATCATTACGGGATCTGAACATGCAGTGACTGTGACCTTGAAGGATCATTACAAGAGGTAAAATCAGGGTCCTTTTCATGAAACTTCACAGAAGTTTTTTAACTGCTTTCAGTGAGACTACTTAAGATCTACACCACTATACTGATGAGGAAAACCTAGTAAGTTTTCGGTGATTTAGGTACTGAAAAAGATACCAAACTATGGAGATTGCCAAGGTATGTTTTCACTCTTAAGAAAATACCTGGCTCTCTTAATTTAATTAGCAACCTTGTGAAAAGGAAAAACTGCAACCTCTTTGTCCTAAATGAGTATTTTTAATAATTAAGATAGCCGTAGACTGGATTTTAAAATATTGTCATATAAAATATCACTTCTGCTCCATCGCTAACAAAGCAGATAGCTTAACTGCTTATCACAGGCACGTCACCAAAGTATTATAACAGTGTATATGTAGAAACACTATATATATATGCTATTGAAAAAGCATTTGAGGTATGCATTGTTCAATTACAGAGAACTTCGCTACTCTCTAGTGGTTTTCAAAGTGCTTCTTTAAAAAAGAAATACAATTCTACAATTGTTAATACCAGTGCTCTCTGTTAAAATGGAACTATCATCAAACATGTTTTACTACAGGCTTATTCAGAAAGATTGTCTTCATGAATAAACAAGGAAACTGGCAATGCTTATTGGACCACATTGACTATGAGCACAGGGACAATTGATTAGACTAGATTTCAATAATGATACACATAAAGGATAGTACAAAGTAACTATCAGAGAGGCATGTAAGGAGACCTGAACATACAAAACATGGTGGAAAGCAAATTAGTAATAGATGAAAGGATGGTTCAACAAGAATGAAAATAGAGAAATTAGGCACAAACGAAAGTTAAAGACTAGCAGAAGCCATGACAGGTGGGGAGGTGTTTTAAAGTGCTGTTGCATGTGACTTTTAAAAAAATAAACAAATCTTATTTTGCAAAGCATAATAAGTATGTTATATGCACCAAGCAGATGACCGTAAAATGAGATATGCAGCAAAAACACGGTAGCCCTCCAAGCATTGCTGAAAACAGAAAACCCTATGCATTTTACAGCCTCAACATGGTGTATATAAGTTTTGCAGAAATGCATAAATGGCATTATAAGGCAATGCCACTCATACTGGAGGTGAATGTTAGCAAGCATAGTGGCTTGATGATGAAGCTTAGCATTGAACGAAATGTCAAAAAAAAATTGGAGTTAAATAAAAATTTGAAAGAGTAACATATATGCACCATGGCATCAGACTATGACCATAAAATGCAAAAAGGTGATGGAGTGATATGGAACAAACCTTGGAGAAATATCGCATCCTTGCTGCATAAAGGCACCCAGGGAAAACCAAAGGCTGTTAAATATTCCAAACTCATTTGGAGGGTCGGGAGGATTCTGAGGGTCACGTGGTTCTTCACTGTTGTCTTCCAAATGCCACTCATAGGGGCTGAATCTGCTCACTAGGAAAAGAACTACGCTGACGCCAATGTAAGCAAAGACTATACACATCCAAATTTCATAAGCCAAAGGATCCAGGAAAGAGAATACGCCAGGTTTAGATTTCTGAGGCTTCTTGATCATGATGGAGATGCCCAGACTCATGAAAGGTTTCGAAAAGTCTATGACTTCTTCTCGCACCAATGTTATGGTGAGTGGGGCAACAGCTATATCTGCTCTCTGAAAAGGGAAAAATAAACTGAAGTTAGTTACAAAACAGTGGCAACATGACTGCAATCTAGAGTCTCAGGTTAAAGAATCAGATGAAAAATTAAGAGTCAGTAGATAACGTTTGCTTTGCAGACTATTTTGCACTCACTGAAGCTCTTTGAGGACTTCATAATGCTGATAGAAAATTATTAGCATGAAAAATTACAACCAATTCTGCGCAAAGGCCTCAAGGCAGAGGGAGATATGTACCCAGCATTTCTATTCAGTTAAAATGGATGCACAAAACACTAAATAAACTGGACAATGAGGTTGCAACTCAAACTGTAATTCCTAGCATAATGTACGTAGTGTCAGCATACACTGCATATAGAACTGTATTTTAATGTCCAGAATAGCCATGAACTGTTGTTAACACATAAATCGTACTTATATCATAGAAACAAAACAAGGGATCATGATAGGGATTTAAAATTCATGTGGATTATTTGATGGCCTTTTAATCTCCTTTTTTTTTATTAACAAGTTGTTTGACATTGTTCATTATTTAATTCAAGGAAGGGCAGCTAATAGTAATTCTTGGACTACTTGGAAAGCATGTCCTCTTCCCCTTCTGATGAGGTTGTCCTTATACACATGCTAGACACTGTATCATGGCAAGCGCTTGCCCCTTGACTCCTCTGTCTGTTACTAGTGACGGTCTGTATCTGTCCATCTGTCTTGAGGACTCTGGGCAAGTTATGTATTTGTTCTATTTAAATTTTCTATTTTTCAATCTTTCAGTAAGTTCCATGGACTAACGGATTAGTCCAGGATCTTTAAAAGGAACCTAAGAGAAGTAGTCACTGAAATCTAGCTGGATTTGGGCACTACCAGCCATATATTCTGTTGAAATCCCCTTGCAAAAGGGATAGAAGAGGGTAAAAGGGAAGGAACCAGTGGCTTTTCTTACTCGGCTTTTCCCACTGCACCATAAAACAGATTCCCATGATCCACTCGGAGAATGAAGCAGCCACACAAACACACAAAGCGCTTGGGCCTAAGAAGTTTCCTTAAGCACTTTTTGCTGCAGAAAGGGGCGTATGGGCAGATGGATGAGCGGATGAGCCCTGTCATCCCGCTGCGCTGAGCCCACAGGACAGCCCATCCTTCCTGCAGTTGCTGACGAGCAGTCACCCTGGTCTGCAATCCCTGAGCAGTAAATGGCTCATATCATCTGAGAAGAATGCAACGTAGTGTTTTTCAGTATAATGTATGCCATCCTCTTACAGAGAACTTTAGCCCTATGGATCTCTAATAGAGGCCATGCTCCGGGGCAGGGTCCCCTGGGAGCATAATCTCGCCTCACTGCGTCTGTACCGCCACTGGTGTGGTGGTGTTTGCAATGAGACGGACCCTAAACCAGTACCCTTTCCTTTCAACCATTACATCTTTGCTGGATTCCACTGGAGGGTAAGAATGTGAAGTAAAAAAATTACTTAGTTACTTAATTAAAAATAACATTGCAGAACAGATTGTTCAATATATTTAATTGTATCTGTATTTTTGTACCGGGGGATTCAAGTCATGTTATTTAGATAACTTAGCTCTTGATGCAGCAAAGTAGTCAAGCAGGTATTGGTATTTGCAAAAGAGGGGACTACAACATTTTGAAAAAAAAATGCTTTCATTATTACTAGAGTCTACATAACTACATACAACTTTTTGTAATCTTCTGTCTTACTTTAAATACTCTATTCATATCATGATACTATTTAAAGATGGCTGTTCATGGGTAATTAAGAATTTCAGAAAGAACAAACAACAATGCTCAGGGAAAAACAGGGAAATTCTCAGGGACTAAAACACTGTGTACTTTTTAAGTCAGATATTTGTTTCCAACTGGCAAGTATGTATCTTTTTCTGATGGAAAAAATAAAACCTGCTTAAGTAGAAGTTTTGAATTAAAGGGAATAGGAAAAGTTAATAAGGAATTAAAAGCAACAGGAAAGGTTAATAAGAAGTGATTAAAATCTGTGCAATAGAAGAACTGAATATACCTTTATCTAAATCTTACGGTGATGTACGTGACTGCTATTAATATCTGATTTGTTCCTCCTACTAGACTAGTTCTTTTGGTTTTTTTTAACGTTTAGCAAACAGAAATGGCAAAGGGTTCTTGTAAAGCCCCTCTCAGTCTCGCACTGTGTATTGCTTGGTGCCTCAGTCAGCCTGAGGCGATGTCTAGCTGTTTTGAGGCTGAGGCCAAAGGCGGTCTGGTCTGTCTGACTGAGGTCCGGCCCCTCCGCCGCCCCTCCCACAGCAAGCGTCCCTCTCTGAAACACCGGTTTGCACGCCCCACCGCTGCTTTGCCTCTAGCCACGCGGGATGTCTCCTAGCCGTCTGTACGGGCGTATGAGGCACGTGGAGAAGGTCACTGCTTGGGATAATCAAAGAAACTGTGTATGTGCGAGTGAGGAAGCCATTCGGAAACCATGGCCCTTGGTGTGCGTTTTTACAGCCCTCTTCAGCTCGTTTAGACACTCATGCGTGCTGGTACATTGCCTTTCCTCTTGAGTGATTGCTTTCCTTGCGGAGAAAACCCTCACCTGATTTGTGGTCACTCACTGCACAAATCTAGTTTGATGCTGCTTGAATATACAAACTGAAAATGCTGGTTGCTTTTGGACGCCTGGGTGTTTACTGGCTCTAGATGAATGTGTCCATGGTCTAAGTAAGAGAGAGACTTGTGGAGGCACAAGCAGAGTGTGGAAAAAGGACTGGACAATCCTGGAACATGTTCACTGAATTCCCCAAACACATATTTGTTTTTTAGCTGCTGCTTATTAAGCTACTGTTAAATATTAAATGTATGCAGTCAGTACGTATGAGAAGTACACAGAGTATCAAGTTTAAATGTAGCAAAACTCCACTGCTGGCTGGAAGACCAAGCATTTCAATTGTGGCTACTGCGTTTGGTGTTGAACTAATGAGGTTCTCACATTAATCCTTATTAGAGCCAGCTTAATGGATCAGGTCCCCCGCAGGGCTGTAGCAAAGACTCTGCATGTGAAGTGGAGCTCAGGTGGCAGCCCTGCTGCCGGGTACTTCTGCGTGTAGATGGGCAGCCCTGCAACAGCTGGTCCGAGCAGGAGCAGGCTGCTTCAGCTGTAAGAGCATTTACATTCTGCAGCATTTTCTTGGACTCGGAGAAATTTAATTCTCCCAAAGTCCTGTTTTAATCGCCAAACTAGACACTGTGGACCTCTTCCTGAGTGCTGATGCAGTGTGTATCCAAGCCTGCATCTCCTCCATGCGCAGCTGAGCAGGGCTCCTGCAGCATGCTCCTGCGGGGCTCGTTGGGAGGGGGACACCGATGCTCTGCACAGCACCGACAAACCAGTTTTCAGGACTGTCTGTTATGTCACTTGCTCATTCATATTATACAGTATAAACTTCCTGGTAAATAACTGCATTTTAATATTACATGGGTTACAAACATCTACTTTTCTGATACATTTCTGCCTTCATGCTTTCCTACCAATTTTGATACTTTTTTCTCTAATAGTGCTGATGGACCTCACCCTCGGGGCCTGCAACACACTGGGAACACCAACAAACACCTTCACTTCTTAAATGAATACGGCAGCAATTGTTCTCGGAAGAGGGAACAAGACATAGATGGATTGGGACACAGAGTCTAATGAGGTCACCAACATTTATGGCACTGAAAGCGGACCAGCCACAATCCAAGGCCAAGTCTGGTTCCCTACCACTTCCCTGAACATCAGTTACGCTGTAGCGGTTAAAATCTGACTGCTCTTGGTTTCTTTCTTTAAATTCATAGTACTTAGAAAAGATGCTTTTGGAGAGCTCGCAGCACCCTAATGGATGACTAGTAATTGCAGCACAGTTGTGAACCTCCTTATTATGGCTGCAGATAAGCAGAACCCATAAAAAATGAACTAGATAAAAAACCAAACCAACCACAACCACAAATATACCCTTCCCTGTGCAGAATTGGAGGGGGGGGGGTTTGACAACCTCAGCAGCTAAGCTTTGCTAATCACTCATGACTAATGGCGTTTCAAACATCGTCTTGACTGCATTTGAGCTGGGAGAGTAAACGTCATGGGTTCCTGTGAGGCTTGTGTGGTCTCTGTCTACCGGGGTGGGAGCGGTGGATTTAGAGAGGACGAGCAGCGCAGCGGCGCTACCCACTCTGCTCAGAGCTGACCCCGGGGGGCGGCAAATCTCAAGACTCTTAAGGAGAGGGAGAAAAAGCAGTAAATGGAAACATCCCTCTACATGAAGAAAGGGAAAAAAACCGGTAAGATGTTTCAGCTCTGTAATCCAGAAGGAGGGATCGAATTCTTCCACTTGCAGAGCTAAAGGTGAGTCTTCCCAACTCCAAAGACAGGTACTAGAGATAGCAAGATACAGGCTATGCTCCTGCCGGTACGTGCTTCTGGTTATTTCTGTTCGCAGAAGTGAAGAATTCCTTTGCTGGTGTGTTGCAGTCCAAGAAGTGGGTCTGGCCTGCAGTCACTTTGCAAGATCCTTGTCTGCTCCGGGAAGCCACCCAGCACTCAGATCACACCCGCAGCGGCGCAGGGCACGCCACGCCAGCTGCTCGCGGCCTGGAGTCCGCCAGGAGCCCAAGCGCCAGGCGCCTCGGCACTGCTGAGCGAGGGTACGAGCAGCGGCGGCAGGAGACAATGCTCTGCAGCGACCGCAGACTGCGAGCGCCGCTGAGGGCTTCTCAGTGCAGGCGAAGGTTTCCGGGCCTCAGAAAAGGATGTCAGACAGAGCAACACGTCACCTGTGGTGTCTGCTGGTAAAAGCTACCTTGCAAATAGACTCCACTACACCCAAGGATATCAGGGTGTGCTCAGAGGCCAGGCTGTGGGGGCACTGTGTTTTTAACACATTAGCTCACACTTATTTAGAAACACCAGCTAATATGTGACTAGCAACACGCTGCACTGCATTTTTAATGTGTATTAGCTGAGCAGTATAAAATGTTATTAATGTGTTAAAACTGCAACTGGCCTTGTCTGCAGTGGCTTGTCAATGTTAAACACATTCCCTGTCCAAAACGTGCTTTATTTGGATACCCGTAATTCCTTCTGAGATATTACTATTGTCTTTTGCAAATACAGAAATTGAAGGTACGTCTGATTTTTGAGCTACTGACATGCGTGTGCTTCCACCCTCTGTGCTCGGGCGC
This sequence comes from Dromaius novaehollandiae, assembly GCF_036370855.1. Classification (NCBI taxonomy): domain Eukaryota; kingdom Metazoa; phylum Chordata; class Aves; order Casuariiformes; family Dromaiidae; genus Dromaius; species Dromaius novaehollandiae. The sequence goes on from NC_088108.1 coordinate 8,840,190, forward strand.
AAGTCAGCTGCAGTGCGGGAGCCCCATCAGCACGGCACTGTGCCAGCGCTCCCAGCCGATGCCCCGGCACTGAGCCGTGCCAGCGCGGCTCTGCAGCTCCCTGGGCCAGCCAAGGCCCGGCGCTCAGGAGAGGACACACATCCACCTGCACAGCCGGCTGGGTGCACAGGGCCAGGATCGGAGCTGCGGCCGGGGGCATCTCACGGCTGCCCTTTGACACCTGAACTGCGTTTCCCTTCGGCAGGAACCGGAGGGTGCGGGGCGAGCGGAGAGCCGCTTCCGCTCCGGGTGCGACGCCACACCGTGCAGCAGACCAAAGTCACAGGGAAGTTCTGAAGAGAATTAGGAATCAAATTAGTCTTCCTCCCAGCTACTATTAAAAAGCTGTACATGCCATCCCTGGTCTTTCTTCTGCTGCTGAGAGAACCACAGAGCCAGAGCCACGCGAGGCGGGTTACTGTTAAAGGCAGGGACGTGTGTAGGAGGTCTCGTTCTGACAGACCGCGGAGGCTGTGTGTGTTTGGGGGACTGCCTCTCCTCTACATTCCCACTTCATTCCTTCATGGTATTTTACATATTGAAAGGTTTTTATAAAGACCTTTTTTTACCTAAGGAGAGTTGATAAAGGCGGTAAGGTTTGGCTCACTTTGCACTCCCAAAGCATTTGTACTTATAATTAAGATACGTGTTAAACCTACTGTCAATTAACCTCAGTAATGTGAAAAGCATCAGGCTCAGGGAGCGGAGGCTTTCCCTGGCTGAACAGTAAAGAACAGCAGCATACCGGAAAAGGGAAAGAAGGAATAAAAGCTCACATAGGGAAGGAGGCTTACCCTACAGAAGGGGAAAGACTGCTGTCTAGCCGGCGGCAGCTGGTGGGTGTAAAGCCCTGAGCACCGGCCCCAGCTGCGCGCGCACGGTGGGAGGTGCTGGTGCTAATCAGCCCGAGTGGAGGGCATGTCATTAGCGGATGCATCACTGCTCTGCTGGGTACATTTAAACAGTGATTCAGTGTCACAGGCTGACAGTGGTTTAACTGCTTCCCTTGGCTGGTGGAGGTGCTGAGAGAGGCTGAGTGGGAAAAGAGCAGGACGGAGACAGCGAAGCGTGTGTACCTGATCAGACCCCTTGGTACTGGGGTGAGCTGCACTGAGACGCATCGGTATGGCATAAATAATTCCCTATTTTCTCTAAGGATATGAGAAGGAACACCTATCAATTGATACCTTAACAACATGCCTATTAAACTTCCTTATTAAGTATGTACCATAAATCTTAACAGAGAATACAACTCATATATAAGACAAGTTGTGGACTTATGTAGGAGTGAGGAAAAGATGGTTCTATTGCACCTTGGTTATCCACAACAGTTCAGTGATGACTAGAGCTGGATACCACTTCTTACCTGGAACTTCTAAAATGAAAAACCACAGATCATGAAACACTGAAGTGTTTCATAAAGTGTTTGGTTTTTTTTGGGGGGGGGTCTCAGTTAAGAAAGAAAGATACTTTTCTAAAATATCTAAGAAAAAATATCCATCTATTTGCTTTGTTATTCTTTCAAAAGTTTCCACTATGTATGCTTTAGAAATTTCTCTTAATCTAAAAAATAATACTGAACAAAAAGTCTTATTTTGACACTTTCAGAGTGAAAGAGCCAAATTAACTGCTTTATTCAACCTGAAATGGCATTTTTGGATTTGTCAAAAATCAAATAATTTTCATTTTTAGTTCAACCCCAGATGATGATGATTTACCTTTAAAAATTGCTAACAAATCAAAAGCCCCACTGTTAGCTCTTCTCTAACAAGACTTCTAGGTTCTCCTGTTTGAAGCAAAGGAGTTTCGGAATATCTGCTTGGACAGACCTCCTTCTATCCAGGGCTGTCACCTCCATGCTGTCAAAGACCAAGTCCTTTAGTGTAACCAGATTCTTTTGTACAGTCTAATGCAAAGCAGCAAGGAAAGGTCCATATACGACCAGCAGAGAACGTCCTACGCTTTGGGTGGACCCTTCAGCACAGTAGACTTCTGTGCTATCCAACCAGCCCTGATGTGCTGAGACCGGGAAGGGAGAAGTTCTCATGGGAAGAATTTCAGTGTGTCTGTCCCCAGGTAACGTATAACTCTTGGGACTGTTCCTAGTCAGCCTAGTTAACGCCGACTTCCAGCTAGCCTTACACCAGAGTCAGGGTTGTACTGGTCAGCCTCAGGACCTGCATCGCTCTGACTCACCACCACTGTTGCTCTGAGTACAGCTCAGTACAGCTATGAATCTTGCCCTTACCTGAAACTATAGCAAAACTGATAAACTGATGTAGGTTTTTAATTAAGAGAATTTGATGAGGACAGATGGCTTTGCATTTCAGAATGTGCTGGGCATCTACATGCAAAGGCTCTTCCCATCCCTCCTCTCTTTCTTTCCCCTTCTCACCTCTCCTATGCAGTGGTCTAGAGGCTGATGTGCAATGACCTGTCTGTCCTTCCTCTCCTGGCTTTACATAATGTCCCACAGAAGACAAAGAGGAAAATGAGAGTAACAAAGAACTGGCACAAACTAAACATTAATTAAAGTTAATTAGGGGTTATGGCATTAAAATGTCAAGCTATTCACTTCCTATGATTGTCCCAAGAACAGTTTTATAAGAGAGTTGTGTGCATGGGGCTATGCATGAAAGGGCACGGTATTAAAAAAAATTGGTAAAAGATGTTCCAGTGGTGCCAGCTGGTGATGACATGCCTGTTGGGTCAGGAATATGCTGTGTTTGATATATGACTAGTCATTGTTTATCATTTCAGACAAATGCAATCTAAAAGACTGTGTACTCTGCCACAGCTCAGTTCAGCTGCTGGATACCTGGTACCTAAACCAATCAGGCCCCTTTTATCCCCCTATGTCTGTCTTCCATACATGCTAATAAAGGCATTTAAAAGCTAATCTCCCTCTTGTCTTCCCAAAATGGAATCCAGAGGAGCCAAATGTGACAGTCATTTTGCAGACAAGGCTCACAGAGGCATTAGGGGAAATGTACAGTTTTAGTTCCCTAATAGAGTTTAAAGCCCCTGAGAGATAAAGGAAAGTCAGCACGTAAATGAGACGTTTGCTCCAAGTAATTAGCACTTCTGGTGCACTTTTCATCTTCAAAGGGCTCCCTGCATATCCTTGTTAGTAGCCCCCCCCAACAGATGGATAAAGAGGCCAAGGGTATTTCATGATGTTTGTAAACAGGACTGGGAAAGGGTCTGGAAGGACTGTGAGGTCTCTATTCGGAGCTGAGGAGCTGTTTTCCCTGCTTCCAGAAAGCCAGGTGGATTTTGCACAGCTTGCCAGCTCAGTAGTTCAGCTCCGCAGGACAGGGAGCTAGCTCAGGAGCGCTGGGCTGCGAGCATTAACCTGGGTCTACACAGTTCTCAAGGGATGCACCTGACCTTTCAATAACCGAGCATTGCTGTTAAGAGGCTTCAGTAATCGAGCTTGCAGGGGGAGAAGAGGAGCAGTCGTGGGGCAAGGAGGGAAACGTTCCTCGAGTTTTCAGGAGAGAGGAACAGAAGAAAATTCTGTTTCAGAATACAAAGGAACAAATCTTTTTGCAGGGAATAAATGACAATGGCAGGGCAGGTTTGGGGTTGTTTTAAGGTACAGTTTATGGTGCCTGTGAAGCTGTTCTCCTGGTGGGGAAAACCTGTAAGTATGGTCAGGTGGGAGGGAGGTGGCGAGGGCTCAGTTTGAAACTAAGGAGGCAGAGCTCTCTGAGCTAAGTTCATCCCAAGGGGTTGTGGAACAGGCAGTGGTGGCCAACCTGTTTATCCAAGAAAAGGCTGGTTGAAAGAGGAATGGGGGTCAGATCGGTGGGCCTTCAACGCAGATGCACTCTCCATCGCCCAGCAGCTGGAGAGGCTGATCTCACTTGGCTCAAGTCCCGACGGAAGTAATACTTACCGCATCTCTCTTCCCTAGTGTGGACGGTCTCTGGGCCCTGGCTGCTATTAGGAATTTCAGGTTCTCCTTGTCATATCTTCTGAATAGGGTAAGATTATTTTTAAGTGAAGAAACTGTTTCTTTGCTTGTCACTTGCTAATATATCAGAGGGATCCAACTACTGCTAATACTCGTGATACACACAGGGAAACTGCCAGTTTAGGCTTCCATTGCAATGTAATTATAGTTGGAACGAAACGAAACCTTTCCTGTAGAGGTTCTCAGAGAACTTACTTGCTGAAAGAGGTAATACTATTTTCCGAAGCAGCAGAACTGAGGCACTGAGAGTTCAACAGACATGCATAATGGCATATCTCAACACAACAGGAAAGTGAAGGCAGAGCCCAGGGGTCCAGACTCCTATTTACTTTCTCTAATCAGTAGATTACTCTCCCTCCCCTTAATATCACACTACAAAATCACTATTGCTTATATAGAATATTTTAGAGTTGAATGGGCTAGAAGGTGTATAATAATGGATTAGGACTGACTATTCCAGAGTAAGCAAACTTTTCACAAATCCAGCAACTACTTTTAAGAGACTGAATTATTTGAAAAGAATTATCTCACTGAACATTTTGCAAGAGATGCTGATGTGATGGGGAAATTTGGGGCTGACTTTTAGAAACTACACTCAGCAATGGAACAAAAGGAGGCAATAGAAATATTCACTTCTGCTCAGATATTTTTAATAAAAGAAAGCTTGTTAAAAATAATCGCAAAGAAGATTTGGGCGGAATCACAAATCATCTCATTTGCATGTGGGGAAAAAAAGCAAAGATGAAATACCAGCTTGCAAAGTCTTTTCTGCAAAGCCAACTTTTCCCCCATGCCATCCGGTTTATTGTATCAGCATTCCCAAATTCTAGTTTTTAAAGAAGTTTCTAAAATGGCAATTCCGGCCTTTTTTTGTTCTTACTATACAAAGCAACATATGCCCAAAATAGAAATATAAAGAGGAATGCAGTGAATGAGAGAGACTTTTTTCGTCTGACAGTTGGTTTTTTAAAGCTAAATCCAAGGTTTAAAGAGAAAAAGATGTGCGTGATTTCAGGCCTGTATTGTTTTTTCCCCTGAAAAGCAAGAATGGGGAGCTGAGTCTTTAGTCTTCTGATCAAACACGAACTGACATCAATGATCCCATGAGATTCTGCAACATAGGGTCAGACCCTTAATGAGAAGAGTACCCCCTAGCAAGACTCATGGGAAAAAAGAAGCTACGGCACATACAAAAGCAATCTACAAAGGGAAAACTGTGAATTCAGTTGTAGTTAAGGAATTTGAAATCTGCCCACTGTCACTTCTCAACATTTTGTGGAAACTGATTCGGAGAATAGCAGCAAAAATATGACACTTTCTGCAATGGAACAATTAAAAAAGTAGACTATAAAAATGGTACTACAAAAACTATCTAAGATTTTAAAGGTAGCATTCAAACAGAAAATCTTTATTTTGCAGTTTATTAATTTTGAGCATAACTTTTCATAAAGAACATTAAAATGAATGTTAAGAGAAACTTACCCCATAGACCAGTTCACCCACCATGCCATTCCATATTTTAGTCTCAGGGTCCCTAGCTCCATATTTCCCATCTCCAACAATTGACAGTTTGTACTTTATTCCAACATGTTTTGCTATTTCAGAAGCTAAGTCTACACAATATCCTTCATATCTCTCATTCCCTTCTAGTTGTTCATGGTTTTTCTTATACATTACATATGGTGATTCCTTTGAAACAAAAGTAAAGATCAAAAGTCTATGAATGTAAAATACGGCTTTAAAACATACAAAATGAGAGCTGTTATTATCCTTACACTTTATATTACTGGAAAATATTTACAACATTTCCTCCTTTAGTACAGAAATTAGAAAAACAGATATTTGCAGTTTAAAAATCCTTGGCTTAGTCGTACAGTCACATATTCTGTTGTCTTTAATCCTAGTATAGAGCCATTGAAGACACCAGAACTATTCACTTTAACAAAGTTACACTTTTGTTTGCAGGATTAGGCCTAAATTTTTAGGTGATTAGACAAGCACATAGCATCACTGCAGTAATAATAAAATTTCTAGTGTCTAAAGAACTGACACACTCAATACCTGTAACCACTGAAATCATTTGCTAATGCCCAATGGCCCAGAATGGGGCTCTGATGGAGGTATTTTCAAAGTAGCCTAAGGGAAGTTAGGCTAAAATGCGCAGCAGCAATCTTAGTCCCTAAATTCCCTTAGCCTTCTTGGAAAACATCAGCTGAAATGCTGATTATATCTTGCTAAATTCATAGGAGGATAAAATACAATGCTTCAAGAAACAGCATATAATTGGCTCATGCTCAGTAGAACCGTAACAGGCATAAAAGTCACAACAATACCGTACACAACAATACTGTACAGAACACATACACTAGAGGCATTCAGACTGACGCAGGTGCTGCTGTTTGCAAGACACAGGAAGAGCATTAGTCCTTTGGAGCCGCACAGGTAGAGATCACTTAACACCTAGTCCTAGGTATAGCTACAGCCTTTCAGGTCTCCACAGGCTTCCTGGTGCCACCCTTACTCAGTCCACAGGGGCTGAGTCTACAGAAGCTCCACCTGAGTGAGGGGCGCAAAATCTAAACCTAGAGCAGGAAGGATCCTGCAACCATTTACCTGCACGCGTAGCTTTACTCACGTGAGGAGCTCCATTGAGTTCAAGGAACTGAGAAGCAGGAGAGCACAATGTTGCGTTCAGTGGGACTCCTCCTGTGAGTAAACTTTTTGATACACAATCAAGTATTGATACATTAAGTATTAAAGGCTCAAGGCCTCAATATATCTCTGCAAGTTACTGAACTTTTCAGTCACTTGAAGTCAACATTGTGCCTTCTGGCAAGGTGTCTAACGCATCTCAGGAGCCATGCACCTTATTTCCTAAACACAAACACACTAAGAATGTAAAACTTACCAAGATGGTAGTGACTACTATAGTTCTGTTCTCCACAGACGATGTGTCATTAGAGGGTAGCAGGTCTAATGTTGGCACATATCTTTCATATTCGTTCCAATAACCAGCCTATAAAAGTGGAGATTGTTACCTCATTATACATGTTTACAAGGACTCTGGTACATGAACTTCATAAAAAGAACTGTTAAAACATATGGCTTCATAGCATTTATTCATTTATTGCTGTTACAGAATAACACTGGCTTTAATTTAATGTCATTAAAGAAATAATGTTTCCAAGCCCATGTGGAAATAATTACAAGCCAAATGTAATTGAAAATACATGTTTCATTCTCCCTATATAAATTCATGTGGTCATGCTGCCTATGAAATAAATTCCTGTGTTTCTGCAACATCTGAATACACTATAGACCAAAAAATAAACTGCATAGTCTAAACTCCTTTGATTTTGAAATTTTTACTGATTCACCCATATTCTGCTGCAGTTCAGACAGTGCATACACTACCTGTAAACACGTTTGAGCTAGCTTTAGACTAGACTGCACAGATATTGTTAGCAATGCAGGCACAGCAGCAGAAACTTCCATACAGATTACAAAACCCTCTCAGAGCATGAGATGACTGTTTGTCAGCTGGCCTGTGCTGACCTTCATGGTGCTGTGGCTACATTGCCACTTGCTGTTACATTGGTTTCTTTATTTCTGCACAACGCAGCAGTAACACTGTCTGCACTGTAAACCTAGCTGAATGGCCAGGCCATATCCAGAGGTATTTTGTTATCAAATATGTGCAGTAGAGTTTAAGGAGTCCCAGCAATGATAAAGCAGGTTTAGGTGCCTAACATCAGGTGGAATCAGGGGGATTTGTGTGTCTGGTCCACTCAGACTTTTCTCAGTCCTCCTGAGAGCCTGTTTACCTAATTATTTTTGAAAATCTGCCCTAAATTACTTTTACAACAGGGATCTAGGCAGCTACCCCACTTAGGATCTATACTTTATTTAGGAGACAAGAGAATGAGGTGCAAATCCTAATTAAAACCAAAAATGATTTTCTGTTAATTTCAGGAGGTTTCTGAAATATATTGGCTCCACCTTCAGTTTTGCTCTGAGGCCTGTTATGGAGAGGAAGGGAAAGATGGAGAGGAAGTTAGGAAAAAGGGCTGAGCACAGGCACATGACACCAGATAGTACCCATGGCAGTGGAAAATCTCCAGATGGCTTTTACAGGAAAAAGGGGGGTCTGAAATTGATATGGAAACTCCTGAAGATACTAGGCAGGGCAAGTGATTTGGACAAGGAACAAAACAGAAGGAGCTTCCAGGGCTAGGGGAAAGAGCAAGAAGGCAGGGATTCCTCAGGATCCTGTTTTTAGAGCAGCTGTGTAGTATTTTTGATTTTCATTAGTTTGTTGGAATAAACATTTCTGAAGAGACAAAACTGGATGCCTATCTTGAAACTCACCTTTCGTGATCCAGCAGCTTTCATTTCATACACATCAATTGTGTAATTTGTTCTCCGCCCATAAGTGTCAAACTGGATGTTCCCTGTCATTCCTTGAACTTGCACCTTAAGGGGATAAACAGAAAAAAAAATTAAATAAAAGACTGTGTTTTTTCCTCTATTAAACACTGCAGGAACTCACTAGTTCTAGCACAGTTTTTGTCTATACAAGAGACTTGTAGCGCTTCTGACAAAACCAGTTATACTTTTTAGAGCAAGAAAGCCCCAATTCTCTGTTTCAGCTGTACATGTTCTTTGTTAGTTAGTGCTCAGCTGGTGACTCACTACTGCAGAGTGAGCTGCATTCAAGTGAAATTAGCCCTGCACGTGTGTTAAATGTAAGAAAGCTGGTTCTGCCATGCTTAGTCAGACTGGATTCACTGCTGTAGAACGGAGTACCAACAAGACACCTGCAACAACTCAGTGCCATAAAACCCTTCACAATATGGCACAGAGTGATTTGTAACATGGACCAGAATCTCATATTGTCACTTGCACTGGGAAGTGCTTTATTTTAAGATCAGTCCCAAGATAGGAGAAAGGAATGAATGTCTTCTCTGAATGAAAACAGGCAATTGCCTCTACTGCTTGTGGAGTTCTGGTCTCAGTCTGGATGGATGTGACTATAGATGGTAAGTCATTATCATTACCTACTCACATGAATCATTTTGAGGGGAAGTATAAAGAACTCTGTTTCAAAGGAAAAAAAAATCTTTCTTATTTCCCTGTATGAAAGGGTGAGATATTTCCATTTATCACTTATCAACACTGACAAGCTATCATCTCAGACAGGAGAAGTAACAGTCTGAAACTTCAGCAGGGGTAAATCAGCTTTAATATTTAGCAAAATGCAGTAGAAGCTATAGGAATGGCTGATGGAAAACTGGTTGAAGTGAAACTCTGAAATCATGGTCCCTGGAGATGCTGGTTACTGATCTGCTATTTATGGTTTAAAGATGGTACAATCAAACTTGTTAGGATGGAGAGGGACAGGCTACATAACACAGCCAAAATTCCTTGGACCCCAAATTATCCTGTAAGCCAAATTCAGAGTGATGTATGAAGAGTGTGAATTTTTCATCAGCAAGTGGATTTGAACCTTTCTTAAAATAGTTTATGATTTGAGGGTTCTGGAAGAAGATGCAAGTTATTCCTGTCTCCAGGAGTTGGAGTTAGAGACCTGAATGGGACTCTGAAAGCCAAACTTGTCCCTAAGAGGTTTTATCAACTATGGTCTGAGCAGAGGCATTTGAAGGGTAGTTGGCATATCATTTGCAGCCAGGTGCGAGCTTGATGTGTCTGCTTTTGGACCTTGGCTGGAAGGTATCTGCTTACCTTAGCACAGCAGTGTCTATCTCTCAGCAGACCTTCTTAGGTCAGGTTCATCTTGATGTGTATTGAGATATGAGCATTATGCATTTGACACCTTTTAACTTCAAATTTAATTTGTTTCCATCTTTGGTGGGAAAGCTCAGCACTTTTCAAAATCTGGCTGCACAGAGGCAGGAAGGCTCACCAGGACTCTGAACACTTCTGCTGGCAGAGAGTGTGGAGGCAATCACAAATGAACTGACTATTTATAAATATCCAGATTTGTTCAGGTAAACTGTCTTCCACTTAATCTGATGCCTAAGAATCAGATTTAGAAATACAGACATACACAGTTTTCAAGGCTGTAGAGAAGAAGAGTCAGGTAACACTTATTTCCCTTTTGCCAGCAGGATGACTATAATCTGGCACTGAATCTTCTGCTGGCATCAGTTATTTCTAGGATGTCTTGAACAAATATTCTTATTTTAGTTGCTGTGCAACTAGAGACGGGAGGAAACATTGTTAAACGGAAGTTGTTTTCTCCTGAAGCAAAGATTTCAGATCATTGTCTGAGTAGGGTAGAGACTGTGATGGATGAGGTGGGGTCTGGTAGGCAGTGTTACTGAGGGATGATCTTATCTTGAGTAGGAGTTGTTGGAGTTGTATATGAATCTCATTTAGTTCATTTTGACTAGCTAAAAAAAATACAAGGCACCCTGTCGAAAGTCAGTCTTCTGCATTTGTGCCACTCATAAGTTTGGCTTTGTGTGCCTTATGAATTATTATTATTATTTTTTTATAAATTCTCCCTAATCAGGGACTGTCCTGTAGCAGTGTTCATGTTCTGTTTTGAGTCTTTGTTGACATGAATACTTTTTATCTCATTTGGAAGAGTCTTATGTTTGCATTTATAATTAACTTCAAATGGACAGTACAAATTCTTTAACTATTTTGAAGGTTAAATTTAATTAACTTCTCTTGAAGAGTGTGTAATGCTACAAGAGTGAATGTGCAGTTAGGCCATTTGTTAGGAAGTGACATAATGGCGTAAGAAGAGCTCTGACAATGTGAGATTGAACTGTATCTCTCACTCCTTAAAAGTGAGGGACAGAATAAATCTTCTGATAGAATCCTTCCAGTTTGGCAAACAAGAAAAAGCAATAGTGAAGCATATGAAGTCTGACCTAGGATTTGTTTTATCTAACGTGGCCTTAATTCTGATCTCACTCACTCCATTTTTACACCTTCATTAATAAAATTTATTCTAACAGGTTTGTTCTACATTAGTTTAAGCAAGATCAAAAGCAGACCCTATTCCTGTCTCTTGTATGTACAAAAACATTACCAACTTTTCCTGTTGTCACTTGCTTTAACAGACATAGCAGTCTAAAAAAGAGTTAAAAGCCGGCAAAACTACAGAGACAAAAGTGAAGTAGGATCCAATACAGTAACTAATGGTAAGGTTAAAAGACTGGCCATGGAAAGGTAATCAGGCTGGGCTCAGAGAGTCACATCTGCAGCCTCAGCCTGACCTCAGAAGCCCCCAGCACATGGCCATTTGCAAAATGGCTCACGCTCACTCCCATGGGAAGTACGGCGCTGGAGGGCAGTCGGACAGGAGGTGCCCTGGTGTGGACCCTCAGGCAGCTGCTGCACTGGTGCCTGAGGGATGTGATTTTTGGCCAAGGTTTTGAGAGCTGATTTGTTATGCCTTGCACTCTACTGGATATCTTTTAGCCCTCTTTTGGAGTTTGTCATTAAGGTTTTTCCTTCTTCCCTGAGGAGCTGCAGCTGTTTGTATGAGTAGAGAAACTGTACGTGGAGTAGAAGGACACCAGTTCTATCGCAGCAGAGTTGCTGCTGCTGTGGAATATACATATCCAATAGCCATGGTATGCTTGCCCTTACCATTTTCAGCGCTCTTTCTATATCAATTCCTTGGCTCCACGGTACCGCAGGGTTAGCTAGGCAGTCTCCAGCACTGCCTCTCCTGGAGACATCCACACGCTGCCTTCGGAGGTAACGGAAAGCCTCTGCTATGACTAGGACTGCATCATGGGTCAGTGCCGATGTATACTAAAATTGATGCAAATAAAACATGGTGACAAATGCAATCTTAGAATTGCCGCAGGTCTATCAGGTCTAGTCCTTCTCTTTGTTAAATGCTCTTGGAAGAATCATCCTTGCAAGCCCTTCCCTTGCTGCCACAGATGCTAAATGTCATTTATCAACTGCATGTATTCCAAGTAACAAATAAAATATATTTTCATGTTGCATAGCATATAGCAGTAAAATTATAAAATCAGTTTATAGTTGCATAAGGTTTAGATTTAATTGGAAACTTGGACATCTAAATGAGGTCACTACTTTTTTAACAAGATTGCCAAGACAGACATTTTGAATTAAGGCTAACATAAATAACTTCTGTCTGAACTATGATCCTGATTAGGTAGCATCTGTGACCAGCCATAGATCAGTTTGCTTACCTTTGATGACAGCTAAACAAACAAATCATCACAATCACAATCACTTTAAGCATTACAACTTGTTGGTAACTGCCCATCTGCCTTCTCTTATTCCACTGTAACTCCACTGTACTCCTCCTCCAACCTGAGGAGGGTGGTGAGCTATCCTGCACTGCAGCAGGTAAAAGCACGCAGAGGGAACAGCTAACGTACTAGCTAGCTTTGCAGTAACTGCTCCGTGCAGCAACAACTCTTCAACAAAACCTCTGGACTCCTTAACTACCTGTTCACATTGCTCTCAACTTCATCTACTGCTTGTCCTATATATCTGGTGACACCCCCCCAATGGTGGGGATGTCACCTGTTAAAAAAAAAAAAAAAAAAAAAAGGTGTTTTTTCACATTTCTTCAACATTCATGTGCTTGTCTGAAAGTTCTTCCTTCCTGAAGACCGTCCCAAGCTTTGCACATAATGTCAAAGGTTTTCACTGACATGACACTAGACCAGTAACTAGGGGCTGTGTGCCCTGGAGCAGCATACCATTTCAATATGGCATAGGAGCAGCTGAATGTGCTCAGTCTTTCAGGTATCTGCAGCAGCAGATTTCAACCCCCCTATGATTGACCCCTCATATTTCCACAATGTTTGTATGAGAATGGAAAAAGGGGGCGGGGGGGGGGGGGAAGTGTGTAACAGGTATCTGCACACACTGGTGAGCTTGCCCTTGTTTTTTTTTTCTATGTGATAATATAGAGCTCTTGGCTTCCAATAAAACTTAAGCTGGAGTTATTGCAAAAACACATGCTGCTCCTGAATGAATTAGAAAGATGGAAATTTGGATTTCAACTGGAGGTTCAGCTACTCTCTGTGAAGATAAGACCTATTAAATTCAGAGGCAGTTAGCTCTATCCTATAGGGCAGTATAGCACGATTGGTGGTCTATATCTCTTAAAAATGCCTATGATCTTATTGCAAGCACTTCAGCTTGATATAAAGCCTTGGGTAACCTGCACAGAATAAGGTGAGCCTGTGTGTACAGATCAAGAGAAGCATATCTGATAAATGAGGGTGCAAAGGTAGCATTGGGAAGAGGTTATATAGCAGCCCTTCTTACTGAGTTTTAAATGGCAGCAGTTTATAAACTCTTACAGGTATTTTTTTTCCAGCTCTGACTGGATCTAGGTGCAGGTGCTCTTTTGATCCTGCCCACCCTTACCTTCTTTCCTGTGATGCCGGCCTTGCAATGATCCCCTTTTCTTTTAATGAGTTAACAACGATTACATGTCACATTTCACACAACAATACATAATCAGATAGTTATTTTAAAAGATATTTGTTCTTGTATTAAAAAAATCTTGTAATAGCTGTCCAATCTAGCACTACATAAAACCGACACAGTGATAATTTTTTCAGCAGACTGCGTCAATTGTCAGTAACCTTAATGCAGTCCCTTCCAAGTCATGCCAAGAGAGCTATCTAATTTTCTACTTTATTCGAATTCTACTTATAAATGCATGAGCATGCAAAGAGAAAAAAAGAGAGAGAGAAGAGAAATGCTGATAAAATACAGAATAAATTAAACATCAGGGCTTTAATCTCTAGGCAATTTTATTTCCTAATCAAAAATATTGTACATCAATTTTTAAGTATGCTTTTTGTCTGACTGACAAATACTGTGCACAGTTCTATAACGAGCAGTACATTTGTGGAAAGGTAATGTTTGTACCATATACCTAAGATTATTTTTTAAGGATAGAGAATAGTTTTTCCCTCAAGGTAAACTGCTTTTAAGTGCAGTAAAATCTTCCTAGGTTAACTTTATATATTTCAGAGCTTTTAAGATTAGTACGATACTTATCTTCACTCCTGCATCATTGCTAGGAAGCTTTTAGAAAGCAGGCCTGGTTCCTAATCAACAGGGAACAATACACTAATCCGAAGTTTTGTGGGCCTCTGTTTGACTTTCTCTGCTCTGCGAGGCTGTGCAATAGTAGGGGATTAAAATAATTTCCTTTCCCCATAAAAATCACATGATCCTAGGAATGGAAAATATTGCAGTAAAGCATCCAGTTTTACCCTTTCTTCTGAGACACAACCAACTCTGAATAGACTACCCCTGTCATGTTTGTTAAATCTGTAGCTTTTACACCACCATGAAAGGGCCTCCTTTATCTCTCATAGTACATGTTGCTGTACTTACCACTCAAGCATTTTTTTCTGGTATCTGTTATAAATCATAAATTCAGCTGATTATTTCTTGCCCCAGTCTTGGCACACTTTTGAGTTATGTCTGCCCTAGAGAATTAGACTGTGCCAAGACACGGGTGAAGGCAGAGGAACCCAATTGTCTGCAATTATTAAGTTATTAGAATTATCCTGGAGTGGTTTGGACCACGGCCAACCAGCACCCCAACAATTCCCAGACATAGTTTGGGACCTTCCAGTAGGTACTTTGGATGCAGCCACCCCATTATGGATGCTGGGATAGTTTAACAGTTTGGGCATGGCCAGACTGTGTTACTTGTCCCCAGGGACAGAGAACAGCTTCCAGCACTGTTTAGTTTATAGTACCGATGCAACCCTAGAGAATAACAGCTGATTATTGTCTTTTGTATACCAGTCTTCTGCCTACTGGAAGACTATATCACACCCTATCCCTCAACTGTCTTCTAATTTCTAAACTAGATGGATGGAATTTTTACCTTCTTTCCTGGTGAGACACTTTTTCTAAGTCCCTCTCATTTTAAATTCTCTCTGCTGGACTCTCTCTCCCTGATTTTCCTCTTTAAAGGAGCAGGGCGCTACCAGCTGTACAGGCCTCCTGCTGAGGCCTCCCCAAGACTGAGCAGAGCCGAGTGCCACACAGGCAGCATTCCTCCTAAGACACCTCCAAATGGCATTTGCCTTCTGGCAGCAGAACCACCTAATTGGTTCCTATTCTGTTTGTACAGAATTTACAATGCTATTGCCTATCATTTTGTCCCCGCCATGCATTAGACTGGACTAGATTTTTCCTTCCTTTCCTTCTATTTTATACTTCCCTGAATTTTATCTTACTAATATCAGGATACTATTCCTGTTTATTAAAGTAATTTTGAAGTCCAAGTTGGACACCAACCTGTCTGTGCCCCTCCCAAATTAAGCAGGAAAGACATGAATTGCCTCATCAGGGCTGTTGTTCTGAGACAGGCTTGGCTTTGGTAACGCAATGTCAGTACACAAGCTATAGAGGACTGGACTTGCAGGAGTGACAGAATCACAGGTCCTCTCATCCCCCACCAGTGCCTGGATCTATTCACCTATGTGAACTGATGCAAAAGAACAGGCCTAAACAGAGAGGAAGAGAAAGAAAGAATCTAATAGGAATATTAATAATACGCACTGGTCCCAAAAGACTTTGACTTCAGACACTGAACAGTGCATCCTTATGGCACTCCTTGCTTGAAAGGTAAGTGAATGGCACCCCCCTATTATACAGATGCTGAGGCAGGAAATATCCAGTCTCCTAATAACAGTAGCTCTCATTTTAGTTCGTCCAGTCTAGGACAGTTTATGCAAACCTGGGACATGGAGAATTTGGGAAGTTTTATTGATTGCAGACAGAGTATCTAGAGCATTTAACTAAAGCACAGTGGTGCAAAATCCAGGCTTAGATTATGCGGGCAACTGTCAGTAGTAAGTAGGAGGAGGTAGTAGCCCCTCCATGAATCTAATGCTAATTTATCTTGCACATGAAATTCTCTGTCAGTATTAAAATTGACTAGTAACCCACAGTTTGCATCTAAAAATTAACCTAATTAAAAAAAAATAGATAAACTCAAGATGTTGAAGTTTAAAGGTTTTATATCCACTGTAAAATGACAAGATTTTGCACATCTGCAAGACAAAGCCTTTCTTTCTGGGGAACTCACATGCCAGTGTGCACTCGTGTCCAATTAGTAGTTTCTGTCTCTCTCTCACTCCTGGAAGTGCAGTGAATGCTCCAATGCATTCCGATGAGAGATCTGCATCATACACACGCACGCACCAGGAGTCAAAAAACCCCCAAATGATTGTTAAAAGCAACTCAGATGGTTTCCATCACTGCCAGAATAAAATAAATACCTTTAATGGAGAGTTCTTGGCTTCAGGGAATTCCCTTTCATCAAGCCTCACCCAGCGTTGTAGAAACTGTTGAACCATTGGGTTTTCATTATTAACAATCTGGAATCCAGTAACATTGGCACCTCCATGCATTACCCTCTCCAGCACAATGTCTGTGAAACCCTGGGAGGACATGTGTAGGAAACAAGAATCAGTGCCATCCAAAGTCCCTTTTCTTTGGCTCAGTTTTAGTTGCTACAAGCTTAGTACAAAAGAAACTGGTGAATTTCCCTTCTGTTAGTAGAAAATATTTTACCAAGGACACAATTGCTACCACAAGAACAACTGGGACTCTAATAACGCAACAGAATAGACTTTAAAAATGTCTTCTCATTCAGACCTTTGCAATGGACAACTGCCCTACTGCATCGTGGCAATGTGGCACACAGTATTCACTGGCTGGGAAGAAAATAGTGGGGAAACTGTGAGTACAATTTCCCCTTTTCTTCTCATCATAGTGAATAAGGGTCCAAAACCTCATTCACATTTATACCGAGAAGTGTGCAAGAAGGTTCAGCACTGGGAGCAGGGAAGCACTGAACACCCGCACTGTTCTGCCGAGGCAAAGCCGGTACCGCCTTGCCAGGCAGTCACAGTACTAACACTTCACTTTCAGGTGTAATGGTATGATTCTCTCCCACTCTGTTGGTATTTATACCTGTGTCTGTAAATTGGTGCCTTTTGATTAGTTTGATTAGTCATATTTATCTGAATGCCAGTGGTTACACATGCTAAACAGCAGCCCAGAATATGGCCCCTGTATTTCTAGGCACATTCTGCAGTCTAATCAGTGAGATCATGACTGGGTCTTTAATGCAAAATAACACATTTTGAAGTCATGCAGTGCTTATATTAAATAAGGGCATTTTAAAATTCATCTTTTCTGCTTTAATCACACCAAAAAATAAATACAGAGAATCCTCTACTAAGTGGGATTGCTAAATCCGAAAGTGTGATTTTTGGAAAAGAATTCTTCCACTCACAGTAGACACAGAACCTAAAAATTAGGCTTCCCGCAGGATCAATTACAATGTAACACTTTTCCTAAGGAACTCAAGCAGATGGTGTTTCAAAGCATCATAAATATCCCTGAAAATCAATTTTAAAATCCAGAATAAGTTCTAATATGGATATAAATGTATAGTCTAGTCCTGATCAATCAACATGTATAAAGTCACCACCTTACACTGTGCCTCTAATACAAAACAATGGCTAAACAGTCTGGTGATTTTACTTGATGGAATTATTGTATTAATTTGCAGCTTTTTACCACTTACATTATACACAAATATGCTGCAATTATTTTTCTGGAGTGCTTAAATTTCAAATATGTTTTACAGAAGATTAGAATTATCAAGTGTTTTATTTAAGAGGATACAAATTTGTGCAAAACATATAATTAAATTATTATTTAAAAATTAGTAGAGGATATGAGCTTCTTAGATAAAACAAAGGCTGAGTAATTGAGTACAAATGACTATAACATACCAGTTCAAGTATTTACTGAAGTCATTTCTCAAAATCCAAGAACTCGTTCATGCATTTCCTCCTTTGCTGATAAAAGCTGACACAACTTCAATAGAATATATTACCTTCGAAAATTAGCTATACTTGTAATGAAGAAAAGTTCTTACCAGGTTAGCTAACATGTAGTGATAGCCTCGAGAATGTTTACCAAGGATTACAACCTGTGCAAAGAAAAAAATTACACACATCACCCAGTGTGAGGAGGATGATTCCCAACTTAAAAAAGCCAGAGAACAAACATTTTGTAATTCTCAATGCCCAGTGCATGGGTAGCATAAGCATTACAGACCTGTGACTTTACAGACATGTTGCAGTCCCTTATGGCTTAAAAACACGTGGGCACTGCCCAAACAAGACTAACTCACGAGGTTGAGAAGACTCCAATTGCAGCGATGACCTTATCTGCCAATCCCACCCTTGCAATCATAGTCTCCCCTGCTGACCATGTTAGTTCTGGTTATCAGTTCAATTATTTCTGCTCAGGTAACACTGTATCTTCCCACTCAGCAGACTCCTGTCTACTTTGGTGCTCATTTGCGGAGCACACCAGAGATACATGAGACAGTCCCGCTGCGATGGATCACAGCCAGTGACATTGCACATTCAGCTGAACCCTCAAATTTTGCCCTCCAACCCCACCTGGGCACCTCTGTGTACTAATGGAGCCATTAAATGGAATAACTAAAGGACAAAAAAGCAGCAGGATTAACTGAGCAGTAGACTCCTGTGAAAATAGAGAGGATGAGTGGAGCCTACCACTGTCTGGAAAACCTCAATCCTATCATTATTTGTGCTCACATGACCGATCCAATAATAATACCCATTTCTGAAGAGAGGACAGAAATACATTTCCCAAGTTTCAGGTAGCTGACTGCCAGCTCACCAGCAATACCCCTTGTGCTAGATTATGCCACTATATTTACACACTACTACTCCCTTGTCTTCAGCCTACAACCGCAGTAACATCCACGCAGTCCCACAGCCACCAGGTAGGACAGGGTCCAGCAGTAACAATTTAATTAATAATTGCAGTGATTGGGTGAATGTGTCAGGACACAATTTGGCTTACTCAGACTTTGCTGGGTTATGCTGCTAGAAGTTAAAAATAGCAAAGATAATTCTGACCCTACCCAGCAGATGTAACACTGACTGTACCCTATGAGCAGGTCAAGGGAATAGATGGAGAATCATCTGGAAATCAACTTACTTCTTCCTGGATCATAGATAAATGGTCCAATTATACTCGGAAAGACCTCTTTTCAACATGACCACTTACCTCTTCGGTAAAATCTGATGACATTTGAGTCAGTGACTTTAGAAATACTGCTAGGCCTGTTAAAGTTCTTGATTGAATTATTAAGTTTCCAATTGCCTCTTTGGGCTGCTTTGTCCTTAATAGATGCCATTTCTTTTAAATTCGCATTTAATTCTGGAGGAATTTGCATACTTCCAGCAGTTAGAAAATAAATTGCTGTTCAGGTCCTCTTGAGAACTGTATGTACACTCTGTTGGTAGAAAGCATCTGCTTTCCTGCACTCACATTTGTTTTCTATGGAAATGTGCAGCCTTCCTTCAGATCATCTGGTGTGCATGCTATTTGCATACTGAATTCTCTGTATGCTTGAATTTTACCTTAAAGGCAGCAATTTACTTTTAAAAGGTTAGAGACAAAGAACTTATCGACAATGCTCTTTGTCATTTTAACCTTAATAACAAATAGCAGAGCTTTTACATTTCTGTCCAGAAATGTGTTTATTTAAGAGAAAATACAACAACAGATGAAATCAGAGACTGTAAGGAAAACATACATGGAGCTGCTAAAGGCATCAGAAGAAATACTGCAAACAGAAAATGTAGGACTCATTAGCATAGATCAGACTCAACTTCCATCTCATCTGTTATCATGTCTCCAAAAACGTCCAGCATGCTACAATCAAGCCTTAATTCACAAAGCATCTTTCAGAAGCAACCAACTAGTACTTCTATTCAGATAATCAACCATGTCAGTTCATAATTATTTAACTGGATCTTAACAATGCTTTTAAAATTCACTACACATGCTATGCTAAATCTTAACACAGCATAACTCTCCTACTGCTCTCTTTCCACTCTCTACCAACTGTCCAGCATCTTGAATGGAGTTGCTGGATTAGTGATCCTAGCAGAAACAAGCACAGACTCCTATGGGAGTGAAGGGATGGATAAAGCTTTTTTATGAAGAAGGAAAACAGGAGCATAACAAATAAACCTCATCAACTGCTTATATATTGTGAAGCTTATATAGAAAGTGGGATATTGAATAGTGGCAGTGAATAGAAAGCCAGGATTACAGCACAAGGATTTCACTGAGTTACATGTCTTTGCTAAGTTTTACTTCTGAGACTTAATATTGCTTTCACCTTCACTGAAAGAAAAGCTTATACGATTTTATACTGAACAAAGGATGAGGGAAAAAATGGTTGGAAACTATCATGAATAATTCAGACTTCTGATCCTACATAATTCTTGTCTTGTAGATAAAAAGGTCATAATGTCAGGTTTGATATAGAGTCAAATAAAGTTTGTATTTTTAATTAACTCTTCAGACATTTCCAATTAATTAACAGAAAATCTAGAGTGAACATAATTAAAATGTATCTGGTTTTAAAATAAAAGTCACAATCTGCTGGCCAGCATCATGTTTACTGTGTGAAGTATGGATGTATATGCCAGATTTGAGAAAATAAATCAGCATTGCCAATTTTAGTTTTTTATTCGCATAGGGAAGTAATTTTTTGAATGAAAGCATAAAGACAACTTGATTTGTAGTGTATCAGTCATCATGATAATAAATAGGCAAGCACAACTTTTTGCCTTAGCTCTTATATTTTTCTCATGGTTTTGAAAGATTGTATTACAGAGTTTAGCTAAAATAGCTAAAGTTAAATTGGTACGAAGCATCTTGATATTTCTAAAGCAATAATGGTGATGCTCTCAGAGTGCAGCTGTGCCAGGCCTCTTGAAAGGCACACACATCTAAGAGAGGAAGGATAGTGAATAGGAAGCAAAATAACCTTAATACTAACCCCCAAATTACCTCATTACCTTTGACTTATTCCCTGCTCAAATTACAACTACAGCTATTTCCCGGTCCAGAACATGCATCTACTTTTTTTGGCCATGAAAATTACACATTGGTGCTAAGGGTGAAGGAAACAATATGAATATCAGATGAATTCTTAAGGTGAGGAGACTGGTGAACTCTTAGACAACAGTCAAGACAGGGAACCTGTTTTAAATAATAGTAATGGAGACAGGGCAAAAAGGTTTAGCTGGAATAGTCCTCCAAGGACTTGATGAGGAGCTAGAATGTTAAGAGAATACAGAGTGAAGGTGAACAGAAATAGCAAAACAGAGGCAAGGAAAGAACAGGTTAAAGGAAGAGTCTGTGGCATCAAAAGAAATGGAGAGATGGAAGAATAAGAGCAGGTTTGGCAGGTAGGACTGAGCAGTAGTATTTTGTCTTTTATAAAATATTAATGGTTTGTCTTCAATTCACGGAAGGGTAGGATAATTTTTCATTTACTGATGAAAGGAATCACAGAATCACTGAGGCTGGAAGGGACCTCTGGAGATATTCTAGTCCACATCCCTTGCTCAGAGCAGGACTAACCAAAGCAGGTTGCTCAGGGTTGCGTCTAGTTGGCTTTTGAACATCTCCAAGGACAGAGAATCCATAACCTCTCTGGGAAACCTGTTCCAGTGCCTGACCACCCTCACAATAAAAAAAGTGGTTTTTTTTAACATTTAAATGGAATGTCCTGTGTTTCAGTTTGTGCCCACTGCCTCTTGTCCTGTCACAGGCACTACTGAGAGTACCCTGGCTCAGAGAGTCTTCTGGTCTTCTTTACTCTCCCCAACCAGCTGTTTATACATATTGATAAGATCTCCCTCAGCCTTCTCTTCTCCAGGCTGAAAAGTCACAGCTCTCTCAGTCTCTCTTCATATAAGAGATGTTCCAGTCCCTTTATCATCTTTGCTTTATCCTTTGCTGTACTTCTTCCAGTATGTCCATGTCTTTCCTATACTAGGGAGCCCAGGACTGGACACAGCACTGCAGATGGGGTCTCACCTGTGCTGAGGGGAAGGATCACCTTCTTCAACCTGCTGGCGATGCTGCTCTTAATGCAGCCCAAAACGCTGTTGACTTCGCTTGCTGCAAGGGCTTAGTGCTTGCTGATGTTTAACTTCTTGCCCACCAGGACCTCCAAGTCTTTCTCTGCAGAGCTGCCTTTCCAGCAAGGAAGCCCCCACCTAGCCTGTACTGGTGCATGGGGTTATATTCCCAGGCACAAGGCTCAGCATTTCCATTTGCTGAACTTCATGAGATTCCTGGCAGCCCATTTCTGCAGCCTATTAAGGTCCCTCTGAATTGCAAGCACAACCATCTGGCGTATTAATCACTCCTCCTAATTTTGTATCATCTGAAAACTTGCTGAAGGTGCACTTTTCCATCATTCAGATCATTAATAGAGAAGTTAAATAGTATGGCCACAGTATCAACCCTTGGGGTACACCACTACTGACAGTTCTGCCCGTTTTCAATCCACCTCACTGTCCACTCTAAGTCTGTACTTCATCAGTTTGTCAATAAGGATATTATGGAAGAGAGGGTAGAAAGTATTGCTGAAGTTAAACCAGACAATATCAACTGCTCTCCCCTTGTCCACCAAGCTAGTCATTTCATTCCAGGAAGCTATCAGCTTGGTCAGGCATGACTTCCCCTTTGTAAATCCCTGTTGACTACTCCCAATCACCTTCTTGTCATTAATATGTTTGGAAATGGTTTCCAGGATTATCTGCTCTACCGCTTTACCAGGGATTGATGTAAGGCTGGCTGACCTGTAGTTACCCAGATCCTTCTTCTAGCCCTTCTTGAAGATAGAAGTGATATTTGCTTTCTCCCAGTCCTCAGGAACCTCCCTAATTGCCATGACCTTTCAAAAGAGTGGTCTTGCAGTGACATCAGGCAGCTCCCTCAGCACCTGTGGATGCAACCCATACACTCATGTATGTCTGGGTCATTTAAATGTTCCCCAACCTGATCCTTCTCTACCAAGGTAAGTCTGCTTTGCTCCAGACTCTCCTACCGGCCTCAGGTGCTTGTGATTCCTGAAAGCAAATCTTGCCTATAAAGACTGAGGTGATGAAGGCGGTTCTGGACACAGTCAAAATCTTCTGCAACTGTACAGTAAAATGCACCAAATCAGAAATGTTCTAGAATTACTACTGCAGTGGTGTCTCTATGAGTTTCAATTTTAAAACAGTCATTGAAGAATACAAAGAGAATATGCTTGCAGCCTTACCTAGAAAAGTAGCTATTGTGATCTTGGCAGCAGTATAAGGAAAACTATCATGCCTAGTTAATACCTGTTTTGAGTTGATCTTCCCTTCATTTGAATCCGTTGCCACCTGGTCAGTTTAGTATGTTTGATCAAAGTTATTTGATCAGCCTTTAGTTAAAAATGAAAAAAGAAAGAAAAAAAATAGATCACAGAAGTACAGACTGCTTGATATAAAGCTCAAACTCCTGATATTTTATGAGTCTATTATATCTTTACATAACACAAAATACTGATACTGACAGGCAGTATTGCCACAAAAGAAAGTCTAAAGATTTTTCCTGTGCTTTTCATACCTGATAAGTGGCAGAATATGCCACTTAAATGGAATGACAGGCAGAGATTTGACCTGCTGTAATGTGCCTTTCCATTTCTACCATATCTGGGAACAATGCGACAGTTTAACCCCAGAACTCTTCTTTCCTAGGTGTTAAAAAGGCAGCAGGAAAAATGAGATTTCCTGTAATATCAAAGTAAAAAAAGGATTTTTGCTGTCTTTGTTGACATTATCCGTACACTAACTTGGGCTCCACTTTTGCAAAGGTTTACCTAACTTCCAGCATGCAAGCATTTCTACCAACTTGTAAGCGTACATATAAGTTTCTGAGGAGAGCAGGCTTAGCTATCTCCATTTGAGCAGTAATGTACCATTGTTTTACGCCTTGCTATAGAAATACAATTATGACACCTTTGCCTTCAAAGCAGTGTGAAAATGCTAGAAGTGACAGCATGATTCTTTCCTTTCAACAGCAAACACACAAAACAGGAATATGGCCTCAGGTCTAAACTAATTTCAACAGAATCATCAGGATCAGCTATCAGTGATGGCTGCACTTTGTGGGAACAGCATGGATTGTCTGGCAAGCTTAGATTGTTGTGGGACACCTATCTTCTCTCCTGGGTATCGGGTCAGGTGTTTTCTAGTTTGCACCTGTAGTAATAGCTGGACTTCTGTTCTGAGGATGGTTTTACTTAGGGGATATCTCAGCTCTGAGCAGCTCCTACCTGGTATGAGATTGAATGATTAAAAAGCTGTGGCTTGTGATGCAGCATCCTATTGGACCAGTGGTGTTGGCTAATATGGTCTTCAAGACTTTTTCTGGGAGGAGAGGAGCAGAGTATCAGGGTGACAGTTCAGTTAGTTCAACAAAAGCTGAAGCCAAGGCCTAAAAAGTTCATGTCAGTATGTTAGCAAGGATGCTAATCTAGCTTATTTTGAATGGCATCTGCAATGTGCTGCATCTCAGCTGTGTTTCTACTGCTCAAGAAAAGGAGAAACTGAAGAAGCACTTCAGTGGGAAAGCAGTGTCCCCTCTGCAGTCCTCCTGCACCTGCAGCTCCATGGGGGAGCTGCTCCCAATGTGAGCAGCCACCGTATTTTTGTTGTCTAGGGACAGTGCGCCATAAGCAGCAAGGTAGGTATCCCCTACAGCATTATTGTACAGGCAAAGGCAAACTATCTGGTGTGATAGCATTTGACAGCCATGTATAATCGTTCCTCATTATGTTTACTTTGCATAGGTCACCCCTTGTCATGTAAATTTTCCAGATAGAAGTAGGATAAACAGAATAAGAACAGAAAATAAAAGGTCTGACAAAAAAGTGAAGAGCATTTTCTCCATCTAACCAGATGCCAAAGTAAAAATAACATCCCTTGTTACCTCAGCAGATTCATTTACTGCTTTAAATTTGCAGTGCCTGCTCCCCTGTTTTCCAATTCACTCACAAGCTCCCGCAGAAAGACCAAGTTTCCCTTGAGGATTCTAAACACATAGCAAGGCTAGATCTTTCTTAAGCAAATACATAAAAAAATCTCATGCTGCCATCTATATATTTGGTGTCACAAGTTTGTCTCTTTCTATCACTCCAGCAGGACCATTACCAACATACGAAGTTCCAAAGGAAACACAATGCTGTGGTGGAAAAGGACATGTCACAGCCAGCAGTGATCTGTCTCAGACAAACAGGTGACACTTGTTATGACTTCAATTCCACAGCAATAAAGCCATTTCCCCATCTCATAGAAGTGACTTCTCTCAGGTCAAAACCTGATGATAGTAACAGTACTGCAAACCCACTGAAGGCAATTTATTTCTTCATTAATACTAATGCGATGAGAGTTTGGCCACCAGAGATTGTGATGCCATAAAATATGTGGCAAACAATCATTTCATTTATATGAAGAATGAGTACTATATTAAATTTGAGTTAAATATTAAATGAAGAACATATTAAATATTAAAATGAATATTCTACACACGTATTATTTGTTGCAGATAAAAATAGCTGCATATATGGGTGAGAACAATTCATCCACTGTTTCAGAGGCTCAATGTCCTTTAGGGAATGTCACAAATCCACACATAGTCCTGCCTGCCAGATGTTGTATTTCTGTATAGTATATGGACCTATGACTTTTACTTGCAAGCTGCTGCTAACTTGTACATTTGTTACTACACCTGAATAACTCAAATCCTACCTCTCTCTATAGCATAGTACGAAGATCATTGGTTTGGGTTTATAAAACATTTTCCAGTCAGCTTTGTGGCTCTACCTTAATGTCTCTCTCATGTGAGATGACCTCCTAGAAGATGAGAAAAGGGACAAAAATGCACATGTTGGAAGCAGGGGTCTGAGAACCCCCTGAAGCATTTCATTCAAGTTTTTCCCTCTCTGCACCCTTCTCATGCCTTTCTTTCCCTCTCT
Source organism: Dromaius novaehollandiae (assembly GCF_036370855.1). Classification (NCBI taxonomy): domain Eukaryota; kingdom Metazoa; phylum Chordata; class Aves; order Casuariiformes; family Dromaiidae; genus Dromaius; species Dromaius novaehollandiae. Next base: position 8,866,148 of record NC_088108.1, read on the forward strand.
GCTTTCCTTGATGATAGTCACATCAAGAGTGAAATTTTATTTTAAGGCCACCTCCAGATAGGTGATGGTCATACATGTTTGTCCTTGGACAGTAATTAAATGCAATACTGGAAGGCTGTATTGCACTTCCTTCCCCCTCCATAATGCCAAACTAGTCCCATAACTGATGTGATATTTACTGATTGAAGATTGTGCAGTGGAACATGCATTTAATTTGTGCATAAAAGGTTACATTAGAAATTACTTTAGGAAAAAAATTACAAACTGCAGCACAGGTTCATGATACTTTCCCCCAATTTCTTTCAATGTGATGGCAAAGTTTTCTGTGAATTTTCTGTCCTAAACAGTCTTCCTATGTTCACATTCCCTCATGTGACTTAACAATATTATCACAACATAACTAATCTGATGGCATAGTTACTGTTAAAAGATGTATTCTACTATAAAAGCATCAGACCCTGGAGGACACTGAGATAAAGAGTTTTATGATCCCTAGTAACTGACATTCATAATCACAATTGTTTACTCTTTAAGCTGAATAAAGTTCATTAAAAAAACCTTTCCTTTATATCAAAATCTTTTCTTTGTTCAGACAGATGAGAACAGGTTGTATCTCTCAGGACTGCATCCCTCTTCACAAGTCATGTCCTTCAATGCAAAGACCTTGAAACCAAAATCAATCAAAAGAATAAACTACCCTTCATCACTTAAAGCCATTTCACTCAAACCAAGATCAGATACGGGGAGTTGTTACAATCATACCAAAATTCCTTAGTAGGGCATGAAAAGGATAGTTAAAATGGCCAAAAGATCTTTGACCCTTATGTTGCCAACAGATTCCCAAGAGGAGACACTTTTTCCCATAGAGAGCTTCCCTGAAGATTTATGCTTAATAAAGTAATAAAAAGCTTATGTTTAATAAAGTAAAAAGCTAGCTGTATTCTGGAGGAATTTTTGGAGGCATACAGAGTATTCTTAAATGGAATTGTAAATCACTTACTTAATTAAATACGTTAACCTGCAGCAGTGATTTCCAGACACAGATCATTTTAAGGAGGAGGCCGTATTTTAATCATCTACATAATTTTACTATGTTCTTTGACAAAGATCTTCCCTTAAATTTTTTTTCAAAATGGAGTGATTTTCCATCCAAGGTAATTTCATAAAGATTCCAATATCTTCTCAAGCCTCTGTTAAATCTTAATTTCAAAATTCACCTGACACCTCACATGGAGACTTCGGATCTCACAAAAAACAGAACCAGAAGAAACGTGCTTGGGAAGTTTCAAATCACAATAAGCTTTCTCCCTTGAGTGCCACAACTGCTTTGATTTGGCACTGACAAACCACACCACGGTACTGTCCTCACTGGTATCAGCTCCTAGATCTGCTTGTCCTCCTCCCTCCCTCTCAGCAAAAACCCTTTTCAGCTCAGACACTACCAGAAGGTCAGCAACTATGACATCAAGGGATTTGGGTTACGTTCCTGAGCTCACACAAACTTTTGGTGTGATGATGTTGGACAAATAACTTGGGTCTAAAGTGTTTCGATGGACCCCTGTCATCAAACTTCAACCATCTTTTTGATCATACTCATTCAGGCACTTTCTCTGTGGAATTCCAGTGTTCTTAAAAATACCCTACCTTGAAATTTTCTTGAGAGTCTTGCAGTCACTCTTATTGTAAATTTGCTGAGAAATTTTCCCCAAAGTTTGAATGGTCTCTTTTAAAGACAATTAATTTGGTAGTGTATTTGTGACTCTGCAACTGGACTAAAACTTCTGTTTCTCTACAAGGATCTTCCAAAGAATCCAGAGAAACTGAAATTTGTATTCGCTGATAAGAAAGGCATGAGCATACAAACAAAGATCCTCCATATTGCATCGTGTCTACTTACTGCTTCTGATAAATTCTAAAATATTCATCTTCTTTGCATGTCACCACTAGTCAATGCCCGGTGGGAAAGCAGCCTTTGCTGCTTAAGCCTTGGTTTGCGCCGCTGAGAAGAGACAGGTGCTTTTGCTAACCTAAGAATGAACAGGCATCACTGCCATCTCTACACTGATATTCTAGGCAGCCCAAAAGAACAGAAATCCCTGTTAACTGCTAGGATGGGTTAGCTTCTTGTAACCATCACAGACTTTTCACTGACACAGAACCACCTTTTCAAAAGATATCAGTATTTCTTAGTCAATTCTCCTTAGGTTAGAAAAGTTAAGCAAATGAATGCACACGGCTGTACTATTAGTGTTGATTGTCTCTCCCTAGCAACATTCATGGTTACATGTCCTTCAATCCATAATGCAGCCAGCTCTTATTCCAGAGCACTATGTCCATCACAATAATATCCTCATTTCCAATGTCAGATATGTACTTTTCACTCATGCTGCCTCCTTGCCCATTGTCAGCCATGGGTCCTGCCATTGCAGAGCTGCAAGTCCGTATCAAATATATCAAAATCAGCACTACGAAAATTGAATTCCTGACCACCTTCCTTCGCTAAGATGTTTCACAACCTGTAAAGCCATCTTCCCAAAGACCACTAACAACAGTAGTCATACATTTATTCATACTTTTCCAAACCTTCTACAGGAATCACAAATGCTTCAGCACTGTCATACAGTTTGGAGGCATATCCACATTATTAACCAGCAGCTCTTTAGTGACCTCTGCATCATGTGCTTAATGCCTGCAACATGGGAGAGATGATATCTAATCATCCCTTTTTGGTTCTAAAAACCGTGAAAATATATGTTGAAAGTTCTTAAGAGTTTACTCTTGCCATCAGAGACAAACATGAACAGGCCTCATTTCTTCTTCTCACACTCCACAGGGAAAATTAAAACTCATTCGGTCTTAGCTGCATACAATACGAAAGGACATATATGTGTCAGGGGAAGTTAGGTAAACTGAGGCACACAGTTTTCATTTTAAAAGTGCACACATTTCCCATTTTCTCCACACCTCCCATCAGCATGTAAGAGCAAAATCCCAGCAATAGTTCATGGAAATGAGGAAGAGTCCTTGGAAACAGAATTTTGCATATATAAAGCATTACTGCATGTCAGGATCACTTCAAACTATTATTTGGATATAACCCAGAAGTGTCGCAGTAATTCAGTCCCAGTGCTCACATGAGAATCTTTTGGAAGGAGTTTTCTACTTCAGAGCACCGCCTTCAAGCGGACTGAAGAACACTGAACAGTAGCCATTCTGTTTTTCCTTTTGAGCATTTCCTTTCCTTTTTAAATTCCTATGAAATTAAGGAAAAAAATTCAGTTCAGCCTCCTCTAGAAAAGACAAGGTTACTTTTTCTCATACTTTTTGTAAATAGAATTTTACTGTGACTGGAATTGCATTCAATTTGTTCTTTTCAATGCTTTGAAAGAGTTTGAAAGGTTTATTCTGCTTCACTATAAACAGCACTCTGCAATATCTGAGTTTCCCATATAACTGGGTGCATAAACCATGAACCAAAAGAGATTATGAAGAGTTAATTTATTTTTACTAGGCTTAGTCTATGCAGCAGCAGAGGCCTTTTTAACTCATACGAGGTAATAAAGTTGCAGCAATATTTTTCCTTTCTGATCTTTTACATGCAATTTCCCAGGATAGGAGGTACACAGGGTATTTTTAAGGGCCTATGTATATTGTTGATAATTTTATTCATTACATATTTTGGAGGAACCAGCTTCCAGTAATACATGCTCCCTTATTGCTACATATGCACACCCATGGTCTGACACAACACGTGATAAACTTATTATAGCAACTTGGGCATTTTTTTTACTCACTGAGAACATTAATTTCATCTTAAATTGTTCTGCCTTTTTTTATCTTACTGCTTGAATGCTCTGAGATAAACGTGTACGTAAAAGGAGAGGCTTAGGTGATGCCCTCAGGTAGGGCTTTTACCTCAGGCAGAGCTAGCGGGGGGGCCTAGCCCACTTGGAGAGGCCAGGGGATTTCTGCACGGTGGGATAAGAGAAGGGAATCACATGCAAAAGTTTAATTACAGGCAGCAAGTGAGTGATTTGCACTGGCATGGGTACTTTGCCATATTAAGGCCTGATTCAAACCCACTTGTAGCCCAGAACAAAAGCACCATTGCTGTGGATCACGCTTAGGGACTGGATATCCTCTGGGGAGGTACACAGCAGCATCCAGGCTAAAAAACAGCAATGAGTCCCCACTCTGAAAATCTCGCCATTTAAACTGTAGCATCATAGCATTTTACAAAATGCACTTGGGAACGTCTTGGTGCAAGAGGGGCCCTTAAATGCCCCAGTGGCTCCTTTCCTTCCCCAGACACAGTGATTCATACCACACCGGAGCCATTAATCTCAGCTTAGTCAGCTGTGAAAAAGACATACGCTCTTGTGTGGCTTTCCTTTTACTGAGTTAGGACTTCTTCCCTTGTAAATGAACTTATGAGACACCAGAACTATCATGCTGTCTCTGGTGATGTATAACGCCTGTTTGCACAGTGGTATTGTACTAGTGCTATTCATTTTGATGCTGTGTTTCCTTCCTCTCCCTGCAGTTGGTTCATCTGAATTGTCGCCAAGATGGTTGCCTTGGAAACTAATTAAGGAAAACCTTTGGGTAGAAGCAGAGTTTCAAGCATTAAACTATTTGAGAGACAGATGCAGAAATTAAGGTAATGTCTGCAAAGATGAAAGGGCTTATCCTTTATATGGAGAAGAAAGAACTACATTAAATGCTAGGACCGTAACAAAGTAACTTCTATACAACACTGATTTTTAAAACCTGCAAGAGATGTGCGAGTGAGGGATTTTAAAAATCAGCCAGTGACTTAGCCAATGCGAAAAGGATTCTCACAGCAATTAGGCATGGAGAGCCGGACAAATACATTGGGACAAAAAATGTGAGGCGCTCACATGTTGAGCAAATGCTAGCTAGCTTTCTAGAGCGCTCCCTTTCCCTCAGATATTCTGCATCTTTAACAGATTTCTTGTGAATGTTGTTTTTGCAAAGTACCAGTACCTGAAGACCAGATCCTTAGTCCACAGTCCAGGAACACCATGGGAAGCATCAGTATGTACATTTGCTTCCAAAGTATCTCAAGTGTGGGAGTGAGAGGCTATCTCAGAACGGCCCTCAGGCTTGACTTTTTACTAAGACTGTCAACCAGAGTAACAATTAGAGCCAGCTACAGGAGAAGCTCATATGATGCAGATGTTGGCCTATATGATGCAGAGAGCTTTGCGAGGGCAAACACAGACAGGCAAATTCCTTGCACTGAAAAGCTGCAAGGAGAGGTGAATTATGCAGCAAATGGTGCCTTTAGATCTACCTATTAATTGAAGTCCAAAGCAAATACGTATTTCAGTCTTTCAGTGAGTACAATGGTAATAACTTAAATATTGCTTCCAGTTAATTCAGGATAACTGTGTTGACTCTATATTTGCAGCAGTGTAACTAACAAAAGATCTGCATTTAATGACAATGCAGAGATTGCCATATAAATATACATTTAACTGTTTGCATAAATGCATGCTGCAGACACTGTAGTGAAACTATGCAAAATACCAAAAGTAGATGCATGTGGCAACATTGGTGCGTTCATCTCTGTCTCCTGAATTATCATAAAATATAAAATTAGTAATTGTTGCTATCACAGAAAAAGAAAAGCTCTACTGAGGACTTCAGGTTTGTATGCCTTTGGCATAAGAAATCAGAGTTGCTTGGAAGTGGTCTTCTACATACAGCAGCATGCACATTTATGGTGGGACTTTTAATATTAATTATTGTTCTTACTGACCAGATAAATTTGGAACTTTGTTTTAATGTCTTTGAAATATTTTTATTTCAGACTCTGTTAAGCTTTGTGTGCCGTTACCTCAGTCCTTCTGTGGGATGACTAATGTGCTGTTAAACTCCTGTCACTTGGAATCTGCCTTGTTTTATGAAGTCTGGATGGTGGCTTTGGAGAGACATTACTATTTACAAGCTGGAAATCCTATCCCCAGTAATGTGTGAAATGTGCTATACCTGGGGTAGATTAACCCAGGATGTTGCTTCCCTCTGCTTCAGCAATGCATCTCTGGCTCTTCATTAGTATTATAGTTGATAGCAGCAGGCCCTTTAGGCAGATACAACTGCCACTTTTGACTTAGGCTCATTTTTACTTACCTTCTGCTAGCTCCAGTCCTGAGGATGACTGTCTGAAATAATTCCCTCCATACAGACCTGTGAGCTACAGAAACTATCTGGATACAGAGGGAAAGAAGTGACCTCTCATTCTGTTTTAGATCCCATTTGAAACAATACTCATGGGCACCTAATGAAGAAATGTCCTAAATTTTAAGTTTCTAGTTCACTGGAAACACAAAAATGAACTGTGCCAGTTTCTGAATGACGCGTTACACAACCCCGTACATACATCAGATACTCCCTTGGTGCCTCAGCTGAGCCCCCTCGAGCTCAGCACAGCTCCACACGGAGGACAACGCCAGCCCGGGGCTCCCAGCCCGGAGCAGCTCAGCGGGGCTCTCTGCTTTGGCTGTGCTCGGAGCAGCGCAGCAGCCTCAGGGGACATGGGAGCAGCAGGGTTCATCAGGGAAGCAGAAGCTGAAGCTGCCCACAGCTCTGCTCCTCCTTCAAGCTTCCCACTGTGTCTGTAGGCAGTTATTATATTAATAATTTCTATAGAGAATACAGGCAAACCCACACAGGACTATCTGTTTATAATGTAACACATAAAGCAGGAAGCATACATGAAAGCAGCACTGATTCTTGGCTTACATTTTTCCATTTTTATTTTTTTTTTTAAGGAATATTGTGGGCAACCAAATGCTGCAGTTTTGTCTTTGTTCTCATGAAACCCCAAACCTGAAAGCTGTTGTATAGTGAGCACAATTCCCTGAAATCTGAGCAGCTCTGCAGAGGCACGCAGCTGTGGCTGTACTGAAAACCTACGGAGTATCCTCTTAATCTCAAAATTTCAGATTCAAAGGTCAAGTCATAGACAGCATTTGCACCGAACAGAGTTCAGACAATCAGATTACCTTTCTTAATCCCATGGGTGCTTTACTTGAAGATGGGTTTTTGGGGGTTTTTTGTTTGTTTGTTTGGGTTTTTTCTTTTTTCTTTTTTTGGCAATTTGACTGTCATTTTAAAATTTTGGGGACTGCATTCTCTACTGCAATATTACCTCTGCTTTGTGAGATGCCTCCATTCAATATAGAGATTGCCTTGGAGCCTAACCTTTATGACGATGTTTAGAGATAGCGTCCTATTGATAAAAGCATACAGACGCCGGAATAAACAGGTCTTTTGTAAAGTTTCACCATTTTGATCCTGAATGCAGTTTCTTCCTCCTTATTTTCCCTTAGGAGATTTACTTCTAAATGGACACAAAGTCACTCTAGTCTGAAATACAGTTTATCTCGGGAATAAGAAAAACATATTTCTGAACTCAAAAACATGTCTGTAAATGCACAGTCGAATAGGCTAAAGCCTACTGTTAGTTCTCAAAACAAAATGTTTCTCTGTTTATGAGAACAAAATAACTTTATATCTATCTGTGAAGGAATATTGGAATATTTTAGCATCAAGGGACAAGAAGTGTAGGGAACTTATGAATTTTGCATGAGGTAAGTGTTGCTATCTGCATGCTTGAGAGGCCACCAGATGATTAAACTGGATATAGTTTTGCTGTGCAAGGAGGGATACAGATCCACATGCTCAATGGTTATAGAGCTATAGGGCAAGTGAAGAAACGGATGGTGACTCAGAGAATGACTTAATTTTCCTGCTTCCCCTCACTCTGCAGTTGACGAGACAGGGCCAGAGGTGATTTGAGCAGGGTGTCCACCTTTCAGACACAATGTGGGACCAGTCACAGGATTTGCTAGGCAGGGAATGAAAGCAGATGTGCTGCAGACGGCACAAAACAGGTTGCCCAGGAAGAAGGGGAGTCGGAGACTTCAGCTGGGGCGTCCTCTTTCCCCTACGTTGTATTTACATACTGGGGAGACATGAGAGAGAGATCCTTTCCTAGGCACACTATCCAGCCCCTCAGTAGAGACATGTGACAGAGCAGCATATGTCCCTATGTTTGCAAAACAGATGTGCCAGATGCTAAAGGCATAAGGAATACTCAAGGTCACTGTCTCACGTACCCATATGCTGCTGGAGGAAGGTACAGAATATTCCAGCAGGACCTGAAGCTCCTGAAGAAAATCCTCAGACGAGTAATTGACTTTGGATTAGCCTACACTTTTCAAGCGAGGTATATAAAAAGGCATCAAAGGAAGAGAACTGCACCCACTGACCAATCTGAAGCAGGAGAAGAGGTCACTCTTACTTAATCCAAGCACTAACACAAATCCATGATGTGTGGTTGCTGGAGCAGAGGACTGACAAGCTTGCAGAACGGCCTGGCCAAGAGCCCAAAGGTCTGATAGCAAACTCCGCACGTGCGTAGACTGTTTATTGGGTTACTGGATGTTTCTTTCTGCTGTGATTTTTGTTCTCTAGTAAGTTCTGTTTAAGCTTCTGAAGCCCAGGGTCAGTGGCAAATGCTGCCGTTGTCCCCGAGGGAAGGAAAGGGCAGGTGCTGGTGTGTCCCCACAGAGATCACAGAGACACCCGCTTGGAGGGACACACTGCTCCCAGAGGGCGATGGGAGGGCTGACACCTGCGTAGGTGCCCTGGGGGAGCCAAGGAAAGGAGCGGGATGGCAAGGGGGCCGGAGCCCCCATGCAGCAGCGCACACCAGCCCTGGGCTGGGACAGAGCCTGCCCACCGGGGCACTGCCATAACGGGCAGAGCCGTGACTTTCCCCTGCTGAGGAAAAGCTTTTCAAAGCTACCTGTGTGCTGCTAATGTGCTCAGGTGTCACAGCCTCTAAGCTGAGCAGACTTTCTAGACTCCACGCGTTCCACACAAGGCACCAATCTGACTTTCTAAACTGCAAAATACCCACTGGATTGGAAATATGCAAATCCAGAGTTATCTTTCCCCTTGATGGCATGCTATCTGCAAACACAGTTGGCTATAAAGAAGACAACTCACCGCTCCCTTGAGTAAACCAGCTGGACAGTTTTAAGCACTGCACATGCCTGTGAGATTTTTTTTTTTTTACCACCCTATGAGAAGATAAGAAGTAAGCAGAGGAGATGGAAGGAAAAGCCTAAAACCAGTAATTGTTCAGCTTTTAACACAGGGTCCACCATTACAGACTTTCCCTGCAGAAACTGATGTTATTGCTCAAGTCTCGGATTAAAAAACCAATTCACTGGAGGCTGTTGCCAGCAGATATTTTTATCATAAGAGGCACCAAACTGGGATGTGCTTGGGCAATTCTTTGTCAAGTGGAACGGTCCCAGTGAAATCAATGGGACAACACTCATGGAGAAGTGCTGCATAGCCAGACTCCTCTTGTTATACTGTTCTTCTTTTTAAGACATGGTTAGTACCAGAATATTTCTCTCAGAAGGTGCACGCTAGGCTTGCTTTACTATCTAGCTTGTTTTATCAAAAAATTCTGAATCCATTTTTGATATTGCAAATTCAAACAATTTTGCCTATGAGTAGCCTCAATGAAATTAAGCAGAAACTGTCACATTATATCCATGGATCAATATATATGAGACAGTATTTATGTGTGAAAATGCCTGCAGGATTTGGTTGCAAAACAATGAAATGATAGTACTCAACTTAACTGCTAAAGCTGATTGATATGGTCCTAAAATCCAACTGCAAGAAAATTTAAAGATCTCTTAGACATATTTGAGCTAATTTAGGATAAGGCTTATTGCACAATTTCATGGAAATAAAATTCAAAAGATCAACAATGCACATAACAGGAAAAGACTCATTTAACAGTACAGAGATGGGCTATTTACTAACTGATGACTTGAGGAAGGCTCTAATTATGCAAAGGTGTGAGTAAACTACCATAAGTTTGGGGAAACTTGGAGAACCCAGTAACACATCTTTAGTTACATGGATGCTAACCACATTGATAGAAAGCTGAATCAAACATTTAATAAAGTTATAATCTTACAAGGTTTGAACTTAGAATGGCTGCAGAAGAAGAGAGATTGCCAGGGTTTTTTTTACTATATGGTTTGGGTAGTACATGGCTCTCATTTTAGTCACTGGAATGGTTCAGTATTCTTTTCTCTCATTTGCACAATATGAGAGAGAGAGGGGAAAAAAAGAGAGAATAAAAATGAAATTGAATTAGAAAACTGAAACAAAAGGCCCATTCCCAGCTGAGAGTGGGCCCAAACCACACGTGTATATGTTATGTATGCACCCAAGTTACAGCTTGGCTCATGAGTGGTCTCCTGCATCATTTTCATGGTACTCAAGATATTGACTAAAAATTACAGTGGAAAATGCTACGATACATGTTAGCATTACTGTCACACTAGGTGTCAGAGTTTAGGGCCAGTGCCTGCTTGTGCTATGTTCTTTTGAAACAAGCACCTCTTTCCTCCCTGTTGCCCTTTGTCGCCAGGACCTAAGGGACCTGACTGGGACACAGCGACTCGGTCTCCACAGAGCAGCCCTCAGAGGTGCACCATAAGGCTTGACTGGAACTGAATGTTCTCTGAACAAACTCTGTGAATATATCTTCTGCAGTTCCTATAGTTTGTTTATGGCAGGGAGGTCAATTTGCTACCAGCTGACAATACAACATTTCTAAAGGATATGCTAATGCTTCATGAAATTTAAATGCTACTTTTCATCTATTCCATAGTATAAAGCCACAGTTATATTTATGAAGTAGCAAAAATCAGAGAGTTTTTCAGTCTTAAGTGAATTCCCGTGTGCTTATGAATAAACAAGCTGCGTGGCTTTGGTTCCATACCAACACCGCCTTGGCTGGGAGCACAGGCAGCAGAGAGCTCCTTATCTGCTACTACATCCCTTCATGCATGTTCCACAGCACCGACAGCGATTCAGGCTGCTACTGAGCAGGACACACACGTGGCCCCACTGAGCCATAATCAGCTTTATTGAAGCTGGTAGGCCCATGGCTCCTACTACAGCCTGATCCTTGTATGTACAACAGCCCGGTCTGACACTCTGGGTAGCACTTGGGGTGGCCAGGGGATATGGTCCTTCCTTCTCCTGGAGCAAAGCACACACCGAGAAGGCTGTGCAATGGCAAAACAGTCACCTGTCTCTCGTTCTCCACAGTGAAGGTGTTCACATTCTATCACTCAGACTTTAAGACTGTCCACAGCACCAATGCACAAATTTAGGTGTCCAAAAGTGCTAATGAACAGTTTGGACTACCAGCTGAATTTATCATTAACAATATTTCCATTTGAGTCAATTTTCTTTTAACATGATTCAGCATTCCTTTGCTGGTTTTTTACTTTTTGTTTCATGTTCCACATTAACAAACGACAGTTCCTACAATCAAACAACAAAGTTCAATCCCTTGTAATCTCTGTGAGTAGCCCTGATGCCAGTAATGTTGCTCTGGCAGCTCAGGTTTTAGGATCTAAACCTACTTAAAAATAATTCTTCATTAATGTTTGGAACAAAAATACTGCAGAGACATTTCCTGGTAGGTTACATATAAGAGCTACCACCAGTTACGAGCATCATTCAGGAATATTAATTTTACTAGGTAACTGGCCTGTTGTTGGGGCTCATATTTTAATTACATTCCAGAAATGGACAGTTCCAAAAACATTAACAAAGTCTGTCACTGTCCTGAAAATTAAAAAACATACCTGTTCCAAAATGGTGTTTATTCTTTCTACTTCACAGTCGATTAAATATCTTTTTTCTTGTCGCCTGTCCATCTCCTCTATGATTCTTCTGAACTCTTGAACATCCTTTATGCTTCCTACAGATCTGGCTGTCACTTGCCAGTTGTTCTGCACTGCTGCTTCCATAATCGCCTGAAGAATGGAAAATCCTGCAGGGAGAAGAGACAATGCAACCATTTAAAAACAAAACAAAAACAAAAACTATTTTGAATGTTTGACAAGGACTTCACAAAAAATTACATCATCTAAAGGGACACAGATTAGCTAATAACCTGCAATTGCTTCATTACTTGAGAAAGCAACAGCGTAGGGGCCAGTTTCTTATTTCTGCTATGTCGCTGCCAAATTCACTGACTTCAGCAGAATTGTTTGGCAGTATATTACTGTGAGGTGGATCAGAATCTGTCCAATATATCATATTATGACCCTCTCAGGGATGTTTATGTTTCTGCTGGGGTCCATGCCAGCTGAGAATAGGAACTTGCAGCCATTACGTGGGCAGAAGTCCATAAGTTTGAAGAGCTGGACAGAAGGGGTAATCTGCCTGTGCAGACTGCAGTAATGGGTCATTAACTGGCAAAGATCCAAGCACTGCATACAAGAATGCCAATTAAGTCATTGTGCTGGCTATTGGAGCCACAAACCACAGGAGAATATTTTACTTATATTCACTTTGATTTCAAGAAATGTTTTTAAATCTGGAGTGTAGCAGCATTAACCACACTTTCAATGCTTACATTAAGGTAATACCAACTCATTTAGCAGCTTCAACAGAGCAGGGAAGCAGCATGGACTGAACAGAGGCTGCTCAGTGGGTCACTTATCCTAGCAAACAGCACTGCACTCCTGGTGAACAACTGTGCCGGGGCTGCAGATTGAACTCAAGCAAAGTGCCTAAGCCAAGGCTGGTAGAACTGGGAATGGTAATCTTACAGGCAAGCTACGTAGGAGTCACAAACTGATTTGCATTCATTTCTTACAGTATTTAGCTGGAAATATGATGAACTACCTGTCTTGATTCAGAAAATTCACATTTTTGCATAGCTGTAATTGTTTCCAATCTGGAAGGACGCCATTCAAACACAGAGTTCACCTCCCTCAGGCACACGGAGTAGTTTCCAGTGGAGTTTCTTTGTACAGAAATTTCCACGTGAGCTATGTTTCAGCCCAGATAATTTAATTGCCAAATTTTCAGTCTAATCATTTAGTCACACTGTGGCCTTTCTCAGCCACAGCCAAACTTGAGAAGCTCAGATGTTTTTACATACACAAACACGTGCACAAACACACATGGTCAACAGGTGAAATTATTTATTTGTGTTCTGTGATAACCAGTCCCCTATGCTTCTGAAACAGAAAAGACTGAGCTACACAGGAACAAAATATTCACTGTTTTAAATTACACCAACAGCTATTCTCAACTCAGATGTCACTCTAGGAGTACTCCGGTAACAAAGACCTTGGGCTGCAGTCTGATCTCCCTCATCGTGCTGTAACTCTGCAGTGACTCGGGGAAGCCAGTGGAGCCACTGTCCATCTTTACTGATACAAACAGGGAAAGAAAGAGACTTCCCCATTGCTAGATTGCAGTTAGGCTATTAGAATTTGCCACGTGGCTTCCTTAACTTTCACTGAAAGGCTCTCACTTCCTCTACACAGCCTCCTTGATTCGTAATGCTTTTCCTTGTATGACTGCACTTTACTATCCTATGAAAGGTGGTAACAATTAATATGTACCCTGCTTGGGAATTCTTTCTGGCATCTTCTTTCCCCTGAGACTATTGAAAGGGAGGCATTTACATATGTATAGTACAATGAACTCAGTCTTCCTTAACATCATATTTTACAAAAATGGCTGTGATGTTGGTGACAGTATTATGATTCCATTACACGCAGGAGGAAGATCTAAGCCTAAGCTATTTGGTCAGCTACAAATGAAGAATTCTGATGTGGGAACATAAACACCATTAATGGAGATTTACAAATGCTTTGCATATAAATATGTGCTTTTTAAAAAATGTGATTTCACTAAGCAAAGAATATTTACAACTTTGTTTCATCATTCTTACAATGTGTAAGTTTGAATCTTGAGTTTGCTATAAACAACAGAAAACAGTCCATAAGTATATTTTTTCACTCAAAATTGAACAAAATGGCTCCACAGATTAGAAAAAACATGACACCTTTAAAAATCTATAGCTCTATTATCTGCTAGTAACATATACAAAACTCACAAATTGTCTCAAGGAAATAAGTGAACATGAATATGCTGGAGAGCAGATGCCATTGCTTGACTGTCATGCATCCAGGTTTCAGTTAAAATTCTTTGAGTCAGAGCTTGTTTTCTCAAACTTCGAGTATCTTACAAAAAAGCTGGGCAATTTTCTTAATTCTGTGCAATTGCATCTCTGTGTATGTGGGGGCGTGTTTTTCCATGCATGTGTATTAGTCAGTAGTTACCATTTCAAGAAAGGGAAGTGCAAGGTTACTCAAAAGCCTTTCTCCTATCCACGAAAATATGACCACATCAGTCTCAGCATGAAAAACTTCCAGGGTTTCCTCATCATTTCTATCTTCTCTACCTCCAGTTTCTCCTTGTCATACTGAATCTTCATAGTCACAGTTCCTTTTATCCTTGTCATTTCTTGAAATCGTCCCTAAGGTTATTGTCCGTGCTGTGTCAGCTATCCTCTTTGGGGCCCTCTTTCTCTCCCTTCCTCACTGGGAGAAGCATCATTTGCCCTTCCTGCGATCACTTACCAGGCTAGTCCACTAACGACCTTTACAAACCCCATTCCCCTTGCTTTACAAAAGCACCGTTCAGTGCTCATGCTTTCAGGCAAGCAGTACGGTCGTGTCTTTGCAAACACATTCGCTGTTCCCAACCTCTGATATCTCTCCATGCCTATTGTCTTCAGCACCACTTACTACATTGCTATCTATTACGGAATATTTATATAAACAACATGTTCCAGGCTTCAGCTGCACTTTACCACGAAGAGTGCTGTTACATAAGCAGTACAATTGTTTAAATAAAAGGATCATCTTATCTTTAAATGTGAACTTTTCTTCTCCTTAGCATAACAACGCAAACCGTGACAATTCTGCAGTTCTGTAAGGGTAGCGAATGGGAAATTATATTCCCTGTTTTGTGCATGTCAGTGACCAGACCTGTGCACTGAGCTTTTCCATTCTGCACCCTCCACCGAATTCATTGCGTGAATGTGCCACAAGAGCTGCCGGCCCCTGAGAGCCCTGGAGTTGCTGAACTCTCATGGGCGCCTCTAGTCTCATTCACCCAAAAGGAAACTAGCCAGCCACTGCAATTATCTCCATTTTGTAGTTCTTCTGTGGGCTGTATCAGATCTATCCCGAAAGGTTAAAGGACTGATAATTCACCACAGGTCTGTGAACAAGCCATTCAGGAAAGGCTTTCATTGATATTGTTGCTAGTTCATACCACTTCAAATGTTTCAAGTAAGAGCTAAGCAAAGCCGGAAAACATCAGATGAGGCAAGAAAAACATTTTCCTTCTAGCTGATGATAGCAAGGAGATAATTTAAAAATAGGTTCCTAATATCATTGCTAAAACTCAGAGGCTATTTGTTCTATAGTTAGGATATATATAGACAACAGGAAAAATTCGCTCAGGATCCAACCTGATCCTTTGAGCCCTTTTTTCTCAGACACACCTAGAATGTGAGAAAGGAGAAAGATAGAAGCCATACGCACTTCTCTGAAAACACAGTTTTGGATGCTAGCTTTTCTGATGGCACCACATCCCTTCACTGCACTACATTATTAACATGTTGGCATTGCTGATTCACAAATAGGTCCGGTTGCATGATGGGGATGTCCCTACTCATCAGGTCATGTAACAGACCAGATTACACTCTGGTCCCTTCCAGTCATCTGCTGGGGAGGGGACACACCTGTGGTCTTTGAATGCAATTACACAAGTCACTCTGACTTGCGCCTACTAAGAGCTTAGGCAATACTAGGCTTAGACATATCAATGTCTGGCTCACACTTAAAATATTGATGATTTAAAAAACCTAACCCTCATCTAAACAGCCTATAATATGACTGGGATGGAGACAACCATACTAATAAAACTAGAACAGAACAAGTGCCTAGTTTGCTATTCAGTAAACAAAAGCAAGCATTTTGAATTTTGTTGACTGAAGCTTGCAAAGAGGGAAAATATTCACTGCAAGTTTCCCTCAAAACAGGGAAAATACTATTTGTTACTATAGCTATCTCTGTATTTTAAACAATCCAGACAGAACTACATCCCAGGCAGTCCTTGCTGCAGCCAGACTCAGCCACAAATACACCCAGTATCTTGACACTTCTGACATCTTAATCTTTCAGATCATTCCTTTGATACAGGCATGTCTCAACTGACACTACTAACACAGGTAAAGAGGACATTTCACTCATTTTCATCTGTCTATGAAAACTCACAAGACTTTTCCCACATCCATGTAAGCAAGAATTATTCATGTGAGTAGCTTGCTCAGCCAGACAAAACTCTACTTACTACATCATTGAACTTATTCTTGTTCAAATAGCAGCAATCATTAATGTGTCATGAGTAATGACTACACTGGAACATCTGTAGCATCACATGAGAGCCCTCAGAATTGGCACTAAAGAACTTACTGAGAAAAAAATTACCACTGATGTAAATCATTCCTTTTCTGAATGTTCCGGATAAGAGTTTAGATCCTATCCTTCAATTAGAAATGAAAGAGTATTTGCTTGCAGTCCTCCTTCTTTTGCCTTGCCAAGTACCAGAGATCTTTAAAGGGTGTATCTTCCTGGAATGCAGCATGTTTGTGCCAGCTGAACGGACATCAGTGCTGATCTGAATACTTGTGTTTTGAACTATGTACCTGTGACATGATCCGAATAACTAAGATGTGGGATTATGAGCGAACTTCAGGCATTTAAGAGTGGAGTCATGACTGGCAAGGGCACCATGAACCCACCAGACAGGAGGCCATCAAGGCAAATGCTTTCCCATGCCAAATACAAATTCTATGATGCCAGCTTACAGTTTGAGCCTACCGGGGGTCCATAAGTTGAGATACGGTTGGATAGTCTATGTGCTTGGGACTGAACCCAGCACTAATTTAAGAGCAAACAGATAAAAGGATTCATCTAAATATGTTAGGTGAGAGTAAAAAAAAAAAAACAATCAATGAATCCAAAATGCTACCTATCATTCAAAATCCAAACACATCAGTTAGGCAAGTATGCTTTGCATAGCAACCTGTCTCTGCTTAGCAATTTCATAGTCAGGGACCAAGCAAGGAACAAGCTGCTAAATTAGTCACTGGTAAGAGATGCAGCAAATGACTAGTACTGTGGAGTGTTCTTTTAGTCTAACACAATTAAGTTCAAATTATTAAATAAAAAGCAGAATACTTGCATTCCATCTGCTTTTGACCTGAGTACTTCTATCCGGTAACTTGCACGTGAAGTGTTACTCTCTGCTATTCTGGTAGCAGACAACTTTTTAGACCAAGTAGCAAACACATTCTAAAATTATTTTTTTCTTCTGCTTTCTCTCTTCACCCAAACTCTAGTCTCCCCTGTACGTATATTACTGCAACCTGTCTACACGAACAGATACGTCAGCTTGGTTGTGTGAATGTGAACTTGCCTAGCTTTAAAGGAGAATTTACAGGAACCATCCGGTCTGCATTTGTTCAGGATGGGATATAGCTAAACATGCAGGAATTCTGATCTGCTGAATGTGAGTAAAAGATTTTTAAGTCACTGTTTCTGAATGCAGTTCACCTTGATCTGTTCTTTCATGACAACCTTGCATCTAATTCGCCCCCTCATTTTACTGAAGTTCTAGTTCAGTGCAACTTCAGTGCTTTTGAATGAAGCTGTGCCAGTGTAAAATGAGAGTAACGTAGTAAGGGACCAAGGAGTACAATAACCAAGGGAAGACATAAAGATGCCACCAGCAATGCCGTTACTTCTGTAAGGGGACTTCTACATACGACTTTCACAGTAGTTTGGGAAGGCCTCCTGGAAAATGACAGATAGGTATACCTCAAAACAACAATGGAATCCAAAGCTTATGGAAAGGGCTGAACTCTAGTTCTAGCTTTGCTGTGCAGATCTTTATTTAAATGTTTCCAAAGGAATATTAATATTTCGGTGATTATAGATTTCTAGATGTAGAAGGGGAACAGAACAGACAAGATGGGAACTCTTTGAAACCAGAGTACATTCTGCTTGAAGAAAACATAACAGGTAAACATTGTGGCAGAGAAGACAGAAGAGTTAACTCAGGAAATCAGAAGGAATAATATTTTGAAAAGTGGCAGAAGGTGAAGAGCATTGTGTTGCCTAGTGGGCCTGGGCTGCACTGACAGAGGCAGCAGGGAGGGGTCTGGAGATCTGGAAGACATGGGCCTGGGGGTAATGGAAGAGAGCCTTCCTAAAAGGAAAACATTTTTACATGCAAACTGCAAAATGGTAAAGCTACTTTAGCAGTAAAAACAATTAATTATTTTTATTTAGCTCAAAAGTTAATCTGTTTAAATGCAGAGAGACTTCATCCATTAAGCTCTACAATCAGTCCAGGGCTTTGCCCCTCTCCAGCATGAACAGAAGACCTGAAAGCCTAATGCTATGCAGTAAGCACAGTGCTAGCACTGTCACAGAGTGGGATGCAGAAATTCAGAACAAGCCATTTGCTAATTACAGTCCCACAGTCTTACTGATCTCAGGAAACTAATGCCAAAGCCTTAGTACAATACCTTAGCCCTGGCTAGAGGCAGCCTTCCATAGTGGCTTCATTCACTTCTGTTCATCTTCATGCACTTCTATCAGTTGATCACACTGTTTTGGAGCCTGAATTACTGCCTCTGGTAGGGAGCAAGCTAGACTATCTACCTCATGTTCTGCTGCCTGCAACAGACTAGCCTTCAGCTGAGAAGCCTTCAAATGGTATAATCAGATAGAAGTTTCCTTGAGTAGGAAAGAAGAAATCAAGATAGATAGACAAATATATTACTAAAGACTCTCTTCAGACCACCAGGGTTCCATTCTTTCAGTAGTCCTGTCCATTGGCTACTGAAGAAACCAGGTCTGCCCACCCTGGATTGAAAACATTTCAGTCACTCATAACCCTCAATCTCAGATGCCACCAAGGCTGGTCTAAGCGAGATGCTTCAGCCTTAACTTATCCTTAACTTCAGGCAGTTTTGGAGGAAAATCACAAAGGTTCTCTTTCTTGTTGAGAAAGAGAGACACTGTGTGCGAGTTTTATCACTTTTCTGTGCTTGTAACATGTACATAAATCAACAGAAGAAAATTCAGACATAAAATTGTGTAAGGCAGCATCTTGTGGGTATCATTCACAACCCTTACCTGCAACAGAGAAACTGAAAGGGAACAAAATCCCAATGTGTTGACTAGCACTCAACTGATGAGGCTAATTACTGGATGTTAAAAATACATATCTAATTGTGTTTACATATTTATCTCAGCAAAAAGATTCTAATTAGGAATCACAGAGCTACTAATTATCAGGCTGGATAAGAAAACCTAACTTGCCTGCAAGACAACCGAAGTACATTATAGGAGAAGCCAATTCTCAAAGGCAAAGCTTACAAAAACCACAGTCAGATCACCTGCGGATGTGCTAGACACATAGTGAATCCAACTCCTCTTTTGGTGACAAGAGTGACTATCAAAGGGATATGTTTGGCTTATTGTATCACTTGGAGAAAAACGGAAAGCGAAGAGCCACGCTGTACAGAACGCAAGAAGCATGTGACTTGCAGTGTGCAGTTCGGTAATGGAGCCAAGTTGCTTAACTACCTTTTCAAAGCTTGGCTGTGCCTGGTCCTTGTCTGAGCGAGGTGGTGCAATGAATGCTGTCTTTATTCAGGAAGCAAAAGGGCTGCTCATATATGTAATGCTAAACCTGGCCTTCCTATTGGCATGAATATGGCTATACGGATTTCCTTCCTCTCTTCAATTAGCTTGCAGAGCTCCTGACATACCAGGGCCCTAATGGCATACTTTAGCCAAGCTTCATTATTTCAGAAGTACGTCATATGTGGGCCTGGATCTCACACAACTGAACAGAGTTAACAGAACTTAACACAAAGCAGTGTACGTCATATGAGACGTTTCTGCATCATTCTGTTTTCAGAAATTTCTTATAAAAACATTAATTCTCTTAACAACACTTAGCACTTAATACTCAAAGCACTGCAAATTAACAGATGTATTGTCAGCATTCCCATGTGAGATAGGTAAAAAGTAAAACAGACATAGAATCAAGAAATCAGTTGTCCTATCCCATAAAGATAATTAGTAATAGGGCCAATAGTTGAATGCAGAATCTCCTGATTCATATATCTAGATTCATTTTCTACTTCAAGCTGTATTACAGTTGAGCATACACTTTTTAAGATTCTTATACTGCCTGCAACACATTAGCCACTGAAGTTATACAGTAAAAACACCAGTATGTTATCTCAGAAAACATTTTCCTGGTAATCTTATTTGCTAGAGTAAATTCAATAGCTACCTAGTACCCAATCAACTGAGACACGGATGGAAAGTGTTCTGTATTATTCTAGGTGAAATTGCACGATTGTGGTACAATTACAGAGTTAAAAAGGAAATTATAGTGTGTAATTATCATCTAAAAAAGGAAATAAAAATGAACACTTTCCTAAGCTTATTTAACTTTTCTTTAGCCAAAGAAGCATGCTAGTGTATTTATTCTGACATAACAGATGTCTCTGGAATAGGGAAACTTATCCACTTATCAACTGCAGAGGATATCTGCAACAGCTAAGACTTGGTCTCACATATCATTGCTTTCATCTGAGAAGCTAAAAATATAATTTTAAAGTATGATACAAACTTAAAATTATTGATAACACAAGTTAATTCTTTGCTGCAATATGCACTGGATATTTAGTATGAGCACACAAGACTATTGCTGACTGCTTTCTCCTAAAAACATGTCTAAAAACTGCTGAGTCTAAAAAATGATAAATATTATTCCTTTGAAGAAACAATCAGGAGATTATGGTAATCAGGCCACGAATTGAAATACATATTCATCACAAATAAAAGCTGGGATCACCTTAGATAAATGTCTTGAAAAAAGATTATGCAGTTGGATTGTCCTCAGACACAGAAAATTATTCTTTCTATCTGACCTTCAGTCAGTCATGTTAGAAAAATATTTATTCCCCTCCCTAACCTTTATCTAAACTTTCTGTTTCTCAAACTACCTGAGCAAACAAATCTTCTGCCTCTGGGAATTTTCATTAACAGATGTTATCAGCCTTTCAAAGTCTCTCTTCATCAACATCTCACCCTTTGGTATCTGCATTTTAATTGCCCTTGCAGCTGGAATATATCTCATGTCTCAACCTGTAAGTTAATTTCCTTTTATTTATTCTGAACACTAAAAAAATGTAGCAATCAAAGGGCGAATGCTGATTTTAAAAATATTCTGAAATTTAAATGAGTTTTTATGATAATATAGATGATAATTTATGGATTCATACTCACAGCCTGCACGTGTGTTTCTTTTCAATCACTCACTTTGTAATTTCTGCCTTTTTTGCCAATGGGTAGCAAAGAGGAACTTGTATATAGCACAATTACCTAATTTTTTTTCAGTACTAGCATTTCTCTTCATACCAATAACGTACCTATTAATGACAGGGTCTCATATTAATTTGAAATAGGTCTGCAAACCTTCTAGACTACCTGGCAATACAGATTTCATCTGAATTGGGCCTGAACATACAAGGATACTTCCTCTGCACTGATCAGGGCACAGGATATATCATTTAAATTTGCTTTATACTGATGCTTGCTTTAGTGCAGCCACTGGATGACAGCTTACCAAGTTAGCAGAGAATTAGCATGACACTGACAGACAACACCCCACCTGGCATAAAGCTAAGGGGTAGCAAGTTACCCTGTCAAAATGCTTAACACATATGAGGTGGCAGAACGAGCACGTACTGGTTCAGCGCTCTGTATCAGTGGCCTAACACCATTACTTCTTGCATCGCTGTGTAATGCGTGTCAGGGAAAAGATCAGGTTTATTCTGCAGGGTGCTGACATACAACGGGCTCACATAACCTACAGAGTAGAAACTACCAATTGCCAGTAAGGAAATTCCTTGGTCTTTACCTGCTTCTGAAAAATGACAGTAGAAGGGTAATCTTGTTTTTAATATTAAATTTTACGGTCATATTTGAATATTAGAGATCTGTTTCATTACATCAAAAATCACTATGAATTTTAGCATTAGCCATCCCTTCCCTACTACCACTCACATTATTTTTTGTCTGTATTTTGCAACTCCTAAATACAAGGATTGCAGCCTTAGATGGGGAAAACACCCTGGGCTTAAATATGAGCACAAAGGCGGATCCACAGTCCGCTGCTGAATATGCTAGTCCTGATGTAGCTCAAGGAGGCAGCTTAGACAAAATATTAGGCTGGATTGTATGGAAATGTGTGAACATTTCAGCTTAAATATTCACTAAGTGGAGATAGGGATGTGATTCAAAAGTGTAGCTTTGGCTTCATTTTTTCAAGTTTGGAAGTGCTCACCAGGGAAAGGAAGGAGAGGGAGAACATTGCTGGAGCTGGTGCCTCACATTAGCAAGGGTTTGGCTTCAGCTCCTGACTTCTCTAAAGCATTTGAGATTGTCCGTGACTACAACACTCCTCCTTCTGCGACACAGATTGGTTTTTCTGTGGTTCCATCCCATTCGTTTTTATGCTTCTCAAACGGAATTTGTACAGGAAGGCATAATGCAATTCTGGTCTATCAAAAAAATAATGGCAACATTATCTAGGCATGGATAGAGTTTGTCTAATTTACTACTGTCATAACTGATGGCTTAGAAATACCAGTATGATGGGCTTCATAGAGAAACAGAACTCAGGGGATAACAAGTAAAACTTCCAAGGCAATTTCATCAAATACTCAGCCTCATCCTACCCGACCACTTTGGACAAAAACTGGTCCTGCACACAGACTGCCTGTTCATAAAGAGGCACATATGCTCAAAATTCTTCCGCAAACTAGCATACAGAAAATGTACACTGCTGCATCACCACGAATATGGAATCATTAAAAAGTTAGGGTTATTTCAAGAACTAATGGTTACTAGATCTTAGTTAATTGCTATTGAACACCTAAAAATGTGTTTCTTTAACTATGTATCAATAAAGTTTCAAAGAGAAAAACTTGTTCTTGCACATTCAGATGGTAAGAGAGTATGCTACATGATCTAAAAATAGTAATAAACAGGATACTTGCAACAACTAATACTTTTGTCTATGATCTCAGAAACCGCTCACTTCACAGTGCAGCGTAGGTAAAATTTTCACAGGTATCTTTCTTTCATTTCCAAAAGTGAATTGGATAGCATGCTAGGACTGCATTTTCAGAGGCAATTAAGATGCAGATGGTGAAGTATCTCAGCAGGTGAGATACTTGCACTCCCTTGATTTAAAAGGCAGACAGGTGCATATTTCAGTGAGGTGCTTTTGACAATGCCACGATGTGTATGCGGAAACCCTAAATACCTCTGAAATACCTGTCCCTTGGAAATCACTTATGAAAATAGGATATGTGCTTTTGAGAATATGTACTCTGTGGCCTGCTTAGAAAGTGGCACAGAATTCTCTGCAGAATATGTTGCTAATTAGTTACTTTATTGCAACACATTCAACAAGTGCACACAGCAGGACCGCCTGACTCAATGGGATGCGTACATACCTGAGAAGATTTATAAATTATTACCTTGGAGAAGAACAGGGAGTTAGAAATATCCCCTCCAAGGCTGCAGAGTGGGAAAATACAAAAGGAAGGCGTTGCGTCTAAGCTGCAAGCTCCTTATTTTCAGAGTTTTAAACTAAATTGTTCATGTTTTCTCAGAGTTGTTTTGTAAAATTAGAAAGCTGTAAGAAACACATCCTTGGGACCAGTCAACCTCAATACTCCCATTACTTTAGACTTTGTACCCAATTACTCTGCCAAGTGTTTATTCTTATTCAAAATGTATATGCTATTTGAATATTCAATTCTATATTCAGTGAGACAAAAGAACTCTTCTATTCTACTTGTTCTGATGTTATACTGATGCGTGACTACCCTTCCATGACTCTAAAGCATCACAGATCTAATTGCACGGTTAGCAAACCATGATGATAAAATATGCAAAACATTTGGTATTATCTAATCTGAAGAAGAAACTATATAGTGAATTGTGCACAGAGCTAGAAGCACAAGCACTGATAGTTCTCGTCATTCAGTTTAGCATTACTGTAGTCTTTCAGGAAGAGGAAGATTTTTTGCACTGAAGAAATGAGGTCCCTGTATATAGAATGGGAAGGTTTCATGTGTTCTGCTCAAATGAACACTTTAAAACAGAAGGTAATCGTTCCAATACTACCCTCCTTCAGTAGGGCGGCACTTGTTTGAAGTTTAGTCTTATTTTTTCCCAGGTAAACTATGCAAGACTTCTCTATTTTAACACTTTTTGTCTCTATAGTAATTATTTCTGTACAGGTATGAAAGGCAAGGGAAAACCAGGTCAGTCATGCCTGCGAGCAACTGGAGGTGCCTTCAGTAAAAAAAATTCCAGCTAACCTGGCTAATTATGAATGTACAGATGTTCTAGGCCCAAAATATAATGCCAGTGTGTACTCCAGGGAGCTGCTCCCCTCTGATTATATTCAATAGTAATGAACCTTCCCCCTGCAGTGATATTCCAAGCCAACATCTTCATTTTTACAGGAAAAAGATCTACTATTGCTGTTTCTGGAAAAAAACCCCAAACATTTTAAAAGCATATTCTCTAATCACAGGATTATTACGACTGTGCTATATACCACAGCACATCAAGACATCATGAATCACATTCTAACTGCACTGCTACACTCACCAGCTCTTAGGACTTAGCTCTTGATGCCAAATTCTCTTGCTCGCTATTTGGAGCATGTCCCATCACTTCACCTACTCCGTTTCTTTTGTATTCAACAAGATTTTTGTCCCTGTCTTGAAAGGTCTACACTGTGCATTTCATGCCTATATCATTGTCCTCATTCTTCGGATAGCCCTTTTTGCTCTGTCAGTAACGGAAATCTTGTCAGCATCTCCATTCCTGTCTTTCAGAAATAGCAATGTTGTCCCCCTTGCTACACTTCACGTCTTCTGCTCATTTACTTGCCCCATGGAGATTCACCTCTGCCAACGCCTTGGCAGATACGGAACTGAGGACTAAAAATAAAAGCATGCAAGCTGAGACCATGGTCCTACCATGCAGTTAACAGATGTCCAGTCTACAACTCCATTGATGACATGTTGCACTAGGGGTTCAGGATCACAGGGGCACAGCGTACTCTTGGCATGCTGTGTCACACCTTCAGTCTAACTTCAGCACACTTCCAAACATCCTCTGTACTCAGGACTCTGGAGAGTACTGGATTTATGCCATTATCTGTCCTGGATAGCAGAAGAGAAACAACCCGACTTTCCAATTCCTCAGCCTTTCACGTAACAAATGCCCCTCATTTTCCATGTACAGTAATATCTTCTCCTCCCTCTTACATCCCATAACTATAACACATTGGGAGCAAGGCAGGAAGGGAGCCAAATTAAGCCTGTATATTCTAGATCATCTCTTTCCCATTTGCTATGCTAGGAAAGATCTGGCAACCAACATTAGCCTAAATCTGCTTCAGCAAAGCCATCTGAAATTATTGTGGGAATTTACAGATCATTTCTGAATATTCCAGCCACATTCCTGAAGAGATTAGCATGTTATCCCTAAAAGAATTCACAGAAAGACTGAACTTAGACCTAAGCATATAATCCTGAATGGCAGAAAGGACCCCATCTAATTCAGAATTTAAAAGCAAGCAGTTTGCAATATTTTTCATATAAATCTTTAGCTCCGAGATCAGGCCACAGCCACAGAGTGGTTTGTAACACTTCCTGTCAATACCTGTACAGAAGTCTTAGATACAATTTAGAACTGCAAATATTTATTGCTGAGGAACGTAATCACTACCTTGTATTCACTTAGTCCCAACCACTGAGCACTTGTCCAACACCACTGAGTTTTGCCATTCACTGTAGAGGGAACAGCGTCAAGTGCTGTATTGAACTGCTTACACTATTAAACACACATTAGCAAGACAAAGCTGTTATTTTGCAACCAACATGCAACAGCCTTTCCACTGCGCGGGTGGCTTCTTATTTCTTGTCAAATACAGTAATATGGCCAGTCTTCTGAAGTTAGAAATTAAGTTGTATTGGCCAATTACAGTAAGTTATTAAAGATGGAGCAGAATGGTACATTTTACACATTAAAAACTGGAAACCAAGTCTCTTTGCCTCTGTCAGCTTTACAAGCTTCAGATCATCTTTCTTAGCTCCCTTCCGATGGGTGGCTAAACACCAGGACTGTTAAATTTTGCTGCTAAGAATTACAAAGTGGAAACTCATGTCTGTTGACAAGAAATTAGTATGTAGCTGTTACAGTAAATCAGGAACAAGTCAGATCTTTTAAAGAGTTGGTTTTATAATGGCCAAAGAAGAGAGAACAGGTAAATTTGAATCCAAATGATGATCTTTTATGAATTCACAAACAAAGAACATTTCTGCTCACATGTATCTGGCCAACAGACAGGAGATTCGAGCAGTATGGAAAAGTTTAGTACACTAGACACACTGCCCACTGACTTCTCTAGGAATCTGCATGCAGCTGAACACCCAGCACGGCACAGCAGTGCTCTTCCTTGCTCTCAGATATTTGTGTTTTCTTGCCCAATTTTTCTCTTAAGTAAACATTCATTATTGACAATGTGAGAAAGGTTTTACTCCCTGTTTGAGCTTCATTTCCCACGTCCTTCACAGAGTGCCTTAGGGCAACAATATCGAGCAGGATCTTCAAACACAGATTGGCTCCACCTTTAACACTCCTGTGCCCTAGGAGTACCTTGCAATCCTCAGTGAGCGGCTGCTCCTGAGACCCATGTGGTGGCTTCTCCCCCAAGAGCCAGAACATCAGCACCAGTGCTAAGGAGGGCAGGAGACTGCAAAGCCTTGGATGTGGCAGCATTCGCGCTGGGTTATAGCAGTTGTTCCACGTTCAGGTGTGGAGGAAGCAAGCTTTTCCTTACTTTGCTGAACATACAGACTACATCCTTGCACACCATGCAGTAAATAAAACTGCATCACTTGTTTCTGAAATACATACACTGATCCCATTGATAAATTCCTAAAATTTCAAATGCTCTTTCTCTTAGAAGTTACATGGATAACACACTTCATTTCTTTGGAAAGAATCCTAAGGAAAAAAGGAAGAGATCATAAAAGACAAAAAATTGTTATGAAGCCCTTACTCTCCTTTTTTGGCCAGAAGCTGTTTAATACTGTTCTGTCTGGCTTGTTCTGTCACAAACAGAATGACCTTTATTGGCTGTTCAGCAAATTTGACGGGGTTTAACAGAGCTCCTGGCATGGGCAAGCTGATGCACCCTGACTGTACGCCTCCCCACAGCGAGTAGAGGCTCCACTGGGTATTTTCAAAGCAACTCATAGTAGCTGAATGCATCAAACCAATTAGTAAAACAAGCGGAGTTCAGGCATAAAGTAACTCCCATGCACCACTAGAAAACAAGATTCCAAAGTATAAATGCTGCCCTTTTAAATACATATTTCTATTAACTGCAGAGTAAAAAGCTATGGCAATATGACTTCTAAAAAGACCAGCAGTTTGGAACGGGAGCCTCTGCTCCTTCTAACACTGTGGAGGTAGCTCCTTTCTTGAGCCAGTTGCTAGAATACAATGGTATGTGGCAGTCCTTTGCGATTTGAACTATAGCTGGTGCAAGAAACACAAGCTTCCTGGTCTTTCACAGGGAATACAGAAATGCTTGCTTTCCTGGTGTTTTTTTCTTACTTACCTTAATGGATTTTGGAGGCTTTTTCTGTTGCTTAGGGTTTTTGCTTTTGAAAACTGCAGTCTTACTGAGACAAAAGAAAAGCTCTCATCAGCTTTAGGGGATTTTTATCATGGTATTTATGAGGACTTCAGCAATCCTAGTATGAGAATGATACGTGCCATTTGGGCTCTGGGATGAGACAATCTCAACATTAGATTCTGTCTGGGTCCATCTATACCATCTTCAAAAATACTCTCACCAGTCAAAGGAAAAACTATGTACCACGGCTTCACGTGACTGCTGTGGTGCCATGGAGCTATTCATCTTCTCTATGAGACAAGACAAAAATAATAGAGATTAGGTTGACCGTCTGGAAAGCACCAGGCAAGAAATATGACAGCAAGCAAACCTGACTGCTTCTGGCCTGATGGTTCTCGTAACTGCGTGGAACCTGCTCTCAACAGCCCGAGCTCTTAAACAGCTTCTTAAGGGATAAGCCTGCTTTAGACACCAGCGTCTGATTAATCATTCCTACTGTAAATACAAACTAATATCTGGGGCAAAGGAAAAACATCTCTCATTTACGTTAATATGTTATTACTGAATTTGTTAACTTACTGTTTAAATGAACAACGTCTAAGAAGCCTACAAATGTAATGCTTGATTAACATTATACAGCTGTACCCTAAGGCCATGGGGCCAAGGCTGCACTGAGCAGAAAATAAACACAAAAAACAGTATGCTCTGTACCTGAAAAGCTTCAATAAAAAAATATTGTTATATTTGTCTTAGCAAAAAGTGCTAAGACACTGTGCTAACAGCAGTTTCATACTTCTTATTAAGGACATACTTATAAATGTTTATAAATGATTAATGAATGCCAATAATCTATTTTATATATAGCAGAAGGGCAATAATTCTGTAATTTAATGGTTTAAAAATCATTGCTAGAGATCAGATTTGCTTTTGACCAAATTTAACACAAATACACATTTATACTGTGATTACAGGGTCTTAACCACCTTTCCCCTCCCCCCCCCCCAAAGAAAAGCTACTAATAAAATAAAATGAAGTGTGGATGATACCATGAGGGCAGACAAGTAAATAATTCTAGTCTCAGTAAAATTATACCCTTGTACAGCACATTACCACGTTTAACTAAAGCGTGGAGATTACTAAAAAAAGGTCCCAATGTATTTCTTCTTGGTAAAAAGCAGCATGCTTATTTGACAGCTGTTCCTCTTCAGGAAAGTGTGGCCACTCACCATTTTCAAATAAATTGAAAATGTTTTTTGATGCACTGCATGAGTCACATATAGGCATATAACTTCATTTACTGTTCATGGAAGTGTCCTGTTAACAACTCCTGCTCCATTAATTCAATAATAGAGCTGGGTTTTTTTTCCTCCCTCAACAGTATATTTACTGAAAAAATGGAGTTTTAGGAGGGGAGGAGACCGCAACCATAAAGGAATTCAGGCTAAGTTAAATTTTTATCTCTGGCTGAAAAAATGAAGCAAAATATTTTAGAACAAAAATTCCTGACTTTTCACTTCAAAATACGAACAAAGTTAAAAAAAAAAAAGTTAATCTCAAAATAACAGGAACCAGATTTGTTACAGATAAACTAAAATTTTTCAAGTTGGTCCAAAATGAATGCTGTAATTTCTGTTTCACTGAACATTCCTCCCTCCTTCCCAGGTCCTACTTAGCTTTAATGTGAACAAAATTTTCTTTCTAGGCTCTAATTTGGACAGACAGGAGAGAAAATACACATTTGTTACTTATGTTAAAGAATCTATTGCTATATTATCACAGAACGAAGTAGAAAGCCCCGGAAAGGAAATGAGGCATGACTGTGAAGGGTAAGTTGAGAAGAAGGCACCACACCAAAGAACATTCTGTAAAGGACAATTAAGAAAGACTAAAGCTAGGGAAATACAACAGCATTCAGCTTTCCTTGAACAAATATGTCCCTAAAAATCCTTGAAGGATCACACAGAAAACATTAGAACCCCATTTTTATTCATTTAACACACGGAAAACTAGTTTTCCTTGCAACATAGCAATTTCTGTTTTTTTTGCTTCTAGACCCTGCTGTCTGTAGATGACAATTGAGGCTGCTATTCTTCATGCACTACCTCATGTGAATACTCTTGAAGTAATAAAACTGAAATTAATTTTCAATTTTCTAGCAAAACGTCCACTGAACCCTGTCCTTTTGCCTTCATTCAAGTGTAATAATGTTTACAGGTGTTCCCAAGACCCCTCATTGTGGTAGATGCTGTAGAAACACAAAACAAAAAGGTGTTCCTTCCCCATCTTCAGGAATGACTGCAGGTTTAAACATAACAACTAAGCGAATTTCTACCATCTGACTTCAAGAATGGTATATAAAAAACAACAAAAAACAATTACACAACATGACAAAATGGCCCACAATAACACCTCATATTATTGACACAATGATCATATTGTTTGTAAGGAAACATTTTAAAAGCATCCATTATTCATGTCAAGTCCTTAAAATTACATGTCCAGGATTAAGAAAAGAGAAAACATTTGAGAATCAAAATATGGGGGAATTTTTCATCTTTTTCATAATCATGATTTTGCACAAGTTTTTATCCATGTGTGACATTTTGCTGTTGTTTCAAATGGACCTGTCAAGCAGCTATTTTTAAACACTGAAGGTCAGATCTTCACCTGTTGCAAATCTGCATAGCTTCACTTCAAAGAAATGTATTGAGTGGCTTTAGCTATGCTCCCAGGCATATTCTGATTTTTACACAACTGAACTGACTTGGTTACATTCAGCAGCACTTTGAATACCCTGCAGTAAAAGTTTTAATGTTAAAAACACTGACAAAATCCAGCTTTACAGTCAGAGGGAGGTCACTGAAGCCACAAAAGCATTATCAGCAGAAAAATGCAAATGAATATCCCCTAAGCCAAGATCACATCTATGCAAAATGAAGAGCACTTAAAACTTAAGAACAAATATCATTATTGCTCCCATTATCTTTTTATCCATAATTTTCATAAGAGACCCAATAAAGTGTTACGAAGATGCAGTTGGCATCTAAAATTCACTACAAGCCAGACGATGATGTGTTTATGTTGCCTACTGTGGCCAGTATTTGAAGGTCAATTCAGAGATTACTTAAATTAAATCTAAATGATAACAGCCTACAGCTGCTCACACTTAATATGCTTGGTTTCATATATATTTTTAATGAAAACTCAGGGTAATTCTATTCATTTCACACTTTCAAAGCCACCATTCTTATTTACGCTTCCAGACTAATAGTGAAACTAACTAAAATTATTGCTATCTAAATGGGAATTCAAAATTAAACAGCCAAGCTAAATTTTTCCTTTGAAGGAAATGGTGCATTAATCTATAAATACTATTATATAGTTCAAGTTAAGAGGGAAGCACCGTTTGGTTTTATTTTATTGATGCTGTGTGCCACTAGACTTTTCTCTGATTTCTAGCATAAGGAAAACATGCAAACCAAAATGGTCATTATTCAAATATATGTCATTCACATCCATTTTGCTGCTTTCTTTGAGAAGTGTAGCAAAATGGTGCCAGAGAGGACAACTACAATAATGACTACAGTAATACAATGTATGTGCATCATCACCACAATTTTCACTTTCATCAACATATCTAAAAACATACAAATGAGCGACAAAACAACCCTGCAAAAGCCTTTTTCAATTAAATTCATGTAAAAATATGAGAAATAACTACCTTTATTCTACAACTAGTTTTCTTCTCACTTTAACAGGACAACTGCCACACTGTGATGAATGTTTCAAATGTTTTGTGTTCAAACTGTCTCCATGATGTGGCATATCTCTAAAACCAACAAACACTAATGTATCAGAGACAGTTTCTTTATAAGGTCCTTTTTAAAAAAAAAATTTTAAAAAAAAGCATAGCATAGCATGAAACTCTGACTGTCAGTGCATAAATTACTGCTGCCTCAAGGCTGCAATAACTTATGCATCCTTGTGTTCACCCCTGAAATTTCTCTTTCACATAGAAGTCAGATTTCCTCCTGCTCGCTCCCAATCTCTCCCTTTTTATGGCAACCATTACAATGTCATTAAAAATATGTAGGCTTGCCCATTATGCGTGTAGCCAAGGGAGGCAGAGAACGGTGTAACAAATGGCAGAAAAACAAAGAGGACAGGGCTTGGGGTTCATTTTCAAGGAATCTCTGCAAAAATGTTATTGCAAAACTTATGTGTTTATGTAAGTCATTGCTATTTGTCTACAGCCAGGCATAATTAGATTTTATTTCTTTAATAAAAACTTGATCTAATTTGAGGTTATCATTGTCAGTTCATGGACAAAAATGCCTGATCGATAAAGCTACTACTACTAAGCAATAGGCATTTCTATCAACAGAGCAATTACTGTCACTAGGGTAGTCAGCTCAAAGGTTTCATCTTGCTGAGCCAAACGATGTCAGAAGACCGGCTTTTCTATTTTTCATCTATCGACCTTCCCCCTGCCCCCTTCCCCTTTTTTTCAGAATAAAGCCTTACCTTGCTAATAAAGGATGTTCTAAACCCCAAACTGAAGACCCATATTTTCTCATAAAATCATAACTTTCTCTTTTTTAAGCAGGAGAAAACAGCTGGCAAGAAATAAGATTGCAGCAAATTGCATTCTTTGATCTAGAAATACATTTACAATAACTGTAGTTTCCAGAGCAGCCCATGACACAATCTAGTGTAGGCTATGATGCTGTTATGTGTATATGATGCTGGCAAAAATAATTAAACTATACTGAAAGGATTTCATACTGCAGTTCTGACTTAAACTAATCAAATTAAATTCTTTATGAATTAATGCACATAGATTGAGATCAATGCAGCACATGACTTTGATATTTCATCAAGACGAGTGAGAATTACAAATTCTTTCATATATTTTAGATAGCTCAGCAGAATGTAGTGGCAACTGAAAATCACGTTTAATGGAGAAAAGATATTGTTTATATCATAACTTTATCCAACATTTTAGTTTATTTGCCCATTAGAACCACCCAGAGCTGGTATTAATCATACCACTCTTACTGAATTCCAGGCACTCAAAGTGTTTTAATAAACATTTTCCTATGTTAACTCAAAGACTACCTCTTTATTTTTACATTACCAAGGGATCACAGTACGAATTCACAAGGCCATATATACCTTCACTAAAAAGATCACAATAATATGAGTTTATAGTCATCAGCATGAAACACCTTGCTGAAGAAGACACTACAAAAGTGTTTGCATTATTTGCCATATTTATCTGACAGCTTCAGAGTATGTTTAAAATATTCTGAAGTATCCTGAGAAAATTTTCAGCAATAACTGTCACGCATTTTCTTCTCTAGAAAGTCTTCTTAACTATGGCGTTAAGATCGAGGCAGCTTCAGAACAGATCAGAGCCACTGTCTTTGGCACTGCATTATATACCATGCCAGAAACAGAATATGAAAGGAAAAGGCTTTTCAGTCATCAGTGGCCATTTCATTAGGCTAAACTAAAATAGCCAGGAGTGGCTTTAACTTGTCAAAGGGGAAAGGAGCCTTAGTGAAATACTCCAGACACAAGTACTGATGTAAAAAACAAAAAACCCCCCAAAACAACAAAAACACCCAAGCCCCAATCAAACAAATGCAATTTGGATCTGTCTTTGGGTTTGGGTGGTCTGGTTCCACGCGGTGTATGCAGTGGCTGTGCTTTTACATAAAACTATTCTCAAGTACAGTTGGGCAGATCAAAGCATCGTATTATTAAACATAAATTATTGCTTCCCTGAACATTAATAGAGAGTAGAGAAATAACTTGTAAGCTCACAAGCAGCAGAATGAATGCTATCAAAGTGTTAGCACTTCATGTAAATAACAGTGATCCTCTTGTATCTGATATGTGTACATCCCCAGCAATTCACTGCACATCATTATTACTGCACTGACAAAAGTATACCCAAAGCAAATGACACTTTAGGAGCTCCTAAGAAACCGTAGCAACCCTGCTTCGTGTCTGTTAACCTTTCCAGACTGATGTTGTTTTATCGTAACAGCACGGAGCTGCAATGCTCATAGCCTCACAAACATTCACAAATCTAACACAGATCACCACGCTGGGGCAAAGAGCAGAACTGGAGCTGCACCTTCAGTAGTTACAGTTCTGGCTTACGAAATTCTTCAATTTTGGACATGATGCACTAGCACATGAGATGCTACTTGCTGAACTACTACTGTCCTGGCAAAAACACTTCACCTTACTTTAGCCTGATGTCACTCACTTGGAGGGAGCACAGATGCAGCTCGTGCTTAGTCAGACTCCACAGCAAACCCACTTTGCAGAGCAGTGTCCGATCAGTCTGGCCTTACAAATCCAAGGAGAACCACTTCAGCAATAAGGGGATACTTTGCTGTAGTAAGAGACGACAAATCTGTGCTTAATCACTTTAACAGACTGAAGAGGGGCCCTGACTGAATGCTGCTATGCTGGGCAAACCACCGGCTGGCAATGTGTTTCTTTGCACTGCTAGCAACCAAGGTAAGCCAGAAATACTTTAAGTAAAAAGCAATAGGCTATGAACATGATGAGCTCAGGATCAGGAGGAATAAAACTTTAGGTCACCTTTCTCTCCCACTGATTCTTCTTTGCATCATGAATCAAAGCAAAAGAGCCAGCCAGCAAAAGCTATGCATCTAGAGCTGAAGATATGAATAATCACTTGTTATGGACTATAAAATTCATGTCAGGAACTTTTTTTTTTCCCTTTAGAGATTAATACTTAATCACTTTATGGAGGCATTTTTCATTCCACTGTAGTACAGTAGTACACTGTGTTATATAGCTTCTGAAATGCAGGCTCACAGCACTGTCAAGCTGTGAATTGCATGGAAAGCTTAAAAAAAAAAAAAGTAAAAAAAAGTGTGATATTAAATGTCTCATGAGAAACCAGAGAAAAATCTATCTCCATAAGAGAAAAATCCTTTAAAAACTACCTTAACATGAATACAGTATGAGGTTATTTTACCTGCCAGATAAGTGAGTTTGTCATAAATGTGCTCACATTTATTTTCCTTCTATAAAGAATTTGGGTCATCTTTATGCTTACTGAGACAGTTGATATTTTCTAGGAAGCAGAAGGCATATGGTCAGACCAGTTTGGTCAATTCCCTGAAGTCTGAAAGAATAAACTACATCTAAAAGGGCCAAGTGTCATAGCTGAAGGAAGGTACTGTAGTTATAACCATGGGATTCCTTCACATAAACTTCATGGCAAATACCAGTTAACTAACCACCTTAAATGCAAAGCCTCCTCCATAATCCACTAAAAGTTTCTTCAAAGGCTCAAGCTTTTTCCCTAGGTGAGAAGGGAAGTTCACAAAACCTTAAGAAAAGATGTGTTGTGTAGGAATATGAAAAATGTTTTTCACCAGTGACCTGGACATAGATGTCCAATCTGACATTCTGCATACCTCTCAAGTCATAGCTCACTGCACTTTGAACTCAGAGGTATTTCCTTAGATGTAGGCAGACGAAGATCAGATTGTTAACCTGATCACTGCCTCA
The DNA here is from genome assembly GCF_036370855.1 of Dromaius novaehollandiae. Taxonomy (NCBI): domain Eukaryota; kingdom Metazoa; phylum Chordata; class Aves; order Casuariiformes; family Dromaiidae; genus Dromaius; species Dromaius novaehollandiae. The sequence goes on from NC_088108.1 coordinate 8,901,497, forward strand.
AATCTTCCATCTGAAGACAGGATTGAAAACCACTGTTTGCCCCATACAGGTATTGTCAAGTTTCATTCATTGATGTTTGAGACCATCAAATGGAAATCATTTCAGAAGCACAAAGTGCCTTTAAAAAAAGCTCAGCTCTGACTCCCCATTCATCCAGCACACTATTCAGTCCTGTATCAAAAGAAATTCAAACTTCATGGGAAGCCCCTCTTTTTGTAGCAACAAAAGAACATGTCATTGCTTAGCTGAGTTGCAAAATTTTGACTATCTAGGACCAGTCTATCAAATGGATAGATGCTGACTGACAAGTTGAGACTCTCCATTTTACTCCATATTCCTCAAGTGCTAGATAAATATCCTTTGTGTTCAGTGGTTTTACCACTTGCAGCTAATGCAGACATTTCTGTTTTATTCCATTAAGTCATAACACCCTGTGCTTGCTCCACAGAAGATCTTTTCACCTGGTGAACAGTCTTCATTTACCTGGGTTGAAAATCTACTTCTCTCCACTGCAGCAAGCTCATGAAAGTGTGAGGTCTGTTGTGGCATCTGTAGGAATTCTGTTCCCTCATTCTGAATAAGAAACAGTTGTTCCACAAAATATCATGTGCCAGCAATAACAGCTCTAACTCAGATTAAAAATGAACTATTTCTAGGTGAAGAAAGACACATGGGAAGAGTAAATATAGAATCAAGATCCAATAGAGGGTGATATAATCCACAGACTTGTAAGAATCCTAAAATGCTAAATATTGCCATCATAATTGCATTAAGGTATAGGAAATCAAAATCTTCCTTGGGAAAAACATCTGACAATGAGAACATGCAGCTCTGCTGAAATATGTATTAAATCTTACATGCTAATGAAACATCGCAGGTATATCTTTTTAATACATATTTGAGAATTGCTTCATCTTCAGCTCATGACTAAATGGTGCTGCTTGCTTGAGACCTGGTCAAATTACCAAATCCCTTACGCAGACTTAAGTCAAGCCAGCAAGACTGTTCACTCACACCAACAGGCTCAGCAGGAGTCCCAAGTTAATGCTAGCCTACCTTGCTCAGAGCACCTGCAAGCCAAAGACACCAAAGGCTTTAAGGCTACTCTCTATATATGGATACAAAATAATAAACTCAAAGTAACTCCTTTTAAAGGAGAAAAGTCAGATCTATTGGGTGAGTAGGTTAAATTAAATAGGTTTGATATAAATTTATCCACAGTGCTTTGCATACAGGTACTCTTTTCTCCAGCCTTGCTCTCTAGTCTAAAAAGTCCCATCACCTCCCTGACACCAACAAATTCCCACCTAGCGCCCTCTGGTTCCAAGGAAAGCCTCCATCTCTGAGGCTTGGCTTTGTGTCAAGTCCTTGCCCTTGCTCCATAGCAAAAGGGCTACCAACCCCTCTCCGATGTCCTCCCAGTCCCCACACCAGCCTGCATTTGGAAACCTCACTTGGAATCTCACTTTAGTTTCAAGAATCCTGGAAATGTGAGGTTCTGACCATTTAAGCCTTGGTGATACATTTATCAAATCAACTGAGAACAGAAGATTCTGTTATTTAAAGTACTTGTACATACAATATAAAAATTAAATGTGTCATGGCTATACCAAAAGTTGATAAAACATGCACATTCATGAAAAGATAAATATTTAAATGCATCATTTACACAAGTCAGATTATAAATGCAGTAACTTCTGGACTTCATCCTTATAGCATGGGTCAGCAGCAATGCCGTTGGTTTTCCTGTGCAATACATTCACGGCCTCAGTTCTCGTTCCTAAGAGTTCCAGTTGCTTTCTTTACGACTACCAGAATAATATACATCTTGCTTCGGGCTTCTAGAAATTATTTATCCAGAACTTCTCATATTTCCTAATCTGCATCCCTAAATATTCTGACTCATTTTTACAAACAGATTTCACGTTAATTGAGGTTAGATTCTGATGCCGTCTCCCAAATGCAACAGGACTCTCAGGCAGTGTGACCAAGGCTACCACAACACCCTAGCACAACACCGTGGTACCACACCCTACCACATCCATTACATGTGGATGGAAGAAAAGTGTTACCATGTCATCACAGCACACAAGCAATATCAGGGCTTCGTTATATATTGCTCCGACATTTCTGGTTTTCTTCATGAATGGGCTGGCACACTTCCTTATTTTCAGGGTCACCATGAGACAAGATACAAATTTGTTGCACATGTGCAGTTACCACATCTGTTGTTGGAAAATGTTGCTGACAGTAGTGCATGTTCCAGCAGCTTCAAGGAATGCTCCGGCATTTTGTCTGGGCATCTCAACACAAAACTGAACCCATTGTGTATATATAAAATGTGCAAAGAGGCACAAAGCTGCTCTACAGATTACAGAAATGAACCCTGGATGCTCTTGGTCTTTAGCTGCATCTTAGCCATGCCAGTATGACACATCCCATGCTGGATGACTTTCAAAGTTGATTCACTCCTATTATTCATAGGCTATAAAAAAGGTTTAAGTGATTATCGGAGTTAGCTAAACAAATAGCAGCTAATGGGAAAGATCAAGAGAAAACTGCTTAAGGCTCTCAGTCCATCCAAAAAACCAGCCAACATCCATTCTCCCGCAGAGGGTCTCAATGTTTTTTTGGGGAAGGATCAGTGAGAGTTTTCTTATGTGTCTGTGCACCAAGAGACTAAGATAAAGGCATCTGTATGAGACTTTACAGATTTTGGAGGAAATAAATGAAGGGTGATTATCAAAAGCTAGATTTTAACTGTTCAGGCTCAGATCGTTCCCTAACACATTTAGGCAGTAAAGTCAAAGAGTAAAGAAATGCTGAAATGTTTCAGTTAAGATTCTGGCATGTTTCCTGAATAGTGCCTTAGTTCATACATTATACTGCTGAAAGCAGTGAAGCAATGTGCCCTAAATAAGAATGTCAAAATCTGCCTCTTTGTCAGGGTAAATTACTTATATTTCATACAAACATGGCTAAGCTATGACTTTCTATTCAATATAAATACAAATTCTAGGCATTATAAGATGGTAAAATCACTCATTCCTAAAAGGCTGGTACTGAAAGAAACAGATCATTTTCTTATTGCACGTAACTGTGTGATATAATTGTTCTTTAAATCTAAATAAAGGATTTTCTACCATGAGGATATTAACACTTTATGTGTTTTTTATTGTAACAGAGCTTGAAAACCTGAGCATGTATCACTTCCTTTCAAGGTAAACCACATAAAAGATGAAACGCTTTGTGGCCATCCTGCAAGTTGCCTTTTGTTGAGATCATCACTTATACGAAAATTTCTGGATAGCAGTTATTAAGGCACACGATTTCCCAAACGTACAGACACTGTGACATCTGTTCTGTGATACAGAGCTCCAGCCTCAGCTCTGGAGCTCCCGAGCATTTCGCTTCCTACTATGCATTTCCCAGCGCAGAAAGTGGCATCAAAGGAGCACGGGACAGCTCATCTACATAGCTACCTAGATGCTAGCAACTGATACTGTCTACATGTTAGGCGCATGATCCTGGGCTGCTGTCCAAAATACTCAAGCCAAAGAGCCAAAAACCTCAAAAGAATAAGACAAAGTTAGCAGTAGCTCTTCCCTGTTTTGACACCCTCAGTGTTTTACAGGTTTGCAAACATGCTTTGTATGTTCCGTTATTCTTCTCCACAAACTAATATTTACAGAAGATAACATCAAGATTTTAAATCCTTTCTTAATTTTGAAAGTGTAAGCAAAATACATTGCATCAACCATACAGATGTAGGAAAACTGACAAGAACGAAAGGGGCATAAACATATTTCCAAACAAGAAGCATCATTTTAAAATAGAAAGATCCCATGTTTAATTCTGAGAAGATTATGTCAGAGCCATGCCAGTGCTTTAAATCCTCTTCTCCTCATGTAGTGGATTCAGACCAGCTCTTCAGCTGGAAGACTAAGCTCTCATGCTCTGAAGAATAAACATGTTAAATGATCAGCTCTGCTACTGATGCCTTTGATACTTGACTGTTCAGCAGGTACTGAATTTGGGGTTTCCTAAAGCTGCTGTGGCTGCGATGACCATTTTCATTTTGCCCCATTATTGTAGAATGATTATCACATAAGAAAATATAAGTACTTGACACACAGAAAGACAATACAGAGTTTAACAAATTAGCTGTGCAGTAAAAGGTCCTTTGCACCTGCCTGCTGATAGAAGGTGCTTGTAAACAGGAGTTCATCATTCTGTGTTGGATTACATTTTTCATTGCTATTTTAAGCAGAGACTCAGTCCACATAGCAAAGTTGCACCACAACCTGACAATTCAAAATCCCTGGCAACCAGATTCAAGAGAAATTAGTCTTACCCTACATGTTTTGCAGAAAATGTTACATTCTACATTTCAGTATTTTTCAATGCAATTACATCTCATAACAAAAAAATCACTAATTATGTGTATGATATAATGAGCCTGGTTCTACAGGCCTCTTTTATCAGCTCACATCTCTCCTTCTCTAGGGAAAGCTGTACAGAAGTGACTTGTCCTTTGATAGCAATAGATAACTAACCTTATTCTGTAAATGCAGTACTAAACAGAAGAGTTATTCAACAGTAGTGAATAAGACCTCATTGTCAGGTCCAGAACCCCATTTAAGACAACTCAAAGCCCTAGGCATAATCTTCGAGGAGCTTACAGTTGCGCCTCTTTTTTAATTATTATTATTTTTTGTTTTGGCGCTTTATCCGGCATGTCTTTATGCAACAGCGTAGCAGAAGGTTTCACAGTTAAGAGGAATGGGACAGATCATATTTCCTGGAGCTATATTTTCAGGCCTTCTGCATGCTCATCCATCGATTATGTTCAGGTCATATTTTTTACCTCTGTGGCAGTAAGAGTTAGAGATGTAATTGCTTTCTAAAATGGAACCAGATATTTTGAACTCTTCTTAGCCATAGAACCTGGGGCTTCAGATAAACACTACTGTGTCTCAACCTTCACTTAGCCCAATGCTAAGCAATTAAAAAAATAAAATTAGCCAATGATAATCCCTATTTACCAGAGCTTTTTACGGATTTTAGGTATCCTTAGATATCTACTGAAATTAATAACTTAACAGACTGAATCAAAACCAGGGGACACGAAATTCAGATCTAGAGTATTTGAGCGCAACCCCATAAAGGCTGTGATGTGATAGACTTCATACCTCTATCAGGACTGTGGTCCCATCATGTAAGCAGGCTTATGCAACCACAAAGAAAGCCCATCTCCTGCCCTATAAGGCTGATATTCTAAGATGCCTAATATCATCTAAATGAAGAGAGTCTTGATGCATACAATTGAGACCATTTGGTATGATTTTAAATGACCTGCACAGTAGAAATCAATGTCTTTGTGCACAGCAGGCATGAATTGTCAAAATAACTTAGGTCAAAATGCCTGTGTTGCAGTAACAGATGGAAAGAAAACAAACTGCACAAAATGGTGTTTCTCAGGCAAAAATAAGCTGTTAGTTAAGAAACATTCTGGAAATTTAAATTAAATAAAAGCTCCAGTGTTGTGATCCACCATACCATTTTCATAATTAAATGATGTCTTATAATTAAATGAAGCTTTCACATGACAGCAAGAAGACTACAAAAATCACAAGCCTATCTCTCTGTACATTTGCACAAGTGTTACTCTGGCCCACTGACTTCAGAGGGATAACTTCTGATTTACAGTGATGTAAAGCAAGAAGAGATAGAGACCTGAGGACTGGAAATAAACCTGAGGATTTTGATGAAACATAATCCTTAGCATGAGATGCAAAAGGTGACTTTCCTGACACGTGCTACCCAAATTCTTAATGGCTTTCTGTATGTAACCTTATCATCATTTCATCCTGACATAATCTTAATTAGTCTTAGTTCTACTGCAGAGAAGCCTACTGAGGCAGTTAGCACCATATAATTAATCAGATATTCTGCATGCATCACAGCAACCAGCAGTGTCAACTTAATGATCTGAGTTAATATAAACAGAAATCAACCCTGACTTTCCCTTGCACATGAACTAAAGCATGTGGCATGGAATGGACATATATGACTATTTCTTCTATGCATTGCTTACTGTCCTTTCGCCCTTTAACAGTTGTTTCCTAAGGCATCATTATTCTCTGTAAAGTATAATTTTTTTTCTCTTCTGTTACTGCGAGAACATGTGACTTCGTATTTCTTTTAAATTTTGGTTTCTTCACAGAAGAGTAAGTCTAGCCACTGAAACAAGCTATGATGAGATATCATTCTTGCTGCTGGAATTCAGAAACCTTCTATTCCCGCCCCCTGCCTCTTTTTTGTGCTGCAGAAGCAAAGCTCCTGTTTTTAAGGCACCCAATTTTGTACCTTCACATAAATGTATATTTGAGAGTGCAGTCTATAACAATCAGTCATCTCATAGCAATGGAAAATAACATACTTACAATCATAAACATATATGACACGTGCACACTAACTCACTGGATTGAAAGCTTCACCATCTATCTGTGTAATTGTAGATCTTAACTTTATTCTATTGTTTGAGATTTATCTTTTCTGTCTTTACTGCAGGAGCCAAACATCACAGTATTGTGTCTATTGTCACCGAGGGGAAAACCATATGATTATACGGCTTGATGGGGAAGAGAAAAAAAAAATCACTGCTTAAGGAAAGCAATTTTATAAAGAAGCTGATTCTCCTAAGCTTAGCTTGAAATAGTTCAGTAAACAGTACAAAATAACAAGAAGGTTTACCAGTTTTGTGTGGCATCTATAATATGCTGTCATATTTATTAACAGTAAAGGTAATGTTTAAGACATGGCAGTGTCTTCCTTCAGCAGAACATTGTAAAACTACTTGCAAGAACGCTTTACCCCACAACTAATATTTGACATAAGAAAGAATAGCCTCTTGTTTTGCAGTTTCTCACAGACAGACCCATTCTGGGAACAAGCTAGTGAGACAATAACGTTCATAGAAAGGCAGTATTTAAATGATAGGTTTTTTTCAGAAACTGACAGTAAACTGCTTAACATGTTTTCTCTATAATGTTAATGCCCCAAAGCAGTTAAGTATCTAAGCTAGGAATTATTAAAAATTATGCCAGCGCAAGTGCTTTCATTTCCAGTTGTGTCTCAGCATAGAAGCATGCAGAGCCTTATTCACTATCTGGCACAAGAAGTCATTCACCATTATTAGTGTTCAAGCTCTTGAGATGTTTTTGTATTTGAAGGCCTATCACAACAGATTAGGCAGGCTACTGGAACTGCCAAATATTTCAGGTGCTGTCAGCCATGATTACTGCTCATCAAACAAAGAAATATAATGTCTATTTCTCGGCACCTAATGCCCTGCCTCTCCCTCGCATATGCATCATCTTAATTTGCTTAATACTGGCAAAAATACAGCAATTATAATTCTGAAAAGACTGCTACCAAGTTTGTTGTAACCAGACTAAGCCAACAGGAACAGAACATAATTAATTGTTCATTTTTGTTCTTGGTCTTTAGCAGACGGCAAATATGTTATCAAACAGCAGCAGTGAGGCTATATACAAAGGAAGGAAAGAGAGGATATGGATAAGTGCATCTCAACTAATACACTTTTGTCAGGAACAACTCAAGCATACCACCAAGCTAACTATATGCACTGATGCCTCTTCCACCCCAGACACTACTGTCCCTTATCTTATAACCCTGGACTACGTTTTATAACCCTCCAGCTGCCCTATGCTGTCATCTAATTTAGATTCCCCACTCTTTGATACACCTACTCGGAATGTCTGACATAACACATGGCTAGCATAATGTCCATGCTAGCCACAGCACCTCTACAACGTGATTTTGATTAAGTGATTGTAAGATTATGAGTAGGATATGAATGGGAAGCAAAGACTATGGGCAAGATGAGGGGCAGAGTGCAACAAAGGTAGAGTCAGATTCCTGAGGCTGATTTCACTAGGAAAATCTGTGTTATAACCTGTGATTAAAATCTTAGTAGGAATAAGGCAAAATGAAGCCTACACAACCTAAACTCTTCCGAAAGGCTTAGTCATCCTAATCAGCTCATGATTAGGCTCTTGTCTACCTAAAGATTATACATACTGAGAATCACAGAGTAATTCAGGTTTGAGGGGACTTCAGGACTTCTGTTAATATCTCTGTTAATCTGCTAGTCACAGTACATAGACCAGTTCTAGAGAAACTCCCACTGTTTTGGGTGATTTTTCCAAACAGAAGTGTCCTACTAGACACAGTCTTGGATGACTGATGCATCTCTTTCCAAAGCAAATTTCATTAGCCTTATTATTGCTAAGTTGCACCAGTCCTTGAAAACACGACATTTTCTTTTACCATATGTTGTAAGTTTATCACATTTGGTCACATCAAACCTTCCTTACTCAGACAAATAGCATATTCACTGGAACTTTCATTTAAAAATGGACAAACCAGAAACATGAATGTATGAATAGTAATTTTAAGAGATTGAAAAACTAATGGCATTCTTAATTCCTCCACACTTTTCTGTTTGATTTCATAGCTAGTGTTCTTCAACACTAGCAATATTCAGCATTTCCAGATCATTAAAAAAATGCTGAAATCTTAGCATTCACCCAGTACCAGTCTAAAATTACCTTTAACATACTGCATGTCCTTATTTGGATGATTATTACTAATCTTCAGTGGGAAAAGCACAGATACTGTGATCGTGACTGAAGACTTGATCTTTATCAGTATGTAGCAGCCTAAAGCATCAGAACTTTGTCATGGGAGCAGGAATGGAATCAGAGCTTCTTTGGCTCTATCCAGACTGCTTTGATCTGAAGAAGGCCTAGGAATCCCAAGATTTGTTAATCATAAAGCTGGCTGAATATATGATAGGAGCAGCACTGGCACATCTATCTGACGCAATAAAATGCTACTCAGGTAAAATCTCTAACAAAGAAAATTCAGTATACTCAGAGCAGCTGGCAACAGCTGCTTCAGAGAAATATGCAAGATTCTTCACAGAAAATAGCTGTTGCTGCTTAGATCTCTCTTTGACAGGATTTACTACTTCTGGTGATCCTTCATAGTTAACAACTGTCTTAAGTGTGGAAACATTGGTTTTAATATATTTTTATTTTATAGAAGGCATCTCCCTCATTCTTATCATGTATCTAGATGTCCAGTTCATCTCTGGATATTAATGTGACATATCTGGAGCATCTTTTTTCCAGGAGGACACTAAAGCTTTTTATGCATTCTATTCTTAGACTATTATTGATGCCTAGCCATTTCTAGAGTGTACCTTAACATGGACTTTGTCTAATGACAGGAAAAACAACATTTATGTAAAGTGGTATGGAATTTGCAATGTCACACACAGTGGAAGGTCTTGCTAAACAGTCTACTTCATAGTGCTGACTTTATTTATTTTGCAAGGACTCAGAAGCTCTGCCAAGTGTTGAGTTTGTGGTTCCATGGAAACCAGATATTCAAAATCGAATGCTTACACTGCTAACACTATCCTCCAAACAATCTCTTTATAGATGACCACTAATATGAAGATGCCCTGTTTTCATCTGTCCCTTCATTTCTGTTCCTTCAGAATAAACTTGTTTTCTAGGACAATCAGAATGTGCAACCTGCATCCAGAAACAACTTAGGATGTGCCGCACATACTGATTCTGGTAATACTTGTAGCAAGTTATGAAATAGAAAAATCACTTAAAAAGATGGTGCTTACCCCGTTCTGTGTCATAGAGGTACACAAACTTTTCCCATTTATAGTGAGCCAAGAGACTCAAGATGGCTCCTTTTAATGCTGGCCGCATCTGGATGACAAACTGCACATCTGCATCTGTTGGGAAGCTGGGTGTGACAAAGGATGTGTGAAGGGCCCCACAAAATGACGTCAGTGTGTTCATTGACATCTGGTCATAGAATCCAAAGATGGCATAAACTCCTCTGGAAAACTGTGAACAGACTAACAAAGAAAGACAGAGGTGTTATAATCTCAAGTATACTGAATGCAAATAAATTTTCAAAGTATATTTGAAGTAAGCCTTCTAGGAAATCATGAAATTATTTTCTTACGATATTGTAGACAAAATGAAATTGCGAGACATTACAGACTGCTTTCAGTCTAGTTGTGAATTGTATCAAATTTCTGTCATTCTTAAACTGGGCTGAGTGCACTTTGAATTGCGATTTGTCCTGCTGTGTTGTTACAATCCACTAATCTCTTCATATTCATTGCTTATCTGTAAAATACCATCTTTCCCTTGAGTAGCACACTGCACCTCAAGAGCTCTGTTAGCAGCTACACAGCAAATATCAGAGTTACCTAAAAGTCAAAATGTCATGATGTAGTTTTCCCTGGTATTTCATCTCGATTCAGCTTTAATTCAAAGCAACCTGGATATTTTATTCCTTTAGAGTCCACAACTCTGAAATCTGTGTGTGAAACCTGAGCATAGTCTTTTTCCATAGGAAATCATCATGGCTTCTTAACAGTGTTACAATCTTGAGAACCAATTTGAGAGCGTATGACTCATTAATGACAACACAAATGAGGAACAAGTATTGCTTCATGGGACAGAAGTTTGTATCCTTTAACCTGGAGATTTTCAGTCATCATTAACTATTCTGGTGTCCTGAAGAATTCAGCTAGTACTAGAAAACAATCAAAACAGAATCAAAAGTGGTTTGTTTCACAATGTACTGTGACCACTGCATGTAAAACAGTGACCATTTTCGAAAAAAAATTAAAATATTTCAAATTAGAAATGCAATCAACTTCAGGACAGCTGCAGGGAAAATGTGTTTTGTTCTGCAACTCTGTAGGAACAGAGTTCTTCTCATGGAGAGAGATGGCATCGCAGGTGGCAAAGGAGCCTCCTGAGAGATGCTGGGGCCCTGCTCCATAATAAAGACTGTGATCGTGACACAACTGAAGTACTGTATAGCACAGCAGCACTTCTAAATCAAAACATTTCTGGATGGAGATGACCAAGTCCCATTTGTAATGAAAAAATAACGAATTTCCAACGAAAATGATCACTCAACCTAAAAAGTTCACTTGTCAAGAATGGGATGTAGCAAAAAAATTTTCAACGATCCCCAATAATCACCTTTGCCAAAAAACTGCCTATTTAACTTTGCAAAAAGCAAGGGGAAGTAATTACCTGTAAAGATGACATGACTTCTACACAGAAATATACAGCATCATTTTCAAAAGTATCATCATGAAACATTTCCTACCATAAATGCTACCATTCAGAATCACTAAAGCCTGTTAAAGTAATTTTCAAAAGGATTGTCCACAATACCAGCTCATTGACACAGCATCATGGATAACACCTCAAATAGCTACTCAGGTGTGAAAATTCGATTTTCTTCCTGGAGATCCAGATGCAAAAATAGAAATGCTATTAAGGTGGTTTTTTTTTTTTTTTTTTTTTTTTTTTTTGGTGTGTTTAAGCCGCTATAACAGGACATGAGCAGAAGTGGATAGCAGCATCAAATAACAGCTGGTGTAGATGGAAGAGAGAGGTGCATGAGGCACGAATAGGGAATAAGAAGTACCAGTTTCTGAAAGAAAAGTTTGCTAAAGTTCTCAACAACAGTAAAGAAAAGATATAAAATAAGTCATAATACTGCAAGGATTTATTCCCAGAGGCATGACTGAGGAATTAAATACAGTGTTTCAAAAGGCATTTTGTTAAACTATATACCAGCAGGATATAAAGTAGAAAAGCTACCATAAAGATTACCTGCTGAAGTAACAAATAAAAGGCACTAACATGCAGCTGAAAAGAAGGGGAAAAATAAAGACTACATTAGAAAGCCTGGCAGTCTTCAAATCATTTCAGTGGCATAAACCCCTCTACTTTTATGGGAATATCTACTGAAGTGGGACTGGTTCCTTGCAGAAGCTGGGGGTGTCCTCATACACACCGAGTAAGTACCTCACAGATCAGTCTCCTTTTACATATCTATTAGTGGCTTATTTTAGTAGTTTGCTAGTTTTTCATGTGGATTCTGTACTGCAGAGAAAGCAGAGAGACTGTATTCCAGGAAATACCAAGAAACGTCCCTTTCTGGAATGCAAACAAAATATATTCCCAAAGTTTCCTGACCCTTAAATTCCAGTGCATTTCAGATGACCCTGGATTCACCTGTTATTTCATATCATGTATATGGCTCAGGAATACTTTTCAACTGTGATGACTCCACTGAAATCTCTAAAAGTTACAGGGACTCAGTGTCAGAAAGAAGATTCATGGGGGTTCTCAGAACGCCTGCCATGGTATCTAAGTGCAGGAACATAATCAACAATACAGACCGTCTCTTATTAGGACTGCCAGTTCCTACTATAGGACCATGGGGCCACTGGAGAGAACTGGGGTGATGCCAAACGTAGGTAAGCAACACTGGGTGGCTCAGCTCAGACCAGCTCCTCTGCACCGTGCTGGGGGCCAGCTGGGACCCGCTCCAGCTTGCATGCTCACTTCTTGAATGTTTGGCACCTATGCCTGATATAGGCACTGTGGTCAGGGGTTTGAAAATGGTTCAAGGTCTTTGTCCCTTGAACAAAATTCTGCCTTGCACCACTGTTTTAAAAGACTTGTATCTATTTTCATAGTGGCCTGTGCCCATCTATGCAAAGGGCCCGTTCTCTATTTGCGAGTAAACAGAGAATGAAATCAGAGTCTGAACGGTCTGACTGCACAGCAGGGTCTTTGCCAAACAGTATCTAATAACCAGCAAGGAGCTATTGCTCGCAGGGACCACCCCAGTGCAGGTGACACTACTTCTGATTTGGCCTTTCAGCCACTTGCAGCTATTATTCATAAAAACCTTTGGAGGCTCATTAATAATATCTTCTAACAAGAGCACCCCCTGCCCAATCTTTTTTCCCCTGGTTCATGTCTGTATTTACCACAGATCTTTAGATATTCAACATTTCACAGAGTATCTATCTTCAGTGTCAGCACTGCTTTTGAATAACTGCATCCCTTAAGCTCCTCTACTTCTTTCATTACAGCTTAGGCTTCTTGACCATCTATTCTGAATACACTGTAGGGGGGCAATTTGATGATATTGGCCCATCTAAAGGGCAAGTAAACCTTTGTTTTTTAAGGGGAAGATAAAAGGCTTATTATGTTGGTCCTCAACGTTCAATTGCGTTTCTGAACTTACAATTTTGTTATGGTTCTGTAGCATCAGGTTTTGTTTACTCTGTGATCTAATTACCTATGTAATCAGAGGGACCTACTGAATGTCCATGAACCCATGGGCATATTTTTCTTTGCTTTCCAAAAACCAAACACATCATTACATTCATTTTAATTACCAACCTAATATCATTGTGCTATAAGTCAAATTTAAAAGAGACAGGTGTAATGGCTATCTAAACCCTAGCTTCAAGCTCTTTGTAAATAGAAAGTAGTTTGTATAATCAGAAAAAACTCCATGTTTGAGTAGGAATTTTGGTATTTTTCCTTAATTAATCACAATTGTTTTATGTTTGTTTTTCTCTATTTGAAAAATGCAGATGGTCAAACCCATACTTTGGCTGTTAAAGAAGCAATTTTGACAAATCCTGATGCAAGCTAATTCTTCAAAAAAGTGAATTTTTTTCCCCTGAGCTATGTCACTAAGACACTGTTCTCAATTACAGTTATCGTTTGTAACACAGTGGACATGTGCCCGTTTCTAGGGACGGTACACAACCAGGTCACTACTACCTGATCAGATGGCATCACCTCCGTAAGAGAGGGACAGAGGTACTGAGTAACGGTGACACAAAAGGGGATGATGATAAAAAAAATTTTTACATTAGGAGAAATGGAGATCCTGCTACTGATGGAGAGATGAATACGGGGCTGTTCCCAGACTAAGTCTGCTGCCCCGTGCCACCGCTTCCAGAGGAGGCCGGGACGGCGTGCCAGAAGCCCGTGAAGCCTTCGGCAAGCCACAAGCGGACAAGGAGCGTTACGGTCACGAGAGACTGAAGTGTTTCCTGTCGAGGGAAGCAAACGCTCAGGGCCACAGTCTGATCACAGCGGTAAACAGACTTTGCTAAAAAGCCCATACCCAAATAAACAGAAATCTCCGCTTCTGCAGTGACTGGCAGCTCAGCCATCCTAACGGGGAAGGTAACGGAACGAAACGCTCACTTCTGCCACCCCAGCAACATCCTCTCCCTCTGGTCACATCATCCCACCACACAAACGTGCTAAGATTAACCACATGTGATTTTTTTTTTTTCTCCACTCTGACTGCAGGAAGGCTCCAGGCCAAAATCTCAAAAAGATGTCCCATTTCACACAAGTTAGTGAATGTTTTGTATCTTTTTAAAATTTATTTTTGCTTTCTAACACTATTTAGTTCTTCTGCCTTCCAGTGACTGAGTGTTCCTGACACAGCAAGGCTGCACAGGCTCTGACATTTCTACTAGGTGTTGGCCAGAAGCTAAAGTCAAATCTCTGGCACTTAAAAAAAAAATCCAGTTCTTACTATAAAGAATTGACGCATTACTAGGAACATTTATAAGTAGGTTTGGATCCTGCTTTTTGGTGAAAAGGTGGGAAATATCAGCTAGAGGAGGATGCTAATGCATGGAGTTTAACACACCATTCGCAGGGGGGGTGTCACTAGCGCCCGGCGTTTCAGCGCTGCGCGGGATGCTTCCAAGCGCGGCGTGCGGCGCCCGCCTGCCCAGGGCAGCGCCAGCCGAGCAGCTCTGCAGCCAGGAGCTGGGGGTCACAAACACTATTTCTGCTCCATTACTGTTCCTATGGACAAGTCATTTCCCCTTTGCTCACATCAGTTTCTTAGAAAATGGGTCTGACAAAATAAACCTATGTCAAAGGGGCACTGTAAGGCCTGTTTTACTGATGATTACCCCGTTCTCTGGGATGAAGCTCTCAGGAGGAGTGCAGTCACGACTGGCAGTGCTGTGGGCTGCCCACACCAGGTCCTTAGTTTGTGTTCTGCACTTCCCTCAACTGTGGAATAATTTTATTCCCTTCACTTTGCTCTGCCAATTGCCTTGGATGCCACACAATTCTCCTTGCCAGCCTCTGCTAGCGGACTAACGGGACTACTCTGTTACGGGATAATACACAGCACATCTCCGACCCCGGGCTTGCTGCTTTCCTCTGTCTGAGGGTCCGTCCCGTGACTTCCTCGCTGCAATAATACACAGCCTATCATTAGCTCCACTTCATACAGTAAGCACACAGGCTCTCAGAGAGGCTGACAGTGCCTCTGCTGCTTGCTTTCCTTTCTATTTTAACATACTGAATGGAGAGGCACCCTCTCTTGACCTTGAGCCCCGAGGAGCTCACCACAGCAGCGCCCAGGAACGCAGGACGAGTTCCTTGGGGGCAATCTGCTCTAGGCTATCAGACTTGCCCACTTGCTCTAAAGGCAAACTCACCATATTAAAAATTGAAACTATAGCCAATAAAATTAGCTCTTACAGTTAAATTGTTAAAACACTAAATTCTGCCAAGCAGAAAAGATTCCACTTAGATGTTTAAAATTCAGCTGACAAACATTTCTGAAAACATCAATTTTTGAAATAGTTAATTTTCACGGTGGGGGGGGGGGGTGAAACAAGGAAGCTGCAACACGAAATCAGATCCACATCCTCCTAGGATGTTGGCCATAACATCACTTCTCATCCCACCTAAAAAAGCATGTGACCTTACAACATGAAAAAAAAATCTCACAGCAAAGAGCAAACCAAAAGTATGACCTACAGTTGTTATTTCATTTAAGGCAAAAGACTTTTCAAAGTGATATGTTTATTTTCATAATAAAGAAAAACTCCTCAGACTTGTTATGGTCTATCTAGTGCCTTCTTCATACCTTTACATATTCTTTAGTTTGCGTTTCTTTGTAGAAGAGCTGATAAGACAAAACCCAGCATGTTCAGGCACCTGCTTTGGGGAAAAAGCTTATTACTAAATTGCAAATGGAAGGCATAAGGATTAATCCATTCATATTTTAAACCCTTTGTTGGAAAGCAATCCAAAACAAATACCCAGATCCAAGCATCCCCAAAACATTCTCCAGTCAAAACCCCATTCTAGATCGATTTTGTCACTCTACACTGACTCCAGTCCAATAGTACACTCTTAAAGGACAGTTTGCTTATTATGCATTTTTCAGGACCACTTTGGAAATTTGATCACAATTATAGCTCCTGGGTGCTGGGTGCTGAACAAATACGTTACCACAACCTTGGCTTGTATCAATATGCCCAGTTATTTATGGCATACATGACTCCACTCATTACATTTTATGCATTTTGGCCTTCGTATGTATTACTATCGTCAAATAAAAACCTAACAACGTACATGAATTTGCTGCATGCTGGATCTATTCTTCACACTGATTGAAACATTTGTGAGAATTTTATGAGCGTATGAAAAATGCCAGCCTGCAAGCAATAAAAATAGGCCATTTAGGCTATAACAGTGCTAGTAGGAACACTAACAGTGAGAAGTCTCACACATACCATGATGCCAACAGGGGCCTGTCAAGAGCTGCAATGACTGCTCCTAAGGAGGAAGAGCGTGGCTGAAGTCGGACCCCCTCAGCAAGACTGAGGAAAAGCACAGCTCCAAAAAGCACTCAGGGGAAAGGGAGCTTAACTGTATACTGGTCTGATGTATTTTTCCATTAGCATAATTCTAGGGAGTAAACTTATCAGTTTGACGTGCATGCAAAAAAAAAAAAAAAAAAAAAGCTTTGGTATTTTAAAAATTTAACTGACATATTTAAATGTCCTGTGCCATGACAAGGAAATCCTTGAACACCATGTTGCAAGACCAAGATTTAGGCTGAATGCTGCTGTTATCGTCCTGAGAAAGGCAAAGCTAAAGTGTGCTTAGCTTTCAGAAAGGTATGCTTTACCCAGCCAGAGAGTATACTGCAGGGAACCCAAGCAGCTTGCAATACACTATGTTACTTTTGCTGCTTTTGCTTGGTTGCCAGTTCCTAAGCTGCCTACAAAGGTAAGGCCAGGCAGCATCTGAGTCATTATGCTCTCTCTTTTAAGGCCACTGGCCACAGAGCTAAAAATTATGTAGAAACTTGAAGCAATTCAAGCACAGAGTGAGCAGCACACCCAAACGACCTACCAAATTTTCATAAATGTTTCACTTTTCATAAAATTTCATTTGACACTCAGAAATCTCCATATTTACAATGTATTTATGATGCTTGAAGAAACCAAGCAGTCAGTTTGTACAGTATCCAAGAAAAATGTCAGCCCGTTATCAGTATGTCCAAATTTTAAAAAGATTTTACTGTCAGTATTCCGAGATCACTACTACATATTGATCTTTAAAACATCCAGGATTCAAAGTTCTATGAGAACATTTCTTTTGAAAGAATATTAAACAGATTACCATGGCTGAATTTGAAGAATAATCTATTGGAGTCTGAGGAAACCAAAATAGAGGTTTAAAGCTTAAAATGGATTAAAGGTAAGAGAAGATATAGATGTGCCACAAAATTTAATTAATTTTTTGGAGGATCATTTAAAAATGAATTAAGAATTTGAGGACTATACTTAAATATGTGCTAATTGGAATATTACAGTACCTTGCTTAGAGAGATTTTCTTTCCTGTTACATATCAGGTAGTACCTACCCTGCCAATTAACTGTTGTGTGCCTTTATGAGATGGAGTTCAAGCTCTTGGATCAGGCAGCACAAAGCCTGATCCACAATATTCAAATTTTCTGTTTTATCATTTTAAACCCATCTAGACAATGCACCATGTTCTACTGTTAACAGTCCACTTTCCCTCCCCATCCCACCTCCTCCACAAGCTGCTCACAAGACTCCTTACTGCTTGTTTTAAAGCGGAGGAGATCAAACAAATACCAAGCAGTTCAAAATAAAAGGCACTCAGGCTGCTTCGTGACACTACTGGAGGGCCCAGCTTTAACTGCTGAGGATTTGTGTTATTTGTGAGCCTTTGCTGCCTGCGCTGGTCCTGGGACCAAAGGAGGTATCTGTAGGAGAAGCAGCAAGAGGTTTCTGTCTGTAGGCTGTTAAACTCACTGCTGGAGAGAAACGGAAAGGCAATGGGCATCTGGCCAACTTCCATGCAAGTGATGTTTGATGAAGAGCTGTTTCTGCTCTGTTTCTCCAGGACCATGCCTTGCCAACAACACAGCGTCATGTGTAATGCCAAGACTCTGCTCCTAATAGCCAGCCCCATACTCCGAGATGCTTAGAGTTCAGGCACTGACCTCAAATTTAAGGAGACTTAAGATGTGGACGTGCCTCACGCAGTTCATTGAGCTTTTGACCTTGGAGAAAAGGCCTCACCTATCACATACACAGCCATTCACTTCATTCTCCCTAAAGCGTGGAAGATAAGCTAACACCTGCTGGAGGGAGCCACAGAAACCTGGCAAAGGTTTTCCCTAACAGAATCTAAACATATTTACAGCAAATAATGATCATTTGTATTCTCCACTTCTGAGACTCTGCAGGCATTAGTCATGAACCATGAGCTGGAAACAGTATACACGCAACACAAATATATAACACATACTTGAGCTAAATAACTTGTTTCCATTTGTTGCACCATTTGAAATACCTTACTTTTTAAGCTAAGGTTTTATGCCAGCATGCTATGATTACTACTTCAGATTGTAACTATTTCTCTTATTTTCTAAAGCAGTTTTTCCAAAAAAAGGTTTGTAAGAGGGAAAAATATGAAAAAACCCTGCTCCTTCAAAAGTTATTCACTGTAATAAAACACAAGGAAATTTAGCACCAATTAATTTATAGGCAGCCAATATACTCTGCTAATATGCATATTCTAATAAACACATAGTAACATTTAATAGTTCAACATAAAATTATGAATGTTTCTATAATTTTATTCAAAGTAATAAAAGTTCCACGAGACATTAAGCATTCTGCTGTAGAACAAAAGGACACGCTCAGAAAACTGTTTCTCCTGTGAATTAGACAAGAATTGATAGATCAAGGAATACCCAAGTAACAATAGCTATCATTTTCAGGGATGACAATATATATCACTTATTTGGTCAATACCTTAAACAAAAAGCTGAGAGAGAAGTAAGTGTTTTGCAGTATAAAGAAAAATAAAAATCCCATCCATCAAAAAGTGGCAGACGTTTGCCAGATTGAGGGTGTTGCATAACGTTAGGTTCAGTTCCACGAAGTGTAACAGCCAAACGCAAGGCTGTGCCTCCTAAATGTGAAGCTACTGCAGGCTATCTACAGCAGCCTGCTATTCCAAAGGGGATTCTCACTCATTTCACTGGAACATCCCAGTATGGAGGAACTAGAAAGGGGGAGGCATTTTATTAAATGTATGCTTGCTCAGCAGATCCCTAAGTGATTTCAGAAGTTGACTTCATCCTAGGCCACTGTGGTGAAAGGCAATAAATCAAAGCATGACTCTGGCAGCGTGATGAAAGATGAGCTGAGTCTGCTGAGGTGGTGCCATTTATAGGCCTGTGGGGATATATTACATAGTATGAGAGAGAAAAGGCAAAACAGCAAACACACCTGGAATCACTGAACTGGGTAAAATTCACCATGAGGTAAAGGCCAGTATTAAGGTTGTCCAAGGACAAAAGGGATGTAATTGCCAGCACAGCAGCTCTGCAAGCAGCCTGTAGCTCCAGTTTCCAGTTGGCTCTATGCACGCCAGCACAGTGCACACCAGGCTCTACCACATCTTCCCGGAGGCTCTGCAACCGTTTTCCAGCAAGCGCTGCCACTGCAAGCACACCTTGGACTGGTGGATTGGATTTCACATTTCCATGTCCCTCTCTCTGGTTACTCGAGCTTCATGAGGCTAAGCAATTCTCACCTGCTCCTTGTGCTGTCAGCTTATCAGCTGAGAGGCTCTGGACAGCTAATGCCGAAGAGGAAACCAAACGGCTGTGAAAACCTGGCTTCAGCAGCCCGCTAAAGCTAAGATGCTCCTTAGGGTCCAATCCAGTTACTCAAAGTCATTGGAGAAACTTCCACAGACTTCAGTGACAGCTAGAGTAGGACTGAGAGGCCTACTCAATACATTGAAAAAGCAAGCTAGAGAATGACAAAAACAAAATCCCAAAGCCCCTTATAAAAACAAAAACAATTCCTCTCCTTTTCCCCATGCCCTTCACTTAGTTTTATTCTTGGTATCATTTCTCTCTGCCTTACAGTCCAAAGAGTCCTTCCTGTGACCAGTCTCTTGGACCTTCAGGATCACATCTGACAATAATTCACAGGCAACTGCCCTCAGCTAAGCCAGTGCCTTATTTACAGAGAAAGACGAGAATATTATTCTGTATAAATTATGCATAATCACTATTTATCAAGCTGGGTTAATTGGCACATAACAAAAGAGTTGTCTGGTGCACAGCTGAATAATGTGCAAGCCAGACTTGATGGAAATGATACAGCAAGAGCTGGATTGTGAAAGAAAAGTCACATTGCTACATGTTAATTCTTTACAGACTCCTGCCCTTGCAAAGGAGGAGAGGTTGCCCAAGCGAGACAACAGACCTAGCTTGAAATTATTTGTTAATCTCAGGGGGTTTGGACAGATTGTTGCAGCTTTGAATACTGGTTCAAATTCTGTTCTCAGCTAATGGCACAGTGAAACAGTAATCTGGTGGAACTCCATTCTTTTCTGTGCTCCACGAGACCCCGCTACATTCACATGCGGAGAGCAGTTTGTTTAATCGCCAGGGCAGCATAAGGCCCATGGCCTGCAGAGGAAGGTGTGATGGTGACAGAGGAGTGGACCTCCTACCTGCTCCCGATAGAGAAGAACTAAAAGCCTCACGCCAAAACCAGACTAGCAGCCCTTCAGTCCCAGCAGTCCTCACCAGACCCCTAGCACCGGCGCGCCATGAGACAGCAGTAGTGTGGGCAGCACTTGAGTTTCTCTACCATGGCATGCAGCTCAAGAACCACTTATTCTACATGTACAGAGCTGTTTCAGCGACATCTGCAAGCCTTTGGTAAGCCTCCTGGATCCTGAAGCTACATAAGTGTATTTAAGTACGTGCTTAAGTGTTTCGCTGAGCAGGCACAGACTGAAGTATGCACACAAAGTCTCTGAATTGGAGGCTGAGAACCAAACTAAACACAAGGCCCACTCTGGTAAGAAGTCCTCCTTCAGTGACGCATTGCAATCCAGCTATACTAGTGGTCTTCAAATGGTTCGGTCTGGTTTGCATCATGGCATTTCCATATTTGCCTAGTCTCTCCCTGGCATCACCTACTAAAATCTCTGCCAACAGGAATACACCTGCCATCCTGTGACTTCAAACAACAGCCCCTTCTCCCATCTCTCAATGGCTCGGGCTTGCTGGTAGGACAACAGAAAATGAGAAGACTCCTGTAACTTCCAGTGCTACAAGGAGGAAGCTACCAGCCAGTCTGCTCACTGCAGTCTTTTTAGTATTTTCATATTCTGAGATCCTGCTACACGATTTGATTTAGTGATTTGTATTGCATTTCAATTATAGGCCTGTTTTTACATAATCTTTCTTCACATGTAAATAAAATACCTGTTCAAGTAACTTGCTTGAAACTCTTAGAAACTTTTTTTTTCCCCCAACCTACTCTTTAATCATCTATATCAGGCCTATTTTCTATCTCTTTTCTCAGCTCTCTTGGTTCACAGAGGTGCTCCAACCTCAGAGATGCATTAGCATTCTTAATCCAAATCCTTGTGTAACAGCAGCAATTATTAGAAGCATCTAGAAAACACTCCTCTCTGGCTGGTCACAACGGTCAATAAATCTGCCACTACCTTCTTTGTATATGCCAAACAACTCCAAGCCTCCCATAAAACTGCATAAACTCAAGAAGCAGGGGGGTCTCCAACACAACAAAGAAATTGCAATGCTATCCATGTCTTCTCTGGTCTTGGTAGCAAAAACTCTAATCCTTGTGGCAGAAAACAAGTACGTATTTTAAAGAGCAACGCACTGTGGACTCCTCTCTCAACAAGCCAGTGCAGTGAACCCTCCACAGTAATCAATCCATCCCTGCGGTACCACAAGGAAACACCCCCATGAATAGGCAAGGAACAAGCAGATGACTTACCAGTGGCTCACATAGAGCTGTGCAAATCCAGCAATACTCTGGATCAGTACAAAGCTGGGGGGGACAGCCTGAAAACAGCAGTGTGCACCTCTATGACAGCAGCCCCTGTGGCCAATCTACTGGCACCAACCAGCTTAACTGCAGCAGTTTGGATGACAGCACTGAATTTCTCTCTGCTACAGGAAGCGCTCACATGACTGCAGAGTTGCTGAAGCTCTGTGGCAAGCTGCAGGACAAGCTCCTTGCAGAAGGGTGGCCCTTGTCACCCTGAAGGCCTGTACCCCATTGCTGGTTATGCTTCATCTGCAGCACCAGCCTGGTCCAAGAGGCCAACCACTGAACTAAACTGCTCTAAGGAAAGAGTAGCTTCATTCCAGCCTCTCCATGAGGTCCTTGCGTCTCCCTCTTTTTCTGTCATTGCAGGTATCTCTGCAACACCTGACAACTCTTGGTGCTCAGGAATACTATCTTTCTGCTGCATGGGGATCCTCTGCAAATGGCACTGGCTTACAGAACACCACGAGCTAACAGGATGAGAGGAGACAATCACAGGGACTTGAACCTGCTGGTGTCCTGCAGGCATCTCGCTGGGGCTCGTGAAAACCCTCCCTCTGCTAGAGTGCAGAAACCTGGCCACAGAATCTCAATGCACCACGGAAGACTCAAACCAGCCCTGCACTGTGTGGCTACAGCAACGGCAGAGGGAAGGATCTTGCTCAGTGGTAAGAAACCGGGGAGAAACACTGTCAGTTCTGCATAGCTTTGTGTGGGTAAACACAACCAGGTTCTGCAGGTAGGGAAGCCCTTATTCCCAGCAGCCACAGATGGCAGTATGAAAAGAACCATTCCACAACCTCAGTGAACTCAATTCATTTTTCGGCTCCCTTTCAAACAACAAAACCCACAAAAACCCACAAAAACCCACAAAAACCCACAAAAACCCACAAAAACCCACAAAAACCCACAAAAACCCACAAAAAAACCCCAGCTTGCTATGCACAGCAACTAGAAACTGATATGTGACTCCACTTGGAGATCATAAATAATGCCTTATTTTAAATTAAACTTACTCATGGCCTACCAAATATAAATTTATAAAGTTTCTATTTTTCTAATTTTACATAGGTTAATTCACAATATCTTCCAGGTTTTATAGGTTAATGACTCTGACTTTTAACTTGCAAAAGTCAGTGTCAATTCCAGTTTAAATTTAGAATAAATATTTTTCCTTTGTTAAAAACAATACAATAGTCATTGAGACAAGCATTCATGTCATTTGGCTGAAAACAGCTCATCGCAAACTCAGGTTCTAAAACCAGAGATATATACATACACATATATGTAAATGTATATAGGCACACATACACTTCCCTATCTTATGTAGTTCTATATAGCTTACAAAACAGCATAAAAAGATGAAGTACTATAATAAGCTGAAGGTATATTTATCTAAAGCAAATTATTGCAGGGAGGTAGCGCTAGGTTACTGTTACGGAATTTTCCTAGTCTGATTTTCAGGCAGACTCACTGACAGCATCAACCCTTTCAAAGTGGCCCATCAACAGATTATTTTTAGACTTGAAAATTTTTGTAGTCTTTGGAATACATTTATTTGGTGAACTCACGTAGTATCGCTTTTCAAATGGATTGACTAAATGAAGTATCTCTCCAGACCATAATAGAAGGCACGAGAGGCCTCGTTTTCCAAGAAATGTCAGCTATAGGCACAGAAGGCTTCTTTGTACTCTGATTGTCTCTGTATATTTGTCATTTACATGAGCTAATCCAGGCCTTTCTTCCCACTGGCAATGTTATCAGTGAGATGAAACCTTCCTACAACAAAAACAGTATAGAAACTTGCAATGAGACAAATGAATTTGATAACAGAATGACTTTCTCATAATAATTTAATAAAACAAAGACAAAGATTTAAGTCCTCCAGTGGAGCTGCATAAAAAGGACTGATGAATTCACCGACTCCTCAAGTTTCCCCAAGAAGCTCAGACAATGTTGCTTACCCCCTGCTCTACCGCAATCACCTATTAAAGAGGAACGGGTATGCAGATCTCTCTGCTATTCTGTTCTTTACCTCTGGGACTAAATTCACTGTTGAATCTCCACTAAGTAAATGTGAAACATTTAAAAGTATTCCAGATTTTTTTCTAATCTTTCCAGTTATGGTGATACACTTGTAACTTCCTTTCTGGTGAGGAGAAGTACTCTGAACCCAGAAGTTCCTGCACGGACACATAGCAAGATACTGTCCTCTTATTTTGTTGAGGGAATATGGGAACAGGAGAGATTGACGGAAGCAGGATAATTTACTAGCCGTGAACATATGAATATAAATTACACATTAGTTAAAAATGAAGCAAGTATGATTTAATTTTGGGTTTTTGAAAGAAAGCTTCCCTTCCACAGAACCAACCCATGATATGGCAACTGAAAAATCTTTTGAACGGCAGCTGCAAACACATCACGGCTGTGCGCTAAAGCAGAGCACTTGGCCAGCTTCAGGTCTCCATACAAAAAAGTGCAATGTTTCTTGGTTTGGTGTCCCTTTCTAAGCTGCAGTTTACCTTCATTTACCTGCTGTCCTTCATCCCCCAAGCCCCAAGCTAGTCTCAAATACAGAATATCCTGCTATCATACAAATAACTTTGAATAAAAACATATCATAGAGTATATCACTGGGGAACAAAAACAAAATATCAAACTGCCACAATAAAAATAATTCTTTTACCAACTTCTTCCTTTTCAAGGAAGGATCATTCAAACAAGTGTAAATAAGGGTAGGATCTAGTATTTGCATGACTTCAGCTGAGCAGAATAAATATGACAGGTCAAGCAAATAAGTGCAACTAATCAGACTCTGCAGAGAAGTAGCCTTCTGAAAAAGATGTATTTTGAAGTCTATTTCTAAAACTGTTATACCTACAAGAACTTTCACAGAGTCCATTATAACTTCCCAAATGAGGGAGGGAATCCAAAGCGTAGTCAGTTAATTAGACTCAATGATGTGGGAAATGCAAGCTAATTAAATTCTTCTCCTAAAAGATTTATTTCTGAATGTCAGTTGTGGGAGATTTGGGGGGACTGAGTGGGAAATCCTCACATGTAAAACTTCTCATCTTTGTGAGACTTATCAGGAATCAAGCAATCATATTGTTGCATAGCTTTATCAAGAATCCTCACTGATTACAGTAATTCTACAAAATGATGCCACTGTACACAACTTAAAAATTTTCATCCTTGATACAAGTTGATGTTTGCACAAACAGGAGAAGTGCATTTCATTCATGAGGCAATTGCAGTGGAAGAGAACAGGAAACAAAATGTTGACACAAAAGAAAAAAAGTGGTTTTTTTTTTTTTTTTTTTTTTTTTTTTTAAGATAAGGAAAAAAAACCAAACAGGAGAGAAAACATGATTCAGGAGATAGAATTCTTCCTCTAAAACAGCATAATCAGGGTTTATTTTTGTTTAAAAAGTTATATTATTGCCAATGATTAGAAAAGAGTAACTTGAACAGATGACACTGGAAAGATTGTTCGCTGAAGAACTTGGGCCTGTGACTAAGTATCATAACAGTGCCTTCTGAAAAATAACCAGGCTTATTTAAGCTAGGCAAGCCTACATATTCTCTCTTGCTGGCAAGACCAAACAAACAAACCAACCCCCCCAAGAATAGCGATGTGGCTGACATCCAACAGAAGTTCACAGCAGAGACTGCTCAGTGCCACATTCACTCTCAGAATGGGAATCACTACTAATGAAGATCAAAGTACGGGCCTGAATTAGACAATCCAACCCACCATTTCATGCAGCACTGAACTGACTGTTGAAAAGCAAGTTTGGACTTTATAATAGAGAGTCCAGTTCCAAACTGAGTTTTCCAAGAAGCTGTTTATTGAAAAGTGCACTGAATTTTGAAGATTATCATACATAAAGCTTTTTTACTTACAAGCCATATATGAAGAGTCTCTCAAGCTCTTCATATTGCCCCTATTTCTTCCCCTGTCTTTGTCCTCTTAAGAGTCCAGACAGCCATCAGATATAATCCTTACTACCATAAGTGACCTTGCTATTTTTAGAAGAAATTATTGGCAGCAACATAAGTATTAGAAGGAGACAGAATTATAATCATCGGGGTTTGTAGGTCTATGTTCATCAGTCTCAGCTCTCCATATGCTCACACTTGTGCTTAGCTTCATGGAATTAGTTCTGATCAATTTTGATGAAAACATTCATGTGTGCAAAGTTAGAAATGTGTGCATTTGCAGGCTTGTGTCCTGGACTACAAGCTGAAGACAAGCAGGATAGAGAATCGGTCTTCTCGAAGTTCCATAGAAGAGATAATATCACTTTGGGAAGGCTACCTTTCCTTAGTATTTCCAGGTAATTTTCCTCTTTACTCTGAAGTGAGCACTAAAAAGAATCACAGTTTTCCATAATCGAGAGAGAGAGAGAGTGTGTGTGTGTGTGCACACGCTAGATCAACTCACCACTGTACCTTGGCTCCACCTCCTCCAAAACTGTCCTTTCTGCTGAGGAAGCCAGAAAAGCAAAGCTGTTAAGAATAGTTTACCAAGCAGAAATACCTGCTTTTCAACTCCCAAGTTAGCTTTTCTGAGTAACTTGATACTGCAACTGAATAGTAAAACTTGCATATGTGCTTTAATTAGAGGTAAGGGGAGCACCTACTGTTTGCATTTACAGTATAGCTGGTTCATGAACAGCAGGAGCAAGTTCAGCCATCACAAGTGTTCAGTTTGTGCTGCTCTGATGCATAAGTTCAGCAGGGAAGGCTTCAATAACAATTAGGCAGAGCCTTTTGCAGCTAAGAGACCCCTAAATCTTGGCAAGTACAGTAGCTAGTGTTTTATCTTTGCTGCTGTATCTTGTCAGTGCTGCTGCACTACACAGATCATCAAAAGACTCCATCCCTCACTCTTGGTGCTGACAGCTGGGGGCGAGGGGCTATTCTCCCACACATGGGTAGGACATTTATTCAACTAACTCCCCTCAACTTTTATGGAGGATGAACATGTAAATACCCTGTCCCATAACAGGAGGCTGGGCTCTTAGAGAAAGAATGAAAAAACCCACAAAACCACCATCAATTAGCATGGCAGTACTGCACACATTCATTGCAGAGATCGGTACAAAAGAAAAGAAAGCAGAAGTGCAGAGATGCCGCTCTACATCAGTAGGCAACTTAAGTGGCTTGCTAAAAGCTGAAACACCAGTGACAACAGATGCTCAAGTTTTTGTTTTTTGTTTTTTTTCCCCCCTCATTGTTACAACATATCAGTAAAGAAATATCTGAAAATGTGAAGAAAAAGGAAGAAAGATCAGGAGAAAAACTGATTTTCAAGTTCAGGAAATTGATAGTTGATGCTGTTGAAAACTGAAATATTTCAAATATTAAAATTAAAAAAAAACATTTGAAAATTGTCATAGAAGCTGAAGAAGGATATGATCCTTTGGCTACTGAGCAACATGCAAATTTGTAAAGATTTCTACCCATCATATTGTTATAAAGAACTAACTGCTAAATACCATTTTAAGAATTAGGATGATATAAACCTGTTTCTATTCATTTAACTAAGGCATGCTAAGTCGGTCTACTTTGTGAATCCGAGTTTACATGTTTTATGATACCTTAAATGCATTATTCCATAAATTTGCTGCAATTGCAAATATACATTAAAACCACATATCCACCATCCTCCAAGTTATTTCTGTCACCAATGTACACCATTCAAGTCACATTCAATATCCCAGATCTCAATTAGTTTGGGTAGATGTGAGGAAAGTCTGCTCTCAGTTGCAAGGATCTAAATCTGGAGTAACTGCTGAAGACAATGGAGTTATTTCAGACATAATCAAGTAAGCACTAGTAAAAGTTAAAAAATGCTCAGAAAACTTTAATCTATTTTTGATCACTCTCTATTACCACAGAGCAAGACAATGGAAATTTTTAAATACATTGCTTGAAAATCTAATCTTTACTTAATGATCATAGTTTTTCCAAAATATTCTATCAATGGAAGACCACATCCTGTAAGAATGAGAGAGGGGCTTTTATTTCAACTTTCGGGTTTTGTTTAGCATTCTGATTCAGAACAACAGGTTGCTCCAGTGAAGGGACAGAAGCTGCAGCCGAAGGGCCATCTGCTGAGCTTCTCTCCAGCGAATCCAGTATCAAAAGGAGGATGTGACGGAGCGAGCACCCAGGCAACTGGGATACACACCATTAACTAAGTGACAGACTGAAGGATGAAAAAATTTCGAGGGACAGTGTAGACAGCCATAACCATTGCATTTTTTAAATCAAAAATCAGAAAGATGAAGGTATTTGCTATAAACCCGGGAGACTGCTACCATACGCAATGCAAACAGGGCTTGCCTCTAGGTTTTCTTTGCTTTTAAAACAAAACTGTGGTAATACAGTAGACTGAAACAGTTACTTTCATGTCTTCAGCTTATAAGAAATCCTTTACTTGTTTAATAAAATAAGATTTCCTTAGTCTCCACAGCAGAGTATTTTTCAGACCAGTTAGAACTCATTGGGGTTTCACCATGTCAGCTCATTTCAACATAAATTTGCTAACCAGCTGTTTCTACTGAAGGTGTTATAATACTCTTTGGAGCATGCTACTCCATTATGTTTTCCTTTAGGTAACTTGCACTATTCTTAAATTTGAATTAAGGAAAGTCTATGTATACTCTGCCTATAAGGATGTATAACTCAGTGTATCATTTCATATCCCAGCTGTCAACAGAGACAACATTTTTATAATACATGTATTGTGTATGTGCCAGTATGAGATGAATAGTCCTGTGACTATAATCAATACTGTTCATTCAAACGACTGGCAGTAGCATTTCAGACAACTGGCAATTTCATCAGTTTCACCGCGCTGCCCAAAAATAAACAGCTTGAAATGAATGAATGATCCTGCGGTTACCTATAAATAATACTAATCTCAATTGTTTGTTTTAGGGGGTTCATCACTGTGAAGCAGAGGAGTTTCATTTTGGTGCAAAAGGCATGGCAGGCTTCAAGAAACTAATGAAATGCTGAAGAATTATTTTACTGTTGTTTTTTTCCAACCACCCAATTATTTTATTTGCATATAGGCACTACTGAAAGTGCCAGGATCCCTCCAATGTTACAGCAGAGAGCTCTACAGGGAACTTGCATGATCTCAAGGATTTGCAACCATCTCAAAAGTCAAACTGGATTCAGCGAAAGCTCCAATGATCCAATGATCCCGCACCCTGGGGATAACTAACATCAGCTCTGAGGAAACCTGAGCAGTTTTTTTTTTTTCCTTTTAAACTACTTCAGTGTTTAAATCGCCCACCCTTAAAAGCGTTTCTCAGAGCCAACAGACCAAAGAGCTCAGCGTGAATGAGACTAAAGCTCAGGCTGATGGGTGTGAGGTGAACCCAGGCAGACGGGGAACAGAAGGGCCCATTCACAAGCCAGTTCACTGCCTCTCTAAAGCGAAATAGCTCTTTTTTAATCATGGTCTATCTGCTCCCATCTATTGAAAGCATGGCAGGAGCAGAAAACACAGGAGAAGGATTAAAGACAGTTAACTAAAGGGAAAAAAACCCACATCTCTGCCAAGTCCAGACCCCAAAGAAAACTAAATCCCTGCACTGAGAAAGAGATCCATTTGGTGTAGCTGAAGGGACTGTTTCTCCCTGGCAGTCTTGCTGGGCCTGTGATCCATCAGAGCAACAACACTGCTAGCCAGTCTCTAAGCCTGGGGATCAGAGGGTCAACCACAACTGAGAATATGAACGTATTTCCTCCTCTGCAGGAAAAACTCCTAACCCATTGGGAAGTACTATGAGGTTTTCTACCCCATTTTTACCTATTAGTAAGGAATCACACTATCCCTGGTGTGTGCTCCAGAGGGAGAGAGAGGAATGGCCAGTTTTCCCAAGGAAGTAGAGCTGGCACTCATTTGCTTCCAGGTAGGATTTGTGCTGCTATGAGACACCACTGCAGAGAGCTCAATACACCATAGGACTGCAGCAGTTTCTTTCTTGCGGACACCCAGGAATGGGAGCCAAAGCCTCTGTCATCTCAGCTCCTTCCTTCAGAGGGCAACACTGCACAGAAACGCCACCAGATGAGCTCTGCAGAAATGCCTGGGTCCTTTGAATAGATTATCTAGGTAACCAAACTGCTGCTGGACCAGGTTTGAAGAGTCACGTAGTACCATCCATAACCATAAACAATCACTTTCCATTCTTACAGCCTGTTGCCAACAATATTTATATGCTGGCAATTAAAATAATCATTAAGTTGCAGCATTATCCAATTTACAAGCTTATTGCTATATAATATGTGAAGACAAAGTGAACACATCCAGCCACACCAAGAAAGCATTTCAGTGGGCTGTTTCTGGTATAATGGTCAACAGTGAAAGGATTAATGACATTAACTCCTTTTGAAGAAGAATACTGGACAAACAGTGGAAACTCACAACCCAGTTGGTGCCTCTATGCCTCGGAGGAATGAGACAAGCTGTACTGTGGAAGCTGCCTTTGCAAACAGAAAGTCAATGGCTGTTTAAAATGAAAGCCTTGATTATATTTTTAAAGCAAAATTGTCTGCAGGACATTCATAGAGAAAAGCCAGTTCTTTGAGAATGAGTGAATTTACCAAGCTGCAGTTCTTTGGTTTTGATCATCACTATTTAAGAGTTACTGCTTCCCCCCCCATATTGGGAATAAATCTCTACACACTTACAACTGTAATCACTGCAGCACTGTATTGTATACTTCTGTGACTGGATTTAAAGTGGGAATCTGTCACAAAAAATCTGAACTAACTGGGTAGGAGGATGGCTAAATGGGTAAAATAAAGTCTCAATTTCAGGTAAATGATTAGATAGCAGTGCAGTCTGGTATTACTCAAATGTCCCTAATGAGAGCTTCAGTGAACAGTTCTTAGTGGATGCCGGCCTTTGTAAGAGAGCCACCCTCCTGCGATGGGCACTAATCAACCCTTTGCTGGCAGGCTCAGTGGAGAAGCCAGTGGGCAGCATCTGAACTGTAGGCCCTTCTCTCTCATGCAGAACAAAGTCCTAGAGAGTACCGATCATCCAGGAGGTTTGATCTTAATCCTTTACACTTCTGTAACATCTTTCATCCAGGAAAGAGACTGGCAGGATAGCATGGCAGAATCTCAAACTGCTAGTGCCCTTCCTACACCTACTTTGCAGAACAAGGTCTCCTGCCTTTGAGACTTTTCGCAAGTGCATTCCCATACACTGGATTCCACAGCTGAATTTCTGAGAAACTGAAATGATAGATTCATATTTTACATGCAGCTTTGCCCTACCTTCTTCAGAACAGAATTAGTAATCAATAATGAGTAAGTTATTGCCTAGAATGTTTTAATCCCCTTAAAGAGAATCCTGCAATAAACTGAATTCAACCCAGCAATCTACCCTGGCATACACAGGCCTGATAGAAACATTTTTAGAGACCACATAATAAAAAGGAGGAACCATATAAATCCTGCCTGCAATTTTGTCCAAAAAATGCCATTTTTAAATTTGCATGAAGATTCTGATTAATGCAGAGTATTCCAGAGCAGTAGATTCTGGAAGCAATTAACAAAACAATTCTTATTAACACAGGGAATCTCCAGACATTATCAAGGAAGCATAAAATCTTTTCAGAAAAGTCTGCAGGGAAAATATACTTTAATATCCAATTGTATTCTCCAGCGTATGCAGAAATTGCCTCAACTCAAATCTGAAAGGCATCTCCTATGAAAGAAAGGCTAACACTGCGGAACACCACAATAAGAATTTAAGACAGGAAGTGCAGATAATTTATCTGAATGAGGCTTCCAGGAGAATAAGTGGTTTATGTTGATAATGATCCAAGCTGGAATCTCACCAGGATGCAGGGGTGAGCAGCATCACTATTCATGATAGGTTCACTATTCATGAAAAATAACAGGGTATTTTTACAGATAATAGGGTAAAATGCTAGCTTTGTGCTTCAGCCAAAAGACCCTGTTTTGCCAGAGAGCTTTTCTTGGATTAGCTATAGAGTGACTCAGAAAAAGGTGGCATCTTTTTCAATCAGCACTATCATTATTTATCCAAGCAGGTAAGAGAAGCAATGAGTTAAATTTCACAGAGAAGTCTATGGTCTTCCTTTAATGTCAGCCAGTCTCTATTCATACAAGAATTGCAAAATCCATAAACTGATGCAGAGAGAAATAGAAAAGCAGTGAAAGGATCATAGCTAGGAAAATACATATGGGGGGGGCAGGAAAACAGGAAAAAAGAAAAATGAAAATCTGAGAAGTGGAGGTGGTGTAAGTGACTCCTGTTAAAAGCAAGGTCAGCACTTTGCACTGGAGACTATTTGATTTACTCTATTTTGTTTCAATTGAAAAACAAAATCTTTCCTTGGCAGATTCTGCTCTACACAGTCTATTACAGATACTTCTGAGATACCCAGCATCATTTATAAAGGGACACTTATTACTGCTGAACGTGAACATTTTGTTAAATTTCCCAAAGTTCCGAGCGGAAATATGTGCAACATTAAACAAGGGGGTATTCAGCTGGTATTCAACTTTAGACTTGAAATTTAATTGTTGAAGTCAGGGGCCTGGACCACCTGGATAGTCGAGAAGGAGAGGTGGCCTACTGATGAAGACGCTCCGAGTCTCCCTCGGAGAATTCACGGCTGGCCCAGGTCCCACACCCCTCGCTTACCCAGATGCTCATGGCCAGGAACACCCCACGATGGGCTGCTCTGTTTTCATCCTGCTATGCTCTACCGGCTTCACCCCTCTGAACTCTCACAAGGCTCCCCCAAATTTATCTTGGTGTAAATCAGATCGAATAAGACCTCATTATAAATCTTGACTGCCCACATTCACCTAATGGGACATGAAGAGGCTTTTTTTTTTTTTCCTCTATTAGAGCAGAGCAATGAAACACTAAAACGTTTTGGTGTCAGTGGTCACTGTAGATCCACGCAATTATGTATGACTGCTTGCGATTTCCTTTCATGTTACACAAAACACAACTGTCAGTAAAGCACACCTCTTGCATACAAATGCACATTTTTGAAACAGGACATCACGTTTGTAGAAAATATTGGTATGTCTACTACACTCTGCATATAGTATAGCTATACTGATTCATGCTTTAAACAAGATAACTCATGCACCTGGAACAGCCAAAGCAGAATCCTAGAAAACTTCAGGCAGAGTAAACTGGTCTCATTTTGACCAATTTTGGACTCATCCCACTGCCTCTCCAGGTAATAAAGTAAGTGGCTGTAGATTGTGTAAAAGACATGCTATACGTACTTTAACTGATAAAAAATTGCTAGTCCATAAAATCCATCACAAACAGCTTGTGCTATATACCCTGAAAAATGCAGTGAGCCAAAACACATACAAAAAGTTTTTCACATCCATCATCTATATGCCCTTATGTTGAAAAACACAGATTCATGTCTGCAGAAACACTGTTAACTGGTATAGGCTTCACTACACTGTTTCTGTCAGGAAAAAGAGGTATATAGCCCAGAAATCATCATCTCCAAAACAAAAAAATTGGCTTCAGCTGGAACCAAACCAATTTTTGAAGTCTGAAACAATTTAAAAAGCTGTTGTATTTAATTCACTTTTTTTTTTTAATGACTTTCTGGTCAATCCCAAACTAATCTTTAAAGTCTTTTTGGAACTGCATCTGAACTGAAAGATTAGCAAGTCACACAACTCCCATCATTTCCAATCATGTGTCTTTCTGAAATCATGCAACATGATGTTCTGGGATAGACATCCCCTTCTAGGATAGACAGAACTGCAGTGAGATAACAGCACTACGGAGGAACAAGACCTGAACTGTACAAAGTGTTCAATGTACATATGAGAACTACCATTAGTTGTGTCCAATAGTGGTGAGAATCACTCTGCCAGCATAATTGAAATAGGAAAGAAATAGGATTAGCTAGCAAGACCATGTTTACTTTTCTTTAGTATTGTTTTATATTCACCAAAAGTTATAAATAAACTGTCCTAGAAAACAGCATTTTAAAAAGGAAATTAGAAGTAGGATAGTGGATATTATGCTGACTGCTTAGTCAGTCAGCATTTCCTCAGGTCCAACTCCTTTTGACATCACTGCAGTGATGGTAGTGAAGCTGCTCTGGCCATGCCACCAGAGCACAGCACAAACACTTTGAAGAAAGATGGTCGAGTACATTAAACTTCCAAGACAATTTAGAATCCCCTTAACGGCTCAGATTCAATGTAGGGTTAGACCCCTGGGTCAGTCCTCTGCAAATCAATGGACACTAATTAGCTCTCACCTATGTGCTGGGAAACAACAGTGCGTATGAACTTGAGTTCTCTAGCCATCGGGCTATTAGAATCCAAACTTGGGGATATTAGTGGTAAAGCCTCAGAAGACCCCAAATCCTAAAACTGATAAAAATAACTTCATATCACGTTCTCATTCAGGGAAGCTACGGAAAGTTCATACCTGAAAAAAAAAAAAAAGCTAATCAATTACCATTCTCCTCAAGCCACCCCACCCCCCCAAAAAAAGGTGTTAAGGATTTTAACATTCACAGCAGGGTCCAAAGACCAATCAAGATGTGAAGAATCACAGGGTTGCTGCATCCTGACACATGAACATGGCTAATCACTTGAAAAAGCAAGTAGCCTCTGCTTGGAAATAGTAATTAAAAGGCACTGGTCTCAGAAGGTACTGAGTGCCAACTCACTTTTACAGAGCTCAGGATGGACAAAGCTGAGTGTCGAAGGCAACCAGGGATTTATAGGACTGGACTCTGGATCCTCTTTTCAGCAACCTGGATCAACGTTCTCTTTTTCCCTGGGGTCCCTTAAACCTTCTACACAGGTCAGGGTGAGTTTTGCCACTGACTTTTGAAAAAGGACTGTAAGACTAAATTTCCCTAATTCCTGCTGTTTAACTTCCCTACCTCTTAGCTGTCTAGTTATCATGCTTTAAATTGAATTTTGCATTAAGTCTGACTGTCTTCTCTTACAATGTAATGTATCAGCAAGCCCATGTCCACCACTTGCCTTAGATACACTATGGTACCAATTAAGAATGTGATCATCAGGAACCCAGTACTACTCACATTAGCTGCTGTAGATGCTACCTGGCAAAGGCCAGCCTCTGAGCAGTTACCCTTCAGGAATCAGTGCTAGACTAACACATCCTGCTTTCTCTAGAAAACAGCAGAGGATTCAAAGTCTGAGCTGTGTTCAGAAGGGAACTGCAGCACCTCTCTCTGACTAAAAGATCTGTGTCAGACATAGAAATCAGAGAAGGCAACAGTCCCTGAAATGCACTGCCCCACATCTCTTGGGAAAGTTAGCTGCTGTGAGATTCAAATTGCAGCACATCCTACAAGCCTCACTGGGAGAAACCAACAGGCAGTTCTGCTTCCACTGAAGACAGTTTTTTCTCCCACCACTCTAATAAGCAGTCTCAGTGTGGGTCAGGTAAGCAAATTTGTCAGGCAAATGCTGTGGTGTAGAAACGTAAACTGTACATATAACAAAGATCCAGCAGGCATAGGAGGCAAAGAACTTAATATTGAACTTGCTTTCTTTCCAACAGCTTTGCTTATCTCAGGTGAAGAGCTGAAGATGTCTCTTTTGTCAAGTGATAGATTGGCTTTCTGTACAGCTGTGACATGTTCTCCTAGGTTCATCAGCAGGAATGCATGTCGTCTTCTGGCAAGCACAGCAAATTAGTAAATGCTATTTTGATTTGTTTTTCAGAAGCATGAAGAGTTGTTTTTTATTATTTATTTATTTAAAGGAAGGGTGAGGAGTGGAAGAAGCGATCAATAAAATGGAAGAGGCCCTTCTAGCCAAGGCTCTTCAAGTTTTTCCACTGCAAAGTCCTTCAACATCTGTCGATGTAGGTAGATTGTATTACCCTTCCATAAGAGATGGCAAAACTATGCTACCAAAAGTGACGAACTGATTTACTCCAAATCACGGTAAAAGCCAGTGGAAAAGCCAATGATTTCCAAAGATAAACCGCTCGACCATGCGACCTGCGGCTAAACACTGGATGTTTGCACAAGGCAAAACTACCGATGGTAGCAACTCCACAGGTCAGTCCAGGAGATACAGGAGTGAAAATAATGAAATACAGATGGGGTGAAGTATATATGGAATACATACCACCAGACAGTGGATATACATTTCCCAGATACCATTTCTAAAATAATTATTGTATTAAAAAGGACTCAAGACAGGTGGAATCTCAGTGCAGCCCTACACTTTTTTCCTCATTCTTCATCAGAATTTCAAGCGCCACTTGTGACTGAACCCCAACAACACAAGCCCAACACAAGGGCAGGACCAGCCATTCAAATGCAACTGCAGAACTTACAAGTGGTCTGAAAGTGGATGCATAAATTGTTTTTGAAGAACATAAAAACAACTTTGAGCATATCTGAAATGTCCAAATAGTCTAGTAAAGTAATTACACACAAGTGATCTGATAGGTCACTCCATTCCAGCAGAAGAGTGCTCACCTGGGCTATCATCCAATTCTAGGAGTGCAATTCACCCTTTTTACAAGTGCCTGGACAAGTTACCTGCATCACAGTGTTCCTGCAGGTTGATCCTCATGCATAAGGGCCTCTGTGCCTCCTTTTAGCGTCTGTGACGGCTGCACACTGCCACTCGCTATTTCAGAAGTGGTTAAGAAGACGAGGAAACAGACCCAGTGCCTCAGAATCCACCAGGAAGACAGGCAGGAGTGACTGCTAGGTGGAGGCATTGACATAACTCCTTCCTACATCCACTTCCTTTTTACACAGAAACCTCATCTCCTTTTCCTCTCTCTATGATAGTTTTACCCATGAGGCTTACATCTTGGTGGGAACAACCAGAAAGGCACACACTGTCTTTGAATGTTTCACATATAGATACACGCTGACAACTGAAACACTGCAGAACTATTTCCAAACTCACTGAAACAGTCACTCCAGAGCACATACTGTGTAGCTCTGTGATAGGTGTTAACATCCGCACTGCAATACCTACAAGCAGCTGAACATGAGCCACTTATTTGGGGTCCTCACAATGCAAATTAAAAACTCAAAGATGATTTTGAGTTCGAGGTTCTAAGGCATTTGATATTCTAAAGTTCAACAGTAATATAAAGCAGGTAATACAACTGAGGGAAGCATACATCTGCCTCTGATGGGAAATACAACACATACTTTTGGAAGACCCCCCCCCCCCCCCGCCCATGGATGAAGCATGGAGATTGCTTCACTACAGTGATCATCATACAGTTTCACAGAAACTGTTTTGATATAGATCAATCATTTCTGGCTTTCCATTTTTAGATTGCTACAGTGTTCTAGTGGAGGTACAAACCCTTGTATAGCAAATTTAAGCCTCATGACAATAGGTATGGAGTTTTTAAGCTGCCTTATGAGCTCCCTTAGAAGGCAGGCCTTGGCCTTCCAATGATCTATATTGTATGGAATAAAAATTACTGATCACAGGCTGTACCTTGGAATAGCAAACAGGAAACCGACATAAACGTCTTTCTCACAATAAGTGTACCAGAGTTTTCAAGGATATTGTTCTGTTTGATTTGAAACTGAGCTATAAACAGCTGCTGCTTTAAAATACCATATTCTAGAGCTTGTAAGGATGCCTAACTAAAACAATTAGCATTCCAAAAGGGGTAATGACAAAATCCATACTTTAGATGGAAAAAATGTTAAATTACCGGATTGTGCCAGAACCAAAAATCATTAAAGATACACCAGCTCCCTCTCCTACTTTTCACTTCACAGTCTTGCATAACAAACCTACACTTGCAGTAGACTGGCCTCCTACCTCCCAGACACTACCAGGACAGATCCAGTGTGCAGTGAACCCAAGGGAAAGAAGCCCACCGTCTTCTGTAGTTCTTGGACAGTTCCTGAAACTGAGTACTGCTGTTAAAAGCTACTGTGGCATGCTTGTTTCCCATCATGGCAACTCCATTTCCTTCTGGAAGTGAACTACAGCTGTCATGCATTTTGTTAGAATTTGGAGTTAGTTGGTAGCTCTCCAACTCATGTTAACAGTCCAATGGGTTCTGCAGGCCCAGTGCTATCTAAGAAAGAGCATGAGTTAATCTCTATATTGGCACAAAATCTTTCTGAAATTAAACAAGGAAATTGGCTTTCTGCATAGTGCTTTACTCTTCACTCGTTTGGTGAATTTCAAAAAAGTGTCCATGTAATAAATAGGGAATTAAGTATAACTGTAACATCTATACAGTATGTAAATGCATACATATGTAGCAGAGGAGGAAAGGGGATTCAGCTTCTTTGAAAATTAAGTTACAAAACTCTTAATGAAACAGAATTTCAAATAATATGGTTCCTTCTAGTGGCACCAAGACCACATTCAGCTTAACGACAATTCTTCTGCTTTGCAATGAAGTGTGGACCAACTTTAATGGAACAACATTCTGCTTCACTTTTCCATCTATCCCAAAATTGCAAAAGCTTTGACCCCTGAGCTAAAACCAGCTTATTTTCATTGTCACACAGCAGTAACACGCAATGTTTGAGGAAGCTTCATAGCATCAAAGGCATTTTTTGGATCAGTAATGAAGAGAGTTGTGAGGAGAGCACATTTCCAGGTGTTTTACCACAGCATGCTTGGAGAAACCATGGTGCATTCTTTACTGGGAGAGGTAGGCACTTACCCTGTGGTCTTTATTCAGGCAAAACCACCAGCATATAGCCCAAACTTGGCAAGACTTTCAGAGAGACATGCTTATGCTTTTGGCACCAGGGAGCTGACCACTTTCAGCATCAGTGTCCTTTGCCAACTGGACAAAGAATACACAGATGCAAGGGAA